>NC_132793.1:95845000-98245000 GCF_048418805.1 Vulpes vulpes | reverse complement strand
ATTCCCTAGTGCACAGGAGGTGTGGAAGGTTCTCAGCCCCTGCTCTGAAGTTCCGGGTTCACTACAGAGAACACACGGGATCCCCAGAGACATCAAAATACAGGGACATCTGCTTTTAAGGAGGGACAGACTTATGCTTCATAGGCTGAGTGCTGGCCAGAGAGTCTCTTCCTAGTGTGGTCTTAGTAGAGTAGATATGATCTACAATTAGAAAGATGGCCTTGATTCCTGCCTTGGATTACTCTTTTGTGTCCCCAAGCAAGTCTGTAGAAAATGCAACTCCTTGGAGCTGACCTGGACATTTATCTAGTGCCTCACTGCTGGCCAGACTTCTTGAATGGAGCCTCAGCAGGAAGAGTCTTGTGCCAGAGCTACTCAGGGCCATGTTGAGGCCGTCCCATACAATAATATGCATAAAGTATTATCTGTATATCAGAGATACACATCCTCTAAATGCATTTAGTCTCTCTGCTCTTAACTGATTTATACAGAAGGGCAACAAGGTCATGAATCAGAGTGATTTGAATAGGAAGAAGTTGTCAGGAAGGAACAGATAAAATAGTATCTTATAAACAGTGTCTTGATTTTGAAAGGATTGAAGGAAAGATGAGAGAGAGGAAGAGAGGGAGATAAGGAGGGAGGAAGGAAGGAAACACAGATTGGTTATTCTGTACTCAGGAGATTTTATATGTGAATATCACAAAATTTTGTGCGTGAATATTGCGATACTCTGGTACATTAATTCTGCTAATTCACTCTCCCCTTATCTAATCATATGTCCTTGATGTTTGGGTCAGAAATTTTACTCATTGAAAAAATAGGACAAATATAACCAGTCTTCATAAAACACAAAGGGGTTGGGCCACAGAGTCTGGCTTCACCTTGTTTCCTTCCCTGAAAATATAATTCCCGATGTATCTGTTTCATGGAGGGTGGGGTAAGGCTGTCACCCTTCATATCAGTCTTAAAAATATACCTAAAACAATGAAGAAGGCACAGGGTGCCTTTCTGCCTGGTCTCTGACCCCTGGAAATGGTATGGGGGTGGTGAGGAGGAACAGGGCTGATGTACTGAGCTCACATATTGTCCTTAGAACATGGGATCCTTCAAGATGGTGACAACAGGGAAATAATCTGCCTGCTTCTGCTGTCACCACATCATCTGAATCGAACTCATTATCTGGGGAAGTGCCTGGAAATCCCTCTGTACCAGATAAAACATGAATGACTTTGTCCCCAAAACCTGGATGGATTAAGACCTATTTCAGAAACACATCTGTTTTTGCTTCAGCACTCAGCACACCACAAACCCACAGGCTACAAATGCTGGTTCCCAAAAAGAATGGAAAGATGTATAAACAGAAAACCAGGAAAATTGGAACAGATAAGGTGGGGGAGCAGTGCTCTGAGCTAATGGCATAATTGCTACACTATCTGAAGGCTTCATTTAGCCTTTTGGTCTCTCTGATGGTGATGCCGCATATGAAGAGATTAGTGGAGGTTCCAGAATGTCTGCCTACGGTACATTGACTTCTCACTAAGATGGGCCACGGGGACAGGAATGTGATTCACAAAACAGTATAAGGTGAAAGTTAATTTATTCCATATATGTAACAAAGTAAACCACGGTAATAAAGTGCTGCCTAAAAAAGATCATTAACGGACAATTTAGGGAAGGATATTAGGGTGGTTTATAAATAGAGTATCACTCCTTTAATGTTGAATGAGCGATTCTAAAATTCTGGGACCTGTGATTAAAATACGTTTTTCTCTAAAAGGATCTTACTGTCCTCTGTGTAATCTTGTCTCTATTTATGATTTGCTTTTTCAAAAAAGTTATTGTTTTTAGCTGATTTTAGTGCAACATCCAAGATATATGCATACTAATAAACAAGAAAAGATGTGCAATCTCACTTATAAAAAAGAAATTTAAATAAAAACATGAGATACAGTTTTTCACCTATCAGATTAATGGGCATTCAATATTGCTGGGGTGTCTGCTGGAAATGGCTCTGTCCCTACACTGATCAATGTGACACAGAGGATAACTGAACAAAATCTCACAAAATATAAAATGGTTATATGCCTTACCAGCAAGCTCACTGCTTAATATTTATTGTGGAGTTACACTAGAAGGAAAATGCCAATGAATGTTCTTGCCAACATTGTTTTTCAAAGCAAAAACAACAATGCAAAAAAAAATACTATTGGACAATAATCCAAAGGTACAGCACCAGGGGCTAGCAAAATAAATGACGTTACAGTTATAAAACAGAATATTATACAGCTGATAAGAAGGTCATTCCCTGGGATGCCTAGGTGGCTTAGTGGTTGAGTGCCTGCCTTCAGCTCAACGCATGATCCCCAGGTCCTGGGATCGAGTCTTGCATTGGGCTTCTACAGGGAACCTGCTTCTCCCTCTGCCTGTGTCTCTGCCTCTCTCTATGTGTCTCTCATGAATAAATAAATAAAATATTAAAAAAAAAGATGGTCATTCCCTGTGTGTTGTTATAGAGGAATTACCAAGATTCATAGTTCAATAAAAAAAGTAATCGTCCATAGTACAATTCCTTTTTGTATTAATGGTAATTACACACACAGAGTTATTTGACAAAATTTTTTCTGTGGGGTATCTTAAGAGAATATTAAGAATCATTACCTTTAGCAAGAAGACTTGTTTCATATCTTTTATGCTTTTATACTTTTTGTATATTTTACATTTTTTTTAAAGTAGGTTCCTCATCCAGTACGGAGCCCAGCACAGTGCTAGAACTCACAACTCTGAGACAGAGACCTGAGCTGAGGTCAAGAGTTGGCCACTTAACCAACTGAGCCACCCAGGCAGCCCTGTGTTGCAATTTCATACATTTTATAATTTTTGTATACTGAATTTTTTTATATAATTCCCATTTTCTAACTAAGTGTATGTAATGTTTTAATTTATAAAATGTTATCAGCAAACTTTCTGGAAAATGGGGACAAGGGCACTATTGTTTTCTTTTAAATATTTTTCATAATGGATCTAACAAATATTATCTTAAGCTGGAAAATGTTTCCATGTTTGACTGTGGACTCCAACTGAAAGCAGCAGGAAAGCATGGCCTGTATTTGGCACCCCCACTCCTAAAAGGGGAAAGGGGGAAAAACCACCCTCTAGAGCCCTGGACTGGGAATGCCTGGGGAGGCCCTGAAGGCTGACACACTGGGCTGTTCCTATTTTCTATTTCCATCATGCTAATAAGCACACCACTTAATTGCTGAGATACTGAGCATTATATTTTCATGCGACCTCATCCACCCCATGACTGCTAAACAATGTCAATCTATGATTGGAAAAAGTTGAGGCCACTGTGTAATAGAGTCTGTTGTAATATTTCATGAAGAACTTAATCAGAATTTTCCATGATAATATGTGAGTTTATGTAGTTGTGTAGATATGCATTTCTATCAATAGACTCCTTGAGGAGTCCTAATATTGGCTTTCCTCTCCATTATTACCAGCAGCACTAGGCTCATGGTTAACATAAAGTTTGCTGCAGAAAAGGGAAGATCTGTTTACCAAACATCCATTAAGCACTTCCTCATCTAACAAATATTTATTTAATACCTGCTTGGGGCTGGCTGGTGCTAAATGCTGGGGATATAATGGTGAATCAGAAAAACACAGTTCCTAGCCTCATGGGACTCATAGTCCACAGGTGGAGACTGATTTGCACATTCAGGGAACTGCAATACAGGGTGGTAAGTGTGAGAGATGGAATATATGTAAAAATGTGTTTTGAGCACATAATAAGGGATCCAGAGTGAGCTTCTTGAGAGAAGTGAATAAGTAGAACTTCACCAGACTTGAAAAGAAGGTTTAGGGAGTAGGAATAGCAAGTTTAAATACTCTACAGCAAAAGAAATTACATCATGCTTGAGAAAATAAAACCATTTCAATATGGATGGCAATTATAGAACAGACCATATCCTGCAGAACCTTGTGTCAGTCATATTAAGAAGGACATGCAATTATCAACAATAGACAAATTATGGAAAGAGCCCAAATATCCATCGACCGATGAATGGATAAAAAAGAGATGGTACACATATGCAATGAAATATTTGTCATAAAAATGGAATGAAATCTGGCCATTTGTAATGGCATGGATGGAGTTAGAGAGTATAATGCTAAGTGAAATAAGCTGGTCAGAAAAAGCCAAATACCATCACAATTTCACTCATAGGTGGAATTTAAGAAACAAAGCAAATGCGCAAAGGGGGAGAAAAAGAAAGGAGAGAGACAAACCAAGAAAGAGACTGTTAACCATAGAGAACAAATTGCTGGTTACCAACAGGGAGGTGGGTGGGGGGTGAGGAGAAATAGGTAATGGGGATGAAGGAGTGCGCTTGTTGTGATGAGCACTGGATGTTTTACAGAAGTGTTGAATCACCTGTAACTAATATTACAAGTAGAGTAACCAACTGGAATTTAAAAAAAGCTTCAAAAAATTTTTTAAAAATTTTAAAATAAGAAGAACATCCAGGAGGATCCAACTCTATCTTTTCAATAGGGGTGAATTGTGTGCTGGTGTGTTTTTTTTTAATTTATTTTTTATTTATTTATGAGAGAGAGAGAGAGAGAGAGAGAGAGAGAGAGGCAGAGACATAGGCAGAGGGAGAAGCAGGCTCCATGCACCCGGAGCCCAACGTGGGATTCGATCCTAGGTCTCCAGGATCGCGCCCTGGGACAAAAGCAGGCACTAAACCGCTGCGCCACCCAGGGATCCCTGGTGTGTTTTTTAAAGCTCTTTTTGGCTACAGCATAGAGAACAGACTTCAGGGAAGAGAGAAAAGAGGCAGAGAAAAGGTCTTAACTCCAGGGCACCAAAATGGTCACTGCTCTACTCTGCTCTGGCTTCTGAACACAATAGCAAGGAATGGGACCCCTGTACTCTAATCAAGAAAGAAACATCAGTGCATCTGGGAATGAAGAAATAAGGAGACACATCTGGTGCCCAGGCACGGACTGTGGGCTCCTGTCCCCAATCCCATGCTGGTGGCTGGCTTGATGAGACAAAGTAGCTTGGGTTCTATAGGTCCTATAGGAGAGATGACCCAAATGGATATTACATGAGATGTGTCAATGGCCCCAAATAGAAAATGATTAGTTATTGGTAGAAGGAAAAGGTTTATAAAGACCACAGGCCTGAGTCACCGCTTTGTGTCAGCCATGGACACCCCATGTCCCTCTGTAGGTCTGTTTCCTATAGATAAAATGTGGGAGGGGGGCATGTCCTAGTGTGATTTCTGAAATCTGACATGCACCACATGGTGTTCTATATGCTAAGTTCTCTATGCAATCTCACCTGGACTAAGATTTGAGTCCAAATGTCTGGCTCCTACCCAAGGTCCAGAAAAGACTGAACTTCCTCCAAGAGCTAGCTCCCAATTCCTCATTGCTCTTTTATTGAGTGCCACATGGATATCCTTTCTTGTGGCATAGAAGCATGATTTTTTAAAAGTATGGGCTTTGGAGTCAAGTAGTCCTAAAAAACATGTATATATATTTCACTTAATATTTTCCACACATGCAACTGAGAGCAAATCACTTAAACTTACAGAGCCTCCAGATCCCCATCTGTAAAATGGGGCTAATGTTACGCCTCCTTAAAGGTTGATATATTTAAGAAAGTCATGACACAATGTCCGACACAGATCTCAGCAAGCAGCAGCTACTTTTATCACGATTATCTATATAATTGATTATTATTCTTCATATACCAGATATTGATACCATTCCCTAAATTAAACATACTTCCCCTCTTTGTTCTTCTTGGTGTATTATGATGTTACATAAACAACAAATGAATCAGGCAAGCAGCAATTGTGTGGAGTGAGGGCATGCCCCATGAACTTGTTTTGACCCAATGGTCTACATGGTAGCCATTGACACTTGGTGGCCCCACTTTTAGCCCCATCCCCATCAGGTGCTTCTGCAGAGATCAGTGGTTGCTGATGAAGACCAGGAGCAGGGTAGAGCTGCTTTGTGGATCAACAGAAGCCTTCAAAATGACACTGATTTGGCACCTGTGTCTAGCACAGAATTCATAGCAAAAAAATTAAAAAGAGCTAAAGATAAAGACAAACAGCCCACCTCTCAGAACTGTATTAACTCAATCAACAGAAAACAACCAGCCAGTGAAACAACCTGTGAAGGTACCAATTTCTCCCAGATTAATTCCAGGGCTCAGAATGTGGTTGTGGTGGTAGAGGAGGGGGTGTACGGGGGGGGGGGGGGGGGGGAGGGGAGGAATAGGGGGCGGGGATCTGTCTTCACCCCTCCCCCCATGCAGGTGAATGTCTCCCATCTTAGTCTGATGCTGATCTATACAGAAAAGTGCCTCTGCCCTTTGCCTCTGGAATGATGGTCTTGGGCTCTACTGTTATTGCCCCAGCTCTCTGAAAGATCTCTTGATTTATACCCTTTATATTAGAAAACCATATCTTCTCATTATCTAGGAAGGTCACTGGAAGGGAGATATTTCTTCCAGCTTCAATAGCAGATCACTTGGCCTTTTTTCATATCTCTCTTGGCACGGCAGGGGCTCTGTGAGAATGGGGGAGGCAGGGACAAACAATAAAAGCCAATTTATTCCTGAGCAGAAAGCACAATGCAAGGACCCAGCAGAACAAATAAATATGCAAAGCAGGCTCGTCAGCTAGTGTGCTTGGTTTCTATTTCAACTTTTATTTCTAAAGCTAATTATTCCTGTCAATAGGAAGCCCTGCCTTAACTAAGGTGGCTAGAGACCATTAGTCATTGGAGATGTTTTTGTGTTTCAGACTAGGCTTGAATTCCCCGTTCCATTCATTTCCCAGCAGGGACCTAGGCTCAGCTAACATTTTCAAGGGTGGATATCTATATTTAAACAAGATGTGGCATTGTTCTAAAAGTCACTTTCACAAGGAAATTATACATATTTGACTTCTAAACTACTTTTTCTTACTCATCTCTATTAGATTGCCTTTCCTTCTGGCCAAAGATAAACTGAGTATGTGTATGTGTTTGATTAGATGTACTAGAAGGGCCGTGTTAGGCAGGATAACACTCGAATGGCTCAGAGCAATGAATATTAACATTTCCAACCTATCACCATTCTGATGATTGCTGTAAGTTTGTCCAGAGTCTCTCAGAATATCTTTAGTAACTAGCTACATCAGAATGCCCTTAGGGGCTTGCTCAAAAGACAGCCCTCCTGAACCAAGAATTTCGGGGAGGTAGAGCTCAGGAATCTGCACTCTGAACACGATCTGTATTGGAATCCATCGGGTTACTCAGGTAAGAAGTCTAGCATGTATGCAGGTGTAAGGCATTATGGCCACAGCTGTTCCTTTGTCTCATAACCTGCCAGGAGGGAAAGCTCCTCTGCCAGACACTCAGCCTTCTAAGGAGGCAACCCAGTAGGTTCTGAGACCACTAGGTGAGCTTCCAAGAATTCAATGTTTTCTGGGATCCTAGCATAGTCACAGCTGCAAGGATAACCTTTAACCTCCTTAGGTTAAGATTCAGTCACTCTTCCTTCCCTTCGCTAGAACAAGAGTTGGGTCTAGAATAAATGCAATATCAATAATATCAGTTGGTACCAACTGACCCAGCAAATGGGTAAATTTTATGGTAAGAAGATCATACCACAAATAAAGCTGTTGAAATAAATAAAATGTAAGGAAATGTTTGTGGGTTTTTTTTTAACTGAATACAACTGGAGTGTGAGTATCTTCAGTTGCTAACATGTTCACGCCTTTAATAGCTCCATGGCAAAGTCCTTGGGGGTCTTCGAAATGCACCCATTCATCCAGTGAATAATTACTGAGTCCTAGTCTAGCCACAATTTAAGACTAGCTGCTATGAAATAAAGTTAAAAAAAATCTTCAAATAAATTGTATGTGCTACTATTACCAGAGAATTTGTCCATATAACAAAGCATCAAAGTATGCTGATTTTTAGTTTGGTTCCCTCATTATTTGCCAAATAAAGCTACCTGTAGGCTTCTGACTCTTTCCAATGCAGAATTTAATTTGGTGACTAACAAGCCAAAGCAGAGAAAGCAGTAGGGACCATTTAATCTGCATAAGGAGACTTGTGTTTACTGTGATTCTATCTATCAAAGGAAGGAGAGTACTGCAGGGAAGGGTTTCTTTTCTATGACATTGCTAATATCTCAGGCATCAGGGTCCAGCTCCCTCTTTGTGACAATCTGGGCAAATGCTAAGAAAGACACAGCTCAGGGAATGACACAGAGGAACAGGACTTGGACGGGCAGGAGACATTGGCAGAACCTCAGGACAAGCCAAAGATGAGGGGCAGGTGTTCCCCTTCCTTCCCTGCATCCCATAATCAGATCTCATGGGAACAACAAGCTATGAAAACATCACTGATGAACAAGGATAATGTCAGATTACCAGAGTCATGACTTTGAAAGTAAGTTTGCGAAAGTGTGGGTAGAGAAAGTCTAGTCATTGTGCCTTTTAGTTCTTCACAGAGGACTCCAAAAAGCAGCGGGAATTGTTCCATCTGTAACTAATTTTAATCAATCTTCCCTTTTGAGGTGCCTAAGAAAGCCATGCAGTCTGATTCCATTTGCAAGGGCTCATAAAGAGTCCAAAATGGAAATCCTCGAGGAACAGAGTTCTGACATAGTTGGTGCTTTGCAATCTGGGTTAGCTCTCTTTATTTCTGTCCAATGAGAGGGATGCCCATGTGGTCAGGGAGCATGGATGACTGAGTGACTTGCTACTGGGTCTGTCAATGTTAGCTTCTCTGTCCTTCCTCCCCCAAACAAAGAGCCTTTCCTCCCCACCTTCCTTTTCTTCATGTTCCACCTGATGTGGGCTTTAAACCACCCACAGTCAAAAATTAAAAAAAAAAAAAAATCCTAGGGTCTCCTGGGTAGCTCAGTCAGTTAAGCATCTGACTCTTGGTTTTGGCTCAGGTCATGATCTTAGGGTGGTGAGATTGAGCCCCGAGTCAGGTGTTGCACTCAGCAGGGAGTCTGCTGGAGCTTCTCTCTCTCCCTTTACCTGTAACACTCCCACTCATGCTCTCTCTTTATCTCTCAAATAAATAAATAAATCTTAAAAAAAAAAGAATTTCCAGTAGATAAGGAGAATTAAGATGGACCTAGATCTAAAGAAAATTAGGAGGGAAAGAAATTACCCTTTACAAACATCTGCTACCATATATCTGAACACTATACCAAGCACACTGCCCTAACCCTCAAAACAACTCTTAGATGTACTCACTGCCTCTCTGTTTTCATTGATTAAATAACTAAAGCAGGGAGAAGTTAAATAAAACGCCTGCTAGCAAACACTGAAACCAGATTTGAAGCTTGATCCTGGCCTCTTTTCCATTAAGCTGTAGTGTTTCAAAATTCAATAAAGAATCAAATTCTTTTCATGAAGTTCAATTAGAACAGCATATAAAGTTCCCTTCACATTCCTGCTGGATTGCCTGATGATCTGAAATTTAAAAGGCTCCATCAACAGGCAGAACTTTGATGTCTTATCACACTTCAAGGCTTAAACATTGTCCCTGTCATTATGGTCAACAATTCACTGTGCTATTTATTTACCTTTTCAGCACTTTCTAATCATTCATCATTTCCTTGACTTTCAAAGTCATGCCTACTCTGGTTGAATTCTTTCTTTTGATTTTTGCTTTAGACCGCTGGCCACTCCAACTGGGCATTTTGGTCACAAGCTTAGTTTCTGCCTCCCATTTTCCCTAACATGGCATGACATTTTGCACTAGCAGTGTCCTTCATCTTCCTCATTAGGGGACCATTTCCTTCCTCCAGACCCTGGAACAAAAAGTTCTGTATACTCCGTGACCCTCCTCATCCCTGGGAATGGCTGACTAGTCCACCGTGGGCCCCTAACTCAGGCTATTTTGTGGCAAGTTGATGTGTAGGGCTCTGCCCACATGGAGAGGAACTTTACAAATGGAAAGCTTATGCTGCTATTTAGTTGGATCCCCAGACAAGAGAAAGAACAAGCAGCGTGTCTTTCAAGAGGAAAGATGTTGAACAGGAATTCTTGAGGATCTATAAATAGATAACTCTGGGTCCTCTGAGAGCTAGAGATGGTAACACCTCTGACTTGTTTTATTTCTCCATTTCTATTTGCCTAAAATTTAGTTGAGTTTCCTTTACTATCTGGAATTAGCCAAATTACTTTATCCTTATACTAAAACTTGTTTTTTTTCTTCACTTGGTACACCCTAAACACCTTCCATTCCTTGCAAATGAAAGGACCTTGAATGGAGTGCCTTCTTTTTCTTGATCTACCCAACACTCACCCAGATCTCCACCTACCTCCCCATGAAGCCATTCCTGAATAAATGTAGTCTCTCTCTGCCTGCTAGTCTCCTACAAGCACTTGTTATAGGTATGATGTCATTACCCCTCCACTTCTCAGTGACTGATTGTTTTGTCTCTCAGCCTTATGTCCCCAATTAGATAGCAATCTCCTTAAAATCGAGGACAATTTGGCATCACCTTGAATCTGCTCAAAAGTCAGCAGAACTTCCAATTTCATTTCTTCTATCAGATCTTCAGAGGAAGAGAAGCTAAAGGTGTGGTTTACCCTTAGCAACACTTTTATACAGAATCATAGGACTTTCTGGGTGGGCACGCTGTAGTGACTTTTTTATAGTAACTTCTTACATTTACATATGTGAAAGCTCAGAGCATTTAATGGTCAGTCAGCTAATAAGATTCAGCATGAGCTCTCACATCTGGAAGGTCTGGAGCAATCCAACTATGGAAGATAGACAGAATTTTACTCTTTATATTTTAAAATGAAAGAGACAAAACTACCCAGCTTTTCACTGATAGAAGACTGAGCTGGACCATACTGAAACACACTGGCAGGGCTTCTATTCTCTGAATTACTAAGGTTCTAACCAGGACACTTTTATTCTTTTTTTTTTTAATTGTATTGCCTTTTTAAAGCTAGGCTATTTTTATAGCAATAGAACTCCTGGAACAGTAAACAGGAGGCGAATGTATTAGGCTTTAAAGGTGAAAGGGGTTATTTAAGAGTGTTATCAGAACTAGCCAGCTGCAAACACATACAGTATCAGAAAACCATAAACCTTTTCCTTCATAGCAGGGCTCAATTATTCATTAGGCCACCCTGCTCTAGGGAGAGGTCTTTAGAAACTTAGCGCCATATAACCGTTGAGGTGTCCAGCCCTCCCTGTCATCTTACTTTCTAGGTGAATAGTTCAAGAGAAATGAAAATGATCTCTCTGTACTCCCTTATCCCAAGTGGATTAGGGTTTTCAAGGGATAATGATAAACACAATAATTATAATAATCACCATTTCTGGCACTTTCTAAGTATAAAGGTGAATCTATTTTCCTAACGATTGGTAGTGTTACCTATAGGAAATGATACAGCAAATTAGTGGCAGAGCTGGAATTTGAACCTGAGTCTTTTGGAGACTGCTCACCTGTTACTCTGACATTTCTAATCTCTTCTCCCCAAGGAACACTAATCTGATCGATCTTGTGGGAAATTTCTTTAAAAGTTAAGAAGGAGGGACTTCATGATCAAATTATCTGCCCGCAACTTCTAAGTTCTGGTACTTCATGATGCACACTAGTATATTATAGACTCTGAGAAGGTCCACAGTAGAGATACGTGCTTTTCTTATATAACGCAGGTTTCCCAAAGTCCTTTGTCTTCGCACTCCATTTCTCATCACATGTGACAACACTCCATTGACAGGGACATATCTTGGACAATGATGCATGCCAAATACAGCTCTGGCGAGCAGAGACATACATAGTTAAGAGTGGAATGATATTTGCCTAATGGTGAAGTGTAAAAGGAGGAGAGCAGCTGTCAGCACGACAGTAACCATTTGAAGCCCCACTTAATGCTGAGTTGTGTTCATTCCCTCAGGTTTAGTCTGAAACAGAGCCTGCTGCAGCTCTGGGGAGGTGGCAGGGGAAAGTGACTGGGCAACATAGCTGAAGGGGAGTGGGAGGTACAGGCTTCCAGAGATATGGGATGAACAAGTTACAAGGATAAAAGGTACAGCATAGGGAATATAGTCAGTAGTATTGGAGTAGTGTTGTGTGGTGGCAGATGGTAGCACATCTGCAGTGAGCACAGCATAACATATAGACTTGTTAAATATCTATGTGGTACACCTGAAACTAAGGTAACATTGTGTGTCAACTATATTCAAAATAAAAAACGAAAACAAAGGAAAGGACATGAAAGGAAAGAAAGAGAATGGAAGAAAAGGAGAGAAAGGGAAAGGAAAAGGGAAGAAGAAAGTCAGAAAGCTCAGCTCTGCCAGTGCACTGTCATTAGAGCGGGAGCAGCTTGGCTCCTGAGTCTGGCTCATTCTCTTGGAAGCCGAGGTATCATAGTCACTTTGCTACTCTTTTGAAACCTCAGTTTTCTCATCTTTAAAATAGTGATTAAAAAAAATCTTTACTTTGCAAGGCTGTTGTGATAACTAGCAATAATGTATTTGAAGCACCTGCAACAAGTCACCAATTATTACTGCTTTAAGTTCAACAAAAGTCATGTTCCCTTTGGCTGGAAATGGCACCTGCTGTTTCTCTACTCGGCAAAGTCCTGTTCACTTGATCAAGCCCAGAGCAAAGGTCATCTCCTCCACGAAGCTTTGCAAGGCCCTGCTACTTTCCCATCCACCTTCCCACAGCGGTTAACAGAGTCCACTGTTTCCTACTCCCACATTACTCACGCTGTGTCTTGAGTCTTATTTTTGCATGTGTCTGTCTTCTCCAGGAGAATATCAGCTCTTTGAAAACAAGGCATTTGTAGTAAGCACAGAGTTTCCTACATATAGCATGCAGCACAGAAGAGGCATATAAATGCCCAATAAATATCATGAACAAGGAGCTATAAGAGGAAGGCATCTTAAACTATCATGTTAGACTCCAGACACTTGGCATTCTGAGATTCAAATATACATATACCAGAAATGGCCAATCATCAAACATAGTGCATTCTTGGGCTAGGAGTTTAGACATAATAAAGAGCTAAGTGGTTGGAGGGAGTTCAAGGAATCCCATCAACAAATCTAGTAGCCACATGTAAGTATTATAGGCCTGTTCACACTTACCAACATGCACACATGGTACATACTTATGGCCCATAGAGATGGTGCACAATTTTACAAGAATATTGAGAAATAATTGATGAAGTCATTGGAAGTGCCAGATGGCTTAATGACATGAGGAAGGACAGTATCTCTCACTTCACATGGACATGGCCTCAAATTCCAGTGACACTGGGCACTGGGGAAGCTATTATTAAAGTCTGTTTCCCTTTCTGTAAAAATTCGATAGTAGGGTCCACTCAGAAAGTTTTTAAGGGGATTAACTAGGAGACAGTATAAATGAACTAAGCAGAGTAGCATGATATTGGTGTTTAATACATTTTATTTGTGGATAATTCTTGTCTATCTCCCCCACTAAACTGAGCTCTTCAAGGTTAGGGATCTCACGACAGTAATCTCTGTATCCATTGTCAAGCACTACACCAAGCACATACTACCAGCAACTCCATAAACACTTGCTGCATAATGAAAAAGGAAATAGAAGAATGATGAGAAAGCTTTGAGTCACCTATCATCCCGACACTGTTGAAATTCTAGCTTTACCTGTCAGACAGGATGGCTCTTCCATTGTTCATGGACTAATTACACCCCACCCAGCTATAGGCCAATCCCTTCACTGTTAATAAAATGTAGCACATTTGCACCAAGCACTTTTACACATTTTTAAAACTTTAATCTCAAAAAAAAAATTGAAACTCAGGAAAGACCCAAAGAGGCAAATACACAGACAAAGTATACATACAAACGTTTATGAAAAGGAATATTTACATATGTATATGCACACATTCATATAAAATTTATCTCTACTTCTAAAGGACTAAAACTAGAAGGTATTAACAGTAGTAAAAGTATGGTAAGAGTAGGAAAAGAGATTGCATATATACATTCATTGCATATATATATGTCTCTATGTAATATTGTCCTAATGATTTTAACATATAAGTGTGCATTTTCCCTTTAAATCTGCCCACTCAGCATCAGTGTGTGTGTGTGTGTGTATGTGTGTAAGCCATGTGAAACAGTCTGATATAATTATAAGCCAAGGAACAATATCCTTATTTCACACTGAATGTGATGCCTATAAACATCTTGAAGTGTGAGCACAAAAGAAAAGGCAAACCTGGATAAAACACATCCTGAGCCTGGGAGGGGAGCTACTATGCTTTCTCATAGGTCCCCTGCAGTTTTCCTCACCCATTCTAGAGCATATTCCTCATCAGCTCATTCAGGAAATAATGGCAGAAACAAGAGGAAAGTCTTGTTCTTCTATTTTCTTTTCTGTCTACAGAAGATCAATCTAAAAACAATAGTAGCAAGAGGGAGTTATCAGGCCCCATCAGGGAGGGAGCCAGTGTGTTTCCTAAAGTGACTTCACTGCTTTGTTGTAACAGGGAAGCAAACGGACCATTAGGGACACTGTCTCCATAGCATGGAAAGTAGCTGGCTTGACTCTGAGCCAGCATCAAGGTGTCGCTTCTGCAAACCAATGGCATCCAATCCTCCCATCCCTCAGCCTCCTTCCCTTGAAGATCCTAGGCATGGTCCACACCTCTCTTTACTTAAATCATCTTATTCATCACTGCTGTCCCTACAACAGCTGCTCGTCTCTGCATCTTTTCTGACCACAGATCTCCTTGTCACTCCCTGCCATAAACTGCATGAAACCCATTATGCCATACTCCTCCCTACAACTTGAATTATGATTTCATTACTGTTCTAGCCATCTTTCTTATTTGAGAAGCTTGCTTATGGTCATATTACATCAGAAATATATACTTTAGAGTCACACAGGCTTAGTTTTCAATCCTGACTATGCTTTAGATAGTTGTGTGACTTTGAGAAAGTTTCATGACTTCTGAGAACCAAGTTTCTTGGGTCAAACATGAATATAGCTCCCTGTCTGTCCCAAGGTCACTGTTAGCATAAACACTGGAAAAACAAATGCAAGTTGCTTAAAGCAATGTCCAGTAAAAAGTATGGCTTCAATAAAGGCCACTTTCCTTCTTACCAAGACATCAGGGGGTATCAAATCCATGCCAGAGGTCACTGAAAATGTCACAGACCTATGGTAGGTGGAAGAAGTTTAGTTATAGAATGATGGGAAGAACTGCCCGTCTCATCAGCAATAAGTGTATGAATGGGGAGTCTTCTAGATACATGTGCCTCAGGCAGATGATTTCTCCTTTCCCCAAAACAGATCGCACAGATGTAGACGGGGGAAAAGGCTTGCAATTATAAACAGATAAACCAGATAGAAATGCTAACCTTGCTCATATCTGCTTATGAGATTCTAGGAAAGACCTTTGACCTTTTGGGTATTGGCTTCTTCATTTATAAAATTAGCTAATGACAGCCCTCTGCAAGATTGTTGTGAGTTCCTATAAAATGATTAGCACTATGCCGTCTCCATAGTAAACAGTCAGTCAATACATGTTAGTTAGATTTCCAAGACAATTCTCAGGCTTTAAATAATAGCCGTCAATGCTAATATTGTGATTACTAAGCATTGGGCATTATTCTAAATAGTAACTGAACTTCTCACAGAAATAGTCACTGAATTTCACTGCTCACAGGAAACCTATGACTACTATCATTTTTCTGTGTTAAGAGGAGAAAAGAGACACAGATATCAGAGGCATCACGTGACTTGCCTAAGGCACATGGCTTGCACATGACAGAGCCTGGAATCACATCCTCCGTTCCAAGCAGTCCAGCCACAGAATCTGTTTGTGTGTGTGTGTGTGTGTGTGTGTGTGTGTGTGTGTACATTTTTAAGATTTGTTTTGTTTTATTTTACAGAAAGAGAGAGAATGAACATGAATGGGAGAGGCAGGAGGAGAAGAAGAGAGAATCTCAAGCAGACTCCTTGCTTATAGTGGAGCCTGATGCAGGGCTTGATCTCACCACCCTGAGAACATGACCTGAGCCCAAACCAAGAGCCAGGCTCTTAATCAACTGTGCCACCCAGATGCCTCCAGAATCTGTTTTATTAAACATTCCACTATTCTGTCTCCAAAAATCAGAAAGATGAATTGCTTGCCATAAACCCTGTATTTGACAACTTAATTTTCAAAAGAGTACTACCTCTCTTCCTAATCTCTGTAATAGTTTGTATCAATCATGGTTTCTCTTCTTTTTTCTTTTTAGAGAGAGAGCATGCGAGTGGGGGTAAGGGATAGGGACAGAGAATCTCCAGCGGACTCCCCACTGAGCATGGAGCCCAACATGGGGCTCAATCCCATGATCCTGAGATCATGACCTGAGCCAAAATCAAGAGTCAGATGCTCAACCAACTGAGCCACCCAGGTGCCCCTCAATCATGGTCTCTAAGAGCAAGGGACTGAAACCTAAGTTCCTAAATGCTAGGAATACATAGCAGAAATACAGGGAGATTCAGAGCATGAACAGGAATGTTGGAGAACCAGGATCAGAGAGGAGGTACTGGGAAATTTCTAACTTCAGCTTGACAAAGGAAATTATATCAGAACACCCTCTTACTGAGAGCAACTATAAACCTGGATAAAATCACACACATGCACACACACATACATGCACACACCCCTATCATCTATTTGAAGAAACTAGATTATGCAGACTATGGAGCCCCACTGCCTGCATTCAAAGCTTGACCCTACCATTTACCAGCTACATGGTCTTGGACATGGCAGTTAACCTTGCTGTGCCTCTGTAGTTGCATCTGTAAAATGGGGATAATAATAAGACCTGTCTCATAAGACTGTTACACAATTTTTTCTCTTAATCTTCATGTGATAACCAGCCAAAGCAGAGTGGCTGCTGACCAATGCCCTTGAGGAATGCCACTTTGAAAAAGTGTGGGAAGGAAGAATGGACTAGAAATAAAATGGTCCTGGGCTGGGATTTTTCCTTATCCTTACCCAATGGCTAAACTACTGTCCTGGAGACTACTGCCTTTCCAAATCTCTGGCTTCCAAATCTACTGTCTTCCCCACAAGAAATCTTTACTTCGAAGGCATCCGGAAAACACAGTTTACTCTGGGATACCTCAGGCCAATGACTTCCCCTGAAACTCGAAAGTCAGTCTGGTGTGAGAAAATTTCCTATGTGAAAATAATACCTTTTTCTTCTATATCTTCACTTCTTGCTCACTTTCAAGTTTTACCTGTTAGCATTTCAGGAGGAATGAAAATCAGTAAGATTCCCTTCTTGTTAACCCTGCAGGATCTGATAGAACCCCAGAAAAACAAAACTAGAGCCTTCACTATTTTGCAAATCATTGCCTAAACCATCAGCTCAAATCTCACTGCAGAATATTTATTGCTGGTGACAATGTAAAGAGGCAGAAAGATCACAGCATGATTCAAGGATCCCTAGTGGCATCTGCTACTTTCAACAGTGAGGAAATCTCCAGCCTTAGGAACTGAGAGGGTTTGATGTGGATGTCAGAGTAAGAAATTCAGTCTCCCCGCTACCCATGCTGCTATTCCTGAGAGAGGGCTTCAGGCACATGAACCTTTATTCTAGGTCAGTCTGCGTAGGAAAAGCCCAACTGAGCTCAGGATCAATCCAGAAAGGCCACAAACATAATTCAATAATTTGGGGGCATACAATCATGTATCTTTTTTCTTCTTGGCTCCTAGTTTGTTTATATAAAAATAAAGGGGCACCTGGGTGTCATAGTCTCTGACTTGGGGTTTTTGGCTCAGGTCCTGATATTAGGCTCCAAGCTCAGTGTGGTCTACCTGAGATTCTCTCTCCCTCTCCCTCTGCCCCTTCCATGTATGTTCTCTCTCTTTCTCTCTCTCTCTCTAATATAAATAACTAGACTTCAAAGAAAATTTTAAAAATTAAAACATAAAAGTAAAATTCTGAACATTTTTGCTTTTGCATGAGATTAGTAATTATACACTCTTAAATTTGCATTATCTTCGCCACTTTTAAAGTCCACTCCAATGCATTCTTATTTAATTCTTACTAAACTGGGGCATCTGGGTGGCTCATTTGGTTAAGCATTTGCCTTCAACTGAGGTCATGATCCAGAATCCTGGGATCGAATCCTCACTTGGGCTTCCTGTTCTTGGGGAGCCTGCTTTTCTCTCTCCTTCTCAATCATGCTCATTTGCTCTCTCTCTAAAATAAATAAATAAAATCTTTAAAAAATATTCTTACTAAACTGTTTGTGATAACATATTATTGCCAAATGACACATGAATAATTTTACATACAGAACCATGAAAAAACATGGCCAAAGCTACCAAATGAGTAAGTGGTGACATATGAATTTAACTATGGGAATATTAATAGCAACAGACCCTGAACTGTATTTGAAATGAGGCAGGGATGATAAAGAAAAAAAATCTGTGGACCAAACAAAAATAAAATGTTCTAAAGTTTAAGGGCAGTTAGAAAGTGAAGATTTCAGGAAACAGTTACAAAACCATTTGAGCTACTCTATAGTTAATAATCTAATTTTGGTATTGGATTGAGAATCATCATTATTCTCTTTATCACTTAGATTATTCTAGTAATTAACCAAGACAGAGAGACCGGTTCTCAAAGAACTGCCAGGAGACTATGTTGGAAGAAATAAGTACAAGTTAAATAGCAGATGATAAACACTAAGAAATGTAGAGTTTTATCGCATTAGTTTATTTGATCGGCAAATATTGTGCTCTCATACTCTGGTATGCACTGAACTAAGCTCTGTGGATACATCGGAGAACAAAATACACAAAATCCCTGCCCACATGGAACTTACATTCTGTGGCTACATGAATCTATTTCTTAATGCAAACTAAATCTGAATTGGGTAAGTTAGATTATTCTGGAAAATGAGTGGAGTTTACCCAATTTCTCTCTGAATTTTGACACAGTGAGGACTACAGTAAGTCAAGAGACACATGGAATTCTCTTCAATCTAGAATCAGGCTAATATGGCTCCACATATCTGAGCAAGTAGGTAGAGGCCAAAAGCAAGAAGGTAAACTCTACTAATGCTTGTGGCGGCATCTGTCTGGTTGCTGGCCCTGAATGCACCTTCCTAACCTAACCCTTGGCACTTATAAACCGCCAAAGGAGCCATGTTGACTTGCAGATGGAATTGAGTTGGAGTTAAGCTACTCATGCAAACAGAGCAGAATTACTTTTCTCAGCTCCAGTTTGCTTATAGTTGAATAATGCCCCATGATAGGATGAACAGAACACAAAAGTAGAAAGCCAAAGGCCCGGTGTTCCCCAGCATTATTTATTTCTATGTAACTCCATGCAGCTCCTTAGCTTTTCTAGGCCTCACTTACAACATCTATAAAATAGGCACATTCTTTCCAGCTCAGTAACTCCGTCAGACCATGACAAACTGTCCCAACTGTGGTTTCATGGAAAGGAGAGACGTATCTACTTGCCTTTGCATGATACTCTTGGAACCAAAAACACAGTCATCACAGTCATTTTGTCCAGCTTCGGCAGACATTTTGAGGCCAAATCCAAACACACACACACACACACAAAGTTGCTGTATTTTATTTTCATGCTCGGAAACTGGGGAGCTTGCCTATTACAAAGCTTTGCATATAAAGTGAGTCTGTGTAGGAGCTAATTATATATCCAGGAATCCTCACTCTAAGTGTGCCTGTCCTGGGATGCCTGGATGGTGCAGGGGTTGAGCATTTGCTTTCAGCTCAGGTCGTGATCCCTGGGGTCCTGGGATGGAGTCTCACATCAGGCTCTCTGCAGGGAACCTGCTTCTCCCTCTGCCTATGTCTCTGCCTCTCTCCCTCTCTCTCTCTGTCTCTCATGAATAAATAAATAAAAATCTTTTTAAAAAATAACTGATGTTACCCAGTAAAGTTGCCAGATAACTCTAGCCAAGCCACTGAACCTCTCTGGACCTCAGTTTTCTCATTTAAAAAATAGGAGGATAGATCTGCAAGGCCATAGCCTGACAATCGGAGATTCTCTGAGCATATCAATCAAGTGCTCCTAGTGTCTCTAAACCGGGAAATCAGAAACAAGCTCCTGCCTCATGGAAATAATTCATTATTATTAGATAAATTATTTTGTTTTTTAATTTTTTAGCCTTAGTTGCACTTGGCTCTGATGACCTTTCTTTACATCTTCGCTTGTAGAGATAATGTATCTAAAAACAATTTGTTTCTTTGTCATGGGGAATGAAAACAAGATTTTGGAGAACTTCTAACCCCATGCTTCTCTCTTTTTTTTTTTTTTATATCTTCTTTTTTTTTTATTTTTATTTATTTATGATAGTCACAGAGAGAGAGAGAGAGGCAGAGACACAGGCGGAGGGAGAAGCAGGCTCCATGCACCGGGAGCCCGATGTGGGATTCGATCCCGGGTCTCCAGGATCGCGCCCCGGGCCAAAGGCAGGCGCCAAACCGCTGCGCCACCCAGGGATCCCTAACCCCATGCTTCTCTTATCCAATTAAGATCTTTCTCCTTAACTAAGAGTTTATTTTCAGAGCTACTACTGACCCAGGAGTTAAACTGATGGCTAAACATTTCTTTTTTTTTTTTTTAATGACATATCCTTGGAATTCCTGGGTAGCTTTTCCAATTAAGCATCCAACTTGGGCTCAGGTCATGATCCCAGAGTCCTGGGATGGAGCCCCATGTCAGGCTCCCTGTGCCATGGGGAGTCTGTGTCTCCCTCCCTTTTGCCCCTCCCCTGGCTTGTGGTCTCTCTTTTTCACTCTCTCTCTCTCAAATAAATAAAATCCTTTAAAAATTAAAGTAAAATAAAATGATGTCTCCTTCCCAAGTCACCTCCTTTGGAGCAACACAGTCTTTGCCAGTCCATAAGTTACTACTTGATAGTTCAGCTGATATTTAGAAGAATTCATAAATTCGACCAATCTCAGGGTCATTAGAGTCTTCTCCAGTCTTAATTTGCGTCACCTTTGTGGTGAAAAGATCCCTGAATTTGGCAGGATGCCTCACACTTTCTCATGTTTTTCATTTTCCACTTGGTAAATATTTGGATGGGGCAAATCCAACCCGCTGAGCCACTGGCTCATCAATGCTATATCTGTTGACTTACTGCCATTATTATTGGCATACTCATAATTCCCAGTCCTGACTCTTCCTCTTCCTTCTTTTTAACTCAACACAATACATAAGGGAGAGAAAATGTGGTCTACATTTTCATGTGTTTTTTTCTGCATTTTTTAAGGTTTTATTTATTTAGGAGAGGCACAGAGAGAGAGGCAGGATATAGACAGAAGGAGAAGCACACTCTCCGTGGGGAGCCCAGTGCAGGACTTGATCCTAGGACCCCAGGAGCACACCCTGAGCAGAAGGCAGACACTCAACCCCTGAGCCACCCAGGCATCCCTCTCCACATACATTCTTTTTTTTTATGAGTACTGTGTTGTTTTTTTTAAATAATAAATTTATTTTTTATTGGTGTTCAATTTGCCAACATACAGAATAACACCCAGTGCTCATTCCACATACATTCTTAACCATGCCAAGGCACAGAGACAAGTGTCTCCGTGTGTTTCTCACCAATGGGTAAAACCACCTTCCTCCTTTCATTGTTGTAGCCCTAACTAACTAATTAGCTAACTAACTAACTAATTAGCTAACTAACTAAATAAATCCATTCCATTGGACCTACCACTCTTCCATGTCTCTCACCTCTTCCACAGTCTCACTTCTTTTCTCATCAAGCTTATATTCCATGGACCATCATTATAATCACTCCTAACATATGTTTTCAACATTTTACTGTCTTTCCCTCCATCACACTTGTCTGGCAAAGCCCAGAGCTATAAATAACTTTTGCCCACTGCAGGCCTGACCAGAGCAAAGACAACCAGCTGGGAAACCAGTCACAATTTATGTCTATGATCACACATCACACATGGGATCTTGAGCAAGGATGTGATGTCTCCTCATAGGATGTCCTGTAAGTTTCAGGGCAAAGAATGATTTTAGTCATTCCTTTACAGAAAAAGGAGATAATGAATACCTAAGAACATTAATACAATCTACAGTTGTGGTGGTAAAAATAAACATGTTCATTGAAGATATATTTTCCAGATAGAAATAACAGAAAGGAAACAGAAAGAGAGAAGAAATAAAACATGACTCTCTGGTTTTGAGTCTGATAACTAGGTAGACACTGGTTAGTTATCCAACTAAAAAAAGTAAGGAGGAAGAGGTACAAGATTGACAGGTGAACAGAAAGGTCTTTATCACCACTGGTCAGGCTAAATCTGAGTCATCCAAGGGAAGTGTTCACAAAGGTGATTGGACATGTAAGTTGGGGGTTTTGGGGAGAAGTCAGGGCTAGAGATCTTAATTTGACCATAATCTGTATATATTTGGCATTTGAACATAATAGGATCCTTTAAGGATAGAATGTAGATAAGCAGAAGCCAAGAGCTAAGATTACCTCCTTAAGGCAGCCCAACATTTATAGGTCGAATGAGAAAGCTAGAGGATAAGTCAGCAAAGAAACTTGAGAATCAGTGACCAGGGAGGCTGAAAAGTGGTATTGTGGCAAACAGGTGGGCACTGGTTAGTGTCAAACATTTGACACCCATTATCCTGATACTGACGCCTTGCTAGGTGGATATTCCTGCTGCCATCTCAGGGGTAGTATATCAAAAACTAGAAAGACTGATGACCACATCCAAGTTCACTCAAGTAATAGATTTCAACACTAGTAGTCAAACTGACATCTGCTAACCTCAGAATTCATGTGCCTCCCATCACATCTTATTATCTCCAGTGAAGATAAAAAGGAAATGAAGGGAGGAAGGGGAAAGGAAGGGAAGGGAGGGTTGGCTGACTGAATGACTCCTAACAGTCAGAAAGAAAAGGTTCACAACTGGGAAATTTATCAACCTCTATAAGTTTAGACAGGAAGCAGAGGGGACTTTACTCCCCATGATAAATGTCAACCAGCATTGTAAGGATGCTTTGCTATTTATTTATTTATTTATTTATTTATTTATTTATTTATTTAGTGGATTTTCCCCTATCCCATGTTTAGCATTCATGCCTATTCAAAGGCGGATATTAATATATGTTGGGGCACCTGGTGGCTCAGCAGTTGGGCGTCCTTCAACTCAGGGTGTGGTCCTGCAGTTCCTGGATGGAGTCCCACATCAGGCACCCTGCATGGAGCCTGCTTCTCCCTCTGCCTCTGTCTCTGTGAATATCTATATATCTATAGATCTCTCTATATATCTCTTGTGAATAAATAAATAAAATCTTTAAAAAATAACTTAATGTATGTCAAGTGCTTGGAGGGTAGCAGAGAACTAGGGCTATATTTATAAGGTCTTAAAAAGAGTTGTTTCCTATCTAGCTGGTTTTGACTTCCCCACGCCACTGTTCTTGTCATTAGATTGGGCAAAGAAAAGGCTGTCAAGTGAGTGGGACGTGATTTCTCCCTCACAGACTTGAGGTTTGGCTTGTGGATCATTATTGCTCTATTGTCATCTGCTTACAGATTTTTCCATTATATTTGTTTTGTCACCCAGTAAATATTGGTTAGGTTTTCCAGGAGGTTATTACCATCTACTTTTTCCTCCCTCTCTCTTTGGGAAGAAGATGAAAACTGCTGGTAAGAAGTTTTGGGGAGGACAGATCCTTTATGCCATTCAGCCATTAGCCTAGAAACAAAAGTCTTTTAAGATTGCCAGGTGCAGGGATCCCTGGGTGGCGCAGCGGTTTAGCGCCTGCCTTTGGCCCAGGGCGCGATCCTGGAGACCCAGGATCGAATCCCACGTCGGGCTCCTGGTGCATGGAGCCTGCTTCTCCCTCTGCCTATGTCTCTGCCTCTCTCTCTCTATCTCTCTCTCTCTCTCTCTCTCTCTGTGACTATCATAAATAAATAAAAAAATAAAAAATAAAAAGATTGCCAGATGCAGGGATTATAGTACTCTTTATTCAGAAATGCTTAGATTTAAGGGGGACAAGGTTGATGGTTACTTTGATGGGATCATGATTGGCCTCTTGCTTTTCCCCTGTCTAAGGCCTACTTCATTTGTCTTCCTGTTCAGAAGACAGATTTACAAAATACAATTTACAAAGAAAAAAATCTTTCATTTCGGCCTCCTGGGGTTCCGTGGCTCTATGCCCCTTCTCCAACCATTAACTTCACCTCCCATTTTTCAAGCACTGTTTTTTCTCCACAACTTTAACTAGTCAGGTGTTTCCTCCTCTCTTACCTCATCTTCCCCTGGTTTGGGGCACAGTCTGTTCTTCTGACCACCCTGCAGTGAAGCTACACTATTTACTTGTCCTGCATGACCACAGGATGGTTTCTAGCTCAACTGCTCTCTACTTTACTTCAATGCTAGGGTCCCATCTAAACTGTTGGCACACAGACAGTTGAGTGTCTTCTTGGGTTTTCAATTTTCCCAAATCTGTGTTTTTTTTTAAGGTGGTTGTGATACTGCAACCTCATTTGTCCAGAGGGAGTAGGGGGCATTCTGGAAGAGGAATAAGATCCCCAAAGCACAGACTAATTGGATGAAGCTCAGATATCCTTCCCAAGGAGCCAGGCCTTTGTGCGCCAATATTGGCAGAGGCCACTTCTGCTCTCTGGGACAATTGGTCAGTTAGTGAAATGGAAAGGTTCTGGGAAAAGTCTACAAAACAGGTTAAGAACCTCAAAATGAAGGGATACATAAGGCTTATTATTGAGGAATCACATGTGCTCATTATGTTTATAATCACCATAAAATCATAGCATTTGGTCTCAGAGTCCTTTTTTGCTGTATCCTAGGGTGCTCCTTTGCTTAGCTTATAAATCCCTTGGATAGCACAATCTCCCCTGGGTTTAGTACATTATACAAAAGAATTTGTCAAGATCCACAATGCCCATATTAGCTCACCATTTTGGCCTTGACATATTAACTTTATTTGCATAAATGGAGGTTATAGAATAGAAACTAGTATTTCTTATTATCAAATGCTACCCCACTGCGCCTTCCCATTGCTCCTCGGTTCTCATGTTTTGTCTCGAATTTTACACCGCTCTTCCCTTGTGATTTCTTCAGTATTCCCCTCTGAACCACTCTGTCATGTGGACACCTTTCCATCTTGCCATAATACTAATGATTAATATTTGAGCCCTTGCCATATGTCAAGAAATTGCCTAAAGCACTTCACATTGCTTATTTCACAAAATATTCTTTGAATTAGGTTATATTATTATCTGTCTTATACATAAACACAAAACAAAACAAAACACCCTGAAGCACAGGAAAAAAACAATTCATCCCAAATCACATACCTAGTAAATGGTAAAACTAGGATTACAACCCAGGCCCTCTGACCTGGATTCCCATTGAAGCTTTAAGTAAAATATAACAATTGGAAAATGAAAATGAATTTGGTGTATGCACCTATTCTGAGTAATGCCATACTGACTTTGAGGTGGTTGAGATCCAAATTAAGATCTCCTGGATCGAATTTATTGATTCCTTCATATCTGAGGGTCCTTCCTACTCATAATCCAAAAGCTGTATATTTTCTGGGAATATCCATGGATATTTACTTCTGCCATCTGTTCTATCTGCTTGCCTCTTTCTTTTCTCTTTACAACTTTATTGGGGTAAAATTGATATATAAAAACAGCACATATTTAATTTATACAATTTGATGAGTTTGGACATACGCATATACCCATGAAACCAACAGCACAATCATGGTAATAAACATATTCATCACTTCCAGAAGTTTCCTCATACCCTTTTGCTTTTTGTTCTGTTTGTAATAATAGCATGAGATCTATCTCTTAACACATTTTTAGAAGTGCATAATATGGTTAACTATAGGCCCCTATGTCATAGAAGAGATGTCAAGAAATTATTGATCCTTGCATAACTGAAACTTTTCCAAGTCTTGATTGGTTGTTTATATATCTTTAATCTCTCTGTGATCTTCTAAGCTATAGAAAATATAAGCAATGATATATTCAACATAGCTATGAATCAGATTGAGTAGAATGTCACACGAAATGGTGGTGGTATGAGCCCTATGTAGTTCTGGCACAGATGTTGATCTACAACCATAAACTGAAGCGCTCCATGGGACACCACCACACGTGAACAGCCCTTTGAGTTTCTCCTTTGCAGCAATGCCAACTGGAAAAAATGGACTGGGCTGTGTGTTTGGTGGCCTTTATAGTAACTTCATAATGCAAGACTCCTGAGAGAGACCTGAACTGGGAATGTCAGAGAGGTTCTAGAAACAGAGGGGAATTTCCTGAAAGATCCATAGAGAGGAGATGCCACTGTCTGTCCCATTTATATCATGGCTAGGAGAGGAACTCTCATGGGTTGTGGACATCAACACTGGAAAAAATATTTTAAAAGCATGTATTTCAAAAGAAAAATAAAAATCACTCTTAAGGTGTACATTAAGTAGCAGATGCTTCAAATCCTAGATTTTTTTTTAAATTTAAAAGCAATTAGCCAACATAGAGTATATCATTAGTTTCAGATATAGTGTTCAATAATTAACCGGTTGCATATAACACCCAGTATTCATCGCATCCTGTGCCCTCTTTATCATGCCCATCACCCAGTTACCCCGTCACCCCAATCTCCCCTTCAGCAACCCCCAGTTTGTTTCCCAGAGGTAAGAGTCTCTCATAGTTTACCTCCCTCTCTGATTTTTTTCAAAGCCTAGATTATTATTGTTACCAACACGCTAGCAAACTAAGATCCAAGAGGAAAAATAAGTGATTTCTTTCCTATTTAAAGATTCACAGGCTGATCATTGAACACTCATCGAATATACCTTTACCTGTGCTTCCGAGACTCTTCCTTTCTGTTCTCAGAAATTTCTACTGCCATTTGTTCTCAATCATACAACCTTGCAAATAAAACAGATGCTATCCTCTCTCCCAAAGAATCCAGAGAATAAAATTAGTATGGCTTTCATTCCTAATGATCAGTCCCACACCAACCAGTAACTATCCTGGTTCCTGAAGACTAGAAGAAGAGAAGTAAAAATAAATCATGAGTTTAAAAACTGCAGGGGTGTTCAGGTGGCTCAGTTGGTTAAATGTCTGCCTTCAGCTCTGGTCATGATCCCAGGGTCTTGGGGTTGAGCCCTGCATTGGGTTTCCTGCTCAGTGGGGAACTGGCTTCTCCCTCTGCCCCTCCCCCGCTCATTATCTCTCTCTCTCTCTCTCTCTCTCTCTCTCTCTCTCTCTCTCTTCCCCCCCCCCCTCCTTCCCTCCCTCGCTTTCTCTCAAAGAAACAAATAAAATATTTGGGATACCTGGGTGGCTCAGTGGTTGAGTATTTGCCTTTGGCTCAGGGCGTGATCCTGGAGTGCTGGGATGGAGTCCCACATTGGGTTCCCTGCATGGAGCCTGCTTCTCCCTCTGCCTATGTCTCTGCCTCTCTCTCTCTCTCTCTCTCTCTGTCTCTCATGAATACATAAATAAAATCTTTAAAAAACTAAAAATAAAAACTGCAAATTCCCATTTCTTGGCATGAGATACTCAGGTATAAATCCTTCTATAAGGAGACCCCAGACTGTCTCTCTGAGAGGAGAACAGACTGTGATGGCAGTCCATCAGAGCAGTTCCCCCTGTGGCTCCTCTGTGCTGTGTGCAATAAGGTAGTTGCCATTATACAAGTAATGAGCAGCAACAATAAAAGTACATAGATCTCCACCACTAATTCACTGTGTGGGATGTAGATTAACCCCACCACCACCACCCTGCCATTATCTGATTTCAGAACTAGTGGAAGAACTCCATTCTAAGCATTGGGCCTTGTGCGCTTAAATCAAGTCAACTTGCTGGGTTAGGTCAATGTTATACATCTTTCCTAAAAGCAGATGAAGTTCACTGGTCTGGACAAGCAGAGGTGCTGTGGGGAGTATGGATGCCTGGAGGTTGGTGTGGAGGCAAGGCCATAGGGAAGATCATTAAAGTACTTAACTTTATTTGGGTGATAAATTTTGGGTGATAAATTTCAATAATCCAAAAGTTTCAGGTATTGAGAACACAGCTTAACACAGCTGGAGGGCAGGCTGAATGCATGCCTGCTAGGGAACATCAGAAGAGGAAGCTGAAGCAGGGCATCCTGTGGGGTCCCTCACTCAGTGGTTCCTGCTTGTTTCCCTGGACAGGATCCTTTATGTCTTAGTAGACTGTGGAGGCAATGAACCTCAAAACTGTCAGTAAGTGGTGTTTTCTCTTTTGTGGAATCTGTACTGACTTTCAGAGGGTTGCTGACTTGTGGTCTTGACCTTGGTCTACAGCAGAAGACACTGAAAACTGACCACTATGAGAGCTCCAAATGATTAAAATAGGCATCTGGGGTCTGCAAGCAATGTTTTTTCAAATGTTTGAATCTTAGTAGTTGCAGTTTCTTACAGACCTTACCATTCCCTATTGCTCACACCTAGCCAGACCCATCATTTCTATTCACTTCAAGGCCCCTTGTTATCCATACACACAGCTGGCTTCATACAGCAGCATGGCCCCAGATTCTCCAGAACTTAACCCACTTTAACTCTTATCTTCCAGTCTTGCCTCTCACAGATAATTTACCTGCATTATGGCTTTGACTCTGTCCTCTGCTTCCCATCCTGTTTTCTGCTTACACTGCTTCTCCCCACTGATTTCAGGCCACTGGCATTCAACTATACTTTGGGGTCTGATTCAATTTCACCTAAGCCTTGAACTCCTTTATCCCTGTCACCAATGAACTATGTCTTTACCCTCCTCTGAAACTCAGTGGCACATGGGTTGTATTCTTGGGCTCCTTATCATTGTCTCATAATTAATTATGTGTTTACCCACACCCCCTCCCCAACATTATATGAGCCTCTGCAGTCAAGGCCATATTTATAACTCCTGTGCCTACTCACCAGTGTTTAATATACATTTCTTGAATAGAAAGAGTAAAAATTCAGCTGTTGACATAGGTTATCCTTTCCTGTTGCCTGCGTTTTCAGCTTTTTTGTGTGTGCTCAAGGGAAAAAACATACGTGAACATATGTGGTGTAATGTGCTCTGATAAATGTATGCTGAACCAAAGCAAATGCTTACTAATGAATAAACTCTCTACTACTCTGTGTCTACTTTATAGTTCTTCCATGATTAATTTAATTCTAGTGGATTTATTTTAATAATTCCATACAAGAAAAGGAAAGAAAAGAAAGAAAAGAAAAGAAAAGAAAAGAAAGAAAAGAAAAGAAAAGAAAAGAAAAGAAAAGAAAAAAGAAAAGGAAAGGAAATTCATTGTCATCCCATTCACCTTAGCTTTGTCTCTTGTTATTGGGCTGAATGAGCTCCTGAATCATGTCCTGGTGAGTTATGCACCCTGAAGGAGGAGCCTTAGGCTTCGCCAGCTAATTTATTTTGCTGGCCTCACAGACCAGGGAGAGTACTGGAGCCCAGTTCTGTCTTCCATCAGGTCTCCTGCACTTAGCATCACCCTGCCCTTCCTCTTATTCATTCATTTATTCAAAGCATCCTTTAATTTCCACACCTTGCCTAGTCCTATACTGGACACTGGGGATACACACCACTGCGAGGCTTACAGTTCTAATAATCCATGCAGTCCAGACCAAGAGTGGGATCATATTTAAAGAAATGCAGCTCAACAGCCATAGTGAAGCAAAAAGTTACTGAGCACAGGCATTTATATATTTGAGAAATTCAGAAGGCCCTACTCAAAATCTGCTCAAGGCTTCATAACATTTCCTTCTCATCCTAGTGGTTCTGCCCCTCCACCCCCAACATTCTATCTCCAACAAAACTCTATAAACACACTGCCTGAATTTTCTATCTTTGTCCTTCCCTGGTCTCTTTCATAATTAATGATGTAGCTATACTTAGCCTTCCTCCCTCCTTAGAAGGAAGAAAAGGAGAAAGCAAAGGGCAAAAACCAGGATTCTATAGCATGAAGGAAGTGTAGGCACCCGTTATGCACACTGAAATAAGATAAAGACGTTGACATCAACAAGTTGACTGTAGCAGAGAGACGGATACTTGGGCATAATCATACTTTCTGTATAATGGACTATAATGCACACCCTCTGTGCACGGGAGGTTAGTTTCTGTTAGAATCTGGTCACACAGAAGTAACCAAACTCATGAGTGCAGGGCTGAAGCCTGGGATGTGGCTAGAAAAGAGGAGGTCCCACCCCCACTTGGTCCTCAGGGTTTTTGTTCAGGAGGCTCAGCTTCAGCTCTGGCTGTTTCCGGTAGCTTCACTATCAAACAGTCCTCGAACTCTTGGCAGTCATTTCTAGTTCCTGGAAATATACTTCCCTTCTCTTTTCTTACCTAATGAGTCCAGAATTGGACCAGACGCCTTGGTGTGTTCTAATCAGTGCCTTACAAAAGGCCCAGCATCCCAGGACTAACCGAATAGCCCTCTGAACACAAGCTGACAGCACATTAGCTCTCCCCTTCACTGCTGCACACTGAACCCAAGATGTAAATGTTCATTCTCTGAGTACATGAGGATCTTTCTTCTCTGTCATATGAACTAATTAAGCACCATTTAAATTGTACTTAGCCTGGGCATTATTTCTACCCAAGTGCATCACTTACCACATTAAATTTCATATTCCACTTTGAAGCCCATTTGCCTAATCTCTTAGAGTTTATCCTGTAAAATGGTTCTATCTTGGTTTCTTAACATTCCCTCTATTTTAATGCCAGTGGTAAGTATAAAAAAATGTGCACATCACCTATGTAATCCCTTCTATTAAAAAACAAGCAATCCAAGAAAGCAGAATAAAGAGAAAGTAATGATTCATGGCAACCAAACTTCACAAAACCAGTCCATGGTACTCTTGTTTATTTTTGTTTGTTTTGTGTTGTGTGATGTTTTAAATTAGTTTGACCCTAAACCCATGAAAGAGAAGGAAATGGAGACACTGAAAAATTTTTAAATGCCCATGGAAAAATATTAGTAGCTCAGAATAGTATAAAGATCAAAGGCTTTGGAGACAGGTTGATGTGAGGGAGGGTGAATTTGAGCTCAGACACTGGGCTCCAGGCCCTTGCAGAAGTGGCTTCTCTGAGTGTCATTTTTCTCATTTGCAAGACAGAGGAAATAAGATCCACCTTGCAAAGGCTGTGAAGGGACCAAATAAAAGGACCTAAAATGTCCTGTTCCTAGAGAGCTGCTATGTTGATGTCACTGTTGACAATGATGATGATGTTGAGGACATTGCATTATTGCTCTCTATCTTCTTTTTTTAAGATTTTATTTATTTATTCATGACAGACACACAGAAAGGGAGAGAGAGAGGCAGAGACACAGGCAGAGGGAGAAGCAGGCTCCATGCAGGGAGCCTAATATAGAACTCCATCCCGGGTCTCCAGGATCTGGCCCTGGGCTGAAGGCGGCACTAAACTGCTGAGCCACACGGGCTGCCCTGCTTTCTATCTTCTAAACCAGATATGCACAATGTTTTTCTCTAAAGTCCTGGATAATAAAAATCTAGACTTTGTGGTTTACCAGGCCACACATTCTGCCACTAATAGAAAAGCAGCCCTAAGGAATATATAAATGAATGAGGATAGCTATGTTTTTTTTGTAGGCTGTTCAAAGCAGATGGCTTGTAGGATTGACAGGTGGGCCATAGTTTGCTGACTTCTGTTCTATGCCATCAGCTATTAATTCATTTAGAAAGTCTTTATTTGGGTGCTTGCAATGGACAAGCAACTCTAAGTGGAGTAAGTATGCTAAGGGCTTATAACTCACGGAGCAATAAGCAAGACAGGAAAAATCTTATTCATATAGAGTCTACCTACATTCCTGGGACAGGATGTAGAGAACAAGTAAGCACACAGGAAGTAAATGAGAAAAGCCTTTGACAGAGGAAAACTATGCAGAGAATTATTAACAGGGGTGTGGTAGGGTAGATACATGAGGCTTCTTACCATATCTCACCACAGAATATAGAGTACTCCAGAAGTCATTTCCTAAAAAGCTCTCATTGATTCTTTTGGAGTTTTTATCTCTTAGGGCTCTGGTAAACATTTTCAAGTTTCTCGAGTTTCTTGTTAACAAAGAACCAAGCTGGGCTCCTCCATGCTGATCTCTTAAACAGGTATTTACAGAAAGGTAAAAATACTTGAAACATATATAAGGTGCCAAGGGCTCAAGGACACAGCAGAGCTTGTACCTTAATATTATCCAGTCTCAACTGGATATTGAAGCAGTGCCCTCACCAAACATCCTAGAGTCCTGTGTGATTAGGAGAAGTCATCTGGTCATAAGAGGTCTAGAACTACATGGGAAACATCACATGGATACCTGCTCTGTGTTGGGCCCTGAGCTGCACTCTGTAAAAACCATCCAATTTGCTCTTCTCAAGAGCCCTGGAAGGTAACTATTATGATCTTTATTTTAGAGATGAGAAAATTGAAGTTCAGAAAGGTTGTGACTTGTCACAAAGCCAGTAATTGACAGTGCCAATATGTGACCTCAAATCCGTGTGCCTCTGAAGCTCTCCATCTCTGGCATTAGGTGCTTTTTCAGCCATTCTAAAGAATTGCTATGATTCTTTCTAGATCTTCAAACCCCTTTACCCATCGTCTTTTGCCACTTGACTATTTGCTGATAAACCTACCTGAAACTGATCCCTATGCTTCCATATGATCCCTATGCATTCCCTGATAAGGAATGTTGCCAGGTGGCTTCAAAAAAAACCTCAGTTGTATTGAATTTCTTGTTTCTTCTTCTAACTATTGCGATGGCAATTTAATTTTAAAAGGTAATTAAATGTGTTTGACATAATTTATCTTTACAAATCTATGCAGTCTAGCACCAATTAAATTGCACTTTTCCAAATGTAATGCTGAACAGAGCCTTAAGTATCAACTCAAATTATCCTCCCATTGGAAATAACAAAACTACCTTGGTCCAGTCCTTCATTCTTTATTAAAAAATATAATGGGATGATATTTTCAGTTTTTCATTCATTCATTATACCTGCAAATTCATTCTTAAAAGTAGGTGTGAAACAATGAATTCTCTTATCAGGTGCATCACCCTAAGATGAAATCCATCGATATTGGGTGTTCTGTCTAATTGTATCCTTTCCAAGCACTATAACACATCCATAGGATTGGCTGACTCATATTTTCTCTTTAAGTTGACCAAATACATTGCTCCTATAAGGGAAGATGAATATGAGGAAAGTGATTGTACACATTTCTATTCACAAAAACCTTTGCTATAGTACATTGCCTCCAGGTTGTTGTTGTTGTTGTTTTCTCTTTGCCCCCATTCAAAGCTAGGCCAGTAATCTGGCTATGTTTTAGAACCAGTTATGGCTATTTGTCATCTTTGAAGCAGGGAAAGGCTGGAACAACAACAGACATAGAGAATGGGTGAAGGAGTAACTAGGTTCTCTTACACAGTTATTTTCAATGGACACAAATAGCTATCAGGAGATTCTTTAGCATTTGCTGTGAGCCAAGTTCTATGATGGGAGCTTTATATAGGGAGACTGTGCCTGAGAAAGTCAAGTAACTTCTTATGGGAATAAGATGAGGAAGTGGATGTAGACAAGATTCAAGTTCAGTCCATATGATTTCCATGACACCATGCTGCTTTCCTAGGCATTAGACAGCTAGTCCATTCATAATCCCTTGCCAGTACTAGTGGTAACCAAAGATGAGACTGTGGTTGGATAGTCTTTGCCTTTTTTGAGCACATCGAAGTAAAGCCATCATGCATTCAATAAATTGATCTACCATTTATTGAGTGCCTTTGCATCTTTGAAGCACTGGGCTTAGGTATGAAATACTAAAGAAGAATATCGTAGTCACTCCTTATCTGCAGGGGATCCCCAGTGGACACCTGAAACCATGAATAGTACCAAACCCTATATGTTTTTTTTTCCTATACATACATACTTATGAATAAAGTATAATTTAAAAATTAGGCACAGTAAGAGATTAACAATAATAAAATAGAACAATTATAACAATATAGTATAATAAAATTTAGGTGAATGTTGTCTCTCTCTCTCAAAATATCTTATTGTGCTGCACTCACCCTTCTTCTGTGACAATGTGAGATGATAGAGTATCTACATGATTAGATGAAATGAGGTGAATGACAGAAGCGTTGTGACCTAGCAATAGGCTACCACTAAACTTCTGATGAGATATCAGAAGGAGGACCATCTGCTTTCAAACTGAGGTTGAGTGAGGGTAACTGAAACCACAAAAAGAAAAACCATGGATAAGGTGGTCTACTGTACATTCTCATCCAATGTCATTTTAGTTTTCAAAAAGCCTAGATCATAGTAAAAGATCAGTAACTACTTCTTGTTTAGTAGATTTGTAGGTCGGTTTGTTAGATATTTGAACCATGCAATCAAGGAATTTTCTTTTTTCTTTCTCCTTTTTTATAGGGGGGGGGGGGTGGTGGTAGAAAGGAAATCCTCATAAACTAGAGAAGAATATGTGACCTGATAGTAAAAAAGCAACACATTACAAAACACACACTAAACAAAACAAAAACAAAACAAAACAAAACAAAAACTCAAACTGGAAGAGTTCCAAGCAGAGGATCGATACAGATTGACATAGGGAAAATTTTATACAAATTTTTGGACTGAGTTTAGCCCCAGATGATGAATAGAATTTTTGTGTATAGATGAAAAAGTGTTTTCCAGGAGAGGGAATGCTATAGATAAGATCAAAAAAACAATATTAAATGTGCTATATTCTTGGTAGTGTGTGCTGAATTTGGAAGTGGGCATATGAGTTTAAAAGCACAAACACATTTGAAGTGGACCTAGTTTTTGAACACATCTGTAAAGACAGGTTAAGGATTTGAAGCTTTTCCTGCCACCCCTTAGAGGTGCATTAAATGAGCTTGAGTGGTGACGGCCAGGTAACAAAATTTATACTCTAGGACTTGATGAATTTACAAAATTAACAAGGATACTGGAGAGCTATAGGGAGACACTGGGAATCTAAACAAGAAGCACCTAGCCTTGGGTGAAAATATCAGCGCTAGCATGGAAGAAATACTTTTAAAATAGAGAAGGGCTCAAATCCTAGTCCTTTCCTCTTTAGCTCTGAGTGCTTGAAGAAAATAACTTCTTAGAAAATAAAGTCCTCATCTGTAATAAAACCTCACCCATAGGCTTTTTTGAGGATTTATTTGAATCTGGCACAATATAAAATAACTCTGATTCTGGAATATTATAATTAATCTCTGCCTTTGCTCTGACTGCCATAACAAATATCATAGACCAGATGGCTTAAACAACAGAAATTTATTTTCTCACAGTTTTAGAGGTCTGAAAGTTCAAGATCATGGTCCACCAGGGCTCCGCTTCTGATGAGGGCTCCCTTTCTGGTTTGCAGACATCTTCCTTTCCATGTGTTGTCACATGGCCTTTCCTAGGTATTTGCATATGATAGAGAGCAAGCTCTCTGGGGTTCCTTTGTAGAGGAACATTAATCCTATCATATCAAGACTCTACCCTTATGAACAGTTAACCTTAATAACTTCCTTAATGCCTCCATCTCCAAATACAATCACATGGGAGGTTAAGACTTCAATATGTGAATTTGAGGCAGGGGACACAATTCAATCCACAACAGTCTATACATTCATTGGCCATGCCACTAAAAGGATTAGCATGGAGAATAGTAAAAAGGGAAACTGGCAATATGTAGCTACTAACTGGGAAAGGAAAATTAAAACAAAAGACAAATTAAATGGAAGGTCAAAACGTTGAGGCTGAGTGGTTCCAGGAATCTTGGCCAATGTTGCATCAGTGCCTCCCCTCTTCATCTATTCACCTTCCTCCTCCAACTTCAATTTCCAAAGAAAGTCATTTATGGTCTAATAAAGGATGGTTCTTCAAAACACATACCTAGCTCCTCATCTGCATTAAAGACAAAAAAACCCTCAATTTCAGCTTCTATTTCCAAAAAAAATTCTCAAAGGATCTCATGTGATTCTTTCTGGTAGTCTTTGTCATGGAAGAAGTTCAACATGGTCCTTATTCAATGTTGCCCCAACATTTTATGCAAAAAGTCCAGAAAAGAGATATTCATTGAATTGTGGGGCTTTTCCTTTTATTAATGAGGTTCCTTTAAATTCCATTCACTTTGTTTCATCTCTTTACGAAATTATGGGAAAAAAGGAATGTTGCATTTCTACAGCGAATCATGTTTACAGCTTATGGGGCTGTGTGTGTATGTGTGTGTGCTTTGTTTAATGATTGCTCTATATAAAATGGGTAGAAAAGGGAGAACAGAACTATGTGGTTTCGTGGAAGCATATTCTTTCCTCTTTGCTTGATTGCAAAGTAATACTTCTGGAGATGTTGCCAACTGATTAAGCAGGAATTACTCCCATATCGCTACTGAGAAAAAAGTAGCTCACTGTGTATCTGTATTTGTTTCTATTTTCATATTTCAATTCACTGGTGGGAGTGGATCTATGTTCTGCACATATATAAAGGTGATGTAATGTGAGCAGAAAGATGGAGTGGGAAGGAGAAAATGGAACCTCTGTATGTCAGGTACCTAGCATGTGAAGTGCCCTGCTTGGCTGTAGCAGATAGCTAGCCAGTTAGCTAGACAGTTAGCTGGGCACATGGAGATTTACAGCTTAGAGAGAGAAGGTTGAGCTAGTCATAGTTCTTGGTTCATGCCCTGTTGTCATCACTGTCGCATGCAAGGTCCTTCTATTTTGTTTCTACTCATTTATCCTTGACTACATTTTTAATTCTTATCCCCCTTTTTTACTCTCCATAGGAAAATATATAATTTTACAGATCAACTAACTGAGGGTAAGAAAAGTAGAGTAAACTAAGTAGTTTTTTCTAATGTCCCACAACAAATTAGTGCAAGTGCCTGGATTTGAATTTGGGCTTGTTGGAATGCTTCTACTGAATATACTTACTGTGTGAAATCCTCAGAGATAGACTATAATCAAATATACCAGAAGAATTTGGAGCAATGAGATGAGTTCATCTCACAAGGAGAAAGGCCTGGTATTTGGATGCCAGGTAGGGGTGGGTGGCAAGCATGTTAACTGTCTATGGGACCATATGTTGAAGTTTTTATGACCCTTCATTGTAGAATAAATTATGAGTCTTAATAAATTGTGATTAATAGCATATTATAGTAAGTTTTACAGAACAAACTTAAGGCTTTTCTGAAGAGGATGTTCTCTAGGAGATGAGCATGGGGTGAAGAAGGGAGGGAATTAGCAGTGATTATCATAAGCAGTGATTATCATAAACACGAATGATAATCAAACTCAAAAGGTTTATATTCTAACCCCCCCCTTAAATTAACAACAGCTCAGCCCTAAGAATATAAGTTGTGCCACTCTGATTATTGACTAAATAAGACTTTTCCCAGCCTTTTTTTTTCTTCCTGAACTCATTTCATAATCATATACAATTCTGTAAAATTCTCAAGACTTTCCAAAATATTTTGCAACTTGTTATTGTGGCAGTAAAAAGTAGATTGAGGTAAAAGTAATATTTTATATTTGCTCAGTGAAGTATGATACATCATAATAGAAAGTTAATTTATCATACCTTCAAGGAAATTCACAAACCATATAGACAAATTTTACTTTTTCCATTTAATAACTGATGTGAATTATTTAATACTTAATTTCAGATTGAAATTAAACCATGAAATTAAACATGGCTTTGCAGACCTATTGTGTGGAGTTATTGTATTTTGTACTTAGAAAACATTTTGTTTATTTATTTTTTAATCTGTTCCTAAAAGATGAGATAAAAGAGATGGTTTCAGCATTCTATTTGCAAACACTTCACATATAACATGCTGTTTGTGAGGATAGTGTTTATTTCCCCCAAATGAAAATCAAATTGGATATAATCACCACTAAATTTTCTCTTTTTAACATTGGTTTTCAAAGCACTAGAGACACCTTGATGTGCTCTATGAGAATTTTGATCAGATAAATGCATCTTAAAGATCCAGTGAAAATGCATACACATCAGTGCTCCTTATGCTTCCTATCTTCAACCAATAGAATGTTCTGAGTGTAAATCAAACAATATATGACTCAGAATAAAACAATTTAAAGCTGTGTAATGCTTACATCCCCCTAACCACGAGCAGTGTTCAACTGAGGGATAAACTGAACGGCTGGTCATTTAATTCAAACCAAATGATGAACACATTTAACAGGATCTCAATCCACATGTATGGAGAGCTTACCATGCACAGAACACAGAACATGGACAATCTATTTTGATTTTCACAATAACTCAATAAGTCTGGAACCTTCATTACCCATATTCAGCAAGTGAGGAAAACACATAAAATATTAGACACTGAGTGCTTACTATACAGCACTATTCTAAGCCCTTTGAATACATTTTATCCTCTAATCCCCTGTGCAACTTTATGAATAAGGTACTATTATTATTTCCATTGTACGGATAAGGAAATTGAGACTTAGCATAAAAAAACTCATCTAAAATCAACCATTAAAAAAAGCCAGGGTTAAACTCAGGTCACCTGACTTTAAGGTTCAAGTTCTTGCCACCATGCTATGCTCCCTGGAAGCAGAACCAGTATTTAAACCACGTTTATCCAATCCTGTTTATCTATCATCTACCCATCTATGCATTTAAAAATACAACAAAAGAAACAAAAATGCTATTACCACTTGTCGTAGGGCTGCCTTACCAGCAAAGCACATCTGTGGTTACAAATGCTAATCCACTGTCACCACTCTACTCAGCTGACAAGAACCATCTGATGTTTCTCCTTGAAACACCTTCTTCTCTTGGCTCTTAGGACATGACAATCACCTGCTTTTCCCCCAAAGGCCTGGCCACAAATTCTCACTCTACTTTGGTAATTTCTCCTTATCTCTCAGCCTTTTAAAAGTTGGACTCAGTCCTTAAATAACATTTTTTTCCATCTACACTCACTTCTTCAAAAGAAGATTTTTAAAAACAGAGATCATAGTCCAAGTCATGGACTTTGATGTGATCACCCCAGCAGAATAGGCAGGACAAAGGAAAGGGAAAGGGAAAGGGAAAGGAAAAGGGAAAGGGAAACGAAAGGAAAGGAAAGGAAAAGGGAAAGGAAGGGAGGAGAAAGGAAAGGTGAGGGGAAAGGGAAAGAGAGGGGGAAAGGAAGGGAAGAGAAAGGAAGGGAAGAGAAGAAGAGAAGAGAAGAGAAGAGAAGAGAAGAGGAGAGGAGAGGAGAGGAGAGGAGAGGAGAGGAGAGGAGAAGAGAAGAGAAGAGAAGAGAAGAGAAGAGAAGAGAAGAGAAGAGAAGAGAGAGAAGGGAAGGGAAGGGAAGGGAAGGGAAGGGAAGGGAAGGGAAGGGAAGGGAAGGGAAGGGAAGGGAAGGGAAGGGAAGGGAAGGGAAGGGAAGGGAAGGGGAGGGGAGGGGAGGGGAGGGGAGGGGAGGGGAGGGGAGGGGAGGGGAGGGGAGGGGAGGGGAGAAAAGGCAGTTAAGGAACTCCTCAAAACACCATCAGCGAAGAAGAGCAAATTATTGCACGTGTGTGTGTTTGTGTGTATGAAAGCACCTGAAATCTATGTGAGCAGATATGTTAATTAGCTTGATGACAATAATAATTTCACTATGTATATGTACATTAAGTCATCATATTGTATGCCTGAGATATAGACAATTTTTATTTTAAAAATAAAATAAGAAAATCAAATGAGTAATATGAGTGAATACTCAGACTATTAGGAGGAGAGCCAGAGGAGAGGGAAAAAAAAATAAAATGTGGGAGAAAATAAAGGGATAAGAGAGTATGAAAGCAGAGGAAGTCCTGAGAAGTTGTACTTGATATGAAGAGGAAAATAGACCAAGGGCATAAAAGGGGGAAATGGATTTGGTGTATCGCACTCTCCCTGCTGAAAGTAGTTCCTATGGAGTGATGGTAGCATGAGTTAAGTGGTTTATGGCAAAGGAGGAAATGGAGTCCATCATAATTTTGCAAAGAGAAGAAGAGGGAAATAAATGACAATTAAAACATGTAAACACCTTCATTCCCCTATCCTTTCGATATCTATTGAGCATCTGCTATTTGTGCAGAACTATTCAAGAGATCTGCTACACAACACTGAACAAAACAGGAAGACAAATCCTGTCTACCTATAGTTCCATTCTGATAGACTTGACAGAAGTAAATATATTTTTACTATTCTATCCTTATAGATTAATGATTATATGAATAATCATATGGCTTGTTAATACCTTTGTTTATTGTATTAATTTTATATCTGTCCTAGCTTATTTACCATAATTTGTCTTTTAAAAAAATATTTATTTGAGAGAGAGAGAGAGAGAGAGCAAGAAAGAACCGGGGGAAGGGCAGAGGGAAAAGCAGACTCCCTGATGGAAGCAGGGATTCCCTAAGTGGGGCCCAATCCCAGGACCCCGACATCATGAGCTGAGTGAAAAGCAGATGCTTAATCAATTGAGCTGCTATAATTTCAATTTTCAAAATAAAAAAATTCCTCACTTTATTCATTTCTATATCTTTTGCCAATAGACTTTGATATTTGAATTTGTTTAATATGAGCTAGTTGTAGGAAGGGATGATACTATCATTTGGTGATCAGTTGTTGTGGTAGACCAAAAAATGAGAAGAATGGGAAGGAAGTAAGAATACATGTGTATTGTGTCATGCTAACTGGTTCTCCTTACCTGCTCTCCTCACCCATCTCTGCTTCGGACCATTCATGAGACAGGATCAGTCTCAACCCTGGAGTCTAAGGCTCTTGCTGTTTTCACAATCTAATATCAGTTTACCCAGGTTCCAACAACATGTGTCTTACTTAGCACATACTCAACAGAATTCTACTTGGTCATTTATAACAACGAAAGTGGATTCCTATCCTATTTAGAAGGATTTTCAGAATTTCCACAATTCTTAGTTCAATAATATGAGCACACAGAATCAGAATCATGATTTATTTATCTACCCTTCACCTCTTCTTCCCAATACAATCTCCCAACACACACACACACACACACACACACACACACACACACACCACTCTATTAAGGCACCAAATATGAAAAACATATCTTCTTTTTTCCCCTTCTCAGCAATAATTACTCTACTTCTTTACTTTATAAAGAGTGTGAGGCCTGAAATTCTCCCAGCAGAATGTCATCATTTGCTTTTCAAAGCAGGCACAGAATTAAAAAGCATTGTGGGTAATGGAATGCAAATCATGAAAGCCTGACACCTTCTTAACAAAGTTAAAGTGTTAATACACACCTGGAATTCACTGGGGAATGAGCATGGGGCCAGTTGTGGAGCAGCTCTTCCAATACCTCATTCCCCTGTTGGGGGTGGGGTAGTCCCTTAGACTCATAGCTTCCCACATGATTCCTAACCTGCAGTTTCTGCTTGGCTCTCAGGACTGTATGTGAAGGCTGATACGCACCATCTTAAATACTAATGTCTTCACCTGGATACATTGATTTAATGTAAATTTGAATCTGAAGTTTGGTGACATTAAGTGATATCATGTTTCTTGGTAATAAACCCAAATACAGAAATTTATCTGGTAACAATGAGGCATGAGAGAAGGAAAGAAGGAGTACTTGTGGCAAGAGAATGGAATGTCAAGGCAGCAAAAATCCTTGCCTGTACCCTTGGTTTATCATTTGTTTTATCTTTGTCCTCATTTTCCTCAGCTAAAAACTACAGTTTCTGATTATAACTTCAAGAGTGTTAATGCCAAATGCTTACATCTTTCCTAAAGGCTCTATATGTTGCTTAAATTATTCCTTGTCAACAGAAAGACCACTTCAAGACTTGTAGGTGTGTGTGTGTATTGGGCCAAATTGCTAAAAAAGTAATATGTACACCTAACACCTAGATCTTAGTTTTTAAATACCATTTCCACAAAAAAGACCAGGGATTCTTGGAAAAATGGGTGATTCCAGAGATGAATCAGGGAAAGTACAAGACAAACTTAGAACATACCGCTGTGCCCTAACACAAAGACAAGCTCAAACAATGATAGAATATGTCAAAAGGATACAGGAGCCATTGTGAAGGTATCCACACTATCCAATTTTGGACAATTTGAGCATCAAAATAAATAATGAGGAGTGCCTGGGTGGCTCAGTTGGTGAAGTGCCCCACTCTTGGTTTTGGCTCAGATCAAGATCTCATGGGTGATAAGATTGAACCCAGAGTCAGGCTCTGCAGTCAGGGGGAAGTCTGCTTGAGATTCTCTCTCTCTGTCCCTCCCCCATCCAAATCTCTCTCTCTAAAATAAATAAATAAATCTTTAAAAATAAATAAATAATAACCGTAATTAATATTTATTATAACTCATTGAAAAAATAGTAATACCTGAGTCCACGGAGAGGTAGATGAATGAATGAGTAAATGGGAAGGAATAGCTCTTCCTTACAACAGAGTGCCAACTAATAAATGTGGACGGCATAATGGAATTGGAAAATAACCATTCGGCTCTGCCATGATAATTATTTCAGGAAGAAATACATCAATAGATGCTAAAACTAGTGAGTAAATGCTTGATGAAAAATGAGACACTTCTACAGTTTCAGGGAATCTTCCCATATGATATTTTTAATTGAAAAGGAAAATAGTGACTTCATAAGAAACTTGGCAGGTATCACCTCAAACGAGTGATCAAGGTTAACAACCACCAGTAATGGAACAAATACGCATCACCTTCCTCTTGATTGGAAGCACTGAGAAAGACGAAACATCATTTCTGTGGTATTCTTTCCAAAAGTACATAACCTAAATTTAATCATGTGAAGACATCAGGCAAACCCAGATTGAGAGACATTTTCCAAAATAACTGGCCTGAAATCTTTTTTAAAAATGTAAAGGTCATAAGACATAAAGCAACATCAAGGAACTGTTCTAGATTAGAGAAGACCTGGGAGATTTGACAACTACATGAAAGTTATGATTCTGACTTGGATCCTTTGCCCAAGATTTTTTTGTCCTTCTGCTATAAAGGGCACTACTGAAAACATTAAAATTTTCCCTAAGATCTGCAGATTATTTTTTACACTATCAACTATCATTGATTTTGTATAATTACACTGTGATTATTATAGGAATTCTCTTGTTTTTAGGAAATGCATATTTACATATTTAAGGGTAAGGTTGCATTATAACTGCAATTTATTTCCAATAGCTCAGAAAAAATTAATAGTGTATGCCCAGGCGTGTGTGTGTGTACATGTATGTGTGAGAGAGAAAGAAAATGCAATAAAAAAATAACATTTGAAGAGTCTCAATGAAGATATATGGATATTTGTGCAAATCTTTTGGTAAGGCTCAAATTTAAAAAATTAAAGTAAAAAAAAAAATGATAGGTATGTTACCTGAGATTGGCAATACTTAACATTTGACTTTTAACGATTCCCTTTTTGACCTCCTCAACTTTATTATTTTAAAAGAAAGCTTTACAGTCTTTTCATAAAGCCTTAAAAAATTGTGATTCTGTCTCATTTTACTAAAAGGAACCCACAGAAATCTAAATTATATATACAAGAACACAAATATATTCAATAAATCTATAATTTGTCGGCACTGGTCTAACCGTCTACAACCTTCACAATGTGCCTTCAGATCATTTCACTAATGGCATAAGTTCCCAGAATGGCATTTCAGGGCTTGCCCAGAATCCTTGGCTCAAATTCCTCTTGCTTATTTTAGACATCCCATAGAAACTAACGGCAATGGATAAAGGGCAGGATAAAGAACAATAAGACTGAGCTTTCTTGTTTAGGAAGTTCTGATGAATTACTTCTGTCAGTCTCTTGTTGAAAATTATGATCAGTACTATATATGAAATAAATGTCAATAAGGAGGAGAGGTAATATAAGAATATATTTTTCTCTTTATATAGGTTATCTTCCCTCAAAGATCATCATTGAAAACCCTGGGAGCAGGGGAAGTAGCAGCATTGTACAGGGGAAAGAACGAGAAGTGTGAAGTCAAACAAATCTTTATTTAAATTTGGGGAATTTGGGATGCCTGGGTGGCTCAGTGGTTGAGCATCTGCCTTCAGCTCAGGGCGTGATCCCAGAGTCCCAGGATTGAGTCCCACGTCAGCCTGCCTGCATGGAGCCTGCTTCTCCCTCTGCCTGTGTCTCTGCCTCTCTCTCTCACTGTGTCTCTTATGAATAAATAAATAATATCTTTTAAAAATTTTGGGAAAATTCTTTAACCACTTTGAACCTCAATATACTTATCTATAAAAAACAGGAAAACTAATCATGTTAGGAATAGGATATTTTAAAGAATAGATAGGCTAAAGTGTAGAATGTGCTATATTTTCTCCATGCCCGCCCCCCTCCAGAACTGCTCTTCATTTTCTTCATCCTACTTTGTGTTCTAGAAAACTGATCCTATGAACTGTGTCGACCAAGTTTCCTTATTTTGGGCTACCGATTGGGTTCAGACAAACTGGCATTATCTAGAGACCAGGAGTTAGTAAAGAGAAAGCAGAGTGGTACCGATTCCTCCACTCTGTCTGAGCCAGTTTCCAAAGCACAGCTCTTCTTCTGCAGATACAGCTCTCACAGGTTAGGGCAAATCTTCCATATGGAGATCCAGTGGTTCTACCACTCTGCCTCATGAAATGATATTATCTTTCCCACTACTGCTCTGCCCAGAGTGCCTCCCCATCCTTTATTGGTTACCTTAGTCTTGCCTTTGTGAATAGTCTCTTCATTGAAATCTCCTCAATTACTCCTAGGCCATGTGCCAGCTGTTTACTGCTAGCACATTGATTCAAGAACAATCCTGGCACTCAACAGAGGTGAGTTTCACAACCCTTACTTCTTCTGCTGGGGCTGTAGTCAAGTTTAAGAAACCTCGTACCAAGAGAGAGGCAGGCTGTCCAATTGCCTTTTTTTTTTTTTTTAAGATTTATTTATTTATTTATTTATTTATTTATTTATTTATTTATTTATTTTAGACAGAGAGAAAGGCAGAGACACAGGAGGAGGGAGAAGCAGGCTCCATGCAGGCAGCCCAATGTGGGACTCCATCCCGGGACTCCAGGATCGTGCCCTGGGCCAAAGGCAGGCGCTAAACCACTGAGCCACCCAGGGATCCCTGTCTAATTGCTTTTTGAGGTGAGAAGGAGACTACAGTTATGATACTTAAACTCTTGAATAACAAAATTCTTTATTTGTGTGTTCATACTTAAGGTACTATCTATTAAGGATTAGCAATAATGTTCCTCAATATGTTCTACAATAGCCTCGGGCAAAAGGGGGGAAGGAAAGGAGAAAATAGATTTTATATAGTAAAACTCTATGATTATAGATCTTTTAAAGGGATTTCATGTCTATGATCTTATTTGTTTCCTTAGCTTTTACTTCAATAGATTGTTATTATGTCTGAAACCCACCTCAATTTGCTCCTTGTTCCTGGCATTTTCTCTCTTTTGCATCAAACATCTGTGAGCATTTTATAAGGCTTTCCTGTAATCTGCCAAACTATGCACACATGTGTCTTTTAGAAGCCTAATTTTCTCCACCCAGTAATTGGTCAATGCAGAGAAACAAAGTATCATTTTATTTTACATAATGGCACTATGTAAAATGATTCACTAATTCAGTGCTGAAAAATAATAATCACAACTTAGAAGATTTAAAAACACATGTGAGAAGATAGCACCCAGGGAAATCTAGGCTCTTGGTGTTCACACAAGCTCACTCTTGCCCCCTGCAGTCTGCTGAGGGACAAAAGGAATATTTTGTAATTATCCTTGTGTTTTGCTTGCAAACTTTAGCTGAAATGTTCATTTGCCTTATAAGGAGCTCTCAGTACCTCCAGGAATCCACCACATAACAGTATTATTTAGAAACAGTTTTGCTTCCACCTCACGTAACAAATATGTCTTTGTTCTTCCTTTGTCTCCACTTCTTGTTAATAGAGAAAATTGTCTAGAAAAAAAATGCAACCTACAACTTAATATGGATTACTATGTTTTGTACTTCTTACAATTTGCAATAAATGTCTATATAAAAGAAAGATACAGAAATAGATAATGCTTTTCCCTGGATAATAATACAATTTTCAAAAATAGAATGCCTAAGTAAATAAATTGAGCAAGCTTACCTTATCGCCTGCAGTTTCATTTTACTAATGAGATTGCTAAGAAAACTTCCCTTCGAGAGCCCTACAATTCAGCACCCGTGCTACTGGACAGTACCTTCTCAGCAAGCACCTACACAAAACCACCCAATTGAATGAAAATTGAGGAACGAAGAATAATTTTCTGTGGTGATTAAGATCTCCATATACCAAAGTCTTCCACATACCCTCCCTACACTCTGCTACAAACTACTCTTCTGTGGCTTAAAACAAGCAAGCAAACACATGCACACTTTGTCCACCTAATGGTGCAAAATAAACTGTCAAATCTCTAGTCCTTGACAAGCAGCCATATTTCAAACCTATCTATACAGTGGGGTACCTGTATCAATAAGGAATTTAGGGAAGAATTCAGGGTTTCAGCTATTTAAAAAGGTTAAATAAATCCCACTAAATCCCACTCCAAAAGAATTAAATACAAATGAGTGGGTTTCTTTATTCATACAATGATACATTTTAATTTATATCTCAGAGTTGGTATATATTCTAATTATGCTATCATCTAAGCAGCAATTCACATTCTTTTTTTAAGATTTTATTTATTTGTTCATGAGAGACACAGAGAGGCAGAGACATGGGCAGAGGGAGAAGCAGGCTGCCTGTGGGAACTCTGATGCAAGACTCGATTCCAGGACCCTGAGATCATGACCTGAGTCAAAGGCAGATGCTCAACCACTGAGCCACCCAGGTGCCCCAGCAATTCACATACTTAAGTCTGTCCTATAAAGCATTTTCTAAATACTCTATGTGCCTGAAGTCAGTGAGACCTCATTCTATCTTTGGGAATCTCTGACCATCAGACAGCTCTCCTGAACAAACCAGGTAGTGTCAGATATTAATAGATATTAGTTCCCTGCTTCAAATCAAACAAACACTAGCTTTAGTTTCTTTTTGTTAGGGAACTATTTGAAGACAGTTAACATTCCTTCTACCATTTATTGTATGCACTATTCTTTTATATCACTCTTCACATCATTGTATACGCAATCCACTGAACTCATTTCCATTTTGAGGCTCAAAACTATAATACTCTAGGTTTTGTGTTGACGAGGGCAAAGCAAAAGGAAACACTTCTCAATCTAATTCTGAATTTTATATTTCTACCAAAGCCACTGTGTTGTTGCTTTGACAGGTTTAGCACATTGAGCCTTATTAAGCTCACTGTCTGTAACAACCCCACATGGACAACTGTGTTCTCTTCAAAGGGGGTGTGTCCTTGGTTGGGTGGTCTTTGAACAGCATTTCATAGTTTCATAGTTTGAGTGCTATCAATCATTTTGATCTGTAAATATATTGTGGAGCACCAATTTTAAGATTTACAATATGTATTTAAAGTAATATGTATCCTTTTAAATTCTCTTTTTCATTTTTGACATCTGTTCCTTCTTGGCAAGTTTGATTCTATTCTCCTTCTCCTTCTCTCCCCCTTTCCTCCTCATCATCCTCTCTCTCCTCCTCAGTCCAAATATCATTCAGAAAGGAATAATCATTGTTTCTATAAATAGAGCTAAGTGCTCTATTTTTTTAATGAATAAAATTGTGGAATAGGACATGACTTAAGGCAAAGCCATGAATATAAACTCCTATTCAGGTTGAAAATACCCATTAATCAGCATACTCTGAATATATTCCTTCAACTAATAACAATGTCCTTGAATTATGCTATTATTTAGCTCATAGGTCTCCATATTTCCCATAAACATAAGTCGAAAGGCTTGGAAAAGATTTATTTGTTCATTTATTTATTGATTACCTCCTATGCCTCAGGCATTGTTCTAGGTACTAAGAATACAGCTTAAAGAAGATGAATAAAGTTCCTTTGCTCACGAATTGTACATTCCAGCTGGGAGAGACAGATAATACTAAATTAAAGGTGTCATGGTAGTATAGTAGTGACTAGGAATGCTACTTCAGGCAAAGTGGTCATGGAAAATACTGCTGAGATGGTGGTGAAATTTAAGCTGAGATTATGACATTTAAACTGAGGCTTGAATGTCAAAGAGGAACCAACTATGCAAGATCTGTAGGAAGTGCATAAGGGGCAGAGGAAACAGCTAGTGAAAAAATTTTAAGTTAGGACTGATCCATCACAGACTGTTAAAGAAACAGAATATCTAGTTTGAAGTCCAGGTAAATGATTTCTATATTTCTTTGAACTACTGGCTAGTAACCATATAAAAATAAAATAAAATCAGATTAGAACATGTATAAATCTGAAAATCATTACACTGACTGAAAAAAGTCAAAGGGGGAAAAGATTACCTATTGTATAATTCCATTTATATAACATTTTAAAATACAGATTAATTTTTAGAGACAGAAAGCAAATCAGTGGTCATCAAGTAATGGATGGATTATAAAGGGATTCAAGGACAGTATGAGGAATGATGGGAGTATTATAATTTTTGTTGTGGTGATGGTTTCATGAAGATATTTTTATATGCCAAAACACATCAAATTACAAATTTTAAATATGTACAGGTTCTTGTACATCAATTATACCTCAATAAAGCTATAATGAAATCAAATGTCTGAGCATTTTCTTTCATAAGGAATACATGGTAGTTCCTAGACATGCTCAGTTCATTTCCTAAGATTTAATAAGCCTTTCTCAATAATACAACCTGTACTTTCCTGATATCTCCATCACACTCATTTGTCTATATTGAAAAGACTGTATCTCTTTCTCAGTTTTGAGCAGTGAAAGGGTATTTGTCCAACTTTGGTGTGCAAACAGGTCTCCTCAAAGATCTTGGACAGGAGTTAGAGGATCTACTTTGCATATAATTTCAGAATTGCATTTTAATTTAGCTAATCCAGAAACTCTGAACTTATTTGAGTAGCATATACTCTAAATGAGTATATACATACATACATATATTTATGCATATATATACATGTACATATACATATATACATGTGTATATTAAGGAATATGTATATTATATTATATTAATTAACTGCCATATTATAGTAATATAATTGCTATGTTAATATAATTACTATATTATGTATATTAGTCTAAATGAGTTCAGGGTTTTAGAATTTAAATATATGTAAATATAAAATTATATAAATAAATAGTATTTAAATATATATATTGCACAAATATCTATATATATATATATATATATATATTTATTTATTTATTTATTTAAATTTCCTCACCCATCTTGGATATCTTTTCCTTCTTGGCAAGTTTGATTCTCTTCTCCTTTTTCTTCTCCCCTACCTCCTCTGCCTACTCCCTTCCTTTCCTCCTCCTCTTCTTCCTCTTCTTCCTTCTTGGTCTAAATACCACATTTTTTCCTTATAAACACCATTATTTATGCAGTGAAGAAAGGAGCACACCATGGGTCACAGAAGACCTCCCTCCTCAAGCATCAATTACCTGCCACACCAAGAGTTGTACCTTCCTTTAGCTGAATTTATGTATAAAATATAACTAGAAAGTTTTGTTCCTCTTTGCATTGGTCTTATAAATTCTAACCTCTTTTAGAAATTTAATGTCACTGACCCTATATTTATTTCTGCTGCTAACAAAAGTTAGAGGAAGGATGTGGGGAAGACACAAACTCTGAATTGCCGTTGGTGTTAGTAACAACTATCCTCCTAGATGTAGAGGATCTCTATCTGAGACAGCTGTCACAAATCCCAAGAGGTGACTTTGTGGACCTGGCTGCCTAGGTGTACACTTCTGTTACCCTCTCACCATTCCAGTTCCCACCGATGGTCTCTCACACAATTGTTACAAACAGAAATAGAACACTTGAAAATAGTGAAGAACTACACAAATTAAAATGACTTGTAATCATGATGCAACATTGGGAACTCAACAAAAAAAGTGCATATTTAACAATTACCACCGTTCTCCCCCATGGGAACTTGTGAAATGAATTTAGCTTAATGTTTTATTCTGATGGCAGTCATACTTCTGCTTTGAAGCCATAGATTCTTCGATCCGTAGGCCACAGTTTTTTGAAGTCACTCCTGATTATACTAAGAACTATCACTTAGTACAGCTATGTATTAATTCTATCATTTCTGTCTGGTTCTTCAAGGTTTTGAGTTAGACTCTACCAGTCTATTTAGCAGATTTGTAAGCAGAGGAGGAGAGGCCATTATTCCTGGGGGAGGGGGGGAGAATTGGCAGTAGGAGGATGTGGAGACAGCAGAGGGAGGGTTTTGTGTCAGCATTCAGGCAAGACTTAGACAGCCACCATCTTTATGGCCACAGGCCACCGAGGTAGGTGAGGGCAGTTTCTTTGGAAGCAGTCCGGCAGACCCTGCAGACGGAAGGCATGTCCTGGAAGTTTTTGAGATTCTCAGCAGCTTTTGGGTGTGCTCTTGAAAACCCCTAACTTTGCTACTGAAAGTTATCTGGCCACAGAGTCTTTGCCTTTATATCCTAGCCTTTCCAATTACTTAATAACCTTCTCATTCCCTTTACATGACATTCAGATTTGGAATTTATCACATGCATCTTGTTTTCTTGATAAGGTGAACAAGTACAGATACTGGTAGGAACCAGTTGGAAATAAGATCCTAGATTTTACAAAACAACTGCTATTGTTGAAACTGGTACAGTGGTTAAACATGCTGGTCTTAGCACCATCACTTACAGGTAACTTTGGGCAAGTTATTTAAACTTTCTGTGCCTCAGGTTCATCTCTACAAATGAGGGTAAAATAATATTTACCTCTTAGGACTATTCGTGGAGATTTAAAATTTTGGTATGGATAATAACTTAAAATAGTGTTTGGCATATGCTAAGCAATCAATATTGTTTATTATTATCAGTGATTCCATAAATGGCTTTTTGGATGAGTATGCTCAATTCCCTGGTGTCTGTTTTCCCTTGTACTAATGCTGAGTGCTTAAACTATAGCTGAAACTGGACTGTCAATCACTCCTATGTTGTGGATGCTTCACTGATAGGAAGCAGAGACCATTCAACTTCTCCAAGCCTTCTTTCCAAAATGTAGTTCAAGGCAAACCTCTAAGGCAAAACTTCTCCAAGGCAAACCTTCAATCACTGATTTGGCTGATCTGAAAACTAATTGTACATCCTTTGTTTAGAATAAGGAGAAATTCCTTGACTTTCTCTAGGTTATCCTCATGTAATTAAATATATGAACAACAACAAAGATGGGACAGCTGGTTTTGCTTCGTGGCTTTGAACATTTAGTGGGTGAAACGTTGAGAAAGTTGAGACTTATCACATGTATGTTTCCCTACCATGGAGATGCTGTGATGTTGGCAATGAACTTAATGGAGCCAGCTCTTTGGTTAAGAACATTGATTTATACAGATCAAATTCCATGGCCTGTTTTCCCCCTTTGTGTTAGAGGTTGCTTTATAGGTTTCTTTGATGATAATTGCAATACATCTCAGAAAGAAAAGAACAAATTTGGATTCAGTCACCTGTGTTTGAATTGTGGATCAGTTACATAGTAGTGGGTTGGCCTTTATCAGATGTACAATGTCTTAAGCTTCCATTTATTCATCTATAAGATCACTACCACTCCTCCTCCTCCTCGTACTACTACTACTACTACTACCACTGCTACTAATGGTTTCCTAGGGCTTGCCTTATTTAAGATAAGGCATATCAAATCGTTATCACATTCCCAGGCATATGCTATTCTATTAGCACTATTCCCACTCTTCGTTGTATTTATTTTGTCACACACTGGCAAAGCACAGGGGAACTAGTCAGCCTCCTGGTTTCTAAACCACACAACAAAATAATGAACACCAAGTTATCATACATACACTGGATCTAATTTGGTTTCCATTCCCACTGTCCTGGGGCCATCTTGGCTCCTGCTATTTTCCAATAGACTCATCTCTCACCACAAACAGAATTAGTAAGTCTGCGATGAGTTATCACATCACTGAAGAGACTTTTTGCTTTCCTAGGATATAGTTGAGGTCTGGGTTGGACAAACTTTGTATCAGGGGTTAAAGTGACCAGGCAGAGTGAGTCATGACCCCTTTCACCTGAAGCATCTACCTCTAAGAACAGAAAACAGTACATGTTGTGATTCCTGTTAAGAATATTTAAGGCCCCCTTTTAAAGGGTCGTCTTGCACCCAATTCTAGTTTGATGTTGGATGGCTGGTGGGACATCCTTTCCCACCATGTAATTTCCCTCCAAATTGATAACATCTCCTTCTGAACTTACCTCTTTTGTTTTCATTTTCCTGTCTCTTTTTCTTATCATTATTTATGTCTCGTTTCAGGTGCCCATCTATGGTTAAACTCTGTCCCTTTATTATCTATCCAGTAGGCATCAAGATAAAATTTAATTTTCATTCAATCAAATATCAGCTTTGTGCCATTTAGCATAATTTGACTGCCTTGCCTTTTATGTCTTGAATTTGGGGCTGCAACCTTCCTACTCATGTTGGAATGGGAGGATTTCAATGGCAACTGCCTTGAAAATGAACATAGGATATCAGATCTAAAAGAAATTCAAAGATCTTTAAGTTGGAAGTTAAGAAACCTGAGAATAAACAAGATAAGCCACCTCCCCAGAATCACAGAGCCAGCTGTCAGCAGCAATACACTGACCTAGAACTGAGCTACCTGGAATCGAAGCCATGTGTCCTTAAGGAAAACTATGCTGGGCATGAAAGTGGGGCTTCGTGGAAACCTGTGGGACAGCAGAACCCATGATAGACTCTTTCATCTTGAGTGTAGTGGATGTGCCCAGGCTTCTTTACTTGGTCCCCTCCTAAGACAGGGGAATTGGAAACCTGGCCAGGATAAATAAATCAGGCCAAACACAGAAATGGTCTCAGATACTTAAAAGCAGCCTTCTTACTTCAGCATCAGAATTCTTTAAGCTCAAGATCTTACAAACCAAAAATGTAAACTTTCTATGAATCTTTTTATCCACTTAAGGATATCCAGGTTTGAATATCATGACCTTCATCTCTTCTCCTGTGGTGCAGCTTCCTTTCCTTCCTCCCTCCTGCTTTTCCTTCCCCCTCTCCTTCACCTTTATTGAATCCATAGATTGTTTTTCCCCTACCAGTTTATAGCTGGTAAACTAACTCTTACAGGTGAAGTGATCTTGAACCCCAACACTAACAGGCTACATCCTTATAATGGTCACAGGGAGGTCCTGGGGTTATATAACAGAGAGTCAATATCAAGAATAAACAGAACTAGCAACTACTCTAAAAACTAATGAAAAGCTATTGAATCAACTTAAGCTACCCATGCCAGGCTATTTGTAGCCTTCTTAAGTAAAAACAGCCTCTCCTATTTGGGAAAACTTCACAGGTTTTATTTGCCTTCCATTTTTAGAATTAACAACAAAGACAAGAACTGCAGAGTCTGAAGTTGACATAGAGAGTAGGAAGAGCAAGTTTCCTGACTGAAATCCTTTCCAGGGACTAGTAGCCTATTTTATTTTCAGGTATTTATAGATTCATAGGCAAGAGACCAGCTGTTCATTTGGTTGAGCCTGAGGCATAGGCGAACGATATCCCCAGTGTTGACTGGCAATAGGTAAATCACTTAACTACACCTACCGAGTCACTTAGACTCCCTGGACTCCCATGGATTCACTCGTAAAATAGGATTTCTTTTAGGTTAGCTTCCATGGTTGTTATTAGGTGGTAACATTTTGCAAATAGCAAATGCAATATGAAGAAAATGCACTTTGACTCCTCTCTGCAATCTCTTTCATTTTTCTCTTTTGAATTCTTTTCTCCATGGTTTTCAGTGCATTCCACCTATGATGACATGTGCTGATTTCCCTGAATAGTATTAAAACAATCAAAGGGTATTTTTGAGACAAAATGACTCAAGTCATTCAGATTTTAAAACTTACAAACACACACAGGCATACGTGCACCCAACACATATTTCTGGGGAGTATACAATTGAAGAAACTAATAATGTTACATTAGATTTAGATTATACACTTAATGGCCCCAACTCTGGGAGGTAGACAGATTGGCTTCAAAAGCCAGCAGTCTCTTAAGATTCATGACATGTGGCAAACCTCTTAACCTCCATAAAACTTAATTTCTTTGTTTGCAAAGGGGATGCTAATAATAGCATCCATCACATAGGATTATTTATCTGATTGACATAATAGTTATAAAATGCTTTGCACAGCAACTAATTCATGGTAAGGCTCTAATGAATGTTTGCTATTATTGTCATCCTATATATACATTAACATACTAATTATGTTCATAGTTTCATACTATTCTAGAACATTAATCAACAATGTTTTTTTTTTTCTTACTACTACTAAGAATTTGGGTTGTTTAAATTTACTGGGGGATATAAGTATCATTGCTATAGGTATCTACATATTAAATATTGTTTTCTGTTAAGTTTATTTTCTTGAGGGATATTCAAGTTGGAAATATATAATTAAATGGGAGGTTTTTATGGACCATCTTATAAACTGCCAAATTCTTCTCCAGAGGAAAATAAACCAGTCTACAGATAGATATATGATATTATTAAATCTCTTTCCTCATAGACACACTAACATTCATTTTTTACTTATTTTATTTAATTATGTAGAAGAATGAGCATAAAAGCAAAACAAAAATATTTGAATTCAAATATTTGGATTGTGTTTTTTGTTTTTGTTTTGTGTGTTTTCCCAAGCTATGATTAGCATTTCTTCCCGGTTACTTCATTTTTTTTTTTTTTTTGACCCATCAGGGAACCATTTACTGTTTGAAAGGAACACGTAAAATTCACAGTCTCAAAAGATCCCCAGGCTAGGTCTCATTCCAACAGTTCCCTCCTTGTAATCATTGGGCATTTCTTTGCCTGCAACTATAGAATTCTCATATATTAGATATCATGGGCTACTTTTTTTTAAAAATCTGAATACAGATAGGGTAACAGAAGACAAGAGAAAAACGATATTATCAGAATTTCAACGTAACAATAATTAGAATTGATAGAAATAGAGTTCAATTTGCAATCTGAAGCACTGAGCCTCTATCCTTTGATACAATGGTACCCTTGGGGGAACAACTGTCCTTATTTACAGAGTTACCATTTTGGCCCATTGACACTGGTACTCCATTTTCTATCCACATCCATTCTTGCAAACAGAGGAAGAATCACATGAAACTGGTGGTCTGGGGGGAGATGCTGAGTGAGCTTGAGCATCCTGTGGTCCCAGTGTTCATTCTTTTCCTGCAGGACCTGACTTAAGATGCACCCACTGCCCCTCCCTATGATAAGCTTAGCAAGGCAGACCCTAACCTTATAGTTCTGGGTTAGGAAGTTCAATTCTGGTGGGGCCATGCTCTCTAATTCATTACCAGTAATAAAGTAGTCCTGTTTTATTTCAACCTGACTAGCTCCTGTGTTCTATTTCTTACTTGATTTGGAATTCATGAGAGAAGAGGTGCTATTCACTGACCATCCTAAAGGCCCATGAGCTTAGTATTTGTAGTCATTAAACATCAAGGATGGATAGTCATAAATATTACCTGGTTCTACCTATAATCTTCTTACTAGCTCCAGGAAAGGCAAGTTATATGGCTTTTCTGAGTTCTGGTTTCTTCATCTGTATAGGGCTGATAATGATCACATATATCTCAAAGAACTGTTGAAAGCAAGAGTTGGTGAACTATGGATCAGTCAGAAAAATCCAGTCCATTGCTTATTTTTGTAAATAAAATTTTAGTGAAATATAGCCACTTCCATGTATTTACATATTGTCTATGGCTACTTTTGTGCTACCACGGCAGAGCTGAGCAGTTACAAGAGACCATATGGTCCACAAAACCTAAAACAGTTTCTGTCTCTTTACAGAAAGTCTGCCAACCCCCAGTTTAAGAGATAAAACAACGCAAGAGGGATGCATGCAAAATGTATAGTGCTGTAGTGAAAAGAGTGAATGTTTATTATGTGTTCACCATCATTATCTATGGGAGACAGGATGTCTTAGTGATTAAGAGTACTGATTCTTTAACAAGACTGCCTGGTTCAAATCCCACCCCTACAATTTACCAACTCTGCCATTTTAGGAAAGCCACAGGGTCTTTCTAAGTCACAATGTGTTCATCAGCACATGGAGATAATAATGCCTACTTTGTTAGGCATTATTTAATGCTTAAATGAGATTATACAGTAAATTGCTTAGGAAAGTATATCATATCATAACTGTCATTAATTTTCTCCAATAAGATTCTAAAATATGAACTCAACTAATTCATATATTTACTCAGAAAATATTAAGTGATTATCTTGAGAAAGTCAGAGCATGTCCAGAGATGCATGAACACTCCTCTTCCTCTTAATTTCCCTAATGCAATCATTCCAAAATCTATACTCTCAAATAAGAGCCAAAATACCATGAATTCTTAAAGAAAAAGCACTATCTAAATCAAGTCATTTCAAAAAGAAGAACTATCTGCACCTAGTTAGACTACACAAGAGTTTAAAGAACATCCAAAGCCTAGATTATTGTGCAATTATGAGTCTTGACAGAGCTCTCATGATTTAAAGATGAGTAAACAAAACATGATGAACTAGAAGTTGAAATAAGAGGAGGAAAGAATCCTAACAACCCTGAGGGTAAAATGTTGTGCAATGTACAAGGAGATGGACGCCTCCATCAACCATCACCTGGCAGTGAGATGCACACTTTGGGGAATGACTGGCCACCAGAAATGGAAGCCTGACTTGGTCGCTGTGAAGGTATCAGGAAAATTCAAGAAAAATGGCATCTATGAAAAATTGAATGAATGAAAATCTAAAAAAAAAAAAAAGAAAAATTAAATGAAAAAATTACACATTCGAATAGAACAAGAACTGGCCATACCACAGAAAAGAAACTGATGAGAGATAAGGGAACAGGAGCAATGAACCTAAATGTAAAATAACAGAAATCAAGACACATTATCCATAGAGAGGAGAGTCTGTGCTGCAGAACAGTAAATATGTGAGGACAAACAGCCTCCAGAATTTGGTGAATGGGAATGAAGAAGAAAAGTGTGAGGGGAGAGGAAAAGACAGATGCAGAATCAGGAAGTGAATATCAAACACTCCAGACATAAACAAAGATGTGGTATGGAACCACTGCTTCCTGGTAACTGACAGGCACATCAGAAGGGGACAAAAGGTTCAAATTTGAAATCAACCCAAAGTATCTAAACATAAAATAAGAATATTTTGGATTTGGTAGAAAAAGGATGTTGGTGGTAATGAACAAGGGAAACCAGTACAACTATTAAAGCAGGAAAATCAGGGTGTATGCAGAAGAAGAACAGTCAGGCTGAGGCCTGCAGGACTGAACAGTAGAGTATGTCCACACTGTTGTAGTGAACTCTCCAGGCAGGCCTGGTGGAATTCCTGTGTCAAGGAGAGAGAGATTCACATATATGAATGTACCAAAAACATACCCCTGATTTACTTTACACACAGACACACAGACACACACACACACACACACACACACACACACACACAGCTTTTTTCTTAAGGTATGCTCTAGCAAAAATGTGAGATGGATCAACACAAAAAAATAATGGGGACAAGATTGTATAGAATGGGTAGAAATGAGCAATTGCAAGTAATTAAACAAAATTGAATTTTAAAATGATTTGAATATGACTATATGGCAATCTAAATGTCACAGATACTTCTTATATGGGAAAAGAGAAGTGGAAAAATAATATCTTTGTTTCAAACAAATGGGAAGCAAACAGTTTTATAGGCAATTTGTGTATGTTCAAGATGTATATGTTCAAGGATAAATCCTAGGAAATGTAAAGTGTTCCACATGATAGAACAATATACACCAAGCACAGATTTTACTCACTTACAAATGCAGGCACAGAACTCCTCAATTCACAACAAATAACATCAATATCTATGATAAAATAATATTTTAGATCATAGCCAAATGCAGTTTCCTTTGATTTTTAAGGATGGATGAATATTAGAGAATCTATTAACATAATTTAAGACTTTATTAATTCACAGTAATAATCATTTTTCTAGCTACCAAAAAATTGATAAAATCCATCATTCATCCCTGATGTTTTAAATTAATAAGATAAAATCTAACTTATGAAGAAGACATTAGATATTAATATCAAAACAATGGATGGGGCACCTGGGTGGTTCAGTTAATTAAATGCCTGCCTTTGATTCAGGTCATGATCTCAGGGTCCTGAGAATGAGCCCCACATAGTCTAGCTCCCTACACAGTGGGGAGTCTGCTTCTCCCTCTCCTTCTGTCCCTCCCCCCAGCTCCTGTTCTCTTTCTCCCTCAAGTAGAAAAACAAAATAACCAAAAAAACAGACATTTTACTTAATGTTCAAATACCATCATTCTCATTTTGAAGTTAGGTTCACAGCAAAGATATCCATAGAATCACAATCTTTAAATAATGTTCTCAAAACTCTAGCCAAGATTATGGGTAAGAATAAAAACTGAATAAAGCTAATTACCAAAATTTATAAATGACACTATGACCTATCCAGAAAAACAGAAAAATACATGGAAACTCTTTTAGGTATAACTGCAGAGTTCAGTGAAATTAAATAAATATATAGATAATCAGAATTTTCTTATATCATGATGACAGCCACTTAAAAAAGTATGGGGAAAAGACTCTTTTAAGAATAACATGAATATTTAGGATATTAAGAGTAAAAGTTTATGATATACCCAGGAATTTCATGGAAGGGTACAAAAAGAACCTCTACAATACTTTCTTGGTGAATATCAAAGAAGATCTAAATAAGTGGAAGAAAATATCAGATTTGGAAAAAGCAATATGGGCAAATAGTCAATAGACCAAAAAATCTATAATTTTAATGCAGTTTGAGTTGAAATCCCAGTGGTTTCATTTTTGGTGGTTAACAACTCATTATATGGCTCATCAGTGAAAAACACAAGGAAGGGAAAATAGTGAAGCACATTTTTAAAACAAATATTAATGAGGTGGTGCTTGTAGCATTATATATTTAAGTTGCACAGCTACCATATTAAAAACTACATGTTCCTGGCATACAGATTAACAGAAAAGAATATAATATCAAAAAATATACCTAGGTACATGCACATGTAAATACTGTAAATAAACTGATATTACTAACTAATGTTGAAAGATAGATTATTTAATAATTACTAGGGCAAGTGGTGAACAATTTAGAAATAGAAAATTATTCAATAGCAAAAACTAGAAATTATAATATGTAAATAGACTCATTATAAAAGTATCTACCTCAGTATACAACACATTTTTACAATGAATTATTATTTGGATAATTATTTGAATTGCTTGAATTCAAGTAATTATGAATTGTTACTAGATTGAAGTAGGTAAGTTATCAAAGCTAAAAGAGACAAAGAAAAAGAAACTGATACACATATCATGTAAAAAAAAATCTAGTCAATCAACTACAAGACAAAATGTGAAAGGTAAATGGGAGAGTATTTGCAATATCCATGACAAAGAGATGGTTGAACATCTTTAACAAAGAAATTTAAGTTAGATTTAAATATAAATATAAGAAAGGAAGAAACATGATGCTGAAAGAAATAAAGAACAAAAGACCTGCCCAGGAAATTTATTTTAAAAAGAAATGATATAGAAGTATTTTATCTATATCAGAAAATATAACATTAAATTAAAACCACACCCCATTTTCACCTAAAATTGGCAAAAATTGTAATGCAAAAGCAGTGAGTGTGTCTAGAAGACATGTAAGAGAAAGTCTAGTTGAGCTTGGGTTTGATGATCACTCTTCAGATACAACACCATTGGCATGATCCATGAAAGGAATAACTGATGAGTTACACTTCATTAAAATTAAGATTTCTGCTTTGGGAAGGACACTGCAAAGACAGGGAGAAGACAAGCCACAGATTTGGAGAAAATATTTGAAAAAGACACATCTGAGAAAAGACTATTATCCAAAATATACAAAGAGCTCTTCAAATTCAACAATAAGAAAACAACCTGATTAAAAAATGGGCCAATGACCTTAAAGACACCTTAGTAAAGACAGACATACAACTCAAAAATAAGCACATGAAAAGATGTTCCACATAGTACATCAACAGGAAAATGCAAATCAAAACAAAGAAATGTCATTAGACATCTATATGAATGGCCAAGATCCAGGACACTGGTAAAATCCAGGACTCAGGATACTGGCAAAGCCCAAAGTTGGTGAGGATGTGAAGCAGTGTGAACCCTCATTCAGTGCTGCTGGAAGGCAAAAAAGTGCAATCACTTTGGAAAGCCATTTGGTGATTTCTTACAAAATGAAGCATGCTCTTACCATACGATCCAGCAATCACACTCTTTGGTGTTTACCCAAAGTAGCTGAAAACTTCTGTCCACACAAAACCTGTATATGGATGTTTATAGCAGCTTTATTCATAATTGCCAAAACTTAGAGGCAGCCAACATGTCCTTCAGTGGCTGAATGGATACATAAACTGTGAATCACCCAGACAATGGAATTTTTTTCAGTGCTAAAAGGAAATGAGTTATCAAGTCATGAAAAGACATGAAGGAAACATAAATGCATATTTGTAAGAGAAAGAAGCCATATAAAAAGGCTGCATACTGTATGGTTCCAATTATATGACTTTCTGGAAAAGATAAAACCATGGACACAGTTAAAAGATCAGTGGCTGCCAGGGGCTCATGGGGAGGGAATAGGCAAAGCACAGAGGATTCTTAAGGCATTGAAACTACTCTGTACGAAACTATAATCGTAGATACATGTCATTATACACTTGTCCAAACCCACAGAATATACACCAGCAAGAGTGAACCCCAAGATAAACTATGGGCTTTGGATGATAATGGTGTGTCAATGTCAGTACATCAATTGTCACAGATGCACCACTTCAGTGGGGGATGTTGATAATAGGAGAAGCTGCATATGTCTGGGGCAGGGTATAGACAGGAAATCTGTACTTTCCTCTCAGTTTTACTGTGAAGCTCAAACTGCTCTTAGAAATAAACTCTATTTTAAAAGAGATAAAACGGTGTTTACAAAGTTACAGAAAAGGGAACTTCCATACATTGTCACTAAAGGTATTATATATTTGTTTATTCATGGGTGAAAAATAAAATCTAATTTCACGAAAATGTTGGCAATGGTTCTCTATTAAAGACAGGAATATGGTGTTTTTGTGTGTGCTTTCCAAAATATAAGTTAATATCATTTAAATTTAATGTGTCAATTTCATATAATTCAAAATATCATATAATTCAGAAAGGCAAAACTATTTTTAGGTAAAAATCAAGGATCTTTTAATTATTGAGATATAATAATGTTTTCTACAGTCTAGGACAGATTTTTATTTTTTTCTGTCTTGCCTCATCAAACTAAAGAGATGACCCAATGAACTTGTCCTGAGGCTCAGGGGAGCCCAGGTTCATGCCCCCAGGGCTACAGTTTGGAAGAATAAACCAGATACTAAGCTATATCACCAGGCACAACTCAGAAATTCTGAGCTCTCTCTGTTATTAATGGAGGGACAAGCGGAGATAGGGGAGCTCAGCGGCAAAGGAGGGATACAAATGAAAAAGAGCAGGGGCTGACTCAGCAAAACTGGGAAATGACTTTGCAAAAGACCTGTCAGAACGGATAAATGACGCCTCTGGAAGAAACAGCTTAGCATTCCTGCAGCGTGTGAGCAATTATTTCCGGGGATAAGATCAAGAAAAAGGAGGAAGGAAGAGAGGAAGGAAGATCAAAAGCCGCCTTCTCCAGTCTGCAGACATTTCTTAAATGAGCAACTGGGAAGAAGAGAACTGGAAAAGACAAACCAAAACAAAGAGCGCCTGTACTCTACTTCATTTTAAGCTTCAGTCACTGGGCAAACATCCACCATTTCTGCTCTTTCTCTGCTCATGAAAAATGGTTAAGTTGCTCCGTGGATGTTGACTACACTCTAATTGTTTTTATGGTAAATGAAGCATGAAACCTATTGTCAAAAAACACGGTGTTCATGGAACATAGCCATAGTTTGTCTTCCCAGCACATCACTCCCAGGGGTGAACACTTTATATGCGGCCAAAGAGATTCAAAATACCATGTCATCACATTTCTCTAAGAGTGAGTTTTAGGTAAAAACTCACCTTTTTTTTTCCCCCCAGTACTTTCTTCTGTGCAACTCAGAAAAAATCTTGCTGAAGTATATAACCCTGTTGTATAGAGCACACCCAGGGGAAAGTCAGGTGGGCAGGAGGGTGGCAGAGTTCTCCTCTTGAAAGGTATGGAGAGTAGTGTTGACAAGCAGTAGTTATACCCTTGTGTTAAAGGAAGAACCCTGTTGCTAACTAAATCCCTAGGATTTGCTCCGCTCTGATGATTATTATATCTCATGACTGAGCCCTATTCATCAGGAACTAATTAAAGGGGACTCAAAGAGCCTGTTGCTGATTGTAAACCAATAAATTTTATTGTATTAAGTTCCCCTCCACCATCCTTTAATGGATATACACTTATTGGCTGGAATATTTTCTGAGTCAAGATATTTTCAAGGTGATATTCCTCTCAATCAGGCAGTTTTAGGGTCCTTTGGGCAGGAACCACAATCCATTTTGGTCATCTGCCTTGATAAATAGAAAAGTGGATTAAGATACAAATGTTTAGGTGAAACAGGCAAATTTCATTCTGTCATTCATCCCCAAACTCCGTGCCTCTTGAATTTAATTCAAATCTATTTAAACCATACCAATGAATCACATCCTATGTGTAGGTATCCTGCCCTTAAGAAGTTAAACCAAGCTAAAAAGGGTCAGAGATCATGGAGGTAACCAAGCTTCAGTACGCATGGGCTGGTTGCAACTGAAAAATTAATAATCAGGAGTGTGGGATAGCATGGAGGAGTGGGTAATGCCGTTCTTCTTATGATAACCCACATAGCAGCCATTGTATTTGGAACTCGACACCGAATTCTTTAGATTTGAATTAGAAGAGGCACTTCTTTGATAGATTTCTTCTTGTTCCAGTTTACAGGCAACTAATCCTCACTGCATTGGATCAAACAGACGGGCGCAATCAATTCAGGGAAAGCAAGCAATGCCAACTCTGCTCAATCTTCCCTCAATGAGCAGCACAGAAGAGGGTGGAGGGAAAGGAAAGAAAGAAAGAAAATGCAGGCATGCCTGCACCCAAGATAGCTTAGCAAAGGAAAAGATGAAAAGACAAGTTGAAATATATATCCTGGCAGATGGAAGCACTTGCTGTCAGAGGGAGAGGCTGAAACGCCACAGTGGTGCCAAATGCGCCAAGCCTGGGGGCGCAGAGCAGTATTGAAGGGAGTAGGGGCGGATGGCAGTAGTGATGATGTCAAAACAAAGAAATCGGGGCAGTGTCTCTAGGGAAGAAAGAGGTCCAGATTTACTTAGGTCTCCATAGTCTATGATCTATAGCACAGTGTGATTGAGCAAGTTAATTACTGCATTTAGGTAATTAAGTCTCAGAGAAACCAGTGCCTTCCAAAGCAAAATTAATTTATGCTGCTAGATCTTTCTAGGCTTGACTGGCCATTTGGTGAGAAGTCACACTGGAAATACAGCCTAACAGTGGCAGGAGGAAAATTAATGAAAATAAGCTAGAAATAAAATGGCCCCAGTATTAATGGCTTTCTCTCTGCCTTTGGACCTGAAGGGCATAATGAGGTGCTTCCTGGTTTGCCAGCAGGCACTTCCTCCGCAAACAGCTCAACACCCCACCCATTCCCTGGCTCAAAGTATGGGCAATGACTTAATCTTCTTTGACTCCTCTGACTTCTCTTGGTCTTCTCTTCTCTCACATGGCCATTATATCTTCCTTTCTTGTCCTCTGACTCTGTTTTGGTCAAGTCTAAAATATCTGTCTATAGTAAAGGGTATCAAAAGAGCTTATTTGAATAATGGTTCTCCTTCTCTTGACTCATTAATGATCCTCACAGTTCTCAGAGATCTATCATTTCTCTGCCATGGCTGTGAGTCAGGGTCTCCAGGCCAATGTATTAATCATCTTCAGGTGGTTCTTCTCATGATCTGAGAAAGAACAGTGCTATTTAAGAATGGGTAGAGTAAAATATTTCTTGTCCCCAAGTTCCTGGTTATTGGCAATGAGATTGCCTTTTTTGCTGAGTAATGGCTCCAAAATGATACCTGTATACTTATAAACACATTCCTGGCAAGCACAAGCATAGGTAGAAGTGCATGTGTATTGCTAAGCTGCATCTTCCTTACCATAAGCAAAATTTATTAAAAATGCATGTTTATAGATACATGTAGTTTTATATACGCATTTATGTGTACAAGTAGGCAGCATCCCCTATGTTCAGCGAGAAGTGAGGATGTTCCAGTTCTGGCGCCAGCAGAGCACTATTGCCCCTACCTTTAGTTGGTGGCTCCTCCATATTTTCTCATTGTCAAAGACCTGTAGGACCACCTGACTCTCACTTCCAAGATGTGCCTGATGGGAATACTGAGGTCCAAACTTCTCCCACACCCCTGTAAGCATCTTACCGCTGGAGGTGGTGGTCCAGAGCCTCTTCATCAGCATGCAGGAGAGTTGCTGCATGGGTTAGGAGCTGATGGCTGCAGCTTACAGACTTGAGTTCCAAGATGAGTAGACCCAAGCAGAACATGGCTCCCATCTCCTCCAGTTCACTGGTACCAAACTGTAGGCCCTGCCAGGTAAATAAAACCATCAACAGAGGCTACATAATGGAAACTGAGTGAAGACAATTTGAGATAGAGGGAGGACTTATGGACACATGCCTATCACAGAAATTGAGAATTAATAGCATCTATCCGTCACTATCCAATGTGCTTTGTTGGGGGCTTTCTGGTTTGGTGGTTCTCAGTCTGCATTCTGTGTCATTCAGGGTTTTCCAGAAGGACCCCTAAGACAGTAATGAGCTGGCAGGGGTCCTGAAAGGCAGAGGGGTAGATGGAGTTCCAGGAGTTACTTTTCCCACTTCAGTCGGAACAGCAATGCATCTGTATTTTTAAGAAGTGTTCCACCGTTGAAACAAAAGGCTATAAACGATTGTACTAAGAGATGCCCTTTCTCTCCCATAAATTTGTCAACAAGTGGACAAGAATATGGAAGATCTTTCATACATAAATACCCAAACTTAAGAACAATAACACCAGCATTTGTTATTCCATCTGTACTGAGACAATACATGACACAAAAGCCCTGATATGTACTCTGTGCTATTATCCATGAAGTAGTGTATAATAAAAATTAACAATTTTATTGAGCATTTATTAGGTGTCAGATACTATTCTGAGCCCTCTTATATGCCTTTACCCAATGAATACTTAGTAGTCTTATGAGGCAGATGTTGCTATTTCATCCATTACCTAGAGAGGAAGACTTAAACCAATGGAGCTGATACTTCATCCATGACCTCACAGTAAGAGAGAATAGTAAGTGAGTCATGAGTTGATTCTTCAACAAAGGGCTATACAAAGACTAGGAAGGACTCCATTACATGATAAAGTACAAAGTGTGTGGTTTTTGAAATTAGATAGAAATAGGATTTGAATTCTTCTGAATTGGTCATTTTCTGATTGCATGATCTTGGACTTAATGAATGAACTCTATTAGCCCTAATCTTCTTATCTGAAAAATGAGATCATAATTCTTCCATCCACATGATTAAGCATGTAGTGATATTCCAGGATACACACAATGCTTGTCAATATCAGCTCAACTTCTCCTTCCTTATTCCTAGAATTCATAATTCAATGTGCTCTTGAGTTCTTTCTGTTTATAAATATATTTCATTTCAATGAAAAAGTAACAATATTTGAATATTATTTTTTAAATAGATTTTCGTATCCAAATAGTAGTGATACAAAGAACAGAGATGTGATAGTAAAAATTAAAAAATATTGGTCCTAAGCATCATGAGGGAAAACAAAACTCTAAACTGGGAAATCATCAGCCTCACAAAAGAATTTCTAGGTAGAAGGATAAAGGAAAGTAGAAAGCCTATTTCAGCTGTTTGAAAATTTGATTTCCTGTATGTTTGGACACCTGTTTTCCTAAAGAAAGGAGATTTTGCTTCAGAGTTAAGAGAAGTCTGTTCCTCTGTAAACAACAGCAGTGGGAGGGGAAGACAGATGTTTAACAAGTTATTTTTCTTAAGTCAATAGAAAAGATCACTATTTAAAGAGAGAGAAAAATATCAGTCTCTTTCCATGAGCTAAAGTTCGAAGGTCTAATTCTTCCCCTGCATCCTGTTTTCCTGGCTACTTTTCTTCATTCTAGAATGACCAGTTGGGTGGGAAGTTACGAAGCAAAGGCCATGCCCTCCTCTTCAATAAGCTACCTCACCGGTGGCAATAAAGAGTAGACAAGGAGAATATGGACAAAATCTTGCCCCTCATGGCAGGCAAGTTGCCTGATACATATGTGTAGCCCCAGAATATGGCAGAGCACATAACAGGTCAAAAAAAGGACAAATCCCTGGGGGAAACAAATTTCATTGCAGGAGCCATATTGATAGGTCAGGGGTGACACTATCGCATAAATCAATATCTATAAACAACGGCCAACATGATAGCATTCATATAATACAAAAATATTTCCATATCTCAAATATTGGTCCATTTATTTTAGGCAGCAATTGGTATCATAAAAAAGACTTGTCCGGAAGACCTTGATTAAAGGAACTTGTACCATTTATTGACTGTAGGATCTTGAGCAAATTACTTATTCCATTTTGCTCTTCACTGTGAATTTCTCTTTATTACTCTACTCTTTTTATTATCACACAATATCAAAAATATTTGTTTAGATGGATAGTCTCCTCTCATCTCCCATACCCAGTCTGGAAATGAAATCCTCAAAGGCAAAGACTGAGTAGTATTTGCTTTTTTACATCTCTAGCATGGAGCAAATAGCCTATTATATAGTTTATCCTCAATATATGATAAATGGATCCAATAACTCTACATGGATGGATATGGAGAGGCATGAATATATTGTCTCTTGAATACATATCGTATTTGTCAAGTGGAACTTCACTTCTTTGGGTATAAAGTATGTGAATGTTTTTCAATTATGTTTCCCACTGTCAAATGTCATGAAGATTTAAATAATTTATTTTAGTTTTGCTTCAGGAAATGCATTCACATTTCTGGATATGATCCAGAAAACAGGTAGACAAAATTTAGAAATTCTAATACCTAGGTTGGTCAGTTATGGGCTCACAGTAACAAGTTTATGAATAAAGCTGGCTTTGGTCTAATTTAAAAGTGAGTCATACTAAAATAGAGACCCCACTCTCCTCTCCTTCCAGCTTAAATGTGTTAATCAGGATTTTTCTCCCCATAGCCAGTCACAGAAAGTCTGACTAAGGTGGCTTAACCAGAAATGAAATTTTATTTTTCATGAATAATAAGTTGGGGGCTAGAAAGTTCGTGGCATTATCTCAGTGTCCTTAAAAAATCAGGACTACCGTGTCTGTCATTCTGGTTTTCTCATCATGATTGCAATATGGCTGCTGTAGCTGCAGCCAGCACATCCTCATTCAAGGAAGGAGAAAGAAAAAATGGGGAAAGGAAGCACCAACATACCCTTGCTAATATTTTATTGGCCAGAGCTGTGTAAAAGAGCCAACTCCAGCTTTACAATGATCTGGTAACTGAATATTTTAGCTTGTCCAACCACTTTAAAAGAGATAGGGAAGAGAGAACAGTATTAGTAATGAGTCGTAGATGAGCCAGACTGTTGAATTCTCATGTATATTTGACTCCAAAATTCGCCACTACCCTCATCATCACACAATTTTTAAATATCATAGATATGGGAATAATAGTTATATTACTACAGAAAATTACCCAAGGCAAACATATGGTCCACAAAGAATGTTTAAAAAGTATAGGCACTTGTAATTGATGACCAAAGGAAGAAAAGCAATCAGTAACCAAGCATAGAAAAATATTCTATTGTATTATTTAAATAAAAATCCCTCTTGCACCCTGCAAATGGTGCAAATTTTAATACATATTCAAATTTTAATACACAGTGCTGACTCTTATGATAAAAGCTGGCACTTATCAAAATGCAATGACATTTGACATGGCAATATCACTTCTAAAACTTTTCCTGAGGGGCTGATTCAAAACAAAAGTGAAGCTATATGCATAAAATATATATTATGTCAAAGTTATATATAGTAATCAAAATTTGAAGGAAATAAAATGCTGAACATATAGTAAGGAAGAAATGACTAAGGAAATTATAATGGAATAAATTTGATGAGTTATAATAAAGCCATTAAAATTATAATTATAACAGCCATTTAACAATACAGAAAATGCTTATGATTTAATGATAAGTGGGGGGGAAGCAAAAACAAAGCATGTAATGATATGATTTCTGGTGATGATTTGGCAATAAAAGCAGAGGTGGCCACCTTCAATCCCACATACACACTTTCAGACATTACTGCTGTGATTTGCCAATAAAATAGACAAATTTGGAGGAGAGATGTTATCAAGAGAACATCCGCATACCAGAAACTGTTTAGAAAGCTGTAGCATGCTAATAAATGAGAATTCCTTTCTGGAGGTTGCCAGGTCTTTTCTGGATCTTTTATATTCGGAAGAAGATTTAGATTTATTTTTATTTTTTTTTATATATAATTTATTGACACTACAAATTGGTGGCTCTCATCAGTTTTAGAAAAATGTAAGCCACCATCTCTCTGGGTGTTGCCTTTCCTCCACTCCTCATCAAAGATAAGCTTAACACTCCTATTAAATTTATTTATTTTTCTCTGTTCTCCATATCTCTTACGTTTACTTTCATATTTTTTATTTCTCTCTATCACTGTAATAAATTCTGAATATCTTTTCATATCAATGTTCCGTTTTAATAATTTGCTCTCCAGCTTTCCTGAATCTGCTCTTTGACTCATTCATCTCAAAAACTGTCTCTGAAATACTATAAATGTAGCTATTTTATATTCTCTCCATGATTATTCCTATATATACAGCCTTTGTGGGCATCCGTCATTTGATTTCCTGTTTAATGTCAATGCTGTTGTAGGCTTACCTGCTTAAATACTTCATGATCTTTCAAAATTCTAAATTCACATTTTTTTGAACTTTAATAAATTCTCTGTGGATTGGTTTTAATGTTCTTTGCTCCAGAGATAATTTGTGTTTTCCTCCCCTAGGTACTTGGGGACCACTATAGGCTGAAACTTTGGCTTGAAGACTTTAGGGCCATAGCATACATTTAAATTTTGAACCTAAATCTACTTAAAGGAGGGTTTGTATTTAGAAATTATGAATGAAGACTTTTCCTTTTTTGTCTGCTGTACCCAAAGCCAAGGCTAAGACAGCAAGGCATCCTCCCTTCACACATTATGATGTCACTGGTTCAGTGACAAGTCATCATAAAGATGTAGATCCAAAGATCTACAACTACTCCTGGCAAAGCCTATCTCTTTTTATAAAATTGAGCATTATTGAATACCCTCTAAGCATATAGAAAGGGAAAATGTTACACTTATGTACAAATGCTGTCGTTAAAAGGGGGCACTCTGAAACACCAAACAAATGTCTTTTTATGAAAAATATTTACTGGAAGGAATGAGAAAAATCTGAGAAATTTCTTGTTTATATTCTCATAAAGGATCAAGAGTAGATTGCATTGGTAAAAGTACAGCAAAAGATATGACAGGAGCACAGATGTAACTAGTAACTATACTATTGAGATGGAAAATATAATCTCTAAATTAAAAGCCAAATGGAAAGAGTTAACATTACTGTTCGATGCAGAAAATAAAATCCATTACATAGCAGACACCCTCGAGAAATTTTCCAATATCTCAAGGGAAAAAATAGGTTAAAATAATGATATATATATATATATATATATATATATACACACACACACACATATATATGTATACACATATATATATATATATATATATATATAAATTAGAATTTTAGAGCAGATTAAGGAAAAATAATCTACTCTCCTTTTGAATTTCAAACTTAGAGAAGTTTGGCAATCACTACAGAAGCCAAGAAGAAAAAAGAAGGGAAAGGGAATGGGGAAAAGGAAGGGAGGACTATTCTGTGTTTTTAAAAAACTGGGGTACCTGGGTGGATCACTCGGTTAAGTACCTTTGGTCCAGGTTATGATCCTGAGGTCCCAGAATTATGCCCTATGTAGGTCTCCCTGCTCAGTGGGGAGTCTGCCTCTCCTTCTCCCTTTGCCCCTCCCCCTGCTTACCCTCTCTCATAAATAAATAAAATCTTTAAAAAAAAATCTGAGTCTGCAGATCAAACAGGTTCACCAAATATATGAGATATAATTAATAAAAAGAAACAAAATAAAGGATTGGGAACCCAATAAATAATCAAAATTAAATGACCTAAAATTTATTCACACTCTTAAATATCAAAGATAATGATGCAATATGTACAGAATTGAGGGGAAAAAGTTGTGCCTCAAGAATGTTGTTTCTGTGTGAGAGCATCAAGAAGATAAACCCAAAGAAGAGAAGGAATTAAATGCAAACCACATATAGAAAAATAAAAGTGTCATGTCTTATAAATATTAGCATAAACCTATTATTTACAATACCCAACACATGGAAACAATCTAAGTGTCTATCAGTGAATGAATGGATAAACGGATGTGTGTGTGTGTGTGTGTGAGTGTGTGTTTGATGGAATCTTACTCAGCTATAAAAAGGAAGGAATATACAGAGAATATTTACAGAGAATAGATTGATGGTTTTTAGAGGCAGAAGGGTGGGGGATGGGACAATGGGTAAAAGTGGTCAAAAGGTACAAATTTCTAGTTATAAAATAAGTCATGTAATGTTCAGCATGGTGACTATAGTTAATATATTAATATGCTAATTTCAAACGTATTGTACATTTGACAGTTACTAAGAGAGTAAATCTTAAAAGTTCCCCTCCGAAGAAAAAAATTTGTAACTATATGTGGTGATGGATGCTAACGAGACTTATTGTGATCATTTCACAATATATACATATAGCGAATATATACCGTTTTGTACACCTGAAACTAATATAATGCTATATGCTGATTATATCTACATATATCTACATAAATCTACATGTAATACATATATCCACATATAGAAATAACCCAATTAAAGAAAAAGTTGTTTATGTTCAGAAATAGAAATATATAAAAATAATTATGCAGTATGATCTAGAGAGTGTTTTTCTACGAATGGCAAGGAGATGACATCGTTAAGAAACCTACTAACACCTGTGTTAGATCAAAAGGCAAGAGTAAAAACCAAAAACTTCTGGATGGATGCATCCATTTCTGATACAAGTCTTAGTATCTAAGCCCACAAGAACTCTTTCTAGGCTGAGGAGGCAGCATAGCAGGGTGAGGCCTAGATCACTAGCATCTCAATTCCAGTGCTGCCACTTGCTAACTGTATGATCTTGGAGAAGTCATTTGACTTATTATTGCCTCAATTTTCCCATCTGTATTATAGGAAAAAAAAAATAATATCTACCCCATGGAGCTGCTGAGATAATTCAGTGATTTTTTATACATAAAAATTTATATCAGCACGTGGCCCATTGCAAATTATACAAGTATTTTTATTATCACCACTAACAATAGCAAATACTTAGATAAACCAGCAGCCCAAACCATGCTTGATACACACAGTCCTTCATAAAACTATGACCAAAACTATGGCCTGCTCACACTACTGTTATTTATTACTTTTTGGCAGGTTCCAAACAATTCAATAAGATAAGAAAAAATGAATCATACATATTAGGAAGAAGGAATCACATTATCATTATTTGAAGACTGATTATGTACTAAAACAAACCAAAGGAATCAACTGAAACAGAAAATCTATTACATATAAGGCAAGAATCGAGTAAGTAGACAGGTTACAAATTAAATATCCAAAAATCAATTTTCTTTCTATAAACCAGCAAAATAAATTATTAAGTGTAGTAAAAATCCCATTCACAATAGCAACACAACTATAAAATATCTAGGAATAGAATTAATAATAAATACCCCAAGGGTTGTCTGATAAATCCCAGGACTTCACCAAGATATAACAAGGAAAATTTAAACAAATAAAGTACTATGCTGAATTCTGAGAATGCAATACCACACGTTATCAATTCTCCTTATATTAGCCTATAAAAGCATAAGAAATCAAAACACCAATGGGGATTTTCAGACTTGGCAAATTAATTCCATTTTAGAAGAATACACGGCAAAAGCATCCAAGAATAATTTGGGGATGAAGAGTAAAAAAATAATAATGGGAAGATCTTTTACACCTAACAATAATTAAATGCTATGGTATTAATGCAAGACATGGCAGAGAGATCAAGAAAATAAGGAAAGTGCCAAACCCTGTGAAATGTGCACAGGTTTGCAGATGATAAAGGTGCCTTTCAAATCACCAGCAAATGGATTGTGATGGGAATAAAATAAAAATGGTTGGTTAGTATTCTAGGGTAAAATCTACCACAGACATGAAAATTGTTCAATTTTGATGAAAGGATTAAATGCTTAAAAACTTGAATGATTAGAGGAAGAATAAAACATATGTTCAAATGTTCTATCATCTCTAGGTCAGGAGAAGGTCAAGAAACCATACAGGAAAAAAGTAATGATTGAATAAATAAAATGTAAATATATCTGCATAGTCTGAAATATCACAAACTAAGCTAAAAAAGAAGTAACAAAATGAATGTAATTGCAATGAAGGAAACAAATAACATGATATAAAATACAAATTAATAGAACAATGAAATACCATAATTTGCTTTTTGACTCAAATTTACCTCTTACTCCCCAAATCATCGTGTTCTGCTGGTACGGGCCTGGAAACAGACACTATCATAGTCTGTTATTGATGGAAGGTCTTATCACTGTACTATTTCCAAAGGATAATTAGGAAATATATTTCAAAAGTCTTAGGCAAGTTTAGCTCGTAAAGCTAACAATTCAAATTCCAAAAATTTATCTTAAGAAAACAATCATAAAAAAAAAAAAAAAAAAAAAAAAGAAAACAATCATAAGATGAACAACAGAAAAAAAATCCTAAAAGTGTGGCAGTCTATTACAAGTCATACCTGAGTGTATTCCTGTCTTGGAATATTAAGATCATGGTGTGTTTTGAATAGGAAACTTCATGGGGATATATTCATGGAATAGCATGAAATTGTAGTAGGTTGACTAGAGTATATCCATTATGACCTCAATTTTATTTAAAAAATGTTTAAATGACTGATACATACTAAAATATTCACAGCAGTTAGAAATGCATGGTGAGGGTGTATGTGTTCTTTGTTTTCCTTATTTTATTTTTAATCATGAGAAATATGTAATTGCTTTTGCCATTCATACTTCCTTAAGCAACGCGTGTAAGCCTGGAAAGTGTAGTGTATCTGAGTTAATATGTTATTTTAGATACTGTGTGATTTTAAATTTATAAGTAAAATTAAATTCAAATTCACTTTTATATATTGTGAGTTAAATTAAATATTTGAACAAAATATTTTAGATTAAACATTTAATAAAACAAAAGGCAAAGAGGAAAGCACGTTGGGCATATTCAGTTTCTTGAGTACCTGCTTCTTCCTTCACACGCACTACCTGGCATCCTCTACACCGCCTCTTAATTTCTCTGGGTCACTGGGCCTGTGCCTATTTTCCTTTTGGGGTAAACATCCTGCAATAAGAAATCTATTCCCTGGAAACATTCTCAGAATCTTTACAAAGTGCCCGCGTGAGTTAGAGGCAGTGACTTTTAGAGTTTTAAACAAGTTTGAAGAGGCTGTGAACAAATTACCTTGGTACATCCTTTGCCTTAACATGCACCTGGCAGAGAAGTTAGAGCCAGTCCAGCCCTTAGATCTGTAAAGTCCAAAAGGCAGGCAGGGAGGAAAGCAAGAGGGCTGGCAGAAGGCTCCTCACCTCCCCTGCTTACCAAACTTATCAAATGGACTCAAATGCCTTCACGTTGAGGACACAATCAATCACCAGGCATGCTGGTGGCTCTGCCATCTGAGGGATTCCTCCACACAAAGTCCCTCCAGCCCGGGCTTCCTACCCATTACTGACAACTGCTTCCCTAGTAACTGCAAAAAGGCCCTATATTCACTAGAACAGCAGGCATGAAGGTGTGGGATGGGTTTCAAATGTGTCCTTTATTTCTATGCTGGACCTTCTCTGTGTCTTTTATTGGTGAATTTGTGCTTAAGCCATGAATGACACAGCAGAGAGTGAAGTCCTCTGTGATTGCCTTTCCCTGTCTTTCTAGGCCATGCATATGAGAGTATATGTGAAGCAGAGCCTGTATCCTAGGCATCCTAAAATTTGAGCTTAAGCAAGCTTACCCTTCTTTTATAGAAGCATAAATTGGCAATGCCTTACACTAGTTTATGTAGCTAAGTACAGTAGAACCAGGGTTATAATAAATGTTCCCCTGACACTAATTGAATGTCTATGGCTTTAAACTTCACATGTTTATTTAATAAAAGCTTTTGGACATTTGGAGATCATGTTTTCATATAGGTTATATGGTCCTGTAAGTCCTGCTTTTTAAATTCCCCATTCCTTTTCTTACCAGAAGGCTCACTCAATATGGCCCCAGGGACATGGACGGGCCCAGTCTTGGGCAAAAGTAGGTCATCACCCTCCTTCACTATTGCCACCCACTGTCCCATGTACTGATATCTGGCCCTTTGACCTGCAGCTCTGTCCCTGGCTTCTGAAACTCCCCATAGTCCATCTTGTTATCTTGTTGATGACTAGCAGGAACAATCTCTTTAGCCCTGGTCACTATGGGTTTTCTCAGACCTAATTTTGAATTTTCCTTCTAGTGCTACAGATTGGGAAGAAAAGAGGAAGGTGCGTGTGCCTCTGTTCATATGCCACATTATATGAAACTAACCTAAAAATGACAATGACCAATGGGAACAGATGCCGGACGTAGCAATGGAGCAGAGTTGTACTTTGTCAGATTTTAATCCTTTAGTTTCTGAATCCTGACAAGGTACTGGGGGACACGGCAGAGGAGCGAGTGAGGACAGGATAGTGAAGGGGCAGGTGGGAGGCTTCGCTTGGTGGACATGAGCAGTGGCCATGAGTTCACAGGTGTGGAAGTGTTTTAATACACTATTAAATTGGCATGGCCATAATGATGTACAGTGGTGGAATACCAACCCTAACCCTTACCCAGGACTTCATGCTCTACACCAGCCTATCCAAGTGTGGTCACCTTGTCAGATGAGGAGGGTAAGACACAAATGAAACCAACCTCACAAAAAGGTGGTATGACACTAATGTGAAGCTGTAGCTCCCAGATCTCCCATACCTACAGTGGCTCCTAGGAGAGTGCCCGCCACACACGCCCAAACTGATCATGCTAGATGTCTAGGAGCTTTTGCAAGATAAAAGCAACGTAATGATATTCAAGTCTGCACTTCTCGATGCATCATATCCAGATTAGTGTTTGCCTGTGAATTGTTCGTGAACATTCATCAGTGATCAAACAGGGGACTTCAGTCCAAATGTGAGTCACTCATGTTATTAAGCACATGTTTTTGGTTCAGCTGCTCTTGTCAAGGGAGGAAGCACTGTGATTGTGTTCCTTTGCATTCTGGTACAAGCTCCTTATCTCTTTGTAGCAACAGAAGCATTAGCAGCTTACAGCTCAGTTACTTTCATAAGGCCTAGTAAGACCTCTGCTTGGACTTGGGCAAGGAGAATATTATGGAATTCAGCTCTCTGGAATATGAATCTCAACTCTACTATGTCCTATCCAAATGACCACATTCAAGTTGTACAATCTCACCAAACCCAGGGTCTTCATTCTTAAGATAGGAAAAATAGGACCTATTGCTTAAATGCCTTCATGGATATTAAATGAGATACAACGTGCACATGCCCTGTGCAGAGGTGCAGGGTAGATGCTCCATAAATGTGAATTTCAGTTTTTCTCACATGCAGTATTACATGCAGGGCATAATAGAATCTGTTCAGATTAAAATACACATAGACATATAAATACATGTATGCATGCATATATAAATGCCACTTGATTTTGCTTGGTTTTCATTCTCTTTCTTCCAACTTAAACCTCTGTTTTCCTCCAATATAACCTGGTCAGTTTAATGTAGTTTAGACATAGAGGGGCAAAGTATGGACCATGATATTCAAGGGATGCTAGAGCTTTCATCCATCAATGGAAGTCAAGTTATTGAACAGGGTGAGATAGGAGAATCATATTCATAGTACATAACATTTTAATGGAAAGACGAAATTGAATTAAAGAAAGACAATACTCAGCTTGAGCAGAAAAAAGAGAAAATCACCCCAAAAGAAAGCTTCATTTGATGAATCAAGTTGGTCAAAGAGTGAGAGAGACAGAGCCACGTGATAGTCCTGGAGGACCAGAGTGACTTCTTGGGGAGCCCCTGCACCCTGACAGTATCACCATCACCATTACCACCACCATTTTCCAAAACCCTAGACCAATTTGTGTGGGGACTATCTGCTTGTTCCAGCCTAGAGATTTCTAATTAGGTTTCACCAACCAATAGGGATCCATGAATATCTGATAACTGTTCTCAAATAGCATGTGCATTCATGTGTGGGAACTTCTAGGAGTGTCCTTGGCTTTGTAAAGAATTACAGAGTTTTCTGAAGGTTGGCAAGTAGGCCTAGTCAGCATTATCCTCACCAGCAAATAATTATAAGAGTCTATACTTACTCATTTAGTTGATATTTATTTAGCTCTCTGTATGTACATGACCCTGTGCTAGGCACTGGAAAGGAAAAAGCACAGTTCCAATGCTCAAAGGGGACTTCTGTGTCTGCCACCTCCAAGAGACCACCATCATTTCTATATCTCTTTATCTCAGTGTACATGGCATAGGGTATAATTTCAGAGTGCAGGGTGGGCATTTAGAGGACCATTGAAAGAGATAGAAGAAGACAGCAGTCCTCATGGATCTTACAATCTGTTAGGAAATACAGGACATACACTAAAATGGGAAACCTTTTGGATGTTCAGAGGAAGAATAATTGTTCTGGCTTTAGCTGCACTTTGACGCTTATGTACCTCTAGACACATGTTTTCAGCCACTTTTCGTGCTCCTGCACAGTATTGTGAAGGTGATCTAACAAAGCAGGTGTAGCAATGCAAGCAGTTAAACACATACCATTTTACACCACCCTAACCCCTGCATTTATTTGACCTGCCTAGCCTCTATAGACATTCAAGTTCTAAGCGTTTCTACTCACTGACACTGCTTCTTTGATACTTTTATTAGTTCCCTTCAAGCTTTGCTTGACTGAGTACTTTGGAGAGGGACAGAGAAGCAAAAAAAACAAATATACACAGGAAGAGGGGCTAAGATCCATTAGGGCCTGTCGATTTATTTGTGGCTAGGAGTTGAATGTTATGATCCAAAAGATAATATCTGACCAAAAGCAATATAACAACTTTATCTTCAGTCAGCAAATGAGGCCTGACCAAATGGAGAGGAAAATCATCATTCAGGACTTAAAAGCAATGAGATTGCTGCATAAAATTTTCATATTGAGTTGATAAGTAAATTAAGAAATAATGGTTAATTTTAAAATGTTTGAACTAAAGAAATCAGTAAGAAAATTTTATTGACAGCACTGATTGATATAATTAACATTAGGGGGGGGGGATTATGTCTGAATCCTAAAACTTGGCTGTGTTTTCCAGCAAATCACGCCTATCAAATTGCAAATAGATTTGGGAGTTGGCATGTGATACGACATGTGTAAATGTTGCACTTTAAAATGTACATACAGTGACAATGTAAGAAATGTTCTGCATAAATGTATTTAAGAAAATTACTTTTGCTGTGTGCAAAGCATTGACAAAATCCAGAACTGCAAGTCTAGGTCCCAAACAGTGTGGTCTTGAATATGCCTCTCAGCCCAGATGCAGGGAAGAGTGACACATGCAGATCTTTTCAGGTAAAAATGAAGAGGCTACTCTCCCTCTACCCTGCTCACTGCCTGGAGTAGTAGGCTGACATTTTCTGCAGGGAACCCTCTCTTTCCTGTGGGTGTAAGTCTAAACACCCCTGGCTCTGCTTACCAGATAAAGGGAACATGCTAAATCCATATCAATCCAAGAGCAGCTGGGCGGTGGCTGCCAACAGTGTGCCTGTGGCTTTGTGATTCCCCAGGGTTTGCTTCTGTGTAGGGAGGCCTTCAGAATCCATGAGCAGAGAAGTAATAATAATAGTAATAAAAACAGTAGCAGAGCTGAGCACTGTCAGGCTGTAATTGCTCTGGCAACAGAGCAAACAGTCCCAGCGTAGGCCCATGCGGCTTTGATACCGGAGTGCTCAGGAGGAAACAGCTGGAAACCTCAGCAAGCGGGATAAGTATTAGCAGGATTTGTTCACTTCAAAAGGGGAGAAATGTTTTATTTTTTAATGGAACTCTTTCCAATCAGTCCTGTCTTCTCCCTTCCTGCCTCCAGCCTCCTTTGGCTGTCTCATTTCTTACATAAGGGGGAGTGTTCAGGTTAGAGCCCGTTGTTGGCAAAAGAATGGGGATGTACTATCAGTGAAAGAGACTTTAAAGTTCAAGATGCGGCAGCGGCAGCAGCCGGTAGCAGAAGACAGGAGTGAGCGCTGCTGGAGTCCCACATAGAAGGCGGCTGATGCAGCACAGAGAGGGAGAACCCAGGCACCGGCTCAAGGTACACCAGATCCCCCTGCAGGTTCAGATGGCAGCACCTGACCTTCAGATGCCTGGATTTCGACAGGGTCTGATTTTCAGGAGACCAAAGGTCTCCCTGCTTCAAATCATCCCCTCCGCCAATCTGACAATGCTCAGAGGCCTTAACCCTTAAGATAATATCCATTAATAAAATAGCACCAAGTCTTACACAGCTTACTCATGAGTTAATGCCACCTGGCCATTCACTGGAGATTTGCGCCTTGAAGAAATGGGACAGTCGGGGGCCTAGGTGGTTCAGTGGTTGAGCGTCTACCTTTGGCTCAGGTAGGATCCTGGGGTCCTGGGATCGAGTTCTGCATCAGGCTCCTCTCAGGAAGCCTGTTTCTCCCTCTGCCTGTCTCTCATGAATAAATAAATAAAACCTTAAAAAAATAAAGAAATGGGACAGATAACAGGTAAATTCTGGAAAAAGTATCAGGAATCTGGAAATCTTCAAGGTTTCTATGATCTTTTTGAGGGTGGGGAGCAGGCAAAGAAGGATTAGGAATAAATGAGGCACAGAATTTTCTTAATTAAAAAACCCTACCTTCTTTCTGTTTTCAAAGACATCCCCCTTTGTCTTCTGCATGGTACAATCAACCAATCAATTTACCATGTAGTATTTGGCAGCACATATACTTGGGAATTTCAGTGGTAATTTTGACACTAAATTACACTATGGGTCCACTCTAATATTTTGGATTTCCTGTATAAGAGTTAAAGGCTTTGCACTGATTTTCCCTTTCTCTTACACAAATTTATTTATAAAATATTGTAGTAACTGACTATATGGAGAGCCATAGTCTCTGATCAAATGGATCAGAATGCAAGATTCTAATGTTATTCAAGGTAACTTGGCTAACAATTATTCATCTCTAACAACTGTGCCTCTAACCATTGAGAAAACCCTTGTGCTAAAAACCCAGGACCCAAGAAGTCACTTATAGATGTAGCTCATTTTAATTCTCTTTTTACTCACTTTATTTCATATAATAAAGGGCTGACTTCCTTTTTTTAAAGATTTTATTTATTTATTTATTCATGAGAGACACAGAGAGAGAGGCAGAGACATAAGCAGAGTAAAAAGCAGGCTCCCTGTGGGGAGCCCGAAGTGGGACTCAATCCCAGGAACCCAGGATCCCTCCCTAAGCCAAAGGCAGATGCTTAACCACTGAAACACCCAGGTGTCCTGGGCTGACTTCCTTTTTTAAAAAAGATGATAACTGTGTGGACAAATATAGTTGCAAATGTTACTTATTAAAGCATGCACACAATGATAACATAGAGAATTTTGATCACTCTAAAAGGAAAGGCTTATTTTTTCCTTAGTTTACAAATTAAGTTCCCTAGGTAGGCACATTTGTTTTTTTCTTTCTTCACTCAGATAAATTGTGCCCTTCTTGAGGAAGCAGGTTTTGCACTATGAATATATCTATGCCTGTTTCCCCTCACTCAGACCTAGGATTGATTAGACATTGATCGGTGTTTGCTGAATAAACAGGGAGGCTCCTATTGAACATTTTCTATCAGGTATTTTGCTAAGAACCTTCTAGACATCATCTCCAATTCTCATCAGAACCCTGTAAAGGATGATGTTAACATTTCCATTTCACTGCTGAGAAGACTAGGGCATAGAGCAATCACATATCTGGTCAAGGATCATCCAGATGGGAAGTGGCAGACTGGGATTGGAACCCCAAATTGGCTGGCTCTGAATCCAGGTGGTATAACAACAACAGTACATAGATCTTTGTGGTCAGTTTAAGTATCAGGTTCTTCACCGATGTATTCCTTTTAGGGGTCATTCATCCATCCATCCATCCATCCATCCATCCATCCATCCATCTTCATTCATTCACTCAATTATTTGTTTATTCTTAGGTCTTCCATATACTATTAGTGGTTACTATGGCAGGTTACTTAGGGTCCAATCCCACATTATAGAGATATTTATTGTCAGTATAGGCACAGCCTTAGGCTTTAACTTAGACTTTAACTGGAAAGTCTGTAACCTAAAGTTTCCCCTTCCCAGATAGATACTGCAAAAATAATAAGGGAAAAAATAGGCAATGAACCAACAGCAATCTTCTGTGAAAGGGTACTAACTAAATAACATGCAACTGCACTCAAATGGGAGATTTCTAACAGCGTATGAATTAGAGGTCAAGACAGAGGCTCTCTGTGGAGAGAGGTATAAAGGAGGATGAGAGTGGTGGTATAATTCCTCTGCCAGACTAGCATCCAACAACTCTCCAGACCTCGGCTCCCAGCTTCCTAAGTGTAGGTTAGATCTATAGGATCTACATCTTAGCAAGGTGTACATCAAGAAAGGTTGACCTTTCTCTCTTGCAGCAATCTCCAGTTTCTACCACCAACTATTTTGGAGCTCTTAGCTAACTCAGCTTCTGAGGACAAAGGAAGCAGGAAGCATTCTCACCTTGAGCCTGGTCTTGCATGATGCTGTTGATGATGCTGCCCCACCAATCTCTCTTCCTGTATTTTGGAGTATGGGTAGGGTGAGGAGCAGTAGGCTCAAATATGACTACCTTAGTAAATTCTGGGAAGGTATCTGCCCATTGAGTGCTCTGTTTGTTTGTTCTTTGGTGGTTTTTTTTTTTTTTAATATGGAGTCTTTTCATGACTCTTACTATAATCTACTAGCTGCAAACTCCAAAACTAGAAGTCTCAATCAAAATTCTGTTACATAACAATAAGAGAACCTATTATCAAAAATTTCATGTACAAGGGAAGGGGGGATAAAAACAACTTGTGTGCAGTTTTGTGTATGTCTATGATCTCTCCACATTTCATTTACCACGTCTGTAAGATACAGATGGAAGTGAGGTCCAATAGCCAATTGCAATGCTCTTCTCAGTTCTAACATTCCATGATTCACCTTGTGCTGCACACATGGAGAGCTGATCTCTTTAGTGCTCCTGTGATCACATTTTTTAAAAAAAGATTTAATTTATTTATTTGAGAGAGAGAGAGAGAGAGAGAGACAGAGAGAGAGAATGCATGAGCCAGGGGGAAGGGCAGGGAGAAGGAGAAGCAGACTCCCTGCTCAGCAGGGAGTCCTACGTGGGGCTCCATCCCAGGACCCTAAGATCATGACCTGAGCCAAAGGCAGACACAACCAACTGAGCCACCTATGCTCCTATGGTGTTCCTATGACCACTCTGTTAAAAATCAAACCCCAGGGGCCCCTGGGTGGCTCAGTCAGTTGGGTGTCTGACTTTGGCTAGGCCATAATCTCAGGGTTCTGGGATCAGGCCAGCATTGGGCTCTCCACTAGGGGGGAGTCTGCTTCTCCCTCTCCCTCTGCCTCTGCATCCCCCCGCCCCCGTTTATATTCCCTCTGTGTTTTTCTCAAGTTAATAAATAAATATTTTTAAAAATGAAACTCCAAACACATGGCCAAGTGATTACTAGATTATTAGCAGGGGTGATGGGGCAGGCATCAGAAATGTATGCCATCCTAGGGTTCTATCTGTGGAGTTTCTATATCTATACCTCTGCATAAGCTTTGGATCAGACAATCTTGGGAAAAGTCAAAACCTATGTTTTCAAGTAAGAGTCAGTCTACAAATAAGGAACACTGGCTAGAATCAAAGTCCAGGAGGCCTCAAGAGTTACGGCTGTAAAATGGGACTCTTGCTTTCATTTTGTGAGGTAGCTGTGAAAAAAAAATGAGATAACAATAATTAGTGATATATCATCTGGGGTATTATTGAATTGTAGTATTTAGTCCAGAATCAAAAGAGACGAACAGGGATGTCAGAGTCCATTAATCACAGAATCAAAACAAAACAAAAACCCTAATAGGACTCATTCATACTCAGACTTAACAAACATTGACATTTTCCAGGCATTCTTTAAAAAATATACAGCAAATTCCTTCCAAATGACAAACATTGCTACATTGTTCTTAGGCTGAGGACACAACTCTGCTCCCTCATGAAACTTGGTGTAGAGCAGTTACATTAATAATTGCTTTATCATAATTTTTAAAATGCTGTGATAAAAAAAATGCAGATACTCTGAGAATATGTAAAAGGGAATCTAACACAGCCCAGATAATTATGCTGGTCAGGTTCTCATTTTATAAATAAAATATACTATAGACATATATACTATAGACATTTACAAACTAGACATATACATACATAGATAATTTATCTACACATAGATGGATGGAAGCATAGATGTGTCTGTCTTGGAGGAAAACCTTTGTCTTCCCTATGATCCTTTTATAGCTGGACTTAGAGACAAATTGACCTGAGGCCAATTTAATAGATATACATAAGAGAAATCCACATAGATATGGAAATTCCAAAGATAGTGAGGCAACATGAAGCTTATATGAGCTAAGGAGGGGGTAGAGTCTTAGGCTACAGAGGGAAAAAAAGCTTATTAGCAAGAAGTTGAAAAGGGATATTTGGAAAAAACAAGGTTGCCCTATTACTCAAGTATGTTCCATAGGTAAAGAGGAGTCTCTGTTAATAGGTCTCTCCCTATTCCAGGTTCTCCTTTCCAATGTAAATGTAGGCAGTGGAGGGGGAGGCAGAGAGCTTTTCCTGCATCTACTGGGTTTTGATTACTTTTAACTCAAAATAATCTTTATGCCCAAGTGGCCCATCTTAGGGCAGCCTGTCCTATGCCTCTACATTTGAACAGATGACAGATACAGATATATAGATACAGTTTAATCCTAGGTAATCCAAAAAAGGAAGTTGAGAGGAGATTAAGATAAGATTACTTTTGAACCCTCATTAAGCAGGACCCCTGACCCTGTACTCAGGATGCTTCCTGCCAGGACATCATCATAGCTGCTTTTGCCAGAGGCCCTCATTCCCTATTTTCCTTTTTGGTATGCCCCAGGCCACTGGGCCATTTTATCCATCCCAGAACTAGGAGACTCAACAAAGATGATGTGTCCTTTCCTATGATGTGAGACCAGGCTACCTCAAGTTCAGACGGAACAAGTTCAGGATGAATGAGTCCACATAGAGGATAGATACTGTGATTCCCCAGACAGCACAGAGCATTCCTGGAGAAAATTATTAACCACAAATTTGAAAAAGTGACCTGCATTTAGCCATAACACCAAGTCTTTCTCTGGCATTTTTATATCCTACTGTTAGTCACTTTTCCAACCCATGGGGCAATGGATTTCCACTCTAAACGTCACCTCTAGTTGATCTGTATATATATATATATATATATATATATATATATATATATATATATACACACACACACACCATATTTTCTGCATCTCAATAGCTTTACACATGCACGGTAGTTCTGCCCTGAGGCTGGGTATAAATAAGTTGACAGCCTGGTTTCCCACTAATGCCATCAGAGAAAGCTGTTTCAGAATACTAATCAGAAACTATCATGAGAAAAGCTTGTGTCAAGAAGCAGGAAGTATTATTGGGGTCCAAAAAAAGAGCAATTGGTCAGAGGGACTCTTGGCCTTTTGGACTTGTGTAGTAGTTGGCTGTGTCCTCTTTCAGATTCCCTTTCTTGTATTACTTCTCAGGGACCAGAGGAAAGGCTGCTTAGGGCTTAATGAAGTGACTAGGAAGGAGCATTGAGCATATTAGCAAAAAAAAAAAAAAAAAAAAATCAAACTGATAAATGAGGAGGATGAGGGTCACCAATGCAGCAACAGTTGGTAGGAGAGGAACCAGGTGATCTTCAAGAGACGAAAGTTCAAGGGCAGGAAACCAACATGGCTGAGGTAGGATAGAGAGCTGGGAGAGTGGGTGGAAGCATGGGTAAAGAAAACAGGATTTCATAGAGGGAGAGAGAGAAGAAAACAAAAGCCTGTGACATGAGGCATCTGGGTGGCTTAGTGAGTTGAGCATCCAACTCTTGATTTAGGCTCAGGTCATGATCTCAGGGTCATGGGATCAAGCCCTGAGTTGGGTTCCTCACTCATCAGGGAGTCTACTGGAGATTTTTCTCTCTCTCTCCCTCCCAAATAAATAAATAAATAAATTCTTTTAAAAACAAAAACAAAAAGGCTAATTTCAGTTGACTTGTGTTTCTAACCTCGTGTGGAGAAGAGGCATCCCCCCACCTCTGTCCTAGTCTTTCCTAGAAGTAAGGCTTTTGTGATTGAAAGGACCATTCTGATATTCACTAAGGAGGCAAAAGAGCCAGAAAACATTTTAATACTAGAAATATAAAGGCAGGACACTTGGGCTTACATTACAAAAGCCCACTTGAGCTTTCCACCTCATTTTCTATTTCTAACATTCTCTCCTGGTAAACAGTGGAGAACATGGGGCTCCAGGTTCAGGGTAGGGAAAGGACTCCACAGGAGCTGCAGTAAGGGAAATAAAGGATGGAGAAAGTCCAGGAGTCCCTAAGCATTGTGAAATTCATATAAAAGTGGAGTGACAAGATCAGAGTCCCATTCCTCAGGACAGAGGGTCACAAGGAGGTCCCCAGCCAACATGCACTTGTTTGTACTGAATTTGAAAGTTTGTAGATTTATGAACAGAATAACAGGAAAACCAGGCTACAGAGATCAATGGTCAGTCAATTCAAAACACAGCATGTTTTAAGATATACATTATTACTTTTTTGGTGCATAAAGGACTTACAAATGCACTATCAAAGTCTGGCTGTGTAGAGGTCCACTAGATGCTCCCTTCAATGAAGAGCCAAGAGTCATTCATAATTAGGATTTCAGTGAGTGGCAAGGAAGCATTTCCTTTAGAACTATATAACAGCACATTAATGGTGAAATTGTTCTCCTAAATAATGTAAACAATACCTCATAAAGCTCCAGGATGTTATCTATGCACTTTTTAAACACTATTAGCTTTGTTAGCCTACTCTTTCTTTCTAAAAATGCTAGTCATACTCAAATTAATAGAAAGTTCAAATTATTAAAGTAAAATTTAATGTCATACACAGATCTTTATCTTCTCCCAATTGTAAAATGGCTGAAAGCAGTTGATAAGTATTTAATATAGAATGGGGGCTTCCTAGAAATCACACTTCCATTGCCAAAGACTGGCTGAAACATACCCAAACTCATCAAGCAAAGACCTCCATGACTTTATCTATTAAATTAAGAGTGTAATAAAGGGCCAGGCACCATGTTTCACACCCAGTGTGTTATTCCATTTATTTTACTTAGTTGTATTTGCAATATGTAACATGATATGTAAGATACATTATAATATAATAATATGTAAGATATATGTATGATATATAATTTATAATATATTGTATAATACATAACGGCTCAATGAAGGTAACCATCATTATCCTCATTTTACAGATGCTCAGGAAGGTAAAAGAACTTGCCTATTATTTGAGTTGTCCATCAGTCTTCCTGCTGTACCACACTACATCTGTAAGAATCTCCTGCTGTGGCCACAGTATTCCTAAGCCCACAGCAACACAGTCCTCATCATGTTTACTTCAATCCAGCCCCAACTCTCAACCAACTACCTCTTCTCCTAACTATCCAAATTGTATACCTTCTTGATGCATTTCTTGACCTCTACAAGTTATCAATGATTTCCTGTATCCAAAGGAACAATAATTATAATAATGCAACAGTAACAGCAACATTGATTATCTAACAACACCCAAGTGACATTTTTAATTTTCCAAATGGTGTGTACTCTTTTTATCAACACATATGAACTTGATGGTAAAGGAACCCCCTCCTAGAAGTTAGTTGTCCCCAGAATTGTGCTTGACAGAAGATTTTTAACAACTATTTAGGAGAGATGGGGGCAAGGGGAGGAGATAAAAGGAAAGGAAAATATTGATTATCTACTTCTCAGTGTTAGTTTGGAGAAACTTAAACATTCTTTATATATTTCCATCAAATACTTACTAATGAAGACATCATTCCATATATTGGTAGTTAATTGGCTAGTCCAATTTCTGTCTTCCAACTGTGTACTCATTTGCGCTCCAAATGTTGGGGAACAGTAGGAGAACAGGTTGCTAATATGTGTTCACAATTCAAAGAGAAATGAGAAGACTTGTTTGCATTCCCTGAACACCTGTACCTCCTTGCTAATAATCTTCCCAGGGAAGAATGCCTTTCCAGAGATTGAGATCAGCTCCAGACTTGTCCCATTGGATGCATCTGGAATGACAATGCCAGTTGATCCAATAAGCTCTCCCTTGCCACCCTTCCTGTACCTTCCCTTATGGATGAACGCATGACCTTTCCTGGCAGGCTGTGGGTATGAATTTTGATCAACACAAGCCATCCTCAACTGCTTACTGTAATCCTGCTCTGAAAAATAGGAACATTTGAGAAGATGTTTCATTCCAATAGAGCAAAACCAGATCAAGAGAGATTCCAGAGTGGCAATCTCTTGGTGCCTACAGCTATTTGAAGCTTTTGTCTGATTTTGATGGTTACTGGCATCTTTAGTCAAGGGAAAGCTATGTGTAATTTTTGTTTCTCCATGGCTGGCTGACTTGGCAGAGCCAGGTCATTAGGAAAACTTTACCTTGAAGGGGGCTGGGAGATCATGACCACAGCCCTTTTCAAAGGAGAGCGTTAGTGACACTCAGAGAAGAAGGCTTCAAAGAGGTTGCCAACAGGCTATCCTGACTCCCACCACTGGCCACCTACTAGAAATGTATGTGGCCTGTCCTGCTGTGAAAGTTAAAAAACACAATGATGTGCTCTACACAGCCTTGATCAGGGGCCTGTGACTAAGGAACATCATAAATTAGTTATTTTCAAGGGAGATAAACTGAATACAAGACCATGGGCAAGTGTGGGGCCCAGTTTGGTGGGCAACAGCTGTACCCAGGCCACAGTATATTTTAGTTTTGTTGTTTGAGCCATGCAATTTCTTTCTTTCTTTTTTTATTAAAGATATTTATTTATTTATTTATTTATGAGAGTGTAAGCATGAGTTGGGGGAAGGGCAGAGGGAGAAGGGAGAGACAATCTTAAGCAGGCTCCACACCCACTGCAGAGCCCAACGCAAGGCTCAACCGCTGAACGCTGAGATCATGACCTGAGTGGAAATCAAGAGTCAGATGCTCAACCAACTGAGCCACTCAGATGACCCCCATGCAGTTTTTTCTAAACAGAATTACACAATATGTCATAAAAATTGGAAGATTTTTATGTTAAAATAAGTATCATATATCTTTGAAAAATGAGAAGACCTGAAAATACATTCAACTCGCCAGCAATTAGGCAGAGCCTTTGGGAGAGGGATGGGGACAGTAAGCAAGGCATATGTCTAGATGACCAAAGATCCCTTACCACATTGTCCACTTATCCTTTTGGTTTCACTCATTTATGTCACCTGCTTGGCCCCCAGACATATCTGAGACAGTGGTGCAGAATGACATGTTGTTTTGACTATCATTCTGCTAAAAATGGAGCTTTTCCTATGAAGGGACCAACATTCAAACTGTGGTCTCCTCTTACCTCTGCTTTGGGGCAAGCTGTTTATTAAACAACTCCCATTCATCAGTTCTAATCTGTTTTCATTTACAGCATAGACTAATTGCAGCTCCCTCATAAAGTAAGAGTGGGGAAACACAGCTGAGGGAAAAAAATGAGCTCCTGGATTTAGTTTTGTTTTGTGCTCTGTTTCTGGAGCATGAGACATGGGCTAGTTACAGCCAAAGGTGATGGCACTTATTTGTCTGCAGCTACTGAGCACCAAAGGGGAAAGTTATCATAATTAAAGATGTGTATGAAATGAGTTCCTCATCTCCTGTATTCTATATGTTGGCTTGTATTTCTTCCACCTGGGAGCTAAGACAGCCTGTGGTCACCAGAGGTGTGGTACAGGTAGGGTGAATCAACCCATTAGGAACTATAAGGGTAAAACCTTGGTGCTTTTATTAGCTATGATTTGTGTTGCTTTCAGGGCTCAAGTGTGGGGTTTATAAAAAAGAAGCAAGCAGTTATAGATTGTGCATTGCTCTTTGCTATGGTTTATATCCAATTCTGTAAAGGTTTAATTGGATTATTAGTAGCATGTTTATTTGCCTGAATACAAAAGTCCTGCTATGCCTTGAATAACTTGGTGGCGGAAGGGGGCTTTGTGGTATTACCAGATTTGAGCAGAAGTCTACTCCCAACACTCAGGGTGGCAGGGAAGGGGGAAATGGGCAGACACTAAAACTCACAGTGTATGGACTATAATTTAAGATAACGTCACTGAATAGATGTGGAGGGAGTCTGCCAAGCCAGAGCTATTCCTTGTTTGTAAATCATGATCCCCTGGGATATTTGTGCTGATTTAACTCATCTTGCTTTTCAACTGAAGGGATTATGAGAGGACAATGCAAAAAGGCTACTTGGCAATATGCCAGTTGGTTGGTAGGTGAATTAGCTTTTCATGAAAATAAAATGAATATACATTCTCATGGATAAACTCATTGTAAACTCTACACCAAGAATTCTTGACCTCAGCATTTCTGACATTTGGGCAGGAAAATTTTGTGTGTGTAGACCATCCTATGCATCACAGGATGGTTAGCAACATATCTGGCCTCTTCCCGCTCGATGCCAATAATACCCCCACCTAGTCATAACAACCCCAAATGTCTGTGGATATGGCCATATGTCCTTGGCAAGGTTGGGGGAGGCACATATTTCCCCCGGTTTAGATCACTGCTTTACACAAACTAAAGTGTGTGTTTGTGTGTGTGTGCGCGCATGCACGCATGCACATGTGCATGTTAGCGCAATATAATGAAATTATTCACAAAATTCAAAGAAAAAACTTCAAACACGATGATTATAATTCACTTAATTCCATCAAAATGAGTCTCAGAATGAGCTCCCAGCAATTGAAATTGGCAGACTTTTAAGAAAGGAAAGCAAATGAAAAGTCAGTGGAGCACTAGTTTCAGGGAAGTCTTACCCCAACAAATGTACCCATCTACAGCCTGAGGTGGGAATTTCACATAGCTATGAAATATGAAGCACTTAAAGCACATATTGGTGTGTTTTTATTGATCCTGGGACATCTTTCTAGAAGTTTTAAGCCACGAAGGATAAAAACCTCCAGTAGCCAGGAAAAAAAAGCGTGTTGTGTTTTTTCTTTTTCCTGTCTTCCAACATTAAAGCCTAGTTCTTATCTTTAGATCTTCAACAACAACAAAGAAATTAGGAGACAGATATCTGTGTACTTTTCTGTAAGAAACCACAAAAATAAGCATTGGTTTTGTTCCCTTTTCCACTAAATGGAAGTCATGTCACAAGCCCCCCTATGTTGCTCGAGTTGAACAAGAGATGAGGGGGAACTGCTTTGCCCCTAAGAATTTCCTGCCAATCTTTTGATTACCAAATAACATTTAAACTGAAAGTGCACTTGGGTTTAAGCACAGGTGTCCAAGGTACTATTTTGGCAGAGGTTTCTCTTTTATCATATTGGGGAAAGATAGTGAAGATTATCCATTTGTTCAACTATGTCACACAATGAAACTGTTCCAAGTAATTAGAGTACAGTTGAACTGGAGATTGTCAAGACCCATGAAAGCCTCCATGCAACTTCTCAAAATGGGACGCACTCAGTGCCCACATCAAAGCTGCGGGACGATACTGGTTAAAAATGAATAATCCGGGGCCTTACCAGATCCACCAAATCGAGAACCCCGAGGCTGTGGTATGGTAAGAAGTATTTTTTATCATGATGATTTTATGCTCATTAAAAGTTGAGAACAACTTAATTGAGTTGTATATTGGAGGGACAGAGAAAACATTAGAAAGGAAGTCTTGAAGGCACATGAGAGAAGAGTATCAGAATTCCCATCTTAGAATCAAGCCAATTTGAAGATTTGAACCAAGAAGTGCTAGGGGATTCACTAACTGCAGGGTTTTTCAAGAATCACTGCTCTGTCAATGAACTGTGAAGTCAATGAAATCCCCAAATCAGAGTTATCTGGGATTTGTCCTTGGCAGATAGCAGCATGGTAAAGCTGTAGGCTACAGAAAGTTATACAAACACCTATATTCAGCATCCATAAGTATGTATGCCACAGATCTGAACTTCATAGGCACCTTGCCTTATAGTTTTTAAATTCAGGTATTTTTTTCTTTGCTTCTTTTAAAGTAATGCCTTTTCCTTTTGCTCTTATTTTCAGATAATCTCATGCAGGCCAAAGAGAAGAAAGAAATAGGATGCTTAACCTGTTTCTTGAAGAAAAGGGTACACTAAACTTTTGTACTTTGGAATGGCTGCAATTTATCTGTGAGTTCCCCAGAATCCCACAATGATGCTGGTTTATAAAAGATGTTAAATTTCTTTCATACTTATTTTGTTATTACCGCCATGGTGTTGGACGTATTTTTATACATACTGCCTTCCTCATGTTGCCGTGAATAAACTATCTATAAACTTGTCAAAGGCTCATCCCTCCAAGTCTGCATTAGATTTCCTCTCCTCATCCCCACTCAGGACATCCATACAGCAATTCCTGTCTCTTCTACATCACTGTTTTTTACTCCATTACTAGACTATTTCTATCAGCATACAAAATGATACCATTACTCCATCTTAAGAAAAAGTTTTCTTGATAATCACCTTTTTAAAAAAGGCACCAACCACAGTCCCATTTCTCTGTTCCCTTTTGCAATAAAACTTAAATTTATATTTTATTCTCTCACACCTATCACTCTACCAAAACTTGTCAGGCCAAAGTCATCAATAGCCTGCATTTTATGAAGCTCAATGGCTATTATTCCTCACCTACCCAATCTTATTTGGCAAAGACGGAATATTTCTCACTGGGCTTCCAGAACATAATACTCCTGGTTCGTCCTTTGGTTTTCTTCCTGACTCATTCTTCAGTCTTGTCTGTAAATTTTCTACTTCAATTCTCAATTACTAAGTCCAATATATATGTCCAGTCCAGACCTCTCTTCTTCTGGCTCATGATCCAACTACCTAGTTGACATTGCTTCTTAGATATCTAATAGAAATCTCAAACTAAATATTGACAAAACTGAATTGTTTATAATGCCCCACCTAGTCCATAGTGGTCAAGTTCCCAGTTTTCCTCATTTCAACTGAGGCAACTCGATGCCTCCATCCCTGTAGTGGTTCAGGCAAAAACAAACCTCTAGGAGTCTTTTATAATTCTTGTCCTTCCCCTCACTTGCCACATCCAATCAATCACAAAATCCTGTTGGCTCTATCTTCAATATATATCTAGAATCTGATTCTCACCATTTTCAGGTCTAGCACCCTGGACAAAACATCATTAGCTCTTACTGGGACAACTGCAATAGCCTCCTGTATAGTCTCTCTGCTTGCCCATTCCTTCCTACCCTCCCTCCAATACCCCAAACATTTTTCTCAAAAAAGCAACAAGAGTGTAAGTCAAATCAATGTCACTGGCCTCTCATTGTTCTCGGAAAAAAAGCCAGTCTTTATCATAGCCTAATATACATGACATGATACAGCCCTTGGCCAACTCCCTGACTACTTCCTACTACTAAACTCACTACTTAGAATGTTCAAGCCACACTAGCCACCATATGGTTCCTCAGAAATGCCAGACATGCCCGCACATTGCACTGACTCTTCTTTCTGGAATATTCTTCTATCACATATCTCCATGAGCCACTCTCTTACATCTTCAAATCATCACCAAAATGTTACATTCTCAGTGACAAACCCCTATACTCCACTCTAGGTAATCTCAAAGCTTCTTTCCCTCAACTATTTTAATAATATTTACCACTTCTAAAATCTATATGATTCTATTACATGTATTCATATATTCATGTATATAATATAAAATGTATGTCGAAAATTGTATAAATTACAATGTTAGCTGCACAAGAATAATAATTTCTGTTTTGTTCATAGATGTATGGTCTTGGCCCTTCAAACAATGGTTGATATATAATAGGTGATCAATATACTTAGGAAATTAACAAATAAAGACATGGGTAATATTATTTTTAATTTTTTATGTGTTAAATATTTCCTACTTTAGAAATTATCTTTTAATGCATCATTTTGTCACCTATATGGTAAAAAGTGACCTATTAAATTTAAGAATTTTAAACTCTTAGTTTTATTTAGTTTTACTTCTAGCTCAGATACTAGACTTAATATTAGATAAATCAATTACCTTATTGAACTCTAGTTGTTATCTTTTAAAAGTGCTAGCTTGGGTTATGTGAGCTGAAGAAGATCAAGTCAGAGAAGGCACCAAAGCTATGTGTTCCAATACATAAAGTCATATTAGTATAAGGGATTGTGATGATGCTTTTTTTAAATGAAGCAACAAAAAACCCCACAACTCCTCCTGGATAAGTAAGCATTGATTTTTTAAAAAATACATCTTTTGGAATGTATTTTTATTGTAAGAACAAACAAGTAAAAATCTAATTTCTCACCACCTATCAAGCACATGTGACATATGCAAAATGATGTATTTCGGCCCATAGCACCAACTCATGGCAAAATGGACAACAGGAGCCCCTGATTCCCAGTCCAGAGCTGTTCCCATCATATTACACTGGATCCTATGGGAAATCTCTCTTCAGTGAGGCAGAGTATACTGTTGTGGAAGGTCTTTCATTATCTTAAAAAAGAAACAAAACCAACTAACCCAAACTCAGGTGTCAGAGCTGAGGTGTGGGAAGGAACACCAGAAACATCCCTTTCCTCTCAGGGAAGCCTGGGGCCAGAGAAAAGCAAACAGAAAGGTGTGGTTAATGGAAACAAGGAAACTGAAAACAAAACCTCTCTATGAGAAGAGGATAAACAAGACTGGATAGTGCTCTCAAGTTCAAGAGAACTGTCAAGGGTCCAATATACCTTTTTCCAAAAAGCCCTCTAATAGCCACTAAACTGAAATGAACAAAACCAGACATAAGGAAGCCTTCCGTTTGGAGTTTTTACTGCCACCAGGCAAGTGAGCATGGCTCTCGGCAGAACTATTTACATGGAATTACCCATAATGCTTAACACCATAATAATTCCCTTTTGCCCTGATGCATATTTGACTGACAGCATGGAAACTCTGTCAAAGGGGAAAAAGTAAATGATTCAGCAAAGTGGATGGATGTAAGACAGGGAAATGAGCATCCAGAAATTCTGCTACATGACAAGATTCCCTCCCAACCTAGCAAGGATGTTGCACATTCGGAGGAGAAATACAAAATGTTCCCAACTCAACCAATAAATAAGGCCTGGTTGACAGGATCAGAGGTCAAACATAAGCTGAAAAGGGAGCTGAGGAATTTAAGGTACTTTTTTTTTTTAAGATTTTATTTATTTATTCATGAGAATACACAGAGAGGGGAGAGAGAGAAGCAGAGACACAGGTAGAGGGAGAAGCAGGCCCCATGCAGGGAGCCCGACGTGGGACTCGATTCTGGGTCTCCAGGATCACGCCCTGGACTGAAGGCAGCGCTAAACCGCTGAGTCACCTGGGCTACCCTAAGGTACTTTTTTTTTTTTTAATTTATGACAGTCACACACACACATAGAGAGAGAGAGAGGCAGAGACACAGGCAGAGGGAGAAACAGGCTCCATGCACCGGGAGCCCGACACGGGACTCGATCCCCGGTCTCCAGGATCGCACCCTGGGCCAAAGGCAGGCGCCAAACCGCTGCGCCACCCAGGGATCCCTAAGGTACTTTTTTTAAACTCTATGATCCTAATGTTTCCTGGCCCAGAAATCTTTCCACAAAAAATTTCAAATTTTTGATGGTGCAGTGAAAATAATTTTGACCTAAAAGTCAGAAAACCAAGACTGTAATGCATGCTTTGACATCCCTTATTTATTGCGTGAATTCAGACCAAATACTTTACTCCTCTTAACATTATTTCTAAGACTCTAGTATCTGATTCACTGACCGCTATGATCACTATCTACTATCAACTTCCATGATGTCTTCTAGCTCTCAGCTTCCTGAACCTGTCAGTCAACAAGATTCTTGTGGCCTCTGTGGAAGGAGCATAGAAGACAGTCAGAAGATCTGGGTCAGTCTCATCATGGCCATGCTCTGGGCAGTTTAACCAACTCCTCTGAAACTCATTTTCCCCACCTGCTAAATGGAGTCACAACAGAAAGGCTTTTCTCAGATTTTAAAAGTTAGGATTAACTCACAAAACATGCTTATTTTTTTTTAAGTTTTGATAAATCCAACTCCATGGAAAAGTTGAAAGAATAATGTTCATGGACACCAATATATCCTTCATCAGTGTTTAATATTACACCACATTTCCTTGCTATATATATTTCTACACACACGTGTGTGTGTATATTACTTTTACTAAGCTATTTTAAAGTACCTTACAGACCCTATATAAAGTATATAAAGCACCTATTTGATTCCTAAATATATCATCATGTCATTGCCAAAGAACAAATAGACATTCTTCTATATGACAAGACCTTTGCACACTCAAGACGTTTAACACTGATAAAATAATCTTAACTAATAAACAGTTTGCATGCAAATTTCTCCAATTCAATCATACGTTAGGTTGCCCTAGCTTCTTATTAACTTTTAGAATAGTTCTTTAGGAAAAAAAAAAAGAATAGTTCTTTAGTATTTTGTTTGTTGCTTGCTTTTCTGATGTTTTGTGATACTAATTTTTTTTAGTACTCAGGCCAGTGGTTTTATAGAATATTCCACACAATACATATGAACAATCTCACATATATAGTGCTGAGTGAAAGATGCCAGATATGAGACATTACAAAAACAGCCAAAACTTACTCCTGCTGTTAGAATTAGGAATCTCAGGGATGTGTAGGGGTTAGTGACTAGAAAGAAACATGAGACTGAACTATCAATATTCTAACTCTTGACCCACATACTAATCATGTAAGTGTGTGTTCACATATTACTTAGGAAATCAATTTTATTTAATTAAGTGATTATTTGTCAAAATAAAATTAAGAAATTGAAAGAAATATAATTGGAGTTCCTTTAATTCCTTATGTTCACTGTATAATGGATAAAGTCAAAAATATTTATGGATATCAATGATTGGACTAACATAATTAACAGAAGTGTGTGAGTAGACATTTGTTGAATTTTATATAGCACAAACTAAAACATTATTCTTTCTTTTAAAGCCTGAAAGGAATTGTCTTTTAAAAATTTGTTTTATTGGGACACAAACCTGCAGTGAGTTCCCCAAATTAGACATTGTATAGGCCAACATTATTTGTTTAAGATTCAGTAAGAGTAGAAATTTCAAAAATAACTTTATAAAGCCCTAACCATAGAAATTGAAAGCTGGTATTTTATGAGTCTATTGAGTTAAAGACTGAAAGCATAATAAGTAGTAAAGTACTTAGAAACTATCTTAAATGAGAATATTATAAGTCTACATAATAAATATAAGCATACATAAATTCAGGTCCTTAATACTTTGTTATTAAATAATAATTTTTAATTATCAAGAATTTAGAAAAAGAATATAAAAGCAGCCTCAAGGAAAACAGGAGGAAATTATAAAGTGCAGCAAAAATTAATTATTGAAAAATTTGAGAACCAGCAGAAATAAGTCAATCTAAGAACTGATTCTTAAAAAGAAGGTAAAAACCAAACATTGTAAAAAGCTTTATGTCTAATTAAGAAAAAGAGATGAATTAGAAATAAGATGCGTAAAGCTCTTTCCACAGTACCTAACCCAAACTAAGCTCTCAATGCTGTTATTATTATTGACAAAGAAAATCAAGGATATGAGAATAGATACAGGGACACATAGGAAATTAAAACTATAAGAACACCATACAAAACATTGGCCAACATATTTGAAATCAGGACAAAATGGATGACACCCTTGGAATAGATTTAAATTTAAATCTAAATAAACTCATAAGTCATGGGAAGCCTAAATAAATCAATAAGCAAAATATATCCAAAACATACTGAAAGCCTAAATGGTTTTAAAGGTAGATGCCTTTAATTACTAAAGGACTCTTTTTAGTGAATATTGAGGTTATCTCTCCAACAACTTATCTATCCCTCCCTTGCTGTCAAAAGTGCTGCGAAGTTATCCTACCAGTATTTCCAGGCTAAGGCTCTTCCATTGTGTCAACAAATCCAGGCAACAGTTCCTTTATTATCATAACTGGATTGGGTGACCCATCCATAAGCCCATCAATTCATGGCATTTGCATGGCCAGAAAGTACAGATGACTCAATTCAACACAGTGAAACATAAGAGCAGATTTTCAATGGACTTCTCAAAAGAAGCTACCTCCATCTCATGGGACTTTATAGAAATCAGACCTCTTTCTCCTTTTGAACAAAGTACCATAGATATGTGATCCCTGAAAATGCTGCAGTCATTTTGCCCCCAGGCAGGGAGTCAGCCTGCAAAGTCTGCCACCCCAGAAGGCAGAATGAGATGTCAAAAGACACCAAGTTACTGGTGTCAGATGACCACTGAATCAAACACCCTCACAAACCACCCAATCTCTTTACCATCCCAGTAGATAAGCACATGAACACATTTTTTTTTTAAGTGAGACTTAGTTTACCTGTTGTAATATAAAAAGTCAAGTCATTCTTCTAAAGCACATAAAAAGACAGTAATCCCTCAACACTTCTGGAGAAGATAGTACAATCATAATCATCAAACTGCTTAAAGAAAGCAAAAGGGAATTGCTAACGTAGAACACAAAATCTTAAATAGAATAAGAACAAATAGAATTCAAAATGATGTCAAGAGTAATTTAGTATGGCTAAACAAGATTTATGCTAGGACTACAAAGGTGGTTTTTAATTTTAGTAACACATTAATATGATATTTCATGACAATAAGTAAAATGTTCAAAAATAATACCACGATAATTTTAAAGACAAAAACTGAATGCTCCTTAAATTTCTTATTTAGTTGGTGAACACATCTACAGGCCAGGAAGATGATACACCCCAAATCAATGGGGGCAAGACCCTTCTAGACTTTGCTTTATGTGCCTCTTCATCTGGCTGTTCATTTCTATCTCTTATCATATGCTTTGTTATTTAACAAACGAATAGATGTATTTCCCTGAGCTCTGTGAACCCTCTTAGCAAATTAGCTATAAAAGGGGGTTATGGGAACCACTGATTTATATCCAGTGAGTCAGAAATGCTGGAGGTCCAAACTTGTGATTAGCATCTGACGTGGTGGAACTTAATGGGACTGAGCCCCTAACCTGTGAAGTCTGACACTAACTCCAAGTAGATAGTTCAGAACTGAGTTGACTTATACGACCCTAAGCTTGTATCAGAGAATTAATTGGTCAGTGTGGGGGGGAACACCCACACATCTGGTACTAAAGTGTAGTATCCAGTGTGTAGAGGAAATGGAGCTTTTCCCTTCAGAAGGTAACAAAAGACTTTTAAAAATAAGGCACAGAAAGAATAGATCCTAAAGGAAAGGATTGATCTATGTAAAATCAAAAATTTCATTTCATTAATCAAAATACATCATAAAGAGTTAAAAGTCAAGCCATAAATAGGAAACATATATTTACAACACTTACAATGACAAAAGAATTAGAATAAAAATAAAGAGCACCTATGATTCAATTAGAAAAAGATTTACAAAAAAAAAAAAAAAAAAACAGAAAAAATGAGCAAAAAAATTGACCATTTCTCAGTGAAAATATGAACAATCCCTAACCATGTGGAATGTGCTTTAGCCCATTTACTAATCAGCAAAATTATAATTATAATTACCTATTTCATATCCACCCTAAAATCAAACTTCAAAAACAGAAATCCTAAGCGTTGTCTAAGAAAAGAAGTAGGTACTTCTTCTATGGCTAAGGGAAAAGAAAGCTAGAATAACAACTTAGAATACACTTTGGTGTTCATCCAGCGAAACTGAACATATTCATATCCTAGAACTCAATGGTTTGGCTCCTCATTATATTCCCTAGAGACATTTTTGCAAATTTGCAACAGGAGACATGTCATGTACAAGAATGTTCAAAGCAATATTGTCTGTAATTGCAAAACAACAACAAAACCCTTGAAAACAACTCAAATATCCATTAAGAGCATAATGAATAGATAAACGGTGGCATATTCACTATACTGCAGAGAGCAATAATTATACTGACATGTATCAACATGAGCAATTTAGAACTACATATTGTTGAATGAAAAGAGTAAGTGACAGAAAAAAATCAGTGTGGTTACATTTATATAAGGTTCAAATCTGAGAAAAATAAAACAACGTATTGATTGGAAACACACACATACTTGCAAAGTTGCAAAGAAGAGAAAGGAAATGATTATAAGAGTCAAGAGAGTGGTTACCTTGGGGAATGGGGGACAGTGGTGTGATTAGGTAGGACACGTGGTGAGAAGGCAAGTTCTGGCATGCTTCCTTTTCTTAAGTGGTGGAAAGGAGAGTGTTCATTTTATCATTATTCTTCAAACTGTATGCATATATTTTACACATTCTGTATATATTTTATACATTCTTATGTATACAAAAATATTTTAAGACAAAAGTAAATAAGTGATAACAATAATTTTGAGAAAATAGTTGAATCTGGTAGATTAACTCTACAGGAGAAATTAATTGATTTAGACGCCAAAAACATCATATACAAAATCTTGAAGGCAAACAGCGTAAAAGTGATCATAATATAATACTCACAAGGTTAAAATAAGCTATTAAAGAAACTTTATCAGGGGATCCCTGGGTGGCGCAGCGGTTTGGCGCCTGCCTTTGGCCCAGGGCGCGATCCTGGAGACCCGGGATCGAATCCCACATCAGGCTCCCGGCGCATGGAGCCTGCTTCTCCCTCTGCCTGTGTCTCTGCCTCTCTTTCTCTCTGTATGACTATCATAAATAAATAAAATTAAAAAAAAAAATAAAGAAACTTTATCAGTTAAGAAGAACATTAAGATCCATTCAAAGTCAAGTTAGCAAAAGTGATGAACAAACAATTCACAAAAAAAATAAACACAAAAAGCTTGAAAACATATGGTGAAAAAAATCAACCTGGGTGATTAAAAAATACCATTAAAACAAAATGCAAACATACTTCTATCAAATCAGCAGAAATTTTAAAATGATGTTATTCGATGCAGTTGACGGTGAGAAGAGAGGCAATATTCTAGACTCTTAGAAGAATGTAACCTGGTAAATTCTTTCCAGAAGCCTGCTTTGCCAAATTTACAAAAATATGTTAAAAGGTCATAACATTGATCTAGTAATTCAACTCTCAAGACTCCAAAGGAAATGACTAGCATTGCAGACAACGGCTTCTTACTAAATAATAACTGGAACATTATTTGTAAGTAGGAAAGCGGTAGAAACTGAAATCTCCAAAGAGTAGAAAAAGTGATAAAACATGTAATCACTTATATTTGAATGGAAATATTATGTCACAAATAATATTTTCAAGCATATTTAATAATGTAGAAAGTTGGTTATGATAACCTATTAATTCAGCAAGGCAAAATACTTACATAAATAACTATGCACACAGATAGCTCAGTATGCATGTATTACATATATGTAAGTAGGCATATTTACATATAAACATGTATACATATATGTATACATGTATTTATGTGTGCAAATGTGTACATACATGTACATATACTTGTATATATATTTATATAAAAGGCTGGAAAGATAAATTCTGAAATGTTAACAATGGTTTATTCTATTTTACATTCTCCTGTCATTTCTTTTTTCTTTTTTTAAGATTTTATTGATTTATTCATGAGAGACACAGAGAGAGAGGCAGAGGCACAGTCAGAGGGAGAAGCAGGCTCCATGCAGGGAGCCCGACGTGGGACTCGATCCCGGGTCTCCAGGATCACGCCCTGAGCCAAAGGCAGGAACCCAACCACTGAGCCACCCAGGCGTCCCTCTCCTGTCATTTCTAAATTCTATACAATAAATCTGATTGCTTTCATAATCAGAAAAAGATAAATTTGGAAACATGAATGACACAATATGTGATATTCCCACTCTATAATATTTATAGTCCTGAATTTTAAAGCAAAAAATGGATGTATCCATCTATCTTCAAAAGGGATTTGTTTCTTTTGCTGAGCTTCAGTTCTGAAGGTCTAGATAGAGCATTTATCTAGGAAAGGACTTATTTTTCAGATAGTGCCTAAAAGATGTGCTAGAGGAGAAGGAGGCTGGTGGTGATAGCAACAATGGTAACCGTGACATGTATATAGAGTGTTACAATTTACATAGCAATCCCAGACATGTAATCTCTTTCAATTACTCAGTTCCATGGGAAAAAATGTCACAGTCCAGCACAAATGCACCCACTCAGCTCATCTTGGCCCAATGCTGGCTATGGGGGAAGACAAGAAGGTAGAAGATAAGAGTATGCTTTCAAGGAGCTTGCACTCTGGTTAGAGAGATCAAACCTTCACCTGAATAAATGTTAAATGATGAGAAATAATAAATATATGGGTTTCCAGTTTTTGTCCTCTCATGCCTGCTAAAGAGACCTTGTTTTGCGTATGATTCATATTCCCCTCCTCCACTCTCCACAAAGGGTTCAGTGACTGCTGGACCATTTCTGGGCTGCAGCTGGGTCTCTTCTCTGGACTTTTGTAATCCAGAATGAGGAGAAAGGACAAGAGATTGGGGGGAATTGTTTGGGGAAGATAGGAAGACAGCAATTTCAGAGTAGTGGATGAGTTAAGTGGGTAGGAGGGGCAAGCAGTAAGAGGGGATTTTTCAGAAGAGATGGTATCCTGTAGAAGATGTGAGTCCTCCAAGACATCTGAGAAAGAACAGTAAATAACTCAAATCAGTGAGAAACCACTTTTGGCTACCAGATTTTCTCTGACCACTGCACTAGTCTGAGCCTAAATCAGAACTCAATAGGGGAGTAAAACTTTAGAGTCCTTTCTATAGTGAAGAGAAGGTCCTTACCAAAGAGACTCTTTCTCTTCCTTCCCTGGGTCATGACAGTTTTAATATCTGTGACTAAATCTAATTCAAGGTCACTGGGGCAGGCAGACTTCTGGAATGACCCTCAGTGATCTCCAATTCCTGTATGTGTGCCTCTGTGGGAGGTCCTGTTCTTAAGTGAAAGTTGGAACTAATGACTGGCCCTAGTCCACCGAATACAGCAAAGACGGCAAGATGACAATTCTATGAATGTGGTTCCGGAAGGCTGTGACTCCCACCTTGCTTCCTCTGTCTCTAGAGTCTTCTCATTTACACACGTGGATGAAGCTGGAACTCAGTGAAACAAGAGGCCCACCTGGTGAGGAGCCTCCAGCCAACAGCCATTGGGGAACAGAGTCCCACCGAGCCCCGCTGAGTGAGCTTAGAAGTGTCCGCTTTCCAAGCTGCTCTTGTGATGACCCCAGACCAGCCGACACACTGCAGCTGAGGACAGACCCCCGGAATGGAGGGCCCAGGAATGCCGTGCCCAGACTCTGATGCTCACACTGAGGTGATAGGTGTTATTTTAAACCTCTAAGTTTGGCAGTACTTTGTTACTCATCAAGATGGCTAATCCAATCATATATTGACCTTGTCTTTCCTTTTGCTCTTTCTCCCAGAAGCTTCTTATTATGCTTCCGAATCAACCTGACCCTCTCCCTAATTCAATTCTTGCCTTCGGATTGCTTAGACAGTGAATCAGGGCCTAAAGAACACGTGTAAGGCTGAAATGGGTCTCTAAGGGGGAGGAAAACACTGCTTTCACTAAGTACCTGCCAGAGCAAGCACTCTGCCCTCAGAGCTCATTACCCACAGCTGCTTCCCAACAAGATGGAGAAACAGAATGATGGTGGCTTGACTATGGCCCTCCTAATCCCGCCACAGGCTGGGAGATGCAGATGGCAGTGGAAAACCAGAGCATCGCTTCCTTTGAAGATCATTGAAAAGTGCCAGATCCCACACTGTTTTCTGCAACATATGCATGCGAATGTGCAAGAGGCATATCTGGACACTTTTCAGGTCGCCTGCCTCTGGGATCTCTTTAAAACAGAATACATTATATCTCAGTGGGGCCACCTATGGCTACTACGTTGACAGTCCTTTCAGAGTGGCTACCAAAAGAGCAGGAATAGTTAGAGATCTCTAGCCCATGCTAAGATGAAAGAAACCATCAAGTAGCCTTGAAGTGCAAGGCATGAAAGATATTCTTTTCCTGTTCTTCCTCCACATTCTGATCAGGAAGCAAATCTACAGTAATGGAAAGAGAACAAGAGAACCCAGAGGAGGTAAGGCTCAGGAAACTAGATTTTCTACCCAGTACAACACATTTCAAATCAATATTTCTTAACTGCCTTCTACAATCTTAATGCTCTAGGGAGCATGAATCAAGCAGAAAACATGTCCACTGCCTCCAAGAGCTTACAGTCTTGTTACAGATTTAAGATTATAATATAACAAGAAACGTCTGGAATGGTTCTTATCTTCCACTCCCCCCACCCAATTCATATCTAGGCATTGTTGACTCTACTTGCACAATTGGATTCCTTTTCTCCTATGTTGCTTCTGCCCTAGTTCACGTCACCATAGCCTCTCCCCTGGATGGCACTAGCAACCTCTTATAGGTACTTGTTCCCAAGCCATACTCTGCATCATGCAAGAGTAATAGTCTCTGTATCTCCAAAGAATTCCCATAGTGCAGAATTAACATGCCTGTAAGTTCCTTCAGGGGTTAACTTCTGCCCCTCTTTTACAAATTCCCTCATGCCACACTCACCCCTCCCTATAACTCACTACATTCACCTTCTTTCAGTTCCTTAACCCACCAAGCTTAGAACATTAGAACCAGCCTTAGAACCTTTCACACTTCTGTATCTCTCTGTCTAGACCATTCTAGCCCATCTACCTAAGTCACTCATATTCAGTACTTGGCTCTCTCTGACATGTAACCTTCTCAGACCTTATGAACTTTCAATCTTAATCAGGGCCCTATTTCATTGCCTCCCCAAATTTCTTTTTTTTATAATACATCACAATTTGTAATTATATATTCATGAGTGTGTTGAGTTGTTTAATGCATATCTTCCTTGCTAGATTGCAAACTCGAGGAGGGCAGGAATCACATATATTTTGTTCAACTTTCTCTATCTTCCAATGAACAGCTGGATGATACTCTCCCTCTTCTGAATTTTTACACTTCTTATCTACCTGTTACCCAGCATTTTATTATAGTTACTTGTGTGCATGCTTCATTCTGTCTAAAAAATTTATGAGCTCCTGAGGACAGGGTCTGTGTCTTATAAATCTCTAAATCTATCTTAGGTCCAACACACACAGCCCTACATGTAATTGGCATTAATAAATATGTATCGAGTGGATAGGACAACTTAATTGTGTCTTATGAGTCTTTAGAGATGGCTTCATGGTGTTTTGGTTAAATATATTAAAGAATGTGATCTTTTCCTGACTTTCTGGATATATAGCAGTGATGGTTCCATGGGATATAAGCCAATATGATAAGATTTAAAATTTCTAACTCATAATGACTCAGCAATCTAATATACTCCCAACAGGGAGGACACTACAAAAGATTTGCTTTTGGTTTGTTTTAATGTACTTTATTTATGAATAGAAAAGAAGTTTGCATCTCTGTCCAGGTAATAGGAATTTTTCTTTAAAGTGGGGAATATACTAGGAAAATATATGTTGATAAATTAAAGAATACTTTTCTTGTGTTGTCTCTCCTTCTGTATTCCCTCTGTCTTGAATTGGAACGTTTCAAAACGTCCTACAAGCTCATTATGCCAGATGAAATAATGGGGGAAGTAGATTGATTTGAATGGACAGTTATAAAATGTCTCTGAGGAAAGGAGGTCAGTGGACACATATTTACCATGGAGCCAAAGAAGCTGACACTTTAGGATCCCCCAATAACAAACTCCTTCCAGGGCCCTATTATTGTAAAATTTACATAAGTGAGTACTTTAATAGCAATAAGCTAACACTGCTTCTCCCTCCTCTCTAATATTGCTACTTTCCCATTCCCCTGTTTCCTGTTCTGTATGGTGCCATGGCATTTGGGGCATCACACTCAGGAGTCTTAAGTGTTGGGGTATATCTAATTTCTGGTTCATGGTACCCATATATGAAGATCATTGTGAATGCCATGTGTAGATAAGTCATTGCTATCATCCCAATGTGGAGAGAGCTTCCAATAATTCCCCCGTTTCCAACTGTGCTGACTCACCCAGTCATGTGACAGAAAAGTCAGGGACAGGAGTAATTGTATTGTGTTCCACACACATCCTACAGCTCCTGGCACTGATGGGAGGGAAGGAGAAGGGATACAATATTTGAAATGAGGTTTGTGTGTGTGTGTCTGTGTGTGTGTGTTTCTTTTTTTAGATTTCATGTTGGCAAGATTTGACAGAGGGACACCTAGGTGGCTCAGCGGTTGAGCACCTACTTTGGCCCAGGACAAGATCCTGGAGTCCCAGGATCAAGTCCCACATCGGGCTCCCTGTATGGAGCCTGCTTCTCCCTCTGCCTGTGTCTCTGCCTCTCTTTCTCTGTGTCTTTCATGAATAAATAAATAAAAATAATATCTTTAAAAGAAAAATATTTGGCAACATTTCTGCCTGTATGATTTGTTATATCTTTTGTCATTCTAAATATTCATCTTAGTAACTATTTTTAAATTTTTAAAATGATCCCCCAAATTCAGGGGAAGTCTCCACAAAAGCCATATTTACTCCCAGAACCATAATCTTATAGAGCAACTTTTCTCAAGGTAAGAACTCAAGGCAACTGTCAAACACAGCTGGATCTTTAAATGACCACTATAGCAAGAACACCCAGTAGTTGGCTGGATCACTTACATTAGCCTTCAACTGATGCCATCTATCTATTGTTCCTCCAAGTTACCTCTGTAGCAGCCTGAGTAACAATTTAAGCAGTAGTGTTTTGCCTTTGATGATTACTCAGAAATGAGGGGGGAAAAGCCATATATACCCTGTCATCCAAAAGCAGGGCAAGAAATGAAATTATGGGTAAACTCTGGGTTTTTAGCCGTAAATAGAAGAAAATATAATTTCCCTTCTTCACAATCCTTAAAGAAAAAGATATTACAAGCTTGATAAAATTGCTTTCCTTCTAATTCAGAGAACAATTTTATTACTTTATACAGTATGTTCTAATTCTTCAATATACATCGAGTGGACTACCTTTTACACCACCATGAACACACAAAATGGAACATGCCATCTCTTGTGAAACCAATGCTTATGAGGATGATTTAAAGAACAACAATCTCATAAAGTTTACTCTACTTAAAAAGGGGGGTGCAGATTTGGCCACTTAATGTAAATTGAATCAAACATTTTTATTCTTATGGTCTTCTCAGAGATCCTAGCTTCTGCCAATTTGTATGTTTGTCTAAAGCAGTGGTGTTCAAGTGAGTTTTTTTCTTCTTTTTCTCTTTTTAATAACAGTTCTATTGAGATATAATTCACATATCACAAAATTCACCCTTGAAAGTGTGCAATCAAGTGTTTTTAGTTTATTCACAGAGTCATACAACCCTCACCACTATCTAAGTTTGGAATACTCTCATCACCCAAATTGGTTGTTGGGCTTTTGGGTTGTTTCTACTTCTTGGCTCTTATGAATAATGCTGCTATGGATATCTATGTACAAGTTTTTGTGTGGACATATGTTTTCATTTCCTTTGCATATATACACAGGGGTGGAATTGTTGGGCCATATGGTAACTCTATTTTTAACAATTTAAAGGATTGCCAGATTGTTTTCCAAAGTGGCTGCACCAATTTTCATCCTCACCAGCAGCATATAAGGGCTCCAATTTTTCCACATCCGTGTCAACATTTGCTATTGTCTGTCTCTTTTATTTTAGTCAACTTAATGAGTGTGAAGTAATATCTCACAGTGGTATTGATTTGCATTCCAAATAGTTTAGATTTTGCATACCTATTAGCATTTGGGTATTCACCCCATGTTATATGTTATATGTGCTGGATTATTTATAAACTCATATACATAGAGTACAGTACAAATGTAGCATACTGTATATATGCTACAATGCTATAAAACATTGACTAAAAATATGTTTTAAAAACAAGAAAGAAGTTCTAAGATTTTCCTCCAAGACGTCACAGAATGGTCCTTTTTACTCTCCTGGAGTTAATTCATCCCACTTGGCATGGAGTATCAATCTAAAAGACCAGACGATCAAGGATTCTAATATTCTTTCAGCAGTGTTTCTGTGTTGGGAGCTCACTACATGCACTGCATTCTGCTAAGCACATCCTAGTATATGAACATTCCTAAAACATGGTCCATGATGTCAGATGTCATAGTCTACCATGTTTCATAACCAAGGCACTTTTAAATTGGAAGTATGGACCATATTACATAAATAATAATTCATGGTACGAACGAACACAACCTAATCTGGCATATCTTCTAAATTTTAATTTAATTTTTTTCCCTTTTTATTATTTAAATTCAATTTGCCAACATATATAATCTGACATATCTTAACGGTATAGGCAATAATTAATGTATGCATAGGAAGCCATAGAAAGTGGTGATTCATCCAAGTTCCATCAACTCATTGTTACACAAACCAGCTTTTCTTTTTTTAAATAAATTTATTATTTTTATTGGTGTTCAATTTGTCAACATATAGAATAATATCCCAGTGCTCATCCCGTCAAATGCCCCCTCAGTGCCCGTCACCCAGTCACCCCCAACCCCCCGCCCACCTCCCCTTCCACCACTCCTAGTTTGTTTCCCAGAGTTAGCAGTCTTTCATGTTCTGTCTCCCTTTCTGATATTTCCCACTTTTTTTTCTCCTTTCCCCTTTATTCCTTTTCACTATTTTTTATATTCCCCAAATGAATGAGACCATATAATGTTTGTCCTTCTCCGATTGACTTATTTCACTCAGCATAATACCCTCCAGTTCCATCCATGTTGAAGCAAATGGTGGGTATTTGTTGTTTCTAATGCCTGAGTAATATTCCATTGTATACATAGACCACATCTTCTGTATCCATTCATCTTTTGATGGACACCGAGGCTCCTTCCACAGTTTGGCTATTGTGGACATTGCTGCTATAAACATCGGGGTGCAGGTGTCCCGGCGTTTCACTGCATCTGTATCTTTGGGGTAAATCCCCAGCAGTGCAATTGCTGGGTCGTAGGGCAGATCTATTTTTAACTCTTTGAGGAACCTCCACACAGTTTTCCAGAGTGGCTGCACCAGTTCACATTCCCACCAACAGTGCAAGAGGGTTCCCCTTTCTCCACATCCTCTCCAACATTTGTGGTTTCCTGCCTTGTTAATTTTCCCCATTCCCACTGGTGTGAGGTGGTATCTCATTGTGGTTTTGATTTGTATTTCCCTGATGGCAAGTGATGCGGAGCATTTTCTCATGTGCTTGTTGGCCATGTCTATGTGTTCCTCTGTGAGATTTCTCTTCATGTCTTTTGCCCATTTCATGATTGGATTGTTTGTTTCTTTGGTGTTGAGTTTAATAAGTTCTTTATAGATCTTGGAAACTAGCCCTTTATCTGATACATCATTTGCAAATATCTTCTCCCATTCTGTAGGTTGTCTTTTAGTTTTGTTGACTGTATCCTTTGCTGTGCAAAAGCTTCTTATTTTGATGAAGTCCCAATAGTTCATTTTTGCTTTTGTTTCTTTTGCCTTCGTGGATGTATTTTGCAAGAAGTTACTGTGGCCAAGTTCAAAAAGGGTGTTGCCTGTGTTCTCCTCTAGGACTTTGATGGAATCTTGTCTCACATTTAGATCTTTCATCCATTTTGAGTTTATCGTTGTGTATGGTGCAAGAGAGTGGTCTAGTTTCATTCTTCTGCATGTGGATGTCCAACTTTCCCAGCACCATTTATTGAAGAGACTGTCTTTCTTCCAATGGATAGTCTTCCCCCCTTTATCGAATATTAGTTGACCAGAAAGTTGAGGGTCCACTTCTGGGTTCTCTATTCTGTTCCATTGATCTGTGTCTGTTTTTGTGCCAGTACCACACTGTCTTGATGACCACAGCTTTGTAGTACAACCTGAAATCTGGCATTGTGATGCCCCCAGCTATGGTTTTCTTTTTTAAAATTCCCCTGGCTATTCGGGGTCTTTTCTGATTCCACACAAATCTTAAAATAATTTGTTCCAACTCTCTGAAGAAAATCCATCAAACCAGCTTTTCTTTCTTAGATTTGTACCTCTTCTTTACAAATACTAAATGGTGTTTGCATAATCTACATTTTCTCCCCAGTTGTCTTTAGGATATTTTCTTTGTCTTCATTGTTCTGATATTTTACAACAATGTGTCTGTATAGATTTATTTTTACTTATCATATAAAGACTTGATTATGTCTACCTACCACCAAGTTTCCCAATGTTCTGCAAATCTAGAAAGTTGCTCATCCATGTTGTCTTCAAATAGGGCTTTTTTGTTTTTTTGTTTTGTTTTGTGGTCTTACTGGTTAGTAATTGAACAATGCAAGTGAGCAAATTATGGTTAGTTTGAAGCAAAACAATCTCCATGATGACAGAAGGATAAGAAATCAGTAACAGCATTAGCAAAATCTTGTTTGCAAATTAACTATGAAAACAAAATGATGCTGATGGAAGTCATCCCTAATATCTGTGATACATGCACCTGAAAATCAGTAGTAAGTAATACAGTTATTCAGATTTCTTTACTTCTAGATGACTTCAACTGAAGAATATCACAGGCTAGTTGAGGCAGCCCTTGTGCAAACAAATATGATGAGATTTGGTGATTGCCCTGGCTGTAAGGATGGACGTCAGGTATCTTGACATCTGGGAGAAAAATCTGAGGATTTGAATGGATTATGTGGTCCACACAACTTCCTTCCTTAGTCATCAGTAGCAACTATATAGTTCAAAACCCAGTTAACATTCAACACCACTAAAAAAGCAGGAAACCCAAAGGGAACAACGGAGGTCCACTAGTTTCTGGAAACCCTTAGCAAAAGAAGGAGCAACATGGGGTGGAGGCAGAGGCAGTAGAGGAGGCTATCAGCTCTGTGGAAGGACAGCAGCTCAGAAAGAAAGAGATCCAGGATGTAGGGGGTAGGGGCTGGAAGAGGCTCCTGGACTCTCTGGTTTCCCCCAACATCTTTTTTGTACATCTCCCTGGGGACTCTTGTGAGACCAGGAAACATTCCATCATGCCATGAGGAACATGTGTTTATCTTTCCAGGAGGTTCTGGTACTCAGGCTACCATACATAGCTCATGGGAAATGATATAAGAGATAAATAAAAGATATTAGACTCAAATTAAACTGTAGGTCTCAAGGAATCAGTAAGTCAAAAATAGCATTTCTTATAAATAAAGGAACATGGACTGTAGGTCTTCCAGTGAACTTGGCTCTAGGCAAGTCATTCAATCTCTCCAGATCTCTCTAAGCCCCCCTGAAGTCCTTTATCTTTGATATATGATGTTACCGACCTGTCGAGTCTGTTGCTAAGATTAAAGCCAAAAATATTTGTTAAGTGGAGCACAAAGAATGCTCAATAAATGTGACTACTTTTCTTCTCCCCACATCCAGACCTACCACCCCCTCCCCTCTTCCTAGGAACCTGTGACATGAGTAAGCCATTTCTGAAAACTAATAACTAGAGTTAGAGGGAACAAGCTAACTCCACTGTTATCACTGCACAATATTACTACTTCATGTTCTCCCTTGCCTCTATATCCTGAAAAAAAAAATCAAGAGGTTTTCCCTGTATGATTTCAACCTTGCTGATTTTTCTTTCACTCTGAAAGAAAAGCTATGTGGCTATCTGAGCAAAGCTGAAGTTGCTCTTATCACAGATGACAGAGTTACATTGAAAAAGCTGAGGTTCATGACTGGCCAGGGCGAGAGGAGGGAATGTCAGAGTGACTCCAAATATGGTTCTTGGACCACTAGCATCTAGAGCTTGTGGAATCAGATATATTTCTTAGTAAATTCCTAAGTGGTCTTTATGTAGATTAATGTTTGAGAAGCACAGCATGCCTCTCGGTCACATAGGCACCTTGCCCCTAGTTCCCTTCCTCTAAGTCTGAGATAGAGTCCAGAAAGCCTTTGCTTTGCTCAGTCCCCATTTTAATCCATGGTGTCATTCAGAAGTTCCTGGTTATTCAGTGACAAGATTCATCAGAGCTGAGTTCCACAGACTGTTGAGTCAGGCTGGTTCCGTTTCGCAGTGCTCGGGCTATAGTCCCACCAATGGCCAAGAGGGTAACAAAAATATAAAGAATCTGGATTCATAATGCCCAATGCATGCAAGCAAGGCACAATATATTCCTTATACACAAGGAGCTGGACAGACATAGAGCTACCTCTTCTCACTCTATGACGTATATCCTGACCACATAGAAGGAGGATCTTATATAAAGAGAAATTTCTAGTATAATCAAAGCACTAAATTGAAAAATTAAAGATGCAAGATTTAGCAAGCAAATGGTAGCAATGTATCTGCAACTGCAATAAGCATCTACATTGGTTGTTGCATCCTCTCTGCTTGTATTTATTAATGTAATGCTAATTTGTTCCACTAATAAGAGTTATAACAGAAGGATAATGACCAGAAGCCCCATACAAATTGTTCTTCATCTGTTTTCTTTCTCTCTCTCTCTCTTTTTTTCCTTTTAGCCATGAATTGATTAAAGCCTGGAAGGAAGAAAATGCAGTATCTGTCAACTCACTATAAATATGGACGGGAAATTCTGAGAGGGGTTTTTCTGTTTCTTTGGCATTTGTTTCAATGCTGCATGGATTTATTCAGAAATGAGCTGGGAAGCCGGTATCATAAAAATGACTAAATGTGAACATAAAAAATTAAACCTTTGTACCTTGGACCAAGCTGATGGTTATCTGGCTCCAGCCTCATCTCCATTTTTATTGAAAGCAAATTTTGCATCTATGTATGATTCAAAGGGTGCTTCATTTTATTCTTTCTCCTTCTAAATGTGTGTGGTTTGGGTGCTACTCTGTTCAAGGAAGATGGTAAAGCTGGCTTTTAGGCTCACATGTCCTGCTCACATAGTCAGCTCTGAAATCATATGTTATTTCACAGAGATGAGTTGATTCAGACTAAATCTATTGTCCACAAACATGCACAGATCTCCCCATTTCTTAAATAAGCAACACAAAACTATTTGCCTCCTCTATGTTACCTCCTCAAGCTCAACCGGTCTCTGTCTTATTAAAATTTTTTTTTAATTTGAGTTCAGCCAATGTGTTTTAGCTCAATATTGTGAGGTAGGGCTCACTTTAAAGCTCCTGTCTATACCTCATGGTATGGATCATAGCCTTATCATGCATACAAGGAAAGAGGCACAGAGAGATGGCTGAAGTCAAACAGCAAAGAAGAGAAAGGGTTGGGATTCCATTTACATTTTCTAAAAGATCCAGGGATCTTTTCAGTAGCTCAGTGTTTCTTAAAGCGTGGCCACTAGATCAGCAGCATGTTAGAATGAAAAATTTGGGTACGGGGAGACTTGTTAGACTGAAACTTATTAGAGTGAACATTTGGGGGGTGGCCTCATCCCATACCTATTGAACCAGAAACCCAGCAGTCCACATGACAAGCCCACAGGTGATTCGTTGTCAAGTTTGAGAAAGACTGCATCAGACCAGAGCTGTCTTCCATCTCACCCTTCAGAACTATTTGGAAAGACAGAGAATGCTCATTGCCAGAGTTTGCTCAGAAGCCACTCCCTCTTTAACAACTTTGCTTCCATGCTTATAGCTTTCTAAATAGCACTGTCTGTGTTCTCCTTTTTCCATTCAGCAAATCTGTACTGAACGCATTCAATGGGTGGAACACTGCATTGAATTTTATGCATCCAAAGGCACTGATAAACAGAGTTCTGTGTGCAAAGAGGATGATGATGATGATGAACAACACTCAAAGGGCCAACAGTGATTTTGTCATGAGTGCACCCAGTCTTCCCTAATCCCAGAGGCATCTGACCCTACTAAATTTGCTCCTTGAAAGGGCTATCTCCTATTGTTTTTTGTGGGTTTTTAAAATATTTTATTTATTTATTTATTTATTATTTATTTATTATTTATTTATTTATTTATTTATTTATTTATTTATTTATTAAAAGAGAGAGTATGTGTGTGACAGAGATAGTGAGAGAGCATGACCAGGGAGGAGAGGGAGAAGCAGGGTCCCTGACAGGGGGCTCGATATCAGGACCCTGAGGTCATGATCCAAGTCAAAGGCAGATGATTAACCAACTGAGCCACCTAGGCACCCCAAGATTCTCTCCTTTGGTTAACTGTGTCCCTTAGCTGGTGGTTACTCTGTGTTTCCATTAGCTTTACCTTTCCCCATTCATTCCATCATATAAGTCCTCCTTAGTACCTCATTTGTATCCAATTTCTTTTCTCTTTATATACCTCCTCCTGTTAGTCTTCTCAAAACTTCCAGCCTCCTGATTTTGCTGCCTCTTAATGGCACCATCATTTTCCACTAAAGCTCAAAACCTCAGCCAGTCCTTCACCTTTCCTCCAATACCGCCAGCCCTAAATTAATCAGCAGCCAAGTCCTCACATTCAGGCCATGTGTCTCTAGCATCTCCTTGTTTTCACTCCCACTGCCACCAGGTTAGTTTGTGTCTTTGTTATCTCTTACAAACACTGTTTCACCAACCACTTATCTGGCCCTTCCCATCTGTCTCCAGAACCCACCCAACACAATAAAATAGAAAAAGACACCTTCATAAAAAATATAGCACTAGCTTGCTTCAAATCTCTCATTGTGGGCTGCAGTGCTTAAGCATCCAGCTTGATTTCAACTCAGGTCATGATCTCAGGGTCATGAGATTGAGTCCCATGTCAGGTTCTGCACTCCTTAGGGAATCTGCTTGGAATTCTCTCTCCTTCTCCCTCTGCTCCTCCCACTTGTGCTCTCTTTCTAAAATGGATAAATAAATCTTGAATTAAAAAAAAAAAAAACCTCTGATTGGTTCCTCCTTGTCCACCAAGGTCAAAACTGACTTTAAAGAAGGCTCTCAACTATGATTTCAAATGATTTCTCCAGGTCTTTCTCCCCTATGTGCTCTATCATTTCAATAAGGAAGACCACCAATAAAATATTTCCAAATGCAACCTTCTTTTTTTTTTCACTTCTGTTTATGTGTTTCTTTCAGTTAGTTCATCTTTGTATTATTATCTGTTGACATCCTACTTTTCTTTGAGATCCAACTGAAATAAAACCTTGTCCATGGTGCTGCCCTAGTTTGACCAATGGGATATGGTTGGTTTCCTTCCCAATGTCTTCCATGAGTTCTTTGAATGTTCTTTCCCTGCTCTTTGTTATTCTCTTTTACATTTGGATTTTGGTGTAGCCAGATTATCACTAGCTGCATGTCTTTTGTTGTCCAAACCAGTAATTTTCTCAAGGGAGAAAATCATTAAATATTGGTTAAATGTAATTGAAATTTGTTTGCCTTCTTCTGTTTCTCCCTTACATCACCAACGATTCTGTTTTGTTCTTAACATTTGATTCACAAAGCAGATTTAGCTTCCATCCCAAAGATCCAGAATTTTCCTTTCATGGAGTCTAATTCAAATATAGTTTCTGTGCCTTTTACCTCATCAGGTCTTAAATTTAGTTCTTAGGATTCACAAGGGGTTGGTGTATGGTTTGTAAGTTAACATCTGGATTATGATACAATTAATTCAGGAAGATCTGGATGAAAATGTCTATACTGGGTGACCTTGGTCAGTCTTTCAGACATTGAGTTTCTGTGCCTATAAAAAGAGATGAATTCTTTCTACTTTGGAGGGTGTCAAAGCCAAATAAGACAATAAAATTGAAATGTCTAGCAAAATAACAGGTCATAAAACTGGAGTTGAAGTTTTGCTTTTATTTTACAGATAAAGAAACCAAGGCCCACTCCTTTGGTCACCAGCTTGAAGGAAGCCAAAATCACTATGTTTTGACTCTCTGCCAGGTCCTTGTCCAGATAAATGAGGCAAATCTTTCCAGTGGCAAACTGAAGGCCTAGAAGAAAGCTAATCCTGAGTAGGCCAAGACTGTCCCCAGCCCTCACCACTCAGGGGGCAAGCCAGCACTTGCATCCTATTACACAAAGAGCCTCAAAAAGCCAGAGGAGCCATTTGGGGGGCATTCCAGCAAGTCTCCAGCAATGGTGACCTTCTGGGTGATTTCTGTATCCTCTTGGCTGACTCACTTTGCAATGTAGGCAGAAGTCTGCTGTGTCTGACCTCTCAGACCTCGCCTGAGTGCGTCAGGGAGTCTCTGGGGCAGTTGTGACACCCTGTGGCCAGGTTGGCTCATCACAGCAGAGCACTGCTTAGTAAAACAAAGACTGCAGGAGAAAAAAAAAAAAAAGTGCAGGAGAAGTGAGAGCTGCTCCCCTGACTTTCTGTAGCATCTGGGCCTCTTGGCTTCAGCTCACACTCCCTATTCCTCCTCTGCCCAGCCCCACTCATCTTCCACCTCCATTAGATTTATGTGTAGCCTTTTCGGCCTTAGTGAATCCAGAATAGCCCTGAGAGAAGAAATAAAAAGAACCAGAGCTGAAGGCCACAGGAAATGACTCTGAATCAACACTAAATTCCTCCAGAGGGCCCTATCTTCCTCTTCACAGCACCCTACCCAACCCATCATGTGTGCCATATACTGTAAGTGTTCAACAAATCTTTATCAATATAAGTTAATCTCATTCTTTTAAAATTTGAACTTGACTTGTTATGGCTCTATAGTGAGTCTCCCGCAGCAGGAACAAGGAGTCTTACCTGTCAGTGTCTTCCCAGAGAAGCAGAGAAGTTTAGAAGATAGGGTTTTGAGTGAATGCCAATAGAGTGAAATTCTTTATACCAGAGAAAGATGATGCTATTCATGGATGTTTGGGCTTTCTGTGACCTGCCCTCCTTCTGTTCAGCAGTATTTTTTTTCACTCTATCTCCTTCCCCCCAAGTGTTCACAATATCTTTTCCTTCTCTTCTGGAAAGACCCCTAATACCAATTTTGCCTTTTCATGTTTGCTTTTATTCTGTGAGAATTTTTTTATTATTAAATAAGTGAGTTCAGTAGCACAAGACTGAAATGAAATTAAATCTAACTAGGACTTCTTCTAGGTAAAGTGCAAAACAGAATGTAGCTTCAGGTGAACAGACAGCAACAGCTGTCAGCGTAAGTAAACTCACTTAACAGGATTTGTAATTTTATGAAATTATTTATAAAAGCACCATTATGTCACTTGTACTGGAGGAATTGACAGACTGAATGCATCTTTTGGCATATGTTCATTTCCAGAAGTGTCTTGGAATATTACCATCTATTTCTATCAGATAATGAAAATATAAAATAGAATAAACTAGAAAGGGAGCAAGAACAAGCATCTGGAGATGGTGATAGTCTCATGATTTGAGACAGTTTGGAGAAGAGGCAAAGAGTATGCCAGCAGTGAAAGACCAGATTTGGAAAAGAAGAGGCAAGTTCAGTGTAACCTAGATGACTCACTCCACGCTACCTTTCCATACTGTAACTTATAGTGGCTGTCACCCTTGGACACAATGCTCTGCTGGTCACAGATCTTACCTGGCACCTATGACATGTCCAGTATCAACCCTGGCTTACCAAGTTCTATATGATCTACCTTCTGCCTTCTCTAAATTCTACCCCATGTCCCCATCCTGGCTGTCCTGTTTTTCCTTCCATCTGCCACAGGACTTTGTGGCACTTTGTTTTCTCTGCTAGAATGTGCATACATTCTTGCATAGATGACCTCTTGCATAGATGACCTTTCACTTCATTCAAAACTTGCCTTAAATGTTACTTTTCCAAAGCTCACTGTTCCCTCCACTTTCCATTGTATTTTTCTCTGTTTTATTTAGAGCTACCTGGAATTATATTACACATTTACTCTGTTATTATATGTTATCTATCTCTCCATGAGGACTGGACTCTTGTCTTTTTTTTAATCAATGTTTAGTTACATGGTAAGTACTCAATAAATATTAATTGACTGAAAGGATTCAGCCTGCTTGGCTTTTGTCTGAAACCCTTCCTGCCCAAATTTCCAACTCTGTCTTGCAGATGAATTATTAAAAGGAAAGCTTATTTACTAATTTTATATAGTAAGATAACACTATATCTGTGAAAATTAATTTTCCAGTCTGTAAAATAAGATCACATCCATTTTCTTATGTGGAAAACCAAAGGAGAACAGACATTCCTAATTTAAAATGGGGTGACATACCAATAAACCCATCGTAAGCTGAAAATGCATTTAATACACCTAACTTAACATCATAGCTTCACCTTGCCTACCTTAACATATTTAGAGCACTTACATTAGCCTGTAGCTGGGCAAAATCATCTAACACAGATCCTATTTTATAATAAAGTGCTAAACATCACATGCGATTTATTGAACACTAATACAAGTGAAAACAGAATGGTTGCATGGTTACAGAATGGTTATCAGTATATCAGCTGTTCAAACTCATGATGCCACTGTCTAGCATCAGAGGAGAGGATCTTACTGCATATTGCTAGCCCAGAAGAATATCAAACTTCAAAATTCTAAGTAAAGTTTCTACTAAATGCATCTTGCTTTCACACATCTTAAGTCAAACCATCATAAGTCGGGGGCCCTCTATAATAAGAATTTTGGAAAGGGGGATAATATTTACTTATCACCTACTATATGCTCAGCATCATGCCAAGGGCTTTCCAAATATTTTGTGATTTATTTCCCTCAAAAACCATGCTGGTTGGCAATATTATTGCTATTTTATAGTTGAGGAAACAGGCTGAGACAGAATAGTTTGACTAAGGTTACAATGGGCTGAATGTGTCCCTTAATAAGATATGTTCAAAGTCCTAACCCCCAGTATTTTTAAATATAAACTTATTTGGAAATAGGATCTTTTCAGATGTAATTAAGTTAAAGATCTCAAGATGACACTGTACTGGATTTGAGGTGGGCTCTAAGTCCAATGATTGGTGTCCTTATAAGAAGAGGAAAGGACACAAACACACAGAGAAGACAGCCATGTGAAGATGAAGGTTGAGCCAGGAGAGAGGTGTCTACAAGCCAGGGAAGGCCATGGGCTGTTCACAACTCGCAAAAAGTAGGAAGGAGTTATGGATTTGCAGCCTCAAGAACTGCAAGAGAATACATTTCTGTTGTTTTAAGCCACCCAATTCATGCCCATTTGTAACTTATTTAGCTAATACAAAATCCTGGGTGGTAAGTGGCACAGCAAGCACTTGAACATGGATCTGCTGCATCCAAACCCTGCACTCATCCCACCATCCCAGGTGACTCCTCTGAATTCTACAGCAAGGAGGCCATGCTTGCTTGACACGTTATAACAATGCATTAAGATTTAAAAGCAGAGCCCCGTAACCAAATGAAATCTGCAAGAATGGTTGTTACCTTTGGTCATATTATCATCTATATTCATGCCCAACATGCAAAAGAAGACCTCACACTAAGGAAACTCTCCAGTGATTCCAAATTGAAAGGGTTGCAAATGCTGGGAAAGAAAGAAGAGGCTTGCCGAGGAACTTCGGAGCAAAAGAGACGAGAGCAGAAAATAATAAAGAGAGATTTCACTGGAGGGGAAAGAGCAGCCGCTCCCTTTGAAGGGAAATATTCAAAGCACAGAGCAAACTTGAAAAGGAGGCCTGAAAAGAGACATGTAGGAGGGGAGTCGGATTTAGACGGCCATGCTACAGTAGGAGAAAGAGAGAGAGAGAGAGCAGTAATATCATTTCCAAGTTCATTTTCAGAGCTGGAAAACTCACAGAGCTGACAGGTTGCAAAGTCCCTTTTTATGAGGCTCTAACGAGAGGATAGGTTATTTCCGAGTGCCTTCAAACCCAAAGGTGGAAATGCACCGGAGCAGGGCAGGAACCCGAGGAAGGGGTTAAAGGAAAGCCATGCATGCAGAGGATGGATTGATTTCTGGGGACAGATTAAAAGCACTCAATGTGTACACTTGATGAGGTGATAATTAAGGTCACTGGGGAGGCACTGAGAGCTTCCAGGGAGGAGGTAAGGGAGGCCAATATGGAGGCAAGTGGGGAAGAGCCTGGAGCATTGCACAGGGGCAAGCAGGCAAGTGGGGGGGTCAGGAGCAACCCACAGAGGAGTGTTCACTAAGGCTCAGTGCAAACTTCGTGACAGGCTGAACTTTATTACATCTCCATGTAACTCAGATTTCCAGTGACCTTTCGCCGTTGCACAAGTGAAGTCATTTCCTTTGAGAAAAGGTGCTATATAAATGTAAACATGTAAGTCTGCACTGGACAGAGTGCTAGCAAATAAATTCATCCCGGAATCCTCCCGCCTTGATCCTCAAGAGACAGACTGGATATGACCTCACAGATCTTTCTTTTCATCTTCTATTTATGGGAATTGTACCTGACACCATCAATTTGGTGTACTTCTCCATCTGGGAAACTCAAAAATAAGTGATATTACTGGAGACCATACTGTTTTAATAAAAACACTCTATGAGGTCAGTTGTGACCCAGCCTATCCGGAAGAATCGTTATGTGGCTAATATTGGTGAGTCTGGAAAACCCTTCATCAGGAGAGACTGGGTTCTGATAGAAGAAATGTGACTTCACTCTCTACAGAACTATCCAGGAGCAGACCATGTACAGATCGAGTTGGCCCATTTTCTCTGCATGTGTACACATATCTCAGTCATTTGCGTAGGTGGCATCTGCTGCCTGAAATGGCCTTTTTGGCTCTATCAAAAGCATAGTCATATACTATATAAAGCCAAATCTAGATGTTGCATCTGTATTCCAGTACTTGTCTGGCTTCCTTCCACTGGCCTCAGAAGACTGGGATCTTGGAATCAGAGGTCAGAAGGATGAGAGCCATGTTCTGCCTCCATTCACCTCCATAGCTCCGCCCACCCTACAAGGCCATGCTTACCAGCAGCATATACCTAGAAATTGAAAAGATACCCAGGGTGATTTTCTTCTGGCTGTGAATTAACTAAAAAGGTCACCCCAAAATTTGATTTTTCCCCCCAAGGAACAGTGGTATCAGAAGCTAATGAAATTTGAACTTAACCATTTTCCACTGAACTTTTCATTTCACTTTAGAATATTAAGAGAGAGAAAGAGAGAGGAGCATGGAAAAAGGGAAGAAGCGGAAGACAGGAGTTAGATCTGAAGAGGCTCTTCCATTTGTAGGCAACCCCTTTTATTAGGCCAAATGCCAAGTACAGTTGTGTCATTTATAAACTGAGGACATTGCAGACTTGGTGGAGTTAGGTGTTATGTCTGTTGGAAAAGGTATATTAAGAAAAGGAATTGGGGGGAAAAAAGAAAAGGGATTGGGATTGTGGAATATGGGTGAAGGGGATTTGGAGGTACAGGCTCCGTTACAGAATGAATAAGTCATGGGGATAAAAGGTACAGCACAGGGAATATAGCCAATCATACTGTAATAGTGTTGTATGGTGACATGCGGTAGCTCCACTTGTGGTGAGCATAGCATAGCATACAGACTTCCTGAATCACTCCGTTGTACACTTGAAACTAATGGAACATTGTGTGTCAACTCTACTTCAATAATAAATAAATAAACAAATAAAATTTTTGAAAAGTTAATAATAAAAAGATTGTATTACCTATTATGGGCTTGATGCTATAACTGGTTCTATCTCCTGGGTCTTGCATGGTGCTTTGCTCCTAGCAGGCACTCAATATATATAGTTTAACTTTTGAATGAATAAGTGAATGAATGAAGAGGTTTGAACTAGATCAGTGCTCCTTCTGGCCATAGATCTCTGGGGGCCCTAATTACAGAACAGTCCACAAAACTTTCTGGCACCAAAAGTCAGATTTTTTTTAAACTTTCAAGACCTAAATGGTCTCTAATGACACTTAATGCCTACATTTGTTCTCTGTTCTGAAGGAACGAGAGATTATAAAATAACAGTAGGACTTGTAGCCCAAGGGAAAGGGTAAATGTCAGAGGTCCAGGGAAATAAAGAAATACCAGATGGAGCAGGATCCATGAAGAGCAAAATAAGGGCTCTGAGAATAGACTCCAAACTCTACCATATACTGCAATAGATCAAGATATGATCCACTTTCCATTGTCTGCCAGAGTAAGGCATGAGAAGTCAGTAACAAATAAATACACAGGTATATCTTCTTTACACCACACCTCTGGTTTAGTGATTCTCAAACGTTACACGTCTAAGAACTTAGTTATCAGTGGTATTCATATTACAGTGTGAATGTTCATTTATACAACACTTACTAAATCCTAGGCTTTTTGGAAAAGTTATTTAAAATACAGATTCCCTGATTCTACCCTATAAATTCTCATACAGTAGAAAGCTGGAGCCCAGAAATCTCTATTTTTTAATGAAGGCCCCAGGTGAGTCTGATGAGAGTGGTCCTGGCACCAAACCTGGAGATAGATGTTCTGGTTCCACTTGCTTTATTACCTCAATAGGCCTGTCTGTGTCACCACACATTTAATGAACCATATCTAGAGTGGGACAGGTCTTTTAAATCATCTTAGCCTAATCCCAACAGTTTACAAATGAGAAAACCATGGTACAAGGAAGTTTGCTGTTCTTAACCAAAACTGGTGAAAGGCAAGACTATGCTAAAATTATTTTTTGGCCTTTTGTTTATTTAAATTCTCTTCTCTGGCATCAAAATTAGCCTCCTGTACCACTTAGAATTTAAGAGTAATTTTGTAGTTCATAATCTGCTTCCTCGTGGGATATTCCATCAAGACTTCTGTTTTCCAAAATATGCCTAAGAAATTTTTAAGTCTTAGGTGGAAGCATACTGCAGTGGTGAGCCCCATTCAATTTTGTGCTTTATGATACTTGTTCCCTCTCTTTGAGCTTTAGCTTAAGAATGGGGATAAAAAAGGCTACTATGCAGAAATATTATGATTAAATAAAACACTTAAAATTTTTGGCCAATAGGAAGTCCTCAATAAACATTTAGTTCCACTAATAGCATACAATCATTGATCCAAGAGCAATAACATATTTTGTTTTCAAAATGGCAAAACAACACTTCACTATCAGGGTTCTGTTGCCAAGTACTTGCATTTTGAGACAATATGCTGTCTCTGCCTATTTCTCTGTCTCTCTCTCACATTCAGTTGGGTTATCAACAATTTTCAATCTAGAAGAATAGCAATTTTGTACAATTTCACCTAATATAAGTCTAGGATCGATTTTGATGATTCCATATTCACATTAATCACACCAAAAATTGACAGTGTACTTGTAGCTCCGATTGTCAGCCTTTAAATTACAGGATATCTACACATGTACAATTAATTAGTAGATCTGTTTCTCATCCTCAACTCTCCTTGAGAAAATTTCATATTATTAATATAAAAGCGTTTTTAAATTTTAGTCAGAGGCATCATAGCCAGTTTGGACAGTTCTCTCAAACCTCTTGTGTGTCTAGTCCTCAAAGCAAAAGAAAACAGTGGCTCTCAGAGGTCACAGGAATATTGTTCTCAGCTATCGACCTTGAAATCCAAACAGCTGTCAGACTGCAGGAAACATCAATTCTGTCAAATGATACTAGCCCAAATTCCCGTCAAAGGGTCAATAAATTGTGTAAAAACAGGACCCCTTATGGAATGCAATTAAAACTCACAGATCAAAGGTGAGGGCAGGCCAAAGGTAGCTTGCCAAGGAAAAAGGCACAGAGATGATTCTCACATTTGGGCAGACAGAGAGTAAGGGAAGCAATGCTTAAATGGGAAGGTGATTCTAGTGTTTATGAACAGTAAAATGTCATGACACAACTTCTTTCTTACCAGTGAGCAATTATTCCTGGTGCCCAAAGAGGCAGAAGTAATAGACCAAGTGGCAAAGATCTTTTTTTCACAAAACTTAACTTTGAACTGAAGATACACAACTAGCTCTTCAGATTTTAATTCTTAAAGCAACTTTAAGTATAATTTATAAAGGAATAGGGAAATGGGATAGAGATGGACAATGTAAATGCCTAATGTGACAAACTGACCAGTGAATGGTAAATGGTAAAAATTCATTAATCGACTGAATATTTTGTCTGACTATAAAGTCAACTGTAATAATATCCCCAATTCTATGAATGTGGGGAAACACTTTGATGTCATATAAACATTGGATATAGCTTTGCCAGGGTCAGTACCAAATCTGATCAAAAACAAAACTAGACAAGGGCTATTGAATTCTATGTGTTGATGCTCCCATGGCTTTTAATCTATGTGTTGATGACTCTTCCTTTGCTTTGTATTTGTCCAGCCACCGTCATTGTCGAAAGTGTCTTCTGCTTGCTCACCTTTGTCTCATCTCCCACTTGTCACTCAGCCCTCTGCAATTTGTGTGGTCCCTACCTCTAGAGAAACTTCTCTCACAATCACCTCCAGCTCAATCCAATGACCACTTTCCCATCATCATCTACTGCATTGTAGTGACTGATACTCTACCTGACTTATTCTCCCTATTCCTAGCTCCTAAAACTCTTCTGTGGACTATCTTCCACATCCCTGGGAGTATTTTCTCTTCCTTTCTTGTTGAACTATTTTTCTTTGGCTGATAGTTACCCCCTTTGCATGCACGTGTATCCTAGAAATGTTAATCCTTCTTCACCTTTTCTTAATAAATATCTCTCCTTGAGTGTCCTCTGCTCCATGACTTTAATCTATGTGTTGATGCTCCCATGACTTTAATCTATGTGTTGATGACTCTTCTTTTGCTTTGACCTCTCAACATTAAGCTCAGATTTCTATCTCTGGGGTTTGAATCCTCTTAGGGTGCCAGTCAGTGTCTTGTCACCAGCTCCAGCTGTCCAGATGTTAACCACAGTCCCAGGTGCCCTGTTAGATCCAGACAGGATTGTTTCAAAGGCCATGGAATGTCCATTGTCTTCACCATTTAGGGTCAGTGTTCTGTCATCTCCACCTGGATAGTGTGTGGCCTCCTTATGCTCAATATATTACAAGTAGTGCTCTTGTCATAGCCTCTACATCTGTTTGTGTAATTTATGTTGTCTATTTCAGTGAAAGCTACAGTAACCATCAAATCATGCCAAGCTGTGAACTTCTTAATTATCTTACCTTCTTTCCTCATACCCCATGTCTCACTGAACACCCCCTGTGTCAAATCTACTCTTAAATAGCTCTCAAATGTGCTTCCAAATCTTGATTCCTACAACTCTGGTCTTACACAGCCCCTTGTCACATCTTTTTCTAAACTGATTTTTAGTTAGTAACTCCTGTTTTTTATTTCCCTGGCCCTCTGTTCTACCTTTAATGCTACAGTTAGTCTCCCACATTTTTGGCAGAGAAAACTTTCCAGAAGGTAAACCTGCTAATGTTATTCGTGGCCTTAGATTTCCTCAATGGCTCTCCATGACCTTCAGCATGCTGCTTCACATATCATTCAATATATTTGACATTATAATCCTAAGACATTGACATAATCTCCTGAAACCCCCACTCTTGATGTCATAATTATTTTATCCACACTGCCACGCCATCAACTCTCACAGCTCCAATTTTCTCTCATCTCAGAACTACCTCACCCATTCCCTATGATATATCTTCACAACCTGGTCAACTCCACATGCAGCTGGGCTGTCACCTCCAGAAAGAAGCCCTAGTAGGTATTTGCAGGCATAATTAACTATTTGCTCTCAAAGCATTCTCATATTATTTTTACAAGAACACATGGCATCTATTTCCCCACTCCATCCCTTCATTAATTAAAGTTATAAAATATTTTTTGAGTGCCTATTTGTTGGCATTATTCTACAAGCTAGGGAGCTACTGTATTATAATGCCTGCCCAGACCAGCTCATAGGAGTTGACTGTGCATAACTTGTCCTGAAGCCACATTCAGTGATGTCACAGTAGTAGTTTGAAATCGGCCATGATGGGAGTTATTTGCACCCCAGAAATCAGCAAACACAAAAAAATCAAGGCTCCTCTTCACTCTCCCACCACCCACCCTGCCCTGTGAACTTTTTTACCAGAACTCCATCAGACTATACATAGACAAAAATATCTGAACTGTTGAAACAAATAAACATTCTAGTGAAAGAAAGGCAGACAGTACATAGATCAAATAAGAAAATGATTCTTAAAATATCCAAAGGTGCTAAGTAGTATGGAAAATAAAAAAGAACAAGATAGAGTGAGTAATCCAGGATATTGGAGGCAGCATCTATGTATACAATAATATTATCAAGAATTAAGAAAGGAGTGGTGTTAAGGGAAACTGACAGTGATGAGATAAATTCATGCAGAAGTAAAGGGCAGGGCCCCAGGGTCAGTAGATGATTTCAGTCACTGGGGGTAGAGTGTACTGTACTCTAATGCATAGAGCTCAATGCATATATTACCCATTTTCATTTATTCCTAGTACCTGGCAGATTACAGTAAGTTCTTAATTAAGGTGAAGACAAAATCTTCCTACTGGAGCCAGGTAACTAGCTCTTAGGTGCACTTACTTATGTCATTCTTAAGTTATATTCTGATTAAAATCAACAACTCAGAATGATCAGTGCTTTCCCTACCCCATTCACAATAGCACATTAGCTCCCTTCAAACCCAGGAGACAAAAGGGAATCCACACATCCACTAATGATTTGAATTGCCTTTGATAACACCCCCAGCATTAGAGTATTTCACTCAAGGCCTCTCAAAATTTAATATGTATCAGAATCATCTGGGGATTTTCCTATGACACATATTTTGACTTAGCATGTCTAGGGTGGGACCTAAAATTCGGCATGTCTATTCAGCTCCCCACATAGTGGAGATGCTGTTGATTTATGGACCCCACTTTGAGTAGCAGCATTCTAACCAATGTTTACACACATCTTTCAGTTAGGAAACTTACTCCTGAAAAATAACACTCCTTTGTTGAGAAGCTATGTTCTCTTAAGAAGTTCTTACTTCCTTTCCTCTGAAGGCTGGTTGCCAGCAATATCCTCCCCTATTGCCTTGTCCTAACTCTTGCAAACAAGAGGACAATTGTAATCTCTCTTCCACACAACAGCCTTTGAGTAATTAAAAGCAAGTCTATTCTGTCTTCCTGTTACTCATCCCACCAATGCAGCTCTGAGTCTTCTGAATAGGCCAGTCATTGTGTTCACGTACGCTCCAGCTGTCCAGATGTCAACTAGAGCCCCATTGCTCTGCTAGATTCATCTACAATTGCCTCCAAATCCATAAGACATTGTTTGTTGTCATCATGCCGTGGTTATCAAAGGTTTTATCTCCAGTCACCTCTGATTCTGATTCCTGCTTTTCCTGTGTCCTTGTACCTGGCTGTTCATATTAAGACTGTTCTTTGATTCTCCTCCTGACAACAGTGTAACCATGGTACACATCACGTTTCCTTGATTTACAGAGAGAGATTCACGCGGTTCTTTGTGCTCTTTACCTCATCCCTCTCATTCTCTTACCTCTCTCCCTGTTCACAGGGAGAAAAAAAACATGGTTCCCTTCTGCTCTTCACTCTTTTTTCAATAAATGCTGAGAACTGACTGTGTCAAATACTGCTCTAGGAGGAAACATACAATGAATGCAACAAGCAAGTCCCTGCCCAGTGGAGGAGACCAAGAGGGAACAAACAGATACACACCATGTTGTCAATTACCGCTGTACCTCACAAAGAAGAAAAATGCTGGTAGAGAGGTGGAGTGAGGGAGATGCTCTTTAAAATCAGAAAATCAAGGGAGACCTCTAGGAGAGACACTTGAGCAAAAACTATTTAAGTTTCTTCTCTCAGACTCCGTTCTAGGAGCTCCGTTTGCATATTCAAAGGCCCAGGCTGGGATGCACTTTCCTTCTAGAAAAAGGCATAATCTCTTCAATTCTCCCCCTTCTGCCCCATACCACTTTGAGAGAGAGAGAGAACACCTTTAAGATTCAACCTCCAACTGATGATGACCTTTCTCCCTTTCCCTCAGCTATAGCAGGCAAAGCCTCAAGAAGCCTGCTATGGATTTTAAATTTGGGGTTTATTTGTTAAATTACTCTCAATAACAAGGCTCAAAACAGAATGCAGTACTCCAGGTGTGCTCTGACCCTGGCAGAAGAGAGCACTACCAGCATGCCCCTGTTTTTAAATACCAGCCACTTATGAATGCGGCTCAAGATCACATTAACTTTCTTGGCATCTTGTCATTCTGTTGACTCACTCTCAGTTTACAGTAAACATCGGCCTCTGAGCCTTTGTCACATAGCTGCTGCTTTCTGGATATCTTACAAATGGGCTTGCTCTCTTAATGAGAACCACTTTTCTGGCCTTTGTAGCCTGCTGAATACCATGCTTTAAAAATAACAGAATGATAATAAAAATCCCACATAAATGTAAATTGGCTTTCTGATTAGATTATGGGGTGGGGGTGGGGAGAAGCACACCTTGGCAGAAACGGCTGCCACAAATCAGTAAAGATTTCCACATCCCATCTACCTTGTACTGATACCTTGTAGCGTCTGAGATTAACTCTTTGATCCCCATATCGGTCAACATTCCCCTTTCTAACACCCTTGTGATTTTTGGTTGGGTTTAAATCCTATACCCTACAAAAATTAAATGGCTTCCAAATACATAAAAGCACTGAAGGCATGTTTGTACCCTCTGTGTTGAAAAAGTTAGGATTTTCTCCTGGTCTAGAGTTAGAAGTGAGCAATGGTTGGAGGTATCTGCTAATTTAGGAGGGACCACATATCACAAATATGTAAATATATAAGGGACAATCTTTGGACAATAAAAAAAAAGAGTGAATATAAAGTGTCATGAGAAGTTCTTCTGACCTGCTGATTTTGATTTTGTTGTCCTTCTTTCTCCCATGTACTTCATACCTGCCTGTACATATCATTTATCATATACCAATAATGTTCATGGTACTTCCATTACCAAATTGTAAGTTACTAAGGGCAGATACCAGCCCCATTTAATTTTGTAGTCCTGACTAGTAGCTATTCTCAAACCACAGTGTGCAGCATTACCTGGGGGCCTTGTTCACATACATGGGAGGCTAGGCCCCACCCCTCCATTTAGGATTCAATAGCTATGGAGTGGGCCTGGGAATCTGCATTTCTAACAAGTTCCCAGGTGATGCTGATGCTTCAGGTCCAGGGATCACATTTTGAGAACCACTGGTCTGGAGCACAGGACAGTGCCTATTTGTGTAATGATCTCTACAAACATTTAACGAAAGGCAAAAAGCAAGAAAATGGAGGGAAAGGGAGGAAGAAATAAAATGTGCTTCAAGAAGTCATATCTCAAAAGACTGTGAAGTAGAGCTTTACTTGCGAAGTCTAAATCAGAGATCCTTTATTTTTCCCCCACCTCACAGATTTGCTGGAAATGGTTTAGAAACCAGATTTGTGTGTTTCCTATTTTAAACGCCAACTGACAGCCAGAGGAAAAAGTCCAGGGTTCCACGTGAAAAGACTTAAGTTTAAAGAACTACATTATTTAGTACATTTAGGGAACTTCATTAGTTTATCTATTTCTCTCTGGGGCAGCATAGGCATATTTTCTGAGCTCTGACCATGGCATGTGCCTCATTCTCATCCAAGAAAATGTCTTCACAACTAAGAGCCAAGGAAGACACTTCAGCCGATCTGCTACCTGTGAAACTTTTCCATTTTTCTTCAAGCCTTCCATGTTGCTTCATCTGAAACTTTGGTGTAGTGCCATGTGGACCAAAGAACCAGTGGGTTGATGATGTTGTCATCATTCCCGGCAGTTGTACTGGGCTGGTTTTTACAGAGGGGTAACCCAACGTCAGGGTGCTGGTGAAGTCCAGTGACCTCCACTTTTCCTACCTTTATACTTTATACTTCTCTTTATACTCTTTATACTTCTCTCATGGCCACAGAGATCCAATAACTGTCTTTAGCTAAGCGGGCTATGCTATGGAAAGGAGAGATCATCTGCTTATTAATCCAGGCATCTAACTGAGTTAAATGTTTGTACCCAAAGGAACATTAAAGTTTCTGTGTGCTGCTGGAGGAGGGAGGGGGAACACAATCTTTGTTGATTTATAGCTCTGTCACTTATTTGCTGTGTCAACTTGTGCAAGTGACATGTTCACCAATGCTTGGTCTCATCTATAAAATTGGTAGAATTAAAGTTAAAATGGAAATTTGAGATAGACTTTGTGAAATGCAAACACTGGCATATTGTTGGCCTAAGTAAGTAGTTGGGGGGAAAGTGGATGAGTTGTTTTGATCTCCACTAGGTGCTCTGGTGGTTAATTATGTGGGTTTTGCTGTTTTTTTTTTTTTCTACAATAGTAAGTCACTTAAATATCCTCCTCCTGTCTTTTTGAGAGAATGCTTTGTTCAAGAATGCTTTGTTTATGTGGCTATTGTGGTGATGATTCTCAGATGATCCTCATTTACTATGCCAAGTCATTTATTAGAATAAAAGGAATTTTTTAAACAAGAAGCTTTTCATGTGAATGAGCTTTGCATATTTGGGGGTGTTTGGCTGAATTCTGTGATCAGGGTGCATATAGGCAGTATTAAGCCCAAGAATAAGTCAACACAAATCAACTACTAGAAGTCCACATACCCTACCCCACAGGTATCCATATTCCTTTCCACAGCTACTTACATATAAATAAAGTATGTATCACCAGACCCCTCTGGCCAGGGCAGTGTTTTTCACATAGTCATGTTGATCTTCCACAGGGCTTCAGAGATCAACATCATTTGATGGCTGACCCTTGGGCCTCTAACCCAGTAACTTCTGCTTCCTGGGATTTCTGCCCTGAGACCCTCCTCCATCCTGCCTTCCCTACAGACATATCCATTCCATCAGGGACTGCTTTGCAGAGCCTAGGATCTAGTAATCCATGAAAGCAAGGCCAGTTCTATTGATCTTTACCTAGGTAAAGATAGCAACTCCTTCACAAATGTTTATCTCTCCAAGTGGGATGCATGAGTTGTATGAGGCAGCATATAGAAAGGGAGTGTGACATTGCATAGTCTCAAGAGCTGACCAAGATGTTTTGGTGTAAATACCTTTGAACGTAATAAAGTAATGTGTTTGTGGGATACTTGAGTGGCTCAGTTGGTTAAGAAACTGACTCTTGATTTTTGCTCAGGTCATGATCTTATGGCCATAAGATTGAGCCCTGCACTGAGTTGAGGCTGCTTTAGAGTCTCTCTCTCTCTCCCTCTGCCTCTGCCCCTATCTCCCCCCACAATCTCTCTCTCTGTCTCTCTTTCTCTCTCTCTCTCTCTCTCTCTCTCTTAGAAAAAAGAAATAATAATAATAAGAAATGTTCTTACAAAATCAAATAGGATGCTTCATGTGTGATTTTCCATATGGCCACCTTGTGTTTATCAAGTGTAATTTCTCATCAGCAAATCCCCACCAATGTGAATCCATACAAAGCAGAAGTGACCAACCGGAGGTCTCACAGTAGTAGGCCAGATCTCATCTAATCTTTCACAAAGATTAGAATTCATTGCCAATATTTGGAATTTAGGAGATGTCCCATTAAAATCAGATTTTAAGCTTTCTCTGAAAAGTCAGATTTGACTTGGGCCCACATTCTGGCATGTGACAACTAACTGACCTGAAAAGCCACTGCCTTTTCCAATGGGCAGTCGGCTTTCTGATTTGCTACCAGCACCTACTCGGGTACCGCCAGGTCCCAGATGTGAATCCTACAGTTCAGCCTCCCATCATCCATAGTGGACTCTCAAGGAAAGTAGTTCAAGGCCTTATTTGCTCTTCTCAAGATCCAAGCATTTTATTTCTCCATGAGAAGTTATGAAACTATACAGTTTGAGCTACATATCTAGGTATAGAGTCTTGTGAATAGGAAAAAAGACAAGGCTATATTTGGGCAAGCATTTTCCTTGCTCTTATATGCTCCTGATTTAAAACTCTGAGATTGAGAAGTGAATCAGTGGGAAAGGAAGCTGGCCCTCTTGCCGGCTTTGGTTCTAGCCCAAGCCTGTCTCTGGCCAAGACAAAGAAAATCTTCCCCTCACATTATTACAGTTTGAGATCAAAGACATGCAGTGATATTTCTGGTGTTTCTCACCACTGAGTAAAGGGATAAAATCCTCCTGGATTCCAAATAATATATCCACAAATTAGCAGGATTCTATTGACTTTGGTTTTAAAAGTAATGCATTAAAAATAAAGTATGTCACCGTTGTGTCATTGGTGTGAAATTGTAAATACCAATGGAAATGCAGGTATAGAATGTGGATGATAGTTCTTGGTTATCGAGTACATGATTCTCTTATAGTTTACAGACATAATCTCAAATAACATAATGATTTGTAAACCTCTGACAATATATCCATGCACTTCCTCAATTTTGCTTACTCCAGTTTGAGAAACATGAAATCTGTGTAATAGCAGTGAGACATAAGAAATCAAAGCAAAGCACAACTTCAAACTCAACAGTAAGAAAATAAACAACCCAGGTTTTAAAAGGGCAAAAGATCAGAATGCCTCACCAAAGAAGATATACAGATGTCAAGTAGGCATATGAAGAGATGCTCCACATCCTATGGCATTAGGAGATTGCAATCAACAACAAGATTCCACTCCATATCTTATAGAATGATCAAAGTTCAAAGCACTGACAACACCAACTGCTGGTGAGAATATGAAGCAATAGGAACTCTCACTTATTCCTGGAGGAACATAAAATTGTACTACTACTCTTAAAGGCAGTTTTGCATTGTCACAAAACTAAACAGACTTCTTCTCTACAATCCGGACATCATACTCCCTGGTATTTACCTAAAGGAGTAGAAGACTTATGTCCACAAAAGATACCTGTCCACGGATGTGTATGGCAGCTTTACCCATAGTTGCTAAAACACCTGGAAGCAAATAAAACATCCTTCAGGAGGGGATAGATAATAAATTATGGTACATCCAGATGATGGAATATTATTCAGTGCTAAAAAGAAATGTGCTGTCGAAGCTATGAAAAGACTTCTAACTGAAAGAAGTCAACCTGAAAAGGCTACATCCTGTAAGAGTACAATTATATGATATCCTGGAAAAGGCAAAACCATGGAGACAGTGAAAAGATCAGTAGTCTCCAAGGATTTAGGGGGAAGGAGGGATGAATAGGCCAAGCACAGAGAGTTCTCAGGGCAGTGGAACTACTGTGTATGATAATGTAATGTTGCACTATATCAATGTAATGGATCCAAACTCACAGAACGTACAACATAAAAATGAACTCTGGGCTTCCTGGGTGGCTCAGTCCTTTCAGTGTCAGACTCTTGGTTTGGGATCCGGTTGTGATCTCATGGGTGGTGGGATCCTGCCAAGTATGGGGATTCTGCTTGAAATTCTCTCCCTCTGCCCTCTTCCCACTCACCCACATCCTCCCTCTCAAATAAATAAATCTTAAAAAAAAAAAAAAAAGAATAAACTCTAGCATAAACTCTAGGCTTTAGTTAATAATGATGTTAATATTATTAATAATAACTAGTTACTAACAATAATAACTGGTTAACAATAATCCCTAGGGGGTCAGGGGAGAGGGTATATGGGAACTCTACTTTCTGCTCAACTTTTTTGTAAACCTAAAAAATGTATTAATTTAAAGGAATACAAAACATGCTAATTTCATGGAGATTAGAAAGGAATCAAGGGCTGCTTCTGAGTCTGGTCTCAAAACACTGTTTTATTCTCACTTTATCCTCAACAAGATTTAAGGACAAAACCAGGCAAATGGTATTTAAAAGGGAGTCATTCAGCGATCAGTAGGTGTCTAAAACATGTGAGACACTAAAAAACAGCCTCTTCATACTCCTTCCCCCAGGTCTTAATTAAATGAAGAGAATGTTGGCCATCTCTGTCTTTACTGAATATTTTATCCAAACTAATTCACAGAAACTCCAGCATTGCTGAGTCTCATTGACAAGTTTATTATGTAGCTCTGTTTCTGAGGAGGTACTAGAAGGGCTACTGCCACTCCTCCAAATGTGCCTTCATGCTTAAGAAGAACAGAGGGAATCAAACCTTAAACCTTCATCTTTAAAACACAGTGACTAATTCAGTAATTAGAAAACTTCTGTCACCCAGACTTCTTTTTTCTTTTCTCTTACTATTCATGCTATCTCCCTAATACCAGGCAATACACACACACACAAACACACACACACACACAAACACACATGCATGCACACACACACACACACAACTTCTGAGCCCAGCTCACTAATATCCACTTCTTGACACATTCTATAAATTAAAACCTCGTTTCAACTAGAGACTAACACTGGACTGGCAGAATCAATGTCTTAACTTCGAAGGGCAATTTCTATAGACCATGTGATGTTAAGAAGAGACCAGGTACATCAAAGATTTGAAAAGGATAAAGGATTTAAAATAGCCCACTGGCTTCCAGTCCCCAGTTGTGTCATCATCCTCCGTAAACATTTACCCCAGTGAAGAAGTTAATGCTTAGTGCCTGCATTGAATTAAAGGATCATTTTTTAGCTTCTGCAAAGATTTGTGCAAAGAATGTGATGTATAGAAAGAGACATAAGAAATCAAAAAGTAAATCATGCTGATGTCACAGAAAACTCAGAGATGTGAGATTCTCCTAGGCTCTTTAAAGAGTTACCAATAAGACAGAAATCTTACAATGTTTCATTTGTAATGAAAAGGACTTCTCTTTACTTTGTAATAAAAGGTTTATTGCTAAAAGCTGAAAGAACATTAGCTTTATTTCTTTCAAGTAATGCTGATTACTATCTTCAACAACCAAATTTGTTCTTTGAAATAAACTTTTATCTGTATGCTACCAGTTTTGACTCCTTGATATGAAAGGTAGAAAACATCGATCATTGCAATTCACTGATTATTTATACATAATTTTAATTAATGGGTTCAATCACTTACCCTCCCAATCTAGTAACAGAGATCATTTTGCTTCCTCTTCCTTTGGGGTGATAATGTTATAACCCAAGGGTACAGGAATTGCAAAAGGTAAAACACAAAGGAAATAAGCCACATAGAGAGAAAAGGAATATAAATAAAGTACAGGGAATAGCAAGCTTGATCAGTCTCTGCGTCATTGAGTTAGTGGAAACATAAATGATATTATCTAGCCTTGGAATCAGAAAACACTGATTTAAATTTGGGCACTGCTCTTTCTTAGCTGGGTTACACTGTCCAAGTCTCAATTTCACTGAAAACATGGCTTTCTTTGAATCTATTAAGTGAGAATATTATCTTTTCAGAGGTTTGATATGATAAATAATTATAAGACACATAAAATGTGTGGACTTGACATATGGTAAATACTTGATAACTGTGTTTAATGATAATGCCAATTGCTATTTAATTGCCTAAACTTGCAAATTATATATTTTTTAAAAATTCTATTTGCTTTTTTTGTTTGTTTTTTTTATTTGCTTTTTTGTTAAGTGTTTATTACCTCCTTCCCACGCAAGAATTAAAAATCACCTACTTTAATAACTGCTGAGGTGGACCTAGATGGGTTAGTTAAAAATGGATGTGATTTTCATATAATGTGATGACTAGATGGTTGACATGATGAGCTAGAGGTGTAAGCAAATGTTCTCCCAAAGGATCAGGTTGTATGACTCTGAGTGCAGAAGTATTTGAGGATAGCTCAAAGGTTCTGTCTCTGGTGGCAGAATCTGAAACACCCTTTTGAAGTCTCTAAGGGACAATCTGTCCTCATTCTTCTTGGAAAGGAAAAATGGAAATTTGCTACTCAGGGGCTGAAGAAAAGAGAAAAAAAACAAATGGCAAACAGACTGCTACAAATGTCCGTAGGGCCCTTTGGGTTCCTTCCACTAAAGTATAAGTTTTCACATTTTTTTGGCACTTTTAGGAGAAGTAATTAAACTTTGGCAACTCCCAAATCTCTCTGTTTCTCTTTTCTTCCAGATGGAGGGGGTGGAAAGAGAGAGAAGGGGTCAGGCTCCTCTTCTGAGAGAGTTGATTCAATGATTCTCTCTGAAAATGATTCCTTTTTCTGGTAGATAATACACCAGCTTGATCCCATTCTTAGGCAGAATGCCCATCTTGGAAGCAAAATGGATGGGTATGAGAAAGTTGGGGCTAAGAGAGGAAGCATGCATCATTACAATATTACACTAAGCTTTCAGCCAAATGCCCAGATTCTGGAGGCAGTGGGGGAAATGAGAACATCATTTAGGAGGAATCTGAAATGGATTTTAGATCCTATTACTAAATCAATTCCAACTACATTTTAAAATTATAATTAACATATACATAGTGGGATGCTAAAACAAACATCAGGTATTGAGTCTTTTAGAAGGGAAGTTTTAGGTGCAGTGGCACCTGGGTGGTTCAGTTGGTTGAGCATCTGACTCTTGGGTTTCAGCTCAAGTTATGATCTTAGGGTGGTGAGATTGAGCCCGGGAGTCAGGCTCCCTACTCCGTGGGGAGACTGCTGGAGATTCTTTTGCTCTGCCCCTCCTCCCCATTCTCTCTCTCTCTCAAATAAATAAATAAATCTAAAAAAAAAAAAAAAAAAGAAGAAGAAGAAAAAGAAAAGAAAGGAAGGTTTATGCTGTAACTTAGGAAACCTGTATTTGGAAGGAAATAGTCAAGGAAGTCTATAGAGCAATGTGGAGAAAGGTGTGGCAGGAATGGTTGGATGTTGAGGAGTAAAAGATCTTCCAGTACTGAGAATAAGCTGAAACCAGCTTATCTTGCTTGAGTGGTGCTAGAAATTGCCCCGCATTCCAATTGGATGTTGACCTATCATGCTTTCATCCTGTCATTGCTTTTCACTGAACTGTAATTGAACCATCTGGCATGAGGCTTCATCTCCAATTACAAGACCAGTCCACACCCAAAAATGTGTCAACAGCCAGAGTAAGAAGCTTGATTTAAGATGTGTCATGATTGTGAAGAAGGGCTCCCCTGGTCCAGTGCTGGAGGAGCAGAGACCCTGCAATTCCACTTAGAAGGAATACTTTTGAAACTGACTCCAAGAGACCAAAATGCTGACTAAAGTCTCTTTCCCCTTTAGGATATTATTTCTTTTCTTCCTACTAATACATTTAATTTTTGCATTCTTACTCTCAAATTCTGAAGACATTTCTCCAGTCAAGTCCTGATCTTTAAATAATTTCCCATCTTGTTGATAAAATAGTGACTACTCGTTCCCCGTAAATCCTGATTATGATTTCACAAATATAATGGTAACTAGATCACTCACACATTTCCTGCTAGCTGTACATTTTTCAACCCATTACAAATGTTTTCATATGCAAGGAAGATGTGAACAGCGACTGGGATTTGGCCAGAAGTGGCCCTAAACCAATTGATACAATACCTAGCTTGATCTCAAATCAGTGCTTTATATTCTGTGACTCTATTCCCATTCTTTGAAATGGGGATGGATATTTGTCTTTTTTTTTTTTTAATTTCTACTTCATTGTTGCTTGGTGAGCATAACAACTCGGTAGCAACAGCTACCATTTATTGAATCCCCACATCTCCAAATGTGCTAGGACTTGTGCTAAGCACTTCACATAATAATCAAGTTTAATTCTCAGAAGAATTCTATGAGGAGTTGCTTTTATACAATCCCTGCTCCCGTCATAGCCCATTTGATGAATTAAGAATGTAAAGCTCAGAGTTTGCAGTTAGTGTAGTGTGTGTTTGAGAATTTGGTATTCAAAGCCAAATAGATACATTTAGAATGTAAAGTACACACTAAGTAGCCATACTGCTATTCAGTATGAGAAGGGAGGGGTGAAGAGGGTTTATAAGTCTCGAGGATTCTTCAGACAAGGAGATGACACTGTCTATTAATGTCATTGTGTTTCCAAAAAAGGAAAACAGAAAGCAAAGAAGGGAGAGACAGAGAAAGGAAGGGGAAAAAGAAAAGAAGGAAGGAGGGTTGGAAGGAGGGAGAGGAAGAAAGAATCAAGATATAGTCAGCTTTGGTGGCTTCAAGTGGAGTGGAGATTATTCATGAATCTCTAGTGGAAAGACTATGTAGCTCAATCCATTTATTAACCAACTGTGTGAGTCTAAATACATTATTTACCCTGCCTGTCTCCATTTCCTTATCTACTGAATGGAATAATAATGATAATTTGCCTAAATCACCTCAAAATAAAATGATATGCTGAATGTAGAAGGCTTTGGGAAATTAAAACTGATATTAAATGGAATATGTTATTACAGAAGATTCTGCTTAAAACCCTGGTTAGAATGCCTTGTGTTCCCACAGTGCAAAATTCCTGACTTCTTCCTAATTATCTGGGTAGAAAGTTGTCTATCTTTCCAAAGACAGAAAGCATCTTAAACATATTTTTAACAACCATTAATAAGATCATTAATTTATTCATTCATTGAATTAACCCACCTGTGCCCAAACTAAAGCATGATCGATGCCTAACTTCACGGCCAAATTTTTATCCAATGTACTTCATGTTTTGAAGCCCTCAATTCTAATTTAAGAAATGCAAATTTCAGGAAATGCAAACTGCTTATATTATTAGCATAAGCAATGCCTACATAGGAAGGTAAACGTACTAAAAACAAATCAGTGTATTGCCCAGCTATTTTCACAATACCTAGCTCAAAGATTTGATAGCCCTTGGCTGAGTGCTGGCTGTCTCTAGAAGAATTTGTTCATTTTTAATCAAATCTATATTACTTCCTCCTTTAACCAAGTGACCGTCAGTGAGTGGACCTGGTCCCCATGTCCTCTGACAATGGGCCTTCCCTTCCAGGCTGTTTGCTCCATGGAGTCTACCTGAAGATTAATTCAAATAAACAGATGGGAAGAAATGGTTTCAGTTACCGCTAATTAAGGTATTTTAATATCTAGTCGAGTTTCACAAAAGGAGAAGTCTGCAGAATTTACAAATGAAGTCCAGCAGGCTCTGGGCCTTTGGAGAGTATCAGAGCCCAGGGAATACTGCTAGAGACGTCCTCCTCTGTGGTCTACGGCAGGGGCGTCCAGAATATTTAAGACTGTAAAATTCCTTGGGATTTTGTCATTGAAAGAGCAAGTCAGCTTGATTTTGTCTCCCTTTCACATTCTCTCATTTTAATACTGGTTAGCATAAAAGTAGATTCCAGAGTTGCTTGGGGGGTGAAAGTCAGAATAGAGAAGCAGTGTTCTTTACCCAGGCTCTTTTCAATTCAGCTCCCTATCCTAGGAACTGAGTCCCAGGATGCAAGCATCCCTCCTAATCTATTCATCTAAAATGCCATCAGCAAGAAAACAAAAAGCAGACTAAGTGACAGATGGAATCCACCCCACTGCCAGGAGATGACTTGCCCCAGAATATAGCCTAGGGGCTGTGTACAAAGGGGTCTTTCTTGACAGATAGGTTGTCACATGGCAGTAAGCTGGAACCACAACATACAGACATTTCACAAGACCTTTTGGAATCTTCTGGGCACTTCATGAAGTACATTTTAGTACAATGACCATATGCCACATGTAGAGGGGTATTTGTAGTTCTGGAAGACTTCATTTATGTATAAAGTTTAGTGGACAGTGGACAAATTCAAGTCTAATATTTGAAAGAAGTAAATATATCAACCCTGCTAGCATTCAGGGTTCTAGCAGGTGACGGGACACGCTTCCAAACTCCCTACCAATTTGTTAACTGCCTCTGAATCCTTTTCAGTTTCGTAGTGTCCTTCCCCAAAGATGGGACTCAGAACTGAACACAACATTCTAGACATTCTCAGATCAGTAATAATTAGAAGCAATCACTTTTTACCACTGTATAAGTAATTTAATCTTAACTCTAACAAAAGTGATAGGCCAAGTGTACCAGCATTTTGGGACCCAAAGTATAGTCATTGTAAGCAGCTCATATATATAATTCAAAGATTTTATTTTTTATGCATGTGATACACACAGAGAGAGATAGAGAGAGGAAGAGACACAGGCAGAGGGAGAAGCAGGCTCCATGCAGGGAACCCGATGCAGGACTCGATCCTGGGTCCCCAGGATCATGCTCTGGGCTGAAGGCGGTGGTAAACCACTGAGCCACCCAGGCTGCCCCATATATATAATTCAGCAGATATTTTCATAAGTTTTACTTTCAACCTGGGACCTGTATTGTGAGGCACACCTTTTCACATGTATCTAGCCTCTACTGACCACTTATAACAATAAACAAAGCAAAGCCTAGGACATTGTCAACCAAATTGCTATTAACCATTTAGATTCCATTGTTTATCACCATTATTCAGAATCAGTAATGAATTCAGGCTGATGGTTATCACAACAGGAACCTATCTAGGGAAAAATACTTGGATATTGGGTAATAGAGGAAATTGCTGGCAATTATAGAGGTTGATAACTTACTAGATCATCATGGAATATGATCACATCACTACTTACTGACACTGAAAGGAACAAGAATTTGCCAAGTCATTATGTATACATCCACTTATTCATCCATTCATCCATTTTCCATCTCATTTCACAAAGAATCTGAGGTACTTAGAAGAATGTATAAGAGATAGTGAAAGGGATTATAAGGGAAAGGAGAGAAAATGAGTGGGAAAAATTAGAGTGGGTGACAAACTCCTAACTCTGGGATACAAAGGGTAGTGGAAGAGGAGGTGGGCGGAGGGATAGGGTAATTGGGTGATGGGCACTGAGGAGGGTACTTGATGGGATGAGCACTGGGTGTTGTACCATATGTTGGCAAATCAAACTTCAATTAAAAAAAAAATACAAAAAAAAAAGTAAATTCCAAACATAAAAATAAAGAGCCAAGACAATGTCCTATACAATAGAAGATTGAGACCAGAAAGAAAAGCATATATAGAAACAATCTGAACCTCCCCAGTTAAAATGTTTAACTGGGTTGCTCCTGGGTTTCATATCAGCTAAAATAAAAATGGAAACATTTTTGGTTACATGATTCACAGTCTTTAAATAGAAAATACACCAAATTATTAGGGGAAGAATGTATGAGTATAGAATACTTTGTATGGCAGATGAAACAACATAAGGCCTAGTAAATCTCCCTTATAACTCTAGCTCAGAAACTAAGCAAAAGTCAGTTCAATGTGAAACCACTCTCTATTTACTCCATGTGATTATCCTAAAATAAGTCCTTCCCTTTTTCTTTTTTTTTCATTCCCTTTTTCTTATACCAGTCAGTCACTAATCAGCATCTCTCAAGAATCATTCTGAGTCATAGACTCTTAGCATTGAAAGAGGCATTAAAGCTCATCTGTTTCAGCCTCCCATTCAAAATTAGGCTATTACACACTATCCCAAAGACATTCCTGCAATGGAGGAACATGAAAAGGACATCAACAAACAGGATCAGTTAACTATTGCATTTATACCTATGTAGGCTTTTAATTCAAAAATTATCTATAGCTTAAGTACACAATAGACAGAAACAGAACAGAAAAATTTTGTAGTAGCATTTTTTTTTAATGTATACCATAGGACCACTAGGGACTTATAATAAAGGACTGTAATCCTATTTAGAAAGTTGACTTATAGTACATGCTAGAATATTGAGGTAAGTTTTTTGAAGTTATGTGATATTTTACATTAAAAATCGGTTTTTTACATGTTTTTCTTTTGGCAGCAATTTACGTGTTATGTAAACTACTATTCTTGTTAGATAATTTTTTCACCTAGACTTTTTCCCCATTGAGAAAAATATATACTAAACAAAGCAGCAATAAAATATAATCACCCCCCCCCCAAAAAAAGCATTGAACGCATTGAAAGCATTTAATAGCAAGCTGCCCACCACATTCTCAAGGTTGTCTGCTTCATTGACACAATTCTTGTTGATACCAAATTCAGCCCAAAATTGACATTCAACAATGGCCCATAGTTTTACTAACTAATGAACAACAAAATCTCAGTTGAATTTTTATATTTAAGTGCCATAAACACATCTATAAGTCACCTCAATATATCTTAGTACAGATGCTGCCATGTTTTAAGATGACCCATTGTTTATCAGGTCAGAGCAGTATTCCAAACAGTGGGAGGATACACATAAAAATAAAAACTATAAAAAACTTATCATTTACTCTGGCAGAAGTCATTAAGGATACTATCTCTGCCTTGGTGGAATAAAGATCAGTCTCAACTGACATGAATAGCAATGTACAGTCACATTGCTCTACATTTCTTGTGGGCTAGTCATGGTGGCATTTGTATCATTGTTAATGCTTTTTTTGCACTGGATCAAACAGTCAAGGTAGAATAGTCTACACCTCAGACTAAGTTAAAGTCTGCTTAGATTTATAGAGTTGATCCCCACAGCTTCTGCGATTTGTGCTCTTGCCAGTTGGGGCTCTTGGGTCCAAAGCATATTACAGGAACTGTTTATTGTTGTTTTTCTCAGAGTGGTAACAACTCTCATCCATTCCATTCCATCCATGCTTCTGCACAGATGCTCTCTCAACAGCTCATCACCATGACGATGCAATAAGAAAAAGGTCAAGAAGATCTCAAAATATATTTGATGATGGTGACAATCCCTGAGGAGTGAAGATATGGAACTTGAGCCTTCTCTGAATTACTCAATCTCTCACAAGCAAAAGAATGACCTAAGAGAAGCCCAAGAGATTGAATAAACAGACAATGGCAAGACCATATATGACAATAGAACTCTGATTCACATAAGCCCAGAAAGCCAAGACATAACTTCTGCAGCAATCAGCCAAAATTGTCAAAACTGAGTTCATCTAAGGTTTAGGGTCCTCTATAGCTACTGTTGTCAATTTTCTTCTCCTGGGGCATGTCCCTTTGTTGGGACTGCCAGGAATCCTATTGGCTGAATCCTCTTCCCACAGTGGTGACTGGAGATCAACTGTATCAGAATCTTTGATAACACCTTGAAGAGAACAAGGCCCCTAAACCTTAGATTTTTTACTCATCTTCCCTGAGGGATAGATTATATATCCTATCAGGTGAGTAGTCACCCCAGGCTTACTCTGATTTCAAATATCATGATATTCTATTAAAATTCTCTTCATAAACTTTATTTGTATCCCTAATGTACCTTACTAATTGTGGCAATTAAACATAAACATTATTGATAACTTTACATGAGTTAATATTTAGAATCACTGGAAATGGTGCCCAGAACATATATATTAGTGATTAGTAACACTTTCCATATAAATGCTGTACATAACAATCTTTTGTTTCAGAAAAAGGATTATGGATAAAGATAACTCTGGCCTTCTAATGAGTCCTCAGGGCCTTTTGAAGTTAGAAGCTTCCTACTAGAGGCCGTGACTCTCATTTCAGAATCTTTATCCCAATGGCCCCCACTTTGGAAGGTAACCCAGCCTAGGCACTGCTGGGTCATTTCTGCACAGGTCCCCATGGCAGCCTCCTCACTGTGCCTGGCCACTTTCTGAGGCTGTCCATCAGTACTGGCTTTTATCAGTATGCCCTTATCTCTTTGTAACCCAAACTTTTTTTTCTGAGATCTGAGTTCTCTGAATTGCTATCCTTTCAAGAAAATCTTCAGGAAAAACATAGCATTTCTGTTTCAGGGTACACCCTTCTTACTGCCCTAGATCCGCACCCGCCCCCCATAACCAGCTAAATGACACTTCCAGGAGGACATCATATACCACTCAGCCTCTAAGCATTTGCATATGCTGTTATTTCCTCTGAGAATGCTCTCCCCACAATCTCTGCCCATAAAATTAAGTCCATTTCCCCAAGCCCTAGCCAATATCACCCCCTCCATGAAGCCTTTTTGGGTATTCCCTTCCAAGCAACCAAATGTCATATCTTCCTTCTCTAAACAAGGACAGTATGATACCCTATGAGCTATGTGTGATTCTGATGACATTTACCACACAACAAAGTTGCTTTTGACAAGCCCCGTAGCTCCTCCAGAGGTCAGAGCAAAGGCTGAGGGTTAATCAACTAAGTTTGAATCCCTGACTCCTTACTTTGTTCCTACATGATCTTGGGCAAGTGATTCAACCTCTATTGTATAGGTTTCCTAATCTGTGGGAAAAAGATAAAAACAATAACTACTCATAAGGTGATGATTAGGATGATGCAAGACCATGCTGGGGCATGCTCAGTGAAGTGGTATGAGAAAGCAGTCAAAGGGCACCTGGGTGGCTCAGTGGTTGAGCATCTGCCTTTGGTTCAGGTCGTGATCCCAGGGTCATGGTATCGAGTTCCTCATCAGGTTCCCCATGGGGAGGTTGCTTCTCCTTTTTCTTTTTTTTTTTTTAATTTATTTATTTATTTATTTATTCATGGAGAGAGAGAGAGAGAGACAGAGGCAGAGAAACAGGCAGAGAGAGAAGCAGGCTCCATGTCAGGAGCCCGATGTGGGACTCGATCCTGGGACTCAGGGATCACACCCTGAGCTGAAGGCAGATGTTTAACTGCTGAGCCACCCAGGCATCCCGCTGCTTCTCCTTCTGCCTATGTCTCTGCCTTTCTCCCTGTGTCTCTCATGAATAAATAAAAAGCTTTAAAAAAAAAAAAGGGAGATAGCAGTCAAGAGCAAAGACTCCATGAGTGAGTCTGATTGTCTTCAGATCCCAGCTCTTTCAACTCACTCTCCATGTGACTTTGGACTTGTACCTAACTATTCTCTGCCCAATTTCTCTTATCCTAAGAGATTGCAACTACCTTATGGGTTTATATTGACAGTTAATCTAACACATGCAAAAATAAGAGCTCTAACAAGTATGATGAGTTATGAAGTCAAGCACTTAAATGACATTACTTGCTGTCATTCATAGTCTGTATGTATATGACTCTTGGAAGTTGCCCCGCTTGGATGACTTAGAAGTACAGGTTTAGGGAAGAGAGAGAGAAAAAGCAAAAGACAGGGATTTAGTATTCTTTCCTCTCTTTCTCATTCAATTTCATCAGGAATTTTCTCTCAGATGCGAATGTTCTTGCCCGTGATGTTGGACCCAAATTCATTGGTTTTATTCAGTGGACAGGATATGTTGACAAGCCTATGTGTCTGAACAGTCACTGAGCATCACAAAAGTCCTTTCCAGGGTGATGGCTGTGGAATGTGGAGCATGGCTTGCTATTCTTTGTCACCTTCTTTACAGTTCCACCCATCCTCACAACTATTGTAGAACCTCAGAGCTTCTACTTCTCACCAGGATCTTGATTCATCAATTATTCCTTCCCATCTACTCTGAAATCAACTGATGGATTTCACACCTAGTCTCTAGTCTTTGTGAAACATAAGTAACCAAATGATGAAAGAATAAGCCTCTCAATGCAACATGTCTTTTTCGGAAATCAGTTCTGGGACTTCTTTTTTTCTCTTCCCACTTGTTTATATTATGCTTTAAAAAAAAAAAAAGCAAGCAAAAAAAAAAAAAAAAAAGCAATGTGTGTATTTTCAGACTTGAAGCCTATTAGTTTTTCCTTCACTCCTATTTCATTCTTAGTTTTGGCCACTTTTCTCCTATCTTCCAACTCCATCATACTCCAGATTGCTTCCAATCTTAAAACTTTAGGGCATTGGCACAAATAAAATTTCCAGTCCTGTTAAGATTTTTTTTCCTTAGAGAAAATAGTAGTTCATTTTATTTACATTCCTCAGCTGACAACACCATGGTGTTTCTTTGAAAACATTTTCAAAACGTTGTTATTGTTTAACTTGAGGAATCACAAAAGTCTATAGTTAGACATGAAGTCCATTTCTCTGGCTCATGCATGTCCCAATAGCTATGTGATTGGAAAATAATTTGGATATCATCCAATTCAATCTTTTGATTTTTCAGATTGGAAAGCCAAGACTCAAAGAAGAGACTTGAGAAACAAAGCATCTGTAGTAAGTCATGGTTCTCAGTAATGGTGGTTCTGACCCACAGGGGGACAACTGACAATGGATACATTTTGGTTTTCATGACTAGAGAGGCATTACTGGCATGTGATGGGCCAAGGCCAGGGATGCCACAAATATTCTATAATGCACAGTACAGTCACCACAACAAAGAATTGCCCCCAAATGATAGCAAAGCCAAAGTTGAAAAAGGTCTGAGCTACAGAGATCATCCTTCCTTCAATAATCCTTTTAATGTCTCATGCCAACATATATCCATAATCATTACATATGAGCCTGGCAATCCAAATTAAATTTATATCCTGAATCCTTAAAGAAGAGAAGTCTTCTGGGTTCCTTTTCCTAGAAGAAAGCCTTCCTTGGTAATCTCTTTAATGTTTAGCAGCTGAAATTACAAAGGTCTTATCTCTGTGCCAATGTTGATCCAGTGAGGAAGTATCGCTATCAGGGAGACTTAGGGGAGAGGAAGGTTTTAGTTCTAGGTCATATTATGGGGTTGATTGTGAACAGCTGTATTCAACCCATTCGTGGGTGACTGAGGAGTGCCTTAAGGAATGTAGGACACAAAAATTGATTTGTTATGGTAATTGGCAATGACTGTCAGTGGTAAATGACATTCTAAATGAATGATAAAATGATGATCCAATTTGCAAATCAACCTGATGGTTGTTTCAATGGTTTCTTTTAGGATATCATTTCACAAAAGCTAAAAATAAATTGACAAACCCATGAATTCCTTTCTATGACAATATATCACATAAAAAAACTTATAAGAAATATTGACACAGATCTTGCCATTAGCTGATTTGGTGGGGAAGAAGGAACCTATCAAAATTAAAAGATGCCAGAATTTGAGAAAAATATTTAAAATAAAAGTAGCTATTCCATTTCTATGCTGTCTTCCTTCCTATACTGAATTGCCCACTAATTTAGCCTATGGGTGCTAAGTGTATATAGTTAAACTAAAAAGCCCAAGTGAAATTTGACTTCTCAACACTGACTATGAGCAAGGGGTCAAAGACAAATCCAGTCTCAATTGGGTGAACGATATTTTATAAGAACAAGTTTCATAATTTTTTAAAAAATACTTTAACCTAACAAGTCCCCTTTGGAATTCTAACCTATGTTAGAGTTGGTCTGTGAGTGGGGAAAAACTATACATAAATAACTTCTTCTTCAGGTTTCCCTAAAACAGCCAAAAGTTTAGAAGAAACCTAACTAATAATTTTAAGTAAATTGCAGTTTGATAAATGTAGTGCTGGGGGGAAATGCAATTGTTAAAAGCATGGAGTCTTCATAGAAATATGGAAGTCTCTTATGATATAACATTGATTTTTGTTATTCTTATCAAAAATATTCTTTGATTATAAAATGAAGAAAAAAAATTTAAATGAATAATCTACAAATATAGGTACTGGTGGATGATGGTTCTATAAAGGATGCGTAAATGGTTAAAGTCTAGAGAGAAACATCAAACCACAAAATCAATGGTGGACTTATGTATATATATTTCGGGTCATGCTGCTTTCATTTTTCCCTTGATTTTCCTATATTATGATTATGATTAGGAATTTCCTATATTATGATTAGGAATAATTAGGAATTATTAGGATAATTAATAATAATAATATTAAGTAATATTATTGTTAATAATTATAATTATTAATTAATAATTTATATTATTGTTAATATTTATAATTATTAATAATTATCCTATATTATGATTAGGAATATTACAAATATTACAAATATTTTATATACATATAATACATATTATAACACATATATATAAATTTACAGTATGTGTGTGTATAGTTAAGATTTTATATATATATAAAATATATATATAGTCAAGTTTGACCCAGAGCCCCTTTCTTCAGTCAAGATAGCATTAGGAATTTAGTAGCAATAAGAAAACCTCTAATAAGTATCTTGGAGTGCATAGATGGAATAAACTTGAGAATTTAAATGGGGTTGTGAAGAGGATAGGTTAGTTGTGTTAAAGCAGTAATGAATGTATGTTTGAAAGTCTCTCATAAGGATAATGCAGCAACTTCATATTCTCTCGCATTAATGTTCTGATCATAGAATCAAGAATTCCACAGAGCAAACTGGCCATAGAGTTTATCTATTAAGCCAAACTGCTTGTCTAGTGTCTTCTGTAACATCCAAGGAAGAAGTCAGTTTCCCTGCCTGTATTGCACTTCCTGATACATATGATCAGCCTTCCTCTCTCATACCTGCCCATAGGATGATTTCCCTTATATTTCCTATCTTGAACTCGGTCCCGACACCTGGGAGTTACCTGAATTGTTCTCACTTCTCCATCTATCACCACCTCATCCAGCCCTTTACCAGTGCCAATCAGTTCTACCTCCTGAATCTCTCTTGAGTGTGTCTATCTCTCTCACTTTCTTCCAAAATCTCTGCCCTCTTTCCAACCATGGACTTACAGCAGCCCTCTGACTGGTCTCCCTGTCCCCTGTCCCCTTCAGCACACATCTGTTAAAAGATAGATAGGATCCCATTATGTCTCTCTTTTAATTATATTTATGAATATCTACTATCTTTAAAAATAAATTCCATCCTCCTTAGGATGGCTCTTTTTACTAACCACTGCATACTCCTAACATAATTCTAAAAATTGAGTCCTATTGTTGACAAAACACATTTTTCTCTGTGCAATTACACAAAAGGTGGAATATCAGCCTTCTCATTCTAATCAATTATGATCATCTTAACATAGTCCAATACCACCCATTCACATTTGCAATGTACTTCACATTTTAATCATATTACATTACCAGTAAGTAAGACCCCCAAATATCTTTCTATAAACCGTCTTGCATTTAAGTGATTTCTTTTTGTTTTAACCAAATATAGGACTTCCCGATTATCCATATGAAGTTCCTCTTTTGATACTTTGCAGAAGATCTCACTTTGGCAGAAGATCTCTGCCTGCTCTTCCCCCTCCTTATGCTCTCTTTCTGTCAAATAAATAAATAAAATCTATTTATCTATCTATCTATCTATCTATCTATTATGTGTAATATTTTTCTGGTAATTGTATAGAACATATCTTAGATGCCTCTTCACATTCCCTTGGTGACATCAGCTCCTGGATTCCCAGTAGTGAGCTTTGCCTTGGGTGCCACTGATTTTGCTTGGGCCTTCACACTTCCACACATTGGGGCTGACCAGCTGCATTCCTAGAAGGATTTCCTTCATTGCTATTATAGAGCCAGGTCAACCAGACTCACATCCTAAGTTTCTGCCTTCTCCCACCATTTCTGGACTTAGATGAATGGTTGCAAAAGGGGCCCAGTGATGGCAATGTGAACATGTGAGTTTACCTCTCTGGGGACACACTTTGACTAATGGGAGACAGAAAGGGGGCATATGTAACAGACAGGTAAGTCCTTCTTCCTTCTCAAAACCTCCTCCAGGAAATAGTTCTACATACAGCCTTATCCAGACACATGCCACATAGCCGAACAAACTCACCTGTTTTATGAGTTATAAACCACTAAGCAAAGGGTATTTTATTCCTGCGACTTTTGTTGTGTTCAGAAATACTCAGGGGCATATAGACAGAAATTCATTCCATAAAATAATCAAGATTATTATCATTTAAATTTCATTACTCAATACCAGTCTAAGAAAGATTTTGAAACACTTCTGATCTTTCCAATTATGTGTTTGCCTTTGGGGAGGCAAACATAAGCTCCATAGAAATGCCTACAGTAGGTTTCTATGTGTTCCTAAGGAGGGCATACAGGAGGAAGGAATAGGATAACGCCCTCGCCTGCTCCACTGTACTCAGATTCAGCATAAGGCACACCCCTGGTGTGGAATTCCAGAGTGAGATTTAGAAATATGTAATGAGCCATAAGTAGCATGAAAGCAAGCTAGGATGAAAGAAAACTCAAGCACTCCCTAACCCTACCCAACTTTCAAACAAGTATCTTTTACTTTGCCAGGTGAGTTACCTCTTCCGATTTCACACACAAAAAATAACTTGTGGATAATTCATATTCAACTCAACCAACAGTTAGCAAAGCCCTAAATTATCTCCTTCTGTGTGCTATTACAGCACCCAGTTGTTTTCATATTACACTCTGCTGTTATTGCTGACTTAATTAACTGCCTTTCTGGCTGGACTATAAACCCTGAGAGAGTAGGAAGCTGTCAATTCCACTTTGTCATATTCTTGGCACCTAACATATTGTCTGGATATTTTTTAATGTTTATTGAATGATAAATGAAAGAAAGAATGAATGAAGATGAATTGACCATGTGCCTGGCCTTCACTAAGTGTTTTGAGTTTTCTGTAAATATCCCCACTCACAAACTTCAGTTTAAAAGCAAAGTAAATACCTAATAAATATGTTAACTAATCAATAAAACAGGCATCAACTTACATAAAAAATATCTAATGGTCCAAAATATTCTAAATTGTCCTCATTTACATTCAGGGAATACAGGCGCATAAAGAGAATTACTGCTTAGTTTTAAAAAACAGAAAAATTTGAGTTCACTCCATTGGAGGCAAGACCTGGCAGATAATACCGAAAAATTGGCTGGAGGAATGGAGCCCTTCGCAGTCAAGGAGGGTCTGGGGTCCACTCTAATTCGTAGAGAAAATATCCTGTGGATAACTCCCATGAGCGGGACTTTGTCTTTCTCAGCTCGTGTGTTGGGAGACGCTACTCTAAGAAACTCAGTCACATAGCAAGAACCAAAGAAATGTATCTCAGGTTCGGCTGGTCCTTTCCCCCTGTGATACAAGCTACATAAAACCCTGGATTAAATTAATCCTTTCTTTGGTTTTATATCCTTTCCTTTAGGGTATTTGGTTGATTGCACTTACATTGATCACATAGGGAGAGTGAGATTTACAGAGATAAACCATCTTTTCTTCTTCTTGGTCCTTTGAAGCCAAATTATTTTTAAAGGATCAGAGGTCATTTGAGGCTCATTGGACTATCCCACGGGCCAGATTCTGTCCTTATTTTTGATACAATGAACCATTTTCTACAATAGCCATTTAAAATTCATAGCTCCCAGGGCATTAGTAATCCCAGGAAAGGCTCCTGCTGGCAATCTTATTAGCATCTCTGCCTCTTGATTTTTATTTAATTCCTTTTAATATTCTACTATAATGCTGACATACATTACAGAATCAAGGGCTACAGAATGAGACAATATTTCACTACATCATTAAGCCTGCAGTGAGTTAATAAATGGCTCATAATGTGCTTTGAGATCATATACAAAGAGGTTTAAAAAAAAAAAAAAAGAACACCAAGGCAACACTTGTTGAATCAGTTAATAAGAAAAGGTATTGATGTGAATGGTTCAAATAGTGACTCATACTAAAATGATAGATTAGGTCTGTGTCTCATATTTGTATTTACAAAGGAATGAGTGGCAATTTGATAGCCAAATAGGCTTTTGGAAAATTGTTCTTCTCTTTTCAAAGCCCTAGAGTGGAGGAGGTTAGAGCATAGAGGTGTAGGGAGCAATGGTGGCAGAAACAACATAACGCTCATCTAGAATTAAAATGTTGACACAGATCAACAGAATGTCTCATATTGAGGGTCACTTTCAATTTTTTAATCATATTCACACACAACATCTCATTCTAGCTCACAAAAATTCTGGGAACAATGTTCTTGCCTCAATAGGAAAGCAGAACTCCCCAACTTGCCTTTCCTGATCCCTAATCCTTCCTCACCTCTCTGCTGACCAAGAGTGCTCTAAATCAGTGCTTCTCAGACTTTCTGAGGGACATGGGTCACTAAGGATCTTGTTAAAATGTAGATCTTGGGATCCCTGGGTGGCGCAGCGGTTTGGCGCCTGCCTTTGGCCCAGGGCGCGATCCTGGAGACCCGGGATCGGGTCCCACGTCGGGCTCCCGGTGCATGGAGCCTGCTTCTCTCCCTCTGCCTGTGTCTCTGCCTCTCTCTCTCTCTCTGTGACTATAATAAATAAAAAAAAAATAAAAAAAAATGTAGATCTTGATGTGGTCCACGAAGCCTGAGATTCTGCTTTTCTAACCAACCCCAGGTAAAGTGGATGCTACTGTTTCTCAGCAGAACCACCACCTGTGAGCAGCATCGTTCTGAAAAGATTAGTGTCCTACACACCTTGGGTGGCTCAGTGGTTGAGCGTCTGCCTTCAGCTCTGGGTGTGATCCAGAGTCCCACATCGGGCTCCCCTCAAGGAACCTGTTTCTCCCTCTGCCTATATCTCTGTCTTCCTCTCTCTCTCTGTGTCTCTCGTGAATAAATAAAATATTTTTTTAAAAAATATTAGTGTCCTACATAATCACACAAAATTTAGATGGAAGTAACTCCACTATATACTTAATAAGATACATCATTTGTTCCTGTGCTCATTGATAAGTAGGCAGAAGTAGTCAGCAAGTGACAGACTCAGTCTGATTTTCACAGTTAAGTCAAGCACTCATAGAGCTAATTTAAGAGCAGAAACTAGGAAGCTGTAAAGGGCTTTCTAGCGATTTTGGATATAGTAAACCAAGGCATGAGCTCTTCATTATTTTGGGGGTCATCCACTCTTTTAATAATGTCTGAAAAACTATCGATTCTCTTTCCCAGAAAAATGTACACATAGGCCAACAAACAATTTTGTATGTAATTATATCTTCCTATACTCTTTTGTTCCATAAGCAATTTAAGAAATCTTGACCTGGGGATGTCCCAGGAGCTAGAAAAACAAACAAACAAAACCAAAAATATTTTAAAACTCTCATTGGGATATAGGCAGTTTTTAAATACAACTCTCCTAGGAGAGCTAAGCCAATAACCTAAAAGCACAGATGAAACACACACACACACACACACACAAGGGTGGGGGAAGCAGTGAATTTGAGACTTTATGACTTCATGACAAAAGCCATAGAAAATTATCTATAGCCCACAGGAGATCAGGAGCAAGTGAACAGAAACTGCAAAAACTAGCAATCTACCCCATTTCTCATTGACTGGCCCCTCGGTCACCAGAATCTGAACCTTCAAGAGCGCTTGATAAAATGCAAATTTCTGGGCCATACCCCAGATCACATGGAGACATGGTTCAGAAACCTGAATCATATAAGACCCCTAGGTAATCTCTGTGCACACTAAAGTTTGAGAAATACTATTCTTCAGATTACATTATTGAAATGAAGAGATTCCCTACCCCCTACTTACATTCAGAGGTTAGAAAAACTCATATCCTCATATGAGGCTGCCTATAGGACAAAAAAATGGGTTCCAAGGAAACAGTGATTCAAAATATATTCTTGACTTGTGCTCATAATTAGAGTAGGATTTTATATTCAGCAACTTTGGAGGAATTCAAATCTGTTTCCTGTCCTGACCTCCACTCTTTATTCCTTCTTTCCCCTTCTCTTATACTCAGGTTCACAAATTCTCCTTCTCTCTTTTTAGGGCCTCACATATGAATTGGCTATAATATGGGTTAGATTGTGTAGGAAGATTGTAGACTAGAGAGTAGACAGTAGAGAAAATGTCAAGATAATACACACAGAAATGGCTTTGATATAACTGAATCTATAAATATTGGTATATGGATATCATCTCTATAAAAGCTAAAATCTATGATCCTCAATCCTGGATTCCTACTCAAGTGAATAAAATCACAGAGACCTGATCTCCAATCTCAATAGTTCTAATTAAGAAGGTATGAATAAGGCATCTGTGTTTAAAAATTAAAAAGAAAACCACCATTAAATATTCTCACATACAATTAATAATAGGACCAACAATAAAAGGCATTGAATGTTTAGTGTGAAAATAGGGCTAAATGTTTTATAGGCAGTAGTTCATTCAGTCTTTACAACATTTCCACATGTAGAAACTGTGAGGAACATCACTTTTACAACCAAAAGTCACAGAGGACAGGTAACTGTCTCAAGGTCATGACTGCTAAATGCAGTGCCCTCCATGGGCACAAATGCCCACACTAAACAATAAGCTATGTTTCTCATATGAAGCCATCATTCAGAACCGCTGATACGTCTGTAGTACCGTGACTGTATGTGCGATATATTTACACACACACGTGTGTGTGTGTGTGGTAGAGAGAGAAAGAATATATGTGTATACCTTGGGTGAGTGGCAATTCTGTGGCTTAGTACACTTGGGGAAGAGAGGTGTCCTCAAATAAAGGCCATGCAAGTCCAAGGAGCTCTTAAGAGTGCTCATTCGCTAATGGGACAAGGAGAGAAGTCACCAGGAAGTGAAGTAGGTGTGGAAAGCAACTTAATGCAAACTTAATTTGATGTTTTATTGAAGACTAGCTTCTCTACCCCAATTTTCCCTCCTGATAGAAGCTACCACTACGTGGGTATCACATCCCTCCAATTCCTCTTTGTTTACTCTGGAAAGCTTAAAAAAAAAAGAAAAGAAAATAGCTCATGGTAGTATGAAGGAAGGTGGAGGAATGTGAAGGATAGAACAATTAGCTAATTGGTCCTAAAAGCACAATACATTATTTCTAGAAAAATATACCCAGAATGTGCCACAGAAGATTTGCTGGGGTTTCAAGTCCGGTCACTCTGGTCTAGGTGATCCATAAGCTCCTTAGGTACCCACAGAGGCAACTTTTCCCAAGCATGATTTTAGCAGAGGCCCTGCCCATTTCTTCATTCTAATTATGTATTCCAATTATAAATAATAAATGTGTTGCTGCAAATCTACTTAATGACAGCCAAAAGCAGAAACTAGGTCTCCTGTTTCCAAAGCTCAGGGTTACTTTCACCAATGGCATCCTACTAGGCAGAAAGCATGGGGATAAAAGCAAAGATTCCAGTGTCATATTTACCTGGGTTCAAATCCTAGTTCTAAAACATATTAGCTGTGTGACATTAAGCAAGATATTTAGCCTCTCCAAGTGTCTCCACTTGAAAAATAATGATGATGATGAGGAGGAGGAAGATGGTAAAATCAACTTTAGAATGTTTTGGCATGTAGTAGCAAAGATGGCATAATTTAGTATGTGAAAAAAGGCTTAACACACAGTAAGTATCACATTGGGCTTTGTGCTCTGTGCTCAGTGGGGAGTCTTCTTGAGGATTCTCTCTCTCTCCCTCTGCCCCTCCCTCTATCTCTTTCTCTCAAATAAATAAATAAATCTTTAAAAAAAAAAAGAAAAGAAAAAAAAACTTCTTCTTGGTTCTTGGATCTGTGTGTTCTATACCTCCTTGCCTGAACCAGTGTTCTAGGTTGAATGGTGTTCCCCCAAAATTCATGTACTTCTCACAACCTCAGGATGTGACCTGATCTGGAGATAGGGTTGCTATAGGTGTCATTGGTTAAGGTGAGATGACAGTAGAGTATGGTGGGGCTTACATGCACCAGGACTGGTATCTTTGTAAGAAGAGGAAATACCACTAATACACAGAGTTGTCAAATCACTATAAAATACACCTAGGACTAATGTAACATCGTGTGTCAATGATACTTCAATAAAAAATAAACAAAAATAGGAAACAAATAATCATTTTAAGTAAAGGAAAGAGGTCACAAAGATAATGGGATGCAAGTGGAAAAAGCCATGCAATGACAAAGGTGGACAAAGGAGTGATGTATCTATGAGCCAAGAAACACCAGAAGCTAAGATAAAGGCATGGGACAATCTCCCCTGGAGCCTTTAGAAAGAACATACCATAGTCGGCACCCTGATTTCAGGCTTCTGGCCTCCAGCACTGTGAAAGAATACATTTGTGTGATTTTAAGCCGCCAAATTATGGTTATTTGGGATGGCAACCTCAGGAAATTAATACACCCAACCTCCCTTCTGGAGGGAACAGGGGAACAGCAGCGCAAGAGGCCCTGCACTGAGCTGTGGTCTCCAATTCTATGTGGGGTCACTTCCCTAAACAGCTAACGATGCAAAGTATGAAGAAGAGGACATTGGGAGCCCTGAAAGCCAAGTAAGGTGATTCAGTTTCCTGTATGAAATTCATCCCTACCAAACCATCTTCAATAGCTAAGCACTTAGTTCCAATGCCTGTTTCCTAATCCGAGGCCTTTTTGAAATACAGGTATAAGTTGCTCTGCAGATAGATTTTTGGGGAGCACTCACTAGTGTAACACCTGTGAATGGTGAAAAAAGCAGAAGTGGGCAGAAAAGGAAGCTGAACCACAGTATACTTGTGACAGAGACCCCAGGCAATCCTTCGGGAGTTCTGGATCTGGAATGGCCCTGTGGAGTATTCTCTATTGCGCTAGGAGGCTGACCTTAGTACATCCCTTAGACCCACCACTGGATGCATGATGCTCACGTGAAGGAGCCATAGCTTTGGTCAAGTCCACTTCCATCAGCTATAGACAATGTTTGGTGATGGACACAGCTGGAGCAGCTGGGAAATGAGCATCCTGGTCCTGAAAAGAGATCTGGCAGGCTTACTCCAGCATCTTCCCTATGCACAAATAGAAATCCTTCTGTCCAAACATAATTTATTATGAGAATGTGGCCACGTGACAGTGACCTGGACTAGAATCTCCTTACTCTGGGTGCTCTCAAATCATGTAGATAACAATAGATCTGAAAGTTTTCCTCATTGCATGTTTGTACACTTCCCTCTCTTACCCACACATTTTCCATTATTACTCATTGCAATGTCTCTAAAACTCTCCACTTAAAAGTGGTTTCTAATCACATTTGTACCATGGCAATTCCTCCTCTTTTTCTAATGATCCATTTCAGACAGAGAGGACCATCATCTAACTCTACACGGAAATTGTCATCCATTTGTTTATTTATCCATTCCTTTGTCAATCATCATATGGATTCAACATGTATTCTATGCTAAACAAGATATTGAGCATTCAAAAAATGAATGAGATTGTAAAAGGTTACCTGTCATAATAAGGAGCCAGGATTTCTCTAGACACAATGAAGGATTATGGACAATACTGTGAGTTGAATAGGTTTGGGTTACTGAAAAACCACTCGGTTGGTGATGGAGCAGATGAATTGCTGGAGGGTCCATGGAGGCAGTGTGCAGTTATGGGGATTTATGTATCAGTTAAGACCTTAGACCTCCCTTGAGTCATCCATCTCCTTCCTCTGACTAAGACCCACTCCGCCCACAAGTCAGCAGCATTGCCAATGAGCATGTGGACAGCTGCTTGGGTGAGAGTGTTCACATTGCCCTCCTAAGCCACAAGCAGCCCATGTGGCCCAGTCATATACTTTCGTATGTGCAAACACACCATGTATGTGACCCCAGGTAGCAATCAGTGTGAAGCACACAGCTACCCACATAGACTGGACACTTCTAAAAGAATGAGTCCCAAGAGGCTGCATAATTCCATTTTGGCTTTTCCCTTCAACAGCCTCAATAGCTTTGGGCCAGTTCCTAAAAGGTAAAGTAAATCTCTCAGCAGGTGGGACTTCCATATTAGACACAAATTATGGATCTAAATGTATAACCTAGCAGTAGAGACTATATTCCGAAGAAACAAAAGCGAGATTTTTTTTTTTTAAATTAGCCAACTATAGACTGGAAAATAGAAGAGAAAATATCATATTAATAATAATTATTTGCAGGTAATAGCTTATATTCTTTAATGCAGTTCCAACATAAATGTCACTGTAAGAAATGATATTTCATTTCAATACTAACAAATCAGATTCTTAGTGTGCTGGGAGAGAAATGATTGGAACTACTTTAAAGCCGCGTTAACCAGAGAAACTGCAAAAATATTTATATTCTTATGAAGGAAGGAAGGAATGCCCCTCATGGGTGTATTTAAGTATCCTCCATCTTTTGGATAAATGGTAATGCTAAACAAAAAATGGAAAGATGACCTTAGAATAATAACCTCAGGACTCAATTGGGACTAAGTCTCAATGTACAGAAATCATTTGCAATATGTTCAGGATGGAAATTTCTATACTGCTTTATAGCTCATGGACTTCATTATACACCTCAAACAAAAATCGCCAAAACACCCAACTCTGGGCTGGCTTCCTTTCCCTGGGGTGCTCCCCTCCCCATATGTAAAATTATTCACCATCTTCTTACTCACTGTCTGCAATTCTGCTCAGTTACTCAACAATGTTTGTAAGGACAGAAAAAAGGAAAGAGAAAACCAATCCACTCAGAGAGGTGTTTCATATAGAGAATGGGATTGTTAAAGCAAAACCAGGTCTGGCACCATTAGGGCTTTCTCTAGCCAATTCCTTCTCCATCTTTTCTTACAAAGACCTCATGCAAAGGCCACATGGACAATTTCACAGGGCAAATGCTGAGCTGATATGTGAAAGCCATCCCGTTGGGCAAGCTTCTTTCATTCTCCCTCATTCATAACAGCTCTGTGTTACAAGGAAGATGGAGGGTTGGTAGGGGCCTGAACCTATGAGTCATTTAGTTTTCAAACAACTCTGGAGGACTTTGAGTTTCTAGTTAACTTATAGTGAATGGCAGTGATACTTATCTGACTGGAAGCTGTTAGCCCGAACTGGTGTTTGGAGAAAGAAATCAATGAAAGTCACCAATCCAATTGATCTGTGAAGGATACATGCTGTCCTTTAAACAAGCGATTGGCCCCTATATCCATAAGGCTTTAGAGTCACAATTTTCCAAGCTTATTTTTCCCAATCCTATGGGCTTTGAATGCCAAGAAACTGAACATATTCCTGATGATGTAACTTCCAACTACATTCCTATCTGCATTCTCTTTTGGCCTTTACAAAACTCTTACACAGTGGGGAGGAATGGAATATTTAGGATTATCAGTATCTGATAACATGACACACAGGTTCATAGCAGTATGTGGCTTGCAGAACCACTAATCAGTGAAAAAGTGAGGTCTTTTGTGCTTAATTCCATGCACCATCAATGAATGATCTCTTCTTATTCTGCATTGACATTCATGTGCGTAAAATGGATGAATTCAATCTAATAATTGATTAATTCAATAACAGAACATTTATTTTGAGCATTTGTTTAGACTAAATGGTTATTTAACAAAAGTAATAGGTCACAACCAATGGTTCGATAGCCCTGTGTATCTTTGGCCAGGTAGGAAGTTAGATAATATTCATCAGCTGTCACTCCCTATACTCCCTTTGATAGCTAACAGATTTTCACAAGCACAGGACCATGTAGATGCCAAGTGCTTCCTGGCTGTTCCAGGAGAATATCAAAGCCAACACAATGAGCTTTAATGCTGGTAAGGTCCAGGTATCCTTGGGGTTGAACGGAAGTCTGTCAGCTTGCCTAACAAATGTAAAAGAATCTATTACCATGGCACTGTCACAATGTTCCTTATTTATGCTCCTCTAGTGGGGGAGTGGGAAAAACAGCTAGAGTAGCCTGCTAGAGTAGCTATCCAGCTGCTCATGCAGTTAATATAGCTGTAGGAAGAATGTGATTTATATGAGCCTTTCCCTTGACACTAAAGCCTGAGTACCAGATGCATGTCATGTACTCACTTCTGTGTACTCTGGTGACAGCAGGGTAACAGAGGGCTGGTGATTTAGATAAGCACATAAGATAGAGGCGTATAATACACAGATGTAAAGGACAGTATGTGTGTGCCAACCTATGACCTTGATGATGCAAGGGGAACTAGTGGCCTGGTGTAAAAGGTAACAAGAGATCCCCATGCACATAACAGGGCCAGGCAGAGGTTCCATAAGAGCTGGGGGTGCATGTCTGAGGGAGGCTCCCTGCCACTTTCTGGCCAGGGCAGATGACTAAGAAACCAAATCAGCAGGCACGTACAAATTGCTTGCAGGATCAACACAGACTGTGCTGCCAGTGAAGGAGATCATTGAACTAGTTCTGAAAGATCAGGTTGTGGGCCAGACTATGTGGAGACTTCTTCCACTTTCAGGAGAGAAAGAAAAAATGAATGGTCTTTGATAGCTACTACCCCCCCACCCCAATTATAGTATATCACTGCTAGTCAGAAAGTATGCTTATGCTGGAGCCTCACATACCTGATAGGGCCCCTGGTTGCAACCACAGTAGCTGCTCTCCATGGTGTAGCTTCTAGACACCCCCATCTCTCTCCATACCACCACCCGGGCAGTGGAGGCTCGTGATTTCTCCACAAGAAAGCTGCAGCTGCTCATCGTGAATGCTGGGGCTAGCTTATCAAGGATTTTGGGAAGAGTCTACAAAAAATAAATAAATAAATAAAACTATGATGAGCTGGGGATATGCATCATAAAAATATAACATCTCAGCATTTATTAAGCATCTTGATATATAAAACACTTAATATATACTACTGCAAATCTTACATCAATCCTAAGAAATGGATACTATGGGTTTGTCATTGTTTGGCCTTAAATGAGGAGACTGAGGCTTAGAAAAGTAAGAAAGAAATAGAATAAGTCCCACTACAAAGAGGCTAGAATGAGATCCAAATGCTAACCACCAACTCCAAAGACCATAATTTTTCAGTGCCGTGTTTCAGCATCACTGTGGACTGATGTTGCACCTACATACATTCAGCCTCATACATCACTGTATTGAACTCGATGGAAAGCCACAGATTTCACAAGGACTGAAATTTACAGAGTGACTTCACCCAATCTCATGGTTTTCTAGGTCAAAGTTAGACTAAGAACTATTCACTTATCCTTCTAAGATATACAAGTCATTGATGATCATGAAAGGTGGCATATAATGTTTTCTAAAAGAGTATGATTGCCAAAATGAACTTCCCAGTCCCATCTTGTGATACATAAATCTGAGGCTGGACCAGTTACAAAACTAAAAATACATCCTCTCTGGGTGCTTTTTTTTTTTTTTTTTAATAAAAAAAAGAGTAGCTATCCAGCTACTATTTTGTTTATTTATGTTAGGGACAGAGAGCATGTGTGTGAGCAGGGGGAAGAGCAGAGGAAGAGGGAGATAATTTCCAGCAAACTCTGCACTGAGCACAGAGCCTGGCAGGACCTGAGCCGAAACCAAGAGTCAGACACTCAACTGACTAGGCCACCCAAGTGAACTCCTCTCTGGGTTCTCCTATCCCACCATTTCCTAGAGTAGAAAAAATTATGTGAGACCACTTAATCTATATTTAGAAAGCATCTGTAGATCTTTGCCCCTCTCTAATTGACAGAAAGGGGGCTTCTAGTCATCGGACCTCCCTCAACCAAGGACAATGACTCAAGAATTGATAGTATGCCAGGTCCTTGGGTTAGTGGAAATACTGTCACTTCTGTGACATTAGCAAAAAGGGTTCTCTACTTCACTGCCCACAGAATATCCATAAACTAGCACATAATATAAAATTATGTACATTAGATAACAAACAGTGAAACTTCAGGCTTTTGGACAAGCTGTGGGGAGAAAATAGAGCAGCAAAATGAGAATATGAATTAAGAAATTATTTTTAAGGAAATGCAATTTTGTTAATTTCTATAACATTGAGCAAATATCTTAATATCCCTGGGTTCTTACTGTCCCCATGCTTAATATAACTTAATTATATAACATAAAAATTAATACAATTATTAATTATATTATAAATTACCTATGATATATGTATATATTCACATAATTATTCATATGATTTAGTATGATCTTTAAGTTTCCACATAGTCTGCAGACCTATTAGCATCATCTGAACCAGGGAAATAAGCTGCTAATGTCCTTGCTTGAGTTTCCACAATTGCCCCCATAATTGATTTCATCTATCCACTTCGTCCCTCTTTGCCTGTGATCCCTTCACCCCATTTTTCTCCTTCAAGTGTTCATCACAATTACAGTAAAATTAATGTTCATGTAATTAGCTGTTTATTTTCTATCTCCTCTGCAGCCCAGAGGTTCCATAAGGGCAGGTCTGTGTCTCATTCACAGGAAAATCTCTGCACACAAAGCTGTGCAGCACATAGAGTGCACTCCATAATTATTTGCTGAAATAAATAGAATCTGCTAGCACAGACCCTTAGGGGACTGCTTAAATAGACATAAATATAATATATGTATATGTATGCTATTTGTAACACATATAGTGCGTGTAGATGATAGATGATATAGATAGGTAGATGATAGATAGATGATAGATAGATAGATAGATAGATAGATGATAGATAGATAGATGATAGATAGTGATAGATAGATAGATGGTAGCAACTAGAGTGATTAAGATACTTGAAAATAGTTTTACATTTTTTAAAAGATTTTATTTGTTTATTTATTAGAGAGAGAGAGCAGGAGCAAAGAGGAGGGGCAGAGGGAGAAGGAGAAGCTGACTCCCTGCTGAGCAAGAAGACCCACAAGGGACCCAAGATCATGACCTAGCTGAAGGCAAACGCTTATCCAACTAAGCCACCCACGCGCCCTGGAAATAGTTTTAATTTATCAATGTTTTATCTTGCTGTAAAAAGTCTAATTGGATGTTACTTAAATGGTCTCTCCTTTCTTACTTAAGTGAACCTGATTTTCTTAGCTCATACCATTCCTGCACAAATGACCACATATTCAATTTAATAGTAGGTATCTTAGAAAGCTCTACAAGCTATGATCCCTTCATTGGAGCCTGGAGAATGTGGGCTTTACAGGATGCAGTTGGAGTATCTCTCCTACATGTCCACAGCAACAGTTTTCCATTCATTAAATAACGGACTCCCAAACTACTACAGCATTGATAATAAAGTCCTGATTCCATTTATCTTTTTATTTCACACAAATTGATCTATGTCAGAGTGAGAAATGAAGATAATTATAGCTATAATACTTGGAGATGGTCTTGTTCTGTTTTGTAAATGAATAAGAAATAGATGAACTCTACATATGAATTGATCCACTAGAGCCTTGTTTCAATGCTCCCAGGGATTTCCCATCTTGGATGGAAAAAAACTTGGGACATTCCATTCTTTCCCTACCACTTGCTCTGTGCCCTTCATCTAGGTTTCCAAAACTTGAAAATTATAATAGATACCTTTTCACTGAACACTTATTTTACATGCATTTGCTCTTTTTAATCATCACAAGTCTTTGAAGTAAGTTCTGTTATCTCATAATACAGAGGCCAAACAGGTATCTTTTCAATGGTCACAGAGTTAGTAAGGACAAATTCAGAATGTCAACTCAGATGCTCTAATTCAGATCATATGAGCTTAGTTTAGTCACTGCAAAAACTACTTCTTCAATAGGTATTATACCCCATGGGCATGTAAAGGAACACAGGAAGGAATGACATAATGTACATACAGAGCGTGGCTCAGGATCTGGCATTTAGCATGGTCTCAACACAGACCTGGCAGGGATTAAAATACTAGATATGAAGAAGTCCTAAGAATGAGTCTTCTGCATCATCATAGACACTGAATGCCTTTGTCCAGGAACAGTTGGGTCAAGAGCAGTCTCAGCTGACGGGCGAAGGGATGACCCTGATTCCTTAATTCTGATTTTGAGGCACACTGTAGAAGCCTGAGTTGCATTTCAATTCATCTGCTTTCGGCTGACTCTTCCAAGCCCTGTATGGTTTCCTAAATTCACAGAAAATATAACTCTCAAAGATAAGCCATGAACTCACCAGACAGCTCCTAGCTCAGAGCCATTTCCAGAGAGAGGTCATTTCTGCAGCTCTGGTTCCTCATGATCAATCCTACAGAACTCAAATGTCTTCTGTTTTCTCTGAATTAAGCATGTGGCAAGGGCATGGTTGGGACCAGGGGTCAACACTATGAATCCTGGATTCACACTCTGTGGTTTGACTTGAACAGGTCATTTAACTCTGCTAACTCATTTTTGTCATCATTGAAAGAGAGGGGTAAGAATAGTCCCTACCCTGAGTAATGGGGTAAAGCAATTGGGACCCTCAGTAAATATACAGTGTTGCTATTGTGCTCTTCAGAGTGGACTTTGCTCATGGGTGAACGTTTAGAAGGGCAGGAGGAGTGACTCTGCTCAAATATTCAAACTTCCAAGATGGAAAGAAGTTTTTAATACCTCTCTTTGCATTATAGATTTCCCTTCTGGTCACTGAGATAATCCCCTGTTTACCAAGCACCCAAAAAGGGCTCATTCCAGGGTTGACTGCCTCTTTCATTTTGAACTGCAGAGCAGTTCAGTTGACTCACGGTTTAGTTTCAGTCTCATAGAGCACACACTTTAGAAGACCTCTGAGGTCAGCTCTGGTGCTGAGTCACCAGGTCCCCATGCCAGCTCTTGCTATCAATGGGACCTTTAGACATTTTAGCTCATCTCTGCATCTCCCTTCATGTGTAAAATGGGATGCTATTCACTCCACAAACATCAGTTAAGTATATCTTATTGCTACACACTATCCAAGAATACACTGTAGTTGGGATGATGAAAAGAATGAACGTACATAGGTGCTTTGAACAGTGCCTGGCACATGCTCGTCACTGTGTAAGTAGTACCCACAGGTGTTATCTTTGCAACTGCTCACAACTGGAAATTTATGAAGAAGATCAATGCCAGGAAATGTCATTAACAAGAGATGCTTCCCAAGGAGAGATGCTGAAGAACTGATTTCAATCCACTTCTCAATTCACTGTGATCTACAACTAACGGTAAAAGGCTCAAGTTTTAATTGTCACAGAATTCATGTCATTCTATTTCTTCAGATTTCTCTTGAAATCAAACTTGATTAAAAATCATTTGTGAGGAGTGCCTGGGTGGCTTATTTGGTTAAGTGTCTGTCTTCAGCTCAGGTTATGATCCTGGGGTCCTAGGATCAAGCCCTACATTGAGCCCCACATTGGGTTCCCTGCTCAGGAGGAGTAGGCTTCTCCCTCTCCCTCTCTCTCCCTCTGTGTACTCTCTCTCTCTCCCTCTCTCTCAAATAAATAAATTAAATCTTAAAAAAAAAAAAAAACATTTGTGATATTTGATTTCTTTTTCTAGAAATATCCTAACAGTGCTTATCCATATCTGCCCTTCAAAACCTTGTCCACTGAAGCCAGCTGGGATCATCCACTCAACTATGCACCAATAGAGAGTTAATCAATCCCTTCTGTCTTACCTCCTAGTATTTCCATTCTTGTATTTATTATTCTGTCCTTTTAAGTTTCTGATAATCTGCCTCTCTCTCCAACTGTTATTTCTTTTTTTTTTTTTTTTTCCAACTGTTATTTCTTAGAAGTCCATGCTTTGTTCAGTTTTGTTATGTAACTACCTAGCACAGTGCTTGGCACATGGCAGTTAATCAATAAATGTTTACTTTTAAAAAATATGTATATCAGTTCTATTGAGTTAAGTGAACAGTTTGATGATTTTTAAGAAATATATTTAGTTTTGCAGCCATTACCAACAATCCAGTTTTCAAACACTTTCATCACCATACAAACATGTCTCTCATGTTCAATTCTGGTCCATCCTACCCTAGGCAACCCCTGATCTGCTTCTTAACTGTAATTTTTGCCTATATAAGAAATGTCATATAAATTAAACCTTACATTTTTTGTTTTCCTCTGACTTCTTTTTAAGTTTACATTGTTACATGTATCAGTAGTTAGTTCCTTCTTATTGCTAGATGAGTTTCCTTTGTATGAATATGAAGAATCCATATTTAATCATTCAGAAGTTGGTGGACCTGTTTGCATTGTTTGAATATGAAGAGTCTATATGTTTATTAATTCACAAGTTGGTGGACTTGTTTGCATTGTTTCCAGTTTCAGAATACCGTGTAATAATGCTGCTAAGGGCATTTATGTACAAGTCTTTTTGTGGATGTAGGTCTTTGCTTCTCTTGGGTGGATACAGAGGAATGGCATTGTTGGATTGTGCATTAAAAGTATGCTTCACTTTGAAGAAACAAAGTGTTTTCCCTTTTACATTTCTACCAATGACAAGTGATGGTTCTGGTTTCTAAACACAACCTTCCCCAAAGCTGGATATTTCTAGTCTTTTTTATTATGTTCATTCTAGTCATTGTGTAGTGCTATCCCATTATGGTTTTAATTTGCAATTACTTGATGAATAAAGATATTGTTAATATTAACTATGTATACATTGTCTTTGTTGAGATGTTCAATCATAACTTTTGCTTTTTAAGTGTTTTTTTCTTATTTTTGACTTGTAAAAATTTACATATTCTGGATATAAGTCTATTATTTAGAAACATGATTTGCAAATATTTTTCCCAGTCTATGGTTCATCTTCTAGTTTCTTAATAGGGACTTTTGAAGAGTAAAACTCTATATGTTTGATAAAGCCCAATTTATCAACCTTTTCTTTTTTTAAAAGATTTTATTTATTTATTTATTCATTCATTCATTCATTCATTCATGCAATTCATTCATCTATTTGAGAAAAAGAGAATGAGTGATGGGGAGGGGGGAGAGAAAGACAGAGACAGAGAGAATAAGAAGCAGACCCCCCACTGAGCAGGAAGCCTGATGCAGGACTTATTCCCAGGACTCAGTGATCATGATCTGAGCTGAAGACACATGCTTAACCAACTGAGCCACCAAGGCACCCCTCAACTTTTTCTTTTTTAGGGGGTTCTACCTAAGATAGCTTTGACTAATCAAAGCAGACAAAATATAAAGATTTTCTAGTAGGTGGCATTCTATAAGATTTATAGGTGAGTCCTTAAATTTAGGTTTATTTTTTATTTTAAGTTAAATTTTGTGTATGGTATTAAGTAAATATCTAAATTCTTATTTTGCCACGTGGTTACCTAATCGTTTCAGCATTATTTGTTGGATAGACTGTCCTCCTCTCTTCTTTACTGAATTGCCTTGGCATTGTCGTCAAGAATAAATTGACCACAAATGTGTGACTATTTATTTCTTTTCCTTCTATTCTAGTCTATAAATCTATAGGTCTATCCTTATGCCAATACCAGAGATTCATAATTACTGTATCCTAATAGTTTTGAAATCATGTAAAGTTTTCAAATCATGTAAGGTAAATACTCCAGCTTTCTTCTTCTTTTATGTCGTTTCTTTGGCTATTCTGGTTCCTTTAGCATTTCCACATAAATCTAATGATCAATATCAACAAAAAAGCCTGCTGATATTTTGATAGGAATTGTATTGACTCTATAGGAATATTTAGGGAAAATAGTCATCTCAAAATCATTGAGTGTTCCAATCCAGGGACTTGGTATATTTCTCCATTTGTCCAGGTCACCTTTAATTCCTCTCAACAATGTTTTGTGGTTTTCAGTGTACACATAGTGCATTTTTATTCAATTTATTTCTAATTGACTTTGATCTTTTTGAAACTAGTGCAAATGGATTTTTCCCCTAATTTCATTTCTGGATTATTCATTGCTACTGTATAGAAATAACATGAATTTGATAATTGATCATGCATTTTGCTATCTTCTTAAACTTGCATATTAACTCTAGTAGTTCATTTTGTAAATTTCTTAGGATATTATACATAAAATACTATACCTGTGAATAAAGATAGTTTCGATTTTTTTCCAATATGCTTATTCATTTTTTAAGATTTTATTGATTTATTCATGACAGACACAGAGAGGCAGAGACAGGCAGAGGGAGAAGCAGGCTCCCTGCAGGGATCCTGATATGGGACTTGATTCCAGGACCCTGGGATCACAATGTGAGCCAAAGGCAGATACTCAAGCCCTGAGCCATCCAGGTGCCCCCCATATACTGCTTTTTAGTAGTCTTCTTGTCTTATTATACTAACTAGAATACACAGTAAAATGTTGAATAAAAATTGTGAAAGCAAATATTCTTGCCTTATTCTGGATCTTCTAGAAAAAGTATTTTGTATTTCACCATTGAGCATGATGGTAACTATAAGACTTTTCTCTAAATGCTCCACTTGAGGTTGAAAAATTCCCTTTCTGTTCCTAGGTCATTGTGAAATTTTATTTTGAAGAGATGTTCAATTTTGTCAAATGATTCTTTTCCACATCTATTGAGATAATTATGTAGCTTTTCCATTTGCTTATTTATAAGAAGTAGAATGGCATTTTATTTTTTTAAGTTAAGCCAACCTTGCATTCATGAGATGAACTCCACATTGTTACAGTGAATGATAATTTTTATATGCTGCTGCATTTGACTTGTTAAGATGTTGTAAAGGATTTTCAGATAGATGCTTGCGACATTTTGGTTTTCTTTTCTTGTGATGTCTTTTCTGGCTTTGGTATCAGAATAGTACAGCTCACATAAAATGAATTGGGAAGTGTTTTTCCTCTATTTTTGAAAACCAATTTGTTTACAAATTAGTACTATTTATTTCTTAAGAGTTTGATAGAATTCACCCATCAGGGCCATATTGTATTTGTGGGAGATTTTAAACTAGTAATATAATTTATTTACTCAAAATAGGCCTTATCAGATTTTACATGCCTTCTTAAGTTAGTCTTGGTAATTTGCATCCTCCTAAGGATTTGTCCATTTGTTGGTATATGGTTGTCAATAATATTCTTTCACATTTGGAATGTCTATTGTGATGCCTCCTTTCATTTCAGATTTTGGTAACTTGTGTCTTTCTTTTATTAGTCTAACTGAAGGGTTATCATTTTGTTGATCATTCTAGAAACCAAACATGTATCCAGGATTATCACTCTTTGTATGTTTTCTATTTCATTGATTTTCAGTTTGGCTTTTTTTTTTTTTTTCTTTCTTTTTTTCTTCTACATGCCTTGAGTTTAATTTGGTTATCTTTTTCTTGATTGCAGAGGTAAAAATTTAGATTGCTAACTTTAGATCTTCCACCTTTCTTTTCTTTAAAAGACTTTATTCATTTGAGAAAGAGAGAGAGCACATAGGAGCAGAGGGGAGGGGCAGAGGGAGAAGGTAAGCAGACTCACAGACTCCCTACTGAGCCAGGAACCTGACATGTGGCTTGGTCCCAGGACCTGGAGATCATGAACTGAGCCCAAGGCAGATGCTTAACCATCTGAGTCACCCAGGCACCCTAGATCTTTCCACTTTTCTAATAGAAACATTCAAAACTACAACTTTTCTCTAAGCACTATTTTAGCTGTATACCATACATTTTGATATACTATATATTTTTATTTTTATTCAGTTTAGGACATTTGCTAGTTTCCCATCTGATTTCTTCTTAGGTCCATGAATTATTTTGGGATATGTTATTTTGGAATATTCAGACATCTCCTAGAATCTTACAAAAGGTGATTTACAATTTAATTCTCTCATTGTAAATAAATATAACTGATAAATATAACTATCGGTCTTCATCTTTTAAAACTGAGACTTAAAAATTAAAAAAAAAAATAAAAAAAAAAAAATAAAACTGAGACTTATTTTATAGCCTAGCATATGGTCTACCTAGGATAATTTTGATGTGGACTCAAAAACAATGTGTATTTTTCTGCTTTGAGAATTGTTACCTATGTATCAATCAGGTCAGGTATTCTCTAGTTAATAATTTTTCTTTTTCTTTTTCTTTTAAAAAAAGATTTTATTTGTTTATTTGAGAGAGACAAAGATAGTGAGAAAGAGCAGAAGGAGAAGGAGAAGCAGGCTCCCCACTGAGCAGGGAGCCTGATGTGGGGCTTGATCCTAGGACCCTGGCATCATGATCTTAGTGGAGGACAGACGCTTAACCAACTGAACCATTCAGGACTCTTCTAGTTACTTTTTTTTTTTTTTTTGGTTGTTCTATTACTTACTGAGAGAACAATATTAAAATACCCAACTAAACAACTTATTAAACTCAACACCCAAGAAACAAATAATCCAATCATGAAATGGCCAAAAGACATGAACAGAAATTTCATCAAAGAAAATATACATACAGCCAATAAGCACATAAAACTCTCTGCATTGGGTCGCCAGGGTGGCTCAGTGGTTGCGCATTTGCCTTTGGCCCAGGGCCTGATCCTTGAGACCCAGGATTGAGTCCCACATCAGGCTCCCTGCATGGAGCCTGCTTCTCCCTCTTCCTGTGTCTCTACCTCTCTATCTATCTCTCATGAATAAATAAATAAAATCTTTAAAAAAAATGCTCTGCATCACTTGCCATCAGGGAAATACAAATCAAAACTACAATGAGATACCACCTCACACCAGGGAGAATGGGGAAAATTAACAAGACAGGAAATAGCAAATGTTGGAGAGGATGTGGAGAAAGGGGAACCCTCTTGCACTGTTGGTGGAAATGTGAAATGGTGCAGCCACTCTGGAAAACTGTGTGGAGGTTCCTCAAAGAGTTAGAAATACAGCTACCCTATGACCCAGCAATTGCACTACTGGAGATTTACCCTAAAGATACAGATACAGTGAAATGCTGGGACACCTGCATCCCGATGTTTAAAGCACCAATGGCCACAATAGCCAAACTGTGGAAGGATCCTCAATGTCCATTGACAGATGAATGGATAAAGAAGATGTGGTCTATATATACAATAGAATACTATTCAGCCATTAGAAAGGATGAATACCCACCATTTGCTCAGATGTGGATGGAACTGGAGGGTATTATGCTGAGTGAAGTAAGTCAATTGGAGAAGGACAATCACTATATGGTTTCACTCATATGGGAAATATAAGAAATAGTGAAAAAGATTATAGGGGAAAGGAGGGGAAATTATAAGGGAAAGGAGGGAAAAAAGGATTTGGAAGGGGTAGGTACCATGATAATTGTGATATTGTAATTTATAGTAGGAAATACAGATTTGTCCCTCATCCTCAGTTCCTGACATGCAGGTCCTAAAACCTTTGTAAATTCCTAACTGATAAGAACATTAGGAGCATCTTTTGTCTAATGAGGTGATTCCAAGTGGCCTCCTGGATCAGACTATCCTCAGTTCTCTAGAAGTGGGGGAGAAGGACTGGAAAATAATTAATAATTGGTCACAGTTACATGAAGTTGCCAGAAAATCTCAATAGTATGGGGTTCAGAAAGCTTCCAGGTTGGTGAACACATCCACATGCCAGGAGGATTATACTCAGCCCTGACTCCACAGGGACAGAAGCTCCTCTACTTGGGACCCTCCCAGTCTTGACCCTATGTATTTCTTATCTGGCTGTTCATCTGCATCCTTTATCATACACTTTAATAAACTGGTAAATGTAAGTAAGTGCTTCCCTGAGTTCTCTGAGCCATTCTAGCAAATAAAATTGAATTCAAGGCAGGGGGTAGGTCATGGGACCTTCCAATATACAGGTAAGCTGGACAGAAGTTGTGGGTAATATGGGACCACCTACTCGTGTCAAGCATCAAAAGTAGAAGCAGTTTTGTGGGACTGAGTCCTTAAGTTGTGGGATGTGATACTGTCTCTGGATAGACAGTGTGAGGATTGAGTTAAATTGTAGGAAACCAAGCTCAGAAGTGCTTGGTGGGGTGAAACTCCCACATATCTGGTGACCAGAAATATCAGAAGTAAAGTGTTCTGTGTGAAAGTAAAGGAGAAGGACACTGGAGAACTGTAGACTTTTCCAATCCAATAGTTTTTCTTCGTTTTCTTTATACATTTGAAATAAAGGCCAGTTTTTATTTTGTGTTTGGACAACGCTGCCTCATCTACTTCTCCCTGATTCCTTTTATCCAGACAGGAAAGTCCATCCTTCTTTACCCATCCTTAACTTTGTTTTTGGTTCAGTGGGGGTATAGCTGAGCTCTAACCACTGGAACCCAGGAAATAACAAAATTAGTTTCAGTGGATCACTGCTCTGCTTTTTAGAGCATGCTTATACAGAGGGATGCAGATGGTCTGTTTTACATTTTTTCATTCCTTCATAGTTATATAAAATCCTTTCATATTCAATATCATTTTGTTGCTCTCATAAACATGAAACAGAAGCAGTATTTTTATCCTCCTCATTTCACAGGTGACAAATGATGGTTCAGAGAGGTGATGTTAAGGACTCCTAGGTGCACAGTTAATAATTGTAAAGCCAGGCATTAAAATGAGGTTTCCTGTCTCCAATTCTTATGCCCTTTGCACTATATCATATCATATAGAAAACAAAACCAGGTAATACAGTCATTATTCATCAAAAAATTTAGAGAGATTACATATGCTTCCAACCTGCTTACATTATAATCCTATAGTTAAAATAATCAAAATGCTTATTTAGGGGAAAAATGGGTGGAGTGTGTGTCTCAAAGGCAAGAATATGGACACAAAATGTCTTAAGTCATTCTCCCCAGTGGCTTACCCTGTAGGTGATGTCTTCTGAGATAGTTGATGTGCCCACAGTAGACTCTGCTTGCCACAAAGTCTCCTTGATGCTACAGCCATAAAGGAACACATTCTTTTTTTGAGAGTGGCCATGGAAATCACAGAAGACCTACAATGATCAAACAAAGGAGGAAAAAAAAATCCAGATCATGTCTATTGGTTTCTTAAAAGTCTCAAGTGTCAACTTTCTCAGATAGATACTGTTTACTTAACAGAACCAGTCACATGTGGATCATTGGTAATCTTGGTAAGAGTTGTATTGGTAAATCCAACCCTAGACCTGTGAATGAATCCATCTAACTCAGACCCAAAGACCTGCCCAGTGTACCTGGATGATTCTCACACAGTATCATTAGAAATAATGCATAGTTTTTGCTTAAGCCACCAAGTTTTGAGGTTGTTTGATATCCAGCAAAAGCTAACTGCTACAATAAGCTGTGTTCTTAATCTAAATATTTACTACCCTTTCTTCCACATTTAAACTATACTCATCTCCCTCCCAAGGAAGCCTCCCTGAACACCCATCCTAACACAGTATCAGACCCCCAGTCCAAACTTCCGTGATGGTTTCCAGACCTCATATGTGCCTCTTCCTGATCTATGAACTAAAAAAGCCAGTCATCTGCCTTCTACTCACCTACATACAATGGCAGAATGAGGAAACATTACTCCCAATAAAACACTCATGGTTGAAAGAGATAGAGTAGGATGGACACAGTAGTCACTTGTCCATAACAATTCTGAAATGATATTGGGCAGACACTGTGAGTGTCCTATATACTGTAGTATAATTTAATGAAATATTGTGTTTCCTTCCTGAAATCAGAAAGAGACCTGGTGCTATCAATTGCTTTTGATCATACAATTGATAAAATAAAAAAAAAATGCAAGAGAAAAATTAAAAGGTACAATTTTTGAAAGGAGTAAATAACACTGTATTTTCCTACATAAATGTTGTGAAACATAGAATATCAAACATCTGTGGGTACATACAAAATCACAGGTTAGAAGGTCAATATCTAAAAGTCAAGTCCATTTATATACACTATCAATATACAAATAAAAATCTGAATTTAAAAATAGGATTTAAAATAGCAGAAAATCATTAATCTCATAAGAATAACTTTAAAGATGTGCAGGACACATTATTGAGAAAAATGAAAATTTTTAATTCTCAGCTAATTTATCTACCTAGATTCAATGCAGTATCAAAGACACAGAGGGTGTTTCATTTTGTTTTGTTTTTATTTTGTGGAAACTCACAAACTGATCCCAAGCCAAAACAGAAGTACAAACAGCCAAGAATGACTGAGGCAGTCTTGACAAAGAATGAGAATACTGGACAAATTATTTAGAGATATCAAAACTTGTTTTGAAGTTACAGTATTTCATACATAGTATTACTGATAAAAGAATACATAAATCAATCAGTGGAGGAAAATAGATATTTCAGAAAAGGACTCTCACATATAGTCACTTAATTTATGACAAAGTTGATACTCTGGTGCTGTAGGGAAAAAATGGTCTTGGAAGACTTACTGCCCCATGTAAAAAAGGTAGAAAAAAAATGTATATCCCTCCCTCATAATATGTTAAAACACAAATTCCACACAGATGGTAAATCATAATATGAGAGATAAAATTATAAAGCTACCTGGGCGTAACAACATAGGCTATTCTGTATGACCTTAGAGTTAGAATGGAGTTTTTAGAGGACACAAACAAGAAAAACACATAAATGAAAATACTTTAAAAAAATACTTAAAAATTAGATATAGTCGGGGTGCTAGGGTGACTCAGTCAGTTAAGCATCTGATGCTTCATTTCAGCTCAGCTCATGATCTTAGGTTTGTGAGATCCAACCCTGCTTTGGGCTCCATGCTCAGCACAGAATCTGCTTGAGATTCTGTGTTTCCCCCTCCCTTTTCACACTCATACTCTCTCTTGCTCTCTCTTAAATAATTAAATAAGTCTTTCAGAAAAATTAGACATAGTCCATTAAGAACTTCAGCTCATCCAAAGACATTATGAAGAATATGAAAAGGCAAACCAAAGAGTGAAATAATCTATTTGTAATACATATATCAAACATATATATGTATATATATATGTACATATACACACACACATATATAGTGCACAGCTATATATTTCTGTACTCAACAAGAAAAAGAGAGACAACCCAATTTTTTTTAAATGGGCAAAAATCTTCAATTGACATTTCACAAAAGAGAATGTCTGAATGGCTATTAAGCAAATAAAAGTGTACTCAACCTCAATAATATCAAGAAAATATAATTTACGTGCCTCAGTGAGATGCCACTGCGTCTAAGTGGTTATGAGGATGCTGATATCATAATGATAAAGACCACCAAGCAGTGACCACAGTATGAAAGAAGTAAAACACTTGAACCCAGTTTGTGGACAGTAAATTGATACCATTCCTTTGCAAACAACTTGGGAATGTCTTCTAAAGCTGAATATACACATATTCTAGAACCCTCCGGACAGAAATGCATATACCAAGGACCAGAAGATATCAAAAAGGTACATTGTAGCACTACTTTTACTAGCTTAAAACTGTGAACAGTACAATGGATTGATTAATTGTGGTAAAATCATTTGACACAATATTGTCCAACACTGAGAATAAACCAGCAAGCTAGACACTAGAGTACATCCAAGGATATCTTTTATATGATTTTCAGAAAGAGGCAAAACTAATGCAGTGGCATAAATTAGGGGGGTTGGGTATTATTGTTTGGTATTTCTGAGTTGCTGGTCATGTTCTTTTTCCTGATTTGGTTGGTGGTTACACGGTGTGTGCATTTTGTGGCAGTTTATCAAGCTGTGGAGCTGTGATCTGTGTACTTAAAATTAAAAGATGATACCTACACATTGTGTGTTTCAAAAAGAGACAGAAATCCTAATATTTTAAGGAGGTATGTCTCCTTACCTCACATTGGTTCCTTAGTCTCTAGAAATGTAGCCTTTGCATATTAAGTTGAGAACACAGAGTAGGCAATTGAAGGTGTTTGTCAAATTTAATAATGATGCAGAATTGAGATAAGTGATAGAGTAAATAAGAGTGGAAATTGTAAGTGGCAAAAAGAACAGAAATACTTAAATTGAAATAAATGTACTGTCCTACAATTAGATTCAAGCAGTGGCCCAAGTAAGATAGACACAGTTAGCTAAGAAGTAGATTTTGAATGAGAGATCCACAGGTTTTCAATGGCAATTTGCTCAGAATAAATCAGAGGCTGCAGATGTCAAAAATTAATTTAATCATAAATTGCTTCTGGAGAAGTAAAGTGGCCATATATTAAGAGAACAATCCATTCAATGTAACTCATGCTGGCTAATTTATATCTAATGTAGTGTTTTTCATTTCTGAGTGTGGCGTTTTAGAACAAGCCAGGGCACCTCAATAAAGAGGAACCAGAAAACCGGAAAACCAAGAAAAATGGGAATGTTTGTAAACAAAGAACAGCTAAAGATACTGGAGATGTTTGTCCCAGAAAAAAAGAAGGCTCAAAGGGGTCTTGATATGAGTCTCACAAATTTCCAAATTCTTCCAGTTGGAACCTGAATAAATAACTTGCTATCACTTCAGAAAGCACAGGAAGGCAAAAGGAAGGATAATGTGGACATAGATTCCAGCTCTATATTAAATTCAACAGCTATTGAGTATCTATTGCTGGCAAGAAATAACTCTATGATTAGAGCTATGCTGTGGCACACTTTTAAAAACTTCCATTCTCTATAAATGTTTCAGTAGAAGCCAGATGAATGGCTATCAATGATGTTGTTGTTTGAGAAGTTAGACTAGATGGTGACTTTTTTGGTATGTAATAAAGCCTTAAAGTTCACTGAATTAATAGGAAGCTGTTGACAGCAGGGATGGCATCCCAGGACACTTGGGGTGCATGGATGGAGCCCTAAACAAACACACATGTCAAAGAAAACCAAAGGGACAGTGAGTTAATGGTCTGTCCAGTCACAATAGGAGAAAATGAAGACTAACTCTCTTGTGGCAGGTTAGAGCTGCTAAGTTATGTTGCTTTGTTGGTGGGCCATGGAAGTAAGGAAGAATTAGTGGTAACAGGACTGATTTTCAGGAAAAAGGTTATTGCAGGACATGGAGTACTGACTTGATTGAGAGCCAGAAGGCAGGTTTTTGGACAGACCAAGTATGTATGAGATGTTTAAGGACTTATGGACTTGAAATTGTTCTGTATGTTCACCTTCTTGTCCTCTCCCTCTTTCTCCTAATTGTCAATAATGGATAGCTACTACTACACTGGGGGTGAGAGTGTCTTTAAATTACATTGTAAATTCCTTGTTAGCAGAAAAGTATTTCTTAAATAGTTCTTCTCTCCAATAAAATAAGAAACTGTTTTTATTTTTTAAATGGAATCCTTTATTCTTGTTTCAAGTTGAAGTCTTATGAGAAAAATAAATCTGCCCAGATTCTAGACATCACTGTGAGTGCCAGAGCTAAAATGATAAGCAGATTTGGGTGGAGGGAGTCAGTCCAATGACATGTCAAACCACATACAAGACACAGAATGAAAACACAGAAACAGTGAAGGAGTAGAGTACTTGTTCCTCAAAGAGTGGGATAATCAAGCAGATGTATAGAGAAAAATAGAAAACAGAAAATGTGGGTGTAGAAAGAGAAAAATGAGAGATGGGAAAATAATGGTTCGGGCTTCTGGTACTTTCTAGTTCCTGTAAGATTATAGAACTTCTTTCCTTCAAAACTTTCTATCTTATTGCTTGGGTTATATTGACCAAGACTCTCTTATTTCCAACAAATAAACCCCCTAGGCCAGTGTTTCTCCATCTTGTTTGTGCACTAAAATCTCCTGAGGAGATTATAAAAATATCAATGCCTGAAGCCCACCTCCAGAAATTTTTATTTAATTGGTCTGCAGTCATGCCAGAGCTGTGGGATTTTTTTTTTTTTAAGTTTTCCAGGTGATTCTAATGTGTATTGAGGGTTGAAAACCACTCCGTCCTGTCAAGAGTTTAGAGCAGTGGATCTTACATGTTACTGAGTGCTGGAATAACGTGGGAGATGTGCCACAGTGCAGATTATAAACCACTCCGCAGCAATTCTGCAATTCAAGTAAGTCTGGGGTAGGCCCCGGGAATTTACATTTCTAGCAAGTCCTGGTGATGCTGATACTTTGGACCTAAGCCCATGCTTTGGAAGTCTTTAGCCTAAAGGAACCAATAGAAATGTTGGAGGTTTAATCCTCTGCCATCATGAATTTGCCACTAACCTTTATCTATTACACCTCAGTGTCTCTCTGTGAATTAAACACCCACCATTCTTATGAAAAGTGTGCAAACAAATTAAGGCTGTGTCTTAGCAACAGATTTCTCAATAAAGCCAGAAGCTTTGCCTTCGTGGTGACAGGCGCCCCTTAAATACTGAATTCAACTGAAGAAAAGAGTTTTCTTTTTTTTTCTGATCCTTACAGACTCGGGAAGCTGAGGTAAATGACAAAGTATAGACCTATTCACCTGTGGGAATGAGCATTGCTTAGCCCTGGGACTTCTAGTGGCCTCTGGAGATCCACAATAGAGGAGGTGCCGACATTGTCCTGGTTTTTGCTCAAATAACATTCCTAAAAATAAATGCTTGTTAATTATAAGACACATGTATTCCTCTAAATTATAGGGGGCAATTACAAGACAAATGATCAAGTTATTTCTGTTGAGGGAGCTTTTTCTTTCCTATGGGGAAGATGTAATGCTTCCTTTCAAAAAAATTCTGTGCCAGGTAAGTAGGAAGTGTGCCCAGTGATGGCACTCTAATATCCACAGACTAACCTATGGTCGTATCTTGCTTATTCATTGATTGATTCAGCAAGTATTTACTAGATATCTGCTTTGTGGCAGAAGAAATTAAAATTTTAATATAATATGGCATTGTGCTTACTAAAACAATAGTTACTTTACTGAAGATTTAGGATGCTTCAGACAATGAGCTAAAGACTTAAAGTATCTCATGATGAAGCAAGGGCTACCATTATCCCCATTTTTGCAGCCAAGAAAACTGAATTTCATATAAAATAAGTAACTCATCAAGGTATACCCAGGTTTGCACTGCTCTTAAGTATGCAAGTAAATATTTGAACCCCAGTATGTTCAATCCAGAATACATATTTTAAAACACTTTTAAAAATTCTGTATTGCCTCTTCCAGGAGGTGTTTTGTTGGGATGATCCCATGAGTAAAAAGAAAATCATATTGCAGTGAGAGGAGGGTAGAAGTAGAGGTAAGTACAGGGTCTCTAAGAAGTCAAATAAGGGGACATATTGCATGAATCCAGGATCATCATTCCCACTGTGCACTCCAAATAAATGGTACTGATGAGGATATACAACGTAGTGGTCCTAGGATTCTCTGGAGTGGTGGGGTATCTTAGGTTGAGTCCTACTGAGTGAGAGCTGTCCAAGCCAATGGAATAAGGAAGAAAGCACCAAGAATCTGAGGAGCTGCAAGCATTTGGAATATGACTGAAGGATAAAAGGAAAGGAGAATGGACATTAATATCTGCATGTGGGCAGCAGGCAGATCAGTGATATCCTTGCACACCACTCTGGAATGTTTGGACATTTCTCCTGAAGGTGGTACAGGAGCCATTAAAGTGTTTGAGGCAGGAGAAACAACACGGTCAGGTTGCCAGGACAGGAATGCTAGAAGTAGACTGGAGGACTGACACCAGGCCCAAGAGATGACAAGGGCCTAGCTAATGCAGCAGAAGCATGGAGCTTAAGGAAGGACATTGAAAGACAGAAAGGATGTTGGGTGAAAGCGGTAGGAAGTAAAATCTACAGGAGTTGGAGATGAAATGGATCTAGAGGCCAAATGAGGAAGAGGTTAAAGATACTACCTGGATTTCTGGATTAAGTGAACAGGCAATATGACTGTGCTTTTCCCCAAGGCAAGGAATATAGGCAGAGATGAAGATTTGGAGGTTTCATCTCCTTAAATTGTGTTTTACTTGGGCTGGAGTGGTTAGTTCTGAACCTGCTTGCCCTGGGCTAAACTGACTCCCCTGTCTCGCTTTCTTCATCGGCAAAGTATTTGGTGTTGATTGGATTACAATTTTGAAATCAGATTCTTCTGCATCTCCCCAGTACCTTTTCCAGTGAATTCTTGTCTGAGCTAAATTGCAAGGTTAATTTAATTCATGCAATCGTGAGTTCCATCATCTCTTGCTCAACAAAGAGATGATTCAGGACCACATTACTATGCTCCTAAAATGCCCTCCTCCCCTTTCGCCTCTATTCCTTGGTCCCATTCCTGTTCCTCCATAAGCTAATTGGGCCCCTTATGTAAGAGGTTAAGCCCCATCTCAAATGCACACCCCCCACCGATTGTTTCCCTGCTCCTCACAGCTCACCCATCCCTGATTGTGTTTACTGCTCTGCTCTGACGGATTTAAGCTGCTGTGTTTTCCATTCCTGACATCTGGGTCCTGTTCCTGCTTCCCAGCAGTGAGACCTCTGCATTATTTATGCCACTGCCACAGGAAAATGAAGGTGAGGCTGAGCCGTGAGAAGGCACATTCTGGGGTATGTGATGGAAACCCAAAACAGCAATGCTTCTAATTAAACCAAGTAAGGCTCACTAAAGCCCTGGAGATTCTGACTTGTACACAATATTTTGTGGGCGGCATTCAGCCCAAGCTCCTGAGTGGAACAAACATCTCTATGAGGGAAATAATATTGATGGCATATTCAATTGTTCTCCAAGAGCCCCGTTTGCAAGACCAAATTTTCCAGATCTGTTACTGGCAGTCATGCTCTCTCCTTAGTATCTCATCTGAGGGGGAGCAACATCCAGTCATGGCTGAGGTGAACCATGGGGGGCCTGGGTAGAATTTATTCCTACAACTACCTGAAAGGGGATTTTATGCTATATTCCCTTTCCTAAAGGGATACACTTTTACTTAAACTGGGCCATTACGGGCTAAAGTTCCAACATGGCCTTAGGAAAAGCAGCCTGTACTTACAAATCAGTTGGGCCCTCTCCAATGGCTAATGTGCGGTGATTATTTCACCTGAAACTCAGCAGAAGCTTCAATAACTAACCAGCGATGAGACTGTCCAGAGCAGGACCCTTTATTACATGTTATAAAATGCTGGAGGACATTTCCTGACATCCCAGTGTTATGTATTACAATGTCCTTATTTCCAAGATAGTTGAATTACATTAAGACTGCCCATGAAAATTAACACAAAACATACAGTCTAATACGTGGCTCTGTTTTGGACATAGCCAAAACTAACCCTTCTGATTAGTAATGATAAATTTAATATCTGCTATTTACTAGACTGCCTGGTAGGTGCCAGTCACACTGCTAAGATTTGACACACATCTGCAATCAGTATGAAAGTCTGACCAGGAGGATATCATCCAAATTTTCAGAGGAAGCTCAACTTCTGCAAAGTTAAAGGATGTTAAATGGCTTGCCCATGACCACCCTTAAAAAAACAATGTTTTATCTCAGACTCTGATCCATCTGGCTCCAAAGATTTAACACAATAAAAAGTTTAAATCGTGGGATATACTAGTGATGAAGAGCAGTATGACAAGATTTTCAGTTAGCAAAATTAAGACTGAGCTCCTGAGCTTACCTTGAACTCTCACCTTGGCTAATTTTTACTCCCTGTCTCTGGCTGGCTTGGCCCCCCGTGAGCAGTGAGCTTAACGCCCTGAGAGGACATTTGTATAGTGAGTTCTTGACAGGTTTCTCAGTAGTTAAAACTGTTCCTTTTCCCCAGTTTTAAAGGGGAGAAGCACCAGCGTGGGTACCACCTTTGGCCAACGTCCCAGTGATCTGTCAGCCTGGGTAGGGCCCCTGCCATCCATCTCATTCAGTATTCAGTTTCAGTTCCCAAGGTTCTCAAGGTATTAATCTACCATTTTGTGTGTCAGCCCCAATTGGGATAGATAAGTTATTGGGACCCCCATCTTCTTCAAAAGGTGGAGTCTAAACTAATCTTTTTGACCTATGGTGGATGTCCAGATTGTCTAGATAAACCCAGAAGGTGGGTGCAAATGCTGACCCACCACCATGCTTACCTACTCCATGTAAGGAGGCTTGCCTCAGTTTCCTGATTTGCATTCCTATCTTCAGGGACTGTCAGTTGTCTTGGATGCCTAGGCTGGACTGTGTTTTAGAGTTGGTAACCCCCACTTTCTAGGACTAGAATGTTGAGGTGTCCAATCCCATTGGCCATGACCTTGCTGCCTTGATCCACTCACCAACCAGCCCTCCTCAAGCATATGTATTGAGCAGATGAAGCACAGGTCCATGGTGTCTTCCTTTCAAACTTTTACCTGTGGCTCTCCCTCACAGATAACAGTCTTATGGTAAAATTAGTCCATCTGGTCCTGTCTCCATGTATTTCTTGACTCCTCTCCATCCTACCAGCTCTAGACAGAGGCACCTTCACATTGATTTAGGCAACTACCTTCCTACTGTCCTCTGTACTCCATCTCCTAGCTTTACTCCACCTCCTTGCTCCCCCCCCCCCAAAAAAAAGAAAGAAAAATAGGGAATTGGCTCAAACTTTTTTGAAAAATCTGATTGGCCCTCCCTGTGGCGTATAGAAAAACCCAGATTTCCACCCTTGTGATATACACAACAGGTACATTAGAGACTTGCAAGGGAGAAAGAGGAAAAATTATCTGCCTTTCAACATAAATTTATTCAAGACACTTTAGCAATTCACTTAAATGTAGACTACTTACGTCTATAAAAATACCTATAAAACATGGTTTCTGGTATGTTAGAGAAGCACTGTTTAAAATGTGTTCTGATAGAGTGGGAAAAATTTTAAATAAAAGAATATGGAATCAAATATAAATTATTTTCACCCAGGACCTCCACGAACATTCTGTCCCCATCCCTCAACTATGGCAGTAAGATTTATTTTTTACCTATCATACCCTTACACATGAAAAAAAGGGGAATTCTAGATGCAGTAACTTAGCATGAATCCATGAAAATGATGAAAAATAACACTTGTCCTTCTGCCACTTCTGAGGAATAAAATGGAAATAAATAGTGTGTATAGTGTATCTCATTGCCCCGAGGACAAGGTTTTAGAAAGAGGCATGCCATCCCTTCCTGTTCTCTCCTTTTGTGTCTTTTAAAAGAAACTGATTAACTAAAAACATATGCCAGAGGGACAGAATAAGACCAGGAAAATCATTTAAGTAGCTAAAAATTCTGTTCCACTGGGCCCCAGAGAAAGATAAAACCAAAATATGCCCACCCTGTCCCTTGGCAGAAGGCGGCCTAGTTTGTATAAGTTGTAAATGGAAATCAATCAGCTCTTCAAAGAGCTGTGAAATCCCTTTACCAGCACACACTCTGATAGTGAGAGCCAAGAGAAGAATGGATACCTCTCTTAATTCCAAAGCCTAGATTCTTTGCAGGGGTACAATGGTCAGGCCAGCTGCAACACAACAGCCTAGAAGAGGCTGTTGGCCTAGCTTCCTGGGAGCCTGCAGAAGCCTGAGAGCTTTCCTCCCTCCCCTTAGCTGTGCCCCTGGCCCTTGCGGAGAGCTCCACAAAGAGAAGATTCAGTGCCTCCTACTAGGCTGGCAGTGGTGAAGCCTGTCTGTTCTTTGGGCTTCTCTGCTTGCATGCCTTTTCTCTGGCCGGACCTTTCGGGCTGATAAATAGATCTTCTACTACACCCTTCCTAGTCTGCTATGCACTGTTCCTTGGCTTAAATTGCATGCCTGTGGGCTGGTCAGTCTCATTTGGGGCAGGTCCCCTTGTCCCCTAGTAGTATTTCAAATCCCTGTATGCTTTGATTTGTTTATCTTTAATTTTCCGTATTTAGATAAATATGTACTATAGCAACATGTACAGACCTCAAATGAGTTTTTAATAAATGGGTTTTATGTAAGTGATTCTTTAATAGAGATATAGAACATTTCAAATAGCTTCAAAATTTCCCTTCTGGCCTCTATTATTAAACTCCTTTCTGAGGCAACCACTGTGCTGATTCCTTGATCTTGAACCTTACATAAGTAGAAACACAGAGTGTGTACTCTCTAGTGTCTAGCCTATGTCACTCAACATGCTTCTGAAATTCATCCATGTAGTTCATTACTGTTGGGTTTTTTTATTGTTTATTTTTTGCTGAACAGTATTCCAATGTATGAGTATGCAAATACTATATTTCTGGGCTTTGGATCCAATATTTGGAATGGATTTCCTGACCCTCTAACAAATTAGAGATAGAAAATAAGGGGTCAAGAAAATGGGAAAGACGCTGTAATGTCAGTGTCACATCAAATGAGTCTATGCCACCAGTTAATAAGAAACTTCCCTTTCTTTGTTCCTTGCAACTACCCCAAGTATAGAAAACTCGCCAGTTTCACAAGGAAGAAGATCTAAGGGATCACAGACAGGCCTGTAGACCCTTTGACGAAAGAATATTTTTCTCTACTTTACTGTAATAGAAACCAAGAAAAACTCTTATTAATCCTTCAAGTGCAGCTCAAGTAGCATCTTTCATTTCTAGTTTTTCCATAACCTTGAAAGAAGATGACTCAACCCCTTATTTGTGTTCCTACAACAACTCATAAGAACTTTTGTTACAGCTTTTACCATCTTGTACTACTTGATTTCTTTGCAGACATGACTCCACTTTCTAACAAAGTAAACTATAGACTACCCAGAAAAAAAAAAAGACCATATTTTTCTTTTCCAGTGATTTATACACAATTGGTGTGGAAGAATGGACACATGGATGACTGCCCAGATGGATAGGTGGATGAAAGGCAGGATGGGTAGATAGATTGGTGAATAGGTGTATGATGGATGGATGGATGGATGGATGGATGGATAGATGAGTGAATGAAAAAGTGGATGGTTGGATGTATGGATGTACGTATGGATGGATGGATGGGTGGATAGATTGGTGAATGGGTATATGATGGATGGGAGGATAGATAGATGAAACAGTATGTAAATATTGCCATATTGCTTATAAACTGAATGATTTGTCTGGTCTATAGCAATCCTCAGCATTATCAGGATACCGTTCTCTCACTATCTCACATTCTCATTGGTTCTGGGAGTTCATATTATTCTACCCACCAATAGGCAAATGCCTGAGTATCAACTGGAACAGGTTAAATCTCCTAGCCATCAGAAAGTAGCTTCCTGATAATATTAGGAATGTTAATATTCAGTTAATATTTCCATAAGCGCTGGAGGCTGGACAAAGTCACAGTTAATCCGCAACCATGTAGGCCAAAAGGCAATCTGGACACCATGAAAAGCTTCTCCATACAGGACAAGCCTGAGCACAGAATGAGTGGCAGTGCTTCTGCTGTCAGCAGGCAGCTGGTTAAATACAGCCTCACAGGTAACTAAAAGGTGATGTTGAGCCCATTAGAGAGTTTTGTAACACTGTGAATAGCATTTAGTACTCAGCTGTTTCTCACCCACCTCTCAGATGGTCCCAGCAGGAAACAAGTCTGTAGCTGTCATGTTTACAGTTAATTAATGTTTATTTATATTTTTTAAACAAGGCATTCACCTGTCACACTTTAAAATAAATGTTCTGCTCTTCAATTAGAGGTTGTCAGGGAGGAATCCTGTTCGTTATGGGTTGAATGCGTGTATATTTAAATGTATATCAAGTAAGGACCTATTTCCCTATAAGTCTCTCTTCTTAGAGGCTAAGGATTTTTTCTCAAAGAACACATTCTTTTCAGGCTTTGACCATAAGATTGGTGCTCTGCTATACAGGCTATGAGCTTGCTTCTAGAGGGCAGACAGCATAGATTGCAGTGTCTCCTTAGGTGGAGAAGTGGGGATTAGATGAAAGTATTGCACATTTGACCAGTGTAGAACAAGGATTCTTAAAGGAAAAGGATATTCTTTGTTCTCTTTTCAGTAAAGTGTTGACTCAAACCCTGCAATTTCCAAAGAAAGGTCTGGCTCTAGGTGATTGGCTCCTGGGAGATCACCTGGACACTCTTGCAATAGTCTGCTAGATAAAAATGTCTTTCTTTCTTTACCTGGGGCCTTAGGTCATGCCAGATGGTTGATGTTGACAACGTGATCTATGGTGGGGGTCTTGGGCCTTTAAATGTCAGTTTGAACTCTACAGGGGCTGGAGACGGTAACTAAGATCAGCCATGTGGGGCACCATAAACATAATGGAGCCCCAGTAAAAACACTGGGCCCAAAGCTCAGATGAGCCTCCCTGTTGGCAGTACCTTTCATATTATCACACATCACTGCTGAATTAAGCACTGTCCATGCATTTCCACTGGGACCAGACACCTGGAGACCTATACCTGTTCCTCCTGGATCCTGCCCTATGCAGCCTTTATCTTTGCTGATTTTAATCTGTATCCTTCCACTGTAACAAACTATAATTATGAGCAAAGCAGCTATTCTGAGTTCTGTTTGTCCTTCTAAGGAATCAGTGAACCTGAGGATTGTCTTGGGGATCCCAATATCCTCTCTCAGAGTAAATGATAAAGATAGATTAAGTTGCAGGGTGAAAAACAGGAAAGAACTGAATGCAAACTCTGCCATATACTGCCTGGTGATGTCAGGAAAACCACCTGACCCCATAATCTTTTTGAGATTTCAATAAGATTCCATACTAGATATTCATCTAATATTTCAATAGACATTCAAGGAATGTGCCACTGTTTTAATCATATATGTTCAAAAAGTGGTTAATGGTAGAGGTTATTGTTTGGCCTATCTGTGAGCTTCTGCACACTATTCTAAGTGTCTTAGGTTTCGTAAACTCTCTAAATTTAGGCATATGTCCCTCCATACTTTTGAAGAGGGTATGTTCACAGTTTGTAGTCAATAAATTATTGTTTTTATACAGTGAACTTGGCTACCATTGCTTCTGTCCTTATCTTGACCTTAGGCCTCTGGTTTCAAGTGAAGACCTTCATCAATTGATGATGAGATTACATCCTGTTATCCACCATAAATTGAAAATATCACACATTGAAAATGTATTTAATACACTTAACCTACTAAAGATCATAGCTTAGCCTTACCTACCCTACAAATGCTCAGAACACCTAATTGGGCAAAATCATCTAACACAAGGCCTATTTTATAATAAAGTTCTGAAAATCTCATATAATTTATTGAATACTATACTGGCAGTGAAAAACAGAATGGTCGTATGGGTACAGAATTGTGATATATGTATGGGTTGTTTATCCTCTTGAATGTCTGGCTAGCTGGGAGCTATGGCTTGCTGCCACTGCCCAGTATCACAAGAGAGGAAAGTACCACATGTTGCTTGCCTAGGAAAAGATCAAAATTCAAAATTTGAAGTATAGAAGTAAAAAATTATGAAATAAAAAGTCATAAGTGGAAGTAATTGGAGTAATGTCGAGTGCTGGACTGTATGTCATCTGTTTTCCTTCAATTGTACAACTGGTATAGGCTTGGGAGTAAAGTATCTAGAACAGTGCCAGAATCATATTTGGAACTGAATAAGTTCTAGTTGAACATGAATATGAACATCTAAAGGATTTCTTCCAATCACTACTTTATATATATTCTTTTTTGACCAATAACTTAAAAACCAAAAAAAAAAGATGTAATAAAGATGTAGAAAATGGGATAAAATACAATGTTTGCACAGCTTTTATCAATGGTTACTGAACCAATGGTTTTCCCCCATTGTGGGTTGTGTCTCCCCCCTCCAAAAAATAAAAAAATATATCAAAGCTTTAATTCTTAGCTTCTATGAATGTGACCTGACCTTATTTGGAGACAGGTCTTCGAAAATGAAGTTAAGATAAGGCCATACTCACAATGGTAGGCCCTAATTAGGTCACCCTAGTCCAATGAGTGCTGTTCTTAGGAGAAGAGGGAAATCTGTACACACACACACACACACACACACACACACACAATGGTCATATGAAAATAGAGGCAGAAATTTGAGGTTGGCTGCCACAAGCCAAGGGATACTGAGGACTTCCAGCAACAGTAGAAGTTAGGGACAGGCAATGGAGGGTTTTTCTTAGAGCCTTCAGAGACATCATAGCCTACTGACACCTTGATCTTAGATGTATAGCTTCCAGAAAAGTTAGAGAATGTATTTCTGTTGTTTTAAGCTACCCAGTCTGTGGCACTTTGTTATGGCAGCCTTAGGAAATGAAGACATCCCCCATTAAAGCTTGTCACACATAGGTCTTTGGCTTGTATCTGGGTTTATTTCCTTGACAGAAAGTAAGCTGCCTCGTGAAAGATGGAAGGAACCAGCCAAGAATGTGGAAGCAGAAGGAAGTGACTCACCCTGGGACTTCGGCCAACTCTACTCAGGTAGTACAGGAGTCCTTTGGCATGGTAGATTGTTGGCTGGAGATGAGCACTGGGAGAGAGCCATTGTCTGTTCAAATCCTCCCCTTTCAGTGAGCATCTGTGACTGCAAGAACAAACAAGGAGCAAATAAATACTTGTTGAGAAGAAAATAACATGGGAAAATAAAGCTCGACAAGACAAACAAACTAATGAATCCAACGTCCCTCTGACTTCTGCCCAATTGGCATCAATTGCAGATGTCCAGAAAGCTGCAGATCTGTCATTTAAGCTCCCAAAGTGTTGTGATTATTCACAGCCCCAAAAAGAACTGGAAGCCATGTTTGACTTGATATTGGGTTATCACAGTTTTAAGACAAAGTTTGGGAAACGTAGTTCCCCATTATATGCATCCTCAGAGAATGAATTTGATAAATTTCTCTGGGCTTTGGGACCTTCAATTCTACAAATAATTAAGTTGAGCTCAAACTGTCATGCTGGGTGTGTTATATACACTATTTCCAGCTGGCCCAATAACTCTGCCAGGTGGATAAGTATTCCATCCCAATGAAGAGATTGAAGCTTAAAAATATTATATAAATGGCCCAAGATCGCATAACTAAGAACTGGGCTTTACATCCAGGTCTATTTTCCTCTGAAAAAGCATAAGGCTCTTTCTCCTATCACCATGCTTCCTTTCTATCCATACAGATGACAGAGAACACTTGACATTTATCCAAAGAATCAGAGTACCTTTTTCAAAGATATTATCATGGAATACTGGCGCTAGAAATGAGCTCAGCGTCATCCATCCCCTCATGTGGGAAATGGAGATGTTCACATCTGAAAGTATCAAGTTACTTTACAAAGTTGACGCAGCTGGTTGACGCAGCTGGTTAGAACAGTGCTGCCTGCAATTCAGAGGGAAGCTGAGACGCTGAGCTCTCAGGTTAAAGTCATCCAAAAAGAGATACTCAGAGATGATCAAGTACAGCCCATGCTCAGGGGAGGCCCACAGCAGTCCTGCTAAGATGCTGTTTACTCAAGATCCCTAACAAGAGAGATGCCACCAATTGAGGGGTAGCAGTCTAGCATCCCCATCAACCTTCTGCCACCCCCACCCCACATCTCCTGTTGTCCTGTACTCTAGCTTCATCAAACGAGTCACAGATCCCTCTGAGCCACTGTGTCTGCTGTGCCTTTGCCAGGACTCCCCACAGCTCCATCCCTTTCCAATTATGCAACTTTCAGGGAAACTTTTCCTGATCCCCAGGCCATTACATTCTGCTCCTATTTGTTGCAATAGCTTCCAGAGGTCCCATTAATCAGAGTCCTCATAAAACCACTTTGGGTAGGGTTTTACAGCTATTTAGTTATTTTTACCTCTCTTTCCTTGGACTGTGAGCCTCCTGGGGGCAGGAACAATCACTTTATTGCCATCAAAACTTTAATAACTGTCAGAATTGGTATTCATTAAATAATTTGGAATGAATAAGTGCACTAGCATTTAATTATAGAATCAGATACGTTTCCTGTGCTTTTTAAAAAATCACTATTTTCAATAAATCTTGGAGATGGAAGGAAAGAGGTTCAGCCTCCCTCTTTCACCACTTTCTCATCTTCATGTTTCTGAAATTATCTTTAAATATTAGTTGCCTGCTGCTTGTCAGCCTCCTCTTACAGCTCGCTGGAAACCAAAAATCTTTAGATTAATCATTTATCCCGATCTCACCATTAAAATATTTTGACTTGAGAAATGGTAGGTTTTTTCATTTTCTTCTCTGACTTTTTTTGTTCTTTTCTCGCTATTTTTCCTCCCTTCCTCTTTTTAATAGCAACGACATCTAGAAATAGGGTTTATCTGTTCTGCCTGGCGACCAGGGATGGAGGTAAAATATAAAGGAGATCTTTAATACTGATAGGAACAGAAAGAAGCAGGCATCCCAGACTTGCTTCAGAGCACATTTGCTGTGTTTAAATGAATTTCTTTTCTCAAATCAAGATACTTGAAGGCACATCATCCCAGAGCCTCAGGACACTAACTGCTCTGTGACTCTCCTTGCCTTGACCTGGATTCTCATCAACACTGGAGATTTGTTTGTTTTGTTTTGTTTTTTCTTGGTAACATTGAAAGTGATGAAATCAGTCAAGATCCCTTAAAAGCATTTCTATTTGTATAAATGAAAATGCAAATATTATATATGTCCAGTAGCCATCAATTCCATGTCACCTCTCTCTTTCTGTATGCTCTGTGGAGACCAAGTACAGAGACAATGGGGAAAAGCTTATAGGTCACCACATAGCAAAACTATCATTCTAGATTACAAGTTTCAAAAATAGAAAAAGTGAAGTTTATGCCGCAATCAGAATAAGCCCTGGGTTTAGGTTAAGAAGACCCACTCCCAACTCTCAGTTCCGTCACCAGATATGGGATTTGGGATGCTCTTTCAGAGTTAATATTTTCACAAGCAAAAAAATATATAGCTATGCATAACCTGCTTCCCTGAATCATTTTGAGGATCAAATAAAATAACGTCTTCTGGAGAAATATCTATTTAACTGTATTCTACCCATGTCTCTATGTCATGTCCATACCTATATCCATGTGAACATCCCCATCTATGTCTGAATGTACATCTTCATCCCTTTCTATAATGCTCAGAGATGCAGAGAAGTACTTGGACTATGTTTATCGGTTCCTCTCCTCATCTTATTTTTTTTCATTATGAAGAATAATGAAGGAGCTATATGCAGGTTTATTGGAAGGGATACTTTGGTTAGGAATCCCAAACAAAAGGCTGTGATCAGTTTCAATTACCACTTGAGCAGACTTAAAGGTGAAAGCAACAAGACTAAAAAGAAAAGAATTCATCTAAGAAAAAAGTATGAGGGAATAACTATGTAAATTGGACTTTGGGATGTTAAATAGTGCAGAGGGGATTGGCAGATGGCATCTAAGATTATCTAATTACGTGGATTTCGAGAAATTGGACCCACGTAAGACTGAGGAACCTGTTAGTGTCAGGTAAATTTTGTTTTGCGGTTGGAGACAGTGATGCATTCCCTTCATACCCATAGGTTGTATGGATTTGGAAGCCCATATTTTTGTATTTGTATTCAGGGCACTGCATGGCTATGATTTGGAGAGTATCTCTATGTATGCCTATTGCTACAGCAGTTCCTATACCTATGCAATTGCAGATTATCACAATATGTACTACACGTAACTTGAGTGCTTTTCCTTTTAAAGCAAATCCATTTGCTTCCAATCTCCAAATCCATTTGGCATTTTGTGTTAATAATATCAGAGATTCATGCAGTCAGAGAAACTGCTGCTGTTCTTCCCAGAGATTTGTTTTAAGCATTTGAAGATGAAACGTACCCAATCTTATTATCTACTGTAGCATTTCTGAAATGACAGCTGCTCCCTCTATGTGGAGAGAATTAGCAGATGGACAGCTATGACTGGCTGGCAATAAATTCAGTGTCTCTAATTTCTGAAAAGGGGTCATCCCTCAAATAGAGTTTAAAGTCCTGCTTTGCTTATAAGAATAAAATAGTGAGCATTGCTACTTTTTTCTCCATTGAAAACTACAAACTTACATAGGAAAAAAATTTTTTTTTTAGTTTTAATATGTGAAGCTATTTGATCCAGCTAGTGTTTGCTGTTTTAAAGCTTTATTTCACTACAGTCTAAGAAAATGCTTATATGCACTGAGTATGCTGGATCTTGGGGGACCAACCATCTGGTTTGTCCAGGTATGTTGCAGTTTTAGCTTAAAAATCCTACATCCCAGGGAACCCTTTAGTCCCCGGTAAACCAGGGAAGTTAGGCCCCCAAAAGCTAGATCTCAGGGTGCCGAGGTGGCTCAGTTAGTTAAGCGTCTGCCTGCAGCTCAGGTCATGATCCCAGGGTCCTGGGATCGAGCCCCATTTTGACCCTGGGATCCATCACCTGGCTCTCTGCTCAGTGGTGAGCCTGCTTCTCCCTCTCCCTCTGCTTCTGCCTGCCCCTGCTTGTGTATGCATCTCTCTCTTTCTCTATCTCATCCTAACTCTGTCAAATAAATAAAATATTTTTAAAAATAGTAAAATGAAATAAATAAAGGTAGACCTCAAATTCTAAAAGGTGTTTCCAAAGTAGAATGCAGGCCAGAATTTGGCCTCTTTCAGATTCACTTTGAACATTTTAAGTGGGACGTATGTATCTTCCTGCCAGCCTACCTATTTTTACCTCTGACTGGTAAACCTGTGGTTTTTGGTAGGATGTATTTCTCCTCTTGGGGAAAAAAATATACAAAAAAGCCTCTGATCTCCTGAAAATAGCCAAACAAAAGCATCTCAGCTGAAACTACTAAACAATGAATCAGCAGTGCCAGTCCTAAGAGGTCACTGAATACAGGAGCAACTACATGAGACCCAGGCTTAAAAAGCCAGACAACCTAAAGGGAAATGATGTCATTAGAATTCATTTCTTTAACATTAATTGCATATTTTCCTATCTGCTAAGAATAGGAATTACCCTGGCCAGCAACTGGGAAACAGGTAATATAACTAAGGGTCTTGACAAGCAGACCCTGAACTACCAGGATCCCTAAAACAAAGAAAGTCAGAGAGAGAAGGAGAAGCAAGTAACTTCCTAAAAGAGAATCCATCAAGCTTCGGTAAAACAATAAAATGATGTAAAAATCTCCCACCCATCTCTGACTGGATAAATGGAGAAATGGGGCCCATCAGACTGAATGAATGATGCCCGGCTTGATCATTTTAGTGTCCCCAGGCACAGCCAGCTCTGAAGTCTAAAAAAAGCCGTGTATTTGAGATTTAGCAAACATCTTCACTATTCACTGCACATCCTAGTAACAGGAGGCAGCATGATGCAGGAGAAGAATATTTATAAAGGTAAAGAGACGCATGGAAGCTTCAGGAATAAGACGGAACAGCATGGGGTACTATTAGCCAGACATTGCACCCAGAGCTTTCTAAATACACACTGCTTGGATAGAGAAAAAGGGAAAACCAATGTCAACTTCTTCATCTGAAGACCAGGGTTGCTTGTAAAGATACAGGCCATTAGGGTTACCAAGGACAGGTTAGCATGGCCAGGTGTGTGTGTGTGTGTGTGTGTGTGTGTGTGTGTGTGTGTGTGTGTGTGTGTATACATATATACATATATTTTTTTTTTTGTCATGCAAAGTGCTCAGAAAGTCAACATCAAGAGAGCAGGGAACAGAAGTGACCAAGCCCAGGTGTGCCTCAATACCTCTAACACCCAGCAATATATCACTAAATGGCTGACCACCCCAGAGTGCATGTAGAGGAAAACTTGAAGTCTTTAAAAGATGGACCAGAAGAACTGACCTGGGTTCAAACGTCAACGTCGTTAAGCAAGTTACACAGAGTTGACACTGGACTTAGGTTAGTCCAAATCTAAACCAATTAGTCTTTATGCCCTTGTTTCTCAAAGTATGGGCACCAACCTGCAAGCTTGTTAGATATGCAGAAATGTGGGTCCCACCCCAGAATCTGCATCTTAACAAGACCCCAGAGAATCTGTATGCACCTTTAGTGTGAGAAGCAGTATTTTCTACTATACACTGGGGAAAGGAAGAAAATTAACACTTATAAAGAAATCATGTATTTTACAAAGGACGGTATTGCTCACAATTTCAGGAACCTAAAACACATGCTATTGAGAACCTCTAGCATCTCACCTGGAGCAGCACCATCTCCAAAAGTCTGGATACACCTGCCCCTTACCCCATTTTCCCAGCTATCATATTAGTTGCTTGCATGTTTTCATTTGAAAACCAATAGAGTTAAGATGAAAATGGGTTTTCTCTGGGTTATTTTGACAAGCCTGATTTCATAATACCTTTCAAACACCCAATGGAACAAATCAAAAGATAACAAGGTAAGGACAAGTTCAGTTGAAATCAGGCTAGATTAGGGGTGCCTGCGTGGCTCAGTTGGTTAAGCATCTGACTCTTGGTTTCAGTACAGTGCAGAGTCGGCTTGAGATTCTCTCCTTCTCCCTCTGCCCCTCCCCCCACTAGCTGCACACACATGCATGCTTTCTACGTAAGTAGATAGATAGATAGATAGATAGATAGATAGATAGATAGATAGATAGATGATAGATAGATAATAGATAGATAGAAAGATAGATAGAAAGATAGACAGATAGATAGATAAAATCTTTAAAAGAATTTTATAAAAATGAAATCAGACCAGAGTAAGGGGTAGGCCAACTTGGCAAATAGACTGAGCCCCCACAATATCAGTTGTTTAAATCAAAAATATATAACCAGTTAATTCACATTTCTACACAGCATTTGATCCCATATACAACTGATTCAATAAACACAGGTATCACTCCCACTGACACAGTTAATACTAAGGTTGAGGTTTCTAAAGTTTTGTCTTGAGACCCACAACTATCTGTGAAGAATTTGCCAAACACATGCAAGTCAACAATAAGATCTTAGGCTCTACCAGCAATTCTGAGGCCAGCCAGCCAATAGTGACTTGAATTTACCTATTACTGCTGGATGACATTTTGGACCACATCATATTACTTAACAGATGTAAGTAAGAATTATTTCTTTAATTTCTGAGATTTTAAATCCACTAATAATCTTTGCAAAAAGTTGTCAGAATGGGAAATTATAAAAGAAAAAATTTAAAAACCAAGAACTAATGATAATCTCCATAATGTTAAAAAAGAAAAAAAAATCCTTTGAAAAAAAATTTTAAGACTTTATTTTTTATTTATTCCTGAGAGACACAGAGAGAGAGAGAGAGAGAGAGAGAGAGAGGCAGAGACACAGGCAGAGGGAGAAGCAGGCTCCCTTCTGGGAGCCCAATGTGGCACACAATCCCAGGACCCCAGGATCACAACCTGAGCGGAAGGCAGATGCTCAACCACTGAGCCACGCAGGTGTCCCCTTTGAAGAAAAACTGAACTCTCATTTCCTGACAAAGACAGCCAAGAAAAGAGGATGGATGGATGGATACTGCCTACTTTACAAGTTAGAGTAAGATATAAAGTTATACTTAAAAGACAAAAGTATTGTATAAAAACATATTCATTAATTCATCAAATATTTATTATCACATCTATATGTGTCACTCTTCTCCTGAGGAATACAAAGTTACCCAGCCCTACTAGGAATGTACAGTCTGGGGATTATCATCAAGGGGCAGCACGAGGCAGACATCCATGTACATCTTGTTCTGCTAATTTCTTAGCACCAATTCAGCACAGTGACCAGCATGTGGTAGGCAACTATTCATCATTATCTAAGGAATAAATGAAACCCAAATCCCCATTTTACTACTGTCAGAATATTTCTTCTCTGGGCAGCCAATATCTAAATTAAAACTGTGACTTTTTTCTTTTTTTTTTTACTGTCAATTCAACAGATTTAATTATGGGATATTGATTTTTCCTATCATCTCTGCCTTGGCAGGGGCCTCTGTACTGCTGCTGTCTGCTTTGGATTAAAAGTCACTGTACTTTCCTTGTTAGGGAGAAACTTTTTTTTTTTTTAAGATTTTTATTTATTTATTTATTCATGAGAGACAGAGAGAGAGAGGGAGGGAGGTAGAGACACAGGCAGAGGGAGAAGCAGGCTCCATGCAGGGAGCCCGACATGGGACTCAATCCAGGGTCTCTAGGATCACGCCGTGGGCTGAAGGCCGTGCTAAACCGCTGAGCCACCCAGGCTGCCCCAGGGAGAAACCTCTGATGAAAAAATTCCATGTAAAACTCAAAACCATTAACACTGAAAAAATTAAAGTTTGTCGTTTTTTGTGTTGTGTGTGTTTTGTTTTGTTTTTGTTTTTGTTTTGTTTTGTTGTTTTGGTTTTTTTTATATAAAATTGCTGTGGAAGTTTCATTCCCCTTTCCCAATGCAAGAGTTGATGAAGAAGTTTATAGCTTAGGGATGCCTGGGTGCCTCAGTAGTTGAGCATCTGCCTTCCCCCTCAGGGTGTGATCCTCAGATTCCAGGATCAAATTCCCTATTGGCTCCCCCTAGGGAGCCTGCTTCTCCCTCTGCCTGTGTCTCTGCCTCTCTCTCTCTGTGTCTCTCATGAATAAATAAATCAAATATTTTTTAAAAAGAAGTTTATAGCTGAGACCTTCTAAAGAAGCTCAGAAATTAGGGATCTTTTGTGGACCAGGAGATTAAATAGCACTCCATGTTTCTCTTCTTGAATGGAAAGAATTCATAGCTCTTTACTTCTTCTCTTTTTCTATGCTTCAGAGACTCATTTCACATTAAGGTCATTTTTCCTTATGGACCAGAAAGCAAGCCATGCATTTACATCTCCCCAGTGAGTTCATCAAGCCAAAAGGGATCTCTAGAGAGTAACAACTCCTTCCTTCCCTGCTAACTAGGAGGGGTAGCAAGAAAGGTGATTCTCTGTTTTCTCTAGAGGACGTCAGTGTGTTTAACTCTGGTGTATAATAAAATCCAGATGAGTCTCTTGAGGCAAGGAACAGAGATGAAAAAAAATAATTTCTGCTGATTGGTCTTCATGGGTTCCTGGACCTAATTCTGACCTGGGGTGGAGGGTAGGGATGGGAGTATTTCCCCCAGACAAAACACCAAGCATTTCTCATAAGACCAGCAAGGCATCTGAGAATTCACCTCAATTCTGACACTAGCCAGAGACAGAATCAGATTCCATATGGGTTAAGGGTGACTGCCCTCACCCCCACTACAGATGCCAGCTGTGAGCCCCAGGCTTACTTGTGCTTCTGATCTACCAGTTACAAACTGGAGGTTCCAATGACCTCCTCCTTAGGCTTGGTTATTTGCTACAGGGGTTCGCAGAACTCAGAACAACACTTGTGTTTATTAAGGATACGATAGACAGTTGATTAAGTTGATTAAGGATATGATAGACAGCCAGATGTAAGGTATGGAGAAAGGGTATGGAGATTCCATGCCCTCTCCAACACACCACCCTCTCCAGTATCCACCTGCTCACCCACCTGGAAGCTCTGCTAATCCTTTTGGGTCTCTATGGAGGTTTAACCACAGAGTCATAATTGACTATGTCATTGACCATTAGGTGATTCAAACTTCAGCCCTTCTCCCCTTTGCTGAGGTCTGGAGATAAGACTGAAAACTCCAACCCTCTCATCACATAGTTGGTTCTCTTGGCAACCAGTCCCTGCCACTGAATGGGGTCCACAAGTCACCTTCATTAACATAACAAGATATACAAGTATAGCCCTTATCACAGGAAATTCTCAGGGTTGTAGGAGCCAAGAACTCTAGACAAAAACCAAATACATATGAAAAAACATATTTTGGTCAACTGAATGACCAAATATGTATTCTTTATAAATCATGACTTCTTGAGACACCTGGGTGGCTTAGTGGTTGAGTGTCTGCCTTCAACTCAGGTTGTGATCCTAGGGTCTTGGGATGGCATCCCACATCAGGCTTCCCGCAAGGAGGCTCCTTCTCCCTCTGCCTATGTCTCTGCCTCTCTCTGTGTGTCTTTCATGCATGAATAAATAAAATCTTTTAAAAATGACTTCTTACAAATCAGGGGGTTTCAGTAGCTATGAAACATTAACCTTATCCCCTAAAAGCAACAGGATCACCAATCCCATCCTGGGTTAAAAAAAAAATGGAGAAAATTATCTGGGAGCTCTGGAGTTCCTTTTCCTTGAAGTTCTGGCAAAAGAAAGTGGAGACAGGAATGATAACACTTACAGTGCTGAAGAGAAAGTCAGAAAACAAATTTAATTTTAGTCTTGGCTTTGACACTTGTTACCATGCGATCTTAGGCAAGTTTTTTAATTTTGTTTGGCTCAGAGTCATGTTAAAGAAAGAAAAAAAAGATTAGGACACATGATCTCTATCCAAGGTGATTTTCTCCTTTAAAAATCCATACTTCTAGAAAAGAGTTTCAAAAGAAAAGAGAAAGAAGAGAGAGAGAGAGAGAGAGAAGGGGAGAGGAGCAGAGGGAGGAGGGATATACAGTTTTATTTTTTGAAATTCAAATTCACAAGAAGAAAAACTGTCCATGATTTATCACCTCATACCTGAACTGCAGCCATGGCCTCCCCATTGGCTTTCTCATCTCTTAGCTCTCATAATGTTTCTCTCCCAGTTTGACATAATTCCAAAATGATATCCAAATTCTTTCAATGGCTTCCCATTGCCTAAAAAGAGGACGTGTAAACCACTTTGGCTGGCATTCAAGATCTTCTACAAATTGGTCTCAGCTCACTAATCCAACTTAACCTCTTATTACTGCCCAATGAAAACCCAGGATGACAAGCAAGCCAGATTTCCCCGTTGTTCCCACAACAGTTTGTGCTTGCCAACCCATTAAATCCTCTCAACTGCTCATGGAACCATGTCTGAAATCTGATTATTCTCTTTCTTTTTCTTAGTCTACCTTCTTTCAGAAAACTTCCCAAGCCCTGGCCCTCCATGAGACTTTATTTGACTACTTCAATGTCAGTTCATAGCAATTTCTCCAACTTCTGAAATCCCTTAGGAAAACAAAATGGTGAAAAGTTTATGAGTTTTAGTCCCCAAAATCAGACTGTGTGTTCAAGTCTGGTTCTTACCACTTGCTACGTAAATTTGGCCAAATAACTTACTTTACTGAATGTAAGACTCCTCGATATAAGATGAGAAATAATCCTGCCTCTCAACCTCTACCTGAGGGTAATATTATTAGTCTCTAACCCACTGGATTTTGTTTCTTTTTTTCCTTAGAATTAAGTGATGTAACACATGGAAGATACTTAGCAAAATGAGTAGTACATAATTCATGATCAATAAATGGATGTTTAAAAGCAGTTCTTCATACCATTCATGTTTACATCACCACCAAATACTGTTCTGAGCTTTCACTCTAGTAAACTACATATTTAGATTATAAATCATTGGAGGAAAAAATAATTTGTATGTTTATTGAATCTGCTGCAATCCTTAACCTCATGGCCTATATTTAATGACTCTCCATAACCACTTGTTATATAAAAGCTTAGAGACAAATTAGACCATCAATATAGGGCTTTTTTTCCTTTTTTGAGACTTTCAGTAAAGCATACGAGGAAAATTAAAATAAGAGGAAAAAAAGCTGTATTTATCACTTCATCCTCAAAATAGCTTCCATTTCATGTCTGAAGGGACTACATGCAACACACCAGGTGTAACTATCCTTCGTTAGACATTACAGGCAAGAAGTTGAAAAAAAAAGAAAAAAGGCAGCCCTGGTGGCTTAGTGGTTTGGCACGGCCCTTGGCCCAGGGTGTGATCCTGGAGACCCAGGATCGAGTCCCGCGTCGAGCTCCCTACGTGAAGCCTTCTTCTCCCTCTGCCTGTGTCTCTGCCTCTCTCTCTGTGTGTCTCTCATGAATGCATAGATAAAATCTTTAAAAAAAAAAAAAAAAGTTGAACTCAGGTCTTTCACCAAATTGAACATCAGTGGCCTGGAAAAAGTCTGGAAATTTCTTTCTTTTTTTTTTTTTTTTTAAAGATTTATTTATTTATTCATGATAGACATAGAGAGAAAGAGGCAGAGACACAGGTAGAGAGAGAAGCAGGCTCCATGAAGGGAGCCCGACGTGGGACTCGATCCCGAGACTCCAGGATCGGGCCTGGACCAAAGGCAAGCCCTAAACCCCTGAGCCACCCAGGGATCCCCTGGAAATTTCTTTATTCAAAACGCAATCTTCTAATAACTTCTTTTTCCTCATTTGTTGTCTTCCTTCTCTGTTGACATAGCCCATACCATTTCCATGCAGGAAAGATTTTGTACTGGCTTCAATCTTATCCAATTCCTCTGCAGCCCATTTGCAATCTTCAACTGAACTTCTCCCCACCACCCTCTCTCTCTTTCTCTCTCTCTCTCTCTCTCCCTCACACACACACATACACATACACACACATAATTCCACAGTGTTAAAAAAGGCAAAGGAATGACTTGTTAGGTTTCATAAACAAAGAGGTAGTACAAACTATCTTCTCTCTATTCTAGTAACTAGAATGGCTCCTCCATTCCTTTGGTTGCTCTGACCACAACCAAGTATCTTCTACTCACCTTCCATCTTCAGTGCCTCCTTATTTCATACTCCTCACCCCGTTCACCAGCCAACCTTACATATTCTGCTCTCAAAATAGATACAGACATCAAGTACAGGTCACCACCTTCACTACCACCACCCTGCCCAAGAAATAATCACCTCTTATCTACACCACTGCAAAAGTCTAACTACCTCTGTTTTTGACAATGCCAACCCCCTTCCTCCTCACATATTCTGCATACAATAGCCTGAGACTCTTGTTATCTCTCTGCTCAAACCCCACCAGTGGCTTCCTATCTCATTCTAAATGACAGTCTACCTTCCCACTAGAAGATAGGTTGAGTGATGACATGAAATTTATCTGTTTTTGCTCAACTATTGTATCCTCAGCACCAAGAACAATGCTGGTACATGACAGGCACTTTATTGATAGTAGTGAATGAATAAAAGAATGAGCAAATGAATGAATGAATGAAAAAATGAATGAATTCTCCTATCTTTAGTTCCTGGGAAGCATATTTGTATGGTCTGAGTATATTTCAGAATGGGTATGATTGAGCTTGGGTGTAATATGAATGGCTCCACCTTAAAATGATCAGATCCTTATCTTTTTACTGATGAAGAAGTTCAATCTTCTTCAAGGGTCTAGTTCCCTCAAAAATACTAGATACTTTAGTTTATTTCCACCAAGATCCAGAATAAAATCAAACAGATTTATCACTAGTAGCCTGGTTCCATTATTTTATTCAGGGAGCCATCTCAGCAATATGAGAAATTAAAACATGCTTCTAGCTAGGTCTTATGGACCAGAAAAAAAATTATCTTTGATCCCCTGTGTATTTTAAACTAAAATACACACTTAATCTAAACATACTTAATATAACTTTTACATCTCTTCATCAAAGAAAATAATTGTCAAAGTTATATTTCATAGGAAAATTCTCCTCTATAAGATGAAGTCTGCTTTCCTCCTTCCTCACTCCTCTAAAGTGAAAAAAATCTCGAAAAGATTAAGAAATAAAATATACACATTTATTCATTCAATGCCAACCAACCCTTTTATCCTAAAACAAGAAGCAATCCTTTAGATACTATTGCCCCCTCCCTTCCCCAGGATACAGATTGGGTAACCACAATTATCAGGAAGGTGTTGTTTTCTCCTTTCACTCTGTCATCTGTTCTAAATTTACATTTCACTGGTCTCTGACAAGGATAGTGCAGCAGATGGCAAGTGAAATCTAATTAGTGATGTCTTACAAGTTGTGTCAAGACTCTTCAATAAGGTTGTTTTGTTGAAAAGCCACTGCATGAGTGTTAGCTCTGTCCCCTGATTATAAGCAAAAGGAATCAGAAGGACTGGTCTTTATTTTACCTATTTGAGAGCTTGCCAAGTGGAAACAGCCTTTTTCCCAGGAGCATTTGTCAAAAACAATCAGAGGCAATTGTTGAACATCATAGATACCTGAGGCAGTAGAACAGTTGGCCAAACAATGGACTAACCACAAAATTTAAAACTAAAAGCTGGGGAAAGATATGTTCATAGGTGAATTTGAAAAGCTCTCATCTATTCCTGGGAATATACATGCATAGGATTATGTACATACCTAGACCTGTGTGTATACCTGTGCTCAAGAAGGACCTGAGAAGACCCTGGGTTCTCACCTCTGACTAAACTTGAAGCTCTGAACAAGCAGGAAGACTAAGGCAGAGTTGTAAACTGCCTGACTGAGTGTTGAAGGCATGCCCTCAATAGGTCCATATGCTTGCCAGCAGGGTCTATGTTACTTATCAGTTCCAGGCAACTAAGAAAATCTCCATCTAATAATTAAATTGATCATGAAGCTAGCAAAGCAGAAACTTCAATGGTCACACATGACAAACAATAAAGACTTTATAGAATTAATTCAACAAAGTTACGAAACAAACAGCAAACTCTGGTAGACGGGAAGGACCTAATTTACAGAATTGTAACACTATGCAATTTAAAGTGTCTACTTTCCAGCCAAAAAATTATGATATATATCCACCACTGCGCCCCCCAGCACTGCGTCCTCTGGTCCCGGCAGTGTCCAGAAGTACATCGTGGTCTCTCTTCCCCCTACAGGGGAGGGCAAAGGGGGCCCCACCTCCCATCCTTCCCCAGCTTCACCCCCATTCTCAGCCTCCTCCCTGCTTGGGGGCAGTGCCCTGTGAGGGGGGAAACAGGAAGCTGGGATAGCCCCCCTCCAGCTCCCAGGACTCCAAAAAGTAATGGCTCCCAGCCCCCTGGATCTGGCTCTCCTAATCCTGCACCTTAATGCTGTCACACATCTGCCAACCTTCTGTCCCCAACTCTCTCTCTCTCACACACATACACACACATATATGCTGGGTGAAAGGAAGTAATAGTTTGCTTCCTCCATGTTATTATTATTATTATTATTATTATTATTTAGATATTGTACAGCCAGTTCCTCAGAATAAAAGTTTGATTTGTTATATATATATATATATATATATATATATATATATATATCCCATACATAGGAAATAAAACAGTAAATAGAAACTGTCCCTGTGAAAGCTCAGATATTGGACTTACTAACAAAGATTTAAATCTGCTATTGTAAATATGTTCAAAGAACTAAAGAAAACCAGGCCTGAATAAAGGAAATTGTGAAAAACATATCTCCATGGATAGATACTATAAATAAAGAGGTTAAAATTACATAAAAGAACCAAGTAGAAATTGTGGAGTTGAAAAGTATGATGACTAAAATGACAAATTCACTAGAGATGCTCAACAGAAGATCTGAGCAGAAAAATGAAATAGCCAATGAACTTGAAAATAATTCAATTGGGATTACCCAGTCTTAGGAATAGATAGAAAAAAAATTCATAAATAGTCTCAGATTTCATTAGGACACCATCAAGTATACCAAAATGCACTTAATGGGAGTCACAGAAAAAGATGAAGGAGAAAGACAAACAGAAAAAATAGTTGAAGAAATAATGACCAAAACTTCCTAATTTGATGGAAAGCATTAATCTACACATGCAAGAAAGTCATCAAACTCAGGACAAATGACTCAGAATGGACAAATGACTCAGAGTCCATAATTAAACACACTGTAATCAAAATGTTAAAGACAAAAAATTTTTTGAAAATACCAATAGAGAAGTGACTGATCTTGTACAAGAGATCCACAATAAGATTAAAAACTGATTTCTCATTAGAAGCACTGGAGGCTAGACGATCATTAAAGAACATATTTAAAGTACTGAAATAAGACCATCAAACAAGATTCATGTCTAGCAAAACAGTCCTTTAAGAAATGAAGGAAAAATAAGAAGATTCCAGATAAACAAATACAGAGAATTCACTGCTAACTAATCTGTCCTACAAAAAATTCTAAATCCTTTAGAAAGTCTTCTAAAGGAAGACTTTCAAGCTGAAATGAAAGCATATTAGATAATAATGAGAATATACATGAAAAAAAAACACTGATAAAGGTAACTACATAGGTAAATATAAAAGATAGCCATATTTTATTGTAACTTTTTCTCCCATCTTATTTAAAAATTAGCTTCCTAATTAATAGTTATAAATTGTGTTGATGTACATACATTGTATAAAGGTGTAATTTGTATGATAGCATAAAGGAAGAGGAAATGAAGCTATATAAGAACACATTTTTTGTATACTATTGCATTAATCTGATCTGGATTGTTATAAATAAACATATTAATAGTAATACCCAAGGAAAATTCTTAGAAAAGAATTATATAGAGACAGATTAACTTAAATGTCATACTAGATAATATTTATTTAATGCAAAAGGTGGCAGTAATGGAGGAATGGAAGAATAACAAAAATGGACATAGAAGTATAGGAAACAAATAACAAAATGGCAGATATAAATCATCCCTGATCAATAATTACATTTAATGTGAATTAATTAAATCAATCTAAAGATAGAGATGAACAGAATGGATTTTTAAATAATAAAATTCGCAACTATAAGCTGTCAGTACGAAACATACTTTATATTCAAAGACACAATAGGTTAAAGTAAAACGATGGAAAAATATACCATTCAAACAACAAGTATAAGAAAGATTGAGTAGCTATACTAGTATCAGACAAAATAGGCTTTAAGTCAAAAGGAGTTTTATATGAGGCAAAAAAAAACGTTATTATAAAACAGTAAATAATCAGTTCATCAAGAAGATATAACAACTGTCAACATATATGTACCAGTCATAGAAAGCTAAAATCTATGAAGTCAAAACTGACAGAAACAAAGTGAGAAATAGACAATTCAACCATAATAGTTGGAGATTTCAACTCCTCACTTCCAGTAATTAATAGGACAACTATATAGAAGATAAACATGAAAAGAGTTGCATAGCACTCTAAACCAATTAGACTAACACAACTATTGACCATTTAGTCCAATAACAGCAAAATGTACAATCTTCTCTAGTGAACATGGAGTATAGTCCAAGATGGATCACTTAATAGATCATAAAGCAGCAATATCTTAACAATGCCTAGACCCTCAATGTCCTGGAAACTTTTCTTTCAGTTTCCTTAGAGACTGACATTATCCTAACCCCCACTAAAAAAGTATACAGTCAGTCCCTCCTCACAGTCCCAGTGCAGCTCTTTCTGCCCAATTCTGTCCCCATGCTATATAGTAAGAGCACCTTTTCACATCAGGAAAAAAAAGGTCTCAATAAATGTAAAAGATTTAAATCACACAAGGTAATTTCTGTGACCCAAAGCCAAGGAAATTAGAAATCAACAACAAAGAGAAACTTGAGAAATTCAAAATGTGTAAAAAATAAACAATGCACCACTAAATAATCACTGGGTCAAATAGAAATCACAAGGGAAATTAGAAAAATCTTTCAGAGCAATGCAAAGAAAATACAATGTATCAAAAGTATGGGACAAAGCAAAAGCAGTGCTTAGAGGAAAATATATAGTTACAAGTGGCTATATTAAAAAAAGGAAAAACCTCAAATCAACAACCTAACTTCCACCTTAAGAAAATTTTAAAAAAAGGAAATTAAACCCAAACCAAGTAGAAGGATGAAAAAATAAAAATTAAAACAGAAATAAAGAATAGAAAAACAATAGAAAATTCAATGAAGTAAAAACTGGTTCTTGGAAAATTTATAAACTTTCAGTTAAACTGACAAAATAAAAGAAAAGATGTAGATGATTAAAATAAGGAATGAAAGAGAGAACAGTATAAACCTTATAGAAGTTAAAAGGTTTAAAAGAAAATGCCACGAACAATTGTACACCAACAAATTAGAAAATCTAAAGGAAGTCAGGGTGCCTGGTGTCCCAGTTCGTTAAGCATCCAACTCATGATTTCGGCTCAGGTCATGATCTCAGGGTCTTGAGATTGAGCCCTCAAGGGGCTCTGCACTCAGCTCAGAGGAAACTTGAGATCCCCTCTGCCCCTCCCCGTGCTTGCTCCTTCTCTATCACTCTATCTCTCTCTCAGGTAGATAGATGATAGATAGATGATAGATAGATAGATAGATAGATAGATAGATAGATAGATGATAGATAGATAGATAGAATCTTTAAAGGAAAATAAAAGGAAGTAAATATATGAAAAAGACACAAACTACTATATCAGATTCATAGAGAAACAGAGAATCTGAACATAATTATAATAAATAAACTGAATTAATAGTCAAAATGTTTCCAGAAAAAAAAAAAGTTTTCACAGAAGAAAGCCCAGAACCATATGACTTCCTTGATAAATGCTACTCAACTTTTAAAGAATTAAAATCAATGTTTCACAAACTCTTTCAAAACATAAAAGGAGAAAAAACACTTTCCTACTCATTCTGTGAGCCTAGTATTACACTGATATCAAAACCAAAGATAACACAGAAAAGAAAACTAAAGATCAATATCCTCTATAAATGTAGATCTTAATATCTTCCACAAAATAACTGCCAAATCAAATTCAACAATGAAAATGATTATACATGTTGTTCACAAGCAAGTGGGATTTATTCTAGAATTGGAAAGTCTGTTCAACATGAAAATCAATGCATGTTGAAAATCAATGTAATATAACATATTAATAAAGGACAGAAACACACATTATCATTTCAGTACACACAAGAAACCATTTTACAAACCTTTTTGTAATAGAAAATATGAAGACATAAACTAAGAATAGAAGGGAAATTCTTGAACCTAACAAAGGATATCTATGAAAAACCCACAGTTATCATTACACATAATGGTGAAAGGTTGAAAGCTTCCTTCTAGGAACTGGAATGAACCAAGAATATCTGCTCTCACTACATGTCCTAAACATTGTACTGGGTATGCTAGTCAGAAAAATCAGGCAAGAAAATAAAATAAAAAGTGTTCGGAGTGGAAAGCAAGAAGTAAAACTATCCTTATTGGCGGGTGACGTAATGTGTATATAGAAAATTCCCAAGAACCTACCAAAAAATATTAGAGCTAATATATATATATTATATATATATATATATTATATATATAATGCAGGATACAAGATCAAAGCGCAAATATCAACTATGTTTCTGTATATTAGCAATAAACAACTTGAAAATAAAATTAAAAAATAATTCCATTTATAATAGCATCAAAAAGAATAAAATACTTAGGAATCAATTCCAAATTTCCTGGGAAATGCAAGACTTGTACTACAAAAATTTAAAGAATACCTAAATAAATGGAAAGATATCCCCTGTTCATAAATTCAAAGACTTAATATTGTTAAAATGGCAATACTTCCAAGATTGATCCAAAAATTGAACACAATCTCTATCAATATTTCAGCTGACTTTTTTTTTTAATCCAATGACCTGAGCTTAAAATTCTTATGGCAATACATGGGACACAGAATAGGCCAAATAATCTTGAAAAAGGAAAACAAAGTTGAAAAACTCATATTTCCAAATTTTAAAATCTACTACAAAGATAGTTATTAGGAAAGTATGGAACTAGCATAAAAGTAGACACATGGCTCACTAGAAACAAAACTGAGTGTCCAGAAATTAACTGTCGTATTTTGGGTAAGTTGATTTACTGTAAAGGTGCCAAGACAATTCAATGAGGAAAGAAGCATCTTTTCAATAAATGCTGCTAGGAAAACTTAATATCCACATGTAAAAGAATGAATTTGGATTTTCACCTCAAATCACATATAAAAATTAATTCTGAATGAATCAGCAGCCTAAATATTAGGAGTAAAATTATAAAATTCCTAGAAAGAAACAGAATTGCATCTTTGTGACCTTGGATTAAGCAATGGTTTCATAGATTTGGCACCAAGTGACAAAAGAAAAAAGTAAATAATTGGATTTCATCAAAATTAAAAACTTTTGGGCATCAAATGACACCATCAAGAAAATAAAAATCCCACAGAATGGGAGAATATATTTATATCTGATAAGACAAATAACCCAATTAAAGACTGGGCAAATTATTTGAATACTTCTCCAAAAAAGACATGCAGATGACCAACAAGCACATGAAAAGATAACCAACATCATTAGGTAAATGCAAATCAAAACCACAATAAAATATCATTTCACACCCACTAGAATGGCTAAAATAAAACAGAAACTTTTAGAGAATGTGGATACATTGAAATTCTTATACATTCTAATGGAATACAAAATAGTTCAGCTATTTGGGAGTAGTTTTGCAGTTCCTTAAAATGTCAAGGATAGAATACCCATATGGCCCAGTAGTTCCACTCCTAGAGATCCAAGAGAACTGAAAAATGTATGTTCGCATAAAATCTTGTACACGGATGTTCATAGAAGCATTACTCACAGCAACCAAAAAAGTAGAAACATGCCAAATGTCTATCAACTGATGAACAGATAAACAAATGTGGTATATCCTTTCAATGGAATATTATTAAGTCATATGAAGTGAAGTACTAAAACACGAAAATAGGATGAACTTTGAAAACACTATGCTTAGTGAAAGAAGCCAGATATAAAGAACAACATGTTATATGGAATTGTTTTTGTAAAATTTCCAGAACAGGCAAATTCATAGAGACAAAATATATTAGTGACTTCCAGGGACTGTGAGGACGACAGAATTGGGAGTGACTATTAATGGGTATAACATTTCTATTGGGATAATGAAGATGTACTGAAAAAAGATAGTGGTGATCGTTTTACCACTTTGTGAATATATATTTTTACAAGATTTTATATATTTATTTGAGAGAAAGAAAGAGAACAGGAGAAGGGGGAAGGGCAGAGCGAGAGGTAGAAGCAGACTCCCTGCTGAACTTGAAGCTTGACATGGGGCTCAACCCCAGGACCCTGAGATCATGACCTGAGCCAAAGTCAGACACTCAATGGACTGAGGCACCCCCACTTTGAGACTACATTAAAACCCACTTAATTACACACTCAAAATGGCTGAATTACATGGTATGTGAATTACATTCAATTTTAAAATGCAATTACCAAAATTGTGAAAAAATGCATTACATATTGCAGATACTCTGTCAATTAGCTCCCTAATTACTGAGGTTTTACTCTATCAGCATATATCTACCTATTTACATACTGACACTTGGAATAGCCTATCTTCAGATTTCTTTTTTTATAGTTCAAATTTCCTATTTATTAATGATTTACTTGGAAATGAAATGTAAAGGAGCCTTATAAATCATCTTAGAAATTCGGAAGCTATATTGCTTGCTTTCCAAAATTTTTTTGCATTTACCAAATCATAGCAATGATAAATTGAAATACATCTAACATACTGAATATACTTATGTTAGTAACTAATTTTGCATATCTTGATTCTACTTGTTTATTAAGGGTCTTGCTTAAACTATATCAGGTGTTTTAACTTGTCCTCAATTTTCTTTTTCTTTCTTTCTTTCTTTCTTTCTTTCTTTTCTTTCTTCTTTCCTTTCTTTCTTTTAAGATTTTATGTATTTATTTGAAAGAGAAAACCAGAGAATGAGCAGAGGGGAAGAGGCAGAGGCAGATGGAGAGGGAAAAGCAAACTCCTCACAGAGCAGGGAGCCTGGCATGGGGTTTGATCCCAGGGCCCTGAGATCATGACCTGAGCTGAAGGCAGATTCCCAATCCACTGAGCCACCCCGGGTGCCCTTGTCCTCAACTTTCTTTCACATCCTGTGAATCTCCAACCTTCATTCTAAAGTCAAGAACAAGGTACTGGTAAGTTCTCTGTAAAGTAATGGTCATCAGCAAGCCTTGAGACCAAGACAAAACCTCCCTCCACAAACCTGGCTGTATGAAAGGCATTTCCATCAGCAGACACCACAAAGCTCTGAAATTTCACCTATATGATGTTTATCTCTGTATTCTTCGGGAGAAGAAAATAGTGGTTCCAGTTGTTCATTTTGTCTGGTGAGTCAGCACGGCCACAGATGCTGCAGTTACTTGACTTTCTCACAGCTAACATAAAAATAGCTCAGAGTGGAGACTGACAAGCTCTTTAGATAACCAAGGGAGTCACACCTGAAAAGCTGCTAGGTATTAGCAGACGACATCCCTGATGCTATGATATGATGTTAATTAATTTGATCCTTCTGAAGAGGAAGGAGTATTCCCCTATTCCCCACCATTTACATAACAATTGAATGTTTCATCTGCAGACTTGAAACTTGGGTCTCCTGGCTGCTAACCAGGTCACTACTTTCACTGAACACCTCGGAGACAGTTTAAGATGGCAGAATGATTTATTTACCACTTTAGCTTCCTTCGATGCATTTAAAAACTCACAACTTCTTACTAGCTAAATTGAAGTTCTAAACCTCATTCCGTGGGGCACCTGGCTGGCTCAGTTGGTACAGCATGCAACTCTTGATCTTGGAGTCATGAGTTTGAGGCCCATGTTGGGCTCAGAGTTTACACACACACACACACACACACAAACACACACACTCACACACATTCATTCTGTGAACATAGTTGAGAACTGAACTATAAATACCAATTAGTAGAGATTGCATTCTTTGTTTCTTCCACAATAAATAAACCTATTCAATGTGTATTTCTTTTTAGTCTGGATCAGCACCCTTCAAAGCTCTTACCAGGCAATCTTGCTCTAGGATCTTTCCTTCAGTTTTGAAAACATTTCCTTGTGTAATCTGAGCTTCCATGATTTCATTTCACTTTGTCCAGAGTGTCTAGTCACATCCCTAACCATTCCTACACCCATACCCTTTCTCTCTCCTGGAACCACAGTCCAGCCACAATCCCCAGGCCTCTTGTTTCTTTTGGAATAGAATAGACCATATTCAGAATTAACAATGGCAACTCTTCTTATTCTAGGTAGAAATGGTCATTAATCCTTTTGCTGACTTCTGTTGGTTGTCAGCTATTGTGGGCAAGAGTGTCTATACTTAAAATTGTGTCTAACCATTTGTACTAAACAGGAACTTTGTTTTGTATGTATAAAAAGAATAAACAGAGATCTCTTTACCCTTTGCTTCTCAGAGTTTTATAGAAAATGATATTAAAGAAGGAAATACTCTTCTATCTCCCCAAATCTATGATAATTATCCCCACTACTATCTAATATTCTTCAAAAGAATACACAAAAACAAAATGAAATACACCTTGCAATTCTCTGATATTACAGGGATATATGAGGATTAAAAAAACATGAGTACAGAAACATCTTAAGACAATAAAAGAATTATACAAACATAAAGTAATATTGCTATTTTATCATTACTTGAGGTTTTAATCTCTTCACAATGCCAGTTGCCAAACCCAATGATCGGTCAAATCATGCAGCAAATCTGGGAGAAAAATCTGGGAACACAGTGAACATCTGGTTGAAATTTCTCACCAATGGGTGAGAAACACTCTTGTCATAGATGAAAGTTTTGTGCTAATTCTGATTCTAAATTATTCAATTTTATTGAAGAAGCATTTATGAAGCACCCTCTGCACCAAGCACTATGATTGCAACCAAAGATACTCAAGTGCAAAAGTGCCTTGAACATAATCCCAACTAGTTCACAGTCTAGTTATTGAGACCTGCCAACCAAAAACTGTAAATATGTGAAGGAGATATAATAGGGATGTGGAAGCAATTAATTCTGAATCGGGGGTCAATTATAAAGAGGGAAGCATAACAGCCATTTATAATTATAAGTTAATGTGCTATGTCTCCCTGGGATATTTCTAATTATGAAATGAAGGACTCTATCTTCTGTTAATAGAATTTCCAATGTCTGTAAAATCTTAATGGAAAGGATTTTTATTTAAACACTGAAGATTGAATATATGCACTCATCCATTATATCTCTAGGAACCCCCCTCCAAAATTACTGTAAAGGATTTTTATAATATTCATAAATCTCCAAACACACAGAAAATAGAAGACATGACAACAGACAAGAAATATCTAAATATCGAGAGATTGAAAGCAGATGGTCTAGTGCTATCTGAATTAGCAGATCAGAGATCCCTCAAATTTATATATACCAAAAGGAAGCAAGCCAATTTACAGAGAAAGAGATCAGAAAATGGGTGCAAATGGTGCCTCTGACTATGAGATATACAGAAAATTTCCAAACATAATATTGGTTGAAAGTGTGTATGAAGAGCAATCAGACCCTTGATCCCATCCCCCACATTATATGACTAAGCAACCTTTCCTTCCCCTTCATGTCAGAAGACTGAAGATTTATTCTCAAATGATGGAACTGTACAAAACTCACAGGGTGAAACACCATACTGAAAATAAGAGGACACACTACAGTGAAAGTTGAGAGAAATGTTCTTGAAAACTATCAAATAGAAAAGACAAATTCCTTTCAAATAAATGTTAATTATGTTGTGTGTAGATTCAACACCATTAATAATAAATACCTGAAGACTAAAGAGAAAAATAATTCAAAGTGTTGATTGTCCAGTTTAACAATTCTTAGTTGTCAAATTGGAATTTTATATCAGGATGAAAAATCATTCAAGTGAGATGAAATAAAGATATTTCAGACATGCAGTGAAGTTTAGAGTTTCCTTCTCATAAAGCAGTGCTGAAAAAACTACTACAGGATGTACCTTAGGAAGGAGCAAAAACAGCACTCAGAGAGGCAGTGAGATGCAAGTGGGTAAATTTATGTAACTGCAGAATATAAAATTACTGACTTTCTTTGCTTCAAGTAAGTGAAATTAAAGTTAAAAACAACATTAAAGAAGGTGAGAAACAGTGTTTAATGGGTAGGTTTTTTCAAGTCCTCAGCTCATGTGGGAAAGTGCAGAGATACTGAATAACTTTAGCTATTTTACAGAACTTAATTAACTTTATTTTTTTTTTTCGATTCTCTTATTTTTGGCCCTTGGTGCAATGTCATAATTTCAATATGAAGGGGAAAAAAAGCTAGTTCAACACAAAACGTAAGTTTGAAGTGTAGGACGGGATAAAACCATGGGTGGAAGGGGAAAGGGAATAGCAAAAGGAAGAGAAAAAATGTTGCCAAAAGACAAAGGGTCTCCTAGTCCCCTCTCTGGAGAAATGACTCAAATATTTAGATGGCAGTACACAGCTTTCCATATATGCCAGCAGGTCTGGGTTTTTGTTAAGAAAAGGTGGGGATGGGACTTTCCAGACTAGTCTCTCTTCTCCCTCTTGGTCTCCTTCTCTGGCCAGGGGAAAAGGAACGAATCCAATATGTGAAGGAGATAAAGTAGGAGAGGGAAGGATCTCACTAGGCAGAGAGAGGCAGACCTTTGCAAAGGAAACAGCTTGGAACAGAGCTTATAAGGAGACTAAAAACGGAGATAATACTGTTAATATGATCGCTGAAGCTGAGAGAAGAGCAGAGAAATACCTAGAAATTACGACTTCATTAGCCTGAATCCCCCTCTCCAAAACTGCTCTAGAATGGAAAAGCCTAGTGATCTCTTATAGATACTTCTATGTGCTATGAGGTAGCTTGGTTTCCTTTCCCCTGGGCTACCACATGGGCTTAGGATGGTGGCCATCTACTAGATTTTCACCACATGGTTCTAAATGGGATCTGTTGAGACCTGGCTTCCCAGAGAATTATCTTAAGAACAAAGGGAAATATCAAATGGACAAATTGCAGAAGTGGATACCAAAAGGAAATAGAGGATCACCCAGAAGTGCAGAAATCTAGGTTTCCCAGAATGAAAGAGAGGAGACATTTAACAAACAACAAATATTTATTGAGTGCCTACTATGTCAGGCACTTTCCTAGGATGACTTCCCCCACTCAAAAAAGGAAATAAACAAAAACAAAAAAAGAGGCGGAAAATGAAAATTCTGAGGGACAGGAAAGAGGCAATTGAGGAAGAAGGCTGAGGAGCTGAGAAGCCTGAGGTAATGGTGCTCTGCCTTAGACCCCTTCTTCTGTAGTGGCATCCTGGTACCACCAGTACTAGGAGACATGATCATTCTTACCACTCTCAGCTCCAGTGAACTCCATCTGGTCCATGTCCTTATCTGTGCAACAGATGAGGAAGGCCTTGTGCCAGGACATGAACATGAACTACCAGACATCATGTTCTTGGCATCATAGACCAGCCAGGTGAGTTCAGGTACAGTGAAGGCCCCATACTGCTGGCTTCCAAGGCTGGTCAGAGAAGCAATGCCAAGTGTGGAGAGGTGGAGACATAGGAAGGGCACCAACCTGACTGCCGGCTTGAGGAAGCTAGCACTGAGTTGACCAGAAAATGGAGGCAGGCGGTGACGCTGCACGTGGTGGCTGAGACCAGTGGTTTGAGTGGGTGTGGTCAGCTTGAGGATGTGGAAACAGAAGGCCTAAGGGGCCCCATTATTAATGCTATGTGTCTCATCTGTGTTCTCTACCATCTGATGAAAGGAAAGGGTAGGCTTATAGGGCTTAGCTACAGGGTCTGATACTTTGGGTGAGGGTTCTACCCTGAAGGGTTCATGATGCAATCTTTATGAGCAAGGTGCCCACTCTGGAGCCTGTGCTCCCACCCACCAATCAAGTCCACTGGAAGCCTTGCAGGCAGTCAGGGCTGTCTGCCTCCTTTTGTACCACATTCAGAACTAAGTCAACCAGCTTGTCTACTCTACAGAGTGGCCCTCGGCCTGCCCCAGACTTCCTATTTTACTCTAGCCTATCTGACTTAGTTATACTAGTATTGAAGGGAATTGAATTTAAGATAAAAACATGAGACAAGATAAAATATTACCAAGGACAAATAATATTGGGATATTTTTTAATAAACTCCCTTTAGAAACTGACAAGTCAGATAGAAAAAACATAAAAGATAAAATAAGATAAAAATTTAAATAATTCTGCCCCAACAGAGAATATGTCCATGTTTATACCATATAGTAAACACTTGTAAAAATTTGTCAGGTACCATATGTTTCATAAAGATTAAATAAATGTTAAAGAACTATTCCTGTATAGCCCAGGTTCCCTGATCACAATGGAATTTAGAAATTAAGCACTACCTCAAAGTTTATAAGAACAATTATTTTAATAATAATAACCACCTCTACCACCAGCAGAGATTACCACTGACACTTAAAAGAAGAATCTAATCAATCCATGGGTTTAAAGAAATAATGTTGGAAATTATAAAATAGGTAGAAATATAAGAAGTAATGCTTATCAAATTTTTTTTTTTTTTTTTTTATGATAGCCACAGAGAGAGAAAGAGAGAGAGGCAGAGACATAGGCAGAGGGAGAAGCAGGCTTCATGCACTGGGAGCCTGATGTGGGATTCGATCCCGGGTCTCCAGGATCGCGCCCTGGGCCAAAGGCAGGCGCCAAACCGCTGCGCCACCCAGGGATCCCATGCTTATCAAATTTATATGGTAAATGACAAATATCATAAAATGAATTTCTTCAAATCAAGGATCGAAAAGGAAAAAAAAGAGTAAGTCCAAAGAAAGAAGACAAACAGAATACACACATAAAAAAAGAATAAAAAATAATAAAATAGGAAAAGAGAGAGGATCAACAAATACAATATAAGATAAAAATGAGTAATAAACCTCTAACAATTACTACTACATGAAAAAATTATTCACAGCAAAATCATTAATGAGAATAGAGACAAAATAGAAACCTCAAAGGAACAATGCACTAAGAAACTCTCAAAAACCATGAATATGTATACCTCTAGCAACATCACTTCAAAACACAAAAGCAAAAATAATTACAATCAGAAACCAACAAGATCACAATCATTGTGAGAGTCTTTTGTTTTTTTTGTTGTTGTTGTTGGTGGTGGTGTTTTTAACAAATATCTCAGAAAAGCTGATAGATCAACCGAGGAAAAAGTCACAAGGGTTTAAGGGTTTGTTTGTTTTTTTAAATTTTAGAGTATTTTTCTGGGTGGTGGTGGTGGTGGTGGTGAGTTTATGTGTGTTTATCTTTAATTAATGGAGAATTTAATTAATGGAGAACATTTTCTATAAAAACATTCTAAGTCATATATGGGCATAGAAAATTGACATAAAAAAGGAAAGAGAAAATTCAAAAGCAGAAGCAGATAGAAAGATGGATAGATAGAGAGAAAGATATGAATGACTGACACCAGGTCAGTACAGTTGTAATCTTCGAGAGGAAAGGATGGAAATTGGATTTTGAATGGATTCAAGGAGGCTTCAAACCTTATCTCCAATATTTTCTTTGTTTAAAAATAAAACCCTGAAGCAAATATGTAAAAGTGTTACAATTTGTTAAGTATTAACACTAGTTTTAAGTGTGTTCTCAGATTATTCTCTGTGTATTACAGTATGTGTGAATTATTTTATAAACAAAACAAACACATGATTTATAATGGCTCCTGGTATACCTGTATAAAGTGGGGATTTTTAAGATTCATTTTTCAAAGATTAGTGTTCCCAAGTAAAAGACTGTGTGTAAGGAAGGAAGGATAGTTTTAAATAAAAGTATTAACTGATGAGGACAGTGAAGATACTAATGCTTTAGGAGAGGCTCTTTCATGTTTAGCTCCAAGGCTGAACACATGAGCCAGATCTGGCCAATCAGAGTGCCACATTCCTTCACTCCCACTCAATGGTTCTTGGATCTGCGCATGACTCAAACTGTGCCAATCAAAGCCTTCCCCAGGACTGCTGCTAAAATTGGCATGGAAGAGGAACCCTATCCAGAAACTGTGAGTACTGAAAGGTTATGAATAGTTGAGGCTTCTGGTGATCATCTTTCTTATCATCTGGGAAGCCTAACCAGGCAAGAGAGAAAGGATAGGTTTAGAGTGAGGAATATGGAGAAGAGAAGAAGTCCATTGTCCCCTTGTATTTTTCTGATAAATGAGCACTGATTCTCTTTTTTACTTAAGCTAGTTTTCCTGAGTTTTTGTTACAACTTAAAGAGTCCTGGTCCTTTTATCCCAGTCATAAAAATCAGGCAAAAACCCTAGTGCTAGCTAAAGAAAGATTTTCATGGCCAATGAATGTACTGATATATGAGTAGGCTGACATTCCCATGGTGGTGATAGATTTTTCAGGGTCATTCATACCTGTTTAACTTTGTGATCAATGGCATAGACCTTTGAGGCAGCTAGTAGAATGAAGGTGCAGTCTGTAGCAATGGAACTGGGATTTTTTTTCATTGTGTGACTACCTAGCCTGAGTATTAGACCCAGTCTCAACCTCACTAGGACAGCCCAGTAGGATAAACTGAGGTCCTCAGACCAAAACTAAGACATTATCCTATAGAACCTATAAAATCAACATGGGAACAGCCAGTGAAAAGGGGAAATTAATACTCAACAATCATCTTTCTTTAAATATGAATATAAAGAAAGGATAGGATGACCTACAAAATTACTGTTTCTATGAAGCATCTCCTAAGAGGAGTAAAACCATAGAGTAAACTTGATGTCCCAGAGACATGTACTATCCCAGAACCTGAACTATCCTCAGAAGGAAATACTCGATAAACAGAATAAAGGTGATGCTTCCCCCACTTACCTCCTGTCTCAAGGTGACAAGAACCAGAGGGTTCAGAGAATAAGGAACAAGCACTCTGAAAGTGAGGAGATTTGGTGAGTGATTTGTGGCTCCAGAGAAAGAGGGAAGAGGAGGAGACAACAACAGAGTATGAACGAAAGAGTGAAGAGGGGAATCAAGGATTCCTCTTAGGCCAAATGCAAGAGAGGACAAAGACCAAAGGGTTTAGAGCATAGGCCTGTAAAGGAAATAATCTGGAAAGCTTTGTTTCTTGGTACCCATCATGACCACCATCTGTCCACAAGCCCTTGTGTCAAGTCTACAATGTTCAGGAATGTTTCTCTAAGTGATTTTCAGGAATAAGTGAAGGGAACCGTTTCACACATGGATAAATATTTTGTAGAAACCCACAGCATTACAGAAGACTGTGTACAGACTCGGGAGATCCTGAGAACTTAAGCCTCATGAAATCTTGGAAATAGCAAAAGACTTTAAAACTTCCACAAGTAAGGAAGGTGGGCTCAAGGCACTCTTTTTCTGGCTCTTGAGGGGCCATGAGACTCCCCTGACAAAAGCTCATTCTGCCTTATAAGTGATGCCATTGTCTTTTGGCATGTTCAAGTCATCCTGGGTTTCTCACTCTTGTCACTCACATTCTATCGGTCTATCTTCTAAACACCTCTCAATGTCCTTCCCTCAAGCTCTTTCCTCCCCCAAATACTCCTCTTCTTAGCTTAATGACACTAATCCCATCACTGTTCAGGTATCATGTCTCGGAGGAGGTTTCCCTGGACAACCAGACCCCTATATCCCTATACAACCCACATCTTATTCCATAGAATCTGTACCAAATCATAATGAAACCATCTTTCTCTGTATCTAACCCCTCAGTACAGTGTAAACTTTGAAGGAGAAAAAAAATTATATTTTTTATAAGCACAGTGTTAGACAAAGAGCCTAGAAAAAGTATATGCTCAGGAGAATTCTGTCAACATGAATAGAATAGAGTTGAATTCAGTGAGGGTGATGATATTGTGATCATTCAGATCTCACAGAAGAGGAAACTGAGGCTCAGGGAAGTTACAGAGCAAATTAACCATAGTCCTGGACCTTCTAAGTGATAGAGATGTGACTCAAACCCAGATCTTCTAGTCCCAAAGTCTATGGTACCATAGCACAGCAGATGCCTCCATGAAAACAGGATATTTCAATATTCTTTTTACCTGCAGGATTTCAATCTAATCTTGAAGTCACTTAACCAGTTTGCTATCAGTTTCCTTATCTATAACTCACTGATAAAACCATAAGGCTAAATGACAGCCAGCAAGATAAAGAGGCAAACAGCAAATCCTGGAATTGGACTTCTTCTAGAACACTGGTATTATCATGCAGATAAATTAAAAGGATCAGCCTGTAGCAAAATCCCTCCCAACTTATCAAAATTAAAAATCATCCAAATGCAAAAATTTCCCTGCAGCTAATCAGATATCTCATGATATCTTATGACATCCTGGCCCTGTGAAAGGCAAAAGCTTTTCAGAGATTGAAAAAAAAAATTATTGAAAAAGAAGAAGAAGAAAAGGAACCCTTTGGTATAACTGAGCAGAGGGTTACAAATGGATTCATCAGAGGAAACTGCTAAAATTCCTACAGGTGTGAAAGGTCCCATATGTTCACTTTACTCAGGAATCCTTTGGGGAAAAAAATTAAGTTCTCAGAGCGAAGGCAGTCTGCACCCACTCCACAGATGATGAAAAGCACCCAGACCTAATTACTGCATCTGGAGGGCCTTCTCAAGTGTAAAGATAACAGAAAGTATGAGATAAGGAGGGAGGCCAGCATGTCTCAGCCCCATGTCACAGATGCCTTATAGAACAATGGGCCCTCAGGAGTACCTCATGTTAAGCTTTTTAAGATATCACAACTAACTGGAGTAAAAAAAACCTAAGTACTCCAGTGTGCCTTCACCCATATGTTGACTGAAGGGGTTCTTTTCATGGTGTTTTTTTATTTACTTTCCCCATGCTTCCTCTCTAAATTTTTTTTTAAAAAGTGTATTACAAAGATCATTGATCAGAAAATACCACCCAACAATCAAGAGGAGCTCCAAAGGTGGATAGGATTTCCCTAAATTCTTTTTTTTTTTTTTTTTAATTATTTATTTGAGAGAGAGAGCAAGAGAGAGTGAGTAGGGTGGAGAAGGATAGGGAGAAGCAGACTCCCCGCTGAGTAGGGAGCCCAGAGCAGGACTGGATCCCAGGATCCTGAGACATGACCTGAGCCGAATGAAGACAGATGCTTAACTGACTGAGCCACTGAGGTGCCCCTAACTGTTAATATTTTTTAAAAACCCAATTTAACCTGTGCAGGAAGAAAGATAGAAGGAAATGCAACCAAGTGTTAATTGTGAATATACTTATGTTTCCTTACCTAGCCTAAATTCTATGATGACCCATGCACCTGCTGTTAGTAAAATCTAGACTAAAGGTCAACACATCTTTTCTGTCAAGGACCTAATAGTAAATATTTTGGCCTTTTGGTGCTGACCATCACTTAGAATTATTCAACTCTGCCATTGTAGTGAGAAAACACCCACAGACATTATGGAATGAATGAGCATGGCTGTGTTCTGATAAAACTTATTTACAAAGATGACCTGCAGACTAGATTTGGCCCACAGGCTATGATTTGCTGACTCTGACCTAAACCACAACAGGCGAGGTATGTGATATATCTGGATCACCTGTGCCATTGCTCCTTCTGGTCAAATTCTCTGCTTCAAAATACTTGCTTATTTTTATGCTTTCTGGCTCATTCATGAAAGTGTAGGAAAAAATGACAACTCACTAATAGTCACATCAAGTAAAATGATATATGTGGAAATGTTTTGGAAAATCTTAAAAATGTAGGGCATTACTATTAGCACAAACAGATCCAGCCAGATTTGACTAGAGTTCATTCATTCACTGTTCATTGATAAGCATTATTTTTACATGTATGTCAGATGTCAGATTCTGGGCTTGACCCTGAAAAAAAAAGGGGGCCCCTCTCATTAAGGATTTTTTTGTTCTAGCACAAAAGAGCAAAAAGCCAGGGCAGTGTAGTGCCATGGGCCCAATGACATAGCCAGATAATGTTTTCCACTGTCCCAGAGGTACTGTTCTTTCTTGGTCTCCTTTGTCACACAGTCTCCTCCCCCTGCCCTGCCAGCCTGTAAGCTATTAAGACTAGTTAGTCCAACAGGCTGAAGATCAGTGCTCCAGGGAGTGAGAGAACAAAGAAAGTGCTCAGCTTTTTAAATCCACTGTGAAATGACTGTCTTGCAAGCCAAATTTCAAACAGAAGAAAACTAACTACAAAAGTTTCGGTATGTCTTTCCCCCCAAATCAAGAACAAATGCTTAGAAGATTAACTATATAAGAGAAACAGAGGATGAATATTTGATGTTAGGGAAATTTCTGCTACAAAGGAAGAAGAAAGCCCTCCCAGTGCTTGGGAGGGATGTTCAAGTCAGATGAACATCCCCCCACACCCCTATTGTTGGAACAGGCCCAGCAGAGAAGGATGATGAGTTGTAGAGTTGTATGAAGGAAGGAGGACATGCATCGAGAGATAAGAGGAACAGAGGAAAAGAGAGGAGGGAAGGAGGGGAGGGCGGAGGAGTGCTGGAAGGTTAAGGAGAGGAAGCAAGAGGCTCTGCATCTTGCGGATGTTGTTCAGGTGATGCTGGATTGGGGGGCTGCCTTTGTGACCCCCACATATCTCATCTGAGTCCCACACCTGAGTCTTATTTCTGACATTACCTACCTTATCATCATGTCCCTCTCAAACTTCAACTGATCTATCTCCCTGGCTCAATCTTTGGCTGGATTTACAAGTCTAGAGCTGGGTCAGCTCTTTAATAAGAAGTGAACATCATTTGAAGGCTGGGAATGGACTTCAGATTTTGGCAGCAATCTTGGGGATGGAGGAAAGGGAAGTGCTTTTCAGTTGGGGTGGAGCACATGATTGCTGGATCACACACAGAATATATATCTTCTGGTGACTTCCCAGCTGCAGAATCCTGGCTGCAATTAGAAACCTATATGTCTAGTCATTTTATCATTTTTATACATTTAGGAGCTCAAGTGTTTGCTCTAGCAGCCTGCAGCTGGCTGGCTGTCAATTCCCAGCTGTTGTTTAGCTGAAACACCACAACTAAAATTGTGGGCCAATATGACCGGAAACCAAATTGGGGAGTGAACAAAAAAGTTCAGGATTAAAGATGTTTAGTGTTGTCATTCTTTGCTTCAACCAGGTGAAACCCACTCATGTACAAGAAGGCAAAGGAAGGGACTTGAAACTCATCCAGACACTTTTGAGAACTCTTTATATGAAACAGATGCACGCTGCAAACCAGTGTTCTCGACTATTCAGGCCAACACATGCCATGCCATTGGGCTGGCTTCTGGTTTTCGCCACTTCCCAGGGGTCACCAATTCAGAGACTTAATTTCAAATAAGTAAGTTTGGCTGCTTAGAGAAGGAATAAACACAACATTCAGCTTTGGGAGTAGTGTTGTTGGATAAGTCCTTGGACAACTGTAGGAAAAATAATATTAATCCTGCAGTTGGGTCCTTTATAGATGAGATTGAGGGGCTACCCCAAATGCATTAGCCTTGCTATCTGACACTATGTCTCCTTGCCAACTGAGCCTTCAGCTCTCCTTGGATTGAAGCCATTTTTTAAAAACGGGGGGCCTTTTCTTACAAATTTCGAGCTCATTTTATCACCAAGACATCTGGATTTCTAAAAAGTATCTCTAGGAGATGCATATTCGGCATTTATCCAACATAGTACAAAATGTTCGTGATGAGCCTATAATGCCACATCACTTTTAATTATTATTTCCACCATCATGCTGTTTACTAGCAGAAAAGTCAACTGCGCTGTCAGCACCCCAGGGTTGGGGCTTCCCTTCTTCTGTCATGGGGCTTGTCTTTGGAGGAAGGAAACTCTGTTTTCAAGCAAAGAGCTGGAATAGGAAGTGAGACAATTTCAGGTGGACTGAATTTGTGTCGAAAAATACTGCACCACGTAGCCATCCCCTAGCGATATGACCTCTCCTCTCCTTCACTTCTGATTACAAAATGCCTTCTGGTGCCAGGTCTAGAAGGTCAGAGAAGACTGCAGATCAGAGCAAGGCAGAGCTGGCAGGCCCAAGGGCTAGCAGAGTGTTTAAACCACAGAGCGCTGCATGACTACTGATCCTGGCCCATTCCATGAAAGGGGTGAACAGTCCTATGGACTAACATGACATGAAGATAAACCTCTAGCAGGCTATGCAAAGAGAAGAATATGGAAAGCTATATAGGAAGAATTGGCATTTACGACTCCAGCTGGGAACTGGGCCACTAGGTAAAGATATTGTCAAAGGTCACCAGGAACCAGCAGGCAGACATCCAAGGGGAATAAAAGCATTGGTAAGGGTAGGGTAAATAGAGACAGGCATAGCTGAGACTGAGGTCTCTATAAGCAGAGAGGCATAAGGAGGGAGAAAGAGCCTTTGAATCCAAAAGACACATGGATATTAATTGTGTTGACTTAATTAATTAATTGTCTTACTGATAGGGATAACCTTGAGGAAACAGTTATAATAAAAGATTCTGAATAACGTTAAATGGTATTCTCACAGCCATCCTCAGGTTCTTACCTCGAAACAAGTATATTTGCTACATTTATCTCTCAAACCACTGTCTCTAATGTCTTCTGTGGGAAATGGACTGTGCTGGGTACTCGGGTTCCAGAGCTGAATGGACAGAGACCATATCTGCATATCTCACCACCTTGCCAACGAGGCAAAGTTATACATGATCATAATAAAATATGACAGCAAGTATGATGATGTGATTAAAAGGCGCAAGTAGGGAAAAAATGACTTTTACCTCAGTGGGGGACAGAGGAAGTGGGGTGAGTTAGGAAAGATTTTACAAAAAAGAGTGACTTGCAGATACAGGGAGTGGGTCAGATTTAGCCCGTGGGCCACCATTTGCCAGTTCTTGATACATATTAAACTGTATTTAATTTTCATTCCAGGTGCAGATTCATCCATTCAAAATTAATTCATCTTCTGCGTTTATCGTAGAGAATTCAATAACCACTCCAGGTAGTTTTACAAGAGCATCAAAGATGTAGATTGAGGATTGCAGAGAGGTGCCTTTATCCAGAATTCACAATAAGTAAACCTTTCCCAAAAAAGCCTGTACAGCTCTAAGCTGAGTTTTTCTCTGAGAATTACTTCTTTCAGCCCCCAAATCTATGTCTGTCTTGGGGGGAGGGTAGCCTTGGTCACATCCCCTCCCTGGGGGTGACCTACAAGATCTTCTGTGTGGGAATGGAAAGATTTTGCCCCCTAGCCTCGGGGCTCTGAAGAGCGTCAGCTGCACAACAATCTAAGGAACCAAATGAGGCTTCTGTTGCTACTGCCTTGTAGCCCGTTCTGCCCTCTGCCCATTCCTTGGGGGTTGATCCTGAGCACATTCAGCAGTAAACTTCCCGCCCACAGATTTCTCTCTCAGATGCTGCTACACCAGGGAACTCACCCTAAGGCACCTGCTTCTTGGGGACCATTCTTGCCTTCTGTAGTCTTTCAAACATACCACATTCTCTTCCCATCACAGGGTCTTTGAACATGCTATTCCATCAGACTGGACTGCCCCTGTACATACCATCACTGCTTCCTTGTCATCCTTCTCACGTCAGTTCATGTCGGGAGATAAGTTATTCTCCATCAGAAATCATCACTGTTGACTCAGAAGACTTACTTTAGTTTGCATGGAAACTATGTCTGTCTTGTTCACATTATATCCTTGATCCAAGTCCCTGGCATTCAGTAAATCTTTGTTGGATAACCAGACCTAACACTCCCTGTAACAGCTGTATTAAAAACAATGCATTATGAAATGCTAACTATAATTTCAATTTTATAGAATAATATTATTTTCTTGTGCTAGTACTGAGCATGCTGTTATCAGGTCCAATCAACAGTTTGATAGGATCATCAGCCAACACCTTGCTCAAGATGTTTTGTTCAGAACACTTGGCACAGTCCATTTTGCCCATTGCTTTGCACTCAGCTTCCCGTGTATCCTGCTCTTCTCTTTGGGAGAGGTTCCCAGAGATCACGCTTCAAAATTGGTTGCTTTACCACTTTACAAGCCAATAGCAGGTGGAAATTCACAAAGACAGAGGTCCTAAGTGAGGTGGGGACGCAGAGAAAGTAAGGCAAACGGAAAACTCTAGGAAACTTCTCAAACTTTTTCAGTTACCTTCAGTGCTCCTTACCTACCTTCACCCATGGCTTTGAAAATGTTCTCGGAACAACTTTATAGCAACTAGCCTGGTTGAGAAGCACAGTCATAGAGAGGAAACAGATCCCAAGAGAGAGGAGAAAAGCTTGGGAATTTCTTGAGAAGATAAGGAATAAATCACTAATAGATTGTCCTCTTTATTTTTTTTAAATGTATTTTTTTAATTTGACAGAGAGAGAGCACAAGTAGGCAGAGAGGCAGACAGAGGGAGAGGGAGAAGCAGGCTCCCCGCTAAGCGGAGAGCCTGATGCAGGGCCCTATCCCAGGACCCTGAGATCATGAACTGAACCCAAGGCAGATGCTTAACCGACTGTCATTGCCCTTAGACTGTCATTTTTAAATGAATTTTCTTCTCGAGTAATAACATTTCAGGGTGCCAGGGGAAGTGAGCTCGCATGGAAAGGTGGAAGCCACAAACCAAGTTCTGTCCTAACCTGCCATGTGCCTCCGTAAAGAATAAATTTGGGCTCAGGACAGACTTAGTCATAAAATTGAAACAATACTTCTCAGATTCATAAACGATCCCTCACGTTTTCAGAATGAAAAAATATTAAGTTTTGCTGTTTGTTTCCTTTCTTTCCTTTCTGTCTTGTTTCTTTCTTGTTACTTTTATCTAATTAAAAAGTGGCATGGGCGTTGTCAGGCACGCGTTACAGGAATCTCTCTACAGACACACAGATGAAATTGAATCACTGCCCTACACTGTGTGGTTCTTACAACTTTAAACGTCCTACAAAAGCTGCCCCCACCCCGCTTCCTTGTCTCCTGTCTCAGCTCCTCCTCACAATTTCTCCGTAGGTCTGTGCATTCTTGCAATTACAGGTTCTCAATTACACACACTTGCTACTAGCTGGAGGGGACAGAAAGTGTGCTTCCTCTCTTGGCAGCTGCTCAAGCCAGATGTTACACTGGCAGGCTGTGATTGGCTGGCAGATAAAAGAGAATGGCTTTTCATGGATAGACAAGTGGAGGGTTGTAAACAAACCATTTCAGCCCGGAATCAGCAGGTCCTCATTAACCTGATTGGAAATGTCCTTCAAACTTCATTGGAAAACAGGGAGGACGTTGTCACAAGATCATTCAGCTGAATACCAGCGGCTCCCTCTCTGGCTAAAATAGCAAAAAGCTTCATTTGGAGACATCAACACTGCATTCAAGATGAGCTGGGATTCATTTGAGCTACATCTGCATTGGCAAGCAATAATTGTAGGGATGCAGAAGTTTGTTTATTTTAACAGCTAAATGTTTGTATCTGAAAAACCAATGAAACTTTTCTGTAATCACTTTTGAGATGTACTTGAACCATTCCATCTGCCCAAATCTCTCCATTGTGTTTCTCATCCAATGACAATAGGCAGTGATTGGGGGCAGAGTTAAACAGCCACCAACTTTCCCTCTTGCCTCCTTGGGACAAGCGTGAAACCGAGAGAGCATATTTTGGCTTGGCTTCTGAAGCTTCTGTTGGAATAGTTAAGACCATTTAAAATACAGTAATTGATAAAAAGCCTGGTAGAGGATGACTGTAGTATACCTGTTCTTGGTGGCAAGGGCTAGCCAGTATGACACAGTGTAGGCAAAATATGCCACAGATAAAGTAAAACCACTTCCCCTCTTTTTCCTCTTCTGATAATACATATATATATACAAATCAGTGAAGTTTCTTTGCAGTGCTACCCCACGTAAAACACAAAGAGTCCAGGCAGGATTTTAGTGCAGTTTATTTTCATTAGAGATACCAAGAGTCACTAGATGGAACAGGAGGGTGACAGAGCAGTTTATTCAGAATAGATTATGGACAATCAGTATTTTTTAAACCACTGTAGAGTTAATCCTTCTAAGGGATTAGACATTTATTACACACTGGACTGGCACCTGTAGCTACACTCCTGGGGATAAAAAATGGCAGAGACCATCAATCTCCATGACTCTGGGCAGCAATCGACAATAATAATAATTAATAACCATTTGTGTTTTCTAGCTCCCTTCAACTGGGATCTCAGAATATTTTACTAACACAAATTCATTAAGCCTCAAACCACACCTGGGCATTCAGAAAATGCTTGAAGGTTGGCTCTGTTATTATTTTATATTCATATTGCATCTTTCCTCCAAGGAGCTCAAAGGGATTATAAATATATTACCAAAGTAGGTTAACTCATCACAGTTATGGGTCAGGAATACATTTCTTCTTTCTCCTTAGCATGAGAGTTCCTAAGCTGTGAAAGATGGATAAAGCTGAAAACAACACAGCCAACTCTTGGACTTCTCTCTAGCACTATCTATACATCACTTTTTCTACTCGGTGGTTAACCTCTCTAAAAGCAAACACAACTTAAGTGAGTCTTTCAAGCATAATACAGTATAGGTTTTGAAGCAGAAAATATTGATCTTAGATGTGAATGAGGCCTTCAGTAGAGCAGACGCTGAACAAGATGACCACTCAAGTTCCTTCTAGTTTTAAGACGTTGGTCTGACAGAATTTGCAGAAAATAATGTGCGAGGCAAGTAACTCTGCTGGGCATCCATGGCATATGTCAACCCAAGCCCACTACGCCCTTGGTCTCAGAGATAAAAGTTAATGATGAAACCAAAAAAGTCCTGCTCATGAAGTCCTGTATGTCCAGTGTAGGGCAGTAGTAGAGCATGGGATCTGGAAGCAACTGATGTATGTTTTATTCCCAGCCCTATAATTTACAAATTGCATGATCTTGAACAAGGTACATAACCTGACTAGTCTTTGGCTTCCTTATCCATAAAAAGTGGCTTAAAACATCAACCCAAATTGTTATGGACATCCAATAAAAGATTCACAAAGCACCTAACATATAATACTCAATATACAGTGGTTATTATTGTCACAAAACATCAAGAAGTCTCGTATGTTAGGGGCATCCAGGTGGCTCAGTAGCTTAAGCATTTGCCTTAGGCTCAAGGTTATGATCTCAGGGTCTTAGGATCAAGCTCCCTGTTGGGCTCCCTTCTCAGGGGGGAGTCTGCTCCACCCTCTCCCTCCACCTCCCCACTCATGTACTCTCTCTTTCTCTTTCTCAAATAAATAAATAAAATATTTTTTATTTTTTTTATTATTTTTATTTATTTATTTATTTATTTTTAAGATTTTATTTATTCATGAGAAACACACAGAGAGGCAGAGACACAAAAAGAAATTCTGGATGTCAAAAGACTAAGAAAGGAGAATGACTTTTTCTTTGCTCTTTCTCTGACCTTCATCTGTTATGTTCAATTTCTATTTCCCTGAAAATATTTCACTCTTTTTTTTTCTTCCTCTTCTTTTTTATAATACTGCCTCCCTTTGGACGATAAATCCTACCCACTGAAAATAGTCATCAGCATTTAATGGCAGAAATAAAACAAAAACACCCAAGTCGTACTTTTGCCATTAGAATAAGGGTCAAAATTCTTAGCACATTGCTCAAACTCCTTCATATTCTTTCTAGGCTTCAACTCAAATAGACTGCTCACCATCACATAACTATTCCTGCCTTAATATTTTCCTTATGGCCTTTAGAAAAGACATTCTGAACATGAGCATTCTTACATACTTTAAGCAGAGGTGCAAGTCAGGACAATTCTCCAAGGGCAATTTGGTACAACTTATTAAAAGCAAGAAAAATGTTAAGAGAATCAACCCAGCAATTCCATTATGGGAATTAATTCTGAGGTTGTAATCAACAGTGTGGGCAAAGATTGATAACAACTGCATTCACAGAAGTAACTAAAACTCTATTGATAGCATAGTGGCAGATAAATTATTTTCCATCCTTGTAACAAAATACTTATGATGCAGTCATTTAAAATGGCATCTCAGAAGAGCTTTTGATATGAGGGAAAAGCATATTAACATAAAGTGGAGTTACATTATTTTTTTTTAGTAAAAAAGGAAAAAAATAGCAAGCAAAACTATACATATGCAAAATTATGAAAATTTATCCATCAAAATATTAACTGTGCTTATCTCACAGAAGTGAAACTACAAGCAATTTTGGTTTTTGTGTTTTTATAACTTTAATTTTTATTTATTGAAAATCAAAGCAGATGATAGAGACAGGGAAAAGAGCACGTGCAATGGGGGGAATTGGGAGAGAGAGAAATCCTCCTAAGCACCAAACAAGAAGCTTTTGTCTAGATTACTTCACTGGATACTTGGAATGGCCTTGTGAGGTGGACTTCACTCTCATTATCACATTCAGTTTTTCCTGGATGCCTCCCAAGCTGGGTCAGATACCGCTTCTTTGGGCTCCTAGAGCAAACTCCCAGAGCACAAATGTATATTTGTGTACATAAGAAATTTAGGTGAAATCTAGATGCTATTCAACCAGAGAACAGTATTCTCTAGAAAAGACTTTGTAAAGCCATTGTAATGATATTTTAAAATAATATTTCCACCTTATGGAGAGATACCCAATGTTATATTAAAGTAGGATAGGCTACTCAAATGTGCATTAAAGACAATTGTATATAAAAAGGGTAGAAGACAGGTGCATGGGTGGCTCAATTGGTTAATTGTCTGCCTTCGGCTCAGGTCATGAGCCCAGAGTCCTGAGATTGAGCCCCACTTGGGCTCTCTGCTCAGTGGGGAGTCTGCTTCTCTCCCTTCCCCTCCCCCCACTTATGCGTGTGCTCTTTCTCTCCCTCTGAAATAAATAAAAGCGTTTAACAAATATGGGTGGAAGGAAATCTATTAAAATGTTTACTGTGATTAATCCCATGGGGTTAGAATAATAGGCTGTTTTTACTTTATTTTTGCCTGGCTATATTTTCTAAATGTTCTCCAATTAGCATTTTCTCAATTAGGATATTTATAATCAGATATAAGAGAATGCAACAAACACTGTAATAGCTGGTCTCTTTTCACTAAATGTAAAAGTGTTTAATGTTAGGAAATGCATCTACTTCCCTCAATGCCTTACACAGTGGCTAGAGCACAGAAGGAAGTCATTATGTATGTATTGAATAAATTACTGAGTATATGATAAATTAATGAATGAACCTATCAATGGACTATTCAATCAGATATCAGAGAGAATATTTTTGCCAAAGACTATGTAAACTAATAAGTAGTATGAGAAATTACTTTTTTTTTTTTTTGAGAAACTACATTTCAACCAAGGTTTTTATTCACGAAAACCTAGGAACCTTGCCACCCTGTCTCCTCAATATATATTCTAGTTACTTATACTCATTTCCTGTAGCCATCAGAACAAATCATCACAAAACTAGTGACTTAAAACAATGGAAATTTATTCCGTCACAGTTCTGGAGGCCACAAGTCTGATATCAAGGTGGGCAGAGTGGCATGCTCTAAGGGAGGCTCTAGGGGAGACTCCTTGACTCTTCTGGCTTTTGGAAACTCTAGACATTGGCCTGTGGCTCCTCCCTGCAATCTCTGCCTCCATCTTCCCATGGCCTTCATTTTTGTGCATCTTCTCTTCTGTTTCTTATAAGGACCCTTGTCATTGGATTTAGGGCTCACTCAGATAATCAAGGATGATATGTCATCTTGAAATCATGAATTTAATTATATCTGCAAAGACTCTCTTTCCAAACAAGATCACAACCACAGCTTCACAATCACAGATATACATATATCTCTTGGCAGGGGGCTGGGGGTCATTTTCCAACGCATTACATCACCCTTGATATATTTCCTCCATATTCTGCCCCGTTCCCATTCAGTTCCAAGACTGATCATTTGTCTCTCCTAAATCCTCCATGGTCCTCTTATACCTACTGTGCACAGCACTCTTTTTAATGCCATGATCACTTAATTATTAGCTAAGGAATTCACAAGCCTTGCTCACTATTCTTTGGTGATGAAGGGAGCTGCCATAAACACAAGCATGCAATTTGGAAGAAACAGGGAGAGGAATCTTACTAATGACAGATTCAGCCTAATTCAGATCCCTTCAGAATGGACACTCTGCTCCTAAAGGGCCAGTGAGGGCAGATGGTAAGATCACTTAGGACTCTTTACCAGACTCATGAAATGATTTTCTCCCTAGAGGAGTAACAACAGGCAAACCTGTAGTGATGCCCATCACAGATGATTTAAAGACCCTCTGTGGGGAATATGACCTGTCCCTGGAATTCACCTGAACCAAAGTCAGGGAGCCAAGCATCTGAGGTACAGATTCTGGTGGTGGAGTCTGAGAAACTACACACTCAGCTGCTTATTCTCTAGACAAACTCAGTGATCTGAGCCTCAGCGTGCCAAAACTTTGCAATGAACAGTGTTTCCACATTTCCATTCTGAAAATCAGACCTTGCAATGTTTATGTAAAGGTCCACTTTAAGAGCAGTTAGGAAGAGGTCAAAAGGCCCTGTATGCCTTATCTAGTGCTTTCTTACAATATAGCAAGTGAAGAAACTCACATGAAGTTTCCAGTCAAGGGTTCAGTGTGAATCATCCAAGTATACGTAGGTAGCAAGTTCCCTGCCAGGCCCCATGCTTTAATGGCATTTTGTGTATCTGGCAATAGGAATACAATGATTTAAGTCACATTCCTTCCCTCAAGAGTTTATAGTCTAGGGGAGAGAAAAATGCTAGCAAAAGTAAATAAAGGAATGTCTGTAAAGGGGATATAAATAGTAGAAATGAGAAAACAGGGAAATAAGTCATGGAATATCTCCACAAGAGTCAGAAAAGATCTTAAGAAAGAGTTAAAGCTGGGGCTGAAACATGGAGGTTTGGCAGTGTCAATAAGAACATCACTTTAGGAGCACTTGGGTGGCTCCTCATTGGGCTCCATGCCCAGTGTGGAGTCTGTTTAAGATTCTCTCTTTCTCTTTCCCTTTGCCCCTTCCTCTGCTCATGCTTGATTAGATAGATACATAGATAGATGGTAGATAGATAGATGATAGATAGATAGATAGATAGATAGATAGATAGATAGATAGATAGATGATAGATAGATAAAATAAATCTTGGAAAAAATGAAACAGATGCTGGCAATTAGAGCTACCATTATTTATTGCTCAGCTGAGGGAGCAACTCAGAGTTTATAGGAAATTGACTACAGAAAACCAATACCAGACAGCAAAGATTTGTATGGACTGATTAGGGTGGGAGGCACTGTATGGGAAGATCTCAAGCAACGGGCCCTCCCACAGTCTGACTGTGGGCTCAACTCCCAACATGAGCGTAGGAGAAATCAGCAAACACCATGAATGAAGTCACTAAAAGTGTAGCCATGGGAATTCCAGCAATAAAGAGAGATGAACATTTTTGCAAAGGGAAAGAGAAAGGAAAAACAGGGCACTGTTTTTTACTAAAGTAAAAAAAAAAGGCTTAGAAAAGAACTACTGACAAATGCAAGCACAATTGGGGCATTTGTGTTTTATGTATGTCATATAATTTTATGTGTTTTCTATATACATATACATATATATGTATGTATATATATGAACAGCTATGGGATGTAAATATTAAGTTAGAAAATCATGGCACTTATATATATTTTTAAAATAGTGTTATCAACATTTATATATTGGTGTGATACTCCTGTGAAATCTTAAATAAAAAAATCTGTGAGGACTAATGAGATCTTAAAAAAATCTACATGGTATGTGCACTCCAGAGAGACAAGTGCTATGTAAATACCAGATATTTTAACATGTTCCTCTTAGATAGGGGTTTGGGGAAAATAGTGGCTGGGCATAAAAGGGGTTCATTGGAATTTCTTCTCTTCTAGAAAAGAGAGTTTGGGTAGCAATATGCTCCTTTGGTTGAGCCCTTCAAAGATGGCTCAGCGTTTTCTACTGTTGAAGCAGCTTGTTACAAATCCAGTTCCACTTCCCTATGGACAAGTTCAGTGGTTGCAGGACATCTTAGAGCAGTGGGTCTCAATCAGGAGACACATTAGAGGCACCTGCAGCCTTTAATGACTGTGACACTCAGGCCACACCCCACATCAGAATCATGGTGGGAAAGAGGGTATGATTTATAAAGCTCCCCAGATGAGCCCACTCAAGGTTGAGGTCCTCTAACCCAAAATACATTTGCTTAAAAAAAAAAATACATTTGCTTTGTGTATTTATCCAAAAACAAACAAACAAGAAAAAAGGATCATACCATTCTTTAACCTTTTGGGCTAGAAATGGTTTGGCAATAAACTACCAAATCTCTCATGTGGGTCAAAACGACAAAAATAAATTCAAGGTTAGTAGTAGAAATAGCAAGTGGCTGTGACCAAGAGGCAGAGTGGTAAACAGGCAAAAAGCTCAAGAAGATTCTGGGAGCCTAGGAAAGACAGGCTGAGTTGAAACATCAATGTTACAAAAAAGCAGTAAAGACTCAGGAAATTCAGAAGAAGTTGCAAGGGAAAGTTGCATGAAAGTCCAATTAATTCTGCTGGGCCACATTTTCCTTCCCTCAGCAGAATATCTCAAAATTCTCAGATGATAAGAATATCTTAGGGTATTTGTTAAACAGGCTAATAATGACATCCCAGACCCTCTGGATTCCAGTCTCCATGAGGAGGCCTCTGGGAAGCTCTATGCTCAACAAACACCTATTTATGGTTTTTAATATATAATTGGCCTCTTCATGTCTACACAGCTACAAGTGACACCCAACAAAAAGAAAAGTGACACCCAAGATCAGGAGACCAAATTGAACTGAGTGTCTGGTAAATCTCCTCTATTTCTGAGTCTATCCAGCCTTGATTCATAAATCGTCCAACTTTTGAACTCTGTACCTTCCACAGGAGCAGGAAACTTTTGTCATCAATCTATTCTCAAACCTTGACACAAAATTGTCTCCTCATTCTGAAATGCTCTAGGGTTTCCAACAGGTAGCAAGTCACTAGGCACTGCAGCTATGTAAGCTGATTCTAATATAAGGATTGTTTCCTAAGGAAGTAAAATTATATAAAAGAATAAAGGCTTAAATTAGGCAAAATTTCATAAAATCTCAAATTTATATTCCCACATCTTTCTTCTTACCTTAACTAAGTATGACAGTGAGAATCGAAAAATTTATTTGTGGTGTTTGATATAAAAATAGTGAATGAAGATTTTTATTGCCACATATTTTTAGGCAAGTTAGACTATGGAGAATACATCTTGGGGACAAATGAACACTTGCACTGACCACACCTTCTGTTTCCCTCGTGTATTTGAGTGTGTGCTCCTTGTTCAAAGTGAAATGAGGCCAGAGAAATCTCAGAAGAGCAAGAATGGTGCAATTCTTATTCATCTTACCAAATTGGCAGCAAGCTAAAAAATGTGAACCTTCTGTGAAAATAACAATACGTCTATTCTTGAGACTATGTCCTTGAGGTGGACACAATTAGAGGGTGCCTATTATACAGAGAGAGCCCATTATTATTATATATCTATAGGTTAAAAAGGCAAAAGCTACATGCCAAAATAAATAAATACAGTAGTATTAATAACATTTTATTCAGTAGGATTCATTATATTTTTGTATTATTTTAGTTTTATTAGATGTCATTATCTTCTTCCCTTATCTGCAGGGAATACATTCCAAGACCCCCACTGATGCCTGAACTGTAGATAGTACTGAACTTTATTTATATTATGTTTTCTCCTAGACATACATACCTATGATATGTAACTAGTGGGCTGGTAGTGTACACAGTGTGGATATGCTGGACAAATGGATGAGTCATGTCTCAGGCAGGACAAGGTAGGACAGTCCAAGATTTCATCATGCTATTCAAAATGGCACCTAATTTGAAACTTAGGAAATGTTTCTTTCTGGAATTTTCTTTTTAAAAATATTTTATTTATTTATTCATGAGAGACACAAAGAGAGAGGCAGAGACATAGGTAGAGGGATAAGCAAGCTCCCTGCAGGAAGCTGGATGTGGGACTTGATCCCAGGACACAAGGATCATGTCTGAGCCAAAGGCAGACACTCAACCCCTGAGCTACCCAGGCATCCTTCTTTCTGGAATCTTCCATTTAATATTTTTGAGACGCAGTTGACCATGGGTAATTGAAACCATGGAAAGCAAAACTGCAGATAAACAAGGGGAGACTACTGTATAAGCCAGAGAGAAGCAGAAAATCCCAATTTTCTCAAGTCAAATGATAATTTGTGAACAAGCATACTGAGGAGCAGAAGTTCACTTGAAGATATGTATGAAATTTTACTAAGCTTTTAAGGCAAAAAAGGTGAGAACAGTTATAAGTTCATGATTAATTCTATAAAACATAATGAATTCATAAAGGCTTTGTCTGAGTGGTGCTCAGTGGGACCTTGATATATCTATTTGACTCTACTACAAATCAGCTGCCATTTCCCATCTGTTTGCTTTCCAATTTCATGTTCCTTCTCATAATACTGAACTACAAATGATAGTCTATAATAAACCTAAAAATTCTCCAAACAACCAGCAATCTAAGATAATCAACCCACACCAGGCACATAGTGGTGGTGCACTCTTGGGTAAACTATATAACCTCTCTCTGTCTCAGTGTTCTCATCTCATAATTTGGACAATAAGACGATCACTCACATACAGTTATTGGGAGAAATATAAATCAGGAAACCGGTGCAAATGGAGAGCTCAGTTTCTGATACATGTATGCAAATCATTATAATACAGCATAATATAATTTACATAGTATGGACTATGTTAATTACAATATTATGTTTCAATGAATGAAGTTAATTATGCTTATGATTTTTATTTTGTAGTTCACTTCTCAAAGTCATCATTTTTTCCTTTAGAGAAATCCATCCTCTGAATGTTGGGGAAAACTGGGTTTATCTTTCAGGTTTCTTTGGATTACTAACTGATTACATTAGTTGGCCTCATTTCATCCAGTCTCTGAGCTTGGTTATTGGATTTAAGTCATTTTTAAAAGTGGTACTACAAGGGGGTAGTCAATTTGCCTTCCCACAAGGAAAGCAGGATGATCTTTTCTCCCTATTCAATTCTCATTCTTGTCACTTTTTTAAAAAGATTTATTTATTTCTAAAGAGAGGGAGAGAGAAAACATGACTGAGGGGTAGGGGCAAAGGGAGAAAGAGAATCCTTAGGCTGAGTATGGAGCCTGACACAGGGCTTGATCCCAGGGCCCTGAGATCATGATCTGCGTCAAAATCCAAAGCCTGCCACTCAACTGACTGAGCCACCTAGGTACCCCTCATTCTTGCCACTTTTATTCCACCAATGTTTCCTTTATACCAGACGATAGCAGTTCCCTTTATCTGTAGGGATACATTCCAAAACCCCCATTGCATGCCTGAAACCACAGATAGTACAAACCCTATGTATCCACTTTTTCCTTTACATATATACTTACGATAAAGTTTAGTTTATAAACTAAGCACGGTAAGAGATTAACAACATTACTAAGAATAAAATAGAATAGTTATAACAACATACTATAATAAAAGTAATGTGAATGTGGTATATCTCTCTCAAAATATTTTACTGTTCTGTACTCACCCTTCTTGTGAGGATGTAAGATGAAAAAATACCTGTGTGAGGAGACGAAGTGAGGTGAATGACATAAGTGAAGGATGCAGTGTTAGGCTACTACCAACTTTCTGACAATAGGTCAGGAGGTTCATCTGCTTCCAGGTTGCAGGTGGCCATGGGTCACTGATACCAAAAGTAAAACCATAGATAAGAAGAGATTACTGTACTTCTATGACTGAAGGCATTGATAGAGCAAAGAGGCAGAGCATCTCACAGGGAAGAATCTAGGATCCTCCCTTATCTCAGGCCCTCACAGGAATTAGGAGAATTGATGGCTGTAATATGTATTTCTAACATCCTTTCTTCTACTGGCAGAAAGTAAACCTTTATTTTGAATTTTTCAAAAGTGGGTAATTTATATCATCCCTTGACACCCTTTAAGCCAACAAACCTGCATAATCCTGCATAATATAACTATTAGCCAGACACATCCTGCAAGTATTCCCTGGAATGCTGCTAATCTTGTTTGGCTTCAAGATGGATCTTAAATCTTCCTACAAGATATGAAATTTGAAGCATATTAGGGACACCTGCCCTTAGACATAAGATACTCTCATCATACTTTCCTGAATCTAGAATTCTCCTGAATAAGGTAAGACAACATTTTATAATGGTCCCCCTCATGTTGAGTCTTCCTTGGGTCCCCTGCCCTCTTCGGGAAAGCAGAGTTTTCAGTTGTTAGAATTTTCCCCAGTGGGATCTTAAGGAGACTGCCACGAACCTGTTGAATAACCCTCCCCTTCACATGATCAGGTCAAAAATTTTAACGTGTCACCCCTATAGCCCAGCTACAAATAAAGAGACCTCTGTGCATATCCACAAAAGATCAAAGTTTATTGCACATTTAGCAGAACAAGTAATTATTTTGGTGGTTAGCCTTTGAGGAAGGAGTTCCTTTTACCTATTTATTTTTACCTACTTACTTAGGTAAAAATAAATTGAAAAATAATAATAGAGATAACAGAGATAGAGAAAGAGAGAGATTTTATTCTGCATCTTTGTACAGTTTTCCAAGGGGGAAAATTAACTTTGGCTAGGCTCCATGATGAAAGGGATTTTTCCCCCATTTAGTTTACTAACTAGACAAAACATATTGTGTACTTTCCCCCTCTCTGTATATATTTATTTTTTGAATGAATAGCTAATAAATATATCCACCTGCAGAGCTCTTTTTTCTGAGATGTTCAAATGTTGGCTATTCCACCTCACCACAACAGCACAAGTAATAAAGATTGAACAGGAAGGCACTAGTAGATATGGTGTCTTATGTAACCAATCAGGTAATGCTGACAATGCATAAAAAATGCAACTATTCCTTTCTTAGGTTGAAGCATCAAAACTGTCATGAAATATGTTAAATTTTATTTGCTCTGGAGGCATCCTTAACCACAGTTTCCTTACTGAAACATCCTAATCATGCTGTGGCTTTGACCAGACCTCTTCCAAAAACTTATTCTCATCTGGGATTCTTATCCCAAGTGTGAGATCCAGCCTTCAGACATGGGCGCCTATCTGAAGAATAAACTACTCGGGCCATTTGAGGTCTTCCCTTCTGAGGTTAAAGGTTCTTCTCAGTTTCTTTGAAAAGGACCATCACCTGCTGTGCCCAGCTGAAAGAATGGTCCTCAGGAAGAATGTTAATGAACTGCTGTGCATGAGCCCTCTAGCCATTCAACTGAAGAATCAAAATGTGGCTACTCCATAACAGATTTGGTCAATAGATGGATTTTAAATAGAAGGAGAAAAAAAATCATCGTGGAAGGACAAGGCAGGATGGCTTTCCACAGGAGTTAGATCTTTGTCTTTCTTCTATTTAAGAAGGCATTATCTAGATAAAGTGACGTGAATTACTAATGTTAAATTTACCCCACCAGGCTGGCAATAATAAAAGTCAAGCTGGGCCATCATTTTGTTTGTTTATTTGTTTTTGTTGTTGATCTAACCTAGAGCATCAGTTTCCATTCTGAATAAGAAAAAGGATGACATTTCAACTGATAACGAGAAATCTGCATAACTTGTAGCCTGTTAGTCTATACAGTCAACCAGCATGAGTAACAATAATGGGACAGTATCACTGAATGAACATTGTCTACCAAATACATATAAAAGAAAAATGCTGAAAACTGTTATTCTGGAAATGTATGAATGGGAAAACGGATGGATAAGTGGACAGATGGCTGGACAGATGGCTAGAGTGATAGATGGATGGGTGTATGGATAAATGGGCAGACAGATGGATGGATGGATGGATAAATGGGTGGGTAGATGGACAGAACATTGATGGATGGATGGCCAAGTATACAGTAATGAACATATCTGAATACAGACTATTCAGATTCAAATTCTGGCTCTGTCACTTACTACTTCTCTGGTTGGGAAAAACCTACATGAACCTTGGTTTTCTCACCTATAAAATAAAGATGATGATGATGCCACCTGACTCATATGAACTGAGTGGCTGTATATGCTATACAGCACTTGAAACAGTGTGTGCTATAATTGTAAGCACTCAACAAATGTTAGCACTATGATAGTTAAAAAGAATGCAAAATTCTACACTTAACCATATTGCTTATTTCTTATATTTCAACAAAGCTTTAGGGCTTACAAAGATTGTTCACATAGTTTAATTGTTTGATCATCAACACAGGAATATGACTTAGACATAATAACAATTTTACACAAGAGCAACCAATTTGGAAGTAATATGCCTTGTATTAAATCAAATTTTAAATTAATGGAAAACCAAATGCAAAAGGCCTGGACTTGCACCTGGCTTTGTCAACTATTAGCTCAGAGATGTTAGAAAAGTCACTTAACCTCTCTGACCTCAGTTTCCTTATCTATAAAATGATGAGAAATTTATAACATTATTAGAAGACTTGTCCTTTTATTCACTAAATACTTATGGTGGGTCTGTTATGCACCAGGCACTATGCTATGTACTTGATGCAATGAAGGAAAGCAATACAAATGTGAGGCATTTCAAGCAATCCATAAATAGCCATCATTTTCATTGCCTTCATCATTAGTTACTATTCCTGAGATCCCACAGGGAGAGGCCAGCAGACCCAGATCTTGAATTCAGAGCTTGCTTCCTTATAATAATTTAATAAAATGTTTTAAGACTCTCTTGATGGGTAAATGGTCATTAAAGTCATTAGAGTTTTGAAGAGACAGGAGTCCTTTTTTGGACAAAGGGCTTGGCAGGTGAAGAACTTGGATGAGTTCTTAATCCTTAAACATACATTCATTTTGTTTTAATTTTGTTTGTTTTTATTTTAAACCAATGCTATTGAGGTTTGATTTCCATACACTAACATGCAGCCATTTGAAGGGTACAATTTGGTGTGCTTTTCCAAGTGTATACATCTATGCAATCACCACCGCAATCAGATATGGAGCATTTCCAATGCCTCAAAAGGTTTCTTCATTCTCTTTTGTATTTAGTAGTCCCCAGTCCCAACCCCTGCCCCCAGGCAACCAACAATCCACTTTCTTTTGCTTTCAATTAGCTTTGCCTTTTCAATAATTTCATAATATAGAACCACACAGTATGTAGTCCTTTGTGCCTGACTTCCCTCACTAAGTATCTTTTTGAGGTTCATTCATGTTACAGCATGTATCAGCACATTGTTCCTAAATACTATTCTATTGTATGCCTATGCCTCAGTTGATTATCCATTCATCTGCTGATAAACATTTGAGTTGTTTCCAGTTTGGGGTGATTATGAATAGAGCTGCTATAAACAATCATGTGGACATATGTTTTCATTTCTCTTGGGTAAATACCTAGAATGGGGATTACTAAAATATGTGATAAGTGTATTTTTTTTAACTTAAAGAAACATCAAAAAAGGTTTTCCAAGCTGGCTGTACCTTATTACACTCCCACCAGCAGGGCAGGAGGATTCCCATTGCTCTGCATTCTTACCAACACTCCGATTGATATTTTAATGGGTAGAACTGTCAGTGACAAGGCTGAAATATTTCTCATGCAGGCAGACATAGAACTCTCAGAAGCCTTCACAACCCTTTCTTTGTGAGCACCTGTAAGGGAACTGTCTACGGTTTTCCCCATAGACTTGGAGATCACAAAAAGCCTTTAGCACTGAGTAAAGAAAGCCAGAAAAAAAAAAAAAAAAAAAAACACCTAGATGGGTGAGAGAAACTGAGGAAAATAACAAAGAGTAAAAAATAAACTATCCTAAAACAGACAAGTTGCACCCATCAACTAACAACATGGAGCAGAGGGTAGAAATAGAAGCTCTACAAAATGTATAGAATTATTTTAATTAATTGTTTCCCAATTAATTTAACAATGTAATTAATTTTGTTTCACAAGACCAATAAGATTTTTTTTTAAGATTTTATTTATTTATTCATGAGAGACACACAGAGAGAAACAGAGACATAGGCAGAGGGAGAAACAGGCTCCCTGTGGGGAACCTGATGTGGGACTGGATCCTAGGACTCCAGGATCACAACCTGAGCCAAAGGCAGATGCTCAACCACTGAGCCACCCAGGTGCCCCTGTAAGATGTTCAAAGATACTAGACAAAAATTCTTTTTTCAATGGGTTGGGCTGGGACGTTGTGATTGCTGGTACTAGGCTTTGCTCAGACATATAGAAGCTTCAAACTAGCTGATGAGACCTCTTGATTAGCTTGTCACTAAGAATGTAAACAGTGAAATCAGTTATTTTAGGGTCAGGCACTGGAAAAGATTCTAATAAAATAAATTGGCCAGCTTCTTATGGATGAGAAAACTCTAAAACCTGACAGATTTTTGCTGGTAACTGCAGTAGTAAATTCAAGCAATCCTGGATAAATGTTGGATGCTTTCTGGGATAAAATGTCTCTATCGAGCTACCAAAATATTATTAAGAAGGGTTTGAGATTGCTGTGGGGAGAAATCCTTAGGCCTTCTCCTCTCCATTCCCAATGTCTTTCACCAGGTGATGCCAGGCATATTGCATTTTGTATTATTAATACCATATGCCTGTATTGGATTTGAAGATTCAGGAACGTGCATCTCTATTTAATTTAGGTGTCTGTCTGCTTATGTAGAAAGGGAAGTGTGGATGGCTGGTATGATCAGAATACTCAACACAGTCACTTTGTATGCTTTGTGTACTCTTACATTTTCCCATGCCTTTAACGCGTATTCATTCAATTAACAAATAGTAACTGAGTACCTGGGCACTGTGCTAGGCACCATTCTAGAAGCTGGAGATAGAGCAGTGGACAAGACAAAGTCCTTACCTTCATGGAAATATCTACCATAGAGAGAGGGAGAACTCATAATACGTACACTAAGGAATATCTACCATGTCAGATGGTGCTGAGTGCTATGGAAGCAACGAAGCAGATAGAAAGTTCTGTGTGAGGCAGTGCTTTCTGGTATCAGTTGATTTGGGAAAACCTCACTAGTAAGGTGACAGCTGAGCTGAGCAGAGCATGTAGATATTAGTGTGAAGAGCATTCCGGCCAGAAGGAACAGCCAGTGCAAAGGGGATGAGTCTGGGCCGTACATGTTGTGTCCCAAAAAAGAGCAAGGAGTCCAGCCTAGCAGAAGCAGGGAAAGTATGAGGAGGTGAGGCCAGAAACATTTCAGGGATCACGTCTTATAGAATGTTTCTCTTTGGTAATAGTAGTCACCCAAGAATAGTCCAAGAAAGGAGACAGGCACATGTTTTAGTAAATAAGGACGGCTGGATGGTCTCTGGGAGTCACTCAAGAGAAACAAGGTCAAATGTAGCTTTGATCTCACTGGCTCCTATAGAGGTCTTCTTCCTCCAATATCCTTGTACTCAGGGATTGTACATCTCTTTCGACAGCTTTGTGTTGTCTTATATCATTAGCTCTCTTTGAAGGCATATGTTCTTCTCTTTCCTTAGTTCCTTGAAGATAAGAGTTGGGGTTCACAACTCTTGAGATTCCACCCTGGTCCCTAAACAGTGCTTGGCCCCAGCAAGTACTTAATGGGCATCACTAGAGTCAAGTATGTAGTTGATGTTATTTAGGATTCTCTACCTTTTAGAAGGGGAGTTAGAGCAGAGTTTGCTACATTTGGAAATTTGTGTTAGGTAGTACTCTTTTGGTTTTGAGTGATTTAAAATTTGAGTGATTTAAATCCGTTGGCTTAAACATTTTGGCCAACGTTACTGAAACATCTAGACAGGTTTCAAGTCAGACAAACCTGATCAAAAGCTCAATCAACTCAAGTTTCTCTCTTTCTCTCCACCCTGCTTTCCACAGTGTTGGCTTCATCCCTGGGCTATACACAGTAGCCCCCAGTAGCACAAGGCTTTCCCTGGCAATAACAAATAAAATGTCCATTGCAATTTCAGGTTCACATCTCTACCTACTGCCTTCAGAGAAGAGTCTTTGGTAGTAGCTCCAGGACTTAGGATGCATTCTTTCACATTGGCCTGAGTGGAATGAGAGTGGGTCTAATTCACAAACTAACTGCACTGTGGAGAAGTGGCCAAGCTAAACACAGAGAGGGAAATTTGGGTACTAGTAGCACGAGAAGGGAAAAATTGATGTTCAGGATACAACCAATATGTTCACTATAGTGATCATCAGTATTAACTAGATAAACCTTTAAAAATTCAGATTTATGGACCTTCTTTCAAAATTTCCAAATCAGAATCTTGTTCTGCAGTCTGGGACCTGCATTTTATAGAAAGTCCCCAGATGATCCCAGGTGAGGGCATCAAAGCATCTCACTACATACTGCCTGTGTCTTTCTTGCCGTCTATAACACAGTAAAGTAATTCAAATATATATTAAAAAGATATAAAGTAATACTTAGAAAGAAATATGAGTGCCAAGGAAAGTGACTCTGTAAATATGAAAGTGTAATTATTTTCAATAAGCATTTCTGCCTCCAATTTCATCTAAAATAAAAGCACAGGAGCTCCAGGGATGTCTAGTTCTCATCTACTGGACTCACTAATACAGATTTATTCTTTCAGATAATATGATGAGCAGTTGCATCTTTGAAGGGAGTATAAAATCCATTTATCTTCCTTGGTGCCCAGCCCCATCGTTGAAAAGTTTCATAGATAATTTCACAAAGGAAAAATCCAAAACAAATGGAAGTTTCTTCTGATGCCACAATATTATCAGAAACTTTCATCTGGCTAGGGAAGACAGGCCATTTGCATTACCATGATAGGAATGTTAGAGAGGTGAAATGCGAAGAAACCCAAAATGGAAGTTCCCTCCTGGCCCAAAACCTGCTGTCAAACATTGGCTTCTGAGCATTCACTCAGACAATTCTAATCTAGCCTGTTGTGCCAATGAAGTTGCAGAATGCTTAATTGAGTCTATCCGGCCCTGGAGAGATCCAATGCAGTTCCAGAGTGGTGTGCCTAGAGAAGGAAAGGGCCAGCACAACTGTGCCACCCAGCCCAATCTCTCATCTGCTGGTGTGACAGTTTCATACACTCAATCCCAACCAGTTAAATTTTTAAAAAATAAAATAAAGGGAGAGAGATGAAGGGGACAGGGAGAGTGGCAGTTTGCCAGAGGGACTCTCTGGGGCTAACTCATCTTCTGGAATCACTTGTGCTCTTTGAGGATCAGAAAGTTCTTTTCCCATCTTCTTGTCTTTCTTTCTCTTAATTTGCACCCCCCTCCCGTCCCCCATCACTTTGTGTTCTCTCTCTCTCTCTCTCTCTTTCTCTCTTCATTCCAAGTGTTCCAAGGAAAGAGGCATGATGGATAACAGATGTTCTTTGACATATTGTGTCATTTATCACATGACAGCCCCAATCCTGCTAACAGGGCCTTCCCCATATGTCACTGTCGGCTTTTCTGCAGCCCCAATGCATCAAGAAGAAATGGTTTAATACAGTGTGCTGTAATTCCTGAGTCACAGCTCAATGGAGGGGTTTGGGATGCTGAGTTTTCTTCCCTTTCCACCTTATTTATTTGTTTCAGTGGGCTCCTCTTCCTGAGAAATGAATGAGCAAACTCAGCCCAGGTAAGGGGGAAAATCGACCCCAGAATCAATCGTCCTCCAGGTTAGAAGACAAAGGGAAGGTAGGTCTAGAGAGGGCGCAGTAAATGCAGGCTGCAGTATATTACTGCACTCCCTGGCAGGCTCTTCTCATTTTCTATGGAGTACGGTGTCTGCCATGCTTGACAATGAGGAGAGTTCAGTAGTGAAGATCTATAAATCCAAATTGACACGGGAGTGCCCTGCTGTGTCCCTGAAGGAGGGAGTTACTGCATCAGCCAGAAAGGAAGTTCCCCTGACTGAGGCTTCACTGAGGGTTGTTCCTGCTTTGGCTAAAGCAAAAGAGTTCTGAGATATTTCCTCTTATAACCCACTTGTCCCAGAAGTATCGCCATGGTAACAAGTCACATCTTTGTAAGCACCAAAGGCTATCACAAGTGCACACACTTTGTGGTTGCTTTTCTCTCTAGATCCCCATGGTGAACTTGGCTACTCCTGTCAGCTTGCCAGGAGGTCATGTCTCCCCAGAGGGAGGGGCTTCGAGTCAAGCAGAGTAGCAATATGATTGTTCTTGATCTCCCAGGCTTTTGAGGCAATGCGTATTCACTCCCATGGGAAGCAGATAGGATGATGCCCATAGCAGTAATGACACCCAGGGAGTAGAACCACAAATGTGCTAACACTCCAGCTCAGACATGTAGCTTTCTTTTCTCCCAAGAAGACATCTTCCCGTCCCACCAAATAAGAAAAATCTTATGTTTGCAAATTGGGGTATCTCAGTTTTCTTCTGATTTAGATTGTCTTTTTACATTTAAAACAACTCTGTTGGGCGGGGGGTGGGGGGGTGGGGGGCGGGTGGGGAGACAGACAGCCAGTTCAGAATTTAATTCTCTATTACAGCTCTCTTCATCCCCTTTCATTTTCCCAAGAAGGCATCTGGTTATAGGGAGACCATGAAGGCACAGGGAGAAAGGACCCTCTGGCCTTGATCTAGTTCATGGTCTACATAGGACTAGGTTGACCCATAGGCGTGGGCTGATGGCATCTATAAAGCATGGTGCTAGCCTAGGCACCCTTCTCTTTCCTAATGCTTGACTTCCCAGGTGATCCTCTTGCACTCTCTTGCTGCACAGACAATGTTCTCAAAGATCGTAATTGTCACCTTGGTTCTCTGTGCTTGGGACTCCCATCCAGGCATTGAGCCATATAGCCTGTCCCCAGGTAGACTTTTGCACCAAGTTCTGTTTACCCTTATTGTAATTGATCCTTCCAGCAAGCTCTCCAGTTAGATATCCCAGAACTTTCCATTCCTTGAGAATCATGTGGAAATTTCCAGATCTTTTCCTATGCTACCTCACAGAAACTCAGGGAGATAAGGGAAGACTAATCCTATTCTCTCTCTCTCTCTCACTAACCACTGCTTATCTTTGCTAAGGTTTTCTAAAAGCAGAGCCTGAGGCAAGGATTTGTATCAACTGACTTACTGGGGCAGGGAAGTCTTTGGAAAATAGGGGGAAGGGAAGCCAGAGAGAGCAAAATAAAGAGCTAGCTAAAATGTGGTCTCATCAGGACACTTAGATTCATGTGACCTCACAGGGGAGCTGGAGTCCACAGATTGCACCACTGATGGTCATGAATCCCAGCTGGAAGCCTGCACACCTTGCACAGTAGTCATTAGCCAAGGGCCACAGAGGAGGAATGGAGAGATGATTTACTAAGCCTCCCTGGCTTGGGGATCTGTCTGCCTGAGGGCAACTTTCAGGAGAAAGAAACAACGTTTCTTGTTATAGCCAACTCAGCATCTGGGGAGAGGTGCACAGGCCAGGGTATCCAGAGAGGATACCTTTGCGGGGTAGGGGTATCCAGAGAGGGTGGTAATGCACTCCCTACGCTGGCCCACCACTTTTACTTTTCTGTAGCTACCTCGCTTTGCTGGGGGATCCGCCTACACAGCCATCTCACAACTCTGCTTTGTCATCTAGATTTCTAAACAGAGAAGTCAATCTCTCCTGCTTCCTCTTCACCCCTCTCTAACACATTTCCCCCCAAAAAATCTTAAGCCCTGAGAGTGGAAGCCAGGATGCATATGTCTAACCACTTGCTTTCTTGTCCACCTCTCTTTTCCTTCCTGTAACCTACCAGAGTTATAAGAGATGGGCTTCTTACTTTGTTTCTTTTCTATAATTGACTTTCTCTCTGTTACATCCTTTTCCTTCCTAAAGTGACATTCAGTGGGGCCCATTTTCTATAGCCATAATAGTGGACTGGATGAAAGAAGAGAAAGTGGCTACCAACAAGGAAAGATCTAAAATTATCCTCTGTCATTATTAGTATTAGTAGCAATGTTGAAAATATACTTTGGGTCAGGGTCTGTGCTTGAAGTTCTCAATTATTTTTTTAGAAAACCTACTACTACTACTATGAAGTAGTTAGGATTAGATTCCTTTTACAAATGAGGAAGTGGGGTCTAATCAGGATATATAAGTTGATATAGGTAGCAAGGAATGAAGCTAGCATTTGATAGCAGCACTGATTCTGAAATTCAGGCTCATTCCATTACATTATATCCCAATAGCTCTTTATATGACAATGGGGCCCTAGGTATATTTAGGGGTGGGGAATATCATCTATTCCACTCTCAATCTGCTCCTACAGATTCAAAGAGAGAGTGTGTGTTTTATGGCCCAACCACATGCTTATTTTAAGTCCAGATGAGCACTACCCATCACATGGCTGATAGCCAGTGAAGACCAAGCACAGCCTTCTGGATCCATGCAAATATTTGTCTTAAATCAGGTTTTGTTCCCTTCTTAGTTCATGAGACTACTAGGCTCCTAATGTCCTACTCTGTTGTGTTACTATCTTCCCTGCTCCTAGGGGACTGTTTTCCTTTTGACTCCTTTCGATATTCAGAGCTCTTCAGAGCATGACCTGATCCTATCCTTAATCTCTTCTGATCCTGCCTTCTCCAAAGACTGATCCCACCCCCATCCCTGAGCACTCAACTGGACACTGGGCTGCTGGGTTGGTCCTGCTGGGCTTATCTCTCTACTGGCTCACTGCCATCACCACAGGTGAAAGAAGCTGGCTTAGCTCCCCTCACCAATTCTACCATGATTACATTCAATCCAGTAAACTTATCTTTTGATTGAACAATTGCCACGGGTAGGTTCTGGGGAAGGGAAACTGCTTAACTTCAACCAGTGACACAGACACAATGTCCCTATAATACAAGTGTGAATGAACACTGTCATTCAGTCATTTAGACCTTTTATGGGGTATGGTAGTGCCCTGACATGGGTCTGTTGGCATAGATACCTGGGCAGTCTTCTAGAAACATAGCTATAGTATTGGCATACCCACTGTCATTTCATCTTCTACAGTTCTCAAGGTCATTTGTTAAACAGAACTGGCCATTAGAGCGGAGCCCGGGTGGCTCATTCAGTGAAGTATATCTGCCTTCAGCTCAGGTAATGATCCCAGGGTCCTAGGACTCAGCTCCACGTCAGTCTCCCTGTTCAGCAGGCAGTCTGTTTCTCCCTCTCCCTCTGCTACTCTGCCCACTTGTGCTCTCTCTTTCTCTCTCTCAACTAAATAAATAAAATCTTAAAAAAAAAAAAAAAAAAAAGGAACTGGCCATTAGAAACAGTCCACTCTATATGCTCATCTCTCCTCAAAAGGCCATAAAACTTATTTGAGCAGGAATCAGAGAGAGCTGCTGGATTTTTTTTTTTTTCCTTTCCATAGCATGAGATATTGAAGGTTGGAGCTCCAAAGCAAAATACTGAGTCAATATGAAACTTAAAAAGTCAAATTTGGACTTCACCAGTTTAAAGGAGTCTTCAGTGATCAATGGCAATCATATCCAGCCATCCAATTTGTTATGTGAGCAGCCATCACTCTTAGAACTACTTAATGAGATCACCAATCACACAGCACAGTGACCACACAGCCCTTTACAAAACAGGTCTGTGCTGGTAAGCCTTCATCTGCTCGATCTAAGCAGGCCATCTTCCTTGAGGCCTTGTGGTCAGATGGTTTCTGGCCTTGCTCATCAACTATGTTTCTAACTATATAAGTTAGGGCTTTACTTCATCTATATCAGACTCCCACACTCATGAAAGACTCTGACTCTACTGACTGTGTTCACCACTGTGTTTGACTATGATGCTTCTCCATGTTGTTTCTGATTCTAATGGGTACTCTACTTAACTCTCGGCATCTCGTGTCCTCAAGAAAAGTACTTTACTCTGACTGTCATCCTCGGTTCCACTTCCTTATGAGAGTGTTTTGGGGTGTGATTGCTGCTCCCTGGCCCCATTCCCATTGTGTTCACTTTATGGAGTTTGAGTAGGTGGTCATATTAAGCTCATGGAGAATAAGCACTTCATCCTGAGTTAGAGTATCAATGAGGTCATTCACTACCGTGTGCATGCTGGAGCCAAATACTGGACCTGCTTCCTTGTCTAATAAGAAAATTGAATTTAGAGGTTGGTTGTCAGGAATAAATGAGATAGTATCTATAAAATACTACACACAGTGACTAAAATAAAATAAGTGGTTAACTTTCATTCACTATTATGGGTCCTGGTATCATTATTAGTAGTATTATCTCCATCACATGGCAAGGTGAAACAATCACACATGTCAATATAGCCCATGATGACAGATTCTTTAAAAAAATATTTTTTTGAGAGAAAGTGTATGTGTATGAGCAGGGGGAGGGGCAGAGGGAGAAGAGAGAGAGAGAGAGAAGCAGACTCCCCACTGAATGTAGAGCTGACATAGCTCCATCTCATGACCCTGAGATCATGACCTGAGCCGAAATTAAGAGTCAGATGCTTAACCAATTGAGCCACTCAGGTGCCCCCTACCCCCATAATGACAGATTCTTGATCAAACTCTCAACTTCTCCTTTTTTGATGAACTAGAAACTTTTACAAAGATGTCTACATTTGACTATAACCAAATAATAGATGAACCAATCATGAGTGTATTATGGGCTTTTTAGCATTTCCCTGGTTGGGTAGATTCCCTCATGATTTTTTTTTTTTTTTTTTTTTGTAAATTACTCTATGCATTCCCCCATGAAAATAGTATTAAGTTTTCTCACCCAAAATGCCTCAGATCCCAATGAATGATTTTCAAAGTATCTTTAGCTCTTTTACTGTGATTATTATGCAGCCTATGAGCCACAGTGTTTCCATTTCATAAAAATATAATATGGCTGCACAGGAATCACAGACAAATTACAGTGGAAAATTAGTCAATAAACTTTTATTATACCAGTCCTTAATGCTTCTATTAATATTGAGGAACTTAAAATTAATTTCTTTCCAGAGCAAGATTTACTGCTGAAACTCCACAGATAAAGCTAGCTAGGACACCTGCTAGAGGCCTCTTCAGTGCCTCAGTGGTGTTTTCACTTGAACCATGTGCAGGGACATTAAGACCCTCCCAAAGTAAATTGGGTATGCTTCTGTTTATACAACCTCTCTGTCATGGACTGTTTGAGTGAATGAGGTCTATGGAATGCAGCTGTTGCAGAGAGGAGGCATTCATCCATTTCACAATGCCTAAAGAGAATGTAGATGACACAGAGCCACATCATAACGGAATCAAGTTGTCCGTGCTTGGTTATAATTTACAAACCTGTAGCTTTCTGTGCCTTGCTCAATGTTGCCCTTTTCTTACTTTTATTCTTGGCTTTGTTGATAATCTTAGTTGAACCCAGCTCAGCTAGAATTTATTTATTCATTGATGTCATGATTCATTCATTCATCCTTTCAACCCATAATGCATTACACGTGAAGCCCTAGAAATTAGAGATGAACAGCATCCCCAGTATCTTGATATTGATAGTCTTCTTGGAAAACAGCAAGCTCTACTATCCAGGGCCATAAATACTGGGCCATCAGAATGGGGCTACTCACGGAGGTCAGCTGAAAGAGACACCATCTCCAGTATGAGCTATCAGAAAGTCTGCATGGGGAAAAAAAATTTACCCAGCCAGAGTTTTTGCATTAGTGACCTACAAATACTTTTTTAAACACTACACTAGTTACTAACATTTAAATAGTGGCAGATGGCACAACATTTATTTTTTAAATTTCTAAATACACTTGAAAATTAGCACCATGAGTCCCACATCCATTCACATGTAGAAACAACCAACTGGAGGTGAGATGCTGCTGCATCGTGTGCACTTCTGGGTTACGTTAGCCTCCCCAGCCTCTTTTCAAACCCTTTGCATCATCGCCCTGGCCACGACAGACATTTGAGTTTGCCACTTCCACACGAGGCTTTCTGTAATACATAATGTTTGGTAAGCAAAAGGGAGTGAGAGAGAGGGAGTTAAAATAAAATACAGACTCTCAGATAAATGTGTATTTTAAATTTGATAATTAGATAAATTTTAGAAGTAGCATATCCCATAAATATTTCATTGGACATATTGATCCTTAAAAAACACTACCTATTGTTTATTTAAAATTCAAATTTGGGGTACCTGGGTGGGTTAGTCAGTTATCTACTGGACTCTTGATTTCACCTAAGGTCATGATCATGGGGTTGTGAGATCAAGCCCTACATCAAGCCCCTCATGATGGCGTTGTGAGATCAAGCCCCACGTCTCCGAGCTCAGCAGAGAGTCTGCTTAAGAATCTCTTTTCTTCTCTCTGCCCCTCCCCCAACATGCACATGCTCTCTCTCTATCAAATAAATAACTCTTTATAAAATATAAAATTAAGGGATCCCTGGGTGGCGCAGCGGTTTGGCACCTGCCTTTGACACAGGGCGCGATCCTGGAGACCCGGGATCGAATCCCACGTCCGGCTCCCGGTGCATGGAGCCTGCTTCTCCCTCTGCCTGTGTTTCTGCCTCTCTCTCTCTGTGTGTGTGACTATCATAAATAAATAAAAAAAAATTATAAAAAAAATATATATATATAAAATTAAAATTTTCAAATTTAACTGGGTGCCCTGTATTTTTTACTAGCTAAATCTGGTCACCCTGGATGATTTGGAGACAAGGGAGGTAACGAGGAGGTCATCCTTAACAAAGTGAATGGTATTTAAAAAGTAGAGAGAAGGACAAAACAACTTCCTGGTTAGAGAGTACTGGGAGATGAGATAAGAAAAATAAAAGCTTAGCTATATTGAGCATTTTGTTGAGACCCAGCTGGATCATGTCCAGTGATAACCTGGTTGGCAATTGGGAGGCCGGATTTGACCTCAGATGGCTCAAGCTCATGCTTTTATCCTTCACTCTGCACAGCTACTCATGACAAGAATGGGAAGATAGGAGGAAGGAAATGAAGACGTTGGGAGTCCTTAGAAGTAAAATTTGCCCTTTTTTCAACTTTTTATCATCTGACCCCTAACATCCACCTGAAAGTGTTTAATCAGTACTAAATGGAGTTGTTGACTATCTTGTAAAATGGGCAGTCACATTAGTCACCTGCCAGGATTAGGATCAGGTGAGATTGTACCAGATAAGCAGCAGGACCCAGTTCAGTTAGGACAATTATGTGAACAGTGGAAGAAAAAGAATTTGAAAGGACAAGATAAGGTGGTTCTATGAAGGCACTGGACTGTGGAGAAGGGACTGCATCTCACTCTGTCTTGAAATTATGGTGCTCAATAAATGTCTCATAATGATAACACAATGAAGCCCTGGAGCAGGAGCTGTGCTGGCTGTATCTGATTTACAGCCCTCTCTCCTGTCTGTGCTGGGGAAAGGCAGTAGCAGATCACTGGCCTAGTGCTCCAAAAAAAGCCAATATTATTTCTATAAATACCAGGGCTTGAGGAGGAGAGTTTAGGTCAAAGCATCAAGATTCTTAGAATTCTTTACTCGATAACAGTATTTATTATCAATGTTTCTCATTTAACCTTTCTGAACATACCTTAATACATACCCTTAGTGTCCTCATATTGAGCTAATTTATAAAATTATGAAAACAAGGATGTGTTGAGAGGCACCTTCTCTGGTGACAGTAACTTAGCTATATTGAACATTTGAGAGGGAAGGGGCTGGTCATAAAGATGGTTTCCGAAGAAACATTCTGAGAAGTTCAGACTCATTTGCTAGACACACAAAAACCTTGTTCAGACCACTGTGTTAGATGACATTATTTCCAGATTCGACGAGGCAGATTTGTTTTACTTTGGTAGAGCCTCAAAAAGATTAGAAGTGCTCACTTCAGTGCTTATTCTTTATTCCCCTACAGTTATGTTCCAGAACCATAAGTAGGTCCTCAGGCACTCTCTCTGAACACTCGTACATTCCTTCCTTAATCTTTCCTTAACCGAGTCATTGGAAGTCATTAACTTTGGATACCTACTCCGTAGTAACAGCTGATGTTCTGCTTTGTTGTAAAATAATAATTTTGAGATCACAGTTGTCAACCAATATTATTACTAATATAATGCTTCCCATTGACTTGATAGAGTGTATCTATCATTACAGCAAAGGCCATGCCTCTGGTATTTGTCACTCTTATACAATGCTTAGCACAATGCTGGTCACATTGTGGGAACATTGCAACTCTCCACTGAATGGATGGAACTGAGCTAGGATTTCCTGGCCTCCAAACTCTCCTTGCACATGCAGCTCAGCCCAGACAAGCCCATCCCTGTCAGCAACGAACTTGCTCCCCCACACCCAATAGACACACTTGTCCCATTTAACATCTATTTCATCCCTTATCTTGACTTTACTTTTCCCCATATTTATCCATTTTTAGCTACTTATTTTGAATCTCTTCTTTGGTTTATCACCTGTTGCAGCCTTCCCCTTTCTCCTCCATCCTATCTGCCACTAGAGATGCATAGCTCATAGCAGGAGATGGAACTTCCACTATCTTAGACTCAGTAGGATACCACTAGACCCTCACACACACACTCTTCCTACCACCACATAGAGGAGTAAGTCAGCAATTCTCTCTATGCATGCAAGGCTCGGAATTAGGGAGTTTAGTAAAAGAGAGACCAGCAAAAGGGAAAGAGAAAGAAGAAAAAGCCAAGAAGTTTACATTATAGTCAACGTAAGAGGACACTCAAAGTACTGAAAGGGGAAGAAACCAAATTGCAGTGTCTCCTGAGGCACTCCTGGGCGGCTCAGTAGGTTGAGCTTCTGACCCTTGATTTTGATTCAGATCATAATCTCAGCTCAGGTCACGATCTCAGGGTCCTGACATGGAGCCTTAGGTTGGGCTCATGCTCAGTACAGAGTCTGTTTGTCCCTCTCCCTCCCTCTTGCCCCTTTGTGCATTCTCTCATTCTCTCTCATAAATAAATAAATAAATAAATAAATAAATAAATAAATAAATAAACAAATAAATATTAAAATAAAAAATAAAAAATAAATGCCTTCTGAGACTCTGACAACTCATGGTAAGAATACATTTTAGCTAAAATAAGAAGCCAATACAGTCATTAATAATTATTATTGTACTGTTGGAATATTGACATTAACTCTAATACTAATAATGTACAGTTTACTGAGCACTTATTATATGCCAGGCAGGGGGTTAAGCACTTTATCTGGTTATCTCATTTACCCGATAGGCTTTATTACCTATTCCACTGGTAAGGAATGTGACCCTCAGAGAGTTAACTAACATGTACCCGGTTACCAGCCAGCCTGGGAATTTCAGGGTTTTGGTTCCAGAGTCTACTTGGTTGACCACTAGTGCACTAGGTTCGTGACCAGCCTGAAAATTAACCACAAATGTTCCAAACTCTATAAAAGTGCACTGCATCTTAGCAAAATGACACAGTGCCATAACTCTGTCCTGTGGTTTGAGCTAATTTACATGGAAACGATTCTTGAAAAATTAGCCTCAATGGGGCACCTTTCATGGCTTAAAACTTCGGATTCATTAGAAATGAGAAATTTATCCAAAGTCTGATTAAAGTGAAAATACTGCTTCAAAAAAAAAAAGAAAGAAAGGAAAAAGAAAATACTGCTTCGGGTTGTTTCAGCTGGTTAGACCCTCAGTCTTCGAGCATTTTCACCACACATCTGCATCCTCACACAGACTCAACGGTTTCTTTCAACTGCCAGCCAGAGCCACATCTTCAGGATGTTCAGAAGAAAGTTCACTAAGAAATTCAAAGCTCACTGGAGTGCAGTGGAATGAGCTCTCAGAATCAGCTGAGCCAGATGTCCTGTCATACAGATGGGGAAACTGAGGTCCAAATTCAGCCTGGGCCTTCCCTGGCAAGAATAAGCCTCCCCATCATACTTACTGGAAAACCTCCATCTCTCACAGTTTATCATCCCCCTGCCTGGTCTCAGACTTCCCCAGTTTCCTTCAGCATATTAAACATAATCTCAACTAAGAGCTAAAGTAAAGGAGGAAAAAATCAAGAACATAAATGGGAGAAGGGATAAAAACACTTAATATGGACATATTTGTCACGTGGAACTCCTGTGTGTTTACAGATTTATGTGGGTAGGTAAATGACCACAAAATGCGTTTCCTGTCTTGTCTCTTCCCCTCCTCCTAGAAATGATGAGAAGAACCATCTGAGGTGGCCAGTTTTTCTCCCTGTCCTGCATAGGTTTCAACTGAATGGATTTACAGGAGCTCCAGGATCTTTCCGCATATATATTCAATCAAGAAAACTTACTATTGGATGCACCTCCTAATTTATAAGCTTCAGTAATTGCTGTGGCTGTGAGCAAAAGGAATCCCAAACAACAGGACATCTAAACTCTGAATGTTATCTGTGTGTTTCTTCTGTATCAATTACAGCTGGACTATAAAGCACTCTGAGAAGGAGGCTGTGTCCAGTCATTCAAGCTGTGCCCACTACTCGGTGTGAGCCCAGAAACACACCGGGTATCAAATGTCACAGGAGTAACAACACAGCTCACCTGACTGATTCATACACTCTCCGGTGCTGAATCTTTTGGAAGCAGGTAGAAAAGTAGATGAGGCGGGGGTGCGGGGTGGGGGTGGGGGTGGGTAGGGGTATCCAACTCATGGATTCTATTTAAGGACGTTTGATGAAAATGTTGACTGGCCCATGACCGATTTTATTCTTAGTGCTTAAATGTTAGTTAGTTAGTCAATTTGAATGTTAATTAGCCATAATGACAAGGAGTGTCTCTTTTTACGATCCTCTTAAAATGTACCCAGGGGCTAATAAGCAATGGGCGCATCCCATAAATATAATAAGTAAATAAATTAGCATCAGTTAATTCAAATGTAAGCAAACTGCACAGAGAGGCCTTTCCTCTGCTCCTGCTCATTCTATTTTCCTCCCAGCATCCCTTCTCTTCGCCTCATCAATTTCATGATCTAAACAATATACTCTATAGCCAAGGAGCAAGGTCAGATATTATTGAATCCAGGGCAAAGCAAGTGGACTTTTTCCCTTTTTAGACACATGTTGTCAGGTAACTGGGCAGTTAGAATAAAGGTCAAAGGAAGTGAGACTCATAAAACTCTGCTTATGTGAACAACTGGTTACATGGTGGTGATTACCCCCAGATGGTCGGCACAGTCATCAGAAAGGTTAATTTGGTCAAGTAACTACCTGGATTCCATTATGTTTAAAAGCTAAAATGGCTAGGGAAGTGGGTGATCAAATATTTCAGTTAGATTGGTCGGGTTTGAGATACCTGTCTCAAGATGCCTGTGGATCGCTCCACTATCTGCATCAATCAGAATTCCTTGCACCTGCCCCTCTTCAGATGCTAGGATACAGTCAGAAAACCTTACAAATTGGGTCCTATAGTTAATGTTTTGGTAAACCATTGCTCCTAGGGGAAAGGGACTGCAGGGATAAATTCTAGATGGCAGAAAAAGAAGAAGGAAGAGAGTGGCCCAAGAAAGATACTGTGTATATCCCCACTGCCTCCTCTCTCCTTTACTCAATATCAATTTCTGGATGGTCCTAGTGTAGACATTAATGGACTCATCATACCTAATAGAGAAAGGCTGACACTTGGTAGTCTGCATGGGTGTTGTCGCTGGCGGCTTATGTTGAGGGGTGCCCTCCCTGGGGCTGCCAATGACCAGAGTTCTCCCAGGACATACCCTTACCCAGCCAAAAACATAGATGTTCCAATAATGAAACTTCTCTCTCCAATCACACTCAGAGTTGCTGATCTGGACATCACTGGGCATCAAGGGAGGATTTTGTAGTGACTGGCTTCCTTACTGGCCGTATTCCACTCAGTGTTTCCCTGAAATTCACTCTCACTATATATACTGACTTAAGGAATTCACTCAGAATCCTCATCTCTTATCAGTGAGGGTGACAAAACATGAGAGACACCTAACTCTGGGAAATGAACAAGGGGTAGTGGAAGGGGAAGTGGGCGGGGGTTGGAGTGACTGGGTGATGGGCAATGAGGGGGCACTTGGTGGGATGAGCACTGGGTGTTATACTATATGTTGGCAAATTGAACTCCAATAAAAAAAATTAAAAAAAAAAAAAAAGAATCCTCATCTCTCCAAGGCCAGCCAGGTCACTCCTCCCCATCCTACCAGGCTGCTGACCATTAGCTTTAGCTGGTGCCTGCCAGCCTTCCCCTGGCTTAATCCACAGCAGGGCCACCCCTGGCCACTGTGTTCCTAGCACCTAGTCAAGGGCAAAGCTGGCTCCGACGTGATCAGCAGGACCCTAGCAGCTGTCTGGTATGCAGCAGAAGAAGTATGGAGACAGGGATCATTCCAGTGAGTGTGGCCTATCATATCCCTGTGCCAACATACCAGCCTGCAACCCCCTGCCTGGTGTTGTGCCCAAGATTGCGAATCCGAGAAACCACCAAGGAGCCGACACCGATGCAAACACAGGAAGATTTTATTTACAAGCTCGAGCTTAGGTCCAAGTATACCTGACACAGCGGAGCAGGGACTTGGACCCCGAAGTGGGTTACAGCTGGGTTTTTTATAAGCTGGTCTAGGGGATTTTCAGAAGGGGTGGAGGAATTTCTCAAGTTCTGTTTATATTCTGATATGGGGCATAAGGGCATTGAGCTCTGTTCTTATTCTAATATGGGACTTTCTACCACTGGCTGGGCCCTGTTGTCCTTCTGATATGGGATTCTCTGCCCAGGGCAATTCTGAGCTCTGTTGTCTTTCTGATATGGGATTACCTGTTGAGGACATTGAGGACATTCTGCAGGTTTTCCCATAAAGTTCAGCTCTTATTCACAGAGGCCTAAGATGGCTGTACTTGTGCTAATGCTAAACTTTAGATGGGACGGCCTTAATTTTTCTCGGCCTCCACACCTGGGGCCCTCTCCTCACTATTCTCAAGTTAAAATTATGTTCATTTTTCCTGCCATTGGATCCAGAAAAAAATTAAACCCAAAACCAAATAGCCTCAGGCTTTTGATCTCCCAACCCCTCCAGGCTTTCATCTAAAGCTCCTCTTTATCTCTGCCATCCTTTGTGGTTACTTGATGGTATTTAAGTGAAAAAAGGCTGGTCAAAAAGAGTACAGTATAGGAACAGTAAGGACAGGAAGGGCAGGGGGGGCAGTAACTATATAGAGGAGAAACTTGACGAATACCGACTCAGCCAGGTCCACGGCACTAGTGATAGGGCACGTTGACTGCATGTATTTTATACTATGTGATGCAAATGGCTCTGTACCTCTGTGATCTTCTTCTCTAAAACCCAAAACCCTAGTCTAATCATGAGAGAAATATCAGGCAAATCCCAGTTAAAAGGCATTCTATGAAATAGGGAACAGTACTCCAAAGGAAGCCCAAGAAACTGACAGCCAAGTAGAGCCTAAGGCAGCATGAGAACTAAAAGCCATGTGGTGTCAGGGATGGGGTCCTAGGACCAAAAAAATTAATAAAATAAAATAAAATAAAATAAAATAAAATAAAATAAATAAAATAAAAAAATAAAATAAAATAAAAGTATTAGGTAAAAGCTAAGGATGTCTGAATAAAGTGTGGACTTTAGCTAATAACATATTAAAATTGGTTTATAGTAACTGCAATTTGGCATTTCCCCAGTCATTTGTTGGAAAGTTGAATGTGTGGGCAAGCCCCCGAATTGGGTCCTGGACAAACAAAATCCTAAAGCACAAAGCTAAAAAGTCATTCTGTAAACTTGAGAGCCAAGAAGCACTGAGGACCCCAACTTAGGGGACGGAGGGGAGGATAAGAGGTGAGTCCTTAGGTTCCATGTTGGCTGGTGGGATGGGAAATTCAGAACTCTCCTGGATCAGCCCTGACGCCCTGGCATGTTCAGATCTTCTGGAGGGACAGGAAGCATTTGAGGTTATTTAAAACTGCCTCAGGATGTCTGGGGGGTTCAGTCTGTTCAGTATCAGCTCTTGATTTCAGCTCAGGTCATGATCTCAGGGTGGTGAGATCAAATCCGGTGTAGGGCTCCACCCTCAGCGGGGAGTCTACTTTTTTTTTTTTAACGGGGAGTCTACTTGAGATTCTTTGCCTCTGCCCCTCTCCCACTCACTTCCCCTCTCTCTAAAATACATAAATAAATAAATCAAAAAACAAAAAACAAAACAAACTGCCTGCCTCAAGTCAGGGCAACCAGGAGTCTCAGCTGAAGATGTCATGGAAGGTAGGTCCCAGGAAGATGAAGAGGGAGGTCACCCTTGCCAGCACCATAGCGGGGTTCTAATATAATTATCACAGTTTAGCCCCCAAGCTGATTCTGTCTATTAGGTAAGCATTAACATTTTAAAATGAATGTGGAGTCCTATGGCTTGTCAGACACTGCATAAACACCCAGAATTAGTAATAAAGTGAAAGAGAATCATATTAACTAAGACTAATTAGGATGAAGGTCAGTCTGAGTTATGGAGAGGTTTCACATGTAGTTCTTGTACTTTCTAGTACTGAGGCCAAAGCAAACTTTGAGGATGGCTTTACTGCAAAGGTTGGGATCCTGGGAACTGGTAGATTGCAAATTATTTAGAAAGTTATATAATAATCAATGCCTTCATGAATCCCTCATCATGGGCCAGGCACTGTGCTAAGCTATCCTTGTACATCCATTCCTTTAACCTTGCTAAATACTTTATCCTTACAGTCATTTTACAGATGAGGAGACAGGGCCATCTGACTGTAGACAACTTTTCCAAGATCACTCTAGTAGCAAAACTGACCCAGAAATGGAGAGCCCCAGCAAGTCAGGTACTATGCTCCCCTGACATGGTGTCAGCCTCAGTTCTGGAAAGCAGGTTCCTAGTGGGGTTTCTTTTTTTTTTTTTTTTTAAGATTTTATTTATTTATTCATGAGAGAGAGAGAGAGAGAGAGAGAGAGGCAGAGGGAGAAGCAGGCTCCATGCAGGGAGCCCAACGCAGGACTCGATCCTGGGTCTCCAGGATCACACTCCGGGCTGAAGGCAGTGCTAAACCACTGAGCCACCGGGGCTGCCCTCTAGTGGGGTTTCAAACATGGTTAGGTAATTAATAAGACCACTGTTTATAAGCAAAAACGTCCTGTTAAAATACTGATAATGTGTGCATGTTGAGTTGAAACATCTCTGACTTCATGGCAGAACTGTCATTTTGCACTAGAACTCTGCAGTCAGACAGACCAGATTCAATTCCCAGCTCCACCACTTGGGAGCTGTGTGACCTTGAGTAAGTTACTTAACCTCTCTGAGTGTCAGTTTCCTCACCTGCATAAGGGATTTTAATATCACCTCTCCCATAGATAGAGTTGTCATGAGAACTAAATAGGCTTTTGTAATATTAAGTACCTGACACCGTTCTTGTCACACAGCAAACACCCACGTTAAGAATCCTTTTTTAAAAATATGTAATACAGAGTTAAACTATAATCCAATCTTACTTTCTCACAAATATTATGAAGTCCTTATTCTTTGAAAGTCCAGCTTAAAACCCTAATTACCACCTATAAACAGTGATAGTCTGGGGTTCCTCCAAAGCAAAATTAGTAATCTATGTGCCTCTTCTTTGCTTCCACAATTTATTGATGTATCCATTAAAACCTGTATTATGGCATGTGATAATTAGCCCTTTTGGGTCTGCCTCTCCAGCCTGACCATGTGGTTTTTAAGACAAGATTATGTTTCTGCTTCCCTGACACCTAGAGCAGTGTCTAGCACTTGGCGGGAAAAAAAAAAAAAAAAGATATATAGATACACACACATACATAGATATATAACTTCAATCACTGAATTCTGCTTTGGGGTGCTGAGAAAATCCTGTGTCACGAAAATCCTATATATCACAGCTAAAACCTATGCACTGAAATAACGACTTGCATTTTGTAAGTACTCTCGCAATATACAATAACATTAACAGTATGCTTTAGCTTGCAGTGCTTTGGAAACTCAAAGATTGGATAAGTCAAAGCCAACACTCTATTTCCAAGCACAAAATGCTAGAATTGAAATAAACTAGATTCCATTGTAAGGATCTCCCAGAAGAACAGCCCCAACTCTGGTTATCGAAATCTAACGTACTAACTGAACCCCAGGCCAGTATGTGGGCAAGAGTAAAGAATATTCATCAAATATATTATTGCTGTTTGTTGCAACACGGGTTTTCTTTTGTTCCTTTTTATTTATGTCTCTGGCTATCTTGGTATTATAAGCAACAAAGCTCAAAGGCCATGAAAAGAAGGATGCCTGATTGCACACACAACATGTCCTGTGAGGAATTCATTTGCGTGAAATAAAATGAAAAATGTTGACATGGTTCAAGGTTGTATTCACCCACATGGTGAGAACAGAGCCTGAAATTATAGGGCCATGAGTATCCGGGAGAGTAGACCTTTCATGTTGATCTTTAGAGATGAATTGAAGGTATGATCCCAAACAGCATTTGTGCAACACTTGGCTGTTGCCCTATCTGTCAAATTTACATCATGAGTCTGCTGTGCCTGCTATAATTTTAAGTTTGATAGTGTGGTTGACAGTCTATTATGCTCAATGCATTTTTTTTTTAACTTTAACTTTCAAAGAAAAATCTTTCCTATTCTTTTCTATTCATCACACATAGGTTGCAAAGGTGGAGTTTTAGAGGTTGGTGTTTTTCTTTCTTTCTTTTTAAAATTCTGATGGGGTAGAATGACCCATCCCACATAGCTTGGCCACAAGGCCTTCCCTGGAGGAAGGCAAAGGCAAAGCTCCTACATTTGACATGTTTTAAGCCACTACTTGGAGGTGCAGCTGCCTATCTGTATTCCCAGGGTCCCAGAGTAAGAGAGGAACCTCTCAACAGAGAAACCACCTTGTTTTCTCTTCCAGACCTAAGGCTCTCGAGATCTAGCCACCCAGGGAATGGGTAGCCTTTGCAATGCCTTTGGAAGAGGAAGAACATTGCTTGTTTCCATAACCCTCTCTGAAGTCAGCAGCTCTACTTGCCCTCCTATGTCTGCTCAGTCCACCACATTGTTCTCAAAGAGACCATCTCCTCTGGAACACACTGAGCAATCAAGATCTCCTGGAAGATGAGTCTCTCAGTGTATTTTTCTCTTTCAATGATAGCTGAGAATGTGAGCCCCTCAAAGGGCAGAGCTATTTAATCACGAGGCAAGAAAGGATTTCAGGTAGCCCCCCTGCCTCTATTTTGTGTTACATCTCTCTATAAGGTCAAGAATAAGAAAGGAAAATGGAGAAGGTGTTCATCTCCACACTTTGCCAACTATTGCTATGAAACGTTTACCATGTTTGGGTCCTGAGAGAAGTTCTGGAGCAAGAGTTTCAATTCTATTTTTTTTATTTTAAATTTTATTTACTTATTCATGAAAGACAGAGAGAGAGAGAGAGAGAGAGGCAGAGAAACAGGCAGAGGGAGAAGCAGGGTCCCTTTGGGGCCCAATGCAGGACTTGACCACAGGACCCCAGGATCACAACCTGAGCCAAAGGCAGACACTCAACTACTGAGCCACCCAGGATCCCTAGGAGTTTCAATTCTTGGAGAAGACACACCTTCTCAAAGAATAAGTCTGAACAAACAAAGAAACTGCTAATGCTGCAGTTAAATTCTCATAAGCTGTGTCTCTGTTAACTCCCTTTAATATGGCCACATAACATATCATCCATACTTTTGAGAATAAAAGGATATATACTGACTAATTATACTGGGAAACCAGACATAAACTGCCCTGTGAAAACTGGTATAAATTATCAAAACCATAGGAATGGTCACTCTTGCTAAATGCTAATGGGTGTTTTTCTTAAACTAGGTATCAAATTAGACTACTGTATGATAAATTATAGGTCTAAACACTTACCACAGACTAAAAAAAATAAAACAACATAAAAGACACTGAATGGCAGCATAAAGTTGAAAATGTCATTTAGGACTCTGGAGATGTCCTAGTTTCAAACTCACAGAAATATTGCCTAATTAATGGCATCCAGTATGTACTAAAATATCTTATGAAAGACACTAATATTCATCCCTATGCAATTTCTGTTTCTTGGTTATGGATGTTACAAAAAGGTCTAGCACATTTGTCATCGCCCTTACAAAATGAAGCTTTTATAATTTCATTCCATGAAATGTTCCTCTTCTTCCTTCCTCCCATGAAAAATATTTCTATGCAGTGTCTCTCCTCGTAATGACTTGTCCATTGGGACAGAAACAGAGTAATTCAGTGACAAAGAAAACATGAATTAATTTCTTTCTTTAAATGATCACCACTTGACCCAAACTCAATAAAATAAATACAAAGTATACAGCAACACAGAATCAAAGAAAGAGTTGAGAAGCCCCACTCGGACAACTTTAGTACAGGCTCTACGAGGATTTCAACCAATGTGTGCTTTCATACCGTATTGCGTTTTCAAGAGCAGAGCAGCCCCCCTTTGGCTGTATTTAGTGGATGCAAAGCTCATTTCCACTGTTCACTCTGGTCACTACATTGAAGGCTCCAGTTGTCAACTTGTTCTAGCTGGCTGAGGTGGATATTACCTGAAGGAACACTTTTAATTAGGACCAAAGGAATGTAGACAATGCTTTGCATAGGTGAATGAATTCACACTATGGAACCACATGCCGTTGACTTTTGGGTTCACTTAGGCAAATGGGTGATATATATGATATATTTTACATACCATCCATTTAAGTTTACACTATAAACAATGATATAATTCTCTAATTAGGATGACCTTCCATACTGCTTTACAAAGGAACATGTGAAATCTGGCTAAGACTTTCTTTGCCCTGGATCTGTTGGAATCCCCTTTTTGGTGAAGCTGAAGTTGGTTTTAGGCTGTCTACTAAGCTTTTCTATACCCCATGCTGATTTTGCCCTGCCTCTGCCTGTGGCAAAATGGATATCCCCTTCTAGGAGGGCTCTGACATCAATCCATGAGTCTCAGAGAATTCTTGGTCCTTCTGTTTACAAAGCCTCACTGTTCAAACTCCAAGTACAGAGTCTTACCTAGTTTTATTTCTATGTTGGTTCCTTTTTTTTTTTTTTTTTTTTTTTTACTACATGTGTTCTGCTACATATGTTCTAGTGCAGAACAGAAATGTGGAGAAACCCATTTCTAAGATGCTTGAAAAGAGTTCATTGCCTCTCACATAGAGATGGCTTCTTCCTGCTTCTCTTGGTGAGTTCTCTTCATGTGTATTATTACCTTTCTCTCTCTCACAAACAAACACACATGCACACACATACACATGCCCATGCTTACAACCTTTCTCTATAATCCCCTGACAGCATGACAGTCAGAAAAATTCCACAGACAAATAGCATACAATTGGCCTATTTTCAGAATTATCTGGTATGTTAAAAATACGAACTCATAGGCCCCATCTCTCCCTCCTGAATCAGAAATCAGACCTTGGATTCTATGCTTTTAGAAAGTTCCTCATTGCATTCTGATGATCAACTGTATTTGAAAATCAGAAATAAATTACCAGAATTTTAGTTGAAGACGGAAACACTTTTGTGGAAAAAGTCTTTCACACTGTGCAAGAATCATTGACTCTAAGTTGCTTCCCAAGTTATATTAATAGGAATCTTGTTATTTATTCCTTCAAGTTTACCACATGTGGAAAACATTTTCACATTAGGAAGTGCCTAAAATACACAGGACATATTTTTCATAATATATCATAGTATCAAAAATTACTCAGACAATCTTTATTAATCTATGATCTAATCATATCCAGGAGGGAACTCTGTTGGTACAAAAGAGCATTGAGTCAACAGAAGTAAAATAGGAATTTTCTAGATTAAACTACCTGAAGCCACAATGATTTTGAGCCATTATGTATCACATCAGTTCCTCGAGCTAAGGTCAAGAGAGTTGCAGTTCTCATGTCTCCAGACTAAGTCACCCTGACAACCATGGTGAACGGTCTGTTCTGAAGACAGGGAAGACTCAGAATTGCAAACTCCCAAGTATGAGAGGTGCCCCTAGGAAGTCTGAGTCACCCCAAATCAGGAACTCAGGCCCCCTCTTCACTTTTCAAGGGCTCTGGCTAAGCCCACCTTTAGCCAGAGGCAAGGTCAGTGATCTACAGAGAATTCTGAATAACAAGACTGGAGATGGGCAAATACCTCTCCATTTTTGAAAAAGAGAAAAGGCAGTGAAATCATGAACTTGACACTGATCTTTAGCAAAATTCTGGAACTACGAAGGGCGTGGAATTTGGGGCCTCCTGGAAAAGGAAGCAGAAATCATAGAAACCAGCACTTATCACCAAGAATGTCGTGAATCCTTCCAGCTGTGCCAGCCCAACTTCATTTCACACTTTGACAGGTTATTAGATAAGGAGACAAAGTTTAACAGGCCTTCAGTGAGGAATTTGCAAGAATCTCCCAAGATATCCTTGCATGTTATATAAAGAAATATAGGTTCAAAGGCAGCAGTAAAACAGATTAGAAAGTGGCTGAATGATCATAATTAAATGCATCTATGTCTTTGGTGATATGTATTCTAGTATATTGTCCTTGGTTCACTCAAGTTCAACAAATGTATCAATGACATGGGAAAAAGATTGTAGAAATTCTTGTCAGCACTGAAGGCTGCATTACATGAGGAGGGAGCCAAATGAAATGGATGGCAGAGTCAAGATCCAAAGTGGTCTCATAAGGATGAAATCCAATCAGATAAAATTGGGATAAGTGTAGTTCAAGCACTTGGTCCTACCATGTCAACTACACAGTGAAGCAGCCGGAAACATTCATTCAAAGGCAATTATTATAAAAAAGGACTTGGGGATGTTACTGGCCACCAAATGGAAAATGAGTTAGCAATATGATTAGGCCATCAAAAGAGCTTCATGCTTCATGCTGCAGGCTTCATGAATAGCAGCTGGATTTTCAGAATGATAATGGTGATCATCTGGGAATCTCATCTTCCCAGACACCTGGATGCTAGTTTCTTGTGTAGAAAGCTCTCACACCTCCTTACCTCTATCTACTGTCTCACGCAATGCTTTGCTCCTGGCTAACTCTTCCTTCAGCTCTCAATGCAGATGTTGGGGTTAATGAGGCACCCTTCCTCTGGGCATCTGTATAGTTAACAGCCATCAGATCACTTCTAAGACTATAGTGTACTGTTTTTAAACTATTTCTACCTCTACACTGAATAGCTTGCTGTGTTCATCATTATATCCACAGGTTTACAAATGTCTCTTACCAGATGTCCAATGAACTTTTATTGAATTAATAAGGAATTTAGTTCAGAGAGTAATCAAGGCAGTGGGAGAGTCCAGAAACACATCACAAAAGAAGTACAAGAAACTAGATACTTACCTGGAAGAAAGGAAGACTCACGGGAGTAATGTAAAGGCAGTCTTCAATTATGCAAAGGTCCAAGGAGGAATGTTTCAACTTATTCTATATGGCATCAAGGGTAGAAGTTCCAAGGAGAACCATTTTAGCATAGTTCAAGAAATGACTTCCCAATAGGACTATCCATGATGGAATAAGTTCTCCCAAGAGAAAATAAGGTCACACACTATAGACACATTATAGCACGGACTGTCTGGATACATGGCAGAAATGCCATAAGGGATTCAAGCACAGGATGGGAAGTTGAACTAAATGCTAAGATTCCATGGTTTTATGACCACATCACAGAAATACATTCATCAATAACTCACACTATCTTCCTCTGTGGAATAACCCATTAAGGATAAAAAGTCCATCCCAGGGATGCCTGGGTGGCTCAGTGGTTGGGTGCCTGCCTTCAGCTCAGGTCATGATCCCGGGATCTGGGATCGAGTCCCGCATTGGGCTTTCTGTGGAGAGCCTGCTTCTCCCTCTGCCTATCTCTGCCTCTCTCAGTCTGTGTCTCTCATGAATAAATAAGTAAATCGTTTTTTTAAAAAAGTCCCTCCCAAAGAAATTACACTCATGGAAATATCAGTAGATTGGAAATTCAATTGTCTTTTGCCTTGATGTCATCTATGCTACAATACTGGGTAAACTTTTATAAGGAGCATTGAAACTCCAAGCCTATTTCTTTTTCTGTACAATGAAATATTGGGCTGAATCGAATGATTCTGAATACTCTTCTAGATATGTAATCTATTTTATACTATGTAATGCCTTTAATGACCTACCCTAGGAGAAGAAGTTGTTTTTCAGAGGGTATCCATCGCATTACATGCATTATAAACTAAATCTCTCAGTGGCCAAATCCACTGAGTTAGAACATCCAGTAATTCAGTGTCAAGATGACTAGATTAATAGCTAGATGTTGAATTAGATTAAAAAAAAAGTTCTTCCCCATATTAGATCAGATGGACTTCTATGTCCTTGATTACTGTTGAAGGGAGTCTTGCTGTCTGAATTTCCAGAATTACTACTACAAATGATGGGCATTGATATGCTGCAGTCTCCCTCTGGAGAGAGGCCCAGCCCAATCAGGATTCACAAACACTAGAATTCTTTGCCCTGACAATGGAAAATATAGCCCAGGATCTGGACATTCTCACTTACCACTGCACTTAAAAAAGATCTCAGTTCATCTAACATCAAATCTCCTGACATAATTGTAGGAGGGGCCATCTCTTCCATGCATACAGTTCCTTTTAGATAGGGGCGACATCACAATCAACTTTGTAGGCACTGATCAATATTTAGCAATCTCTATTCAATTCACATCTTGGCCCGGTTTGGATTTTTTTTTTTTTTTAACCAAATATATGGGCTATCTGAGGGCGTGCCTTCTGAAGGAGTGGTCTGCTCTCATCAGATAATTACATTATTGCGGAAAGCACACAACAGAGGATGCAGTAGAAGCCCCCTTGTCCCAGCCTAAGGAAGCTATGAAGGGGCCCATTGGTGTGAGTCTATGGTTGCATACAGGCACTAAAATTGTTTTTAATTCACTAGAAGTAAAAAAATATATTCTCTTTGTTCTTTCAGTTTTTACTGGCTAAATAGAATTGTGAGGTCCATGGTAAACAGCTAGTATTTATCTTAAGTAGTTATCTGATTTTTTTAAATTTTTTATTTATTTATGATAGTCACACACACAGAGAGAGAGAGAGAGGCAGAGACACAGGCAGAGGAAGAAGCAGGCTCCATGCAGAGAGCCTGACGTGGGATTCGATCCCGGGTCTCCAGGATCACACCCTGGGCCAAAGGCAGGCGCCAAACCGCTGTGCCACCCAGAGATCCCCTAGTTATCCAATTTTTAAAAATCTTTTTGTAGGGCAGCCCGGGTGGCTCAGCGGTTTAGCACTGCCTTTGGCCCAGGGCATGATCCTGGAGACCCGGGACCAAGTCCTGCATCAGGCTCCCTGCATGGAGCCTGCTTCTCCCTCTGCCTGTGTTTCTGCCTCTCTGTCTGTGTCTCTCATGAATAAATAAATAAAATCTTTTTTAAAAAATACAATCTTTTTGTAACACTTATAAGGCATTAGTAAATATCAGGCACATTGTATAATAATTCTTTCATTCATAATGACCTTATTAAGATACTACTGCTATTCCCATTTCACAAATGAGGAAAATAAGGCAAATAACTCATTCCTCAGCTGCTGTTGGCTGCTGAGGCTCACAGCTGAGTACCTCCCTTAAGAATTGTCCTCAGGAGCATCTGGGTGGTTTAGTCAGTTAAGTGACTGCCTTCAACTCACATCATAATCCTGGGGTCCTGGGATTGAGTCCTGAATCAGGCTCCCTGATCAATAGAGAGTCTACTTTTCCCTCTCCCTCTGCCCCTTCCTCCCTCTACTTGTGCTCTTTCTCTCTCAAATAAATCTTAAAAAAAAAAAATTGTCCTCAGATGAAGGGACTTTCTTGCATAAATTTGCACCCCTTCTCTGGAGGTGGCACACATTTGGTGATTGCTCACTAGTGGGACACACAAAGGACAGGCTCAGGCTACTTGCTTTAATCTAGGTCACTGAAAGGCCATCCCAGCTGCAAAATTCCTCACTGGTCATTGGAGGCCTCTGTAATAACTGTGTCACAATTCAACTCTTCGCCATGCCTGATCCAGCTTCCCTCATTCCCAAGGACACGCTACAATAAGCCTTCTGCAGCAAATCTCCATTTCAGAGTTGGTTTCCCAGATAACCCAAGCCACGCCAGGTGCTTGTCCAAGGTCACACAGCTAATCAGTGGTAAATCCAGGCAATCCAGCTCCAGAATTCATGCTCTTAGCCATAATGCTAATGTGCTTCTTCGTAAGTAGGCTTCATTTTATGTCTGCATCTCAGTTAATAGCCTGGAGGAATATTTCCCAAGTTGAAGGATCACTAATAATCCTCTAGATATCCTAGGTATGCGTCAACAAATGTGACTCTGTTCAAGTAAATTCAATAAATGTCACAAATTCCATCCCCTATGAGACAGTCTCCAGGCATGTTAATATTTCAACACAACTGGTAAGTCATGCAATAAAGAAATCTATTTATATGAAATCTGAAATGTGGTTTCCAATAACAGCATTTTTTCTTTTCTTTCTTTCTTTCTTTCTTTCTTTCTTTCTTTCTTTCTTTCTTTCTTTCTTTCTTCTTCTTTTTTTTTTTTTTTTAATGAAACATCTATTAGTACCAATCTGCTAGTGTCCCTCAGAACTACTTTGGGAAACACTAGCCTAGAAAGATCTTCATCATCCTTCCAACAGCCTTCTGCCTCCCCTTTTTAAACTCTTTGATGTCTGATTGCTTCTGAGAAGCCATCTCAGACAGACTGGGCTGAAGTGTTCCTAACATTTTATCCTTTTTGGTGCAGGACTTTACATTCTCCGTCTCAAGAAAGCACTTACCTTTGCCTTCATGCATAAGTTTATTCGTAACACCTGCATAGTTTGCAAATATGTTATCTTTCCATTCAATGGCCATTCAGTGAGGGAGAGGGGGATTTTTAGGGCTGGCTTCTCAATTCAGCTCTAACATTGTAAAAATTTAAAAACCGGGACACCTGGGTGGCTCAGTGGTTGAGCGTCTGCCTTCAGCTCAGAGCGTGATCCTGGGATCCTGAGATCGAGTCCCACACTGGGCTCCCTGCATGAAGCCTGTTTCCCCCTCTGCCTGTGTTTCTCTCTCTCTCTCTCTCTCTCTCTCATGAATAAATAAATAAAATCCATTTAAAAAAAAGAATTTAAAAAACCTACTGAAGATTACTGGGCATTTTTTTTTCTTTTCTATAGAGAGGTGCCAGGTCTGGATTTTTGAACTGCAAGAGCCCTTCCAATGTTAATATTATAGGATTCTACTAACCTCTGATTTCCTGTATAACATAATGGTTGAGTTGGCAGATTCTAAAATCATGCACACACACACATACACACACACCACACAGCGATTCAATATACTCTTTATCCAATTACTATCTGTATGCCCTTAGACATTTATTTTGCCCTGAAAATATTAGTTTCCTCCTGAATAGCCATATTAGTATGTATAACAGAGAGTTATCATGAGAACTAAAACAGGTAATGTGTGTAAAATCTTCAGCCTTTTCAAGCACATGTTAAGTGTTCAAGTAATACTGGCCATGTTCTTGTCATTGATGTTGGTTGTGATCGTGGAGATGGTGGTGATGGTGATGGTCGGAAGAGGAGGAGTGACATCTGTTTAAACAGTGCATTTGTCCTAGATTTCAAATGTGTAGATGACTAAGACCAATCAGCCAGAATAAGCTAGTAGAGCACATGCCCACATAATGAATTAATAAGTGTATCTGGGGTTGGGATGATGCTGACATGATGCCAAGAAGCATGGCTACGCTGTCACACCCATGCCCAATCTGCCTTCCACACTCAAGCCTCACTTGGAAACCACACAGCGACAATTATAGTTAAAAAATACCACGTGTGGAAACTCACTGTGGACCATGCATGATTTAGGTTAAAGAGGAGAAGTGAACTCCAATAAGGAGCTTCTCAAAAGGACTTGGAAAGATGGCTCTCCTAAATAGGATGATAATCAGACTTAATGAAGAAAAATAACTGTTCCCATTTCTACTGTGGACCATGTAAGAACAAATGGACATAAATTGCTTTCAGATGAAATCAGACTGGCTACAAGGAGAAACATTTTAACTCTAAGAATTGGTCAGCACCAAAAAAAAAAAAAAAAAAAAAAAAAAAAAAAAAAAAAGAATTGGTCAGCACCAGCTTGTTTGGGGGAATGCATCTCCACCTCTATTCAGAATCACAGTGGTTAGGGAAAGGGTTATTTACAGTTAGAGGGAAGCATGCCAAGTAATTCTTTGCAATTCCCAAGCTTTGATGATGATACAATGTAACATGCTAAATGGTGCTGTTCCCAGCATGGGGCCACTGACAAGGAAATTGCTCAGGGGATTCCTCGGGCCAGAATTCCCCTTTAAAGGCTCAAGTATAAGTCAACTAGGGGTGGGTGTATTCAAAGAGCAATAACAACCCTCTCTAATTAGACACAATCTCCTAAAGGAGGCATCAACAGAGTGGTGAGACTGGCACTAGTAAATTAAATTTTTAAAATCCGGTTGGCAATCACTCCCCTGACATGCCCCCTTCCTTAGGCTCCACTCTCAGTTATTTTTTATTTATTGTAATCACTTTAGTAATAAGATTTGTTTTCTTGTTATTATATATATTACTGTGCAGAGTAAGAAAAAAATATTAGCCAAAAAGAGTTATGTTTCTTATTTATCTCCTGGCCGTTACTGGGCCAGGGGGAGGAGGAGGGAGCAGAGAGAAGCTGTAAATAGAAAAGAAAGTGTTTCCTGCGGAGTGAAGATGTATAGGAGCATATTTGCAAGAAGGAAGCAGGGCAATGTAGGAATAAGGCTAATAATTCAAAAGGGCTAGGTGGCTCAGAGAGATAAATAACCGAGGAAAAGACACCCTGGAAGTCAGGCCAGGGAGGGTGGCTCCACATTACCAAGGCTTATGTGCTGCCTTTGACTTTCCTGTTTATAAATGCTGGCCTGCTGGCTGAAGGACCCAGAGCTAGAGAGCATGAGGCCCCAGGCGATTTCCCAGGGCAGCCTGACAGGTGCAGTTCCCTCTGGTTCCTGATGGGGCGCACTTTCCTAGGAACCAGGGCTCCCAGGGATAGATTGGTGGGGCCACAAGGCTGTGATGCTCAGGCTGGGTACACTCAGGAGACGGTCCCCAGGCTGAGAAGAAGACAGGTTCCACCAACCACAGACACTGCTCATGACAGACACCCTGAAACGCTATGGGAGATGGCCCGAAGCAGATCGCAGGCTGACTTCTGAAAGGCAAGAAGCCAGGTTTTTGTCCATTCCAATGGGACAGTTAAATCTATTTTAAGAGCAAGCATGATGAGGGGTGCCTGGGTAGCTCAGTCTGTTAAGCATCTAACTCTTGGTTTCTGATCAGATCATGATCTCATGGGTTGTGAGTCTGAGCCCCACCACCCCCCGAGCCCCCTATCTAGCCACACAGGGCTCTGAGATCAGTTGGGGAGACTGTTTAAGGATTTGCTCCCTCTATCCCTCCCCCAACTCATGCCCACCCTTTCTCTCTCTGTAGAATAAATAAATCTTAAAAAATAAAAAAATAAAATAAAAAAGAGTAAGCATGTGGACGGAAAAAGGCATTGGCTGAATTCCTCCAATTCCAAGCTTTCTCTACTGCTATATATTTTATAAAATTTATTCAGTCCTACACCTTCTCCATAATTTTCAAATCACAAGGACAAGCAAGCCTTTAGTGAAATATATAATTATATATACATTTAAAATATATGTATATATTATATAAGGTAAGATAAATATTCTATATACTATATATTATGATATATAAAATTACATATATTATGTATAAAATAAAGGAGTCTTTTTCACCCTTTTCATCTTTGATCTTGTCCCTCCTTCTGCGGAATTTCTATCCCATTGCCATACCTTATGTTGGATCTCTTTGAGAAACTGAGAGATGGAAGCAGGAAGATCATTAAGCCTGCTTGTCTCAGCTATTGAGAAGAGCTTTACATGGCCCACAGTTGAAATTCAGGCATCAATCAGAGGAATGCAATCAGAGGAACCTTTACTTGTACTTTCAGACAGTGCTTAACAGTTTCAAAGTACTACAGTATTTGATCATGATTCTAATCAAGTGAGATGTTGTGGTTAGGACTTGGGCTTATCAACCTCTTAATAAGTTGAAGAAACAGGAGTGGAGAGGTTAAGTGATTTGTCCAAAGCCACATGGCTGGAAAGAAGGTAATTCTGACCAAAGCCTGGGCCTTCTTTCTTTCTTTTTTTTAGATTTTATTTATTTATTCATGAGAGACACAGAAAGAGAGAAGCAGAGACATAGACACAGGGAGAAGAGGGCTCCATGCTTGAAGCCTGATGTGGGCCTCGATCCTGGGACTCCAGGATCATGTCCTGAGCCAACAGCAGATGCTCAACCACTGAGCCACCCAGGCATCCCAAGCCTGTGCCTTCTGATTGTCCAGTAGGAATTCCTTGTACTGAATCATGATCACAATGATCCCAGATGAAGGAAAAAAAAATGGGTGGCGGGCACTGAGGTGGGCACTTGACGGGATGAGCACTGGGTGTTATTCTGTATGTTGGCAAATTGAACGCCAATAAAAAATAAATTTATTTTAAAAAAAAGAAGGAAAGAAAGATTCAGCAAAAGAAGGAAAAGCACAAATTGTTTCCTTTGAGAAAGGCAATGAGATCTTATATATGACTCTGGTAACTAGGGCACTGGCTCTCCATTTCCTTTGCAAAAGCAGAGCACCCCAATAATAAATGGCAAAAGGAGAAGCAACATCACTATTGGTGGGGGTGGTTAGGGTTGTGCTTTCTATTCTCCAGATACAGACTCTCATGTATTTCAGGGAGCCATGCAACATACATCACTAAGTACATGGTAGATGTGATGGGAATTGAGAAATAACACATCTGCATTATACCCAAGGGTTTGCTTTATAAAGACTTCTAAGTGTATGTTGAAAGAAAGTGTTAGGCAGGGGACGCCAAGAAGAGAGAAGTCTAAAGGGGAAGTTGAAAAAGAAGAATAGACGTTCATCTACCTCCCTTCCTGCCTGTATCATGCCCCTGTTTCTTCCTCCAGGGAAGGATTGAAGAAACACCAGAGCGCAGACAGGGATCAGAAGTTGCCCGGCCAATAAGGGAGCAAAGCATTTAACAAACAAGCACATTTCCCCAAGAGTCTCAGCCCCAACTTGATCAATGCTTCTGCAACATTGAATCATTTTTAATTTAATGCTTCTGGGAAGTGAGGGGTGGGGGTGGAAACCCATCAACTACAGGCAGAGTTGGCAAGAGCTGGGTATTAGCATTTGGCAGCATTTATTATTGCTGTTTATGATCGCATAAATTAGGTTTATGCTGATATAATTAATAACCCTAAATTTAGGAATAATAAATAGTAATATTTGTTCAGAACTGCAATATCTGAGGAAGGCAAATGGAGTGCTCAAGCTTCCTGACTCCCTCTCTGTACATAGGAATGGGTGCATGCAAGGAAGCCCCTAGGAAGGCTCTCCCACAACTCCCTGCCCCTAGGATGATGCATCATTTCCAACTATGCAAATGACTTAGCAGTAAGACCTTAAGAGTTCCCAGAGCAAGTAATTTTCATTTTTATATCTATGAACAAGTTCATCTGCAAGATTCAGTGTGCCACATGTCCCTCTAGAACCAGGCCCCTCAGTGTGGTCTTGTAACCCATGCTGCTCTGTGGTGTATGCTCAGAGGTTTGGACAACTGTGTCAAATGCCATGTTCTTCATGGATCTCTCTACCTCCTTCCATATCCTAGAGGGAAAATCTTGGATGACCACAAAATCCCTGTAGACCATGATTTCAAAATTACAGACATTTGCAAGGAAAGAACTCAAGTCAAAAAGTTACTTCTACATCTTTAAAAAAAATTTAATGTGTAACTGCCTTTCGTTTTATAAAGTTGTAAAAAAAATCTGTGAGATTAAAATACTCCTATAAATGTTCCCTTTCTGTATCTAGGAGGATATCTCAGCATCCAAAATGGACTTAGAGAAAAAATGGACTTAGACCTCCTTTTTTCTGGTGAAGGCAGGAAGTTAACGGAGAAAATTATAGTTCCTCAGACCAGATAATCCCTCTGGATCAGAATAACATTTTCCCCTATTTTCAAATATAAGGAAAGCAAAGCAAAGAGAAAAAGATTAAACACCCTTTGCCCACCTCTCCCCAGGGATCCTTAACACAGAGATGCACAAATAGGGTAGAAGCAGACCCAGATTGACATTTCCATCCAAATAGCCAACCTTTGATCCATGTCCAAGACATTTTCATTTTCCTTAAAACAAATAGAGCAAAAATAGCCAACCACTGATAATTCTGCTCTGTCCCAAGCAGTACAAACTTGCAAAAATGGTCTAAATTTTAAAAGTACATGATAGCAAGTTTACATTCCTTTGCCAGCTCCACAGTGAGAGGTGGATGATTAGTACAGAACAAACTTTACTTGCTAAGAAATATGATCTCTGGCCAGCAAACATTACACATGGAGATTCCACAGCAGCAACTTCAGATTCCCCTGGCCTCATTGGAGGGAGAATTTGGAGCTGAAACTCTGGAATGAGAGTTTAAAGGGGAGTATTTCTCTCACATCACATCATGGTATGTCATCATGACTATCAGCATCATTTGTACAGACTATACAAATGGTGGACTCCATAACTCAGCTTTCCCAAGGCCACACAGCTTGGAAAATATCCTCCAGAAAGCTTCTTCACCTTGTGGTCATCTAAGCCTTCAGAGACAGGGACACAGTGCCTTGCTGAAGCAGACAGACAGACCAACGGGGGGCGGGGGGGTGCCCATGTGATAGCGAGTCTCTCTCTGCTTTTACTGGTCCCCCTGCTTTTCCCTGCCCTTCCTCTCCTGGATAGAGAATCTCTGCTCTATTGCCCTTGCTTTTCAGGAAACACTGCAGCACTCACACCCATAGGCACACTGAAAATCAGTGCTTTGGAAGCCAATTATGGACAGCGGGTCCATAAGGGAGTGAATTGTGACCCAACAGGAGTCTGAGGGCATAAACCCTCCCAGCTTGGGAGGATCCAGAGGCTCCATACTTATTAAACTCTAGTCTTTTGGAGACTGCCTGGACAATAAACCAGCCTCCCCAATGTGTTTTCAGTCCTTTGTTTAAGACAATGAATGATAACAAAGACAATGAGAAGAAAAGGAGAAGGCCAAATAATTATGGTGCCCACAGGCTCAACAGGAACTACCCTACAAATGGGTAGGATACAAATTCCCCCTTGCAATATAACCTATAATAAAACATTATGGGTAGTACACTGATACTTAAGTACTCCAGTTGAACTAAATATATATTCAACAGGTCGTTCCTAACAGAAGTGGTTCAAAGCCTCTTAGAGCCCTTGCTCTGCTCTTGAATGATCTATGTGGAGTTCCACACCTTAAGAACCTTTAGAAATGCCAGGTGCACCCAGAATTAGACTTAAACATCTATGAAGCACTTATCACCTCTCAGACTCTATGCTAAAAATTTCAAGAGGCAAGTTGCTAAGATGACTACCTGGGAGCTTGGACATGAGTGGAGCTCACAGCCAAGTGGGAAGACCATGAGCTTTGCAACTGGACCAACCTGAGTTTCATCTCTGACTTTGACATCAGCTGTGTGGCTGACCTTGTGTATTTCATCCAATCTTTTGCCCCAGTGTTCTTTTTATCTTCAAAATGGGAGTAAAATTTTTCTCATAAGTATAAAAAATTAAAATCATATTGACCAAAAAAATTAAAAGATTCATGCAGTGCAGTGTTGACAAAGGTATGCGGATCAAGTACTTTCACCCATTGATGGTAGGAATCTATATCTGCACATTTTCTAAATAATCTGGCAATAACACATATCAGATATAAAATATGCATAATATCAACTCAACAGACTTCTTTAAGAATTTATCTTAAGGAAACAGCCAGAGAAATTCACTAAGAGAATAACAAGAATATTCCTGTCTGCTGTTTATAACAGAGAATTGTTTAGATTAATTACAGGCCCATGAACACTATGACATAGAGACTTTAAAAACTTATAATGCTATTTGTATTCTTTGCCATAGGAAGATGTTGTTAGTTTATAAACTATACCACAAAATGTATAATCTTAAGATAGATGATAGATAGATAGATAGATGATAGATAGATAGATAGATAGATAATTTAAAGAAATAATTGACCTGGCTGTCAGGTTAAAAACAAATGGCTAATAAATCTTTTCCAACTTGACAATAGCATTTATGTCTGGGCAGCTGGATTCAGGAAGGGCCTCCATGTTACCAAATTCTAGAAGGACTACATAATTACCATAGATTATAATATGAACAATGTCCCTTGGGGTCATGTACTGCAGTAGCTTTGAATTTGGGTGCTTTTTAATTTCTTCCCTCAGCTTCTTCTCTACCCTGGTATTTTCTGCCATGATGATTTTTGTTTGTTTGCCGCCATTGGAAACCATTTTATTTTTTTTTTAAACAAAAGAAGTCACCTGTATACAGTAATCAGCCCGATGCTAGTTCATGTCCAGAGCTCAGTTAATGGAGGCTTTGTGCTTGCTTCCTCACCAATCACCTCTGAGCTCTCTGCCCTGTCACACTGTAGCTAACAAAGCTCATACTCTCTTGCCAGTTGGCCTCCTGTTAGGCTCTGCCAACAGGAGGCACTTGAGGGAGAGAGAAAGGTAGGGGGAGAAAGAACAGGACACCCTCTCTGCATTTCAGTTCCAGTTAATAAGAATAGAGCAGCAGTCCCAATAGTTCATTTTTGCTTTTGTTTCTTTTGCCTTTGTGGATGTATCTTGCAAGAAGTTACTGTGGCCGAGCTCAAAAAGGGTGTTGCCTGTGTTCTCTTCTATGATTTTGATGGACTCTTGTCTCACATTTAGATCTCTCATCCATTTTGAGTTTATCTTTGTGTATGGTGAAAGAGAGTGGTCCAGTTTCATTCTTCTGCATGTGGATGTCCAATTTTCCCAGCACCATTTATTGAAGAGACTGTCTTTCTTCCAATGGATAGTCTTTCCTCCTTTATCAAATATTAGTTGACCATACATTTCAGGGTCCACTTCTGGGTTCTCTATTCTGTTCCATTGATCTATGTGTCTGTTTTTGTGCCAGTACCACACTGTCTTGATGACCACAGCTTTGTAGTACAACCTGAAATCTGGCATTGTGATGCCCCCAGCTATGGTTTTCTTTTTTAAAATTCCCCTGGCTATTCGGGGTCTTTTCTGATTCCACACAAATCTTAAAATAATTTGTTCTAGCTCTCTGAAGAAAGTCCATGGTATTTTGATAGGGATTGCATTAAACGTGTAAATTGCCCTGGGTAACATTGACATTTTTACAATATTAATTCTGCCAATCCATGAGCATGGAATATTTTTCCATCTCTTTGTGTCTTCCTCAATTTCTTTCAGAAGTGTTCTATAGTTTTTAGGGTATAGATCTTTTACCTCTTTGGTTAGGTTTATTCCTAGGTATCTTATGCTTTTGGGTGCAATTGTAAATGGGATTGACTCCTTAATTTCTCTTTCTTCAGTCTCATTGTTAGTGTATAGAAATGCCATTGATTTCTGGGCATTGATTTTGTATCCTGCCACGCTACCAAATTGCTGTATGAGTTCTAGCAATCTTGGGGTGGAGGCTTTTGGGTTTTCTATGTAGAGTATCATGTCATCGGCGAAGAGGGAGAGTTTGACTTCTTCTTTGCCAATTTGAATGCCTTTAATGTCTTTTTGTTGTCTGATTGCTGAGGCGAGGACTTCCAGAACTATGTTGAACAGCAGTGGTGAGAGTGGACATCCCTGTCTTGTTCCTGATCTTAGGGGAAAGGCTCCCAGTGCTTCCCCATTGAGAATGATATTTGCTGTGGGCTTTTCGTAAATGGCTTTTAAGATGTCGAGGAAAGTTCCCTCTATCCCAACACTCTGAAGGGTTTTGATCAGGAATGGATGCTGTATTTTGTCAAATGCTTTCGATAAGAAGCTTTTGCACAGCAAAGGATACAGTCAACAAAACTAAAAGACAACCTACAGAATGGGAGAAGATATTTGCAAATGACATATCAGATAAAGGGCTAGTTTCCAAAATCTATAAAGAACTTATTAAACTCAACACCAAAGAAGCAAACAATCCAATCATGAAATGGGCAAAAGACATGAAGAGAAATCTCACAGAGGAAGACATAGACATGGCCAACATGCACATGAGAAAATGCTCTGCATCACTTGCCATCAGGGAAATACAAATCAAAACCACAATGAGATACCACCTCACACCAGTGAGAATGGGGAAAATTAACAAGGCAGGAAACAACAAATGTTGGAGAGGAACCCTCTTACACTGTTGGTGGGAATGTGAACTGGTGCAGCCACTCTGGAAAACTGTGTGGAGGTTCCTCAAAGAGTTAAAAATAGACCTGCCCTACGACCCAGCAATTGCACTGTTGGGGATTTACCCCAAAGATTCAGATGCAATGAAACGTCGGGACACCTGCTCCCCGATGTTTCTATCAGCAATGGCCGCAATAGCCAAACTGTGGAAGGAGCCTCGGTGTCCATCGAAAGATGAATGGATAAAGAAGATGTGGTTTATGTATACAATGGAATATTACTCAGCAATTAGAAACGACAAATACCCACCATTTGCTTCTACGTGGATGGAACTGGAGGGTATTATGCTGAGTGAAATAAGTCAATCGGAGAAGGACAAACAGTGTATGTTCTCATTCATTTGGGGAATATAAATAATAGTGAAAGGGAATATAAAGGAAGGGAAAAGAAATGTTGGGAAATATCAGGAAGGGAGACAGAACATAAAGACTCCTAACTCGGGGAAACGAACTAAGGGTGGTGGAAGGGGAGGAGGGCGGGTGTTGGAGGGGAATGGGTGACGGGCAGTGAGGTGGACACTTGACGGGATGAGCACTGGGTGTTTTTCTGTATGTTGGTAAATTGAACACCAATAAAAAAAAAAAAAAAAAAAGAATAGAGCAGCAGCAGACAACTGGGTCAAGCCCCGTCTCCTAGGCTGCAAGGTACCAGTATCATTGACCCCTCACAAGTGATGTGGGTGGGCAGATACGTCCCTTTGGCATTCAGACATAGGTCTTTCTACTCTCTTCCACCCTCTCAGCTGTGCCCCCTGGGCCATTGAAACCCTGGCCAGGTCAGACTCCCTTCTCGGAGTTCCAATACCAATCTCTATGTAGAGCAACCAAACCACTCCCCACCCACACACACCAGCCCCTGGGTTCTGGTGACTCCACAGCTTCCTCCTCCTTGCCTCACCCTTGTAGGTGGGACATGCCTCTGCAATTATTAATTTCTTGGCTTCTTTTGCATACCTTTTTAAATTTTTAAATTTAAAAATTTGTGTGAACCTGTGAGAACCAAATCTCATCTTTAGAAACATCTAATATCTTGGTGTATTATGGATCAATTTTATAATTACAAAACAATAAAGCTATTTTTTTGATGTCCCAATTTTGCTGAGCATAACTCTGAAAACATAACTATTGTATTTCTTATTTACTGTCCTCCTAGGAAGTTGTTTTAGTATGATGGCCACTTATCCCCTTCACCAGTCTTGGACATAGACATTTTCTTTAAGTCTCAATAGCACAGCTGAGACAAGATGGAAAGACTTGTTAACACTTTACTAAAGCATAAATGATAGAACATAACTACTCACAGAAAATTTGGAACTAATTATAGGTATAGCTGTTCTCATTCTCAAGGAGCCACTTAAGGGGTCGATTGCTTCTTCTGGATTCCTCCAAATGGTACATGCCATCTTTCCTCTATGACCTCTGATTAGACCAGAGTCTCTACAATTTCAAGCCCAGGTGAGTTATCTCTCTTTCTTAAAGGCCCATTTTTTTCAGGCATCTCTCTGGTTCCAGGACCTGCTTCTTTTCAGGATGCTTGACAATAGGAATAACCTATTCAGTCAGTGACTATACTGTTCTTACTGACAGGGAACTTTCATGCACAGTTGCACCATGTATCATAATACAAATAGCAAGTATGTCTTGATCTGCCATGATCTAACAATGCAGCACACAAACCTCCGGGTTAATTGTATGATTGTGTGCAGGTTGGGAGGCAGCCCAAGCAACATCCAATGTGGAATTCCTCACCAGTCTGTTATCTGGGAGCTCAGAGAGTATCTTCCATTCTTCCTTGTGCAAATTGAAAAAAAATAATAATAATAATAAAGTTACATACTTATGATGGCCTATTTTTATTCAAATGTAACTGATCCATGAGATCCAAAAGTCTGAGAACCAACCACTGCCCTATATGTTATTATATTGAAGAGACTTGAAATAAATTAAAAGGTTAGAGTTGCAGTCATATCAGAGGGAAGCTCTGAGCATATCAAAACAGAAAGAGACATGGCCCTGCCCAACCTGAAATCAGCCCAATGAGGATAATCATCAGCCCTCTGTGATCCTGAATAGCCTGCTACTGAATGGGCAAGGGAATGGAAGCTCCATGACAAAAAATATTGAAAATTAGCTGGGTGTTGCCTATAGCCAAAAGCTGGCAGTGACAAGAAAGGACATATTCTCCAATGGAGAAGGTTGGCAGGACAAGTCAGTGTCAAGGCCAAAGCCAACCTGGAAATTTGGATCCCAGGAAGGAAGACTGAGGGTGAATCAATCCATTCATCCTGAGCCCCAATCACAGAAGGCTGTGAGGCTGTGTCTTGGTTTGTCCCAGGCATACTAGGTATGAAGATCCAAGCCAACAAGATTAATTTCAGAGACCACCTAAATACATACATGAATCCTCCTAACTAGAACATTTTTAACTTTTATTCTAATGCCCTTAAATCCCTAGAGAAAAGTGGAATAGCACAGACAGAAGTCTTGGTCCTGCCTCTCTGTAATACCAGCTTCTTAAACTGGACCCAAGATTTCACCCCTGCATATTCAAGTTTTTACATCTAGAAATTAAATAGAAGACCTGCATTTAGGGGGCCATAGTTATAATTACATAAGAAAATCTGTATTAAAAAAAGGTTCTTTCTTAGCCCATAAAAGGTGCAGAATGATTTTTTTATATATAAAATCTGTGAGTTCTCTTATTGTTGTAAAATAAAGCCTTTACAACCCACAGTGGAGTAAAGGAATATTGGCACTAACTTTAAATGGTCCCAGATAGTTTAAATTGTCAAGATTTTTTATCTGATTTTTATAGTTTCATTTGTTTCCCCTAGAGCATTCAGCTATTACTTCTTAATACCTTTGTGTGTTTACTTATAGTATGCCCTCTGCTCTTTATTGTTGTTTGTTTCTGTTCCACAATGGCCTTGGAAAAAGAAAATCAAGTTTGTAGAGTTGTATATATACTAAGAATCAATATACTCTGATTCTCCTGTGAATAAGATGTTGGGGCTGTGTGTTGACTTCATAAAAATTATTTTGTCACTACATTCTACCCAACATCAAAAGTCCAAAAATGGGAAACCATGCTAGATCTCTTCATTCCCCTCACTTACACACCATGCCAACATTTTGCATGTTCTGCAATTACCTGCTTCTCCCCACTTCACACTCTGAACAACTCACCATTGTCACTTCTGCCCTGACCCAACTTGTTGACCCCCTGGTCTTTACCCCAGGTAGCAACGAGTGATGAGTCAATGAGCCTCCTGGATTCCTTAGAACTCAGCCCAATTCTATATAAATAACCAGGCTGGCAAGATGGTAGACTGTTTCTTTTGGAAATCATCTTTGTAGTTTGTTTTCCTGTTACAGACCTGTGTTGCTAAGAGATCTTTGGCTTGGCAAGACCCACTATATAGAAAATCCTGGCTTTTTCTCTGACCATCATTATCAAAACCTCTCAGCCATCCTCAGAGGCTCCATTACCATCACCACAAAAGGAAACTACTCTACTTTTACACATTCTTGCAAACTCCACAGGGGCCCATGATTATTTCTGAAAGTACAGTCTAGTAAGTTAAGTGCCAAAGTCAGGTTTACACTGTCCAGTCTTTATGCAAAGACTGCTTCTTTGTGGTTCAGACCACACAGAGAGTATGTCATACCTTTAAGAAATCTTTTAGTAAAAATGTGCCCAGAGAAAATCGATGAAGATCAGGACATCAGAAACAATATCACATAAGCAATGTTTAGGGGAACTACATTAAACTCAGAGAGAACTTCACATGGAGAAGTTAAGCCATGTAAAATGGGAATTCAATTTTATCCCTGGGGTATCCCCAAGGTAAGATTGCATAAAACGTTTGACGTTCACAGGACAAAAATCAAAGCACAGAAAAACACAAATCCACCTAGTTATGCACAACAGAATGGTAATGCCCTGAAATGGAATGTCAATCACAGGAAAAGTTCAAGCAGAAGTTAGATGAACTATATGTCTGGTAGGTTCTATGAAGGGTTCATGAGCGGAGACTTTTAGGGGCTTTTACTGTGAGTTGCTATGCATCTATTGTAGTCTGGAGTCTTTTGAAAACGATGTGCTACAACCTGTGGAATTCCTATCAGCAAAATAACACTATGGTTTCCAGGTCTCTTTCAGCCAATATTGTTTGACTGATCCAAGTGATCTATGATGTGCCTTGAGCTCCATGATGAAAGATGCTATATAAAAAAAGGGGTAATTTCAGTCATAATAAATAATAGTAATGATGATGAATGGCAGTGTCACTGACAAGAAGCTGGCCTGCCATTAGGGAGTCCAAAACAACCAGCTGTGAGCTGAAAATGACTGTGTCCAGGCCAGGAGGATGCTCCGTGACTGAGACCACATTAACCTTTCAACCAAAGACCTGGATCAAGCCTCTGATTTGGAGGTGTGAGCAGCTGTCATGGAAGAAACTACAATACTTATCTCAGAGCTTGAATATTGCCTTGGGCTTAGGAGACATTTTCCCAGACAGGTCAATAGGGAGCATATTCCCTTACTCTTCCAACAGAAGGGAAAACTGAGTAGGTCAGGGGAAGAGCCAGATTCCAAACTAGAGTTATGACTCTAAACCTAGTACTCTTTCCATTCTCTACCAGTCCCTCGACAATTCAATGGCAAGAGAAACTTCAGAAAAGAGCCAACTTGGATTAGAACATGCTGAAACAGGATCATGTCCCTCAAGATGGCTTGCAGAGCTGTTTTCCATCCATTTAGGCTGATCTTGCTAGTGAAATCCTGGGAGCCTCAAGTAGGGAGGAGGCACTCATTAATGTCCTAGACCTATTCTCACAAGCCAATATAGCACATGGCAGGAGCCCGTTGAGTTCTGCTGGCCCGGGAGGCAACACTGCTCTAGAGCTTTGTCCAGATTGGGATCTAAGAAGGCTAATTGCTGCCAGAGGCCTAATTAATGCTTCCGACTGAGGGACTTGGCCTCCTATTCCTCGCACATGCTTGAAGACCAACCAGTCACCACAGGCAAAGATGAAGGATCCTGCTCTCTGCCCATCAAAAATCTCTACCAAAAACTAGGGTATCTGGCAGCTACAAAACCAGGGAACTTGCTAGGAACACATGAATTCCTTACTTGTTTGCCCTTTTTTTTTTTTTTTTTTTTTTGGTATTTATTGAAACTTTATTTTTAAAGTTTATAACTTTGACTTGCATTTTGGCATAGTTTAATATATTTTATCATTTGGAATGTATTCTGATCCTCTTTTTATATTTTATCATCTTTATATTTCTAACTTTTTTAACTTATCAAAATTCCTTTTTGTGCTTATCCTTTGAAGCTAGTCTATTCTCAGCTGTTTAACATGTTTTTCATTTTTTTCTTAAAGAAATTAATTGCTATTTTATCTTTCTTAAAACAGTCTCTTATTTAGTTGAAGACATTTTAAATTTTATCTCTTTGACACTTTTGTTTTCTTTTTTTAATGTTTTTCAATAATTCTCATTTTTATCTCATTTTACCTTTTGATTTTGCTCTATTTTCTCAGTTTTCCAACTTGTAGCTTTGTTTCTTTAATACCAACATTTTAAATTGTAAGTTCTTTTCCATTTATAGCCTCTGAAATTATTTTTCTTTCAATTTTTAAATTTATCTTCTGTTCTATTTTTCCCATAGGATACCAAATGCCCACGCCTATAGTGAGAAGAATCCTCGATGACCACAGGGAGAGCCTTTAGTTTCTTTCCACAAGGCTTGAGAATTTGTAATCATTAATCTACCACCTCCATCCACCAGCCATGTCACCTTGGGGACCTGCTCTGGTATCTAGGCTTCAGTTCACAAAGTCTAAAAATGCTGATTCCTTCCAACAAATGTCATCAGACACTGGACTTCCTTGTTCCCATTATGTGTTCTGAAAGCATGCAGGAACCCAGTGAGGAGAGGCACAACCCGTTCCATCTCTCCTTCATCCAACTATGATGCTCCAGCCATTTCACAGCCATTTTCAATAATGCCAGCCATCCGATTCAGGTGAGATGATACCCTGATTGGAGCTGTATATTGTAGACCTCGGTAAAATACAACTCAGAATAAATCTTTCTCTGCAGTAAGTATTAGTAACTAAATAAAAGTACTGATCTGCACTGCAGGGATATCAGAATTTGAGTTCTGACTTTGCCACTCACCTACCATGTGACCTAGGCAAATCACTTGATTATCATAGACACTAATTTACCCTTTAAAAAAACAAAAAAGACTATTACACCAGATTATTTCTAAGGATCCTTCTGGAATTAATTGCCTATGAGTTTATGCCTTTCTATTCAAAACAAAACAAAATAAAAAAAACTGACATAACATCATGTGTATGTAGAGTATGTTGTTATTGTACCAATTAACAGAAGCCCAAGAGAATTTACTCCACCTGGAGTACCAAAGCCTCTCCAAACATACCCACTGAGCAACAAAAAGTGTTACAATGGTGACGTATGAGGACCCAATGGAGCTGGGTGCCTGACATACTTGCCATTGATGACACCGTCTGGATTGAGCATGGGGATGATCTTGAAAATGAAGTTTTCCCTTAGGAGCCTAGCCACAGGGTCACTGCTGACCAGGAACTCCAAGGCCCCCTTCATCACCCAGCTAGAGTTGCTCTCTCCTGGGTGCACTCGAGCGGTGATCACATGGTATGGACGCTGCCCTGCCGAGAAAAGAACACAAGAAATTAAACCTAAATACACTTTCCATTTCCAACAAGATAATCTTCCAGGAGTCAGACTTATACCTGACTGGCATAAAGTCCAAAATAGGTTGATTGTTTCCTATACACACCTGATCTACACTTATCCATTTTTCCATATGCCTCTATAGTCTGCAAGACTCAAGAAAGTATAAAAGGAAAGCTCAAGACTGTTACCAAAAGCATAAGTATTTAGCGGCATGAAAAGAAGCCAAGAAGTAGATTTTATCAAGACCACCAATGGAACAATTAACTTTCCAGAATCCGATGGCATGATGCTGTGTGTCATAAATCTGAAACAGAATCTTATCTTCCTACTTATCAGTTGTAAGATCTTAGGTGAATAATTTAATTTCCGCAAGGCTAATTTCTCATCTGTAAAATGGGGACAATGATACTTATCTTGTGTGGATTTTATAAAAATAGAAAGATATAAATAAGGCACTTGGTATATGGCTTGCCATTCACTACTTCTTAGTTTCTCCCATCTTGATTGTGATGTCTGTAGGTAGGATGGCCCCTCTCATTCCTCATCAGAAATGGGATTCAAGGGCACAACTTGGGCTGAGAACTTTATGTCTGTAGGACACTTAACTCAAACACTAAGAAAGATTTGACCAGAGTGAAGCACCTGGAATCTCAGTCTTGCAAAAAGAATCAGGAGAACACTCTCTGCCCAATCACAGGGAGAATATCGATCTGAAGAGACCTTATGGAGAATGCATTGATGACAGAAAGAGGGGCTTGTCTTCCTTCCTTTGTTGATAGAAAACATCTGGATCATCGTAATGTTGAGATGTATTCTAAGACCACATCTTGGCTCAGGTGAAAAGTGTGTTTGGATTGATTAATGGTGTCTATCCTCTGTACATTTGGGGAAGGAGGGAGGAAGATGGGGCATCATATCAGAAGTTCACCACATGTCCTCTAACCTCATGTCCAATTATATGTGTGTGTGTATGTATGTGTTATCTGACTCTCTTTTCCTTTTGTATCCTCACCCAATTCCTTATGGCTCCTAAACCCACCTGAATGACAAGAACTAAACATTTGCCAAGTATAAATACCCCAGCCACCGAGCAGCCTAAAAGCTAAACTAGTCCTTTTTTTCCATCTCATTCAAATCACTATGAGTTAAATATGGCTTTTCTTCCCTTAAACAGTAGACTTTTTGAGGAAACAAACTGTGCAAAGAAATATACAATTGAATAACTCTTAGTAACAGAGCTAAAGAACAGGTAATGGTGAATTGTATTACTATTATCATCCACTAAGACAAAAAAAAAAAAAAACCCACTGTCTGTTGAGAACCACCAAGATCTCAATTCAAGGAGCAGAGATGGGTACATTTTTACTATGGTGAGAGCAATGTCATGTCAGCCCCTCGTAGCTCATTTATATATTGGAGATAATATTTGGTTGGTTTTCCCTAAGCAGGTGTCTTGAGCATATTCCAGGACCTGCAGGAGCCATAGGATATAAAAAGTCGAATAAATTATAGTCCTTGTTCTGTAAGAGGCCATAGCCTTTGCTGGTAGTGACAAATGCACAAGTAAATAATGACAAGGGAGTTAATGGAAGTGTATATAAAGTGCCAAAGACAGATCTGAGAGAGGTAAGGATGTTTCCAGAGCTGTGATGCTATTGGATCTGAGTCTGGCAGAATGAATAGAATTCTACAGGGGAGAAGGTGAAAAAGCATCTTCTATGACAGAGGAGTAAAAATTGGAACATTGAAGACCAAAGGAAGCCACAAGGCTGAAACAAAGGACTGAGGATTATGGAATGTGGATTTAGAAAAGAAGGCTGGTGTCAAACTAGTAAATTCTTCCTAATATATTTTGTTTAAGGTTTTGGACTTTATTCCATAGATCAGAAGTTCTCAATCATGGAGTCAGTGTCTCACTGATATGCTGTGATGGGGCCTATTAAAGAATCATTGGTTACCAATAAAAGCATAAATGTTTGCTTATGACATCACATATATAATATATATGTATGCATATACTATACATACACATATGGCACAAACTGCTGGCTGGCTGTCCACTAGCCTTTCTCCTTTCTTTCCGAGTACCAGACCCAATTCTGGAGGAGAAAGGATATGCTCTCAGCACAGAGTTTACTTGAGATTCTCTCCCTCTTCCTGTGCCCCTCCCTCAATTCACACATGTGCTCTCAAGAGTGTTCTCTCTCTCAAATAAAATAAATAAAAGTTTTTTTTAAAAGGTAGAGAATCCATGATGATTTTTCAGTGGAAGAAAGGCATTCCAAAGTCTGTGCTTTATAAACTCATTTTGACATTATTGTAGATCATACATTTGCTGAATCAGAGATAATATGGCCTATTGAGTAAAGAACAACTTTTGAAGCCATATTTCCAGTTCACATTCCAGTCCCACCATTTTCTACAAAATCAGTTATGGAAGTTTCTGATGAAACTGAGTACTGGATTGGGTGTCCTGCAGTGTAAGACTAATGATTTGCTAACTGGAACTTACTAAATAGGCATATTGAGGAGGAAAAGAGATATTCAGTCAGCTAGCTGAGCAGAGCTGAACCTAACTGAAGGCCAACTTGCCCACTCTATCATTTGCTCACAATCACATCTCACTCTTTCCAAAGCAAGTCGTATTGGCACTCCAATAAAAAGCTTGTGGAGAAAGAGGCTTGATGAATTCATACCCAATCAGCAGACTATTTTCAGTTCTATAATTCCATACCACTCTCTTTGTGATCTTTGAACTAAGTGCGTTTACAGCATATGGAACAACAATAGTAAGTACTCCCAGCCCAGCAAGAAGAAATAAAAAATAGCTTAAGCTCTTGTAAATTTCCAATACCAACTGAACACCCTCATTGTCTGGGCCAGTTGGCTCCCATTGCCTGCTACCCAGTGCAATTCAGTGCGTTAATCAATAAAGCAAATGCAGCCTTGCAAAGAGATGTGCACAATGTTCCTTTTCTTGAGGGTCAGGTTGATAATCTGCTACATTGTAATACACCACAAGACCTAACAGGCTGTTCTAAACATCCTGATGAAGCAAACCGGGAAAACTGTGGGTTCCCATGAAGACATAAGCAGCATGTTAGCCATTTCTAGTTGATTTTTCTCTGTTCCCTCTGTGATTTAAGACAATTTTACAGTTGTATTGGTGAGTTAAACTTATGAGACCATTCAGTTGCAGCAGCAAATGGTGCTCCAGAGAACCCATAATAGACAACAGCTGTAAATAGTATGCGACACACATACCATGTGTTTTTTTCTTGCTATTGACAATTTCAGTTTTAAAAACTCATTTCTGCTTAGGGTAGGGCAAAGAGTATCAGGTATCTGTATTTTTTTTTCTCTGTAATTTATAAAATCTATTCCGGAGGTCACCAAACTCTATAGGGGAGTCATGGTTTGGCAATATGCGGATTCTTAAAGCTCAGTATTGAATTTATGTCAGTGGTAATAACATCTGTAAAAAGAAGTTAGAAACAAGTAGGGGATTATATAATGCCTAAGAGATATCGGGCTCACAGCCAATGAAAAACTAAGTAAGAACTGAAGACATGTGTGATGATACTCGTGTGTACCCAACTATATAAACAGCCATCCAGTTATTCTTTTTTTTTTTTCTTTCAACAACATTTATTAAACTCCTACTGGCACTCTGCAAGGTTCTGGAGATTCTAAGAGAAATAGTGGTTTTTGCCTTCAGGGAACTAATAATAGTCTAGTGGGAAAGACATGCACACAGATAATTATGATCCAGTGTGATCAGGGTCATTTGTCAAGACATTTTCAAAGCATAGTGGAATGCTCATTACAGCATTATTTATAATGATGAGATCGACTGGAAATGACTTAAATGTGCACCCATAGAAACTAGTTAAGAAAAGGATTCATAAACAGAATACTATGCAAGCATTAAAATGGCACCTAGATCTTTCCGTTGACACTAGAAGATATCTGTGACACAACGATGGGTGACAAAACACAGGCAAGAGAGCTGCATTACAGTGGATCCCATTTGTGTGTAGTTGTAACATTCATTTAAAGTATCTTTCTATACATAGGACACATCTCTGGGTGGAGGTCAGCTCGGCAATTTTTACATCCACTATATCCCTATCTAGAATGTTCTCCTCTTCAGAATATAATGATCATATGCCAACTCTCCCAAAGGCAAAATATTTTCAAATAGTAAACCACAGAGGAGAAAGAGGAAAGAGATGGATTTTCACAGAAGAGGTAACATTGGATCTGGTTTGTCTAGTGAGAGTTCACCAGATGAAGAAAAGAAAGGAAGGAGGTGATAGTAAAAAGGGTAAGTAAAAGCACTTTGCAAAATAATGAGGTCATAGAGCACATAACACCTGAAGAAGAGTAAAGTGCTTTGATGTGGCTGAAGCTCTAAGTTACACGGAAGGTAAAATGGGAGTGAAGCCATAATGTGGTTTGCACCTATGTCTGTAGACCTTTGGAACCATTGTTAAGGAGATTGAAAACCATCTTGCAAGTTGTGAAAGTCCCATGGAAAATCCTTATGCAGGGGTGTGATCAGACAGCAATTCTCACTGGAGCTGAAGACTCAGATACTGGGCTTAAGAGGTGGGAGAAATGGCCAAAAGAGCAGTTTGATTTCCAAAGTCCAGGAAGTTGACCTTGCCCTTTACTCTGGAAGAATGTAAATAAAAACAACTTGATTGGGGTCTCTAGGTGGCTCAGTTGGTTAAGTGTCGGACTTCAGCTCAGATCCTGATTTCAGGGTCCTGGAATCGAGCCCCAAGCCCCACGTCAGGGGTGAGGGGTGGGCTGTGCTCAGGTGGGGCAGGAGGGGCCTGCTCCTCCCCCCCACCCCCACTCATGCTCACTCACACTCTCTGTCTCAAATAAACAAATAAAATCTTAAAAAAAAAAATAACTTGATTGATGGGTAAGGAAGGAGGCGAGGAAACAGACATGGGAAAAATTGTCAATGAAAGTAGATTCTGAAAAAAAGAGAAAATCTGAAAACAGGTGTCGTGAAAAATCTTTACACATTTTAAAATATACTACTGTTTCCCACCAAAGGTAATATACTATGTACATTTTCTGCACTGTGTGTTCCATCACTTTTTTAATTAGCTTTATTTATAGCATAATTTACATTCAATAAATTTCACCAATTTTAATTTTACAATTCAGTGAATTTTGACAAATGTATTCAGTACTGTAAAACCACTATGATCATAATAGAGAGTATTATTACCATCACAAAAATCCCCCTCATTCTGTTTTGCAGGCAACTCCCTTACCCATCCCTAGCCTATGGTAACCAGTGATCTGCTTTTCATCTCAGTAGTGTTGTCTGCTCTGGAATTTCATAAGAATTGATTCATACAGCATACAACTTTCCTGTCTGCCTTCTTTCACTTAGCATAATGCTTTTGGGAGTCATCCACATTGTTGTATGTATGTATCAATAATCTGTTCCTTTTGGCCATGGATTTATATTCCAGTGTGCCACAAAGCAATGGATATGCCACCATTGTTTTATCAACTCAATTCAATCAAACATTGGTTTAAGCATTTGAGCTATTTCTAGTTTAATAAGTCTACTATGAATAAAGCTATTTTAATAATTTGCATACATGTTCTTCTTTGGAGTGAATACCTACCTATAGAATTTGTGCATATTATGATAAGGTTAATATTATAGTAGGTTATTACAAGGGGCTGCCAAACTGTTTCCCAGAGTCTATACCATTCTGCCTGATCAACCCTTAACATTGTCAGGCTTTTTAATTTTAGCCATTAATTTTTAATGGGGATGTAGTGTCTAATTGTTGTTTCAATCTGCATTTCCCTGATGACTAATGATGTTGAGAACTGTGCGTTGTTTTTTAGCTACTTCCATACCTTCTTAAGTGAAGTACTTGGTTGAATCTTTTGCCCATTTTAAAATCAGATTGTTTGTCTTATTATTGAGTGTGAAGGGTTCTTGTTATCTTCTAAATGTTATCCTCTGGCAGATGCACGTTCAGTATATTCTTCTTCAAGTATTTGGATTACCTTTTCATTTTCTGGACTATGTATTTTGAAGTACAAGTTTCTTATTTAATAAAACCAAATGTATGCACTTTTTTCTTTTGTAATTTGGATATTTTGTGATTTACTAAAAAATCTTTGCCTGACTCATTGTGACAATAATTTTCTTCTGCAAGAGTTAGTCTAAGTTTAACATTCAGATCTGTTTACATAAGGTGTTTCAAGTTAATTTTGGATTATGATATGATGTAAAGGTTGAGAATCACGTTTTCCCTACCATAATATCCTTTAGCATTTTCTACATATTCAATCTTATCCTCTGCAAAAAACAACAATTTTATTTTTCCTCTCCAAACCTGAAGGCATTTTTTTTTCAACTGGGTGGTATTTTCAACCTGACATTCTCAAAATATAATCAATTTGAAAAAAAAAAATAATCAATTTGATTATATTATCCTTTAATATAATTCTGGATTCAGTTATTTCTTTTTTATTTCTTTTTTTATAAATTTATTTTTTATTGGTGTTCAATTTGCCAACATATAAAATAACACCCAGTGCTCATCCCATCAAGTACCCCCCTCAGTGCCCGTCACCCAGTCACCTCCACCCCCCGCCCACCTCCCCTTCCACCACCCCTAGTTCATTTCCCAGAGTTAGGAGTCTCTCATGTTCTGTCTCCCTTTCTGATATTTCCCACTTATTTTTCTCCTTTCCCCTTTATTCCCTTTCACTATTTCTTTTTTTTAAAAAAAAAGTTTTATTTATTTATTCATGAGAGAGAGAGAATGGCAGAGGGAGAAGCAGGCTCCATGCAGGGAGACCGATGTGAGACTCGATCCCAGGACTCCAGGATCACGCTCTGGGCTGAAGGCAGACCTTAACCGCTGAGCCACCCAGGTGTCCCTTCAGTATTTCTTTAGAATTTTTGTATCTATGTCCCATGGGACAGATGGACCTGTAAAGAATTTTTTTCTTATAATGTCATGGTCAGGCTTAGTTATCAAAGTTAGAATGAGTCAGAAACCATTATCTCTTTTTCTTTTCTGTGTGGAAATATTTCTTCCTTAAATTTATGGTAAAATTTCCTAGAGATGCTATCTGAACCTAGAATTTTCCTTCTCAGAAGACTTGAATAACAATCTAATTTATATAGTAACAAATCCAAATTATTTTATTTTATTTTTAAAGGCTTATTTATTTTAGAAAGAGAGTGTGTGCATGTGAGTGGTGAGGAGGGGTAGAGGGAGAGGGAAAGAAGCAGACTCTCTGTTCAGCATGGAGCCCAGTGTGGGGCTCAATCCCAGGACCTTGAGATCATGGCCTGAGCTGAAATCAAGAGTCCGATGCTCAATGATTGAGCCACCTAGGCGCCCTCAAATTATTTTAAAACATATTCAAATTGTGTAATAAAAACCCCACTGTTGAGACTTTCTATTCCCTCTTATGTCCATTTGGTAGCTATACTTTTCTGTAATTTTGCATTGAAAACTATACTTTCAAATTTATTGGCATAAGTCCCTCATTATATCTAAGAATCTCTAGTAATGATCTCTTTAAAAAAATTCAATTAGCCAACATATTAGTTTCAGATGTAGTGTTCCATAATTTATCAGTTATATATAATGGTCTCTTATTTTTATTTCTGATACAGAGTGATTTTTTTCCTTAATAATTCTCAAAAAGGGCATAACACTTTAATTTTTTCCAAAAATGTAAAATCATTTCTTTCATTAATTTCTGCTTATAATTTTTATTTATCCTGGGATCCCTGGGTGGCGCAGCGGTTTGGTGCCTGCCTTTGGCCCAGGGCGCGATCCTGGAGACCCGGGATCGAATCCCACGTCGGGCTCCCGGTGCATGGAGCCTGCTTCTCCCTCTGCCTGTGTCTCTGCCTCTCTCTCTCTCTCTCTGTGACTATCGTAAATAAATAATTAAAAAAAAAATTTTTTTTAAGTATTTCTTTAAAAAAAATAATAATTTTTATTTATCCTTCCTTCCACTTTCTTTGCCTTTCATATTTTTGTTCTTTTAAAAAGAACCTGAAATGATATTTAGATCATTAGCTTAGCATATGATAAAATTTTAAAAACATCATCCAGGTGTTTAAAAGAATGTTGTTGGGTGCTATGTTCCATATACACCAATTATATCAGATTTTTTAGTCATGTTATTCATATTTTCTATATTCTTGCTTGGTATTATGTGTCCTTATACTATGAGTTACTAAACAGGTATGTCACAAGTTTCTAAAGATTGATTTCAGATTTATCCATTTCTCCTTAGAATGTTGTTAATTATTTTAAAGCTATTCTATTAACTGAACTAGGTTTAGAATCATCTCATTGTCCTAACTGAATTTTTTTTATTGTTATAAGGTATCTCCCTATTTCTCTTAAAGCATTTTGCCTTAGCTTCTCATTTGTCTGTATTCATATAGACTGGATTTCTTCTGGTTAGTTTTTACATGTATCTTTACTCATGCCTTTACCTTCAAACTTTCTATAATTTTTAGTTAGGTGTTTATTTCTTGGAAGTACCATATAGTTGGATATTGTGTTTTATTCGATCTAACATTATTTTATTTTAATTGGAATATTTAGTCTATTTACATTTGATGAAATTAATGATATACTAACACTATCATTTTATTATTTGTTCTCTGTTCACCTTAACTATTATGTGCTCTATTTCCTGTCCTATCTTGTCTTCATTTGAATTGATTGCATATTTTTTTCACATTGTCCCTTTTTCTTTACCACTAATGCGATACTTACATGTCTTTTATTCTTTAATTAGTTACCTTAGGGATTATAATACACACCTCTGCTTTATCATCATATGATATAATATACTTTAAATCCCATTATACAGCTTAAAATTCACAAAACGTTTACATGATGTTAATATCAATTAAATTGTGTATTTGCCCTTTTTAATTATGCTTCTCCCCTTCCAGCATCTATGTTTCATTTTCCCTCTGCCTGAAAAATCACCTGTTAGTATTGCTTCTAGCATGGGTCTGCTAGAATTGCGTACTCTTACTTTCTGAGGTTCCTCCATTTGTCTGAAAATGAATTCATCTCATCTTCAGTTCTGAAAAGTATATCTGCTGAGTTGAACATGACACTCCTCATGCTAAACTCTGTTTTCCATTTCTTTCCATGTTCCTTCCACCAAGATTCTGCAAGACTTTGGCTCCTTTAACAGCCCTAACAAGTACTGAGAAGTTTGTCTCCTCATTTTGCAGAAGCAGGAATGCATGCTTTTGTTTTCTGCTACACACATTCTCTTTACATGGCTTCCAAAAGAAGGGAGAATGTTTTCATAGGAATTTTCAAGTTCTTAAAACTTCTTATAATCTTTTTTTTTGAAACATTGATCATGTTGAAATTAGCAGTAGACAATCCTAACCTCTGCAAATAATGAAGCATTCCTTTTCTCCAAAGGTTGCATCACTTATTCCTCATACATTTCTAATTTCTTAGAATTTCCTCAACAATATGAACTAAAAGAACCTTTTAATTCTATTCAATGTTATCATAACAGCTGGATCTCTGACAGATGAATAAAGAATTGGGGCTTTTTAAAAGTGTGGGATCATATGGAAACACATGGATGGCTTTGGGAGAGAACCCTGCAGCTGAGAAGGTATCTTCACCTCCATTATTTCTTTGGTCCTCACAGTAAATCTGTGAAGTAGGAAGAGAGGCATTATTCTCTTGTTGTTTATAAGGCTAGGAAAGAGAGAAAGCAAGAAAAAAAACTGGGGTGCTCTGAATCAAAATCCAATGTTCTTTTCATTTGACCATGCATTGTTCTGTGTGTGTACTTCAGAGGAAAGCTGAAATGAATCCTATTGAGACAATACATGATGATACATTGAGGGGCAATCAAGTATCACACAAATTATGAACCAGGCGACTGGATTCTGTCTTGTACTGATTAAATGGATTTGGGAAAATTAAACTCTTTTGAAATCTCAGTTCCTGACCTATAAAATAAGGCTTTCTTAGGTCTTTGCAGCACTAAATTCAGTGATTATCACCGGCAAATGAAATATGGTAGATAAAAATAAAACATTTTAGCCAATGGATTCAATCCCCTCTGGTTCTATTATATCCTCCTGTATTATTTTAATAGAGCTCCTAACAAGAAGCAAAATTACATGAAGCTTCATCTCTTTTTTTTACTTCTTCCAGTATTCAGATGCAAGTACTAATAAGCGGTGAAGTGGTTAGAAGTCAGAAGGCAGTGCAAAAGAAGAGTGCAGGTAATCACTGCTAATAACTGGCTTCAGAACAGCCAAGTTGGGCTGGATCTCTCTTGCTGCCCCTGGGAATGGGACATGATCCTTCCCAGAGGAGCAGGGTCTATCTGCTCATGTGACCTCCTTAGCAAACTCTTGAGCTACGGTCTTCCTGGCCATTTGCCATCAGAATAAGAAGTTGACCAGACTGCAGATTCCTCCAGTGGCAAGAAGTGGATAAGATCTTGCCCCTTCCAGTTTTGCTCTCTGCCTTCCTCTCAAAGCCTGAGGTGTGACCTCCATACCCCCAAATGAATGACACACAGCTTGAGAAGCTGTGACTTCTTTCTGGAAAAGATTTCTTAGTTTTCACCAAGAGGAAGCGGCGTGTGTGCTGACAGAGAGGGGAGAGAAGATGCTCATGGCCTGTATGCCCCACTGAGGAGTCTTGGCACAGTAAGGAGGAAGCCATGGAGCAAAGGCAGACCACAGGCTCTTCACGCTTGATGAGCTATAGAAATTGATTGGAGGGTCACAATCTTGCCATTAGCAGCCCATGAATCCTTTCCTGAACTTCCTTAAACTTCTTCACAAATTCCAAATCCCACACTCAGCAGGGAGGGAAATTTTAAAGTACGAGTTCCCCACTAATGCCCAGGACCTCCCAAGCCCTACCCTCCCTCATCTGTCCTTGCTCCATCATCCATCCCTCCTGCTTCTTCACGGCAGGCAGGCACCTCCTCCTCACCAACTGTTCTAGCCACACAGCAACCCCAGTGAGCTAAAAACAAATAGAAACTTCAAATCTGACTGCATCACCTTCCACAATCATAAACTGTACTGGAGTCTCCGCTCCTCACAGGATCCTCACTGAGAGCCCTCACCAGCAGGCCTCAGTCAGCCTGTCTGGTCTTGTTTCCCATCACTCCTGAACCAAGTATTCTTCCCTCTGCATCATGCTATTTCCCAAAACAGTATGTCCTTTCCCTCTCTTGGCTCTGCATTGTTGCCTGAGCTATTCCTTCTAGTTCCCAAACCTTTTTTCTCTCTTTCTAAAGCTGTGTACATTTCAGAAGATGTTTGCTGAGTAGATGGGTGTAATCCACTGTAATAAGCTCCTGTCATTAGCCCCTCCATGCCCAATTATGTCACAACATATTAATTCATTTGGGTTTTTTCCCCCAAAATTCATTCATTCATTCAATAAGTTTTATTGTGCTCCTAAGAAACACTGGGCATTATAATGGGGTCTTGGCACTACACCAGTGAGAGTCAGAGTCCTAGCTGTCAGCAGCTTGCCTTCTAGTGGGGAAGGCAAAAAATAACACCACCTAAGTACTATGAAAAAAATAAATCAAGCAGGGGGAAAGAATAGAAAATCCAGAGGAGGGATGGAGTTATCATTTTAGAAAAGATGATCAAGAAAGGGCTCTCTAAGGAGTTGACACCTAAGTATGACCCCCTTGGGTGGAAGAAACTCAGCCAGCTCAAGACACACAGTTAATCGGGGCTGAAACAGGGTGTGTGATGTGGACAAGAGCCAGATTATGCATATCTTACACAGAAAGACTGTTTACTTGTGATGGAAAATCATGAAGGCCTTGAGTAGGGCAGTATCAGGATCTAATTTATACTTTTGCTCCAGTGAAGATACTTTTCCATACCACAGTCAGAATGAGGTTTCCAAAGTCCAGACAGGGAGGCCAGTTGGGTTCTTTACATCTAACAATGACACCTTGCGCTGGGTTTCAGATACCAAAAGGATGCCATAAAAAGACATTACTTTAAATTATTAGCCTTCAATAGGGATCACCCATCTGATTCTTTCACTTCCTGTGACCATTGTGAAAGTTTCCATCCATGAAGTAATAGGCAGGATGATGAACCCATTCTTTTATTCAACATTTATTGAGTATTCTTTGTGTCCCAAACACAGTATCAAACACTGGTTATACCAAGGGATTCTAGACTGAGAATCTATCCTCAAAGAACTCCCAATTTCCCAAGGGAAATAATTATTTATTGAGAGTGAAAGAATTTTGGCCTTCTGGAAACTTCTCTCATCTAGGGCAATGTATCTCCAACTGGATGGTGCCTGTAAATCCTTCAGAAATCTTGTGAAAAAGCAGATTCTGTTTCAGTAACTGTGGAATGGGGACTGAGATCTTGCATTTCCACTAAGCTCCTGGGAGGGTGCCAACATGGCTGGTCCAAAGACCACACTCAGAGCAGCAAAGTTCTCCCTGTCCAACAGAAACATAACACAAGCCACAGAAATGCTGTGTGAAATTCCATGTATTCTATTAGCTACATTTCTCTAAAATAAAAATATGAAATTAATTTTAATAATAAATTGTATTTAATCCAATAGATCCAAAATCTCACCATTTCAGTGTATAATCAATACAAAAATGGTTAGTGGGATATTTTACATTTTGGGATATTAAGTCATCAGAAGTCTGGCATGTATTTTACAATTTCAGCACGTATCAATTCGGACTAATCACATATAACTGCTCAACAGCCTCATGTGGCTCATGACTACTAACCTGAATAAGACAGCCCTAGATCTTCTATTGACTCTCTCAATGGAAACCCTTCACCACACCTAATGGTAGAAGTATATTAAACTCCAAAGGAATATCGTTGAGGTAGCGAGGAAATGAATAAAAGAATAAGGCTTTTTCTCCCCAAACAAAACATTCTGCTCCATTGCCTCCTTTCTCATGAAACAATTCAATTTTGATATATTATAAACTCATATTTCTTTGCAAAGGGCAATCTTGCCGTCTTACTTGGTACCCTTCTGTCTCCGAACTATATATATATATATTTTTTTAAAAAAGTAGGTTTGGATAATGGGTATAAATGAAGAGAAAATCAAGAAATCTATTCCTGGGCAATTTTCAGATAACCAAGAGGAAGTGGTATAATCGAGGCTGAGATAATAATTTTAGACTCTGAATAAATGTGAGAAAATTCATCTGCATTTCCTCATCTGCGTCAAACTGTACAGATTTTTCAGGAGATTTTGTTATATTATAATATGCTGGAAATAAAAAATAATACATCTGTGCCATAATGATACATAATATATACAGTATGATAATAGAGTATTTGGATTGGGTTTGAGGAATTTACTACACACAGAAATGACAGTCACTTGGGAGAAGTGTGTAATCGCATCAGGAAAATTGCAGACAGATGCTGCTGCACTCCCCCCCGCCCCCCCGCCCCAATGCATCAGCTGATCTGAGTTAGGGATGTTTGCAATTCTGCTTGGGATCTGTGGGATCACTTGTACCCCAGGGCACTGGCTCCTCTGCCCCCGAACTCCCTAGTCGAATGAATGCTGCCCAGAGGAGGGCATTAACTAACTCCCTCAAGCTCAGGAGGTCCCAGGAGGACTCTGTCACCTACAGACCACTCAGCGTGGGGCCAAATCACTACCAGTTATTTCTAAATGGAGGTTTTGAAAAGACATAGCAATCTCTGGCCAGAACTCCGGGCCTGGCCACGATCTCAACAGAGCGTACATCACAGTATGCTTGAGAAATATAAATAACCTGCATGAGAGGGAAGGAGACCCTTTCATGCTCCATGAAGACTCAGCCGACACATCCCACCTTGTTATACTAGCTCTATTACATTTAGCTGTATTACTTGGTTTAGGAATAATATAAGTCACCGAAACCTATGAATCTTCAAGAAAGAAATGAAAGAGTTATAGGCTTTGCTCAGAAAACTTTGAAATATTCTAATGAATCACTCTGCGCCCAGGTCACATACAACGGGTCTCTTGCTTTGTTCTTTCCCACTATTCGCCTGAACATATTTGAACGGGAGAAGAATCCAAAGTGCCTGAGGGAGCAGGCTCTAGGTTCCAAAGACAGACGGAGTTTCCTCCAGAAGCAAAGTTTCTGCCCCTGTGGGGTTACCGTGGGCTGCTGGGGCAGGATGTTAACACACACCCATGAAGAAGGGAAGGAACAGATAAGCCCTGTGCGGGGGAAACATGCTCTCTCATGTGATTGGACATCTTTAAATAGCCAAATAGCACAATTCTCTTTAAATTATAAATTAATAAACTTGAGAGCCTGCCCTCATCAGCACAGTGTCTTTCAGGAATCTTGGCTTCCCCCAAACTCTTTCCAGCTCCAGCTATTTAAGACAGCAGATAAACCACCAAGCAAAAACCGCACAACGCATAAATTACGGGCCTGAGTCATAAGGACCAATAAGGTAGGAGGAGAAAATTTAAGAGTCTTAAGCCCAAAACATATGTCACCACCTGACAATGGAGCAGAACTGTTTAAACCTGAAACCGTGCCAGGAAATTTCAATAGTTGTGTAATGTGCTTTGCGCCATGGAAATTTTTACTTTTGCAATCGAGTAAAGGTGTGGCCCAGGTTGTGTGGGGAGGCTGCTGGTGTTTAGGGAAGGTGGGGGGACGCCGGAGCAGGCAAATAACCTTGCTGCCTAGTTACTCTGCATACAGAACCATGAACTGTTATGGGTACGTGGAATGCAATGGAGTTATGACATTTTGAAATTAATTTTAAAATTAAGGCTGAGCTGCTCGTTTCCTGTAAGAGGCAGATGGAGGGAGCGAGGGAAGAAATAAGAAAGAAAGAGAAAAAGGGTTATCGTCGCTGCTGTTCCAATCCAAATGCCTATAGTGGTGACCTGCCAGTTCTTCCTTACGTAGCCTGACAAGGCTATTCCAGATTCCCAGTCGCTTGGCAACCTGCCTTTTATGTTTAAGCCATTTAAATGTATTCACCTTCTGAATTAGGTATATTCACAGATGACTGGGCAAGAAGAAAGAGCCCCTGGCAGGCCAAGAGCTCTTAGGATGTGTGGAATCAACAGAGTGTGTGCAGAGCTGGTCTGGTCAGAGAGCCTGACAGAGGATATTAGTGACACATTTAGGCCAGAAAATGAGAAATTGAGATCAGCATACAAAGTCTTTTGCTACTTCCAAACTGGGCTCCCATCAACATTAAAGACTTATTTCTGGTCCCCAACTTCAGGTTTCCTTCTGCCTTTTGGAAACCCTCCTTATGGCATGGGCAGCAGCCAGCACACAGCCCCTGCACTTGGCGTTGAACCCAACTGTCTCTGGGTCTCGCCGCTGCCCTGTGCAGCCCGAGGTAGTGATGGTGAACCATTTAGTCAACTCTGCTGGAAATAGGAAGATCTCACCAGACTCCACACGCAGAGAATTACCAAGCCTCTCATTTCTTCCACCCAAATACTTTTTCAGATATTTCCATCTCCATCTCTGTTGATTCAAAGTATTCAGTGACACACACACCCCCCACCCCCCACCAACTGCCCTTAGGATAAAATTAAGGGCACAGTTATTGGGACACAAGGCCCTTCATGATGTGCTTTACCAGCAGGGATGCTCAGCCCTAGCCCCCATTGCTCGGCACTCCCCCTGCACACATGAGGACAGTGAGCCCCCATCTGTTTCCATGCACCCTACTCTGCTGCGTATCTTTGCATGGGCTCACCCTGCTGCTGCAATGCCTGCCCTCTTGTGCTCTCTCTGCCAGACAGCTCCATTGGACTTCAAGTTCAGGTCAAATGTCACTCATTTCAGAGTAGCTCCCTTTTACCTCCTTCGGAGTCTGAATTAAATACTCCTGAACCTGTGCTCTTATGCCAGCTGGCACATATTTTTACCCCAACCTGAGTCCTTTGAGCCCATCATGCCTATGCTTCTCACTTTGGTTATCTGCCTCTAGCTGGAACATACCTCAAGGTGGCCCGCAGTGCCTGGAGGTTTGTAAAATTCAGAAAAGCATCTGGGATCTGAAAAAATGTGTATACTGGCCCCTAAATATAAAATGAAACTAATAAATTGAAATAAATGTTTAATTGTCCAAACCATAGAATATTATTTCAACTTCATTAATTGTGAGATTCAGTATTCATAAAAATTTTAACATCTTTGAAAATAGTTTCTAGGTAAGATTTTTGTACCTCACAGGAATTCCTGATTACATACTGTGTTGGCTAAGGAATCATGGCCAATTACAAATTATCAGCCATAGCCAAATAGTTATAAAATCAAGGGAAATTATTTCAAATTCAGTAAAAAAAAAAAATACTTGATGTGGGATGTGAGCACATTTTATTGTGTTCAATGTGACATATGATGGGGCCTCCAACTCTTAAATATGCCTCGGTCCCAAAAAGATGGCTCTGAGTATATATATATATATTTAACTTTATTTTCCCAGGAATGAAGAATTAGCTGTGTGACTGGTATACACATGCCACCTGCACACACGCACACACATACACACATACAAAAATACACACATGCATGCTTATATACACAAATTTCATTAAAAATGAGGGGGGCACTTGAACGGGATGAGCACTGGGTGTTATTCTGTATGTTGGCAAATTGAACACCAATAAAAAATAAATTTATTATTTAAAAAAATAAAAAATAGGGATCCCTGGGTGGCGCAGCGGTTTGGCGCCTGCCTTTAGCCCAGGGCGCGATCCTGGAGACCCAGGATCGAATCCCACATCAGGCTCCCGGTGCATGGAGCCTGCTTCTCCCTCTGCCTGTGTCTCTGCCTCTCTCTCTCTCTGTGACTATCATAAATAAATAAAAATTTAAAAAAAAATTAAAAAATAAAATAAAAAATAAAGGAAGGAAAGGGAAAAAAATAAAATAAAAAAAATATGGATTAGAAAAAATAAAAAACAAATGAGAGGAATATCACCCTGTCTGAGTATCAGGCAGGCACTAAAAGCAACACTTTGGAAAGTTCCACTGTGTAGCCACTGAATGATGGCTCTGAAGCAGATCCATATGGGGATGAGTGGCTTTACAAGAACATAGCTGGAAAGCTGGAGCTTAATAAAAAAAGATGTCTAAATCATGCACACGTGTGGATGGACGTATACATTAAGAGGAAGGTAAAGAAATGCTTCTTTTCTTCTTTTTTTTTTCTTAAGATTTTATTTATTCACTCATGAGAGACACACACAGAGAGAGAGAGAGAGAGAGAGGCAGAGACACATGCAGAGGGAGAAGCAGGCTCCATGCAGGAATCCCAATGTGGGACTGGATCCTGGGACTCCAGGATTACACCCTGAGCCAAAGGCAGACCCTCAACCACTGAGCCACCCAGGCAGGCATCCCTCTTTTTGGGCTTAGAGAGAGAGAAGGACAAACGCTCAAAGAAACAGAGAGAGACACATATAGATGGATGGGAAGAGGGGACTGTGGGCTCAAAGTGTAACGATTCTATCAGATGAGAATCTTTGGTCATCAGTTTTTCCTGCACAGTATATAGATTTAAAGGTGCCCAGAAAGCCATTTAATACAAGCCAAATGACATCCCACTAGTGCCTTGGTTTAAAATAATCCCCTAAACCATACCATGAGACTGCATCAGAGGTGGGTCTTGCAGATTACATATAAATGGATATTTTAAATATCAAGTCATCATTTAAACTTACTTTGAGAGCTCTCAAGTTTGAAGCCTCTTGCTATGAATCTTTTTAAAAAGTTAGAATTCCTGCAATTCTATTTTGAAGAGAGACACAGGGACACAAGGAAAACTGTACTTGAAGACAGCTCTGAAGTTCTGCGCAGTCAAGCAGCTATGTGGTGCCCCAGGATGCCCTGAATTGGCCCACAATCCAGCGGGTTAGAATCCCCATTCTGCATGCTCTTCATGGTCAATCACTTAAATTCTCTGAGCTTCAGGGCCTTACTTGCAAAACTGGCGAAAAAAGTAGTATGGCACGACGGTTGCATTCATGGACCTTTTTGTGGTGATCATTTCTCAAGATATGTATGTGTAAGAAATCATCACATTATATGCCTTAAACTTCACACAATGTTAGATGTCAACTGTATCCGAATGAAGTTGGAAAAAAATAGTACCCATCTCTCGGGATTATTGTCCAAATTAAGTATGACAGTGCATTTTGCTAAGTATAAGGTATAAATTAATTATTCAATAATGTAATTAATTAATTTTTATAATTATCAATTAAGGAGAATTGTTATTATTCAGACTATAGTAAATTGAATGAATGAATGAATGAATGAGTGAGTGAATAAATTATTAGAGTGACATCTAGTTTGAATGAAAACCATTCAAATTTGATTTTAAAAACTTTTGTTGAAAACCCAATATAGACAGATGGGAAGAGAAAGAGAGTATTGCTGTATGAATTTGTAATATATTATATAATATTTTGCTTTGTGAAGGTGAGGCTGTGTCCATAATGGTTAAGATCAAGGGCTTTCAACCAGTCAAATGGACTATGGTCTAAACTCAGGTGACCATCTATCGTGACAGCCCAGGACTGTCCCAGTTTCATCACTGAAAGTCCCATGTCCAGTGGAACCTTCCTTGGGCCTAGGCAAACCAGGACAATTGGTCACCCTACCCTCTAGTCCTGCAACTGCCACTTCACAGTGGCTTGAGCCTGTGTAAACTATTTATAGCCAGCCTCAATTTCTCTGGTTGTCAAATGAAAATAATAATAATCTCACCTCATTGTGTTGTGACAATTAAAGCTGGAAGCTTAAGCTGCTCAGAGCTTACGTGAAAACCAGCCCTGGTCAATGGGCTAGGCAGACTGGCTGCATTTCCCTCTGTTCCAGAGACACAAAGAGATTCCCTAGGAGACTCTTCCCTGGAGACAGACCCCCCAAAAGCAAAAGGCATGAGAGGGAGGCTGATGGGAAGGGAAAGAATTTCCACTGACACAGAAATATCTTCCATGGTAATCAGCATTGACGGGAAAAGGAAATAAGGAGAATTTATGTGACAGTTTAATAGGGTTTTGTGAAATATGATATTATTTTAAAGTTTGCCTGAGTGAGGCAGACAGCACATTAAGATGACTCTGGCTCTAAAAAGATGATGATGTTGTATTTTAAACTCTAAAATTTGCCCCCACTGTTTCTTTGCTGTATTATGTAGAGCGTTATGGATTTATATTATACATACATATGTACACACTATGGTGTGAGCCCTATGTAGAAGCAAAGTCTGCTTATAGGCAAAGTGAAGCATAAAGCCTAGGTATGTAATGCCTGTATATTACATGAGAATTTAAATTTCCCACCGAGAAATAACCATCGATTTTTGTCCTACCATTATTTTTTCATGGTCTCTATTCTACCGTGGGGAAAGAGTTTAGCAGAGGATGCATCTCTTGAATGTGACTATTCTCCCCAGGCAATTATACAAAGCACTCGTGGAGGGTGAGAACAGAGGGCTCAAAGTTGGCCTCCAGATCCCCACCATGTCCTGGAATCTGGGGGCACTCTGGCTCCCTGGAACTGGTGAGCATGGCAGCCCCCCGCTGGATGAAAGCAGTATTAACCCACTCCATGTGGTGATTTAGAGCTGGCTCATCAGGGAGATTAACATGCCGGGAACCAGTTACTCTGAAATGTCACTTATATAAAATAAGCTTGTAAATTGTAATATAAAATAATGTAATGAGAGAAGCCTTTGGGACCTGGTAAGAAATAATGAAAACGGACAGTTGGAAAATCAGGACTTGTCAGCACTGACCAGGAGAAATTGTGCTCTCATCCTAGGAGTCTGGTACAGTTATTTAGACCAAAAATGCTGCTAGGCGGGCAATGCCAGTCCATCTGACTGTGGAGACCACTATCTAATACCCAGCTCCCTTTGCTCCAATTCTGTGCTGACCAAGCACCTCCCAGGGAATGAATGGGTTTCCTGAGTGGATGAATCACTAGCACCGGGGCCCCATGTGGGGATGATCTCCTCTAGTTCTTAGTAAAGGTATTCACACGTATGTGAGAGTGTGTACTTAATTACAAATTAGTACATGTGATTGTGGTTTTTAAAACCTGTTCCCTGTGACTGTGGTCCATGTCATCCAATCTGCCCAGATAAATAGATATAGTCAAGTTTCTTAGACAGCAAAGCAAAGGTTACAGCTGGATTTGTAGTGGGTTCTGCCCTGTGAGGCTCAGCCAGCATAGCTCTTAATCATAAGGACCAATCCACACTGTCTGTTTTCCCACAAAAAGCAGGTCACAAGTAATATGGTCTAGGCTGTATAGCCCTTATGATCTGCTTCTCCTCCTGTGTCACTACCCACAGGGTAATTTCAGAGAAGGACAACCCAACACTTAATAGCCATGAAGAATTAATTGTACCCAAAGCAAAATGTAGTCTTTTCCCTGGGCCATGTGGAGGTGATCCCTAAGCTTCTGGAATGTCCTTCCTGCTGGGAGTGTCTTTGTTGGTCTGAGGACTTTTCCCAACAGTGTAATTTATGATGGGGCTTTGGGCCAGGCTGTATCACTTCTGACCTCCAGGGGAACTGGATATTATAGGTCAGCCACATGTGCAGTGTGTGATCAAGCCCCATTAAAAACTCTGGACGCCAACAGCTCTGGGAAGCCTCTCTGGTTGGCAATACTTCATGTGTGCTGTGACACATCATGGCAGGGAGGAAGTACTGTCCATGACTCTACAGGGAGAAGACAAGCAGGATCCCTGCATTTGGACCTTTCCTGGACCCTGATCCCTATGTCTCTTCCTTTGGCTGGTTCCAACCTGTATTCCTTCCTTGTGATAAACTATAACTAAAAGTAAGTGACTTTCAGTGAGTGCTTTGAGTCCTCCAACCAATTATCCAAACTGAGGGTGGTTTTGGAAAGTCCCCAAACTTGCAGGTGGTATCAGAAGTGAGGACAGATTTGTGGGGCTTGTTGCCTTAGACTTAAATGTTTCTCTAACCCTAGGCAGCAACTTTCATCTAGTACTGACCCACTTTTCATCCTGCTTATAATCTTCCCTGATTCTGGCACCAGCCCTCCTTCTCCTTTGTCTCCTTGAGTCCCTAGCTCAGCACTCATGCTTAAAACACATCCCATATCCCCAGCTAAGATGCTGGTACCTCTCTAGCAAAATTCTGTTCTCATCTACATGCATAGCCACAGGCCACCTTTGGTAAACACCTGCTCAGATTCAACCTAATGCAGGACCCACCACCTTGTCCCAAATAGTACAACTACCTGTCTTCCTCAGACTCTGGGAATATGCATAAGTCAGATAGGAATCCCCTCTTGTTTTCCAACACGTGCCTCACCTTGCCATTGACCTGGGCCAAAATTAGCACATTCTCTTGTTGATTATGATATGCTTTCACTTCCCCTTCATCCATGGCCCATCTTCTTAGGGCTTCTACCCTTTCCTGTCACATAGTAAACTATAAAGTAGGAAAGCAACACACAGAAGAAACCAGAATGGTAAGTACCCTGTGTTAGGGCCAGCTCAAGGCTACATAAGAGAATGTAGTTCTTCCCTGAACAACGACACATATGTACTCATTCTTGTGGTTGGCACATACTTACTATAGGTGTTCTCTGTGCATCAGGCACTATGCAAGGCACTACAGATGTATTTGTGAGAGAGCAACATGGCCTAAGGAACAGTGGAGTCCAAGAAGCTCAAGATCATACTATAAATCATTATCATAAGTCTTGCAACTCTCAAGAAAAACTCATGCCCAGCTCTGATCTTCCCACAACTTAGACAAGCTGCTTTGGATTTGGCCAAAAGGCAAGATCAAGGGTTGAATCCCAAATGGTTGAATAGGGTGTGGGGATGTGTGTGTGGCAGAGTCCATGAAGAGAAGCCAAGAATCAGTAGCTTTAGGACCAGATAATAATAACAGAATAAGGAGAATTTACTATGTGTCCAACCTTGACTAAGCATTTGTTTAAACACACAGTATCCTCAAAACAGTTTATCATGAGGGTGCTTTTGTGATCAGCATTTCACAGATTGGAAAACTGAGACTCAGTTATTATATGACTAGCCCAAGGTCAGATGAAAGCAAGTGATAGAGGCTGGATTCCAACTCAGGCAGTCTTGCTCCCAAGCCTATATTCTTAGCTAAGTTCTGCCATGTATTAGGTAAAACTCAGTTTCAAATGGATAGCACCATAGGAAGAATACTCAGGAGTTGGAGGAGGAAATCAAGAGGACAGGACCACCAATTGATCCTCAAACTGCACCCGGATAATCCAAAGTTCCTCACTCCCTCCCTTTTCCTTGGAATGTATGTTTCACCCACCATTCCCACAGTGGGAACTCTTTCAAGGGTATAGTCTTAAGAGATGGTTGTTAAAATCATCTAGATGGTATACGTGACTGAACTCCATTACTGCCTCTATAGTATAGACTTTTAAGGTTCTGGCAGGCAGATATGGAGATGGACTCATCTTGCAGCTGCCCAAGACAAACCTTATAAGTAAGGTCTCTTGCTTATTAAAATTACCACCTACTAATCCAGAGTGGTCTGCTTTTTCCTTCCATCTTTCCTTGCCCTCTGGGGAAGAGAGGTGACTGGCAAACCAATACCATAACTGGTGGCATCCTGACAGAGGAGCTAGGCAGGAACTGGAAGGAAAGGCAAGGACTCTGAAGGTCTCCTCTGATTGGACAGATGAGTGAAGCATGGCTGTGAATGGAAATCCCATCTTACAGGTTTAAGACAAAAAGCCCGGCTCACTCCATTCTATAGCTGAATCATTGTTGTCATTGCCATAGGGACCAGGGTGGAAAAATGGATAAATCACAACAATTGATCACCACCAGTATGTAAGCAAAATGCATTTGTATGTAAGCAAATTGCATGCCCTAAAGAAGATGCCGCTTGGATCACATCGTCTTCTCATATGTTCTTACTATTACTTTTATGATATTTAGATAAACATAAGCATTAAAGTCAAATATGCAGGCCCCTAGGGCATCCATAAAAATGTATCCATGAAACATAAAATTATACTTATCTTCCTAGGTTCTGTAATAAATCACCAGAAGTCTCCTCACCAAGATACAAATCTTATTTCACCCCAAATTCCAATTGATAACAGTAACTATTTACATGCTTAACTGGAGATGCCTATGGGTTAGAATTTAGAAAAATCTCAGTGATATTTCTGGCTTTGCTTCTAACAACTACTAGGACCTTCACCAAGTTAAGTAACCACCCTGGATTTTAGTTTCTGTCCAAACCTGAAAGCAAGTCAGGCTCGGAAAGGAGACCCATAGGAACTCCCATGGAAACTTCTGATGACGAGTCAAATTCCATTCCTGCAGCTCCAGCCAGAGCACTGTGCCCAGGGCAGGAGGGAGGTAACTAACAGATATTCAGAGTTTCTATGCAGAAAGCCCATTAGTAAGCACTTTGCACACCAAATTCCACTTAATTCTCACCATAATAAAACAAAGGGATTTGACTGGCTCCACTTGATGTAAAATAAAGTGCTGACAGATGTTAACTATGCTCATGGACAGACTTCTGGTAAACAGCACGAGAGACCTTAAACCGATGTCACCCCTATGACACGTAGCAGCTTCTGATCTTCCCATGTCAGGCTGTTCCTTGCCTATGACTTTTCCTCGATTAACAAACATCATTTACAAAAGGCTCCTGACCATATGATACTCAGGATCTCCATCTGGGTCTGGAGTTTTTGTGCCTGGTCTTCTAGCCTGATCTTGGGTTCTACAGATTGCAATCCCTGGGCTCCTTACTGTCTACTTGCCTGTCTGCAGCCCTTCTCCTTCTGCTAAGTGTCCTGTATCTCATCTCTGACATAGAGGGTTTCCTGACACCATTCATACAGACAAACCACTGGTCCTCACCTTCCAGATCAAGCCCACCCCCGCCTCATTCTGGGCCATTTCTGATTTGTCACTGCTCACGCACCAGCATGTCAAGGTTATTTTCTCTGCCCATAGGAGCAGAACTCCCAAATGTTGGAAGGGTGCTAAGGCCTATTTGAGAGAAGTAATTAATCACGTTTAAAGAGGCACACACTGCCAAAGCACATTGCATGCAAAAATTCAACCTAGAGAATTTCAAGCAGAGTAACAACAAGGTTTTTCCCCGGGATGCAAGGACTAAACCACAAGGAGTTAAACCGATGGGAGTTGAGGGGATATATTCATAAAGGAAATGATCCTTTAGGCTGTGTGCCATTTGAAAGGGATATGGGACCAGTTTCAAAATTTCAAGTTGTATGTATCAGATATATATCACATATATGTAATGTAACAAAGACTATACATATATATGTACACAAATATATATATATACACATACATATATAAAATACAAGTATCTAATATATATAAAGTATACTTAGGGAATGAGCTACTGAGAGCCAGATCTCAAGGGTGGAGGACAAGACACTCCAGGTTGAGTGGACTTCATGCACAAGGTCATGCAGACAGCTCACTCCAATTTAGTGTCTTGCCATACCACTTCCTTGAAACTAATCTCGCTAAGGACCACAGTGACACTATTTTTATTCTAGTGGACTTCCCTTAGATCTCATTGTTCCTTACCCTCAACTACATCTGGCACAAATCTCCAATTCTTAAAACACACTCTTCTCTAGGTTTATAGACATCCATGCTCCTCATTTTCCTGCCCCCTTTCCAGTGGATCCCATCAGCCTTCCTTGCTGCCCTCCTAATCCCCACTGCACCACACTGCCATTCCTCAGGCTTTCTTCCCTGCCTACAAAGTCAGTGCTAACACAATGTTATCCAATTCCTAGGCATTAAATACCATCTGAATGCTAGTGACTCTCAAGGCCATGTCTCCAGCCTTGACCTCTACTCTGAATTTCAGACCAACAGACCCAACAGCCTTTACATATAGAGGGACGATGCATATATTCCTTCCACGATCAATCTGGTGCTCAGCCTAAGTCTGTGAACATTACTGTGGGTCCACCCACTGAGTGCAGGCTGCTGACACAGGCATGGATGGAAGTGACATAATCTCTTCTCACATTGACCTTATAGCTGGTGAGAAGAGGAGAGTTGTATCAGGCAAGGTCACTGATCATTTACACTAAGGCAGGCTGAGATGTGCCATGAGAGTAGTGAGCTAGAGACAAAGGAGCATAAATCAATTCAGGTTGGGGACCTCAAGGCATATTCTGGGTAGTTGGCATGTACCCTTAAAGAACAGAAATAGTGGAAAGTTGAAAAGAAGTCTGAGAAATGGAATGTACCAGATTCATCAGGCCTACTGGGAGCTACAGAGTGAATCTCCTCCCCAGGCCACAGGGGAATATCACTCAGGGTGTCCGATAGCAGTTTAATGGTCAGAACAATTATTCTAATTATCATTTTAGCTATACCCCACACAGTTTGATATGTAGTACTTTCACTATTCTTCAGTTCAAGACATTTTCAAGTTCCAAGGTCATCTTGATGGATTAAGTTTCTAAATATTTTTATGATTGATAGGGAGTTAAATTCCCATCTGCTCATGAAACCTGGTCTGTTTGTTATAGGTTCTTTGCAACTGCCTGAGAATTCTATTTTTGTGACCTAGAATGTGATTAGATTTGTAAATCTACTTGTTGAGGGCAGAATTAAATGTATATCAATGAGACATATTTGTTGAAATTATCCACTGCATAGACTGATCCACGTCTCTTTGTAATGCTAACTGGTTTTGCTTTGTTGGTAGGAACATAGTATATAATGTGTTATATTCTTATATATTAGCCCCTTTTATTCCTATTCATATTTTTTTCCTAAATTCTCTCCCGTCTGATACTAAAGTTACTCTGCAAGCTTGTTATTGGTTTATTTTTTCTTTTTTTTTTTTTTTTTTTTTTTTTTGGTTTTTTTTGGTTTATTTTTTCAAACTTCCTCTGAGGTTCATCTTAAGCAGGCCTCGTGTTAGCAAGATGAAAATAAATTTCATTTTTATCAATCTGATAACTGCAGTCAAAATTAGCTAACTTTAATCCAATTGTACTTATTGGTATGATTGATACACTTAAAACTCATTTCAACCCACTTATTTTGTGTTTACATCTTTTTTTAAAAAAAGCCTCTACTTTCCAGGCGAGGCTTAGCTTAATGGAGTTTAATTATTCTACTCTCTTTTCTTTCTGTAGTAGTTTCAAAATTATGGGTTTTTATATCTGTGTTTTTAGTGATTATATTTATACTATATTATACTATAAGTCTTCGGGACAAAATTTAAAGTTATTCACAATGTATTCCCTCCCCCCAAGCATGACAAGAATTTTAACATATCTTAAGTACCCATAAAATATTGTCTTCCGTCTCGTTATTACTGTCTAGAGTTTACTTTATCATAATAAACAATAAAGTAGTTTTTATAGCCAATCCTTACTGTAGTTTTCTTATAAAATGTATCAATGTCTACAATCACCATCTTTTCTCATGTACTACATCTTCTGTCTTTTGTTCACTATTTTTTCTAAGGTACATTTATTAACTGCCCGCTTATTGAGGGTCCTGTGCTAAATTCTCTTCATCTTTCATGATTTAAAATGTTTTATTTACTTCATTCTTTTACTTTTTTATTTTGTTTTTTTTTTTGTTTTATTTATCTAAATTTTGTTAGTTAACATACAGTGCAATATTGGTCTCAGGAATAGAATTCAGTGATTCATCACTCATATTCAGCTCCCAGGGCTCATCACAAGTGCCCTCCTTAACACCCATCATCCCTCCAGCCCATCCCCATCCCACCTGCCTCCAGCAATCCTCAGTTTGTTCTCAATCATTTATAGTCTCTTGTGGGTTATTTCCCTCTCTCCTTTTTTTCTTTTCCCCCTCCATATGTTCATCTGTTTTCTTTTTTAAATTCTACATATGAGTGAGATCATATGGTATTTGTCTTTCACTTCATTCTCTTTTAAAACATTGCATCTTGTTGCCAATCAGTTTCTTTCAGTCTACTTGCTTTGAAAGCCATCTGTCTTTTTTCCCTTGGACAGTTTCTTAAAATTTTTTCCTCTCTTGTTGTTCTCCTGTTTAAACACGATATTTCTGGTGTGGGTTTATCTCTATTTCTCCTGTTTGGTATGTAAATGCACTTTTGAAAGACCCAGATCCTTCTACATTATTCTAAGCTATTATTTCTTCAAATATTATTTCTCCATCACTCTCTCATTCTTTTCTCAATGTCCTATTAGACGTATGTTGGGGCCCCTCAACATATCCTCTATGCCTCTGTTCTTTCCAAGACATACTTTATCTCCTTCTCTCTTTGTGCTACTATCTGAGTAAATTTCTTCCAATTCATTAATTCTCTCTTCACCTGTGTCTAGAATTGAATTGATCCCACTGACCTCTGTTTAATGAGCTATATATGTATTTTTTTTTCATTTATAAGTTTTCTAACTAGCTATCTCTCACACCTGCCTTTTCTGGTTTCATTTCTGCTTATTTTTGTTTTGTGTATTCTATCTTTAATTGGCCTTATTTCTCTGTTTATCACTCTGTGCAACCTAAATGTAGTACCTTTAAAGTCAATATGAAATTTTCATATATTTTATATCACTTGAAGTGAATTTGTAGTGTTATTATTGATTTTATTGGCTATCTTTCTTACCACATATTTTGGGATTTTGACTCCTAAGTTCACTTTGAGAGTGCTTTGTTTCTCTTGTTTATGTTTTTTCTCTTTCTTCCTCCCTCTCTGCTCACTAGATACCACCTGTCTAGTGGTTCTATTTTCCTCCCTTTCCCTAAGACCTTAAGATCCCCGGCCCAGAAGCATTTGAGGATTCTTCACCCAATGTGACATTAGAACCATTACACCTCAGTGCTATTTCTGTTGGCATATCTATCCTGGCTCCCTAGACCAAGAGAATCCTGAAAAGCCAAATCCCCAAACACTAGGTCAGTAGACATTTTCTTTTTGGTGTGCTTTCCTTTGTGGGAGGTGAGTAGAGCCCAGCTTCAGCCTCTGACATCAAGTGAGAGCCTGACTCTAGGTCCTCAATGCACATGGAGCAACTTTAGCAGAAATAGCCTACTATCTCCTTCTGTCCTCAGAGCCCAAACAGCCACTGACTTAAGGTCTGCTCAGTGTTTGAATTTCTGATCCATTTGTGGTCCACACTTATTTTTGAGCCTATGTTCTTTTCTTTTTCATTTTTATATTTTAATCAATCAATGTCGTATATTTAGAGCAGGAGAAAAGTATACCAAATGCCTTTTTCTTCGATATTGCTTGTGAATATGGAAGGAAGGGGCTTGACATCACATCCTCTGGATGACACATATTGGTTTTGCCTGCCCCTCCTCATCCATTTTTTTTCTTCTGTTAATGGAATAGAAACTTGATTTTCTTTGGTGAACTATTGCTTACTCACTTTCAGTCCACATAGTTCAGGTGAGTATGATTTCTCCCCTGGGTTGCAGACATAGACACTTGCACATTTTATATCATCACCCTGCATCTCCAGAGTGATGGGATAAAAGCTAGCATCTAAATCAGTCCACCAAAAAGTAATTCTAGGATTTGTACTTGATCTACTCAGAAAGATGTTTCCCTTTGACACTGGAATTACTAATTATCAGCATGTAGATCAGGGGCTGAAGGAAGTTTACTTAGTAGAAATGGCCTGCCTAGAATGAATCCCATAAAGAGAGGAACATGGCTGAGGGACTAAGGCAAAAGGCCAAGTCCTAATGGTATTGTTCAGTCCTTGAATAAAACCATGCCTAAAGATTCCTGTTTCCTGAACTTGTGAATTACATGAGCCCATACATTTTCTATTTTGCTAAAGCCAGTTTGAATTGGGTTTTCTTATTTGGTTCCAAATACATTCTTAACTAATGCTCAGATTTTCATAGAATGACGTGAAATTTAAAAGGCACATATTCACATATATATATACACATTAAATGAATATAATTTAAATGCACTCAAATATGAATGAACCCATCCATAGGCCACATTGGTCTATAATTTCCAGCACAAGGACACTTAGATCTACAAGAATATGACATAATAATCAGAAATGAGAAGCATTTAGACTTAAGAACACATTTTCTCTTAATAGATCCTACTCAAGATGATAAAACCTATCAATACATGATTTATCTGGGTGGGAGTCCTTGAAAAATGCTACTGGGGGCATAGCATCAGCTACAGGCTATAAGTCTCAGACCTGTATGATTATCACACAAGAAGCACTATGACAAGTACCCATTCAAGGTGCTCTGTTTCAGGTCCATGCTTCATATTGTGCATTTTGTCCAAATTAGTAAATTAAAAGCCAACTTATTAATGGCTTCCCCCACAGGACTTCTAAGCATCCCACTAATTTAGTCTCAAATGATTGCATAAGGCCTTCATCTCTTTTTCCTCATGGAATATTTTATCACATATATCTTTACATCATAAAAGAGGCTGTCAAAAGGACATAAAGAATACCCTAATATACTACTGAACTAGAGCAGTCAGACTACTAGCAAGTTCTACAAAGCAGACCTAGGAACAGTTTTTAATCTAGTTCCAGTCCACCAAGAAGATAGGTTCGGCATCTGAGATAGATTTCTAAGCATTGTCCACACAGCCTGGGTGTCCCAGAGAATACACAGTAAATCAAGTTTGGGATTCTAATACCTTACTATGAGAAAAGAAGCAATTTCCTAACCCAGCATCACCAGGTGAACAAGACAATTGAGTAGCTGTTTTCCCCAAAACCATGGAGCTACTTTCTGACAGAGCTGAGATTGCATCTCTCAGGCAGAAGTCATTCTAGGATTTGGGAATCTGAACATTTCCTGAATGCTTCTGGCATAACGAGTTTGGACATTGTGAAGGAATGTGATTTGCAACATTCTTCTACTGTAGTCCAGAGATTCAACAAGGAAGAGCCAGAAAAGCATCTGTGAAAAGCAGATGATACTAACGTACAGGCAAAGCCAGTAGAACAATTTAATGTGGAGACAATACAGACCAGTGATTAAGCATGGGTCCTGGCACCCTGTCACATCTGAACCCTGGCTTCACTACCTGCTGGCAACTTTAGTCATGTTAATTACCCTTTATGTGCCTCAGTTTCCTCTTCTGACAATGGTTATAAAAATGGGATGGACAAGGGTGCCTGGGTGGCACAGTTGCTTAAGCATCCAACTCTTGGTTTTGGCTCAGGTAATCATCTTAGGGTTCTGGGATTGAGCCCTGCATTGGGCTCCATGCTCAGCAAGGAGTTTGCTGGAGACCCTTTCTCTCTCTCCCTCTCCTTCTGCCCCTCTCAACTGGTGCTGTTCCTCTTTCTCTCTAAAATAAATAAATAAATCTTTTTTAAAAAAATGGGATGGATATCATAGCGTTGTTATGATCTTTAAATGCGTTAATATTTAAAGAGCCCTTGGAATGATGTCTGACTCAGGCATGTGAGTGTATATTGAATAAGCACCGATTTGTTGCACTCCATTCTTACCCAAGTTCTAATGAGTTAACTGAAAAGGCCAGTCCTGAAACATAATCTTGGACTTCTCAAGTCCTCCTTAATTTATGAAATGGAGCTGGATGGAGAAAGTGAGGGAGGCTGTGTCTCTGCCATGGCTAGATAAATTTCTGGAAGAAAACCAGAGATAAAACCTGAAAGCAACACATTAAATCAAGAACCTGAGCAACTTTATGGAAATACTTGCTGCCAGGCTATGGGACACAAAGGGCTGAAGGAATATAAGGTGACTTTCTTCACAATGTGCATGGAATGTGCTTGGCTTTGATTTGAACTTCTCTGGGGAAAGGAAAAGGTGTTTTCTTCTTCTTTTTTAAAAAAAATTATGAAAAGGCACTGCAATCAGAGTCTTCCATTATCACAGGGATAAAATATCAATTTTTGTCAGGATAAAACGAAGCACAGATTGGTCCTGATAGGGAAAATTAAATTTCTGGCCTCCACTTGATTTGATATTTATCACTTCTTTACTCCAGAAATGTTCTGTCACAAAACATTAAAAAAAAACTTACTCATCACACACCAAACAAACTTAAAGTCTCTTAGAAAGCAGAACTGACAAATAACAGGTGTGATTGAGAGAAAATCAAAGGGATGAGTGAGAAAAAGGAATAAAGAAAAAAATCTGAAATATGAATAATCTCAGACAGCTCAGCAAAGAGGAAAATGGGTGTAGAGAGAGATTGCAAGCGTGAGTTTCACATATGAGAGGCAAAATTCCATTACCTGTTCTCTGAAACAGGGCTGCCAAGTGGTCAATTTCAATTCATTCTTGCAAACAGTTGCTGAGATCATCACATCCCTCCATCTTGGGCAACTGAGACACAGATCTACAGCAAGAAGCCAAGTGCTTATCACATTGATGTTACTACCTTTCCCCACTCAAACTTTTGGGGTCAGAAGGATTCAAAGGACTCAATATTAGCTCTTCAAAATGAGCTCCTCTGTCAAAAAGTTCAGACCTATACTTGCCAACTTGAGTAGTTTTGATCAATCTCCAGCTTAGATGTCTGATATAGGAGATCAAAATTAGATTAATTATATCTTTTTAAAAAATGTTTCCATCCATTTGGACATAAATGTGACCTGTGTTTCAAGTATTATCATTTGTTTTGTTTATTTATTTATTTATTTATTTATTTATTTAGTCTGGTTTTTAAAAAATGTTTCCTGCCATTTGGACATCAGTGTGACCCATGTTTCAAGTATTATCACTCATCTGCCCTCACTTGGGAGGGCAGTTCTTGAAGTGTACAAAAACACTATATATATATGAATATATATATATATAAACATATGATATGTATATGTGTGTTATTGTTGTATATGTAAAGAAATCAAATATATATATATATATATATATGTGACATATAAATTAATGAGCCTAATTCAGGTTGTCTAAACACTAGTGCTAAATGTAGTAATCATAAAAGCATGAAAGGGGCAGTGTACTGAATTAGGACAAGATTTGATCTGATATCTAGTTAATGCACCACATCAATTCAATTTAAATGAAAATTCTACTTTGTCCTAAAGAATCAAAAAATGGTGATTGACAAACAGTCCCTGCCTTTACAGAGATAATAAATATCATAGTTAAGAAGCTGAGGGAAACATATTACTATAAATTTTTTTTTTAATTTTATACTTTTATACTTTTTGTATGCAAAAGTACAAAGTAAATAATGTGGAATTTCCAATAGGGAGCAGAATGAGTAAAGAGTCCTTAGGTGAAAAGATATTTTCTAATACAAAATCCATAGAAAAATATTTCAATCAGAAGGAGGTGGGACAGAATCAATGGCAGATGCATTAAAATTTCAGATTAAAGTTGCATGTGATACAAGTAGGCAATAACCCAAAGGACATCAGAACAGCTGAAAGTTCTGGAATTACCTCACCTAGGATCAAATGCTTACAAAAGCTCTGTGACCAATGGCAAGTTACTTAAATTATAATCATAGTACTACTCCATAGAGTTATTACAATCACTTGACACAATGCTTAGCCCAGAGTAAGCACTCTTATATGTTAGCTATTATAAATAGCTATCAGTAGCCATGGTTAAGAAACATGAAATAGGGTCCTACATTGTGGATAACTTGGAATTTCAGACTGTAGTGAATTTTGCCAGTGAGAAAAAGTCAATGCTGGTGTTTGAAGAGGAACATGATAATTCTGAAGGATGTAGGTTATGATTGGAAAGGACAGAGACTGAAGGTGTGGAGATTATGGGTGAAGATACTGCAAAGGTTTGGGTGACAGATAGATAGATAACCAGGTCCACGCTAAAGCAGAGGTGGTGGTAATGCAAAAGGAAGACACTCACTTGAAAGGAATCATAGGTAGGATAGATAGGTCAGGGCATGGATTATGGAGTGAGAAGTAGAAGGACTCACCTCTGATTGCAAAGTCTGGGAACTGATAGCTTGAATTTATGGTGGCTTCACAGACAGCAATTAAAGAATGAGCATAAAGAGCTAATTAGGGGGTGGAGGAAGTGGTATAAATTTGGTTTCACCATGCTGGCTCTGAGATACTTAACGGGAACCAAAGAGAACACTCCAGCAGGCATTTAGAAATATGAGTGAGTAATTTGGAAGAGAGGTCAGGGCTTAAGTTAATGAATTTTAGAGCCATTTGCATATAGGTCTATGGTTGAACCTGAGTTAGCATATAACATAGCTGAGAGCTGAGAGGTAAAAAACAGAGAGACAAAATGGGTGAAGACTTTCTCTGGGGAGTCTGCAATTAGAAAATGGGAGGAGGGAATAGAAAAAGAATCAGCATAATTCTGTCATAGACTTCAAGGGCAGAGAGGGCTTCCAGAAGGTGAAAGAATGCATCACTTGTACCAAGGGATTGTGAAGAATATTAAGAGGACAAAGATTAAGAAGATGCTGCTGGGTTTGGCAATTAGGACAATGAAACTTTTCAATTATTTTGATAAATTTTTAAAAGCCCGGAAAGTTGAAAAGGTATATTGGAACAATATACATACATACACACCACTGAGCAGAATGACTAGATAAGAGGCATACAGCATGAGTTTAAGGGGTGAACCTGAGTTGTGAAGTAGAGGCACCAAATGTAAACATATTATTGCTTCATGGAAAGGTTCAGAATGGAAATGCGAGAGATGGCACAACTATAGGAATATCATTTTAGGGTAAAGAAGTCATGGATGTTAACACACAAAAAAAGGTGTCACTGGAGAAGAAGGCAGAAAATTGAAGAAAATGACATAAATCAATGATCACATCAAAAAGAAAATGGGAAAAGAGAGAACTGAGCCCAGAAAGGTAAGCTGGACTTTGTTAACCAAAAGATCCTTTTTTGCCCTATATAAGAACAGAAGCTTAGATGGAGAATCGAAATCAAGAGTAAATTTGAAGAAGGAAAAAAGAAAATGGAAGGAAGTTCAGGTGGAATAGTTTTAATTTTGAGGGAAATAATGAATTTCAAGATCAAGCACCACTCCACTCTCATCCCAGTTCTAGAATTCTCTGTACAGAATCCCTAGCAAACAATCAGTCATCTTTGACTTAATTACTTCAGGAGACAAAAATTTATTAACACATAAATTAGAGAATTTCATTTCTGGACTGTTCAAGTCAAGGAAGTTCTTTATCCTGGGCTGAAATCTGCTTTTCTGTAGCTATTACACCTCAATCCTGCATCTACCTGCTGGAACTGCAGGAATTTAGGTAAATCCCTCTTTTACATGGCTTCCTAACAAATATTTCAAGATAACAATCATGTCCCAGCTTAGTTGCCTGGTTGCAGCTAAAATACTCCCTGAGTCTTTGTACATGCACTCCAATGTTTATAGCAGTATTATCAACAATACTTAAAATATGGCAAAAGCCCAAATGTCCATGACTGATGAATGGATGGAGAAGATGTGATATTCTCAGCCATCAAAAAGAATGAAATCTTGCCATTTGCCATTTGCAATGACATAGATGGAGCCAGAGTATATTATGCTTAAGCAAAATATAGAAAGACAAATACCGTATATGATTTCACTCGTTTGTGGAATTTAAGAAACAGAACAGATGAACATGGGGGAAGAAAGAAAAAAGGAAATGGAGGCAAATCATAAGAGACTTAACTATAGAGAAGAAAATGAGGGCTGCTGGAGGGGAGGTGGGTTGGGAGGATGGGCTAAATGGATAATGAGTACTAAGGAGGGCACCATGATGAGTACTGGATGTTATATGTAAGTGATGAACCACTAAATTCTACTCTGAAACCAATATCACACTATATGTTAACTAACTATAATTTAAATAAAAATTTGAAATAAAAAATTAAAGAATAAAGTTTCACTGTTGAGGGGGAAAAAAAAAAAAAGAAAAGAGAAGTTACCTGAGTCCTCAATGTTCCCTTACCTATGAAAAAGCTCATTGATGGTCTCAATGTTTGTTCACAGAAAAATAGGAAACATGGTTATCTTTAGGAAATATGAGCACAGAATTAGATTTTAGGACTCAAACAAATGGACAATGTTGGATCAGTTGGTATGGATATCGCTGTGTGATGCTGGACATTCATAGTACTCATCTGGGACTTGGCTACCTCAAATGTAAAGTGAGAATCTATACCACCTTACTTCTCTATCATGCTCCACGGAAAAGGCTGCAAAACAAAATGCCAGAGATAATGCCCAAGGAACATTTCCTCATCTGCCTTTGGGTAAAGACCTAACTCTTGCTTAAAAAAAAAAAGTCTTCATTTATGGAAACTGTAGCCTGCAAATCATCAAAATATGAGACACAGCATAGGACCTGTGCTGAGTCCATCTGGTTCACCCTAAGAGATAATTTGGACTCAGCTTCTAGTTCTACCTCGATTATAAACTAGCGCCAGCAGGCTGGCTTCTTATTATCCCGCATCTTCAGAAAAACAAGGGTCATGCCAAGATTTGGACATTAATGATCTTCCTGAAAAGTATTTGACTCCCTGAACTACCTATTTCCCCCCCATTTCTTTATTATCTGATTAAGAGAAACATGCTTTTTCTGTTTTCCGAGATATAACTCTACATGTTTCTTTCCCCAAGCTTTTTCTACTCAAGCCTCTTTCTGGGTTAACTCCAAAAAATTTCTATTTTAACCTCTTTGGTTTTATTCCCAATTAGTGTCTGTATTTCTCACTTCCATTCTCTTTTTACCCTTCCCAGCCTCACCAAACAACCTCTCCCTCTGCTGTTGTGCTTCCTGTCAATCTAGCTCTCCCTTATCATAAATTAGCATTTTTCAGTAGCCACCCTTGGATTTATAACACAAAAGACAGCTCTGTTGATGACAGAAGGAGTCCACACAAGCTGCCCTGCCACCTAGGGGGGCTGTCCATCCAGGCTGGTGCTGAAGAGGAAACATGCAAGCAGATGAGTCGCTCCCATGAACATTTCATTAAATTCTTATGATCAGAATGTTTGAGAAGAAATAAGCAGGAGCTGTTTCTCTGCATAAACTCATGGGTGAACTTTCAAAACACAGGGAATCACAAATAAGGAAAACCTGCAAGAGATGTCACCATGGGAAAGAACAGGCTCAGTGGTGATAGAAACCAAATCCCTCCTTCACCTGCTATGCCCCAATCCACAGGAAATGAAGATCTCACTGTTTCTAAAAGGCTAATTTCCAGTTCTATTTTTAATGCATTAGAAACTATTTTGGAAAGAGAGTTCTATACCTGCATACATAAACACTACATACACATGCATACTGGCTGGAAGGTTTATCAAATTTCACAAAGTTGTGAGTGAAGGCTGAAGCTGGGTTTGAATTTCTGAAAATTTTTGTGAGCCATCAAGCTCTCAAAAGTAGACGCTATGAGAATCTCACACATGGAGCATTTCTCCTTAATTAATCATTGAAGATCATTAAGAAGGTCAAAGTGCATCATGCTCCCAGTCCAACCTCAATAGGAATTCCAGAAGCACCTTACTGTAAGGCTATATACACCCATGTGCTCTATTTATTCCAGCTTGTTATATAGTGCATGGCACTTTTTCTGAGATACTGTGTATGCACACATATTTTTTTAAATGATGCATATATCTGTATAAACATAGATATGAGAATGTATTATTTCTCTATTGCTGTAAAAAAGTTACCACAAGCTTAGAGGCCTAAAACAAAAGCAATATCTTTCACACAGTTCCATAGGCTAGAAACTCAACAAAGTCATCACCAGAGAGAAATCAAGGTGTCACCTATCCAGAGCTCTTATTTGGAGGCTTGGGGGGAGGATCCACTTCTAAGCTCATCCAAGCTGCTGGCAGAAGTCCGTCCCTTGTTGTTTTCAGGATAAGGGCCCCATCCCCTTGCTAGCTGTTATCTTGGAGCCCCTATTATGTTCCTCCTTCCATCTTCAGAATTAGCAACAGTACATCAGGTTTCTTTCCATGCTTCCAGTCTTCTTGGCTTCCTCTTCTATCACATGACTTCTGCATCCTTTTCTACTGCTTCTGATTGCAGCCACAGAAAGTTCTCTGTTTTTAAGGGCTTGTGTGAATAGATTGGGCCCACTTTACTAATCCATGGCAACCTCCCTATATTAAGGTCCATAACTTTAATTATATCTGCAGGATTCCTTTGACATGTAAAGTAACCTATTCTCAGGATCAAGGGATTAAGGCAAGGACATCTTTGAGGATCTGTTATCTGGCCTACCACCATGAATACATCATCTAAATTCCTTTTCATACTAAACTGCCAACTGACATTTCAGGAATATTAGCTGGTTATCCAGAACTATGCACATCACTTTAATATGTCTCTCCTCTTTGTTATCATCTTTTGCATTTGTAAATCCATTTAAGTTTTTTTAGCCATTGGTTATCCACTGATGACTTTTCCTCCACCCCATTCAGTTTCTGAACCATTTCACACATGGCAAAGACCAAAGGACTATGTCACAACCATGAGTGCACTGTGACCACTGGTCCCTCTCATACGGAGGTGAAAAACTTGTCTTTGCATTTCATCTACTATCAGGGATACAATCTCAAACTGTATAATGCCTCAGCATCATCATGTTGTCACTTGGATGACTATATAGCCCTCCCCGGGCTCTCCCCATATTTTTCCAATTCATCAAATGAAACTCCTTCTTACTTCTGTCTACCTAACCTATATCTTAGAGTAATTACATTATTCTCCATCTACTTGAATATCCCTCAGGGACCAGCTTCTGGAATAAGAAACAAATTCTGTTATTCCATATGCCAGGTCTGGGCATGCCCCCTGCTCTAGCATGCGGAAGTCATGGTAGTCATGCCATGCAGCGTCTGCCTCCATACAGAGGTTAAGTGAAGATCATCTGCTTCATTAATGTCCTCCACGGAGCCACAGTCTCTGGAATTAAAGTATCATCCTGTGATATAGTCAGTACACTCTGTCTTGACACATGCATGAAGGAAAAAGCAGCTGCTTTGTCAAGGGTACATCAAATCAATTTTGTCATAACAACTAACACTGCAGTAAGTTTCTCATTGCCCAAAAAACTCTGTGGCCTGGTTCTCATATGACTCTCATCTGTCAGGTGTTTGTTGGGGCATCTGGTCCCTTTTTCCTAATTTTATTTCCATAGTGCCCTAAAAATCTGGATTGGGTATTTTTGCTATCAAATCTTTCCTCTGTGGCTATATATATGCATTTCTCCCTCCCACTCAAAATTGAATTCCAGTGGCTCTCATCCAAAAGATATGTCTTGTAGTTTCCAAAATAAACCTCTCTTATACCTGCATTTCTCTGGCACATTCATTAATTCTCTTATCCTTCAAATTATTTTATCATAAAATCACATGCATTGCAAAATTTTTGGCAAAGCTTTCTAAATGTGAAGAAAGAAGAATGACATTTATTTTGTTCTCCTGCAAGGCAGGGTCTTCCACTTTGTAATCATGATGGATTTCATTAATGTTCTCCCCAGTCCACTATTCTTTCATTAGTAAATGAAGCTTGACCTGGAGCTGGCCTCAATGGCAGCCCATTAGATACGTCCCTGCAGTTAAAAACATCACTTTGTACTGATGGCCATTGTTTACAGGCATGCAACCAGATTGAAGCTGCAAGACTGTCCTGATCCTGGCCAATTTAATTTCACAAATAGAGCTTCATGAAACTCTATCTTAACTCTCTTCCTGGCAGCAGCCTTAATATTTTCAAATAGCCCGCTGCCAAACCAACTGACTTCCCCCCACTCAACTATTCTGCAAAGCACGATGTGAGAGCTACAATAGAAGATATACTGTTAGTTCAGCATAATTGAAAATCTCATCTGACCCTTTGTGGGCAACTCTGTTCTCCCCACTGAATTTCTCTCAACTGGCATCCACTACAACAGATGCTTCATAAAAAGATGACATATTCCCTAAGAGAAGATTGTTAACATTTCTTTTTTTAATCATTAAAACAACAACTTTGCATGTTTTCTGCCATATTTATAGAACACAGCCCAATGCATGATCTCTTATGACTACTAGGTCATTTTCTTTCTAACTTAAGAGGTTTGTCTTACCCTGAAGTCTAGAAAATAGAGTGGTAGGTAAGAATAAAAGTGTTTAAGACAAGAAAAATATATGAAGCAATGAGAATATTGCCCTGTGAAAATGTCCATGGCATGGTGGGCCATGTCCTAATGGGAAAAATATGTGGATGCATGGGCAAGTTTTCTGCAGAACATTTCATAGAAAAAATAAGCAAGTGTATTCAAATGATCCAAGTGGATAATTTTGGTATATGAGAACAGAATTAAGGAAAGGTAAAATCACTATTATATTCATATAACTGACTTGAGTATATTCTTCTTAGTTACACCAGATCTGGTGTAACCCAGAAACTTTATGTTGGTAGCCCATGTGCAGAGGAAGCATGGTCTTCGTTGACCATAGATAGAGTACCAGTAGTACCAATGGTAGCACTGAAGGTGGAAAGTCACTCCTGACATACATGATGCTCTAAACATTGCCTTTAAGGCCCCAGCTTTTATTACTAAGTTCAGGTGACATCTGTCAATCTGATCATATGTGAATATTGAGCCTTACATTTGCATACTTTTTAAAGGGCTGGTGAGGATCAGCTTATCTTATAATGACCATCATTGAAGATTTTTAAAAGTGATTTCCTTTTGGGGTCCCTGGGTGGCTCAGTTGGTTTAGCATCTGATTGAATTTTGGCTCAGGTCATCATCTCCAGGTTGGGAACTCTGGTCCCACATCATCGCCATGTTCAGCAGGGAGTCTGCTTCTCTCTCTCCCTTTGCCCCTTCTCCCCCTTCCCCATTCTCTCTCTTTCTCTCTCTCTCTCTCTCTCTCTCAAAAAAAGAAATAAATCTTTGGGGGAGAAAAAGTGAATTCCTTTCACAAAGTTTCTATAGGAGCAGACATTTGATCCCTAGAGGAAAAAAGGTCAACTTTTGTGACTTTGTAATCAAATGTATTTAGCCATTGATGTCCTTACATTTCTGGATTTTTGGAAGTTTATATCCAAAAGGGCCAAATGCAAAACATATATCTCTATGCACATTTCCACTTGGGAAAAATAGCTTAGGGATTCTTCACCACCCCTTTGTTTCATCTGAGACCACTTACTTCTGTATGAATGGTGACATCAGAAAGATATTTATACTATCTTTCTCTCTAGTTTGACAGAACACACATGAAGGGTATTCTTTGAGTCTTCCACTCATGTTAGAAGTTTCAGTCACTTGCCCTGGAAGGCTCTCCTTCTCAGATGGCCTCTAACGGCCTCAGATGGCAACAAACATAGGGTTTCTGATTCTTCCAGCCACTTCTGAACTGGGATGAAGCCCCTCAATGAAGGTGTAGGTAGTGACATCTCAGAGCCACCAGAGTGACCAGGATCTGGAGGAGCATTTACTACCTTGTGAGGTAAACTCTCATGGACTGGAAACAGGAGATAGAAGGGAGATGGTGAGACAAATTATCTCCCACTCTTACCTTTCGTTGGCTATTTGGACATCCAGTTTCCTTTTGTATCTTGTCTGTAGATACCCACACCCTGAAAGACATGTTCTATCCATTCATGGAAGGCTGTGAGTCAACATGGCTGTTACAAACTAAATTGCCCCCCACCCCTACCATTCATATGTTGGAGCCCTAATCATCAATTTGACTGTATTTGGAGAAAGGGCATTTAGGAAGATAATTAAGGTTTAAATGAGGCCATTAGGGTAGGGCTCTAATCCAATAGTACTGGTGTCCCTGTAAGAAGAGGAAGAGACAGCAGGAGCACAGAGGAAAGGCCATGTGTGGACATAGGAAAGGGTGGCCATCCTACAAGCCAGGAGGCAGAGTGCCCTCATCAGAAAGTGAGTTTATGAGCACCTAGATCAAGAACTTCTAGCCTTCAGAATAGTGAGAAAATAAATATCTGTTGTTTAAGCCACTCAATTGTTGGTATTTTGTTGTGGCAGTGCAAGTCAACTAATAAAATATACAAAAATTATTCACTTGGATATCACTTAAATGCACTTGTTTATTTTTACTCTATGAAATATTCTGCTAAAAACTTGCTCATGGATCCACATAGTTTTTTCTATCAGGACATGGTGCACCAGGACATGGACATTTTCACAGAGAAGCTGCAAGGGTATAAATCCCTAATATGAGCATAACTAGACAGTCTGGGATCTTCTGGATTGCCACTTAATACCCTATATTTTTTCCCCAGATCTTACTCTTGTCATGCCTTGACTCTGAGAGCCATTTTTTTTCCATGGAAAAGCCCTATGGAACTCCTGAGATCATGGCCCATCATTCGCTCTCTCCCATGGCCATTAACAATATTCTTAACCTTCGCCTAACATACTGCTGGTATGACCATACATGCTGGAGACCAAGTGGTGGGCAGCACTAACTTACTTCTACTATTAGAGAAAAAAAAAAAAAGCCCAGAAACATGGCCTGGCAAGAGTAGGCTAGAAATGTTGTCTGCACAAACAGACAACAGCTTATAAGCACAGGCTCATGCGATATTATTTCCATATGCTATCTTTGTTTCAGCACTCTCTGGGCCCATCACTTTTCTTTAACTCACTGAACAACCACTCAGAACCTTTCACAGAAGCTTGACAGGCAGCATGCACAGTTGAAACATCATGGGCATAAAAATCAAACCCAAGTCTGTCACTATTTTGTGATCTTTAGATCCCTTGTTACAAAGTAAGAATAGCAATAACTACCTAAGTGGGTTGTCCTAACAATTAAACGAGAAAATAGAAAACATGCCTGACACATAGGAAGTACTCAATGCTATGTATTACTTCCTCTTCCATTTTCCGTCTTTCCAGGCAAAACTCACAGCTTCACCATGCATCTATTTATACTTCCTGGCTGTGATGCTTTCCTAAAACAGGAAAAGATGCTTGTCCCAGCTTTTCCATGGATAAAAAATAAAATATTTACTTAGGACCTTTGCCACACTCTTTATGTTGTAGCCTGCTTGACCCTAACAACTCTATATACTAAGTATATCTATCATTATTTTCTGGATGGGAAAATTTATGCTCAGAGAGAACATGAGATTCCCAAAGAGTTAGAAATTCAGCCCTTCTCCTGCCTTCCACTCCAGATCTCCTTCCATTAGACCATGCCTCCTCTACCTCTTATCCACATTAGGCCTTCCTTGCTGAGCTGACAGGTCCATTTGGATTCTCCAGCTTTAGGAACATCGATCACAACTTGGGAAAGTACAACCTCAATCCTCAGAATGTGTTCTATTGACATAAACAGGGAAAGTTGCCACTGTAAGTAGATCATGTGTTGACAATCTGTGTTCATTTGTCCAAGAAGCATTTATCAAGCTCCTACTAAATGCATATCAATTAGCTGTAAAGGAAACAAGAAAGCAAATATGTGCCCCCTGCCATCTAAGAGTTAGCAATTTATTTGCTATGTGGACACACAAAATGCAAAAAGTTAAATTAACACACAGGAATCAGGTAAAAACAAAAACAAACAAACAAAAAAACCTGGCAAACATAGAGGCTGCCTCAAAACATATGTAATAAAGTGTTAAATGAGAGCTACAGCCCTAAGCTCTCCAGCAGTTTCTCTGAACATCATTAACAATTGGGGTCATATAATTCATTGTTGTTGTGGGCTAGCGTATACGCTGTAGGGTATCCAGCTGCATCCCTATGGCTGCTATCACAAAGTGCCACAGACTAGGTGGCCTAAAGCGATAGGAATTTAGTCTGGATGCTAGAGTCTGAAATCAAGGTGTCAGCAGGCCATGCTCCCTCCAAAGTTTCTAGGGCAGAGTTCTTCCCTGAGTCTTCCAGCACTTGGTGGTTCCCAACAATCTGTGTTGCCTGGCTCATGGTAGCCTATCTTCAGTCTACGTCTCTGTCTTCATGTGGCTTTCTCTCCTCTGTGTCTGTGTCTGTACCCAAATTTCCCTCTTTATAAGGATACCAGTTATTGAATTAGGGCCCACTCTAAGAAAGTATGAGCTCACTGTAAGTCAGTTACATCTGAAAAGGCCTTATTTCCAATAAGGTCATATTCACAGGTTCTGAGTGGGCATGACATGAATTTTAGCAAACACTATTAACCCAGCACACCACTATAACACTCCCCAACACACACATACACACACACACACACACAATTGGCAAATGGAAATATCTCCAGGTTTTGCCAAATGTCCTCTAGGTGGTAGAAATCATCACCTGTCATTGAGGACCACTGCTCAACAGAGATCAGAAAAGGGAAAAATCAATGCAAGTTCACTATTCAGTGAACAAAGTAGGCTTTAACAAAGTAGGTGGTGGTCAAGACCTTGGATTCTCTAGCATCTCTCAGTTGTTCCTCACTTTTGATTTCTCTTCCACCTTCATTGCTATGTCTTTCCTCTACTTTTTTCCTCCTCTTATTTTATCTTCTCTGCCTCTCTTTTTCTCCCTTTTCCTCCCTTTTCTCCCACTTCCTGACAGTACCTTTCTTTCTCCTTCCTCCCTTCTTCTCCCACTTTCCTGACAGTACCTTACTCTCTTAAAGGTACTCTGCAGGCTAGCATCAGCAGGAAAGGTGCTGTGGAACGCATCCAATCCCAGCTGGCAGGTGAAAGGCAGGCAGGGGTGGATTGGAAAGGAAGGGGTACATAATGGGTTCACTTCCTCTGTCACTTTGTGAAGAATGGCTCTCACCTCGTCTTTTCTCTTTTTTTTTTTTCATCTTTTCTCTTTCAAGAGTTTGTGAAATTCATTCAGTAGAAAAAGAGTGTAAAAGGAATTATGAAGTCTTGAGGAGAATTACTTTTTTTAAAGTTAAGTTGCGTGACAATGGCAGCTGATAGAGCGAATTAAATTCTAACTGCACTAGCGATTTGATAGATACCATTTTGCTAAGTGTTACTGAGAAAATGCCTTCTTGGGGACCTGAAGTTAAAATTCAGAATGAACATGTGTCATCTGTGACATCTGATTCAATTAGGTGAAATTCATTAATATAAAAAGGAAAAGGGCCAGGAAATTCAAAATTTGTAAAACAGATTCAGAGATTCAGAGAATTTTTCTAGAAAACCTACATGCAACATCTTTAGTAAAGCCCACATTTATTTAACTTAGGGTCTAAAAGGAAGGAAAATCTTTCACTGACACATCAGTGGCAATCACAGTCATAGTTTGAAATAGTTCATTTTTTGTGACACTTGAGAAAAATGAATAAACTATGCTTTGTCTCTGTGAACCCAATACAAGGCTTGCCAGTCACTCACTCGTCCCAGGAAAATACTCTGTTACTAGGACATGCTTCTGTTGCCATGGATAGCAGGATAAAGCTAGAAATGACTGAAATTACTGTGTGGCAATCCTGCACATCAAGAATTTTGAACACCAAAAGCAACTGCCAACTGACACTTTCCAGGAACCACCTAGTTATCCTAAAAAAAAAAAAAAAAAAAGGCAAATGGGTGCTGTAAAATGTTCTCCATTAAATATTTACCACCCATTTAGTAGATCACTTCTCCTAAGGCATTCATGTAGGGCTAGCTAAAAGAGTTCAAAATCTTATTTTGCCTAGATGCAAGCAAGTCTGCCTCATTAGTGATCAATTGCCAGCCAGGTCTACCCTAATAAGTCATTAATATATACCTTCTACTGTCAAATCCTGTAATTGGGCACCACATGTCCAATAAAGCATCAGATACTATTATTAATAAGGCCCTCAAAGCTCCACCAGGATCCATATTGTGTAAACGAGGTACCAAGTGGGGTAATTTTTCATCGCCTTCCAACTTGGCCTACAATTAATAAAGCAACACAAGCCAGCCAGTGCTTGGACCCAGAGGCAGACTCTCACTATATGACACATCACTAACATTGATTCTCAAGGATTCCAATAGTGGTGTCATTTACACAAGAAGCTTGGGCTGTGGGCTGGTGATCCATGACTAATTTAAGGAAGTCCATTTTTCAGAAGTTTCTGCTTCCTCCTCTTCAATATGTAAGAATGTCAAGTCAGAGATGCTGCTTTTCATTGGATCATAGAGAATGAGATCACAACCTGACCCAGTTGAGTGCCTTTTAAAAGGAGATATCCATATCCAGTGATAAGGAGAGGAAGCATTGAAGAGAGATATGAGAGCAGGCAAAAAGCATCAAGAAGAGGACCAAGGAGTAAAGATAGTGAATAATTTCCTCCCCTCAATGTCTTGAGATCCCAATTACCCTAATCCAGAGAATCTTCTAGGTTTTTTTCTACTATAGGATTTTATTCATTTGTGCATTCATTCACTTAATAATTTACCCATCCATTCATTCTGTCATTTGACAAATATTTATTGAACCAACCAATAATCAGGATCCATGCCAAACCTTGAATGGGAAAGGATGGCTTTGAAAAATAGCCCTCTATCTTTATTCTTTCAGGAATGGTTAGAGATTTCAGAAGTTTCTCTCCCTTCACCTGTCCTTCACCTTCTCTGCCCTTCACCTGTAGTCCTAGGCATCTTCAAGTCTCAGGTTCCATAGCACTTCCTTAGAAGAGCCTCCTTTGACTCTCCTCCCTAGTATAAGTCCCATGGCATTCTGTACTGCTTGGCACATTTCCTATCACTAAAGAAGTTACTTTCACATCCTCTTCAATGACTGTATGCATTAAACTACATTTCTGATGTATTCACCACAGTATTCCCTCTGCCTAGCACACTGCCTGGTACCTAGTAGGTATGCAATAAATTTTTGCTAATTGATCAACTGTTAGTGTCACAAATTGAGGAGGTAACTACTAATGGGATCACTTATGGGCAACTGTCTCTCCATGGAGCAATTAAGGCCTTGAATAGCAGTTCTAGTTTACTACCCAGGACAAGGCTTCAATAAGTGCTCCCCTCACCCTCCCTCCTTCTTTCTCCTTCCTCGTCCCCCTCTCCCCCCTCATCAGCTGGTCCTCTGCAGGCAAAATGAAAGCAGAGATGTGGAAGACAGTGAACACACTGCTCAAGCACACAGCAGAGGCTGCGTAAAGAGCTCTGGACATGATGTGTTTATGGTCTTCTCTGTTCACTGCTGCTCTCTAGAACCTAAGAGGATATTGAGAAAGAGGAAGTACTCAATTACTATACTTTGAAGAAATGGATGAATGGGCTAGTTAAGTTATTAATTGTAGAAAATATATGCTCCTCTGTGCTCACCAATGATGTTTCATGACTGAGGAAGGAAAAGGAGTCAAGCACGGACTAAGGATTCAGAACAGGGTTCCCTTCTGTGTTCATCTGTTAATCACTGTCATTTCCAGCCATTTTGGGGTAAGGGGCTCCAGGAGGGGCCTACATCTCAAATAATGAGAGCAGTAATAGCTAACATTATGGAATGGTTTATCATGCTGAGCAAAGTGCCTTTCTTGCATTATCTGATTTCATCAAGACCACACATAGAGGTGTTGTTATCACTAGTCTTAAAGTAAAGATCCTGAGGTTCAGAAAATGTAAAAGACATGCTCTAGACCATATAGGTCCCAAGTTAAAGATCTGGTTTCCATCCAGGTCTGTTGGACTTCAGAGCCCTCACTCTTAGCCACTGGACTATGATGCCCCTTCTGGACCCACAGTGTTACAAACTCAGATCCACCCTACAGTGGATGCATAGCCTGTAGGCTGCACAAAACCAGGGGGATCCCTTCAAATGGATGATAACAGGAATGGTGCCCTCTGGATTTGTGCAACATGGCAGCAAAGCTCACACTTGGGGTGATATGGCCACATGACACCAAGCTACCAGCTCAATCCTTGGCAGAAGTACAATACTCACCTCCCAAAGGAAGCTTTGGAAAAAAGTCTTCCTGCCACTGTCTCATCATGCCACTCCAGTGATTTCTCAGCATGACAATAACAGTGATTCTAAGTCTCGAGGTACAATTCTGCTTTTTTGTCCAAATCACCCTGGCACAGAAGCCAGGCCCCTCGCCCCATTGCTCTGCCCATCAATACACATTTACAATAGATTTCATTCAACTCCAGTGGTCCTCTGGTTAATTTACACAGTGCCAAACTGACCTTTCCAAATGTGTCCCACAGCACGGTGAGAGTGAGGAAAATTTACTGCCAGGAACCAAAAATATGCTACCTTATGAAATATGGGTTTTTTCATGGCTTGATTTGAGCTTCATATCAGAAACTGTGGAGCGGTTCAATGATTATTCACCATTTGAGGAAGGAAAAAGGCAGTTCAGAGGCCTTCAGGGGCCATATTTCACAGCTCTATCAGACGTTCACACAGGTGATTAAAAGCTCTGCAAGCAGCAGCAACTGCAGGCCCTGCTGGTCACATTCTAGAGAAAGAGATGTATTTCTCTGTAAGAGAAGAAGGTTAAGAACCCACTGGCACTGAAAAAGTTGGTACAAATTTCCCTGGTGAATGTATTTGAAGACAAAAAAGTTCTCCAACTTTCCCTTCCTCTTCTCATCTTTCGTTCTTCCATGAAAATCCATCAAGGCCCTTTTAATCCATGTTTTCTAAGCTCAAAAATGACTTCAGTAGTGTTTAGATTAATCCACCATGAGGCAGCCATCCTGTGGGAGATGCAAAAGGGAGAATAATTTCTAAGATCCGGACATCACTTAGGGCTTTGGCAGGAAACAGCACAAGAAACTGAGGGAATTAGCAAAGGATGGTACAGGATCCTGTGACCAGCAGCAGGCCTGGGCATGCAAGGGAAGGAGCCATTACTGACACGTAGAAAGGATAATAGTATGACCATGGGTGTGTGGCAGGAGTTGCTGCTACCTTCAGAGGAGACATGCAGCCAAGGATGAAGCTGAGAGAACAAATATTTTGCTCTCACTCTTCCCTTCTCCAATCTCTTGTGTTATCTTCCATTGCCCAATCAAAGCAAAGCCATTCCAGATAATGACCTCATTGGCATAAATCATAAAGATCAGCCTGTCAATTCATAAAGTTACTCTCCAGGGCTAGAGACTAAATCTAGGGTGCTGGAGGGGGTAATTTAAAAATGTCCAGCACACCAAGAAAATTTTTAAAGCCCGCCTTTATTCTTGACCCCCCAATTCCCCTTCCAATTTAGTGAAGACCATTTTTCTGTGCCCCCCAATCAGACTGGTGTGCAGCAGTACACTAAATCTAAGCCACACAGCCCACTGTCAGTTTGAAGTAAGCATTCTCTGAATTCACAAAATGTGGTTCTTAGGGTAAATTCTAAAAATGTTCTAATTACTTTGAAAAGAAGAATATTTTCTTCTCTACCATAATAAAAACTCCTTTGAGACAGGAAGAATGATTTGTTAATAACCAACATAAATTAAGTACCTCCTTATGCCAGGTATTCTGTATATTTGTTATGTCATTTACTCATCACAACACACATATAGATGAAAAAAATCAAAGCTCAGGTAAACTAAATTTCACAAAGTGACATGGCTAGCATGAGACAGATCAGAGATCTAAACTCAACTCTTTCTGACTCTGAAATTCAAGTTCTTAACCACCATATCACTCTGTCTCTTACTTATTTTTTAAATCTCTACCATGGTTAGTAAGAGACCTAACACAGAGCAGGCCTCTATCTGTTCATTGGGTGGATAAGCAGACACAGTCTAATGGAATAAAACCATAATTCTCATTCAGTCTGCATTACCATTCCCTATGCCAGATTTTCTTGAAGTCATTCATTAATTCATTTCACCACTAATTATTGGGACTGAAATTTTTTAAAAATCATTCCCAAAGTTAGGAAAGAAATAAGAAACATGGTCCTGAGTCTAACATAGTATATAATATTTCTGAGAAAAGCAATGTATACAAGTCAAGGAAGATAACTGAATTCCTAATTCAACAGCTATGTATAGGGTATAAACAATGACCAGAATTCAGGTATTTCCCCAATGCTCATCCTAGGAAAGCTTAAATCACACTCAAGAACACAGTGGGTGTTTGGCAGACAGAAAAGGGGCAGGAAAGCAAGTATATTATATAACAAGATGAGCAAAAAATTGGGAAAGGAGATATCTTAAGGTAGTAGCCTTTCTTAATAGGAGGAAAGTGTGGAGGAGAAGGGTCCAGGCCCACTGCCTTTCACAAACCAGGTTTCAATAAGTAATTGTTGATTGTTAAATCTGTGTTCATGAAAACATTCATGTAAGCTGAATAGAATTTTATTCACACTGAAAGGACTAACTTTTTTTTGAGAATTCTATGGTTCAGAAAATTATAAAATGAAGGCTCTCTTTATTAAAAAAGTGAATTACTATCCATTTTCCTTCCTTCTTAAAGCAATGACTCAAGTGGCTAATTCACAAGTAAAGGCAAAGGACGAAGGAAATTTCTGACCAAAATTACATTAAGGTTCATGGCCCTTCTAAATCTGGGGACTTGATTAGTCTATGGGCTCATAATTAAAGGGCTGATCTCACAGGATTCCCTAGATCTCTGTAGGGCCTGAGGATGATACTCACCAAGAAAGGGCATAGAATATAAATTCTACAACCTAGCAAGAATAAAGGTATGAAGAATATTAAAAAGGCACTGAAGGACTTTGACTTTGGGGGATATACAGTAGATCTGTCTTTCCCTATTTCTTATACTAAGTGCAACTAAAATCTCTAGTAGTGATGGATGAAACAAACAGAAGGCAGTGACTGACAAAAGGAGACAAGAAAGCATACTATCTAGGGACCCCAGGACCCAAGGAATGACATAGGGAGAAGGTCCCTGGGTTTTCCTTTGCCTTACGCTTCCCAAACCTGGAGCCAAACAAATCAGCAACCCAGAGTCTCACCAGGCATGAACAAAATAGACTAACAAAAGCCTGCTTTGTTTAGTCGCGGGGTCAAGAAAAGGGCAGTCCAGTGAATCAGAAAATTTTTAGATAATAATCACTCTACTCCAGCCAAATACCACAGGAAAAAAACTGAGACCCCATCCACACCAGCAAATGTCCTGGATAGACTCTAAGGATACACCCCAACTCTATGCCTCTTCTGTCTGCAGTGGTGTGTCAGACAAGGTGAGATAAGGAACCCATGATGTTGGGGAGATCCCACAGGAATCTGACTTCCCCTCCCACCCCAGCAGCAATGAGGTACCTGCTCCTGCCCTGCCAGGATGGTGTCAGAAGATACCTGATAAACTCAGGACTCTTACCACTGCCCAGTAGTAATGAGGCTACCTTCTGCTATCAGAAGAGGTCATGTGGGGAGCAGTAATGAGGCACCCTGGACCCCCCACCTGCCAGATGGTATCAGTGGGAACCTAGTATAGAATCAGAACTCCTACCCTCAATCTGTAATAATGCAGAGGGCTTCTCCCCTTGGAGGCCAAAAAAGGCTAAGCAGAAACCCAGGACTTCTACACTCATCTGGCAGTTACAAAGTGGCATCTCACCCCTCTCCCTGCCAGAGTAGTGCCAGAGGAAGGCATTTTACCTTGTTTCCTAAAATGACCATAAAAAATTACCACAATTTTGATGGCTTAAAAAACAAAAACAAAAACAAAAAAAAAAACAGGAATCTGGAGTGCCTGGGTGGCACAGTCAGTTAAGCATCCAAGCATATTGGTTTTGGCTCAGGTCTTGATCTCAGGGTCGTGAGATCAAGCCCTGCCCTAAGGTCCTCTCTCTCTCTGCCCCTCCCACTTATTTTTTTTTTTCTCTCTCTCAAATAAATAAATCTAAAAAAAACCAAAAAAACAAAAAAAACAGGGCAGCCCAGGTGGCTCAGTGGTTTAGCGCCGCCTTCAGCCTGGGGTGTGATCCTGGAGACCCAGGATCGAGTCCCACATTAGGCTCCCTGCATGGAGCCTGCTTCTCCCTCTGCTTGTGTCTGTGCCTCTCTCTCTCTCTCTCATGAATAAATAAATAAAATCTTTAAAAAGAAAAAAAAAACAGAAATTTTTTTCTTGCCGGAAATGTGAAGTCATGGAATATTACTCAGCCATAAAAAGAATGAAATCTTGCCATTTGCAGCACCATGGATGGATCTAGAGAGTATTATGCTAAGCAAAATAAGTCAGAGAAAGACAAATACCATATGATCTCACTCCTATGTGGAATTTAAGAAACAAAACAAATGAGCAAAGAAAACAAAAAGAGAGAGAGAGAAACCAAGAAACAAACTCCTAATTATAGAGAACAAACAGATAGTGACCACCAAGGAAGTGGGTGGGGGGTGGGGGAAACAGCTGATGGGGACAAAGGAGGGCACTTGTGATGAGCACTGAGCATTGTATGGAAGTGTTGAATCACTCTATTGTACACCTGAAAATATTATAAAACTGTATGTTAACTATACTGAGTTAAATTTTTTAAAAAATAGAACTTTCAAAAAAATGTCAAACCAAGTTACCAACAGGGCCATATTCACTGTGAAGGCTCTAGGAGATAACCCTTCTTCACCTCTTCCAGCTTCTGGTGGCTCCAGGTGTTCATGGCTTATGACAACATGATTCTAATGCCCAGTTCTGTCTTCCCATGGCTTTTTTTCTGTGTATCTTCTCCTCTATTGATAAGGACACCAGTTATCAGATTTAGGGCCTACCCCAAATCCACTATGATTTTATCTCAAGGCTCTTAAATAATTATATCTGCAAAGACCTTATTCTCAAATCAGGTCACAACTTGAGGTTCCACGTAGACATGAGTATTCCAGGTAGACTCATTATTCAACCCACTACACCCACTAAAACAAAGGTTTAAATAAGATCCACAGTCTTATATCTCAAAATGCCTGGGTTTCAGTTAAAAATCACTCATCATACAAAAAAAAAAAAAAAAAACCAGAAAGACTGTCTAAAAAGAGGTCAATCGATAGATGCAATCACCAAAAAAACAGAGATATGAGGATTTTATGCAGACGGTTAAAGCCATCACACAAGGGCTTTAGTGAGCAATTATGAACAAACGTGAACAACAACAACAAAGGCATCAGCAAACAGGAATATATAGAGAAGAATCAAGTAGAGATTTCAGACCTGAAACTGCAAAAAAATATGATCAGCAAAATAAAAATAATTAATGGATAGGCTAAACAGCAGAATGGAGGGGACACAGGGAGAACTCAGTGAACTGGGTCAAAGAACAGCAGAAATTGCCCAAATTTGATCAGCCTAGAGAAAATACACTGGAAAAAAATGGACAGATCCTCAAATACTTTGGGACAATAATAAAAGACCTAATAATCCTATAATTGGAATCCCAGAGTTAGAGGAAAGAGAATATACAACTGAAAAAAATTAGACACAATAATGGTTGGAAACTTCCTAATTTTGACAATAAAGAGTAACCTACAAATTTCAGCTAACTCCAAACAGGATAAACCAAAAAAAAAAAAAAAAAAAATCCACAGCAAGACACTTCATAGTCAAACTTCTAAAAACTGAAGGAAAAAAATAATCTTGAAAGCAAGAATAAAGAAATCTAGGCGGCAGGGGAAGACTTTTTCTTTCCTTCCTTAAACAAACATACAAATGTCTCCTGAGAGTGCAAGGCAGCACACTAGATTCTTGCAAAACATAGGTGAATAGGTCTGTGTATTTTCTGCAAACATCCAGGCATGTACACAAAATACCACAGGAGAGGAAGACAGCAACCCAGCTTATGAAAGTTTCACTAGTGTAAATCTGTGCAAGTTACTATAGAAACGAGCAGAGAAAAGGAACACCGAGTCATCAGAAACACAAGAACTCCCAGGATTTCTAAATTAATTATTTAATATCTCTATAAAATGCTTCACTGTTGAGAGTAATGATAATAATGATAATTCTTATCCCCCTTCCTTGACAGTCAGCCCTTGAGAGTGCCTCCCAACATCCTAGTCACTGAGTATATGGCCCCTGTATGTAGGCCCTTTCCCTTCACTCCAAGACTATTCATACTGGAGAGGCAAGTGGCAGGGTGATTCTTGCTTAGGTTAAGGCTTTCGAAGATTCTGAGTTAAAAATAGGAGCCTGCCTTAGGTCTCTTTCATCTGTCTTTCTCTTAGGGCAGTAGCCTATCTGTTGTTCACTTTCAGTACCCTGAAAAGCCCCCATTAAGTCTCTGCCCCAAGGGGCTTTAGAAGGACAGGTCTTCATCCATCTGCAAGGGTCCTGTCAATGGGCAGAGTAGAGTCTTGCCTTCTGTCACCATCTTGATATAAATCAGAACTAGAGAGCATCTAGCCAGTCCAGCAACCCTGCACTAACTACACACCCCGCTTCTCTACATGCTGATGCCAGACCACTGAGTGCTAACAGCACAATCAGACGTCCGCTCGCATGCAACAGTTGTTATTCCAGACAAATGCCTTCTTTTAGCCAGCCCAAGAAGGGGAGAAGATTATTCATTTAGCTCTAAATGCAATTTATTTTCTGAACTTGTTTCAGTTTGATTCTCTCATGTTTTATGCTCCATAATAAGTTTATATTCTGTTCTACTTGAGTTGGCAAAACCTCAGGGGCATCTCTTGCAGAGACTAATGATTAGCAGCATGTCTGAGACTTCCAGAGGTAGAACCCAGCCTCAACAGGGCGAAATACAGCTCTGAGGAAAGATCCTGGGATAGATGGAGCAAGAGTCTTAGGTTTGGGAGATCAGCTGGGCCACTTTGCTCTGTGCAAGTCTTTCTGCTGATGTCAAAGCTCAGTAGGACCCTAACCCTGGAGTGCTCAGAAGCAGCGGGTGGGGGTTGCTTCTGGCCTCTTCCTAGACTACTGGATTTCTCCACCACCTTGTCTCCCCACTACTCGGCAGGCTAATCACATGCTTTCCTACCTCAACAATATCACAACTCAAACACTTGGTTCTGTGGGGGGAAAGAACAAGCACTGTGTGGGATGAGTTGATGGCTTAGTGTTGAGGCTTGTCAAAACAAAGGCAAAAACAGAAATATCCTGTGCACATGTTTTAGAGGGGGAGAGAGTGAGGGGTGGGTGCTGGGGCAGAGGGAGAATGAGAATCTTAAGCATGCTCTGTCCCCAGCATAGGGCCTACTTGGGACTCCATCTCACAGCCCTGAGATCATGACCTGAGCCAAAATCAAGAGTCTAGCACTTAACTGACTGAGCCATCCAGGTGCCCCTCCTTCACATGTTCTTAATCAGAGAAGTTAAGGAACTTTGTTAAATTCCCACAGTGACAGACTCAGGGTGGACAGGCTCCTAGGATCTAAGTTCTGTGGCTCTTCCTCTAATTAGTACCCCTACTACTATTCCTTTCTCTTATTTCCTTTTTAAAAATATTTTATTTATTTATCCACTCATTCATTCATTCATTTATGTATTTATTTATGAAAAAGAGAGAGAGAATAATGGGAAGAGTAGAGGGAGAAAGACAAGCAGACTCTGTGCCTAGTGCAGAGTCCAACTCAGGGCTTGATTCCATGACCCCAAGATCATGATGACCTGAGCTGAAATCAAGAGCCAGACACTCACCTGACTGAGCCACTTAGATGCCCTTTTCTTTGCTTACATTTGCTTCTCTCTCTCTCTCTTCTTTTTTTTCTTGCCCTTTCCCTCTGTAGTTTTCTCTAAATTTCTTACAATAACACGTCATCTTATTTTTGAAATTTGAAAAACTATCAAGTGCCGTATCATTTTGGGTATTCTTCCCTTTGGTTGCTTTTAAGAATTTCCCTTGATATTGAGTGCCCTGCCATTTCACTTTAGTGTGTCCAACTGCAAAATTATTCTTTATCCTCTACTTAAGGATTTCTTTCTTTCATAATTCTAGAAGATTATTCACCAATGTCTAATAGAACATTGCCTCTTCGCACCTTCCATTCACTTTCTGTATCTACTTAGAACCTTCCTCTCACATCACTCATGGGTCTCAGCCTCTTTCTTGGTGTCCACCTCTTCCTCGACATCATGCAACCTAGGCTGAGGCTTGAGGTCATGTATCCCAGGTTATGAGTTCAAATTATGTTTCGGTTTTCTTCAATTCTTTTACTATGTCTAAACTGCTGTTTCATTTGTCTATTGTGGTTTTAATTTCAATGGATATGATCTTTCATATTTTTAAAAGGTGAATTTGCTTTATTTTCTTAGATATGTCTTTTGATTTTCATAACTTCCTGGTCTACCTTTATAATTGCTCCTTCCTCTTCCGTTTTACCCATCATTTTAAATGTGAATAATTTGAAGCCTCTTTCAGATTATTCTATCCCCTGAAGTTCTTTAGGGGCTAATATTCCTGATTATTGTGTCTTTCACTTTTCCTTCATGGTGTATCATTTCCTGGTGTGGGCTATATACATTTTTATCATCAGTGTGCCTGCAGCAATAGAGGTCAGGTGTGCTATGAAAGTATTGCCAGAGACTGGTTCTTCCTCTACCTTTTTTCTGGGTACAAAATGAGTTCCAGCAGGACCTGTCTTTAATTTATTCATTTCCTTCATGCCAAGTTGCTTTTATGCATTTGTGGCAGATATCTGAGATTTGCTGTCTTTCACAAGACATTTTTCTTCCTGATCTGAGCTCTGGGCAGAGAGAATCTTTCTTTTCACTTCTCTAAGCTGGGGGGACGAGGGGTCCTTTTACTTAAACCATCAATGAGGGGACATTCCAGCCAGCCTCACATCCTGTGTATACAGGGCACAAACACAGGGCACATTGCCTATCGTCATGAGTCTCCATCTATAATGTGGTTCTAGTCTCACATCCATACATCTCCCTCAAGACCACCAGACAAGTTGAGTGTTTCTTCTTTTCTTCTTTACCTCCAGCACACAGGCATTTTTCCCTTCTTTTAGGCTGGTGTGTTTTCTTTTCAAATTGTGATTACTTTTTTTTTTTAAGTTTTACTTTGAAATACTGTCAGATTTACAGAAGAGTTGCAAAAATAGTTCAAAGGATTCTTGTGTACTTCACCTAGATTCCCCCAAAACCTAATACATAACCATACTTGTTTTATCTTTCCCTCTCTTTCTACGTACTTATGATTGTTAAATTGTGATATTTCAACCCCATTGCTTTGGTCTTCTTGTGGGAGAATGATAAACATCAACTCGACCTCCCATATTTAGGTGCTAGAAGTACTATAGGAACTATAGGAGGAAGTGAGGAGGATTATAGGTCTCATTTTTAAGAAACAGAAAAACTAGGGCTTTAAAACAAAGACTAGCTTAAGTTCATGTAAATATGAAGTTCACAGAACTTTAAAGCCAGGATTCTAAGCCATATCTCTCTTTCCTTTAAAACACACTGCTTGAAGCTACTCAGGGGACAGACCACAGCACGCCCCATCTGACAGTTGCTGAGACTCCTCATATCATGACTAGAGTATAAATAAATTAGAATAGGTGTGCTTTTTCCATCAGCAAGTAATTAGGCAAGTCACACCTGCCTCAGGTTCATTTGTAGATACATTCTGGCTGCTTTCTGGGTTTTATACCTGTCTCTTTTGGCAATTAACAGACTCAGCTGAATTTTTTCTATGACTCACCTCAAAATGCCATATGCTCACAAAGGTACATGTACAGAAAAAGCAGCTGATGCCTAAAGGAAAAACATAAGCAAACACTAAGTATACAAACACTTCTGCTGGCATATATGCCTAAGATTTATCTTCTCCTCTGTAGCTTCCATCCCTCCTCGAAATAAATAAGCAAAACTAAACTAATTTCCGGTGGCATTTGCATTAGGACCAGAATATCTGCATCCAAAGAATAAAATTTATTATCAGAAAGTGAGTCAGAGGTGTCGTGACCTTCAGCTTCCTTAGTAAATAAAAGGACAACATGTCTAGCTATCACACATTCAGAGAAAAACTGTTATCTGGTGTATGGAGTATCACAAATTTATCTTAGTTGGCTCTAACTCCATAAAACAAAAGTTTATGAATGAAGTCTTATTTTAATCCTCAGTCTTTCCATTTCCTTGTCCTACACACCTTCAATATTGGGTCAGTCCATCCATTGACTTTCTCACCTTCACCAGTCCTGCTGGGCACTGCTGGGGAAAAGCCTCCATCCACATAGATTGGAACCACATAAATCCATGGTCTCCCTTATCACTGGTCCTTAAGCCCCTCTCCATCACCCATCTCTGTCACTGGTCAGTTATTTCTCCTATTCCCTTCAATGACATTTTCTACTTTAACCCTCAAATTATTCTCCCACCCTACCCACCATCATTGGATGACCTCATGATACACCATGAGAAAGTCAAGATTGTCAGGAGTGACCTTGTATGACTTGCTTATTCCCATATCCATAAACTTGTCTTTGTATCTACAACCCACCTTCTTCTCTTCAGCCTCAAGGCAGAGGTTCCTATTCAATTGTTCATGAATTGTTCATGATTAACCTAATCTAATTTTCTCCTAGCTTCTTTGGAATATTTCATCATCAGTCATTCCCAGTTTGTATTCAATCTCTTTTATTTCAAAACTGGCTTCTGTTCTGGCCTAAAGTTTTAGAAGCTTTCCCATATGTCTCCATAAAACAAGCAAAAAAAAAAAAAATCAACAGCAAAGACCAATATATATCTCTCTCAATCCTAAATCTTCTCTAATTACTGCCCTAATGTTCTCCTCTTTACAATCAAGTTTCTCAAAAGAAGATTATATCTACTGTCTTTTTCCCACCAACCAACCTTCCCAAAGTATGGAAATAAATCTACTGGGACACCTGAGTGGCTCAGCTGTTGAGCTTCTGTCTGCCTTTGGCTCAGGGCATGATCCCAGAGTCCCAGGATCAAGTCCCACATTGGGCTTCCTGCATGGAGCCTGCTTCTCCTTCCATCTCTGTCTCTGCCTCTCTCTATCTCTGTGTCTCTCATGAATAAATAAATAAAATATTTTTAAAAAAGGAAATGAATCTCCTCTTCTTCTGCATCCTCAAGTTTCTTGGCCTCACTGTAGTATTTGACAACTTTATTTACATTGGAAAATAAGCCAAAAACCATTCTCTATATCCCTCTCCCTTCTACTTGGAAGAAAACATGTAAATAAAAAAGAATTCGATGGAGCTGTTTTTGACTCACCCAAGATAGCTAAGAAAGAGATACTCATAGCTAGTATAGCTTGACAATTGTGCATTTCTTATTTCACAAGGAGGCAGGAAAATATTTTCTTAAGTGAAAGAGTATCCATTGCTTATATGAGAATGATTTATATTGTCCTGGCAAAATAAAAGGAAATTAACTATAGCTTTTATTGGAAAAGATAACTAGTAAAAATCAGAGCATCCAACCATCTTCACTCATGCAACCAGAGCTGAGCTTTTCTCACTGAGACCTAAGGAAAGCTCGTTAGCACCTATCTGAAGCCTAAATTTGGAAGGTTCAGGAGAATGCAAGGGAATGGAACTTCCTTTTTATGTGGAAAGGGCTAGAATTTTCTCAGGGAACAAGTGGAGTACTGCCTTTGAGAGCCTGACTATAGCAGATTCAGGAGAAAACTGAAAGTAATTAAGAAGTAATATTTGAAGTAAAGGATCATTCCTATGAGACACCATCTTTTCAATGTCTATAAGGTGTTTCCATCTAGATGCAAGGGAGCAACTAAACCAGATAAAACACCAACATCCCCACCCCCTCCATCCCTCATACTACCCCACTCTGTGAGATCTGTAAAAAAACAGAAAAAGATCACCCTACATTTCCACTTAGTCCAGTGTTTTGCCTGATAAAACAAACCATGAGATACTAAGAAAAGAGTCATTAACTGATGTGTGCTCCTCTTGCCCAGGGGGTTGAGAAATGGCTGGGCAGGTTGAGATGGGCCTAGTGTGCTGACCAACTCCATGGCACAACAATGCCAAGCTGTCAGCAAAGATGATGACTCCTCAGGTATAGGGTCTGATTCACCACCAGGTAGGTTATCAAATCACAGAAGAGAAGGGGCCCCACCAAACCTCGTGTTTGTCCCTAATTCAAGCCCTGACTGCTCTAATAAGATTCAAATAGATCTGCAGTTCTACTGAATGCTATTCTCCTCCCTCTTACTCTTAGGACTTCAAAGGTTACCCATATGATAGTAATTCAGTTGCCCTTCCCTGAAAACTAACTCCTCCTGCTGAATTTAGAGGTTTGAAAAAATGGTACCACCATCTATCCATCCATGGATGTCATCTGCAATCCCTCCTCTTTCTGTACCTAAACATTTCTCATGTGTTTCTTCCTCTCTACTTCCCATTTATACTAGTTATTTCCTATTCATGTGCTTACAAAAACCACTCCCTGTCTCTCTCTCTCTGGTCTAGTCTTTCCATTTATCCTGATGATAAATCTCTACCTACTGATGGCAGAGTAACATTTCTAAAATTCTAGTTGTCAACAACATTTAAAAAAAAATCAAAACTCTTTAAAGGCTCCAGACTGACTGCAGAATAACATCAAAACTACCACTTAACCTGGTCTACTGTGCCTCCAAGGTCTGTTACCTGCCCACCTGCCAATGTCATGTACAGCCACCTTTCCCCTTGCCCACTTGGCTCCATTCACCCTTGCTTCCTTTTCATTCCTGGAACACACTGAATTCATTCCTGCTACCCAGCTTCTCACAGACCTCTCCCTCTGCCTATAACCTCTAACCTTCTCCCCACACTCCATCACACCTCCCTTCTCATATAGCACATCTTTGCTGTTATGGCATTGGCCTAAATGTTGTCTCTTCAAAGAGGCATCTTTGTCTAATGGAATTACCACTACCACCTTACTTTTTATCACTTCAACCTACTTATTTTCTTCAGGGCTATTATCCTGTGACTATTTACTTATTTGTTTACTGACTTATTAACTGCCCCCTCCCCCAGTCTGAAAACTCCAAGAGGTCAGAGACCATATCCATATATTTAATACTCAATACAGTCCCTGGCATCTAACAGATGCCCAATATAAATTGGTTAAATTGAATGAATAAATGAATGAATGAATGCAGGCTGTAAGATGTTCATGGCTGCCTCACACCACTGGACTTTGGCTCATTATTGTCACTCAGCCTACAGAAGGCCCTTTGTCCACTCCACTATACTGGAGAATGCCTAAACCCATTCCACACCTTAGTGCTAGCATCATTACCTCTCCCAAATCTCACCTGATTTTCTCCCTTCCTTCCCAAGTACCGCTTTCAACTCCTCCCACTATATAATGCCTTTAATTTGCTATAAGCTTATATGGTAATGCTTACAACACTTAAGCATACTATTTGTTTGTGTGTTTCCTCTTACAAAAACATTATTGCTTAAGGACAAGGAGTATGTCTTTATCATCACTGTATCCATAATACCTAGCCCAGTCCTGGAAATTAAATATGAATTTTATAATGATTTTTCAATTAGCAAATGAATGACTGAATGAGACATGCTGTGATTCCATTTTTTAAATAACACTTGAAACATCTCCCTGTAGAAATTATCAGACAATCTTCTCTGTACACATCGCCATCCATTACTTGGGGTGCTAAGGTGTACAACATTGCAACATATAGGTTAATACCTGATAAATTATACCCCTTCCAAAAGCAAGACATGTCAGGCTACAAAGAGAAAAGGAGAAACACCATGAAGAGGGGTCAATGGTAAGTCTATTAAGTTTGCAAAGTTCTATGTAAAACTGATCACCAACAGTCCATGACCTCAGTCAAGTAAAAGGAATAGTTTCAGAGGTCACACTGGCAGTGTTGAACACAGAGGCTGCCAAGCAAGGTAGAGTCAGAGGCATTCACCTTTTGGAGATTAATTTTTTACACCTGGATGAAGGGCATCACTATTAAACCTGGACACCCAAACATATTTAGCACAAAGGTCTCTGCAGGGCTTTGCACTTACAGTTATTTAAGTTCTAATGACCTTGTCTCTGGTCAAGTACTCTTAGTCTCACCTGCCAACCAAATGATCCCCTTTCCTAACAGTGGATGGAGCTTTACCAGATGACTTTTTAATATAATGATAGGCAATATTAAGGCTCATACAGTCAGTTTACAATATAGTAATTGATCTGATCTTTTTTTCCAAGCATGAAGTCTACTTGACATGTTTTACATCAATTACTAATGTTATCCAGGTGTTTATATCACTATGGAAAACTCAAATACTTGATCACTCCTAAAGCTATCTGGCACACATTACTTTATTGATTCCCACAATCACTCTGATAAGAAAACATGACAAATATTTGTCAGGCTTCCATTTCTGGCAATGTGGTAGATGGGACAGCTTCATTAAACCTCCCCACAGAAGCAAGAGAAATGGTGGATAAAATGCAAAACATCACCACACTGGACTGAGAAAGGAAATATGCTGTGCTACAAAGTGAAGTGACACCAGAAAACTGGGGGAATAAGTGAATGTTGAAGCCATTTCTGACCCTAAGTGTTTCCTGCCAACCCTTAAAGAACCTGAGTTTTTTACAACTACACATGGCCCAGGAGATAGAAGAATCCAATGTCTGGCCAAGGTGTGGAATTTAATAGGACACCACTGCAACAAAGCTGGTACTTCAAAGGGCTACTTATATTATACAAAAGTGAACCAGAAGAAAAACTTTTCTCAAAGGGGAAAGCAAGAAAAATTACTTGATTCTGGGACTACTCTGGAAAAGTGTCTATGTATAGCTGGTTTTTTTTTTTTTTTTTCAGTCTAAAACCATACCTATGTGGTTTGAAAATCCTCAAGCCAAAAATTTAACTTAGGGTGTCTTCGTGTTGAAAGGGCTACTGGCTGACTGGCAGATGCTCTTAGAAGGAACCCTCAACTCAGATTACAAAGTGTCACCCAGATGCAGTTCCAAGTAAATGAGCACCTTATAATCAATAATCATAAAGCATACAGGACATGAGGTACTACATATGAAAACCAGCAGAAGCAACTGACAAAAATTTAACTCTCCAGATACATACACTATTAGAAATAGATAAACCAGTCAAATACAAACCTGAGAAAATTTAAAGTAAAGATATTAGTATTGGACTAAATTCTACATAAATGATCAATGTTTCAGTTAATGAGGAAGATACAATTAAAAATTTATATGCAACTAACAACATAGCCTCAAAAATAGGTAAAGCAAAGTTTTAAGAAATTTTGCTTCATTTGTTAAAATTTCCCTAAACAAGGGAAAATTAACAACTCAATCACTACAATGGGAAATCTTAGCACAATTCTCTTAAATTTTATAGGTCAATCAAAAGAGAAATTATTCAAGATATAGGAGATTCAAATACATAAATATATGTTTGATATATATATACACACACATACATATATATAATAGTACATATTATATATAGTTGAAGTATATACATTATACTTCATATAGTATAATGTTGAAGTATACACATTACTTTGAAGTATACACATTACTTTCATGCAGATATTTATAAAACTCACTCAATATACCAGGCCATAAAGACAGTCCCAAAAATTGTTAAAGATAGAGTTACAGGTAGATGACATCCTCTATTCATAATAAAGTTAATTTAATATCTATATCAAATAAATAAATAAACTCCCTATATATGAAAATTCAAAACAAGCAATTCATGAGTCAAAAAATGAATAACAATGGATATTAGAAAAAGTTTAGCACTAATAGAAAAGGAAAAAAAAACACAAAGAAAGGTCAGTAGTATAGAGTTTAAGTGGTCTTTAAAAGGAAATAGATTGCCTTAAATGCTTGTAAAAGCATTTGGTATTTATAAAAGCATAAAGAATATGATATAAACAATGTTAACAATAAAAATAAAGACATAACTACACAAACTGAAACTTTTAAACAGATTAAATAAAAGAGCATATGATCACAGTTATGCCAGCAATTTTTTAAATTTAGATTAAATAGATACAGGGAAAGAAAAGACAACTTACCCAGCTTGTATCAAAAAGAAATAAGGAAGCCAAAACAAATTATTGAATTAATAAAGGAACTGAATCGTTGGTTACAAATTTCTCATAAGAAAGCATCATAATATAGAGGAAATCTAGAGGATTATTCTCCCCAGATGTGTGGGAATGATATCATTTTAATGTTACATGAACTCTTCCAGAGAACAGGAAAAAACAAAAAGAAACAAAAAATAACAATATGCCCTCATCTCACTTTAAGGGACAAGCATAGCCTAGATACCAAAAACAAGGACAGCAAAGGAGAGGAAAATTACAAGCCTCTTGTAGCCATGGACGTATATGGAATTTCTAAATAAAATAAGAGCAAATTTAATCAAGCAATATATAAAAAAGATAATATGTTATGACAAATGGGTTTATCCCAGGATTGCAGGTTTAGTTTAATATTAGAAAATCAATTAATGTGATTTATCTCAATAACAGATTAAAAGGGAAAAATTTTCTGATAATCACAATAGATGTGGAATGAAGCATCTAATACAACTCAACATCTATTCCTATTAAAAATCTTTTGGCAAATGAGGAACAGAAAGGCACTTTCTTAACCTCATAAATGAAATACACACACTCACATACACACACACACACACACACTGCTTCAGTAAATGTCATACTTAATGATGAAATGTTGAAAGCATTTTTTTTAAAGATCCAGAATAATACAAAAATACTCACCGTCACCATTTCTACCAAAGATTATTCTGAAAATCTAAGCTAATGTATTAAAAACATGAGAAATAAAAGCTAAGGCATGGAAATAAATAAATTATAACTTGACCAAGAAAAAAAAAAGAAACAAAGAAACCACAACTTGCAGAAGGCACCCTCACTCACAAGAAAGATAAGCTGAGGCCAACTGAGCCATGATGTGTGTTATTGATCATATTAGCTCAAAATCTTTTCCTACCAGTTTATCTGGGTCCAGATATTCCAAGGAAAAACCATATACAAAGTGATCTAACAGAATCTTTATGTGAACTCATGTTCTAAAGCTACAATCTCTGACTACTCCAGTATCATGGTTTACCGATTCTGACCAACCCCTGCCAACATAATCTATGACCAACTCCAGCCTCCAAACTCCATAAATGCCGTCCTACAACTTCCCTTTCAAAATGATTCTCCATTCTCTCCTGCTGCAGCAAGTTTCTCTATCTAGCACTATGTGACTATAGGTCTGGCCCCAGTAGTCTTTGGGGTTTAATCAAGAACTACACACATCGATGTGAATGAATCACAAAACACTTAAGTAAAAGATGAATGTCAAAAGAGAGCACTACAGCATGACTCCATTAATTAAAAAATCAAAGAAGGGGTAGCCCAGGTGGCTCAGCGGTTTAGCGCCTGCCTTCGGTGCAGGGCATGATCCTGGAGTCCCAGGATCAAGTCCCACATCAGGCTTCCTGCATGGAGCCTGCTTCTCCCTCTGCCTGTGTCTCTGCCTCTCTCTCTCTGTGTCTCTCATGAATAAATAAATAAAATCTTTTTTTAAAAAAAAATAATTTCTTGAAACGAATCTAGTCCACCTCATGTTTTAATAAAGTTTTATTGGAATACAACTGTGGCCATTAGTGTATGTATTGGCTATAGCTGCTTTTGCTTCACAAAGTCAAAGCTGGATAGTTGAGGCAAAGACCATCTGGCCCACAAAGCCTAAAGTCTTTACTATCTGATCCTTTATAGAGAGAGTATGTCAGTCTCTGCCCTATTTCATTATGAATACTAACTCAATCTTTCTCTCAAAGCTAGCCCATATTGTGCTCCATGAACTTGCCAAGTTCCTCAACCACTGGGAATTTTAATTTCCTCATCTTGCTCATAGTTCATCATCCTGAGAGAGTTGTGCAGATTCATCACTAATAATGCCTGGAAGGAAACAAATACTACTCACAAGGATTGCTAATTTCCACCCCTAATTTCTCTGACGTGGTTTGGAAATGATTTTCCTTTCTCATTGCTTCTTTATGTATTCCTCCCTTGCTCTTTATTACCAAGGAAGTCTGTGTGGAAAGGATATTGTTTTCCTTTTCTTTTTTTCCAAAAGCCTTTGTGGAGACTTCCTTTAAGCCAAGTACTGAGAGCCTGAATTCATGTACATCTCTTGGAAAGAAAGACTTGAGATGAAGGGATGTGGGAAAGAGAAGAGAGGCAGGAAGTACCAAAGTGCATGTTTACATGTGTTGTGACTGAATATGGCAACAGCGAAGTTTACAGGTTGGCAGTGGGGGAGGCTGATGTCTTCTCTTTGTCTAGAGGACAGCTCACAGACCTGAAAGTCTCATTGCAAGTTTCCACCATCATCCTACCTGAGAGACCTTCTCTCAAGACTGCTTTGTTCTGGCAAGGATCTTCATCCCTTGGAGGAAAGAATGGGAAGGTAGAGATCGGGACTCATTCCTAACTAAGATCGCAAATGGAGACACACAGTGACTTGACCAAATTGAGTCTTACAAGGTAGAGCTCAGACTGGATCTACCAACACAGTAAAGAAAGATATAAATCGGGGAATCGGGATGAGATGGAAAATGTAATGATGTCATTTCCATATCTTCTCACCCATTACCTCTTTTCCAGGAATAGGCTCTCAACTTATAGATACAATTCAATCAGATAGAAAGAGCATATCATCCTGCAGAAAGTCAAGGGACCCACCAATTCCCAAAGCCTCCAAAGCAGGATCACCTCCTCTAAGGCCAAACTCTAACAGACACTCCAATCAAAGTGGCCAGCCTAACAAGAGAACCAGGGCAGTCAGGTTTCAGAGCCTCTCTTCATCCCTATGTTTACTGTGAGTGCCTATACACCCACACACCCACAGCATGGATGCATGCACTAATTTAGCATAACAGTGTGTGTGTATGTGTGTGTGTGTGTGTGTGTGTGTGTGCGTGAGAGAGAGAGAGAGACAGAGACAGAGACAGAGACAGAGAGAGACAGAGAGAGGGAGAGAACCAAGTATGTGAGGTCTCTGAAGGATCTCTTCACTTCAACGGTGAATCGAAATTTATTTTAGCTCAGAAACATCAGTTGACTCTACTGAGAGATTGTTTTCACACAATCTTAGCATCATTAGGACACATCTCCCTATAGTTTTGCCTAAACTCTCTCCACTAATATAATGAGACCCTTTCAGGCACCATGGGTGGACCCATGGCAGACAAGCCAGGTATAAGGAAAGGGGTAAAGGATACAAGGAAATTCATTGTTTGTGCTAAAATGGATACATTTGTGTTCATTTGGACAACATGAATAAGACAATGCTTTAGTCTCTGACCTAAGGTATCCCTTAACTTGGCGTATGGAAAATAGTCTTCCCCCACCCCTCCATCCCCCCACTCCCCCTCCCCACCCCTCCTTGGGAGCTTTAGGCTATTTGAGACAGGATGTTTTGGAATTCTTGCTACTTCCTGCCCACAGGTACTGTCTGAGCTTACAAACAGGAAATGTTATGTTCTCCTCTTTGACCAATGTCACTTTGGAGACAAGTACTAGCTGTTGGATGCCCATAAAAAATGAGTAAGAGAGGGGTAGAGTACTAATTTTTACAGAGCACCTACTATGTACCTTGCATGGTGCTTTATATGCACCAAATTTTTTAGACTTTGCCATAGACATGGGAGAAAAATATTCCTGACGTCACTTCACAGATGAAGAAGCTGAGACTGGTTTAGTCCAGAGGTTGCCCAGTGATCATTGTTTTTACAGCAGCCTACCTAGTCACCATGAGGGAAAGCTCAAATTTGTGTGCAGATCAGAATGACTCTAACACCTAGGTGTGAGCTGTAGCTCTTGACGTTACCTTTGGGCATCCTGCCTCTCACCCTGGATTCCTCAATTCAGAAGGTTGTGGATTAACTGGGGTGTGAAAATGGCACCAAATAAAACAAACAATTGCACCAGTTTATAAAAGACAAGGAGGACAGAAAGAGAATGTTTATGTGAACATTTAATGAGGACCCTCTTTTAGACATCCTGTTAGGAAAATCGACTGTATCACACCAGTCCTCAGCACAGTCTTATGAGGATGATAATACTCCCACTTACAGAGGAAGCTGAAGCTCAGAGAGAGTTTAAGCCACTCTTCAAAATCCATGAAGAGAATCCAGGATTCTAACCCAAGTCTGATGACAAACCAAAGCTTTATCTCTAACTCTGTCAAAAATGTCTTCTATCCTTGAAAACATGCAGTTTTTATGGAATTCACACACACACACACGAAGATGGAGCTTAAAGATTAGATCTTATTTCTTACTCTGATGGTTTCTGGGCCAGTTGTTGGAGATCAAAATATTGTCCCACTGAAGATGCAATCTCTCAGGGAAGCCAGTGGCTTTTCTAGCAGGAGGTCTTATTCATCTTGGAGTGAAAAGCTCCCTCACTGTGAAGAATCAGAGGTGGTGATGATGATACCTCCCAGGGTGTCTCCAACAAAATCCAGTCCAAAGGCTTTGGAAAGAGACTCACAATGTAGGAAGAGACAAGGGAACTTCTCCAAACTGGCTCTTGACCCCCAAATTTCACTCTCCCCTTCAGCATGAAATGTGAATCCACTGTGCTGCCATAACCAGGTTGGCTTTGGGGTCACTATCCCCTCCTTTTTATGCTTGACCTCAAGTATGGACTCATTCCCAACTACTCTTATCTTGACTTATCTGGTGCAGCTGACATCAGGCATGGTCTCTGAAGCAAGATTTTACTAACTGGCAAGAATAACCAAATAGAAAAAAAAGTAACCAAATGGAGTGAGAATAGGAAATAACATGTAAAAAACTAATCTGTTTTACATGAAATAACTCCTCTTCCTGAGCCTCTAAAAGTCATTTTCCTAAATATCCCCAATGATTCTCATCCCTAACCAACAGAGGTCCAATTTTTTCACCAGGATCCCCAAATACCTTTGGGCATATAAACCTCAAAGACAGATGCACTAAACTCCAGAGGGACAGGAAAGATATCTATATATCCATTGTCTGATTCAGTTAGTGGCACAAAACAGGTGTCATCTCTTAGACTAACTTTTTGGTATGATCTCAGTGGAAAAAGAAGGATGTCTCCAATGTCAAACCAGTGGTGACTGACTAGTATGTTTCTTTGATGTTAGAAGTTCCGAAGAGTTGTGCAAGATGACCCCCCTACCCCCGGGCATAAAGATCATCTTGCATGTTGCCTATTTTATTTCCCTCTCTGAGGACCTACCGTTTCCCCCCAGTCAAGTGACAATGGTAGCACACATCTCTTTCAGGGGACACTCCACTCCGAATTGGTTTGGCGCTGTCTTGCTCAGTAAGCAGAATCCACCAGCTTATGGTTCTTATGTCACCTGCCTCATTTAGTAAAGCTCAACATCCAACTCTGGCATAGTGCCCTCCAGCTCTGTATTTTAATTCTTACAGCCTTGAGTCTTAGAAGTCAAATGCCTGTTCCCTTTTATTAAATAATACAGGGTTGAGAAAGCTTTGCTCATTCTGACCAGCTCTGAACTAAAGATAATCTTACTTCATTAAAAACCCCATCAGCTTTATCTCTAAAGTTATTCCAAGAAAAGTGCTAGAGCATTTCATAATTAACATGTGGCAGCAGGTGCTGTGAACAAAGCAGGCATAATTATAATAACTTGAAGTCAATAATTCATAAACGATAATGTATTATTAATCAATTATTGGGGCCTGAACAACATTTAATGAGATTAAGCTGATTGCCAGGCGAACTTTTAGATACATATTGATTTAATCAGAATGCTTAATTAAACTATGTAAGTTGCCCACCGAATCATTACATCACAGCTTCCTTCAAATAATGGACAGTTTCTATTCCACTTTCCTTCCTTGTGAATTAGGAATTGTTATTGATTGAAAAGAAATTTAAAATAAAGATTCTTGGTTTTCATAACAACCTAAGAAACAAACATCTGATCTGGCTACATTTCTTTTGGATTATAAAAATAAATGCTGTTTGCACAAATGTGCTGAGAGCACAATTTGGTATATATGAATTCTTGTTTTTTCCCAAAGAGTTCAGAATCTTAATAAAGAAGGCTAGATTACATACCTAAACAAAGGCGGTTGCTTACAATGCTCCATTTTAAAGACCAAAACACTGAACTTCTAAAAAATGAAAAACCCCTGAAAAATATTGAGATGAAATGTGATTTGAATTCAAGTGCCACACCCCCACCCCTTTCCTATCCTAGTGGTTTCAAAACCTCAAACTAAGCTTCAATCAACTGAAAACCATAGGGGGCCTACACATTCTACTGCAAGAGTTTCCACTAAACATCTTCCAGAAGCTGAAAGCTGCTTCCCCAGCAGCTGAAAGTTTTCAGAATCACTCATCACAAACACAATGCATACATCCTTGTCTTTTGACATGCAGGTCCTCCTTTCACTTGTCACTTTGCTAATGATGGGAGTTATTTATGTTGAACATTGAACAAAATGTTTTTTGCTCAGTGTTCCACCCCAGTGATCCTGCCTGAGGGGAGACAGTGACAGCTCTGTTGAAGCATCCGGGGATACAGGGAGCCCTGCTGGTCTTTCTAATTAGGGCTTTACCCTGTCAGTTTTGTGAATAGCCACTTCCAACCCAGATGCACATCACTATGCATTGAGGATGCCCTTGCCCTGTAAAAATCTGGAATGTCAGAATCCACAGCTGCCACCTGGCCTCAACGTTCAATGAGCCACAGAAAATCAGCTGCAGGGAAGGTACACGTAGAACATGGGGGCATTGCTGATTCCCTCTGAGTTGTGGCGTGAGAGCTCTTAATGCACTCATCTGTTGCTGGGGAAAGGCAACACTGCACACACCAGCTTGAGGGGAGAACTCTATCACAAGATCATTACTAAGGTGGCTATGGGCATACATTTTAATTATCACATTTGGGGCAGTTAATATGCCCGGTGATTCAGCCATGCTCCTGAATGTCTCCTGTGACTGGAAATAGCGGAGTGATCTCTCAGCTATGGCCTCAAGAGGCTTATGCTTATACAAGCCTGTCTGGCCAAACTACTTCCTTTTTTACAACTTTGTTTGGATATATAGAAAGCCATGATGAACAAATTGGAAAATGTATCAATGGCATCAGTTTTCCTCCACCTAAATTCAGCGTCTGTTTTCTAAGAAGAAAGGGAGAATATTATACTCTCAGCATTCTGTAAATCAGGCTTGCAGGGTGACTGTGCATGTTTTGTTCTGGAGTGACAGGGAATTCCTGCTGACATAATACTCATCATTGGCTTCTGCCAGAGTGGAATAAAGGATCCAAATAGGTTCCTAAACATTAATTACCGAAGAACAGTTAGGATCCATCTCCAGGTTCTATTCCCTCTTTCTCTCTCCTGGCTTTTTGAGAGCATGGGGAACATTGATCAGCAATGCTGAGAATCATTCACTGTCCCAATCATACTAAGTACACCTGCCCTGCAAGTTACAATTTAGATACCTCACTTTGGGGAACCAGAAGAATTTCTACCAGCTGCAAGGGAACAAAAAGTCCCTCCCACTGCTAGAGTTCCCTCAAGCAATCCTCACAGAGCAAAACAACAGGAAGAGATTAAATAACACATCATTTTGAGGTTTCTGGTGTTGATGTTGGGTATGGATGGCTAAATTCAGACAGAAGAGGTGCCTGTAGGTAAATCAGTCATCTTAAAGGCAACAAAACAAAACAAACACTTTTCTAATGATAGTCAGAATATCAAAGAAAATAAAAAGCACTGGAGAAAACCTGATCCCTTCATTGCATTCTAAATTCAAAATTTCCAAAATACTTCACTAAAATTCTTACTTTTTGTTAGACAAAGAAAAGTGTTCCAAGAGTCAGAAAGGAAGAATATTCTTTCAACAGGAGTAATGTCAATTCTAAATATAGAAGAGCAGATATGCTATTTCAGATTCACAGACTTTCAAATTCATATTATGCATTATAGTAAACAAAAAAATAGACTCTCATTTTCTTTTCTAATAGAAATAAGTAGTATGTAAAGTGGAAAGATCAAGGAGTGAGAATCTCCATTTCTAGCAGATAATAGACTAAATATTCTGATCAATCCTCTGAACAAAACAACCAAAATGCTAAAATAAAATATTTGTTTCAAAAGTAACTTTTAATGCATTGCTGATCCATTCTGGAAAGTAAAAATCTGTAGATGCCAAAAACAAAGTGAGACAGAAGAAGAAAGAAGAAAGAAGAAGAAGAAGAAGAAGAAGAAGAAGAAGAAGAAGAAGAAGAAGAAGAAGAAGAAGAAGAAAGAAGAAGAAAAGAAGAAGAAGAAGAGAAGAAGAAGAAGAAGAAGAAGAAGAAGAAGAAGAAGAAGAAGAAGAGAAAAGAAAAGAAAACCTTGTAAAGTAAGGAAACATCAAAGCATACTTTCTCCTGGAGGGTTTCTACCAAGCCTTGGAAACCTTGACCTTCTGCTTTTGAAGGCTGCAGGAGACTAGGGAAAGTGAAGTATAGAGCTCATTCATGGTGGGGTATCCAAGAGGAGATTCTTACATAATGCTGGGACCCCAAAGGTCTTCACTCTCAATTCACAGAAGGGGAGAATAAGAACAGCGTGTTATCTCAAGTTTTCCCTATGGATATACACCTATAAGCAAATTTTCACATATATTTGAATGCATGATCTACATCTATATGTGCCCCCCTAAAATCTGATGCAAATAATGCAGTCTTATCAGTTTGCTAGCCTCCTCAGATGACTAGCAGAAGCCAGTATGAATGCTTTCTTAAATTAAACAGCCTCAATTCAAGCCTTGAAGATTTTCCACAGATAAAATTCTAACTAATGTTGAGTGGCTTACTGTCAAAAATCACAGAACAAACTAGGAAACAAAGCCCTATGAGTGAGAGGCAAGGGAAAGGAGAGTGAGAATAATGGACATTTGAGATACTAAATTTATGGAAACTACATAAACAACTACACTGAACATTTCAGGAAATAAAATAAATTTGAGATATGAGCAAGGAATAAGGCTATAAAAGCAGAAACACTGATGTGGAGATAAATTTCTAGAAGTGAAAAATCTAATAATTGAAAGTAAATAGTTAATAGAGAGGAAGATGTTCAGTGGAGAGCCCAAGGATGAGGAGATCCACTAATAGAAGAATAAAAGACTATTTTAAACAACCTTCTCAAGAAAACATGTAAAAAGCCACTGGAGAATGCTGCTTCTATCCTACTGATATAAAGCTAAATAATCCATTCATTATAACTTTCTGTGAGCCTATCAGAAGTTAAAGTAATAGAGCATACAAGTGAACTGAATGCCATGGTAGTAAGTCCCTACAAGGATAGACACACAAACTTTTCACCTTTATTGGAGCACAGAAGAAAGAAGGGAGCTGCTTAATTAAAAAGAAAAATCTTGAGAAATTCCTGAAAGCCATGTATGGGATAGCGTATCCACTAGAATCAATCCTATACAAGGGGAATTTACACTTACTTACAAACTCTTCTCTTTGGATCAATTGTAGAGCAGGAAAATAAGAAGAGCCCCCAACACATTGAGTGGCACAGGCAAGCAGAAGGTCAGCTGCAGCTGATGGACAGGAAAAATACCACCTGCTTCTTTGGATCCTCTCCTATAAAGCAAAATCTTAAATTGCTGTGAGAGGAGCAGCCCCTCTCTCCTTTAGGACCCAGCCTAGTACCTTGTGTTTCTGCGATAGGGGGAGATGCAACAGTTTTCTGTCCCTCAGGGAGGAGACAGAGTGTGAAGCCTTAGGTCCTCTGTAATGCAGATAAGCTGGTGAAGGCTCTGGGTAGGGCAGTAACACTGAATACTGCCACTGCCCCCACCCTAGTAGGCTCTATGCTACTTACAGGATGATAGCAACCACCACGGGAGGAATGGAAGCCTGGAGCACACTTAAGAGTAATGAGAAGAATAAAACCCACTCCTGACCAGACCCACGGCACTCCATATTTACAGAAAGAGGCAGATCCATTACTGAGTATAAATAGTATCAGTCTCACTCTCCACTCTTCTTCCATACCTACTGAATGCTATTCAATTAAAAAAAAAAACACTATCAAGAAAAAAAGCAGCAAGAGGCTCAGGGAAGATTTCAATGCTGAAATTATTAAATGGGGACTTTCAAAGAAATATGATTAATATGTTAAAGGATCTCATATAAATGAGCAGAAGGGTAATTTTAGCAGGAAAAAGCAAACTATAAAGAAAAAATAAGAGTCAAGTGACACCTCGGTGGCTCAGCCAGTTAAGCATCTGACTCTTGGTGTTAGCTCAGGTCATGATCTCAGGGTTGGAGTTCAAGCCTCCCAGGGAGGCTGCTTGAAGATTTTTTTTCTCTCTCTCTCCCTCTATTTCTCCCTCCTTCTGCCCTTACCCAGGTTCAGCTTACATGTGTGTTCTCTCTGTTTCTCAAAAATAAATAAATACATTTTTTAAAGAAAAGAGTCAAGTGGAAATTCCATAAATTTTTAAAAATTATGTCAGATATTAATGCTCATGGTGGGCATATTGAAGCCTGGATAGATAATGAAATAATCAGTGAAAGGCCAATAAAATTGTGCAAAACTAAACAAGCAGTGGGGGAAAGAATGAAAGAGAAAAAAAAAAAACAGAACAAAGCATTCAAGAACTGTGGGACACAATACAGTTGGGTCTAACATATGCATAATCAGAGTCCCAGCATGGGAAGAGAGAATGAAGCAGAATACATATCTGAAGAGATACAGGCTGGAATTTTTCAAGAGTTAATGAAATCACAGATATAAGTAGCTCAAAGAACTTTGAAGTGACATATATGATAGACACATACCTATATACCTACTTAGGTCATAGCGAACCTGATGAGAATCAAAGATAATGAGAAAATCTTGAGGACATCCAGAGAAAAAATAAAGCGCTGTAAAGAGAGAAGCAAAGATAAGAATTATAGCATAGTACTTGCCAGCAACTATGGAGCCAGAAGACATTAAAGCAACATTTTTAACATGCTGAAAGGGGCGGGGGGGGGGGGTGGGGGGTGGGGGGGGTGGGCGGGGACTGTCAACCTAGAATTCCAAACTCAGGGAGGGAAAGAAACCTTTCAAAATAAAAGGAAACATAAAACCTTCTTTTGTAAAAATAAAAGCTCAAAAGTTATTGCCTGCAGATCTGCCAATAATACAAGAAATATTAAAGTTCTTCAGAAAGAAGGAAAAATTGCAGATGAAAACTGGATCTAAAATAAAGAAACAAAATAGACCCAAAAGGGCAAAAATAAGAGAGATAATATGCATTCATTTCTTATGACTGCTATTATCAAAAGACCACAAATTTGGTGGCTTAAAACAACACAAATTAATTTTCTTATGGAGTTTCAAAGTTCAAAAGTATGAAATGTTTCAGTAAGCCAAAATCAAGGCATTACCAGGATGATGCTCATCCAGGAGGCTCTCAGAAAGAATCCATTTACTTGTCTTTACTAGCAGCTAGAGCTTCATCCCCTTTATTCCTGAAATCCTGACCCTTTACTCTGTCTTCAAAAATAGTATTAGAACATCTTTTTTGTGCCTCTTCTTCTCCCCCATGATCTATCTCCAACCTTCTTCTGTCCCTCACTTACAAACATGATTGTGATGGCTTTTAGACCTCACCCAGATAATCCAGTATACTTTCCTCATCTAGAGACCCTTAATTTAATCCTATCTGCAAAGTCTTTGCCATATAAGGTATCATTCACAGGTTCCAGGGATTAGGATATGAATATCTTGGGGAGAGGAAAGGTCTTATCCAGACTACCACAATATAAAAACACCTCCCAACTAACTTTCTGAAGCTGGTATTACCCTGATACCAAAACCATATAAAGGTATTGTTAAGAAGGGGTACCCAGGTGGTGCAGTTGGTTAATGGTCTGACTCTTGGGTTCAGCTCAGGTCGTGAGATCGACCCCAGCATCAAGCACCATACTCAGCACAGAGTCTGTTTAAGTTTCCCCCTCCTGTTCCCTCTGCTTCTCTCTCTCTCTCAAATAAATAAATAAATCTTTTTTTTTTAAAAAAAGATACTTCAATAAAAGGAAACCTAAAAAATATATGTGATAAATTTATACTAAATACCACATTAACATTAAAGAAAGAAATTAAAGAAGGCCTAAGTAAATGCAGAGATACACCAAGTTAATGGGTAGGAAAACATAATATTGTTAAGATTTCAATTCCTCTCAAATTCCAAAATTTTCAGTAGGCTTTCTTAAAGAGGAAGAACCTCAATTCTCGATCTATGTCTCATAGTATATGCTAAAATCATCTTGATATATACTTAAATGTCAAACTTAAAACTACTTTAAAACTATATATTTTTAAAGATTTTTTTTTTTTATTCATGAGAGATACAGAGAAAGAGGCAGAGACATAGGCAGAGGGAGAAACAGGCTCCCCATGGGGAGCCTGATCTGGGACTCAGTACCAGGATCCTGCAATCATGACCTGAGCTGAAGGAAGATGCTCAACCATTGAGCCACCCAGATGCCCCTACTTTAAAACTTTAGAATAAAAATGTTGTGACCCTGGTTTAGGCAATTTTTTCTTAAGTTCAGCACTATTAACCTTTTGGGGTAGGTTGTGGGGGACTGTTCTGTGCATGAAAGGATGTTCAGTAGCATCTCTGACATCTACACTCTAGATGACAATAGAAATCTCCCCAAATGTGACAATCAAAAATGTCTACAGACAAGACCAATTTTCTCCTGAAGGGCAAAAATATCCCCAGTCAAGAACCACTGGGTCAATATATATATATTGATATATATTTGAAAAAATATATATAAATGATATATATAATTATATATATAATATAATATATATTTATATAATTATTATAATTAATATATAATATATAATTATATATAATATATAAATATATAATTTAATAATTATATAATTATTAATTAATATATAATTAATATAATTATATATTTATATAATTTATGTATAATAAATATAATAATATATGAATTATATATAAATATATATATTTTATATATATAAATATATATATTTATATATTTCAGAATATATAAAGCACTAACCCTAAACTTAAAAAAAAAAATGGCAATTGAATGTCATCAAATTTTTAAATTCTCATTCTTTAGGAGACACTCTTAAGAAAATTAAAATCAAGTCACAGGTTGGGAAAAAATATTTGCAAAATACATATCTGATGAAGAGTCTGTATCCAGAATAAAGAATTCTAACTCAATAATAAGGCAAACAATCAAACAATCCTCTAAGAAAATGTGTGAAATTTTTAACATATACTCTAATAAATCATTAATTGCTAAGGAAATACAAAGTCAACTACACTGAAATGCTATTTCATACCTACCAGAATGGCAAAATTTTGGAAATAAAAAAACAAAGTACTGGCAAGGATATTAAGCAACTGGTACTCTCATACAATGCTAATAGGAATGCCACATATTGGAAGAAAAACCACTTTGTAAAAATTGGGAAATTTCTTAGAAATTTAAATGTGCACTGAACTTTTATACCTGATATAAATAAAAATATATGTCCACAGAAAGACTTGCATGTGCTAAGATCAGCTTTATCTGTAATAACTAGGCTGGAAACAACCCACATGTCTACCTACAGGTGGATGAATAAACAAACCATAGCACATCCATTCAACAAAATAATACTCAAGAAAAAAAAAAAGGAATGAGCTACTGACATATGCAAACAATATGAATTAATCTCATGAGCATTATGTTAAGCAAAAAAAGACAGGCCAAAACACCACTAGTCCACCTATATGAAGTTCTGATAAATGCAAAATTGCATGAACAAAAATCAAGTCAGTAGTTGCCAGGGGCTAGTAGAAAAAGTGTCATTTCACAGAATTGAGATAAAATAGGTTTTAAGAAAAGAAAATAAAAATGGCCCCTAAATATATATATATAAAAAAAAGATGCTTGGGATCCCTGGGTGGCGCAGCGGTTTGGCGCCTGCCTTTGGCCCAGGGCATGATCCTGGAGACCTGGGATCAAGTCCCACATCAGGCTCCCGGTGCATGGAGCCTGCTTCTCCCTCTGCCTGTGTCTCTGCCTCTCTCTCTCTCTCTGTGTGTGTGACTATCATAAATAAATAAAAATAAAAATAAAAAAAAAGATGCTTAATGTCATCAGTTACAAAGGAAATGCTTATTAAAATCACAATGTGATACTGTTTAACATGATTAGATTGATAAAATTAAAGTTAGACAATACAAAGTTTGGAGGAAGATCTGACACTATAAGCATGTTCAAACACTGATAGTGGGAGTATAAACTGGTGCAACCATTCTAGAGAACACTGGCATTACCAAGTTGAACAAAAGGATGCCCTATGATCCTGTCATTATAATTATGTATATCATAGAAAACAATTACCCCTGCATTAGGAGCCGTGCACATTGCAATATACTCATGGCAGCTCTGTAATAGAAAAACACAACCTGGGAACATTCCAATTAGCCACAAACAGTAAAACGGATAGATTGTTCCTAAATTCTTATATAGGAGTATTATATAGCTACTAGAAATGAATGATTCCGTACCAACTCAAACATACCAATGTGGTTCAAACTCAAGTGTGTTTAACAAAATATGTCAACCACCATATATGTTGTATTGGTAAAGTTCTAAATAGGAAAACTCAACACTACACTGTTTAGGGAGATGCAAAAATGTGATTTAAAAATACAAGGAGGAACAAGAGACCATTTAATGCACAGTTCAGAATAGTAGTTACTCTAAGGCAGAAATGGTGGGGAGCCATTGGAGAAGGAGTTACAGGAGAGTAAAATTATGGACAACATTATGTTTCTTAAACTGAATGGTATATACATGGGTGTTCAATACTATCCCTTATTATTATTCTTTAATGTAGACCCATATGTTATATGAATTCTTTTTATACTTTACATCAAAAGTATTACATCAAAAATAAGGCACTTTGTCTCATTATAGAAGACAGATTCCGATTTCTGGCTCTGTATTGGTTAGCTATGCAACCATGCACAAGTCACTTTAATGCACTGGGTCTTATTTCCAACCCTCTTTAAAATGGGAAGATTTTCCCAAACACATTGTGCTCACAAATATAAAGAAAAATATTGTTATAGTAGACTCCGTGAAAACTAAGCACAAAAGCTAATTTAAAAAGAAGTGACAGACTAAAAGAACATATCTACCAAATACTCTATCCTCAATGCTTAGAACAAGGTCAATACTCAGTAATATTTATTAAATGAATGAATTACTATTCAACAAAAAAGAATATACCTAATATGCAAACAACCCTAAATACATAATTCAGAAAAAGACCAACTATATAATAATATAACAGAAAAAAAACTTGTCAAATCTGTATGTTGTACACCTAAAACTAATGTGTGTCAATTACACTCAATTAAAAAATTTAAATAGATATAAATGACAAACGCTTAGAAGTATGGACTACTTGAGTTACGCTCAAAGAAATTCAAACTGAGGGATCCCTGGGTGGCGCAGCAGTTTGGCGCCTGCCTTTGGCCCAGGGCGCGATCCTGGAGACTCGGGATCGAATCCCACGTCGGGCTCCTGATGCATGGAGCCTGCTTCTCTCTCTGCCTCTCTCTCTCCCTCACTGTGTGCCTATCATAAATAAATAACATAAAATTAAAAAAAAAATTCAAACTGAAATAACTTTGAAATGGTATGTGGAGGGAAGGATTTTTGTTGTTGGTTTTTTTTTTAATTTTCTTTTAATTTTTATTTATTTATGATAGTCACAGAGAGAGAGAGAGAGAGAGGCAGAGACACAGGCAGAGGGAGAAGCAGGCTCCATGCACGGGATCCCGACGTGGGATTCGATCCCGGGTCTCCAGGATCGCACCCTGGGCCAAAGGCAGGCGCTAAACCGCTGCGCCACCCAGGGATCCCTGTTGTTGTTTTTAACGGGAAAATGTAGAAGATTGATAAATCCATTGCCGATGGAGCTATGGAGGAAAATAACCTGCTGCATTTTTTATGGAGTTGAAAGTGATGGCATAGAATTTGGTGAGGTTGTCAATTTCAGAATTCTTGGGGAAGAGATTTGGACTTCCACAGCACAGAATTGTCAGAAAGCTAATTAAGGTAAGTCCATTTTATCTAAATTTCAAGACTCAGTATTTATGAATTCCTCTGTGTGTGTGTGTGTGTGTGTGTGTGTGTGTGTGTGTGTAGTGAAAAATAAACATAAGACTGTCAGCAGCAATTGCTTCGAGAGAAGTAACAAGAGAAATATGAGGTTATTTTCACATTTTACTCTAATTTACCAAACTTACTCAACAAGAATGACATGTTGGCACTTTTTAATTTAACTTTTAAATTTTAAAAAGAAAATATAAATATAGTTGGAGATGCTAAAAAAATTACATGACAGACACCCATACAGACTTGAAAGTTGACAGTTTGGCAGATTTTCCTTACAACTATTTTTCTTTAAGAAATACAAATTTCCAGGGCACTTGAGCAGCTCAGTTGGTTAAGCAACTGACCCTTTGTTTCTGCTCAGGGCATGATCTAAGGGTCATGAGATGGATCCCACATTGGGCTCCACACTCTGTACAGTCTGCTTCAGAGTCTCTCCCTCTCCCTCCCCCTCTGCCTCTCTCCCTGCTCATACTCTCTCTCTCTCTCTCTCTCTCTCTCTCTCTAAAATAAATAACATCTTTTAAAAAATAAAAAAATAAATCTTTAAAAATGAAAAAGAAATATAGACTCTCCCTCCCAAGAAAAATACAAACTTCCCAAATAGATTTAAAAACCATTTCCCTTTCTCCTTCTGCTTACTCCATCTTTAGACAGTATCGCTGTCTTGAATCTGGTATCCTTTTTCATGATGATTTTATACTTTTTATCATATATAAATATCCATAAAAATAAATTTCACTGTTTTTGTTACATTAAAAACCATATATTTTAATGAGAATTTTAATAACACATTCATGCTCTTGTTGTAAGGTTTCCATAAAATATATGTACCAGAGTATCATCTGGTTAGCATAGTCTGGCAGTCTGAGTTTGACTATTTTTGGAGCTGGTGGGTTAGTGATAAGCCACCTTTCAGAGCATGTATTGATAGATATGAAAACCTTTGCATTTAGGTCTGAAGGACAAAGGGGAAGTTTAGATTAGTGTTTGTGCCTTAAGCACAAGAGAGAGAGAAAAGTATCTAGATAATAGGACGTGGTTGCTATCTTGTCCCTGACCAGCCAGTGAAGAAGGAGCTATTATCACAGGAAACTTGGGAAGACTTTATGCCAACCAATGTTGAGGCACAGAGGTCTGAATCCAACTCTCTGGAAACCCAGCCATGACATTGCAAGGGTCCCTTCATGGCAGCAAGAATAATGGGAAGCCAAGAGAAGCCCAAGCATCACGGAGAATGGATTAACCCATAAGGATCAACTATAGCCAATGGCTGTTTTATAAGCAAATTTGAGACTACCCTTGTGTATCTCCAACAAACAGCTAGGAAAGAGGTAACTTCTCAAGAGAGTTTAAAGACCCTACATTGTGGGTGGTAACAATGCCAGGATTTTATTGACTTGTTCAATAAATATTTAGTATGCAACTTTTTTGTGCAGGGTCTCTAAGTTCCTAGAGAAACCATGGTGACAAAATACAGCATACATTCTGTATTTTCATGGAGCCAACAGCGCCATGAAGAAAACAGATTGGGTCACATGATAAAAGGGCTCTCAATGGAGGAGTAACTTTCAATATGGTGATCCAACAAGGCAGATAATACATAAATAATACATACCAAGAGGAAATCAAAGATGTCAATCTATAGAGAAAACATGTTCTATTCAATGGGAACGGCATACACAAAGGCCCAGGGGAGGCTGTTAGGTTGCTGTGTTCAAGGAATGGAAAAATTAGTGTAGTTGAAGGATTGTGAGTGACTGAGGGGCAAGATATGGATGAGAAAGACAGAGTCTTGCAGAGGCAGCAAAATTGAGATTTTACTCAAACCAGAAGGGTTCTTAATGTTCATATGACCACATATGTACTCATACATTTGGAAACACCTAAACCATATGAGTTGTAATACAAACGATTACTATTACATATCAGGACTTTTATCTTGAAAGTAAAGGATTTTCTCCCATTATCACACAACTGAATGAAGTAGCAGAATACAGGGATTAAGATTCACACAGTTTGGGGATAAATCAGAGCTCTATCACTCATCATATGACTTTCTAGGGCCTCAATTTTATCATCTGAAAATGAACATAACGAATACAATCCTTTGTTTTCTTTACCTCGCAGAGCTGTTATATGGAACAATTAGTCATATGTAAATACTCCATAAAGAGTTAATTCCCTTGAAAGAGATAAATTCTATCTTGTGAGTATACTTATAGAATAGAATATTCTGTGATGGATTTTGATGGGATGTATTACATGTTTCTGCTATAGTAACCACAGAGTCAACTTTCAGTATCCCTACTAACTGATAAAATTATTTAGGTAATACAAAATTTGTTTTAGTTCCTCTGAAACAGATTATATTTTACAGCATATTGGCTTTAAAATTATGTTTAGCCAAGTTCCTTTTTTTTTTGATATTTAATTTATTTATTCATGAGACACAGAGAGAGAGAGGCAGAGACATAGGCAGAGGGAGAAATAGGCTCTCTCTAGGGAGCCTGATGTGGGACTCAATCCCAAGACCCCAGGACCACAATCCAAGCCAAAGGCAGACACTCAACCACTGAGGTACCCAGGTGCCTCTAAGCCAAGTTCTTACATAATTTGCAGGCCTCTGAAAGTGAAAATTTTTAAAACTTAACTCATTATCCCTCCATGGCAGCCTTGCTCTCATGTGCCTTTGTTGGCAATAAACTGTGCACCCATACCCAGAGTAGAAATAGTTCAACTCTGTGCCCTTTATCCCTACTCCCAACCAATCACCAAGACCTCTCACTTCTAACTTAGACATATCTTATAAATTTAGGCCCTTCCCTCCCATTTCTCTAGACTTATCTTCCTTGGAAACCTCATCACCTATCTGGGGGACTAACAATTGCTATTATTTCTGGAGTATGCACTATGTGCCAGGCACTGTTCTAAACCCTTTATAATCTTCAGATTGCCCCATGAAGAAAGTACTGTTAATTACTTATAATTTATAAATGGGAAAACCAAGGCATAGAGTGTTTGAGCACCCTTTTCAAGGCCATAAAGCTAATAAACAGCAGAGCCCACATTAGACCCGCCCAACTCCCCCCATCCCCAGGGAGTCTGAATGCCAGGTTCCATGTCACCTCACTCTGACTTCCCTCCACATTACTGCCACAAAATTATCATCTAAAATGAATCTGATCTTGTCATTTCTCCGCTTTTAGTAATATCCTATTAGCCCATCATTGCCTTCCAGACACACTTCCTAACATGAAAATTAAGGGCCTTTACCACTCAGCCCTAACTACCTTTCTCACCTATCATCTGATCCCATAATCAATCCATTGTCCTGTAGACCTGGTGCCCTGAGATTTTCACCGCATCATGTCCCGGCCTCCCTGCCTCTGCAAATGCTATTTTTTCTACTTGAAAAGACACTCCGCAGGGGTCCTAGGTAGTGCAGTTGGTTAAGTTCTGACTCTTGGTTTAGGTTCAGGTCCTGATCTCAGGGTCATGAGATCTAACCCCATGTTGAGCTCTGTGCTCAGTATGGAGTCTTTTTGAGACTCTCTCTGCCCCTCCTCCCTACACACATTTTCATAAATAAATAAATAAATAAATAAATAGATAAATAAATAAATAAATAAGAAACTCCCTCATTTCTCTGCCTGTGGCAATCTGACTTCAAGATACAGACCAGGATGTGAGGGCGATCTGGCTGCAACATCTGTCACCCCATTGATCGCCAGGGTTGATTCGGCTGATCTGGCTAGCTAGGCGGGTGTCCCCTTCCTCCCTCACAGCTCCATGTGCGACCCTCCCGAAGCTGAGCGCTCGGTGGAAGAGGACGACCATCCCCGATAGAGGAGGACCGTTCTTCGGTCAAGGGTATACGAGTAGCTGCATGCACTCCCCTGCTAGAACCTCCAAACAAGCTCTCAAGATACAGACCAAATGACACTGGACCTCAGCTTTACCATTATACAATGAGCATAATAATTATTCTTTTCCTCATCTTACAAGGAAACTATCAGGGCCAAATAATATGTAAAAACTTTGTAAGACCAAAGTACTTACATGTGGTAGGGCATAAGCAAAGCTATTCAACTGTAAGGTTTTACACTCTTTCCTACTCCTTCGAAGGAGAAAGGATTTGTAGCCTTCCTTTCCTTGGACTGTCAAGATAAAAATGGGAAGCAGAAAGGAGATATTCAATCAGTCAAAATGTCCTACAATTTTGAGGGTTTGAATTGAAAAGGGGGGGTTACTGAGATATTTTTGGATGTACAGCTTGATATCAGTAAGAAAGATGAGGAAAAATTTAAGGTGGTTTGGATATGTTTTAAATATTTCCCTTATCATGTCTTCTCAAGAGAGATACAAATAGTTTTTCAAATGGTTTTGGGGTTTCTGACTGATGTTTCTTTGATAGCGGTGTCAATATAAGACCACCATACACATGGGATTTATACAGCCCACTCTTGTGGGTGTAAGTCCCTCTGTGATTCCACCATGCAGGTAGAATTTGTCTGCTTGCAATGAACCATGTTCATCCCCCTCTTCTGGTGTAACTTGCTGTATATCACAACGTCCCATTAACATGAGTTACACACACCATACACACACACCTTCCCTACCTCAAACATAGATCATGAGAGTCTCAATGACAGGGATTAAATAATATTTACCTTCATATTCCTAACATCTTCCATCGTTCTTAGTCCTGGTTGCCTGAAGAGATGGAAATCCCAAGACAAGGGAAGGGTCCAGTTCACTTTTCCTCTTCTAACTCCTTTTTTTAAAAGATATCCACAGAGAGAAGTCTTTATGTTCTTGTAGTTCATTTGTCAGTTCTACTATTTGCCAGAAGCAACTCTTTACAGAAAAGGAGAAGAGGATTTCACCAGGAGATGAGAAGTCTAAGGCCTAAGGCCATGTCTGCTGTCATCAGCCAGCGAGTTTCCTTAGATAGATCAGGCCAAGTCCTGAGCTTCAGTCCCTCACTAGCAAATGAGAAATCTAGACTCAATGGTCTTTATGGATTTTTAAGGTCTAAAATTCAATGATCTCTTAGTAATACTTGGCCCCACATGTCTTTGTAGGAATTAGGGGGCATGGGACAGAAAAAAACAGAAAATTCTGGGAGGGAGAGGTTTTCATTTCACTTGAGTTTCTGTTTCCTTGGACCACTTCTGTCCCTTCTTGCTCTCCTCAGCAGAAAGCTCTGTTCTTCATACCTGATTAGGTGTCTCGGAAAGAGACAAAGGCCAGAGAGGATGCAAAATGATTTGCAAAGAAGCCAAAAGGGGAATTCTGTAACTGTGTATTTTTCCACTCTGTTCTAATTTAAAACCACTTACAAGTGACAATTCCCAACCCGAGGCAGGTGCCATGTGGTAGCTCATTATACCCTCGGGACCCCGTGTAAATCTTTTTTCTGAGAACAGCTATTGTCTTCCAAGGAAAAGCTTTTAGCATAATGGCAGGCTGAATAGAACATTGCTTTTGTGAGAATATTTTTAAGAAAAAGAAAAAGAGAAAGGTATTCTTTAAGGACTACAAATGCAGCTCCTGGCCTCCCCTACTTCAGGCCCCCCGGAAAGAACAGTGTGTGAGCCAGAGGAGGCCGTGGCGGTGGAGGGAGATGATCTCACCTCCAGAGACTACAAAGGTTACGCTCTGCTCTTTTTGGTTATAACTGTAGGGTGGAGGTGTCTCCAGTTGCAAAAATAGCAGGTCCACCCCCTCCCATCCACCTTTGTTGTTTCCTGACTTCTCAGGAGTCAGTGAGTCAGTCAGTGACGAGTTGCTTCAAGAATGAGAGTTTCTAACAAGAGAATGCCATTTTTCCCCACAGAAAATTCTTCTCAACTAACTTGTGAGAACAGTCAAGACAATCTTATTTGTTTTTTGATTTGATTGTTTTTTTTGGTTTTTTTTTAGAGAGAGAGCATAAGAGAAGTAGGGGCAGAGGGAGATGATGAGAGATTTGAAAGGAAGAGGGGGAGGGCAGGGGGAAGGAGGGCCAGGGGAGAGAGAAGGAATCTCAAGCAGACTTCCTGCTGAGCTTGGAGCCCAACACCAGGCTCAGTCCCACAAGCCCGAGATCAAGACCTGAGACTAAAGCAAGAATCAGACACTCAACCAACTGAGCCATCCAGGTGCCCCAAGACAATATTGTTAGAGAATCTGAATACATCAATGTCCAAAAGAAGGAGGAATTTGGCAATAAAGCTCCTGAAAAAAGATGAAGCATCCATCACAGAGACATAGCTCCCCAACTAGAGACACAGCTCCCCAAATTAAAAAGGGACCCAACTTTCTCTGGGTTGAAATGGTAATTTAGAAAATGAGGTCATGGGGGAAATGTGGAAAAAATGGAAAAGTAAACAAAATGATGGCAGTCTTTAAGAATCAGTGTGTCCTGTTTGTGCACCTTTCTGAGGAATCTCCAAGGTACGACAGATTCTTTTTTTTTTTTTTTTAACATTGCACTTTTAATTATTCTTGAGAATAATAATTCACTGAGAGAGGGGCAGATACATAGGCAGAGGGAAAAGCAGGCTCCCTGCGAGGAGCCCGATGCAGGACTCAGTCCCAGGACTCTGGGATCCTGACCTGAGCCAAAGGCACCCAGGCGACCCGAGGGCAGATTCTGAAGGACAGGGCCACCTTGGAACTGTGGGCTAGTGGTCTGGGGTCTCCTCCCTGAGCAACCACTTACCACCCTGGTGGCCTCCGGCAGCTTATTCACCCAAAGCCAGCTTTAACTCAGCCATTTGCAAAATAGAGATTATGATGAACGTAGGAAGGTCTGTGACAATAGAGGCGGCCCTTCTGCAAGAAGCAGAAAGCAGGCCTGGTTGGGGAAATGGCTGAGCCTCAGAGACACAGGACCATTCTCCTCTCTGGGTTTCTCACTCACTTCCACTAGGATTTGAGTAAGCAATGACCTTCAGTGCAAATCCAAAAAGAAGACTACACACACACATACAATCCATGAAAAGTACATAAACTTTAGAAAATATGACTTCTCTACTCTCTATTTTGAAGTTGCATATTCAAAGCATCTGTTAATCAAAGTACCTATTAATATACAATGTATGAAGGATCTAACCATGCTAAGTGTAATTATGCCAGAACACCATTAGCAGAGGGAGCCTAGTCTCAGAAAGCATTAAAAACAACTTCCTGGATCCATCTCACCTGCCAAACCTGTCCCCAGACCTGCTCAGGTGATACCCTCTGCTCCAACCTGGTGGAGCCTCTGCAGTGTTCTTTTGGATGCTGTTTACTCCTCACTCAACATTCTGCTCTACAAATCCCAAATGTTCAGGGCTCCTCTGACATCTGGAATCCTACCAGGTAGAAAGGGCCTTGACCTGGTAATTCTCCAGGGCCTCATCCGCTAAGATCCTGAAGCTAGAATAAGCTGTTAGTCCTTTTGTAACGGTTCCTTTTATCATCCATTTCACTTCAAGCCTGTCTCCTCCGTAATGATCTCAGGGACAATTTCTCAGACAACTTCCCTGTTCACTGTCCCACTGAAAAGGGCAGAGAGTGACTTTGCTCTTGGAGCTCTGCCAGCATTTTGGCTCTGAGGTGTGAAGTGAGTATTTTCCCCTGGGAGCACAGAGAGGAGGCACTGGTCCTCAATTCTCCAGACAGCCGTAAAAGATGCACCAGGGAAACTGGGCTACCACTGAGCTGAAAATATATTTATCAAGAAAATAAAGCTAAATGTTTCCAGGAAAATATCTGCTTAAAAAAATGCTTTTAAAAAATAAAGCAAGCCAAATTAATCCTTCTTGGAGACTCTCTGGAGCCCAGGTCCCAGGAAGGAATAAAAGTAATCAATAAATTATCCTCAGTAACCCCTAGGTCTGGGATTTTCAGTCCAACCTCTACAGGAACCAGCCTTGAGCAAGGGGTCTTCTCCCTGGGTCCCAGAGCCACGCTGTTATTTCTTGGGTTTCTAAAATCAGAAAGAAGTGATAATCCTACACCATGGAAAGAAAGTCTTTTGGTGCACAAATAGCTCTGTATGAAGTCTGAGTGGCAGCTGCTGCACCAGAAACTACCCAAATCACAGCAAAACACACTGTAGAATGACAAGGGCCTCATCCTGGGAGGGAGGAAGCCGGGGAGACAATTGGAGCTCACCAGGAGAGAGGCCTGCCTGCAGGAGAGTCTTGAGCTCCTGGCTCATTTGCTACTTTTTTCCATCCTAAAAGTTTAGATATATGTATATTACCTTGCTGAGGAAGTTGTTTATTCTGTAGCCCAGTATCTAGAGCCTATAGTCTGAGATTATGTCCCCAGCCCTACAGCCCAGCCACTCAATCTCAGCTCTGTACTGGGATGTGAGGGGTCTGAATCTTCTCTTCCCCTCTGCCTTCCTGTCACAATATCAGAAACAGCCTCCATGAAAAGGTTTCCACTGGGTTAGGAAAGGAAAAATAAAATTCACTGTGAGCAGGAAGAGGATAATATGTTTATTTGTAGTCAACTTAGTGTGAACTGCTTTAACAACATTAACAACGAAGCTGGCTTCTAATAATGTCAGGATATGAAGTAGGGAGGAAGGAAAGTTCTGGTTCTGAGCGGAATATGAACACCTGTTCAAATGACTGTGTTAGGACATCCTTTGTGTGTATGGACTCTCAAATCAGAATAACAAAATCAGAAACCAACCAGGAGCCACCACGAACTAGGGAGGGTAGTTAATTCTCTGAGCTTCCACTTACCTCAACTGTAAAATGGATGACTTCAGTCACCATTACAAAGAAAGATACCAATACCGAGCAGCTGCACGGTGCATACAAATAGACTTTCAGTGTTCAAGCAAGGTAAGTTGCCACTCCTCTAAGCATGACTTGGCAGAGGAGGAGGGTAGTGCAGTCAGGGCACCAGTCTTTGTCATATTTACCTGTGTGACCTCAGATTAATTCCAATTACACAACTTGCAGGGCCCTTTGCAAAATGAAAATGTAGGGCTTCTTGTGGAAAAAGTTTTAAAGAATTGAAGCAAAGTGCACGGCCCTTCTAAGCATGGGACGTGTACCATTGTGTATTTGGCACACCTATGAAGAAGGGCTCTCATTCATCCTCTTTTGTGGCACAGAGCTCCAATTTCCTCTGGGTCCAGCTCAATGATTGTCACTTGCAAGTCTACTGTGCCTCAAGGAGAATGAACAGCATTCATGGCACCATCATCTGGGTCCTCCCCACATCTTTCCAGGATATTCCTCCTTTTTAAAAAAATATTATAATTATTTATTTGAGAGAGAGAGAGGGGGGGGAGAGAGAGAGAGAGAGAGAGAGAGAGAGAGAGAGAGAGAGAGAAAACACAGCAAGGGGAGGGGAGAGGGAGAAGCATATTTCCTGCTGGGCTGGAAGCCCAATACAGTGCTCCATCCCAGAATGCTGGGATCATGACCTAAGCAAAAAGCAGAGGCTTAACAACTGAACCACCTAGGCAACCCAGAAAACTTCTTAAGATAAACAACAGCTGACATATCAGTACTTTTAGAAAAATATTTATCTACTAATTGAGAGAAAGAAAGAGAGAGAGAGAGAAGGAGAAAGAGAAGGGGGGAGGAGCAGAGGGAGAAGGAGATGGAGAATCCCCAAGCAGACTCCCTGCTGAGCATGGAGCGCAATGCAGGGCTCCATCCCAGCACCCTGAGATCATGACCTGAACCCAAACCAAGAGCCAGCTGTTCAACCAACTGAGCCACCCAAGCACCCCTCAGCACACGTTTAAGAGAGAAAACTCATAAGAGCACACATTTATGATTACTAATCTTATGTTAGTAGACAGAAACCAGACTCCTGTGATTCACATAGGGTATGCTAAGATTTCTTTTTTTATTAACTGAACTATTTCAGAGTGCCAAATTATTTAAGGATTTTTACCATGTTTTAAGTCCTCTCCTTAAAGTAGGAATGATCTTTCTAGTTATGACACCAACAAAAGCACCAGTGTCAGCGTACCCAAAAATGTGAAAGCAGAGGCAGCTCCATCCCATAATTATATGTTGGGTTCTTTCCTAGTTCCTATTTAGAAACTAAAGCTTCAGACCACAGGCTTACACAGATCTACTTTCTTACATAAATAATCATCCAGTGAAGGTCGTGCTGGAAGGATTGCCGTCTCTAACTTCCAAGAACTGCTCATGTGCAAGCAGAGGACTCCGTGACTGTTAAAGAAATTGCTCTTAAATTCATGAAACACGTAAGAGAATTTTCGGAAAATCCCTTATTATTCATTAAAGTATTTTAGGGCCTCATTAATTCAGATGGGATAATCAGTTGTTGATTAGCCAGGTTGTTAAGCATCCATTGTCAGATGCTGATGGGGTATGAGAAATTACATTTCGTATCCACCAAAGAGTCACCTGAAAGTGGTTAGCACTTCATCAGATATGGCTGCATCTTCTGGGGATAAATTAGCCAGATTTTTACTCCCCAGTCTTTTTTTTCATCTCACAAACTTTTCTGTATTGCAAAACAGCCTTCATTCTGTTTAGTTTTGCCTAAAATATGTCAAAAGCCAACTTTAAAGGCTAATTGGTTACAGGTAAGTCACACTAATGTTCAGGGCTCTAAGATTTCGGGGGTACGTGTGTGTGTGTGTGTGTGTGTGTGTGTGTGTGTGTGTGTGTTTGGTTTGACAGTTCTTGGCTAGAGCCTCCTCCACATTGTCAGCCCTTCAAATCCAAATGGTATTCAATCTCAAGCAGATTCTTCATCCAGGGCTCCAAAACTCAACTTTCTTCCTTTCCAGCCCTTGTCTGACCTTGGGAGCAGTATAACAGCAGTGAGCATGGGCAGAAGAGGCCCTGACTGAAAAATGTGACTCCAGTCTTGGTTCTGTTTTAGGAGAGGAAGTGACTGTCGCTAGTAAACTGTTCTCATTTACAAAAAGTCTTCCTCTCCCTGACAGTTTGCAATTTATTTTTTCTCCCTTTACCAAAAGGGCAATGTTAATATTTACCCTTTGCATTGTACCAAGAGTGGGAAGTACATTTCTAAAACGACAGACCACTCCCCAACCCTTTGTGAAGCTTCTGACCTCAACAGGACAGGGATCATCCAAGGCTGTGAGGACACCCCACGACCACCAAATCTTCAAAGAGCGTTGTCATTTTTTACTCACGGAACTGCTCCAGATGGTCAGAGCTACTGGACTCAGGCATGGCTGTGATGGTCACCAATGGACACGAATTCCCTCCCAACGTCTGGCAGAGAACCTCCTGGCGGAAGTAGATTTGCTTGCGGTTCACACTTTTTTCCAGGATATCAAGGTGAGTCTGGAGCAGAGATGAAACAGAAGTGATTATTATTCATGAAATCTTTTGACAATAATAATAGAAAATAGCAACAGAGCTTATCTTCATTTATCTCCTTCTAGGTTAGGCATACTTTTGTTCACCTAGTGTACCTGATATTGGGCATTAAGTGATTAACAACAGGGCTATTCCTATTTGCTAGGAGAAGTTCAGGGAGGCTGAACAGGAAACACAATTTTTGCACATCTTCACAATAGAATATCTGTTTTCGAGTGGCACTGAAACAAAGAAGGCAGGGCATACAGCATGTTTCCCATCACAGAGGGATATAAAGGATGTGGGCATGAAGAGAGAGCACAACCAGGACACTTGGGAACATGAGACAGAGAGCTTCAGCAGCACGTATCACTTTAGAACCAAGCAATATAAAGAGTGTTGTAAGCAGGGATCCCTGGGTGGCACAGCAGTTTAGCTCCTGCCTTTGCCCCAGGGTGCGATCCTGGAAACCTAGGATCGAATCCCACGTCGGGCTCCCGGTGCATGGAGTCTGCTTCTCCCTCTGCCTGTGTCTCTGCCTCTCTCTCTCTCTCTCTCTGTGTGACTATCATAAAAAAAAAAAATTAAAAGAGTGTTGTAAGCACATTAAAGGATAATACAAAGCACTGATCCAGGTGGGATGCTAGGTAAAGAGAACAGTGAACTAGTAGTGATTATTTTTTCTACCCTACCTTCCCATTCACTCATTTAAAGCACAGAAAGATACAGAAATGGGATAGTCATTGAAACTAAGACTCATCAATCTTTAAGACCTCCAACTATATTTTCTCTAGTTTGAACAGTGGGATTGATCAGAAAAAGAGATTAAGAGAGTTCCTCCCACCCATACTGCACACCCTGACAACAGTGACATAGTCACCTCGACTGTGAGAGAGTAACTAGAGAGAGAAGCTTCCCCCTCCAGCACAAGAACATTAGTGTACTAAACTTATCCTTCCTGCTGAGGAGCTAAAGTTTTCACCATAATCAAGAAGGTATTATGGCCAAGGAGAAACTGCCCACCTTGTTTTTTTGACAAATAACATGCCTCCTAGATAAATAAAATAAACATGAAACCTATGAAAAAAAAATATTCATAAGACATATCATTGAAAAGGGAGCAGTGCCCTCAAAAAGTAAAGGATGTGCTTACATGCAGAAAGGACTTACTATGAAAGTGGTCAGCAGACTAAGGGCTCCCCCAAAGATCCATGCCCTAATCTTCCAAACTCGTAAATATGTTACCTTCCGTGGCAAAAGTGACTTTGTGGATATATTTAGGATTAAGGTCAGCTTGAGATGGGGAAGTTATACCACATTATTCAGCTGGGGCCTATCTAATCACAAGTGCTTAAAAGCAGGGAACTTGTCCCATCTGCAGAGAACCAGAGATGGTAGCATGAGAAGGACTCAGGATGCCATTGTTGGCTTTGAAGATGAAGGAAGCAGGTCAAAAGCCAAGGAACATGGTTTCCTTTAAAAACTGGAAAAGGCAAGAAAATGGATTCTTCTCCAATAGTCTCCAGAAGGAATGTGGCCCCAATACCTTGAATTTGTCCCAGTATGACTCATGTTGAACTTCTAACTTAAAGAGTATAAAACAAAACAAAACAAAAGATTATTGTTTGAGCCATTAAGTTTGTGATAATTTGTTCCATCAGTAACAGAAAAGTAATATACAAGTAAACAAGAAAAAGAATTTTCTAAACTAAGTAAAAATCCTAGCAATTGGGTAAAAGTAGACTAAAACCTACTTGTACTCTATTAAAATATCTGAGTTGCAAGGAGAAAGAAAAAAAATCCCAAGGAAAGAAAATATTACCAGATCATTCTCTGTAACCTTTCTTCTAGCCTCAGGGATATCTGAAAATTTGACCCTGAGTTATATACTCTTTACAATTGAAACCCCAAATCATCTACCCCCACATAGCCTACTGACTTTATTATTCCCTGTCTGTCTCAACATAACTATACTAGTCTAGGTAACTCTTGCCTAGAAAAATATAAATCACAAATAAATTTATTGTTAGTTCCAAGAACATCTCATCAACTCTTCAACAGAAAGCTACAACTGACTCTTTGATCCAAGACCTTTAGAGCTCCTCTCCTCAAGATTTTTGTCTTACAGTATCCCTCAATCTTAAACCACTGTATCATCATCTTTACCCAATGCTAATCAAGCCCCCACATTAAAAAAATACATTCTCTTAAACAAGACTTTAAAGATTTAATAAATATCTTACCTTCTCCCTTCCCTCTTTGAGGTAGTATCAAGTCTCTGTTACATTCTTCCTTGCAGGTATATTAGTTTACTTTCACTGTTATAACAAATTACCACAAATTTAGTGGACAGAGGCAACACAGATTAATTGTCTTATGTTTCTGGAGGTCCAAAGTCCAAAATGGGCCTTACTGGGCAAAAGCCCAGGTGTTAGAAAAGCTACACTCCCTCTTGGGGCTCCAGAGGATAATTTATTCCCTTGCCTTTACCAGCACCTAGAAGTCACTTGCATTCCTTGCCTCATGGTGCCTTCCTCCATCCCCAATGCCAGCAATCCCATCAATCCCACCTCTGCTTCCACAGTTACATCTCCTCCTCTGATCCTGACTCTTCTGTCTTATTCTTTCTTGTTTAAGGATCTTGTGATTTCCAAACAGGAGAACCTCTCCATCTCAAGACCCTTAACTTGATCACATCTGCAAAATCTCTTGTACCATGTAAAGGAATATCTTCACAAGTTCCAGGGATTAAGATATGAACATCATTGGTGTGTGTGTGGGGGGAGGGGCATTGTTCTGCCCAACACACCAAGGTAAGCAAAAAAATTAACATCTGTCTTAGAAACAGGTTGCTCTGGTGATATTTCTGAATCAGCATTTGACACAATACTAGGTAACAGAATTAGAAGGACTGTGTCTATCCCGTATTTAAGAGGAGAATTCAACTGATACCCATGTACCAAACCAAACCTTTGTACTTCATTCTTGTGATTGTTCATTGAGCAGTGAGTATCAGATATCATTGAGATTCACTGCATGGGAGATTGGAGGGTAGTCTCACACCTCTGAGAAGATAAGGTGACTAAGTATATATACACAAACACACTTAATTAAAAGGCCTATGTAGGGCAGCCTGGGTGGCTCAGAAGTTTAGTGCCACCTTCAGCCCAAGGCGTGATCTTGGAAACGTGGGATCGAGTCCCATGTCAGGTTCCCTGCATGGACCCTGCTTCTCCCTCTATCTGTGTCTCTGCCTCTCACTGCCTCTCTCTGTCTCTCTCTGTGTCTCTCATGAATAAATAAATAAAATCTTTAAAAAAAGAAAGAAAGAAAAAGGCCTATGTAACCAGCTAGGTATGAAAGTAGAAGAAAACCCAGGGCTAATGGCTTTCCTAGGCTAGGGTTAGGTTCATCTCTCATGATCACACACACCCTTAGTCAAGTGTGACTGGGGCAAAAGGATCCATGCCTGGGAGCCCAGAGATCTTCACTAAGCCCTTTGCTGATTTCTTGCCCTATATCCTTTCTCGGGGATAAGTAAATTTTTCCCTGGGAAAGTCTAGTGTGTGTTTGCCAATCTAACTAAAATCAGCACCACTGTTCCTTACTGAGCATAATAGGGGGTTGTGTGTACAATTAGGATTATTTTTAAAAAGTAAGTATATGTGTTTGTGTGTGTAGATAAATCTACACATATACATATATGTACACACAAAAAAAGTCATATGTGAGTCATACTTCCTTCTGCAATACTAGATGCCAGAGAAAAAGGAGTATTCTTAGTGTTTGAAAGTAGAAAAGATTGCTATCACTGCCTTGATTCACTGGTTAACCTAGAACTAGCCAAGTATTTGCTCACAAACACATGTGGCATACGTGCTCAGATGGGCAAGAGCTCAGAAAACACATCACCTTATTTTTACTGAAAATAATAACTTGAAGACATACTTCAGCTGCCCCAAAATCAAACTAAGAAACAATATAATCGGATAGTCCAGTTAAACAAGGTTTGAGTCAACATGACTATTGAAAACATGGTTACTACATAATACAAACATAAAATACAAATATACAAATATAAAATAATAATATAGTATATAAAGCACATTTAAATATAATATGAACATAACAAAAATATAATATAGAAATATAATAGTGCCACTATAAAAAATACTTATGTAGGGAGAAAAATAAAGATTATCAAATCATAATATCGTCATCCAGTTCTAAAATGAAATTAAAAAGAAATGTGCAGTTACCGGTCAGAATGTCTAAAATTAACAACAAAGAAGACAACAGATGGTGAGAATGCAGGAAAAGGGGAACCCTCTTACACTGCTGGTGGGAATGCAAACTGGTGCAGCTATTCTGAAAAACAGTATGGAGGTTCCTAAAAAGTTAAAAATAGAGCTACCCTACAACTCAGCAATTACACTAATAGGTATTTGTCCAAAGGATACAAATACAGTGATTTGAAGGGGCACCTGCACCCTAATGTTTATAGCGGCAACATCCACAATAGCCAAACTATGGAAAGAGCCCAGATGTCCATCAATAGATAAATGGATAGAGAAGATGTAGTACACACACACACACACACGCGCGCACACACACACACATACACACACACTGGAATATTACTCAGCCAATAAAAAGAAACCCTGCCATTTGCAATGACATGGATAGAACTTGAGGGTATTATACTAAATAAAAGTAAGCAAGAGAAAGACAAATACTGTATGATTTCACTCATATGTGGAATTTAAGAAACAAAACAGATTAACATAGGGGAAGGGAAGGAAAAATAAAATAAGATGAAAACAGAGGGAGCCAAATCATAGGAGACTCTTAACTATAGGAAACACACAGCGTTGTTGGAGGGGAGAGGGAGGGGAGGATGGGATAATTGGGGATGGGCATTAGGGAGGCCATGTGATGTAATGAGCACTGATAAATCAATGAATTCTACCTCTAAAACTAATTATACACTGTACATTAATTAAATCGAATTTAAATTTTAAAAGTTTTAAAAAGAGAGAGAGATGCAGGGATACGTGGGTGGCACAGTATCTGTTAGGAATCTGACTCTTGGTTTCTGCTTAGGTTCTGATCTTACAGTCACAGGATGGAGCCCTGCATCGATCTCTGAGCTCAACGCTGAGTCTGCTTGAGTTTCTCCCTCCTTTTCCCTCTGCCCCACCCTGAGCACATTCATATTCTCTCTCTCTCTCTCTCTCTCTCAATCTCTCTCCCTCCCTCTCTTAAATAAATAAATAAATCTTTTTAAAAAGAGATGTGCAGGAGAAGAATAAAGTAAAACAAAACAAGAACTTTTTAAATTTACATAGACATAGTGATATTATATAATCCTTGAGAATAGAAAGGCAATATATCAAGATGACTAAGAGGGTAGGCTCTTGCATCAAACTGCCTTGATTCAAATTTGGGCTGTGGATTCTAGAAAAGGTATGTAAATTCTGTACTTAGCTTCTTTGTGATTCAGTTTTCTTATCTTTCAAAGGGATATAAAAATACTCACCCAAATCAGTGCTTGCTATAATTTAGCCATATACTGTGTGTGAAAAGTGCCTATCATATAGGAAACAATGTTAGCTGATATTACTGATAGAGAAATATAGGCTCAAATACTTTTTTTTTAAGAATAAAAAGGGAAATGCAAGTAGACTTATAAACAGGAAGGGCAAAAAAAATCAAAGAAAATGTGGTTGGTCCATGTTGCATAAGAAAGAGAGAAAGGAAGGAAGGAAGGAAGGAAGGAAGGAAGGAAGGAAGGAAGAAGAAAGGAAGAAGGAAGGAACAAAGGAAGGGAGGAAGGAACAGAGGGAGGGAGGAAGGAAAGAAGTGAAGGAGGAAGAAAGGAAGCAAGAGAGGAAGGAAGGAAGTGAGGGAGGGAGTAAGGGAGGGAGGGAGGAAGTAAGGAAGGGAGGGAAGTAGGAAGGGAGACAGAAAGAAAAGAAAAGCAAAGAAGCATGGAAAATAGCATAAAATCAAAATGACAGAAGTAACATAAAAATTGTTATAAGTATAAATATATTAAACAATCTTATTAAATGATGAAAACATTCAGATTCGTTTTTTTAAAATCACATTGCATATTGTATATAAGAAGTACTTTGAGAGAAAGGAAAGATAATGTGTATGAAAAGCACTCCTAAATTATCTATTTTGTTTGCCTCCACTAAAATATTTTAGGACAGAAATATTGAAACTTAAAGGATAAGCAAACATAAATTAAAATAGGCATAGCAATCGTAATATATGACAAAGTCATATTTAAGACCAAGTACATTAAATAGGATTTAAAAATCTTATTTTGATAAAGGGCACGATTCACAATGAATATATAAAACCCATAAATCTTAAGAATCAAATAACATAGATTGAAATATACAACATAGAAATGGCAAAAGGGGGGGAATGGTACAAAGAGTGGGAGACTCTAATAAAGTGTTGAATAAATCAGCCGCACAAAAACAATGATATAGAATGTTTGAACAATATTGCTTTTATAGATAAATGTCAAACTTTGTCTTTACAGAAAACATTTTTTCTCAGATATCCATGAAACTGTAACAAAAATTAATCATATACAAGGCTTTTAAAAAATCTCCTAAGTTTTCCCCCAGGAAGTAAAAATTGTATAAACTACATTATCTGGCAACAATTAAATGAAATTAAGCATATGTAAAAATGATTTGAAATACAGCAAAAATCAAAACATTACAGAACAGAAAAATATCCTCCTGAGGGAAGCTCATGGAAGAAATTCATGTATGAAAAGAAAAAGTCAATATTAAATCAGTGTAATTAAAGTCCTGGTAGAAGGAGTAGACATCTGGTCTCCTGGGAAAGATGGCCAAGGATAAGTATGGAAATGTCCCTTTCAGGCTGTCAGCTATGTCGCTGCCATCCCTGGTAAAAGGGGAATTTCAGAACCTTAGTTAAAGGAACAAAAACAGTCATGAATTTAGGTAGGACTCTGTGATTGTAAACAAATTATTTTAATCACTTTCGTAAGTTTCTGGGTGAAAGATGCTCCCTATACTAGTTATTACTGAAATCCAGACTGAGTGACCCTTGCTTCACAATATTCTCAAGATTCCAGGTGCCCAAACTGGGAAAACACGATTCTCTTCCGCAGCATCTTCCCCAAATATATTCTGTAGGATGTTACTAAGTGCTGGGGTGTGGACAGGGAGGTGAAGGGGCGGGAAATTCACAGCCACAGCACCGGGAACATGATGAGTTAAAGAAAATGAAACTGCTTTCATGGCTACAGAGCTTTTCAGATTCTTCAATTCGCCAATATGCACCATGAGCCTAGAAGAAAAACTAGCACACAGTGCTTCATGAATTTATACGACCGTTACACTCCTTTTCTTTAAAGATCTTAAAGGATCTTTAAAAAAGATCTTAGGATACTGGAATGCTATAGAATATGCTTTGGAATATGCAATCTTTGCTGAATTGTTTCTATGAGGATTTTTTTTTTTTTCCATCAGAATCATTCATTTGACATTTCATTATGGCTGCAAGGTCCCTTATGGGATGGGTGGGAGCTGTGCGAGCCTTCTTAACAGAAGCACTGGCCATCATTTTGTGATGTCACAAGGTTACAAATAGGCCATAACTCTTTGGTGTCTGATGCCAAATCAAAAAAATAAAAAATAAAACCTAGCTTTTATAAATGATGTGTAGAAAGCAGATTCAGTCTACTGCAGAAGTCATCAAACATAATTAAGTACAAGAGAAAAAAGTCAAAAGAACCAAAACAAAAGCCTCATCGTGCCCATGAACACTGTCCTTCAACCACACTACCTTACAGATGGCAGCTACACTAGTGGTGTGCACCTCATAACATGCAGAGATGTCCAATCACTATGTCACACACCTGAAACGAATGTAACATTGTGCATCAACTCTACTCAACTAAATAAGAAAACATGCCCCCCAGCAGCAAATGTGGGAGGAAGCAAAGTTTCAAAGTTTTCTTCTACTATGAATTCTCTGTTAAAATTTTCAATTATTATATTTTTATGATTAATAATATTACAACCCAATCAATGCCTATCATATTTTAGCTTAAGTTCATTTCTGTAAACTGTACTTGTTCATGCCAACTACCTCCCTACACTCTTCAACAGAATCACTGCCCTGCTCCACCTGCCACCAAATATGCAACACCTCCATCCTTAGGGCATTATCCTGGCTCCAGACATACAGAAGACTTCCAGAAGTAAACCAATGATAAACTTCTGTGGGATTTCCTTTTTTGCAGAAATGAATCTTTGTTGTTCTCTGGAAAACAGTTTTGAGGTGAATGCTCCATCTCCATTTCAGGTCTAGCAGGGCCACGTGTAATTGGACATTGCTGGGATAAATGACGAGAGGAGCAGGCTTCTGAATGCACATGCCAATAACTAAGTATAACCACAGCTCCATAGAAGCCACAGGGGCAGGATTTTTACCATAAAAATGGGAATGAGTTCAAGGCATTATGGGAGCCCCAGGGAGACTGTCGTCGTCTTCTTCTTCTTCTTCTTCTTCTTCTTCTTCTTCTTCTTCTTGGCAATCTATTTTATTTTATTTTATTTTTAATAATAAATTTTTTTTTATTGGTGTTCAATTTGCCAACATACAGAATAACACCAAGTGCTCATCCTGTCAAGTGCCCCTCTCAGTGCCCATCACCCATTCACCCCCACCCCCCGCCCTCCTCCCCTTCCATCACCCCTAGTTCGTTTCCCAGAGTTAGGAGTCTTCATGTTCTGTCTCCCTTTCTGGTGCAGACACTCTGGAAAACTGTGTGGAGGTTCCTCAAAGAGTTAAAAACAGACCTGCCCTACGACCCAGCAAGTTCACTGCTGGGGATTTACCTCAAAGATGCAGATGCAATGAAACGCCGGGACACCTGCACCCCGATGTTTCTAGCAGCAATGTCCACAATAGCCAAACTGTGGAAGGAGCCTCGGTGTCCATCAAAAGATGAATGGATAAAGAAGATGTGGTTTATGTATACAATGGAATATTACTCAGGCATTGGAAATGACAAATACCCACCATTTGCTTCGACGTGGATGGAACTGGAGGGTATTATGCTGAGTGAAATAAGTCAACCGGAGAAGGACAAACATTATATGGTCTCATTCATTTGGGGAATATAAATAATAGTGAAAGGGAATAGAAGGGAAAGGAGACTGTCTTCTTAAAAGAAAATCCTACCTCTCCACGAAAGATGCCAGGCTGATAAGGAGGCTGCAGCCTCATGAGCACTTCTCCACAGGAGCCTGCTGCCCCCTTTCTCCTCTATCAACTACTACCTTAAAACTTCCAGAAAAGATTTCACTTGACCTCAGCAGGTTACCCCACCAATGGCTATTGATAAAGTGAGAAGCACCTGCACTTAAAATCATTTGTTTATCACTGTTATATCCTAAACTGCTATATTCTCTGTCCCCTTAATTCAGAAGAAAGCTCACCCCTAAGGAGATGGCCTATTTTATTTCTATTCCTCAGCTGTCACTTGAATACACTCATCGGAGACTGGAAGCCTTCTCATCACAAGAAAAGAACAAATGGCACCTATCAGCTAAATAAAAGCCATGGAGCATGCTGCCAGCATGTTCTAATGGGCTCTCTCAAACTACCCCAGTCTGCTAGTCTCACTCTCCCTATATTAAACAGACTTAACTTTAAGAAGGGTGAGAAATTATTCATCTCCAGGTATCTGCTCTTAGATTTGCTGATTAGAAAGAAAAGATGATGTTACTATCATTTTTACATTAAAAATAAATGAAGTTATATCACTGACAACTTGGAAAAGAGAGTAAAAAAATTATTTTCATCAACCACCCTAAGACAACCGTCAGTAGCCCTTGTATTTATTTCTTTTAGTCCTTTATTCAGATTTTTTACATGATTTTAATTTTATTATAAGTTACAGAATGAATATGTTCCCATCGGCTCAATGGAGAAAATGATCGCACACCATTATAAAAAAGAGAATAGGGACGCCTAGGTGGCTTAGCGGTTGGGTGTCTGTCTTCAGCTCAGGGCGTGACCCCGGGTCTGGGGATCGAGTCCCACATCGGGCTCCCTGCGAGGAGCCTGCTTCTCTCTCTGCCTGTGTCTCTGTCTCTGTCTCTGTCTCTCTCTCTCTCTCTCAAAAATAAATAAATCTTTTTAAAAAAGAGAGAATAAATGCTCTGATGCTTACCATCTAGTATCAATCACTACATGAATACACTTGGCTAACACTCTCCATGTATCATGTAATTTACCTCTCATAACAACCCATATAGTGAACATTTTTATATGTATGCTGAGCCCTTCTAAAAGATCACACAAATGACATTCTAATTTTCTCTTTTCTTTCCTTCTCCCATTCCTTTTTTCTTTCCCTACACTATACTCCATTTCATCTCTGAAGATAATAGTGGGTGCACCTGCCACCATACGTATGTATGTCTGCTGAGAAATCCTGCTCCAACTTTCAGAGCTTTATGTTCCACTGACATACGGACCCTACTTATGATCACTTTTCTTATCTCTTGCCAACTCATACAATTATACGTTCCCAGCAAGACCCTACTTCCTTGCCCTCTAAAATGTCCATTAGAAACTTTCTTGGGGCCCCTTTTTCAACCTTTACTACTGGCCATGTAGGGACAATCCACTATATAATCCAAAGACTTTAAACAAGTATTGCTAACACTTGAACCATCATTGCAATTATTGACAGCTTGATATGGATGGTTAAAATAGAATTCCATTTGCTTGCTTCATAATTATAATAATATTATATTTCTTTCTTTTTGCTTTATTTTAATACTATAATTTGGACAATTATCCAACAGAGTTCCTGGCAAGCATCTGGAAGATATCAATTTGAAAGAACTAAATGCTAATTCTCTGATTATAAGAGAATAATAAAATTTTTAAGTTGCAAAATTGTATTCACGTTGAAAAACATCCAATCCACATGTCCTCCACTATAAAAGTGTCTGTAATTATTAAACATAATCCATATTATAGGAGATTTACAAATTGTGAATTCCACATAGAAATGTATTTTCCACCCCTCAGCATCACCCTCCAAGTAACATGCAGTTAATTCTGCCCTTGGGGTATCATTCACATTTATTTTATCACTGATCTGTTGGAAGAAAAACTGCTTCTCCTTAGGACATGTCCAAAAATAAAAAGAAGTAGTGTGTACAATGGAATGTACTCATTGCATCCAGGATGGAAGAGATTTTTAAGAGAAGTCATAGAGGCAATTATAGTCTTAAACATAGAAAGAACAAAGACTATGCATCACTGGAAATGTAAAATCCAAAACGGACTATATACATCTTTCATTTTCAAGTAACAAATGTCTGTTCTGCTCATTTAGGAGAAACAAAAACATATTCCTTGTCCTTTGTCTCTTTTTCATTAACTCTCCTCAAACTTCCTTGGTGGGAAGAGATTCCTACTCAACAAACTAAGTAAAGAGGCAATAAGCATTGATTCACCAGATCTCTCCCTCCCTCTTGTGGATACCAGGGAACTCAGAGGGGAGGAGACACCTCTTTTCTCATATTTTTTGTCCCTCCTCAAGGCAAAATTATCCCCCCACACACTGACTCTACTGACTCCCAAGTTCTTTGTTGATTGGAAATTTCAGACCCTGTGGTCTGACAAGAGCACAAAAGGTAAGTGGATCCCAGAGGCATAAGCTGTGATGGACAGTAGCTATGACAACTTTAGCCCACTATTTAGAGGCACATGCAGCCAGCCACCAAGCTCTGTGGTTGTATAATCTCTGATAGTTGGCTGAAGTCATCCACCTGTGGTGTTTATCCGTAATACTGAGTGCCACAGATATGGATGGTTCAGCTGGATAGTGTTCCCCAAAGACAACCTCATTCTTTTCTTTGCTTTAATTGTTTATCTAAATTATATTTAGTTAACCTGTAGTATATTATTAGTTTCAGGGATAAATTTAGTGATTCATCAGTTGCATGTAACACCTAGTGCTCATTACATCACATACCCTCCTTAATGCCCATCACCTAGTTACCCTTCCCCAGACCCACCTCCCGTCCAGCCACTGTCAGTTTGTTTCTTAGAGTTAAGAATATACAATGGAATATTACTTGGCCATCAAAAAGAATGAAATCTTGCCATTTGCAACAATGTGAATGGAGCTAGAGGATATGACGCTAAGTGAAATCAGTCAGTCAGAGAAAGACAAATACTGTAAGATTTCACTCATAGCTGGAATTTAAGAAACAGAACAGATGAGCATAGGGGAATGGAAAAAAAATAAGATAAGCACAGAGAGGGAGCCAAACACAATCCCATTCATACCCCTGGATGCACTGATTGATTCTTGCAGGGTGCCTGCAAGTTGTTTCAAAGTCTGAAACTTTTTCAGCCAGGGCTTGACTGCATCTGGCTTCTTTCTTTAAGTTTCAGACTTTGAAACTGCTTGTAGGCACTTCACAAGAACCTGGCAAAGCATCCCAGGATAAGAATGGGACTGTGTTTGGAGAACAACACTATCCTGCTGAACCACATCCATGGCACTCAGTGTTACAGACAAAAACCATGGGTTGATGACTTGAACCCAACCCAATCAGACATTATACAACCATGTAACTTGATACTACAGGTACCTATAAGAGTAGACTGCAGCTATAGTAGCTACTGTATATCACAGCAGACAAGAACACTGATCTGATCCCAGAGCAGAACTTCTTCTGAATTTTTTTCTACAGAAGAGTAGAAAGGGTGGTACTTCAAAGGCTGGTGCTCTGTTCCCTGCTTGGCCACTAGCTAGATGCAACGTTCTAGTCCCCAGTGTTTGCATCGGTAAATGATGAGAGTGAATCAATTTCCCTAACCCCTCTGAGCTCTAAAGTTTTATATTCACTACCACTGAGAATCACATCAGTGTCTAAGATATTCCAACAAGTGAAAAGAACAGAGTCCTGGACCCATGGATCCTTCCCCCAGTGGAAAGGCAAAATACACACACAAAGAGGAGTTTCCCTTCCCCGGTTGACTTTCCACATGTGGTGCTTCTCGAGCAAGACAATAAAGGCAGCTGTTGAAGGGGATCATGAATCTTGCCTGCTCTAGGTCCCTAGAGGCAAAAAAGCATGTTTTATGGCATAGCTCATGATGCACATTTGTTGGATTAACTTTTTGAGATTTCTAACTGTGATACACAAATAATACTAGTTGTGTATCTTTTGCAATCTGGAAAAGAGTTAAAAAAAAAAAAACACCTCTCTTTAGGCAAGACAGCATATGGGGAGTGGGGCAGATGCACTTTCCTAAAGCAGTTAGCCAAGTGGTTTCAGATATACCTTCTCAATGGAGAAAAACTTTCATTTATACCTGAATATTCCTTTTGAAGGCAAGGGACATTCTTGGTTATTACCTTTTCCCACTCCTTATCACAGACTTACAATGAAGATGCTCATCCTTCGGGCTAAGTGAGAGAGACACTCACACATATAGTGCATATTATTACAAATATGCTAATAACATTTTGCATTAACACAGAGGATGACAGTGCTTTACAGAAGATACTTCTAGCTCATTCATCCTCAGGATAGTCATGAAATAGCTAGGAGGAAAGGGATAGTTTGCCAACTTTTCCAAATGACAGGGAACTGCACAGTGTAATCAGTTTGCTCAAATTCATCCAGTGAGGCATTTGCAGGGCCTGAGAGAACACCAGAATGCTAACTTCAGGCTTGGACTGGCTGACTCCATACCCTTCTCCAGAATAGACTGAGGCCCTTGTTTGCAGTGGTTCAGTGTTTACTTATTCCACTCCTCTAGCACACCCTGGATCCTTCTAGCACCTTCCATCTGAGGCCATGAGAAACAATGCTGAGAAAAGCTGAAGTGGATGCCTGCTCATGGGCTTCTGATTCACTCCCTCAATGGGGCAATGCACTTCAAATCTGCCTCTTGGCTGACCTTCGATTTTTACTGCCATTTCAACTACAGAATCTGACTCCAATCTCATGACTTCATGTTTAAGCTTGAGGGCTACTTAAAGACAGAGCCCCTACAAAATGGCTCCACCTTCTCCTCCACTTGACCTGCCAATGCAGAGCACTGCATGCCACTTGGGCCTTCAGAACACCCCTGGTCATGACCCTGCTCTGTCCACAGCAGCAGCTTGCACCCACAGAAAGCCACCACATTGGTAATAGCAAAGCCTGGCTCCCTTAGGAAGGCCACAGTTCCCCACCAGGATGTCAGGGTCTCCTGGCTGTTTCCAGGGAAGCCCCAAAGAGCCCATTCAGCCCGGCCAGGGTGATGACACTGTCCAGAGGACATTACCATGAGGGCTGTGTAGGTGTATGGATAGTGGTAGGCCAGGTAGCAGGCATCCTCACTGTGCGGAAAGGTGACCACAAAGGTGAGGGTGTAAAAACACTTCTCGGATGCTCCCCCCGCAATGGCTGCACTCTGGCGATAATGATTTCTAAAAGAGAAAGGAGAATGGAGAATGAGAGAGAGGTCCCATATGCTCTAAACCTGCCATGTTATATACACCAGCAAAATGACCTTCATCTGAAACTCTATGTGGGTGAAATTTAGAAAACAGGGAAACTGTCAGGTCATGAGCCAAACTAGTAACATTTAGGCAGGTCCACCTGTCTCCTTTTTTTTTTTTTTTTTAATGTGAGAGAAAAAGCACATGCAAGCAGGGGGAAGGGGGAGAGGGAGAGAGAGAATCTCAAGCAGGCTCCATGCTAGGCTCTGATGCAGAGCTCAATTCCATGACCCTGAGATCACGAACTGAACTCAAGAGTCAGATGTTCAAGTGACTGAGCCACCCAGGTGCCCCAGGTCCACCTGTCTCCTAACTGTGGCGTACATACCAGGAGCCTCTCTTTGCTGTGTCTGTGCATGAAGCCTACAGAGTCACTGAGCTAGAAACCAGTCAGACACGTGAATAATTCTGTGTAACCTAAGATGCAATTGCAGACATATACTTTATTACCCAAATGTAGCTTCTCCCAGCCCCTGCCTCTCCCCAGACACCGTAAAATCTTCCTTTCCCTTCTGCCTGTCAAGTGGCTTTGTTAGTAATCACTACTACTGCATATTGATTTCCAAGTTGACACTTAACCCATGTCACCTTATGTTATCATTGCAACAACCCATTGTGTGGGTAAAGGAACAAAAGCTCAGAAAAATTAATTTGTCAAAGGTCATAAGGCTAAAAAACATGGCCAGTATGGGACTCGAACCCAGACCTGTCATTCTGCAAAGCCTTTGTTCTTTCCACTATACAATACTTGCTTCTCAAAGGAATACATTTGTCACCCCAAATGTGGTTCAGCTTCTTATAGCTTCAGAGTGCACATTTTCCTTTGTCAAAGATGAAGAACCAATTTTGATACTTCAGAGAACAGTATCAAAGTAAATTGCACCCAGAAGTACATTCCGAGCAATATTTTCCCCACACGCTGCCAGTTATGCCCGTGCCTTGCCTGTCAATGCCGTGGCAGCTGTGCAGGCTTTCCTGAGAAATGTTATCATCAAGACTGCATTATGATGCAAAATACACGCGGACACCAAAAGATGTAATTCCACCTTTGAACATTTACAATGCTAGCTTACTTGTTTGTGGTGTTTTGGGGTTTTATTGGGGGGAAAGGGTGGGGGAGAGGAAAGAAATAGCAGGTAATGAATCTCTGTTCTTACAAAATGTAAAAAAATACAGATTATTCTTTTCTGCCTTTTGCGACCTGGTACATGCCACCCCCCCACCACCACCACCAAAGCAAAAACCAACCAACCAAATAAACAAACAAACAAAAAAAATCAGGCAAGCAATAAAGGAAGAAACAGAAAAATACTGTCTTGTTTCTTGTGGTTTTGTGGTTTTTCAATATTAATAAAGCTAGGAATGGCAGTCCTACAAACTATGGTCTGACACATTTCCCCTGCCTCAGCTACTGCCAGCACAGCACCTTGGGGCCCTGGTCATTCTAGGGAGAGAGGGATACCCCCTAACAATGTAAGCACCAAGTGATTCTCCCTGTCACTTTTTAGATCACATTAATAGGACCCATTTCCTTTGTGACTCCAGTGCTAGAAACTTCAAAAAGGCATCTTCACCCATAGTGCCATCTGGCTTTTGATACCTAATTGGGTCTACTTTCTCCATATTTCCCCAAAGTTCCGTACTTTCTTTAGAGCTAAGGCTCTGGTTATTAGAAAGTATGTAAAGAAACAGATGGTAGCTCAGAAAGCATGCAAGCCACATCTGCTCTACCTTTTATTCTATTTCTGATTTCACTCATAAAAGGCTCCATTACAAATGCTCATCCAGTTTACACCTACCTCAACAGGTACTGGGCAATTATACTACTCTAAAATGATGACCCAAGTGAAATAAAATGAGCCAGTCAAAATGGTCAAGACATTGAGAACCAATCAAAGTGTGCAAGAGCACTTCACCTGTAAACATACACATGGGAGCACACACATGTGCACATCCCATATATGCATAGTCATGAAGGTAAAGGCAGGTGGAAACATATACCTAGTGCCTCTGCATCACCAAGTTCTTCACCCACAGAGTGGACACAGAGTCCTCATCTTTCCTCAGGTATAAAAGATTTCCCTGGGGGCCTGTGGGGGTGCTCTCCTTTGACACTTCCCACTATACCATTAAGTACACCAAAGTAACATTATGGGGACATTTCCCATCAGCAAATTCAGCCTTACCCCACCAGCCATCAGAATGAGTGAGAAATGAAGAGAAAGCAAGAATGTGAAATCCCCATCCTGATGCTCTTTCTACCCAGATCAAACCTGGACTCCAGGGAAGAATCAGCTATAGTGAAATGGAAAGAGAAGTAAAATAAGAGGATTCTTAGCTTTTGGACTTCTATGGATCCACGTTCTAGTGATTTAAGGGAAATGTTAAGAATTTGAATGGCAGTTTTGGCTGTATGAAATCCACCTTCTCACAACCCCAATACACACACACACACACACACACACACATACACACACTATAGCTTGGTAGGCAAGAATCTTGTGGGAAAGACTAAAAGCTGCTCACTGATTAGCTAGCCCTCCCCAGGATGGTTGTGGACTGCTGGGATTTGAGGAAAAAAAAAATGAATATCACCTCGTTTATGATGAGTTTCTGCTAAAGAAGATTTCATTACAATCCTAGTCTGAGGCCAAAACTCCAGCTAAGCCTAAAGCAAACATTAAGCTTCCCCAATGGAGTCTCCTGGGGGCCATGCAGGAAAATCCAGATGACTCTACCAATAGCCAAAACCTTCCTCTTCAGGGACACTTTGCCAAGATCACGACTTCTTCAAAACGGAAAGTTCAATAAATCCTTAAAGTAAAACCCTTGACTTGCAACAATTCAATTTGTCCACAATAAAGTTATATTATAATAACAAGTTATTTTGTTTCCCTAATTATGATGTGAGAATTCTGAGGGATGTTTGCAAGGCGGTAACATTCATCTCTTTATATTTTAAGTGGTTCTCATGTTCCTCCTTTGTACTGAAAACCTTTTCCTTTTCCTCCATTCAGACAGTTCCTTCTTCCTTCAAGCCTCAACCCAAAAGTTTTCTCTTCCAGGAAGCCTTCTCTGATATTTGTTCTTTGGCATAGTTGTTACTACACTCTGTCTCTACCTCACTGCTAACCCTTTTATGACAAGGATTATGCTTATTTTTCTATGTGTCTTCATGCTTGGTACAGTAGCTGGACTTAGCAGCTGTTCAGTTAAAGTCGTAGAATAAATGGACCTATAAGACTCCAAGAATAGTAATTAGAACATCTAAAGTATTCCACCTCTAATCCTACTGATATCTTTTTAAGGTTAGGTATTACTGTACACACTCCACAGATGGGGAAATTGAGGATCATAGACATGAAGCATCTTGAGCAATTCTACATAGCAAGCAGGACTCAACCTCACAAATGGGCTTACTCCAAAACCAAGATTTCTTTTACTGTATCACCTGTCTCTTGGAAATCCATAAGAAAATGAGAAGTCTTTTGGCCCGATGCAGCAAGTACAAATGCAAAGTTTTGGTCTCCATAAATCAGGGCTGCTTATAAATTTAAAGTTTAAAGTAACAGAAGGAATATAACATGAAATAGATGACAGCTCGTGAAAATGAAACATTTCACTGATTCTTTACATTATTTGTGCCACTAAGAAGTTTCTACTGGTTATGGATAATTGCTGACATTCACTGAACATCTACTATACTAGACACTGTACTCCATTTTATACCTGCTTTTCCTTATTTCATTATTCCATTATTGTCTTCATTTTACGATGAGGAAATCAGAGGTCGAGATTGGAATAATCTGCCCAAGGCCGCACCACTGATGAGTGGTAGATATTTGATTCTAAGAACTTTCTCTTCTTGATCTGCTCTTCTAAATGGATAACGAGCCTGGTGAAGATCAAATACATTCTCAGATTTGCTGGATCCTGGACAGGTCATGTTGGGTCAAAGATGACCCAGGGTTGGATAGAGGCAGCGCTTCCAGTTAAAAGGCTCCCTCCCCTTCACTTTTCCATTCCCTGAATCATTTGTCTTAGGAATGATCTGTACTTTTATAATCATAAAGCCTTCAATGAAGCAAGTAGCAAAGTACACAAATGCATAGTTATGAACTCAATCTATTTCCATTTGCACTTAAAAATATGCTAGGAATTTTTTTTTTCTGTGGGTGCATGAAATAAGCAAATGCCAAGATAGAGAGTGAAGTAGATAATATTATAATGACCCGGCTCTGTTTAACAAGGGTGCATCATTTCACTTAACAGGGTCTAATAAGGCAGAGCAGCCACGCCACCGGGCTTCCCTGTGTCTGCAGCATTACTAATATTCTATACAACGCCAGATCTCCCTCCTGAGATCCCTCGGAAGGATGCATGATGGCAGAGCTCGTGTATGACATTCATCTTCATGAGTGAGCTGTTCCATCTCCTCTCACGAGCGGAGATAAATGTCAGAAGAGATCAGCCGTTGTGTATTACATGGCCACTCTGAGCGTGCAGCTTCCCTCCCTCTGCCCTTCAGCAGCAAAATTACTTTAGACCAGAGCTGGGAAAGGATTTGAAAAGGTGTGAGGCTGTGTACGTTAGAGGGAGACGCAGGCCGCGGGGAAGTAAATAAAGCAGAAACAGAAACTGTCCTTGCTTACTCTTATGAGAGGCATGGAAAAATGAGTCTACTCGTTTATGTGCTTCCCTTCCAAAGATCTCTTTTACCTTCTGGCCTACTGGTCCACAGGTGGGTGGGAAAGGGGGATGGGATGGAGGCAGAGAGGGGGTTCTGGGGGAGGGGCAAGATGGACAACTGGGACAACTGTTCAAAGGTGAAAATACTAGAATTTTTCCTTGAGCATATTATGATCTAAGTACTAAGAAAGAAATTCAGTGGTCTTAAGGTTTAATAGGAGGATTGACACCACTGTGTCATGCCATCCAAGTCAACCTGATGTGATGCATAATTATAAAGGAAAGTGCACTAGAGCGATCTTAACCATTCTTCTCTGCTATTTTCCAGAGCTGGAATATGAACAACACATTACATTTTACATCTCTGGTTTTCATGTGTCAGGAAGTTGAATATCGATTGCTGTATGGGAAGAGATCCACACCTCCCTCATTCTTTTGCTTTTAACTTCTGGCAAGGTAGTTAAGTTTGCAGAAGCCTACTTTAGTGGATTTATAGATTATATTTCCTAAATTAAACTAAACTTCACAATATAGACTATTGGCTGTTGTTGTTGTTTTTAATTCTGCTTAGAAGCCATAGATTGATGATAACATCAAATTTCAAACACCAAGGACCCCCAAAAATGGAAGAAGGGACGTGGCCTATCTTCTACTTTTCACACTAGCTCTTTCTCAAAGACTCTTATTGTATAAAAACAAGCTAATCAGATCTGGTAGACTAACCAAAATCTTTCAAAATTACACAAAAGGCTATCAACAACTGTATTTTTCATGGGAGACCCTAAGGATACAGAATGTCCTGAGTTATCAATAGAATAAAGACATAACCACTGGGTAGGTATTTACAATCATTATTTGTTCCATCTTTTTTCAGCATGTATAATTTTAACTTTTTGCATGTCATCCAACGTATATATTAGTATAATAATGCATATGTAATGATTAAAACAATTTATGAACAAATCGATATTAGAATTACATGCAAACAGGAAGGAGACCACTTTCTAACTGATGACGATCAGACTCACAAGGCTGTCAACCCATATCCATAACCAATCACTACTGTTGTCTCATTGAAGGAAATGGATATCCCATTTCTCTGAGTGTTTTTCCTCATCTGCCCTTCTGTGTATATACATGTACTCAGGCACAATGAGCACCCTGGCACCCCCTTTAGAACATGGCACTAAATCTGGGAAGTTAATAGCACAATAGAAATACAACTTCTGAGTTTCTGATGACATGCTGAAGACAGAGAAATGGGGAGATAAAGTTCTCTCAAATTAATATGCTGGAGAGAATAAAGGCAGGGATGAAGCAAACACATCTTCTAGAATAGATCAACTCAAAGACTGTGATGGGTAAATGGGGAAAAATATGTTATATAATCTAAGGCATTCTATAGTAGGGAGAAGTGTCCTGAGCTATAGTTTAATAGAGATACACACATCTATCCTGTTGTTAAATCACATTATTGGAAATATGTTAACACAATGTGGTGAGTAATTGTAAAACAAACTACGTTACAATGTAGCAATCTTATCCATTCATCTCTGTTGTATTCATGACTGCAATATGAAAAATGAATTACATTACACATTCATGGTTTTCGTGTTACCCCTCTGTTGCTCTTTAATCACAAAACAATTGTCTTGTTAATGAGTCTAACAGCTATTAACATTAACTTTGGCTTTCCTCAGGCCAAGGCTCTGTTTTTGGATGAGGGGCTTCTTTCTTCCCTCCCTTTTTGGCAGATGTTTCATCTCCTCAAGGCTGATCCTTACTCCCTACCTCCCAGATGAACAGCCTCCAGGGAGAGTTGTACTCCCCTGGGAGAAAATACTGAGTGTTGTGTTTGTCCAATTTCTTACTAAACTCCAGATCCAAGCAGGCAGCAAGCCAGGTCTTTCACGTTTATTTAGGGTGACTATGTTCACAGGACATACCAAGGTTCAAATTTAGGCTTTCACTGTTTTTCCATGCAGTTGTTGGCTTCTACCACTTTGAGATGATTTTTAGTCTAAATCTCTTTAGAACGTGAAAAGATTCTGAGAGTTTCTAGATATGGAGGCCAGAGAGTAATTGCCATAAAAGTGAATGGGAAACCAACAAAATTACACTTTGCTATTGTTCTAAAGAATATAATGAAAATACCACTCAGGTCCATATCCTAATACATCAAGGACTGAAGACTGCCATCTCTTTTATTACAAACTGTAAGTCAGCCCAGATCTGTTTTTAGACCATACTTATCTCTATGGTGGTTTTTGCCTTTGTGTCTGATAGATAGGAAAGGTCAGGAATTGTGTTGCTCTATCAGTGCTCCTGTACTCAGTCTCAAAAGCCAAAAGGCATGAGAGTATATATTCTCTCTCTTTTTAATCATAATAACAATTGTAAACTCTAGAATGTCTGATAATACTTTTTTAGGGCCCTCTTGTAATATCAGAAGGTGATACGACTTGCTTTATCCAATAAAACAAGTGCTAGCCTATCAGTTTTGATAGAAAACTAGCAATGAGCTAATAATTAATTACATATTTCCTGCTTGTCCTAACAATTCCAATCCTTTTTCTTTCTTATGAATTTGTATTTTATTTTACATCAAAAGAAAGTATACAAATGAACAATTCATGGGTTCAGAATCCATTTCTTTTATCAAAAGATATGGATAATTTGAATTTCATTACAACTTCACAGAATAAATTGATGAAACTGGCTACTGATCAAGGATTGAACATGAATTCTAGAAAGGCTCCCTATTTTATTTTTTTCCAAAACCTCATTTTGCTGTGGAGGAACAGTTGCTTAAGTGTACCTGTCACATATCCACTCCCATCTACTTTGGAAAACTGAAGCACAGGATGAGTAAGAATAGACCAGAACATCTCAGATTTTTTGTTTCCTGACATACATAGAAAGAGGTAAAAATGGAGGCTTGATGAATTAATCACAGGTTGCATCTGTACAAGCTCTAATATCCAACAACAAGGTCTAAGGGTTTTGATGTGTTTACGTGAGGATAGGTCACTTCTCCAAAAATTGAAAAATTTCTTGGGTTCTACTGTAGGTGCCATTTAACATGCTTGCACTTCTGAAGGACAGAGCATTTGTCACCGGGACAGGGACAGATGGCTGAGGTTTTTAAGACCAACATAGAAGAGTAGGAAATTGAGAAAGAATGAAAGATCAGAGAAAAGGAAGCTAGCAACACTCTAACTTACTTGTAATAACAGATTTCATAGCCCATCCGTATCCAGGTGGGTCTGCCAAGAAGAGCCTCCTTCACAGAATACAGAGTTGGCTGCATCCCTGCACAGAACAAAGGCAGGATTAATCACTGGGGGGAGGGGGAGACATCTGGGTGGCTCAGTCAGTAAAGCATCAGGACTCTTGATTTTGGCTCCAGTCATGATCTCAGGGTCATGAGATGAGATTGGGCCCTGCACTGAGCTTCACACCCAGTGGGGGTCTGCCCGAGATTCTTTTTCCCTCTCTCTGTGCCCCTATACTCCACACCTTAAAAAAAAAAGTATTAATTTCTGGGGAAAGAGAAAAGGGAAAGAGAGCTTTCGTGAGCTGAATCATAGCCCTCCAAGTATCCAGGTCCTAATCCCTGGAACCTGTGAATGGTGCCTTAGATGGCAAAAGGATTTCATAGATATGATTAAATTAAGGATTTTGAGATGGAGAGATTATCCTGGTGGGCCCTAAATGCAATCACATACCTTCTTATAAGAGGGAGGCAGAGGGAAAAGCAATGTGACTGAAGCAGAGGGAGATTGGGAGATGCTACACTGCCAGCTTTGAAGACAGAGGAAGGGACTATGAACCAAGAGATGCAAGGACAAAAGCTCTCAAAGCTGGAAAACAAAAACCAAAGAGAAAATCCCCTAGGTGTTCCAGAGGGAGCATAGCCCTTCCAGCACTTTGGCTGTAGCCCAGTGAAACTGATTTTGGACTTGTAGACTCTAGAATTTTAAGAGAGTACATCTGTCTTGTTTTAAGCCACCAACTGTGTGACAATTTGTTACGACAGCCACACGGAACAAATGCAAGAGTCAGGGTTCATATTTTCTCTTTCTACATTAGTAAGTGTCTATTTAGTCAGTGTAAAATAGAGTCAGTACCCTGTGCTCAGACCTAGAGATATGGGAATATTCATTCCTTACTCAAAGCCACTCAATAAATTAGTATACAATTCAGCAATAACATGCAGAATTTACCATTCTTGGAAATATTCAAAATAAATGTAGCTGCCAGTCCATTTGTCCCTCAAAATTCTCTTCCAAAATGGCCACAGGGATTCAGGAGAATTTTAACTTTCCCCATATTTTCCTAGAGTGTAAATCAATGTCGTCCAATTGGTTTGTGTTTTTTTTTCCTTTCTGGGACAAATAGATCAATATCTTTGCTACTGTGGGATTTAGGAGATGAAGAGAAAGACTGAATGAGAGGTTCTCATGGACCTCAAAAAGTTCAAGGTAGGGCAGGGTAATCAGGAAGCAGGAAGTAATGCTATGGCATGCATGATATTAACATTCTGCGACAGAGGGAGGACTTCCAGCTTGCCTTCAGTGGTGGCAGTTTGCCACAGGTTGGCCACCATCTTGCCACACATGGCAACCAAAGCATTCAGTCCAACTTCACACTCAAACAGGACTTTGGGTAATAAGCCAAGCAATCACAGAGGAGCACCATTCCTGGTGTTAGCCAGAAGATCTAACTTCTAGAACTTCTAAAAGATCTAGAAGATCTTGGGTGTTAGCCCAAGAGCTCATACCGTAATTAAACTGGCTGTTGGGCTTCTCACAGTTGATGATGTTGAAGCGGTAAGGGACGGCAGCTCTCATGCCGCTCACCTTGAAGTAGAACCACTGCTGGTGCTGGCTGCTATTCACATCAGTGTTGACCAGCAAGTCATATTCCCTCCTGCAATGTCAGAAGCAAAATTGGAGGGCCACAAGTCTTTCAGGCAGGTTCCAACACGAGAATCTATACCTCTCAGGTTCCAGATGACAGATCTAAGACCTAGCATGTCAGTTGGCTGGTAAATTACAGTGATTGTGCTCATCTCACAATATTGGACACACAAGCTATAGAAATTTGGGAAGATGGAAGCAGGTTCTTGGTGTTAGGAGAATCAGTTACACAAACACAGTATATGTTTTTATTAAACTGTGATGAATTCTCTCTCCAGAGAGAAAAATATAAGTGTGCTATATTCCAGAGAAAATTCAATCACATCTGGTTGGGTAGGCCATTACTATTTAATGCGCACATTACTTTTGAGGATCAGTCTCCTCATATGGAAAATGGAAATAGAGTCTAAACTTGCAGTGCTACTTGTAAAAATTAAGTGGTATAGTATATGTAAACCCCCCGCAAAACAACAAATATGAACTAGGCTGGCAATGCTAGAGTTGTGTGTTCATTTTGTAACTTTTTAATTGATTTAATTTTCATGCATTTTAAGTGGACAGCTCAGTGAATTTAAATAAATTCATCTGGATACTCCTGTTTGATCCAGATCAAGGTACAGGACATTTCCAGTGCCCCAGGAGACTCTTGGTAGGACTGCTCTCAGTTACTATCTGCAAAGCTAATCAGTTTTTTTGAGCTGTAGCAACAAAATTAACAATGCAGTTTGGACTTCAACATTATTATCAGTATATTAAATTTTCAAAAATATTATTGCTCCATCCCCTTGGCATGTCTTTGAGTTGCTCCTCTAAAAGGGTCATGTTTTTGCCCTGATCTGTTCACACTCTGCCACTCTGGACCCCTTCCAGTGAGATTTGTGGAAGTGTGGAGCTTTGCAGAAGGCATGTCAGAGCAGAGCAGAGCTACCTGATGGAGGCCCACTGCTCACACTGTTACTCTAAGCATCTCATTTGAAACATTGAGCCCAACATACAATAAATGAAGCATAATCCACTGAATGATGCTCATAAGGATAAATCCAGAAAGACTATGGCCATCACACTGTCTGCTCTGCCCACCATCCTCTCCAAAAACTGGCTATAAAAACTCCTTACTTAAAATTAGGTTTGTTTTCTGTCATCTGACTCTGTTACCCTGACTTTAACTAATGGGTTTAGGATTCTACACTCTGGCCAAAGGTAGATATGTGGAGAGAGAGACCAGAGCAAGACCAGTGGTGCAGGCACATCTTGGGCAAACCACTGTCCTCCAAGGAGACTCCTGATTAGGTTTTCTCTCCCAGATCCCTTAAACATGATATAGAGGAAAGAAAGGGTAATAAGAGCAGTCACCATAGCAAGAAGTAGAAGCTGATCTGGCAACAGAAAAAGAAGGCGGCTGAGAAGGAATCCTAATGTAACTGCCTTTCCCATCTTCAGCCCATGTGGTTCAACTTGTATTTTTTTTATATGTCAGGCTTCCTTGAAATATTTCATGTACAAAACAAATAAATGACATCATCAGACAGGGAGAAAAACTATGAGAGACTCTTAACTATAAGAAACAAACTGATGGAGGGGAAGGAGGTGAGAGGATGGTGTAACTGGGTGATGGGCATGAAGGAGGGCACATGATGTGATAAGCACTGGGTATCATATGCAACTGATAAATTATTGAACACTACATCTGAAATGAATGATGTACTATATGTTGGCACACTGAAATAATTTTTTTTTAAATGAAAAAGGATCAAGGCTCGTGTACACCCCCCACCCAAGAAAATAAAAATTCAAAAATGACTCCTCAGATAGATATAAAACAGGCTGACCTATGAAGTTCTGTGCTCTAGTTATGGAGAATATGCATCCCTGAAGACAAGTTAATGTTGACTGAGTGCTTACCATGTGTCAGGTACTATTCTAAGAGCATGATATGTTTTTAGCTAACTCTCCTAAAAAAAAAAAAAACTATGATATAGGTGCTATCACTGTCTCCATTTTCTGGGTAAGGAAAAAAGGTCTGGAGTATAGTCAGGTGATTTCTCAAAGTCTTTTGGTGGGAATGGGGTGAGGTTGCCCTGGCATTCTGCTTCCAGAGTCTGTGGCCACCACACCATTAATTGTTCTGGATCACTGTCTTCAGGAGTTCACATGTATAAGATGGATTACAAATCCTGATTTTTGGCATATGAGAAATATAGTCCACACTGGTAAAAGGAAAGAATTATAACATAGCAGTCTCTTCTGCACTAGAAATTTTTGTTTTTCCTCTCCTTTTTTAGTTTGTACAGTCTAAGACTTTCCTTTCCTGTGAAATACTTTTCTATTAACAAGAGGTCATTGAGAGATTCTGGCAGAGAGGTATGGCACTGTGGCACATGCCCTTGAATGAAGAATAACACATCTCTCCAGGGGGAGCCCAGTGTTCTTGCTGACTCCATACACAGTTATGGGAGCAACAAACATGAAAAGGCACAGGACTCGGGGACTTCATATACCCTGCTGCATCAACAGAACCAGCCCTGACGTCAACATAAGTACAAACGTCCCAGTCAAAGGACTCCCACACCCAAGTATGGAGCCATTATTTGGAATATAGGTGCACCCACAACATTAACCTCTAGTTGCCACCTTGCTGTGACATCAGCTAGTGGTCCCCTAGTGGTGTGCTGGTAAATGTTTAACAACAGACTCGGAGAAGAAAACCTTCATTTGTAGTGTTTGCCAGTTCTCAGGGTATAAACACTCCCACCATGCCTGATTTCAAACAACCAATGTGAGACTGCTGTACAGAGAATAGAGAGGAGAGGGGCACAGGAGGAGGAGCTGAGCTCTCCTAAGCTGCCAGGAGCTACCTTTGTGCCTTCCTTACTTACTCACGCACTTGGATGGCTTTGCGAAGATTTCCTGACTCAAACTCGGAGGAAAACTGCAAACAGTTGGAAGCAGTGTCTTGCAAAGACCTGTAATGAAATGGGAAACATGTGAACACATGCATTACTGCTATTCTTGGGCATAGCCTGACATTTCTTTGAGATAAGCTTTTTCTTACAGATCTTCAACATGAATTCTTATCATGTTTTTGAGAGAAGGGATGGATTACTAACATAAAACATTCTTATTCTCATGTCATTAAGAGGATATTCCATACTCCACCCCATCTTCCACATTCCACTGATGCTCAAGACCACCTACCAAGGCTCATCTAAACTGAAGACAACTTTATTTATAACATCACATGGCTGGATAAGCCTTTGGACATCCTCAAATATCTTGATCCTGGAAAGGAAAATTGGAAACATGTTAACAGTTGACCCTAACTCCTTACCCCATTCATCCTATGGTGATCTGGGAAGGGCTTTGGGAGTCATCAGAGAATGATGAGAGAAAAAATAAAAAATGCCCCAACCTGGGGAATAAAAAGTGGAAAAGGTACTGGCTCTCCCTCCATTTTTTTTTTTTTTTTCCTTTATCAAAAAATGAAACTACACGGAGCAGTAGGAATGTAGGAAGAGTGAGGCCAGGTTTTAGTTGGAGGAATTCTGACTTGAAGGAGAATTTGTTTCAAGAGCATTTGGACTAATGGACTCCAAAGGTTTCTGGAAGTGAGAGTAAGGGATCCTTTGCTCTGAGACAGTTTTGAGGGAGACTTTAGGATTGCTGACTGTTATCATCCTCAAGGCCTGGGAGGATTCAGGAAGCCTCTGAACTCCTGGGTCATTTATATGCCTTGGGTTGTGTCATCTCCAGAAAACTAAGGTCAATCCTCTGTCTGAGAAGCACCCATATTCAGGAGATATAAGTAAAAGGTCAGAAGGAAGCCCCAAGGGATCTTTCAGAGTCCCTCCTTGAATTTCCAACCCATGTGTTTTGGGTGGAGTGGGAGAAGGGAAGGGAGGTAGATACGAGTCCTGGACTCAAGGGGAAAATGTTCTGTTAATGTGGGGAGGTATGGCTGGGCCAGCCGCTGGGCCATGTCTCTCAGGAACTTGTAAGGTCTGAGGTGTCAGCAGAAGCCCAAGGGGAGCAGCTCTTGGGATCCATTCTCAATTTACTGATTAAATGGAAAATAAGTTAATGAAACTTTCTGGTATGCACACTTTGCTCCACTGAATTAGTGCATGCATACTCAATGCTTTGTTTGTTTGTTTTCCAGGGGAATTCATTCTTCCTTGGCTTTAGCAATTTTTATTTGAATCTCACTATGTTGATCCCAACGCAAAGCTTTCTTTCCATCATTCTGGGAATAACCCATCACCCAAAGTTTCTATCCTGGAGAATGTATATTTTCCTTACAATCTTCAGTGGTAAAGCAACCAAGTCAGATTTTATAATGTTGGGACTGTGAGATAGGGGTCCACCACCTCCATTCATTAGCAAGAGACCAGATACGAATTCACTATGAATTGAAAAAAAAAAAAAAAAGAGCAATCCCGAATAATCCACACTTATTTTTGCTGAGAACCTTCCTTTGAGAAATGATTCCAATATTTGGAGAAACCAGGTTATCTTTCCCTGTTATGATCTGTAATGTGTTATGGGATACAGGGTTGCATTAGAATCATAAAGGGGTTCTTCTTCTGGCAACACACGCCTACCACTATCTCCCATTTGGTTCTGACATGTCAGGTGTAGGGAGGCAAGCTTCTGCATTTGGCAAAAGTTTCCCAAAGGATTTTAACATGTTCCTGATGGATTCTCACTTTCCTGAGATAGCAGAACTCTCTGTACAAACCATTTCACCTATAAAAATATTGAAGAAGAGAAAAAATACGGCTTCCAAATCACCTTTGGACTCCACGTTTGCGTTCCAGCATTGACTGGGCAGAGGGAGGTGGACAGTGACCCCAGAAGTCTGGAAATGCCATCATCTTGAAGTTAGCCACAGATCTGGTTCTTCTGGATTTGGCCATATAAAGACGGGGGTCATGGAAGGGGAGGTGCTTGGGATATGTCTGCAGAAGTTTATCTACTACTTCAGCAGTTTCTGTAGGCCTAGCAGAATTGGAAAAGGAGGCACTTATCGATGGGCAGGAAATCATGTCTATATCCCAAGCATCCTGTTTGAGGGAAACTTGAATGTCAGGAATTTCTTTGCCAGAAGAATCTATCCCAAGACCACTTGATTGCATGTTTTGGTATGCGTTCATCCCAAGGCCTTTTTTGGAGGCTGGATGCATGGTGGACCTCCCCATCTTCACCATGCTCAGAAGAGAAGTCTGGACCGTGTCTTGGCTTTCCTGCCTCCAGGAACTTTGGTCCTTATTCAAACAATGCTGCTTTGGAGAGGTCACAGTCGGAATGTGGGAGTGCTTGGCATCCTGAGTCTCTTCAAAGTGCAAATCATCTCCAGGTTTAGACTCAAGTTCCTTCAGGTTTAAAATGGAAAAGACTATGTCAGTGTTGCCTCCCTGGTAGAAAATACAACTTGACCCCTGACCTCACTTTCTGGGCACAGAGTTATGCATAAATCCTGTGAATTAGGAAGCTTTTTCTAAGGTCAGACAAGGAAAGGCAAAGTTTTAAGAATCAAATAAATGGTAGAATCATAGAAACTCACATTTGGAAGGTGCATTGGGTGGGTCTAGTACTATTCTATATAGCACACAAATGCCCTCTGGAACACCCCAAAAAGTTACAGCCTGCTTGAACAAACTCATTTACAGGGTTTTCATTACACCCCAAGGCAATGTCTTTCATTTGAAGATCATTCTGAATGTTTTTGTTTTTGATTTGTTTTTTAAAGGCTTCCTTACACTGAACTGAAATTTCCTTCCCTGAAATTTTTACCTTCTGGTCCCCTTCGGCCTTTTGAAGTAAAATAGAATATATTGCCTCCCTTCTACATGGGATTTAGCTGGTACCCTTAAATGTGGGCAAATTCATGATATATTAAGAATCCTAAGAAAATAATAGATATCCAAAGTCAGGTCTAAAATCCTGACAACAGCAATAGTAGTAGGAGCAGCAACTAGCCACTATATCACCAGGTGTAAGGTTCTCATTTGTTTCTACTAACAAAATCCCAGAAATTGGACTAGCCACTCTCAGAAAGCCACTTAGTACAACTTTCCCACTGTTCATGGGAACAAGAATTTGATTTTCACTGAATAGTGAAACAGGGGAACAAGAATTTTCATTGCTTTTTCAGGATGTGAGGGCAAGACACTTTGTCAATAGGTGGTGATGTGTACCATTATCCTGCTTCCATCTAGGGGCCAGGTGTCCAACTAGAGGAGCTTTGCAAGCATCCAGTCCAGCCACCTTTTTCATGTTTTGCTTAGCCTTCTGCTTCTCTCGCTCAGAAAGACCCCAGAAGCAGATTGCTAATGATGAGCAATGCTCTCCATCTGGAGACCTCCTGCTTGGCCTCTCCGGTTCTGCAAAGAACCCATCATGCATCACCATGGAGCAGAACCACGGCATATGCCATACCTCGAAGTTGCAGGAGAGCTCAACACACATTGCCTCATACTGCATCAGTTCCTCTTCGGGTCGGTCAAGACCAGGTTTGGATGTCAGCTTGTTCACGTCTGTTTCCAAGTCATCATCCTACAATGGGATATCCAAATATATATATATATATATATATTACAGTCAAGACAATTACCCTGAGAAGCATCGAGATAAGCTATACATGTGATTTTTCAGAATCATGGGACATGGTTACCTTGACTCCAAATTATACTGCTAGCCTTTGCAAAGGAGAATTTAAGAGGTTGGGTTGTATTTTGTGAATGAAAAGAAAGAAGGTATACAACTTTTCTCAGCATCCATCTCAGGATTTATCAGCCGTCGCCGTAAATAACTAATTTATATAAAATTAGTAAAACGCAACATGAAAGAATTCTCTATCTTGCCACAACCACCATCAACATAATTGTAATCACTGTATCTATTCTTCTATCCCCCTTCCCATATAGGCCCCTCAGTATTCTCAAAAACACTTAACAAGCACCTGCCATTTTGGGTATTGAAGAGTTAGTAATAATGGAACAGACAAAGGTAGATGTTCCCATGGAATCTGTCTTCTAGTGAGAGAAGGAAGACAGAAAACAAATGAAGAAAGTCTTTTCCAGTGGTGAAAATGCCATAGAAATACTGAAGTGGGGCAGTGGGATTGTCAATGAGATGGGGAGGCAGTGTGGAAGTTGTTTAGATTGGGTGACCTGAGACCACCTTGCTGAGGAGGTGACATTTTAACCAGAACAGTGGGGAAGAGCAGTAAATGTTGGCTTCCAGTAAGAAAATAGCTGCAGCTCAGAGAATAGGAGGATGATCACAGGAGTCAACATCCAAGAAGGAGGACTTAGGCAGAGCCTTCCAGACCTGGGGAGGGGTTTGTCACTTCCCACTGTCCTTTACCTCTTTGTACATTTATATTCACCCTGTCACTATGGGTCTTTTCTTCATTGGGCTGAATAATCACAGAGCCTTTATTTTTGTTTCTAGATCATCATTTCATGACAGTTTAATGGTGAGGGTGATTCTCCTACCAACACCTCTTATTTTCCAGAAATTATAAAGTCTTCAAAGAAAGAACACTAGGAATCAACCAATCCAGTCTTCTCATCTTTCCATGTCTCTCTTGGACCCAGTTTCCCTAATGAAGTAGGAGAGAAAAGCCTACTTGTGTATTAGGAGAATATTTGCTTAGTTAAGGAAAAACCTGGTGATTCTGAAGGCCTGGATTAGTCTTCTTTAAGTCCAATAAATATGAACAATAACTGTTTGTATTATCAACCAGGGTATGAGGAGGAAAGAAAATGCAGCATTTTGTCCATCTTCTGGAATTTTCCTCCAAACTTTAAATTAAAAGAGAAATAGATTTCATAAGGTTGATTTCATGGTATTTTCAGATACAGTGCACACCAGATCTAAGCTCCTTCACCTGGTTCTAGAGATCCCATCAGTCTTGTCCTTTGCAGTTCTATCTATCAGTTCCTGCTTGCCCCCACCCTCTTGGCTGCAGCCTGAGCTATGCCCCAGAATGGTACCAATGAAAACACAGTCAGGCTACTGAGAAGAGTCTCCCCGCCAGCAAGTAAGGTTGGTGTGTCTGGAGTGAGGAGCATCAGCTAGCCCATGAGCTGCAGCCTAATGCATTCTACATGTGGCTAGGTAACCTACTTAGCTTTACAGCAAGAGTTGGCTAACTATAACCTACTTTTGATTTTGCAAATAAAGTTTTATTGGAACACAGCCACACCCATTCCTTTATGTATTGTCTGTGATCGGTTTCTCAGTATGACAGCAAAGTGGAGTAGTTGTAACAGAGACCATTTCTGGTCCCCAAAGTTCTGTATCTTGGTCTCTGAATCTCTAGGCACTAAGGTGGGTTCTTCCCTCTTTCTGTATTGCTTATAAATACCATTTATACTTATTCAGGGATGTGCCTGCTTCTGCATCCTCACAGCAACCCAGATAGGCTTCGTCATTTAGGATTCTGGTACCCGTCTAATCCAGATCATGATTTCTGGCCCTTCTTCCTATAGTAAGACCCTTTAGATGTTGACTCTCTCCAGTCTTACACTTAAGCTCACCACCCTTTGGAAGATGGTGATTTGAACTCTGGTAGGGACAATCGCCAAGTTCATTAGACTGAAAATCCTTTGAAGATAAAAATCTGTGTTTTGTTTGCTTTTGCATCATATCACCATCCCCAGGAATTTAGCCTGCTGCCTCCCACATGTATCATGGCCAAGAAAGTACCTGAAAGAAACAAAAAACTAAAAAGGAAGAAAAAGAGGGAACAAAGGAAAGGAGAACTTGAATTCATTCTGTTATCCTCTTCTTCAGAGTTTGTCCATATCTAATGGTTGTGTTCATGAAGAATAAATAAGTAAATATATGTAATAATATATAATATAAATTTTGTATATATATAGCCATGGCCAACATCTGATCTGTACTCCTTGTAAGTTTCTCTCTTATGTTGACACTGAGTTTTCAAAGAAAGGCACCCAATTTTCCATTCTTAAGACCCTTTACAAACTAAAGTTCCTTTTCATCCTTCTTTCTAAACAGCTGATCCCAATTATTAACTAAGATTTTTCAAATGAAAAGGCCATCAGTTAACAGCCTGGATCAGATCTATAACCAGAAACAAATATTCCTGGCTTCTTGCCCACATTTCTTACAGCAAATGCTTCTGGGTTCACAAAGGAAAAATCAGTTTGCTAGAGTGCCGGTTCCCTTGCTCTTTTGTAATACCCCAGAATCAAGCCGTGATTCTGATGTGCCCCATTTCTCTATAACTCACGCTCATACACTGACTTCTCATCTTCTTCTTGGCTTGAAGGCTTTGATGAATAATTTCCAGGCCCTGACCAATTTGTCTTGTGCTTCTTTCCCAGCTGGATTTGTTTATTTGTTTTGGTTTCACTCCACCCCAACCCACCATCATCTGCAGCACAGGGAAAAAGGAGACTGTGTGAATGCTCTCCATCCCATGCTGCATGAAGTCAGGCACTGGCATGCAGCTTGTCCTTGAACATCAGATATAGGAGGTGATTGACACTCTTGCATCAGACATTCAGTTATCAAAGAGCAAGTAAGAGGGTAGGGGAAAGTGGCATTGATGAACGATCACCACAGCACAGTATTATTCAAATAATTCAGTGAGTACTCAATCGGCCTGTGCTGCCAAGCCACAGCATAGATCCTATTTGCTACTGATGACTTCAAAAATGATTCCATTTATCAACAAATCCTGAGAACACTGGAGGGTCAATAGCAGTCTTAACCTAGAGACTGAGAGGGCTGAGCAATAGCCTCTATGAGTCTGCTGCCACCATCTTATGAGGGAGAACTCAGGAAGTCTCTTTCTCTTTAGATAGGTAGGGAGGGAGGAGGGCAGGGAAGAAAAATAGAAGGGAGGGAAGGAAAAGGGGAGGCAGGTGGATGGATGGGTGGATAGATGGATGGATAGATGATGATAGGTAAAAAAAATAGATGATAGATTTTTTAAATTCAGGTTTTATATCCAAGAAGGTTATAAAAAGTAGCATTTACTTCTCAGTCTTATTTTACAGATGACAAAAGTAAGGGACTATAATTTGAAGGGGCTGGTCCATGTCCATGTTCACTAACAGAAACAGAAACAGAAATAGGACATTATCATTATTCTAGAGCAGTAATATATTGCCCCCCCCCCAACCCACCCAAGGATATTTGGCAATTCCTGGAGACATTTTGGGTTCATGACCTGGGTAGATGGTGGGAACCAAGAGGAAGGTGCTACTGGCATCTAGTGAGTAGAAGCCAGGGGATGCTGCTAAATACCCCACGATGCATAGGATATTCCCCCCCAGCAAAGAATTATCCAGTCAAAATGACAAGAGTACTCAGAATTAGACTTCCTTTTCTAGAAATGCTGTCAGTAAACTATGTCCCATTGCCTGTTTCTTGTCAATGAGAGTTTTACCAACACATAGCCATGCCCTACCATTTACTTATTACCCATAGTTTCTTCTATGCTGTAACAACAAAGTTGAGTAATTGTGACAGAGACTAGGTCCATAAAGCCTAAACTAATTACAGTCTGATCTTTTACAGAAAGTTTGCTAACCTCCACTCTATATATCATGGGTATTTTGGGATAGAGACCAAAGGGCACCACTCTCCTGCTAGCCAGAGTGTATATTATGCACCTCAAGTGAGCGCGATTCACATAGATTCGGAGGTAAATAGAAACATACAACACAGGGTCCTGAGAAGAGTGGGTAGATAAGGAGAGTGACTTGTGAAAATAGGTGAGATCTACCAGAAAACCTTCCCAGGAAATGTTTTCATGGTGTCTTTGCCCAAATGTCATTCGCACTAATTATATATAGCAATCTGAACTACCAAGGGTCTCTCGAAAGCTCATCCTGACAGAATATTAGCGCCTTGGTAATGGATGGCCTCTGACTCTACAAGACATTGTTCTGGACCTACCAGGATGCAAATCAACAATGGTTGAGCACCACTGTCTTCCAGGCACTGGATTGGAAGTACAAGTGTGTCCTTAGAATTTACACTGCTCTCACTAGGCATAGAGAACCACATTTCCCTCCAGAAGATGTGAATGTGGAGATCACTGGAAGTGAGGGCTGGTGTACCTACCTGCTCTTTTACATCTTCAGAGTCTGAATCTTTATCCACTTCTTCATCAGCATCATCTTCAAAATCCTCTGGGTGGAGAAAAAGGAATAAAATGGATGAGGTTTCCTCCATGCCTTGGATTTGGATTCTCACCATACAGTGGCTAACACTCCTTTTTTGTCATAAATAGGGGCTCATTATGAAGTGCACAATCTCCCAACATGCTTTAATACTTACTGGTACATGCAAATCATACACATATAGGTATGGGGAGCACTATATCATGAAGTCTAAATTTCCCCACATCGAATACAGAATAAAACAGCACATGAATACCATTCTGGATTGCCCCACCCAATTTATGACTATCTATGCAAACATTGCCAAAGTCTAGAAATCACAGGCAAAATTCACTATAATTTAGTACCTTGACTGACTCTCTAATTTTGATAAGACAGGGCTTATTTACAACAAGACACCATAGAAAGCATCCAGTGCCATGTGGCAAGACAATGCCTGTGGAAAATCTATTCTGTGAAAGGAGGGCAGAGTTGAAAAGCATTAGAATCTTTTGACACCAAAATCTTCACAGAGATTGAATAACCATACTTTCAAGCATTTAATATGACTAGCATGGGGTTGTAAATAGCAAAAGTTTTCTTTCAAGTTCATCCTTAAGGCAAATTAATTCCAGAACCAGTCAGTACAGTAGAGAGCCTCAATCATGGGACTGTGAATACATTTTTTAAAATTAGTTGAGATGACTATACAGGCATTCAATAGCCACCAGGCAAATGGCAACAGTTAATAATTAAGAACAAAATGTGTGAGCTTAGTATTTGTTCATTCTGTATATGAAAAGCTTGCTTTTTCATACATTTCTCTAATTAGCTTATTGGATATTTACGGTTAGCCTGTAAAAGCATTGTTTTCTACTTTCATCCACATCACTCTGAAATATTGCCAACATGCAAAACTCATCATAAAGCTCATAGTTACCCACTGAATTTACCTTCAGTTAGAACACATGGAGTTTCAGAAGGGATGCTCCCAGGGACAGAGAAGGTATAAGCACTGGTAGCTGTAACCAAGGGAAGTGTACTCTTTGGGTGGCACTGCCTCAAGATCTGAATTATGACGGAGACGACAGGCTCCAAGTCATTGTCATCCAAGCAGTTCTGAACAAAGAAAAGACCGTATCAGACACTGACACCTTACACAGGGACCCCTTGTTAGATCAGTGTTTCAGGTAATGAATTACACACATGGATGGTAAAGATCCTTAACGTAGAATGTCTAATTGGACATATAGAATTTTGTCTAATATAGAATCTTCTTTGGCCCGGTGTATAATCTGCATTTTTTTCTCTTTTTCACAGCTCATAGGTGATTGGAAGGAATTTAGTCTGAAAGGAAATTTAAAAGTTTTCCAGAGGATTCTGTGGCTAAGGCAAGACATTGTCGAGGGGAAGAGGAGGTGAGCATCTTCCTTCAGTCATCCGAGTGTCATTGTGAATTATCGCTTAAATTAGAGAATGAGTAGCTGAATTGGTGGAAGCCTTACTTTTCCCTTTCAGCTATTATCTGAATAGAAAACCATAAAGGAAAGATAAAATATGAAATCAGAAAAAAGGCAAAGTGAATCCCAAGTACCTAAATTAAATAACATGCCTCTTCTCAGAGTCCACAGTGTTGATCCCTCTTGGTACCTACCCAAAGCAAAGGAAAATTGGGTTTGCAGATGTAACATTTTGATACTGATGGAACCTGACAAGACCCTTCTTTTCAGACACTTTGAAAAATGCAAAAACAAGTTTACTAAATTGAGAGGGAGCATTGGGAGTAGTTCAGTAACTCCTTGGCAAAAACTAAGTCATTTTCTTCAGACTCCTAGCAAATGCTTTGTCTACTGACTTCGTACAGAAAGTTGACAAGTGTAAGCTTCCAATTTGATATTCCTAAGGGGTTCCAAGTGACCGCTAAGGCCACAAGACATAGTAGTAGATATAGAGGATGTTGAGCACCTGCCACAGGAGAGGGTGACTGTCTGTGATGATGCCTTGCTATGGTATCTCCAGGTCATTATATGCAAGCAGCTCCACACATATACACACACACACACACTCACACACACACACACACACACTCAAAGGAGAAAAAATTAAATAAACTTTTAGCCATGAATTTAAATATCCAAATGATTTCAAAACATATTGTTTTAAAGTAAGTCCAACATTCAAATCAGGAATGTTTTAACATAATCAAGAATGCTGGGATGCATGGGTGGCCCTTCCGCTCAGGGCGTGATCCTGGAGTCCCAGGATCAAGTCCCACATGGGGCTCTCTGCATGGAACCTGCTTCTCCCTCTGCCTATGTCTCTGCCTCTGTCTCTGTCTGTATAGATAAATAAAATCTTTAAAAAATGTTATTTTCCCTATGTGTGCTCAATGTTACCCATGAGGTGTCCTGAACCAACAGCAGGAAACATTCTCCATGGGAAATGAATCAGTCCTTCATCTCTGGGACTGGCCCAGTGATTTATAGTGCTTAGGGAAAAGTATTAGTGTTGGAAAAAGTGATACCTGAGCATGGGGGAGGAGGAGAAGGGAGATAGATGTCTCATCATGGGTCATGTTCTGAGCTCATTCTTAGGAGGTACAGAGCCAAGGACAAGCCAGGGAACTCAGTCAAAATTACCAGCATTTTAGAAGCCAATTATGTCTGTGATTGCCACCAGTATCATTACTGATGAATGTGACAATAATGTGTTTCACTCTGCATAGGAAGGTACAGGGGCAAAGTGTGAGGAAGGATGGAGGCAAGCGCACCTGTCCTGATAGGTTGGGCCACACTATGAATTGGAAGGATAGAGAGGATATTAAAATCAACAGAAACCAAGGCACTAGGGTTATAGTGAATTACTACCTAAATTAAGTTGGTAGTAAACACTGTAGTAGACACAGTCTGTGGAAAACACTTAGGAATTTTAAAATGATCTTTGCTTCCAAATAATAGAAATGCCTAGACCCATCTGGCAACATTTCCCTAGTGTTAACAGATAGATACTATGGCAAGGCCAGGATGAAGGTGACACAAGGGAAGCACGCAGGATACAAAAATATAAGGGGGTGCTCACTCTCAGCCTCTTGCTATTGCAGAGTTGGCACTTGTTCTGTGTACCAAAGATGACAAGACCCAAAGAAATAGGATCCCTGTGAACACATGTCTCAGAATTGGGGGCAAAGGTGAAAATTTTTGGCTCACTTTTCCCATCACTTCCATTAATACACCTGCTACTTGGAAAAGATAATGAAATATGACAGTGCTTAACATATGCAATTCACAGTTAACATCTTTGAATTAGCTTTGAAATAACAAATATACTACTTCTGTGATACATTGGCAAGTGAGAAGAAAGTAACTCCTCTTTATTGGCGGTTTTGCTTTTCCCAGATTTCAGTTACCCAAGGTCAACCACAGTTTGGAAGCTGATGATCCTCCTGAAGTATCACCAGAAGGTCTATCACCTAATGCTACATCTTGGTGCCTCACTTCATCTCATCACGTAGGCATTTTATTACCTCATATCATCACAAAAAAAAGGGTGAGTTTAGCATAATAAGATATTTCAAGGGGGAGGGCCCACATTCACATAATTTTTATAACATGATATTGTTGTAATTGTTCTATTTTATCATTGTTGTTGGTAATCTCTTGCTGTGCCTAATTTATAAATTAAACTTTATCATAGGAATTAATGCATAATAAAAAAAAAACATAGTGTATATGGGTTTAGTACTATCTGCAGTCTCAGATATCTCCTGGGGGTCTTGGAATGTACTGCCCTGGAGAGAGGAGACTACTGTATAGCACACTTCTCAGATCCTGGAGCAAGATCACCTGATTTCAAGTCCTGGGCTGATGATCACTAACAGTATAACCCTGGCAAGTTGCTATACCTCTCTGTGCTGTGGTTTCCTCATCTATACAACAGAGATATTAACAGAACCTCTCTCATAAGGATATCTGTGAATTAGAGTTAAAATAGGCAAAATGCATGCCCAATACTAAGCACTCAGTAAGCGTTTGCTAGCAAGATGTCAGCAGGCATCACTAAGCTCCTAAAATCTCCTAAGAATCCAAAAGGAGACCCCAGAAGGCCACTGCTACTCAGTACAGAGCCCAGGTAATGACCATTACAATAAGAAAACAAGACACTTTAATGGGAAAGTTCAGGAATCCCAGGTTTAACTTCCAGTTCTCCCAAATAGCCAAAGCTGTCAGCGTCTCTGCCCAAGTGCCCGTGGGCTAACCCCCACCTTGCCCTCCTACCTTTCCCTCCTCCCTCCTTTGCCCTCAGATACTCTCCTGCCCAAATGGCAGCCAGAATGGTCCTTTAAGGTCATAAGTCAGTTTAATGGGTATAGAGTTTCAGTTTTGCAAGATGAAAAAAGGTCTAGAGATTGGTTATGCAACAGGGTGGATGTACTTAATTCTATCAAACTGTACACTTTAAAATGGCAAAGATGGCCAACTTTATGTTGCACAAATTTTATCACAATTTTAAAAAAGCATAAATCATATCAGGTCATTCTTCTGCCTCAAACCTGATAGAAATAAAATCTGCATTTCTCTTCATGGTCTAGAAAGTTCTTCCCTCCTCTTTTTCCTCATCTTTATCCTCCCTCTCCTCCTCCTCCTCTCCCCTCTCCCCTCTCCTCTTCCTCCTGATTCTTTTTTTTTCCCCTCATCTTTCACTAATTTTGGCATCATCAGCATTGTCATCATTATAATTTGCAAATAGCACCAAAATGACATCACTGGATCCAAGGTTCCCTAGTTGGTCATCCAAGGACTCCAGTGCCTTCTCTGTCAGAAGAGGGACCAGTCTGACTGATGGGCAGCTCAAACCAGTCCAGGTGCTGTGGTGCTGTGCTCACATCATCCAGCCCAGATGCTGGAGGCTCCATAGGCTAGAACAGCTGGCACACAGTGCAAGTCCTACCTCTGCTCATATCCTGTGTCCACTTCTAGCAGGAACCAGAGGTTGGGAGCTTGGTGTAAATTTGTTTACTGAACAGTTGAGGTTTCCACTGACCTACTGAGAAACTGCTTTTAAGATCCTGCTTGCAGGGGCACCTGTGTGGCTCAGTCGGTTAAGCATCCAAATCTTGATTTCAGTTCAGGTCATGATCTCAGGGTTGTGGGATCAAGCCCTATGTTAGACTCCACACTGAGCATGGAGTCTGCTTGAGATTTGCTCTCTCCCTCTCTCTCTCTGACTCTCCCCCTGCTCACATTCTCTCTCTCTAAATAAAGTAATTAATAAAATAAGATAAAATAAAATAAAATAAAATAAAATAAAATAAAATAATAAAATAAAATCCTCCTTGCAGAACCAGACTCCTAACTGCAGAGAACACCCTGCAGGGTCACCAGAGGGAAAGTGAGTGGTGGGTGGGGGGATAGGTGATGGGGATGAGGGAGGGCACTTGTGATGAACACTGGGTATTGTACAGAAGTTCTGAATCACTATATTGCACACCTGAAATTAATATTACACTGTATGTTATTAACTCACTGGAATTTCAATAAAAACTTTTTTTAAAAGATGAAAGGAAAAAAATAAAATGAGACCATTAGAGTGGACCCTAGTGCCACATGACTGATGTCCTTATAACAAGGGACATTTGGATACAGACATGCACACAGAGAGAACAACCTGTGAATATGGAGGCAGACATGAGGGGATGTTTCGACAGGCCAGAGGTCACCAGCCTGCTGTGACCAGCAGAATCCATGAGAGAGCCTGGAGCAGGTTCTCCCTCATGGCCTCAAGGGAACCAGCCCTGCCACCACCTTGATTTTGGACTTCTCACCTCCAGGACTGAGAGTGAATAAATCTCTTCAGTTTGTGTGCTTTGTTATGGCAGCCTCAGGAGACTCATATGGGGAGGTTCCTCACACCCCTCTGGGCTGTGACAATTCCCTAGGAAGACTGAGAACTCACTCAAACTGTAGTAGTTGTAGTTATGGTTTATGAGGACTAACATTACAGATTAAGATCAACCAAAGATCAGTAAGTGGCTAATAAACAACATACATTTGTTTCTCACAGTTCTGGAGGCTGGAGGTCCAGGTTCAAGGTACCAACAGGTTCCCTGTCTGGTGAGAACCTGCTTCCTGGTTCACAGATGACCATATTCTCACCATATCCTCACATGGAGCAATGACCAGGGAGTTCTCTGGGGCCTCTCTTTGTAAAGGCACACATCCCATTCATGGGGGCTGCACCCTCATAAGCTAATCTCCTCCCAAAGGCCCCACTTCCCCATATCATCACTTTGGGCAGTATGTTTCAGCATATGGATTTGGGGGACACAGACATTAGTCTACGGGACCAGGAGAAACACCAAACATGAGATAGATAGATAGATAGATAGATAGATAGATAGATAGATAATAGATAGATAGATGATAGATAGATAGATAGATAGATAGATAGATAGATAGATAGATAGATAGATTTTATATATATTCTGCTTCTAGGCTCATAGGCCATTTCATGCCTATGCTTCACTTCCTACTTTCTCTACCTTCTTCCTCTCACAGATATGTACTTCTGGAATCACTGTCTTTTTCCTTTTTTGCCCTTTTAATTCTTCCTAACACAGAGCAGAGAAACAGCAAAGAGGATAGAGGGTGGAGGAACTGGCTGGAGTGCACGAGCCAGCGTCAGGGGCATAAGCAGGCATCAGCAGTTGGAGGGGGTGTCTCACTAGAGATCTGGGGGGATACAAGTTACAAAGTATGGTAAAGCTTGGAAAAATGCAAAGCACTGCTTCATCCAGAGAAGCAGAATATTCAGCACAGCTCTTTCATGACTGAGAGGCTCTGAAAGCTGTAGTGATGGAGAGAAACCCACAGGTGAGAGCAGACATAAAATTAGATGTTGGTGTGCAACCCAGTGCTATGTCACTTTTCAGACGAGAAGAAGGTTTGGGGAAATGCTGGTTTTTTTAATAGAAAAAGTCTACAGATACCACAATTGGAAAACAGCAGTTTCATTGGCTGTTTTCATTGCCTTGGATGTACACAGGTAGAGAAAAGTGTAGGGTGTCCAGAGAGGAGCAAGGAGAATGAGGAAGGGGGTGTAGAGATGAGCTAATGTGAAGACAGTGGGGAGCATGATGCACGTGAAGCATGGTTGCCGCGGCCCCCCAGGAGAAGGGAATGAGTAGCTGATGGATATTTGGGAAGTATTCACATCCTCTGTAGAGAGGGTGTACATAGCCTCACACTATCATGTTTAAATTAGTCCTAATCAAATGCAACTAAGGAATTTGTTGCTAGGGTTGAAATCTGGGAAACCATAGATGACATATTCCATTGGGGTGGAGAGAAGTAACAGCCCTTGCCTGGGATGCTGTTCCTCCTGAACTTGGCATGACCAGCTTTTTCAATAATTCAGGTCTCAGCTTAGGTGTCACCTGCTCAGAGAAGACTTGACCTCTCCAGCAGAACACGTTCTCCCTCCACCTATGGGAATCACCATGGATGGCCTGACTTGATTGATGTCACAGAGCAATATGAAATTATCTTTCTCATTGAATTCTTTGCTTCCTTGGTGTCTGACTCTCCCACTAGAATGTTTGCCCCATAAGATCAGGGGTCTTGCCTTCATATTCACCTCTAGATTCCACAGTGCTAATTATTCTAGTAACTGCCCACACTCATAAGGCAGCCAAGTCATCCCAAGCACTCCATTAAATACAAGACATTTGTACATTAACGTATTTAGGCCATGCAGCAAACTAGATTTTATTTATTTCCCTCTTGAACGAAAAAAAAGAAGAAACTTGAGGCCCAGAGGGTTCGGGTGACTTCTCTAAAGTTTCACAACTACAAGTGCCAGGGCTGGGATTTGAACACTCTTAACCACTGCACCACACAGTGTGTAACCAATAAACACATATTGACTAAATGACTCCATCAGTGCATGAGTGAACAAATGAATGAGGCTTTGAATCCAGAACCTCTGCCTATAGCAGGCAGCAAGAAAGGTATTGAGGTTTATGCAGCTCTGTTCATCAGGAACCACCCAGGTGTCATCCAACTGCAGAGGTAATCCCAGGGTTAATTACCTCTGTGGTGCTGAAGAGGATCTCCATGCCCTGGGCTGCCAGGAAAGCCTCCCTGCCAGACCGGAGGTTGGCAATATGCTTGAGGCAGAGCAGGAGTGCCCGGCGGATCAGCACATAGGCGTTGGCAGCGTCATGGCGATGCCAGTCCTGATGCAGTTTGAGCAAGCTGGTGACGTAGCCTCTGTTCACAGCCCTGCGGCTGTTAGACTCTGAAACCAATGGAAGACGGTGATGTCAGTCACAGGCTCTCCTGGCCACACCTGCCTGAGGATGCCCCAATGTACCTCCCTCAAGATACTTATTATAAAGGGACTAAGAATAACTTTCCATTGGGGAAAACTGACAGATGTCATCTTAATCAAGTGATCAAAGTGAACATCACTGTGTGTGTTGCACTGAGAAAAACACAGCATCACTTCTATGGCATTCCTGCCCAAAATGCATAGCCTGAATTTAACCATGAGGAAAATCACAAACCCCAAATGAGGGGCATGCTACCAATCACCTGATCAATACTCTTCAAAAATGTCAAGGTCATGAAAGGCAAAAAAAAAAAAAAAAAAAAAAAAAAGAAGGGAGGGGAGGGGAGGGGAGGGGAGAAGAGAGAGCTAAAGAATTTATATAACATGTAAGTACAATACAGGATTATAATTTAGATCCTGAGCCAGAAAACAATTTTTGTCCTTTGCTACTACAGGGCGTTAGTGAGGCAGTCAGTAAAATTTGAATAAGGTCTATAAATTAACAGTATTACATCAACATATATTAAATTGTGGTAACTTGTGCTTATGTAAGAGAAAATCCTTTGTTTAGGAAACTCACAACTGGAGAATGCGAATGCCTGTAATATATTCTTAAAAAGTTCAGAAAAAAATATAATAACATGGGGGAGGGTGAAAGAATGAATGAGAGAGAGAGAGAGACAGAGAGAAACATTTCCACCTGATTTCCATTCCTCTTCCCTAAATCTTAGCAGACTTAGGGTATCATCACTGCATTGAGTAAATTACAAGACTTAGTTTGGAAAGAAGACACTGAATGGGACATGATAGCCAAAAGGCTGTGTATATCACAGATGTGTCGCGTGTTTATCCTAGGGAGCACGGAAGCAGCTTATGGATAATCAAGGTCTGACTCAGCCCAAGAAAGGAATTCCTCATAGTCAAGGCTATCCAACAAGAGGATGGACTCTGTGGTAGGGGTAACCAGGCACAATGTTCAGATGGTGGAAGATCAGCCAGCAGGGATGTGGTCTGGGGCTTTCTTCCATCTGATGCGGAAACATAAGAGAAGGCTTTTATTTTTCCCTTCACAACTTCAGTTCCACAATTTTTCTTTCGTAACTGAAAGGATCCTGGTGAAGACCTCCCATGAGACACACCCTGTAGGATAAGTGCACGATGTCCTGATTTTTCCAGGGTATGCTTTAAATTCTCATTGAGGAAACACAGAGGGAAGAATAGTCCAAAATACTTCTCTCAACAGTTAACCTATGCCCTTTCCAGCTTAACCTCCTTGGGCTACCAGCGTCATGGACAAATGTGTCCCAGCCCAGATCTATCCAGCAGGTGGTTGGTCAAATGTGTCCCAGCCCAGATCTATCCAGCAGGTGGTTGGTCACCCCTGCTCCTACGAGCAAAGTGCACTGCATTACCATAACCGGCTGACTCTTAGTACGAATGCCCAAATCTTGCAGCTCTGCACTCACTGCTGCATTTCTCCATTATCCAAACCATTCACACTGGCTTATGAGACAATATAGGCCCCTGGCCGAGTGTGTGTGTGAGAGAGATCCCCTGAGCTGTAATTGGAGAAGCAAAATTTCAGCTCAAAGTCAGATTTTTCCCTAAGACCATGTAAGTGCACATAAGTGAAAAAAATAACATAAAAATTCAGCACTTTATTCCGGAGGGGTTTTCTCATATTAAAGGAATTTTTTTTTTTTCTGCGAGTTTGTCAAATTCTAAATTGTCAGGCTTGGCTGAGCCCCACTGAGATTTTTGACCCATTTGTACAGTTCTGTTTTTTTGTTTTGTTTTGTTTTGTTTTTCACTTTTACAACATTTCATTCAGCCATGACCCTGAACTGAGAGTGATGAGCTTTATTTGCTCACTGATGTGTTTGTGGAAGGTTTAAATCTCCTTCATTACCTCCTTTACTGAATTATTCTTTTGCATCAAAAATATTTCTCTCCTTGGTTGGTCTCAGCTACAAAGCACCAGAGTTCTTCACTGCCTAAGTGAGGTTCCAGCCTATCCAATATCTGATTTTTAAAAGAAAATGGGGATTAAGTAGGAGGTATTAGAGTATTGCCTCCTGGAAAGATTCCAGAATGGCAAAAACAGTACACAGAGGCCCCATGGGCAGGGAGAGGTTAAGGACTTTAGGTCTTTTATCTATTTTAAGGGTAGGAGACTAATAACGTATTATCTTAATGACCTTCATCCCCTACTCTTCTTGGGGGAGGAGGGCATAAAGGGAAAAAAATCTTTAATTGTCTCAGAGAAAAATCTTTTATCAAATCCTAATGATTTTATTCATGATTTCCTGTTAATCCTCAACAAGCTGCCATGTTTACTAACATCTAAAAATCGCTATACCTCCTTCCCCGCCAACTCTACACCAGTCAATCTTTCCCTGAAACTGGCTTGCAGTTTTGCAAAAGTCAATATGCCTCTAAAACCGGACAAAAGGAGATTCAGCAAACTAAGGAAGAGCAAATGTGGAGGAGAGCCAAAGAATGAAATGAGGGTCACCGAGATCAGTGATGTGCAGGAGTTCTAGAAGATTTGAGAGGGATCAGCATTTGGCCAAATATCTAGGAGAAAATGTTTCTCCTGGGTGAGCTCAGGATTTGGGGCAGGAGAGGACTCCAGGGTCCCCAGCCCTCTTCCCCTCTTCAAAACAAATCTGCGGCACTTAAGTCTATTTATATATAAAGGGATTCCTCCTAAGATTTTCTTGGAAAAAATTCTTGCTCCTTAATTTTTTTTAACTTTTCCCCAAGTAGATTGGTTTATCTTAACCAGTAGGAGGATGGAGCCAGGGTGGACAGAGAGGAGCTGTGAGCTCCACATTGTGGAGGCCGAGAAAATGAAGGCCATTCCACTTTAAGTTCAGCGTTAGCACAAGTACAGCCATCCCAGGCCCCTGTGAATAAGAGCTGAACTTTACCTTATTTCAGTTACAGGAAGAAAACAGCTTACAGCTGATCGTCCTAGAAAGCCCCATATTAGAATAAAAACAGAGCCCAAGCCAAGGGCAGGAAGCCCCTATTAGAATGAGAACAGAGCTCAATGCCCTTGAAGGCCCCATATCAAAATGTAAACAGAACTTGAGGAATTGCCCCACCCCTTCTGGAGGTCCCCTAGACCAGTCCTTAAAACTAAGCTGAAACCCACCTCCGGGTCCAAGTCCCTGCTCCGCTGTGTCGGGTGCACTTGGACCCAAGCTCCAGCTTGTAAATAAACCCTCGTGTGTTTGCATCGGTGTCGGCTCCTCGGTGGTTTCTCAGATTCGCAATCTTGGGCGCAACAAACATCTCACCCCATACTCCCACCCCATCTCAATGGCACTCTCAGTGCCCAATCTCCATCTTGCCCAATGTGTTCTCTGGTCAGCTTTCCTTTGGCAAATTCATGAACTCAACTTTGACCTTCCCTCCATTCATCCTCTTATATTCTACTGCCTCTGCCTCTCCAGATTATATCCTCCAGAGTGAGGTCTCCTTTGTAGCTAATGATCAGTCTGAAATGTGACCAAGTAATATCCTATAATATTATGCAGCAGATTTTTACACTCAGGTAAAAAGAAAAAAAATAATAAATAAGTAGAAGGGAATAGGCCAAGATACCACTAGTACTTATGGAGGGGGAGGAGAGTGAGGATTCTATTTGCTTTTTACATTTGACTTAGGCTTTTCTGTAGTTCATATTCCCCATATACTCTACAATGAGCTCTGATAATCAGGAGGGGTAAAAAATGTTACCTTCAGGCTGGAGGTCCATAGACTGTTGATTGTGTCATGCTGTAAATGCCTGTGGGCAGGGCCAATAGTCCCCAGGTTGCCATAGCAACCCACTCACCTTTTTTCAGTCTTCTCCCCTCCCCTTCAAAAGTGAATTACCTGCCTACCCCCTGAAGGCACTTGAGGTCCTGACCACCTCTATAAAGATGTTTGTCTTTTTTTTTTAAGATTTTATTTATTTATTTAACAGAGAAAAAACACAAGCAGCGGGAGCAGCAGAGGAAGAGGGAGAAGCAGGCTCCCTGCTGAGCAGGGAGCCCCCAACATGGGGCTCCAACCCAGGACTCTGAAATCATGACCTGACCTGAAGGTAGATGCTTAACTGACTGCACCCTCTAAGATGTTTGTCTTTTAAAGAGGAAAGTCTACACACCTTCAAGACTCAAAGATGGAATTTCTCCTGGGAAATATTCAGCCTCATGACAGGCTGGTGAAGAAATGCTCTGTGAACCAGATTATTATCCCTGCTAGCAGCCCACTCCTCTGCCACTGCCCTTTGGCAAAACCAAAGGAAATTTCATCTCTGCTCTTTATTTTCCATATCTGGAGATTTCATCAGCCCATTTAGGGTGAAGTGATGACTTCATAGAGGCCATATGGAAACCTGCAGCAGAGCAATGAGCCAAACAACTTAACAGCCACGGCTCTCAAATGAGATGGACAAATTAGTGCAGACTCTTAAACACATCTTTCCCGTGGTCATGTATGCACCCTGCATGGCCTCACTGGTCCTGCTGTCAGCTGCCTTTTGGGACTCCTTGTACCTGGTCAGGAACTCCACTGTTCTAACTGCATGGCCTTGAACATGTCAGCTCACTATTCTATCACTAAGTCTTTATCTGAATGACAAAACTAATAACATCCCTTCCTTGGGAGTTGTCGAGAAAATTAAATGAGATAATACACATAAAGTTGATAGCTTGATCCCTGGCTCATAATTAGCATTTGATACCTGTTGCCTCTCATGACTCATTACCAACATGATAAGCAAAATCTATTTATTATCCCAACTTGCCCTCTATTGTTATGGACGACAAAGTGCCAAAGCCTCAGGATGCGAACATAGTCTTTTTGGCAGCCTCATTCAAGAGCAGGAATTCCAGGATCACAGAGCTGTTGGTTTGAATTTTGGCTCTACCAGTTGCTAGCTGTATAACCTTCTTTAAGCTGATTAGCCAGCCTGAACTATATTTCCATCTTCTGCAAACACTAAGACAAGATGAAAAAAGATTAATTACAACATTAGCCTTACAAGTCTATTATAGGGAATGAATGCATAGCATAGCACCTGGCATAAAGCATGTGCTCAGTAAATGACAATTCCCTTCTCCATAAGGATGACATCAAACTTTATATATCTTTCTTTTACCAGTGGCAATTGCCCAAGGAAAACCTTCTGAATAAATAAAATTTATCAAGTTTCTTCAATTTCCAAGTAATGTGACTGACTTCTCATCTCAAAATATCCACCAGTTTTACATTGCTGCCCATCTGTCCTTAGGCATCCCAATATAGACACACTGAGGATCACACCTCACTTTATCCCAGAGGTCCATATGGAAAAGTCCATAGTGTAGACCCTTATTGTTCCTCTCTCAGGCAAAAGTTACCTCAGCTGGGTCCCCTGATACCTAAGCTTTTCTAGAGGACTGGTTAGCATTCTAAGATCCTCTTGATTGATAATGTTCAAGTGGTTAATATTTCACCCTTGCTTTGGATAAGGCACATATGAGGAAGAATGAGCACAGGGATTCCATGCTCCCGTCACTCTTGAGACCAGAAATCATCTTCAGCCACACAACATACTATGACATTACCATATCAATTCTTACCAGGGAAATTAAACAGCCTTATCATTTGTTTCAGAACTTAATGAAAATCCATTCATACAAACTATTAACAATTCAGCTAGTCCTTTTCAGGGCAGTGGCCCCTTCTCAGAGCAGAAGACAACTCAACTGGGCTGATCAAACTCCCATTTACTCTTCAAGTTTTGCTTCCAAATCCTCTCTGTACTGTGTGCCCCAACCCTGAGTAATGACATCACAAATATTGCCTGATCTCAATCATTACTCTACACTGAAAGACCCACTTTGGACACAAGCATACCCATTCTATAATAACCACCTGAGAAGTCTGCCTTGGGAGATATTATTACATCGAGGTACTGGTGACATCAACCACACTAAACAATAATACACTTGCCTTTGCAGCAGATTACTTTAGTGGTCTTTTCAGGGAGTCAATTTAGAAGATACTTCTGGACAAAGCAGCCTTTTACCAAGACTTATAAATCATATCATATGAACAACGAGCTGCCTACTTTGCCATTAAAACACCAGTTACAATTACAGAGTATTTATTTACTGAATGTTTCCTATGTGCTCAGTACTGGGCTAATCACTTTAAATGATTATCTCATTTATCTCATGGAAATGCTTTGAGATAAGCATTATTTTCCTTTTGCAGATGAAGGCACAGAAGGCTGAGAGAAGTCAGACAACTTATTGATGCCCTTAGAGCTTACAAATGGCCTGTCCGTGATTCTGATGGGACTCTCCATCTGCCTCCAAAGCCGACGTCCCATACCATTACTCCCAAAGCTTTTGATGATGAAGTGGTGATAGTTTACACTTTTCACACCCAGAAGAAACCTTTTACCTATCACCAGAATAGCCAAGTTCTTGAGGAAGGTTTCTGAAAAGCTACTGGAGATAAAGCCAGTGAACACCTGAACCCTGAGTGCTTGAGGAGAATGGCTTTCAGCTGATTTTACCACAGCTCAGCCCCTCCACCCAAACTGTCTCTCCATCTCCTTTGTTCCCTCCCAGGCCCTGACATTATGGAGAGAGTTGATTTTTAATAGGAGACTTGACAAGATTTAAAGGCCCCAGGAAGTGGCCCATAGGGCTTCAGGTCACAAGAGGAGGCATTTGAGAGTTTTCCTGTCACTCAGCCAGTGACTCCGGGAGGCCAGCCCAGAAGTTAGGCCCAGACATGAGCGCGGTCAGTCAGCTGTACCCCCACCCCAGCTCCTCCCCTGGCAGCTGCAGCATGTGGTTTCCTCACAAAGGAGGAGCCGCAATGCATGTACTGAGACATAACTAATTTTAATGTCACGGATCATGGAAATTATACTCTATTATCATTAGCCCAAATAAGAATAATGATATTGAATTACAGGTATATTTTTTTTCTCCTTGTAGAATAGATGCATTTCAGGAAACTTGACTGTCAAGCACATTTTAGTCTCAAGCAAAGCTTGTTTTCCCATGAATCACCCTCAAAACCATGAAGGATGCTTTTCCTGAGCCCCAGAAATAGTGGCTGGGAAGCACTAGAGAATGTCTTCATAGCCATTTTAAATCTATAGTCTTCTATTTCTTTTTTTTCCAATCATCAGTTCCTTTTAATACCTCTCCACAGAGATATTCTCAAACCTTAGGCACTCTTCCACTCTAAGGAAATCCTGAGATGCCACATCTGCCTCTCCTGTGAGCCCATGGCAGGAACCAGAGCTCAGGCAGGGCATCAGGCTGCAACACTAGAGGAGGAGGGATCACCACCACTGACAAGCTCCTCCACTTCAGTACTTGGCAGCCCACATGACAGATCAATCGCATATCAAACTTTATCAATTCTACGGCATACACTCTTTCATATGTGAGTATTTCCAAAATTAAGTGCTTCTTAACCAATGACAGTGTTTCAATTATAACTGGCAGCGTTTTTTCACTCCATGGCACATAAAAAGTGGCGCATCTTGCAGTCAATGACATGTTAAAGTTGAGGAAATATGATTAATTTTTCAATATTGTTAGCTTGAAAATTCTCTGAAATGAGTTCGTTCCCAGCTAGGGCTTATCACTTGAGAGGTTTGCTGTGCATACACAAATATGCAGAGGCACTTTGTCCTGAAAGCCAGATCCTGTGGTGGTGAGGTACGCAGTAAACTGCCAACTAAATCCATACTCATTCACCCAAAACCCAAAGCACCACCATGAATTCATTCAACAAACTCTTAGCAACCACCCCACGTGCCAGCATGTGCCAGGCACTTTTGTAGGCACTGGGGTACTACAGCGGGAGATGAAATGGACCATGTTCTCTGCTGTTAAGGGGCTTATTTCCCATGCCAGAGCTGGAGAGCCACAGATCCAAGTAGGCACACACACAGAGAAAAAAAATAGAAAATTTCAGATAGTGACAAGTGCTACAGTGCTAATAAAGCAGCAGTGGTAGAGGGGGTGCCTGCGTGGCTCAGTCTGTCAGGCATCTGACTCTTGGTTTCAGCTCAGGTCATGATCTCAAACTCATGAGTTCGAGTTCCATGTGGGACTCCTCACTCAGTGGGAAGTCTGCTTGAGACTCCCTCTCTCTTTCTTTCTCTCTCTCTCTCTCCTCTCTCCCTTTGTCCATCCCTTGGCTTACATATGCACACTTCACTCACTCCCTGTCTCTCTCTCTAGAATAAATAAATAAATCTTTAAAAAATTTTTCAAATAGCAATGGTAGAGTGAGTAGGGGGGCAACTATTTTAGACTGAGTGCTCAGGGAAGACCCTTTGAGGAGAAAATATTAGTACTAAACTTAAATCATAGGAAAGAATCGGGAAACAGAGATCTGGTGGTAGAAAATTCTAGAAATCTTGAGAGCACAACCAAGGGGAAAAGCCCAAAGTTGGTAAGTACAAAAAGTCTTCAGCTAAAGCCAGGTGAAAAAGTTGAGAGCAGGGGGAGATTATCGAAAAGGAAGGCAAGGGTCAGAATGCATGACCTCCCCCCACACTGACATCCATCATGGCAGGTTTTGCATAAGTGGAGGGATATGCACACAGAGATTTTTCCCTCACTCTCCTTTTGGTTACTTATTTGTGGTATCTCTGCAAGAAAGTCCTGAGGGATGATCATCTTTGTCCAGACCTAAATTTTTCCAGTTTTCCTACCCATCCAAAGTTTTATGTTGAGTCTAGACTTCAGTGGGGAAAGAAGTAATTGCTAAGCCTCAAGACAAGCTACTGTCCTTTCTGGGTCCCTGCAGAAAACCTTCCTGTTTCACTGTCTTTCCACTATCAACTGATCAGATGATGACATTTGAAGAAGAGAGGCAGGATTTATACCCGCTAAGGAGAAAGCCAAGACCTTCCCCTCCTGCCTTTTTCTATCAATTGATCTGTGAGATACTAGTCTGTCAGTCGTGTCCCCCGTTTCTAACCCAGGACAGACAAGCAGCACAGACTGCAGGAAACGCACCTACTCAGTGCTGCAAATATCACATGCCAATTGGTTCATGCTGCAGTATGCCCCTGGGCCTGGAGGGGCACTGGAGGAAGGTGGAGAGCAGGTGCCTCCTTGCTCCTGGCTGGCTGCCCTCTGGCCATAGGGCATACAGCAGTACATTACAATAAAATCACAGGACCAGAGCATTGTGCTCCTGGTTCCAACACCTCTCCCACCCCCACCCCCAAAACAGCAATGGCTGCAGGGAAATCTGGAAGGCTGGGGATGCAGGAGGGCCCTGGTGTTCTCTGGGTCACACTGTGTGGGGAGCAGTGGCTGCCATCTGTGGGCCCCTGAGATTGGGGCAGGGGCTAGGAGAGAGGCTAACCAGTGTCTCTAACTATCCCCAGCTGCTGCCAGAGCAGCCTCACTGTCATCTGTGCACATGCAATGGTTCTGCAAAGGATTTCGTTTAGGCAAACTTATATTTCTTTTTAAAAGGGGGGTGGGGATTGAAACCCTCTGGTAGTGAAAGTACGGATTTTAGTCCCAATATCTCAAGTACCTATTACACCATCTTGAGCAAGTGAGTCAACTACATTGGGCTGGAATGTTTTCAGGGGCTGGATATTATTATTTCCTGGGGAGAGGATCACTATCCTGTGCACTGTACAATGTTCAGCAGCACCCTAGCCTCAGCCCACTCGGTGCCAGGAGCACCCTCACTCCCCAGATGTGGCCACCAAAACTGCCTTTGGACCTTGCACAATGTCCCCTCTGGGACAATACCACTCTGGTTGAGAACCACTGCACCACAACAGTTAAATATTTACCTGTCTTGCCAGACTACTGTGAAGTTTAATGGGATCATACTTGAAAAGGTGCTTGGTAAACTGCTAATATTAGACTTCTGTAAGAAACACCTGACTCACACCTCGACATAAACAAATAATTGTATAGTCAATCTTGAGTGTGATGAAGAAGCTCCTGTGCATCCGCAGGGTGGGGAAATGTTTATCTTTTTGTCTATCTCTTTAAATCTCTGCAATACTTTATCTATGTCAGTCCATAGCCAGTCATTCATTATGCCAGGATGATACACGTTCTCAAAACTAAGTTAGAGCTCAGCAATCCTGGTTATTAACCCCTGATTCCCTAGAATGGAAACAAAATGAGGGTATATGGGTCAACTGAATGGGCCAGATCTGCTGCATTCAACAATGTACTTACTCCTCTTAAAGAAAAAAAGCTTTTTTTTTAAAGAAAAAGCTTCTAGAACACAGAGGCTAAAAACAAATGGGTATCATTCAACGCTCAGGGAGATCTAAGGAGATGAATTTACATTGCAACAAGCTTTATGCCCTTATCTGACCAAGTCCTGAAACTCCCAGGGTTTTCCAAAAGGTGGTGATAGGAAAGTGAGAGATGATCTTTATAGAGATTTACTAAGATCTAGCATTATACTCCCACTACACATACATCACCTTGTTTAAATCTTACTGGTTCTCCTTGGAGGGTATCATGTTCCCTGCTTTACAGGTGAAGTGGTTCCAGCATGGTCACTGAGGAATACACCTAGAGAGGCTCTGATTGGAATCCGCAATCTCATGAGTCAGCTTTGAGACCACTATGCAAACACTATTCTCCACCATGTCTTATCCTTGCAGACAGTAAGAGGTTTGAGCTTTTAGTAAACACACACCCTGCATACATGACCCTGAGCATCCCTCAAGGGGTATTCACACCATTGGCAAAGGAACACCATGGCCCAACCTACAGGCAGATAATCAAGTCAGAGGCAAAGCCCTGGATATAGAACTAGTCTTACGTTACTACCAGAGTACAGGACCACCTGGTTAAAAGACAGTATCATCCATGGGCTTAAGAATCAGGACTGGTTACAATCTTATCATAACAATATTTTATGTAGCCAGAACTTTTGTGTAGAGCAGGAAAAACTCAACACCACCACCCACAGCTCTGTTAGAGAAGTGTGGGTCCCTTTTAAACATGCTGGCCATCTTGAGAGGATGGTTCACCATTCTGCCCATACTACCAACCATCATAATCTCCACTGGCTGCTGAAACTCCCCATTTAATTAGACTTGGTTCAATTGTTTAATTAAGTCTCTTAGTCCCAAGAGACCTAAAAGTTCCTCAACCAGGGCTCAATAATGAATACACAACATTTTGGATCTTTCCCTGAGTCACACTTCACTAGCCCTTCCTTATAACCACCGCATAGTAAAAACGAACACACTTTTCAGACCCCCTGAAGGACGTGTCCACACATCTTTAATCCACAATCTCAGACAACAGACTGAGCTCTGAGAGTGTCCTGTGAATATTTATTTCAGATGTTTCAAACTTGATTCCATTAAGCCCCAAAGAACTTCCATGGAAGTTTCTCAGAGTCAATCAAGAGCCCCTGAAGGGAGTTATACAATAAGTTATGGGGATAAAAAGTAGAGTGTGAGGAATATCATCAATAGTACTATAGTAACGTTGTATGGTGACAGACGGTGCCTGCCCTTATCGTGGTGAGCATTGCATGACGGGCAGAACTCTAGAATCACTATGTTGTATACCTGAAACCAAGATAACGGTGTAGGTCAGCTATACTTCAATAATAAACATAGAAGTAAAAAAATAAAGCAAACCAGGGAAAGAGGAGGAGCAAGGGAGGGACCAGGTCATCCTTCATTGGGATTTCTCACTTCTGCTTTCATTTTATCTGCTTTAGATGCATCATTTCCTTATTTTATTTTTTTTTAAAGCGGTCTTCTACTAAGGAGTTCCCAAATGACACATCTTATGGAGGCCTCCCATTTTTGCAAAGCCAACCTAAAGTCAAATGCAACGATGAAGAAATAATTTAAGAGCACACAGGCCATCAGCAAGCAGAGTCTGGGTTTCCCCAGCTTTGTGTGACGGGTGGAAGGGAGATTTTGAAAGGAAGATTTTCTGCTTTGGAGGCAGTCATAACTGAATTCAAAGCGTAGCCCTCTACTTACCTTTTTTGGGACCTCAGGAAAATTAATGAACCTCCCTCACTCTACCTTCCTTGTACATAAAATGGGCATGTAATGTGCCTGGCAAGTGTCAGCGCTCTGTATTCAATAGTCTGATCACTATTCCTTGAAGGTATTCTAATAAACAGTAATTCTCTTCCCATACCCCACCCTGCTTCCTATGTCCTAGAGAGGCGGCCGTAAACAGTTCAAGAAACATATTATTAACTGGATGGGGGATGCCTGTGGACCTTGGGAAGACAGACAGGCATTTCCCTCAAGTGGTGCCTTTGGCCTTGGCGGCAAAAGCAAGATCCAGGTTGTCAGAGGGCGTGAAGGAGATGGGGAAATATAACTGCAAGATTTGCTGCTGCTCACCAGAGGCAGCCCTCAAAAAAGCTGCTGGGGATGCTCCCCGCCCTCCATAAGTCCTGTTCAATCATGCTCACATCACTGGGGATGCAACAAATTCCAGAGGCTTTTCCAACCCAGGGCTCCACTCACCCTGCCTCCTCCCAACTCCCTTAAATAATGGCTGAGCAAATGCCTCTGAGACCATCTTCAGCTAATTTCCTTCAAGACATGCAAGCTGCTAACGCTGGGAAGTACAGATAGTGTGGAATAGCAAATATGGCCAAAATTAGATTAAAATAACCTCCTGATAAACAAATTACTCACTGAAAATAAATATTCCATCGCTGCGACCACGATAACTAAAAGAAGAGCACCACCACATGGCAGAAAGAGGAACTACACATTACACATGCCGCCAAGGGGCCAGGCCCTGTCTGCCCACCCAGCTCCAGAGGAGTCTGACCAAGGGGCAGGGAAGGGGAGCTAGAGGGACAGGTAATATCCTTCCAGCTTAAACCTTAAAAATATTTCTGTACTTGTGCAAAAGACAAAAATATTTTGCAGGTATATCTGAACTTTGAGCCAAGGGGGGGTGGGGTAATGTTCAAGATGAACATAGCATGACATAATGGGAGTCTGATTCTTCCTGTCTCAGTTCCCTTCCTCTCCCTCACCCCATCATTCATTAGATTTGCCTTGATGCTCAGCCTCACAGCAGAGACTCTGGCCCCTTCACAGCCATGCTGTTGTGCTGGGCACCTCTTACCAGGTCCCATGCTGATGCTTATATGGGATGGACCACGTACTGCTCTTTTCTCAATGACAAGGCAGATCTCCTGAAAAAAAAAAAATCTCCCCCCCAAAAAAATCCTTTGGATACTTATAAGTATTTATATAACTTCCTTTCATCTTTTGGTCTTATCTTCTTTGAGCTAAATTAGCCCATCCTCATTATTCTCTTCTTGGAATGCATAGGGCTCAGATCCCAGGCATCTAGAAACTGGCAGTAAGCTCTGCAGCTCACAAACGGTGTGCATTGTGTAAGCTTTCCCAACTTCAGTTCTTAACACCTGTAAAATGGGGATTATAACATCTCCTTGATAGGCTAAATGTATATACAGTGGTTGACACACTGAGAACTCAATAAACTGGAGCTCTCTGTGTTGTCATTTCAATCCAGCAGTGTGATGGATGTAGCTTGTTATTCTGCATTCATACAAAGTCGATTGCAGCAGTCCATCCCAGTGTGACAAATGCAAAAATCTATCAATATTACTTGAAGCAGATTTTTGGTTCATCACAGAAATATACCGCATGCCTCTCCAAAAGATATGGTGGAAGAAGAGCCATTGAGTCTATAATCACACCACAATTTGGTTCTTTCCAGGGACAGAAATTGGGCTGACCTCTTCATTAAGGTATGTTGAAAATAAATGTATGAGACTTAAAGCAAGAAATTGGAATTCTTCCCTTATCAACATTTACGGGTTAGCAGCAGCTCTGGGCACAACCCACTTCAAAGTATGGGGGGTATGGTAGGGACCCCAGCTCTCAAGGAGCTGTATATACCCAGTAGGAAAAAATACATATGCACATACACATCTGCAAAGATACAGGAATCACTAATTATAGTATGGTTAGTTCTTACAAATATAAATATAAGGCTTTATAAAAGGTTTAGTAGGGAATATAATGCTATGCAGAGGAGGGGCTGGGTAGTATTCAGAAGAATCCCAGACAGAGGTATTTGTGCTGAGACCTGAAGAAAGAGCCAGTGTCATCTGGACAGGAAACTTTCAAAGCCTCAGAGATCTGGGTAGGGTCGTTCCCTCTCTCCGATGGTCAGTTTTCCCATATGAAAATGAGGAGATGAAGGGGTTGGATAATACCAATAGTTTCCTGGGGTATAGACAACAACATTTTATTATAATCACCAAACTTGTTAGATTTGATCTTAATCATTTCAACCACTAAAAAGAATTGATAATTATGGAGCATGATAGAGGTGCAAATTATTGCTATAATGACAATTATATTATAATACATAAATGTTTCAAATCATCATGCATTACATTTATACAATGTTATATGTCAAGTATATTTCAATTTTTTTAAAGATCAATAATTTCTAGGTTCTTAGGGGCCCTATATTTTTGTGAATGAGTCTGTGAGTCCATCTTGGGAGGAAATCAGTCGGAGGTGGACAGACAGAGCTCAGAGTTCTCTACTAAAAATAAAAAATAAAATAAAAATTGAATATCATTGCACTAAGCAACCTCAAAGGTTTTTTCCAGCTCTGATTGTCTGACTCCATGGCCCTCACCTGGCAACAGAAGAGGAAGCTATACCATGTGAGCAAAATACTGTTGAGGCAGGTCGGAGCCCCCGAAGCCAGGAGGACAGGCCCTACGGAAACACAGATTATACACGAAGGCTGCCCTGACTCACTGCTACTTGTGTATCATCACAAGATCACAGGAATCACAATACCAACCATCCTAAAACATAGATTGTCATTCTGAGACCTTTTCAGAGCTCCTACAAGTCCTACAAAAGCTTCAAGTGGGTACATCCCCAAAATGGTTCATTCTTTGACATCTTGCAGGAAAGCAACTGTCTGGCTATCATGCCCTCCCATCACTGCTTTCCTGACAGCCAGGACACAGTAGACATCGCTGAGAACATGAGGGTGTCTCTACAGGATCGAGGCTTTGGGCACAAGAAGGCCCTCCTACACACCCAAAACAACAGGATGACGACCCACCCCAGGAGCCAGCCAGCCAAAGCATTAACAAGGAAGACCAGTGACAAGTCTCATCTTCCTGCCAAACCTCCCATTAGCTTGCTTACATCTCTACCTCCCTCTATCTTGTCTCCCCTCTTCCTTTATTAACTTACTTCCCTATGATCAGCACCTTCCCCAGGTCTGTCCTTCTGCAAACTTCTAGACTCCTCTAAATGTTAATTCTTAAGTTGGAGAGTAGTCTGAAGTAAAACCATCAACTTCTTATTAAGATTTAGGGCCTAAACCAGAAGGTGTTGCAGGTGATTCCTTGTTGTAGTTATGTGACCTTTAAATCTGGGCAGCAAGGTTAATACCAAGACATTATTTGAAGATTCATCACTGGAGCCAGTACAAATCAGGCTGGATGCCATTGCCACATGCTCATTCAAGTGCTACTTCCAGGGCTGCAATTTTTCAAACCTGCATTGATACCTAATGCTCATGGAAGAGGTGTTAAGAAATGAAAAGAAAGAGGGAGAGGTGGGGTGGGAGGGTAGGGGGAGGAGGGGAGCAGACAGTGAGAAAAGAAGAAGAGGGTGAGGAAAAAAGAAACACAGACAGAGTTACAGGGACAGGTAGAGGTCCCGGCAGAGGGAAAGGCAGACTGTAGGCAACGCACAAGATGGAGAGAGACAAAGGACAATATGTTGCTTGGGTTTATTAGGGGGAAAAAATTGCCTGTAATAGAAGCACTATTTCTTAATCAAAGCTTTATTAAGTTTTGGTAATGAAAAGCTAAGTGGTTTTGCGTAGGCGAACACATACAAGGGCAACATTTTCAGTATGGGGAAATTGAAGTAGGGTTTGTGCACGTGTGAGCAGAGCAGGGTAACAGATGCCATGAAAGGAATGGGATTTGGATTAGTCAGTCCTAGCACCTACACAAAGGACCCTTGAATGGGCAATGCTTTTTTTTTTTTTTTTTCATTTTTGGCATCCTAAATTGTAATACAAGTCTAAGATGTCCAAGCTTATTTTGCCTACTGTCGCTCAGGAATGGACAGAGACAAGAGACATCTTCCAGTGCATTTCCATCTCCTGCCATCCACCTATCCTACACTGGCTTCTCATGTAGTAGCTACTGGATGGAACAGAGAGCTGAGCGACATAAAATTGTCCTCTGCAACCCAGACGCTCCTTCCCTCTCTTTTTGTTGCTAAGGTGGGCAGGCTCCCAGGTCCTTGGTCCTGCTTTCCCTGATACTGGTAGGCATTGCCTCCAGCCAGTCTCTGTACCCATTAGGTACAGAGAGGATCTTATTGGCCTCAAATTCCCAAGCTCACCCAAGTTTATCACCACAGAAGCACTGACTACCCCCAAGGTAGTAGATAAGTCCTCCCAGCTTTATTTTGACTGAAGAGTGCTCTTCCTTTGTGAAGCAATTCAGAGATATATTACCATGCCTACTTACATGTGACTAGTAAGCATCAAGACCACACTAATAAGTGGCCAAAAAGATTATGCCTCTAAGAACAAGATTCACATAATGTTCACACAAACATTCCCAGATATCCGTGCCAGATGGTAAGGGTTTGAATTTTAGACAGAAACGAACTTCTTGAATTTAGATTCAGCTGAAAAAAACTCACCTGGGATCCAAATTGACAGACGTTCCATGTCAGGTCTTAACTATGCATAATGACAATACAAAGCAACTAGAGTATTCTGTGACACTCACCTGCCCCATAGCAACCCCAGCCCAAGTGGAGCGGTACCATCCTTAGCCAGACCCTCCATGCCATGCGATACTTTGGTTAGGCTGGTGGAATAAAGATGGTGACTACCTGGTGTTCTGTTACTACTCCTCCCCAAAGCCATGACACACTTTGCTATTTAAATACCTTTCCTGCTGAGCTCAAATATGATCTCAGAATCCTTCCATCCACACATGGGAGTTGGCACTTGTAAGGGAACCTATTTGCCCTCCTTGTTCTAAGATCCTCTAGATCTTTAGAGCCTGTTTCCTCATGGGACACCTGGGTGGTTCAGTGGTTGAGTGTCTGCCTTTGGCTAAGGGCATGATCCTGGGGTCCTTGGGATCAAGTCCCACATCTGGCCTCCCTGCGAGGAGCCTGCTTCTGCCTCTGCCTATGTCTCTGACTCTCATGAATAAATAAAAGAAAAAGAAAAGAACCTTTTACCTCCCAAGTAATTTCTGCATATCTAGAAGTGACTTTCTGCCATCAGTATTTTTCCTTCTTTTAAACCCACAGGAATGACACAAAAGCTGGGGAATTTAAGATCAGTTATGAAAGAAGAGTATTTCTATGACATACCAATCCGCTATTTGGAAAGAGTTTATCTGAAACCTGGAAAGGTCTTCAACTCGTGGATTTGGTCAAATCTACATCAGTGATTTTCAATGGGAGGCCATTTTGACCTCCCAGGGCACATTTGGTGCTGTCTAGAGACAATTTTGTTCATTATAACTGGGAGTGCTACTGGCATCTGATGAGTCAAGGTGAGAGATGCTGCTAAACATTTTGAAATGCACAGAACAGTCCTCAACAACTAAGAAATATCCAGTCCAACATTGTAAGAATGCCAAATTTTGGAAACCCTGATATATAATTAAAATGGAGTATTCAGTGGTAGAGAGAACATTGGGGAAGCTCTCATCCAACTCTCTGATGTTATAAAGAACCTAAGATCCAGACAAAAGTTTATGGACAACTAAGCAGGATTAATAAATAACACCATACACCCTTTTAATATGACAATAAAACCTGTTTTATATGTGGAGGACAGCAAGTTGTCAGTTCCCTAACAGTCTATTAGTATAGTTAAATAGAGATCAGAACCACAAATGTTAAGATCGTTTGTTTTATGTGTGTGTTGTTGGGTTTAGGTAGTAGAAGGCAGTACTGCCATTTTTATACATGAAAATTTGTTTTATTTGTTTTATTCATTCATATATATTCATTTAGAAATCATCCATTCATTTTAATGTTTAGTCCACAAATTTATCTCAAGCTTTTCTTTGTGCTGATGCAAATAATTAATCTAAAAGGTGACCCATGCCTGCAAAAGTTTGCCATCAGCTGGCAGAGATGGACATGAGTGATTCCACCACAGTGGACGTGATGGTGAGATGGGAGAGCCTCTGGGAACTTAGAGGAAGTCCTCCAACCCAGTCTTGGAAGGCAGGGAAAGTTGGTGTTCTTTTTCTTTTTTTTTAAGATTTATTTACTTATTTTAGAGAGAAAGAAAGTGCGGGCAGTGGGAGGGGCACAGTGGGAGGGAGATAGATAATCAAGCAGATAATCTGTTGAGCAGATACCCCAACCTGGGGCCCAGTCTTAGGACCCTGAGATCATGACTTGAGCTGAAATCCAGAGTCAGCCTCATAACTGACTGAGCCACCCAGGTGCCCCAGGGAAAGTTTTTTCAGAGGAAAGGTCTGAATTGAGCTCTGAAGGCAAAGTAGAAGTGAGAAACTATCAAAGCTGATCCTCTCCCACAGCATGCTCAGTTTGCTAAGGACAGCCAGTGTGTTGAAAACCTGAGCCTGAATTAGTACTTTCACTGCTTTTTGGTTTTCCCTAGGTCCATGCCTGGTGCTTCATATGGAAATAGTTAATAATGGGCATGTGCCTGCTTTCAGATTTCTTTGGTTTTTTTTTTTTATATTTTTATTTATTTGACAGAGAGAGAGAACAAGCAGGGAGAGTGGCAGGCAGAGGGAGAGGGAGAAGCAGGCTCCCCACTGAGCAGAGAGCCTGATGCAGGGCTCAATCCCAGGACCCTGGGATCATGACCTGAGCCAAAGGCAGACACTTCACCGACAGCCACCTAGGGTGCCCCTGCTTTCAAATCTCTACACATGGTAGGTCCATTGTGAATCAGAACACTTGGACACTTGATTCTAAGCCTACAGACTGAGGTGTGTGTGTGTGTGTGTGTGTGCGTGTGTGTGTGTGTGTGCGCGTGTGCTTGCGTGTGTAGAAAAGGAGATCAGTCTTTTTCCACTTTAAGGGCTCTCTTCTCTTCCCGAGAGACATAAAAGCCTCTACCACCTAGACTGGGCTAGGGGACACAGGAGAAAGCCACTTTCCCAAGGCACTGTATTCACAGACTGGCTCACCCAGCCCCTCTCAATTCCCTTACTTCCTGCATCCCAGAATTCTTCGGGCACCAAACACCTGGCCTTATCACCAGGAGGGTCAGGGTGGGCAGGTAAATAGCAAGAACCAAGATGCCAAACCTGAGGTGAGTTCTGTCTTAACCTGTCCATAACCTGCAGGTAATACTTCCCCTATGCCTATCTCAAGGGCTATGACCTCTCATTCTTCAGTCTTCCAACCTGTGCTAAATATCTTCATTCCACCTGCAGGACAGGTCCTGTGTATTGTAGCAAGTTCCAGTTGAACAAATGAAGTTGAGATTTCATTTCTTTTTTTCTTCAGCCTACAATAGGAAAGTGCTACAGTGATATAGCTCTTTTTCTGTGCTTATAGTTGACAGAGATACACGGTTGGGGGGAAAAGGTGTTTTTATTTTTATTTATTTGTAAGTTTTATTAAAGTTCACCTATTACCCACAGGCCTCAGGCTCCCTATAGAGAAACAAATATCACAATCGAAGGAAGTGGTTTCCAAGGTGCCAAATTAAAATAGATGAAGAGGTAAGGAGGGAAAAAAATAAAAACATTACGCAAAGACTTCTTCGTTCTTAAGCACATGGTGTTTTCTATTATATTGCACACACGAAATTGACTTCCAATGTAATTAGACCAGAGCTACTAGGCAAAAAAAAAAAAAAAATTCCTCAAATTATTCAGACCCCCAGAGCTATTCTTTTGCAATCACTTAAGAAACTGAGAAGAGAGCCAACTTTTTAATATAAATTTGTTATTAGAATCTACACTGTCCAAATGATTTCCAACACCCCACCTGCCTGAGAACACAGATTCATGAACTGGTATCAGAACCAAAGGTAAGAGTCCTACTTCCCACCTGCCTGGTGCCATCACCTTTTCTTCTATAAGACAATCTTACTGGAAATGGGACTTTATTCCAACAATGCTTAATGGCCCACTGGTCTTTGTTAGAAGGAACTGGAGAGTTCCTCAGGTCTGCAGAAGACAGTTCTGATGGCATTATGTATAGGCATGGCCACATGGACAGACATCAACTCTGTCTTTGCAGCCTTGGGCGTGGAACATCCATAACATTCTCCACTTCACCTGCAAAGACCCAGGAATGGCTCTATTGCCTTCCAGGTTGAAAATGAGCCATGGAGCTACAGAGAACATCTTTCACTGAACTCAGAGGGGAAAGAAATAACCACTTTTCAAAAGAGGTGCTTACTGGATTTCAGCAATGCTGCCAGAACTTCAGTGGCTGCCCTAGGGAAAGAGAAAGAAAAGTAAAAGTCAATGTTCAATGGTCTTTTTGTCAGCCCATGGATCCCAAAGCCAGCAGGCTCATTGCTGCCACCTAACAGCCCCATTATTAATCAGAGAGCAGGCATTCTATTGATTGCACCACTGACTATTAAAGAGGCATAAATGCAGAATTGCTCCAAGTAAAGTGTCTGTCTTGAAAATGGGTCACAGGAGTCCCACTGTTGCTGAAATTATCTCCCCCCTCCCCATCTTGCCTCCCACCATCCACTACCTTCCTTATACTATGCTCCTTATATTTCTGTTACTCATCCCTACCAGAGCTCTTGTCCATCTCTTGGTTTATACTTGAGAATCCTGGGAACTCTGGAGGATGGGCTGGGAGGGGGTGGGACATGGAGGCTGAGTGAATGCAGCATTGCAGTGTAAACTCCTTAAAACCTTCATGCCCCTGGGGACATACAGGAAAACATTCACACATTGGAAAGCCATGCTGGTTCCTTAGGGAGGTAGAGAATGGTTACATCATGATTTTTCTTCCAAATTCATTGTTTTCTTCCATGGAAGAATTTCACAACCTTTGCACCAATGGGAGACAGATAAGGATGAAAATGCCTTTGACCCATGTCTTAGCGACCCTTCAGCCTAGGCCTTGAGCCAGTGAATGTCATGCAAAGACCCACTTACTGGATGGAGGAGAACTTCAAAGTATTGAGGACATGATGGTGTGATCCTGTTTATCTCTGTTTTTGTTTTTGTTTTAAGAAAAGGAGTATTCTACATGGTCCTAGTAGTTTATCCTCAAGGCCTGTTAGAGAGTGATCTGTTCTCCAACATACGCCCCCAATCCTCAGGGTCTAAAAGGTTGGGTCACCCCTCCAAGGTCAAAGAGAACAAGTCAAAGAGGCTGGGTCACCCTTCCAAGATTACAGACGTGTAAACAGAGTGGGACCCCCACCCAGGAACCTCACTTCCCACCTCTGCCTTCTGTACACCTGTTATTCTTCTGAGGCTCCCTCACTGGCCCTGCCCTGGCCTCTCCCAGGTTGATGAAAGACACTTTTCTTTGCAATATATTATCTAACATTGGGCAATAGAGCCAGCAGTAAAAATAAAAATAAGAAGTTAAGTTAAACTAAAATTAAAGTCTAGCACTTGAGATCTATGGCTTCCCACAACCAACAGAGGAGACCTGCAGAAGGAGCAGCCTGGAACTCATAAGCCCTAGTGCAAACCCACAGCCAGGATAACCCCTCTCATAGAGACTAGCACAACCACAGGGCAGTCATCAAAAAGGTAAAGCTAACTGTCACCATTTCATTTATCCTTCCCAATCATGTTTGCTTTTGGCTTCCCAATCACCTTTTGGCTTCTTCAGCCCCTCTCTTTCATAACCCCACCTACTCTGGCAACCATGGATTCAAGAAAAAAGACATTGAAGGTGTTACTGGAAACCCCAGTAACAGTGTGCCAAATCTAGGAGCCACAGTGCATAGGGCCTGGGCTGGTGCAAAAGGAAAATCAGTCCTGGGGGCATGAAGGGAAATAGAATAGCCACATTAAGAGGGTTAGTAGAGAAGGAAGCATGAAAAGAAAGAATGAGGATATTCCAAGCAAAGTACCCAGGCTTGTCCTTGATCACATGCCAGGTCTATCAGGTGACCTTGCATTTTTGATTTGCACGGCAGGTTTGTTTTGGGGAGTTTGTCACAGAGCTAATGATCCATTAAATAATAGTTTTACGAGGGACACACTAGAGGTGGGGAGGGGCAGGCAGACCAGTCAGGAGGATTTGAGGTAACAAGGGCTCCAGACAAAAGGGTAGTGTGGAGGGGAATGGAGAAAGATGGGTTTAACGGAAACTTGGAGCCTTGCTACTCATAGCATGGGGCTCCCACCAGCAGCTTCACATGGAGCCAAGCAGAAATGTCACCTCTTAAGCCCCATTCCTGTCCTGCTGAATCTGAACTTTTATGCCAACAGATCACTCACATACATGTGGATGTTGGAGAATAATTGGCTTAGAGGTGGCATTGGTATGGCTTGGCTACTCTTTAATGTCATAAAGAAGATTCAAGGCAATTCCCAGATCCAAACCCTCTAGAAAATACCTAATAGTGTGATAACATAGCAAAAAACTATGAATCCAAACAGTCACATTAAATGGCAAGAAACACATGGTAAGCATTGTAGGAGTCAAAGAGATGAGGCTTATTCTTGAGTAATGAGAAAATATTTCTTTCTTTCCAGCTTCTAATTGGGGATCACCACATAGTGTAGTGTGGGGTATGATTAGGGCAATGATAAACATAAGGTTTGAGACCATAACCCAATATTCTAAAGAGATCAGATTCAAGTCCATAGGTAATAAGGCACTTTTTTATATATATAAAAAGGTATGGTGACAAGAATGGAAAAGTGAGATGAAGGTTGTAAGCAAGGAATTCACAAGATTTGGTGATAGGCTAGTTGTAAAAGTCAGAGTAAAGGGAACAGTTGGTGGTGGCCTGAAATGTTTAGTCAGGGTAAATGGGAGAACAAGAAAGCCATTAATCAACTAAGGAGAGAAACTGAGGTGTTTAGAGAAGATAATCATTTTGATTTGGGACATGCTGAGCTCAGGCTGATGGGGATAGAGCTACACAGAACTTTTCAGAGTGATGCTAGAAGCATAGATACAGAATTCTAGAGAAATCTGGAGTTGGAGATATATATTCATGAGTCACTATAGTAATAATGATCACTGAAGCCACAGGAACAGGTAACATCTGTGAGGAAATGCAATCAAGAAGTGAATAAAGGTAGCCCCCAAAGCATCTCCACTAAAAGTCTCAGAGAATATGAAGTCAAGGAGGGAGAAGGGGAGCAGATGAGGGGGTTCTGTTTGGAATCAAAAGTTCTCTAGATTTTCTAGGTACAAGTATTTCTCAGACTGCAAGTTGTGACCTAGTAGGTGATAGTAAAATCAATTTAATAGGTTTTGCCTAACTTGTTAATGAAACTGTATCAGCAGGAATAGACTATATCAGAGTTGTTTCCTATAGCGAAGGTCAGCTGTGATTGGAAAAACTTTTCTTTCAATGCACATACACACATGCGTGTATATTGAGAACGCAATATAAATGTTTTCCCTTAAAAAAAAGGCTTATAAAAATATTGTCTGATGTATAGTGTCATCTGAACAAGAACAAATGCCTGAAGTTAACTAATGAACTGATGGACAAATATAAAGTATTTGATCTCCCACAGGGTGCCAGGATCCAGGCACCAAGTCGCTCATGTGAATGTCACACAGAGTATCTGTATTTTTGGTCTGTTTGGTGGACAAATGTCTGGAGTTCTGGTCCACGGTCTGAGCATGTCTCTATGCTTCTCTCCTGCTCTCCTGGTGGAACTAAGATTGTGAAACCTATCACAAATGAGGTTAACTGCTTTGTCTATACACACACACACAAAAAAAAGCAAAACTTTAAGCACCCAAAGTCTAAATGAGTAAGATAATAATACTCAGTTACTTCTACTCCAAGAATAAATGAAAAAGCAGAGATTAAATTAAGTAAAATTAAATTAAAATCTGCCATGGTTCCTGAAACATAATGTGAACTTGAATGGCATCACTGAAAGAACTGTGAAAGCAAAGGTTCATCTCTTATATGTTTGCAGACGGTTAGCCTGCTCAGTTGTCATCTGCCAGTCAGGAGAGGTCACTGGAGAAAAATGAGTCCCCATCTCCAGTACATGGAGAAACAAAATGACCCAATTATCTCTTGAAAGTAAAATATTCTATGATTCAGATGACCTAGATCTAGAAACTGCCCCCTACATTGTTTATCTACATTGTTGTATAATAAATTACCACAAACTTAGCAGCTTCAAATAGCACTCATCTATTATCTTACAGTTGCCATGGAACAAAAATCCATGGCTTAGCTAAGGTCTCTGTTTATGGTCTTAGAAGAATGCAGTCAGATGGAAACTCAGCCAGGGCTGAGTCTGCATCTAAAGGTGCTGGTGGGGAAGGGTCTGCTTCCCCACTCAAACAAGCTATTGACAGTACCATTTCATTGTTGCAGTAGCACTAAGGCCCTGGTATCTTGCTGTCTGTTGGCTGAAGATGATTATCAGTTTCTTGAAGCTACCTGCAATTCCTAGAGGCTGCTCACTGCTCCTTGCAATGTGGGCTTCCCCAACAAGACTACTTTCTTCATCAAAAGGGAAAGTTACTACAGTGAGTATGTAAACAAGACAGAGTCTTATATAACATAATCACAGGACAAACATGCCCTCACTTTTGTCATATTCAGTTGATTAGAAGCAAGTCCCAGGTCTCACTAACACTCAACGGGATCAGAATATACCAAAGCATAAATACCAGGAGGTGGGGATCATGGGGTGGAGAGTATCTTCAATTCTACACACCACACAATTCCTCTTGCTATTTTTAGCATTCAGATACCAGGATCCTAATATTCTCCTTATCAAGATATGACCTTCCCTAGTCCTCCCCTTTCTAGAGAATGGTTTCTGAGAAACCAAACATGGCATCCTCCTCACCTAGTCTGCCCTTATCACGTATATCTGGGCACACTCTCAGACTCCCCCATTTGAATGTCTAGAATACTCTTGTCCATTCCTTCTGATCTCTGCTGTTTCCACCCTAGTGCAAGTGCATGGAGGTCTGCGACCTCACTGAAAAGTGTAATTTCTAAAGTTTCTAGAGTTATTAGCCCTTGGTTGAAATTTACAGTTTAATTTCTTGCATAATAAATGCAAATGAGCTGCATGATCATTTTAGACATATTAGAAAATATAGTTAAGCATAAAGAAATGGAATAAATGAAAATCACCTGAATATCTCTCCCCTACTACTGCCATAGCCCCAGAACAAATCTAACCATATCTGTTCTAGGCTCCTTTCAAATTGTTCTTCAAGCTGCAACCAGAGTGATCTTCTCAGGAATATCTGGTTAGGGTACCCTCATATTGCTACCCCACACCCAATCTTGCTCTTAGCTAAAAATCCAAATCTGAAACATGGTCCAGGAGGATCTACCAAGTCTGGCTGCTGCCACCCCTCTACCCACCCTTGTCTCACATCACCTTCTCTTACTATCCATATTTCTGCCCCTTTCGCTCTTTGCAAAGCCTTGGAACACAATCCTATTGCTTATCCTTTGTCCTTGCTAATGCCACAGCCTAAAATTCCCTAGACCATCCTTCATCCTTCACCTGTAGCTCATACTTCATCCTTCAAATCCTAATCTAGCTATCACCTCCTCAGGAAAGTCTTCCTGGACTGACAGTCTAAGCCCAGGTCCTTTATTGGTGTGTTTATCCTTTTTCACCCCCTTTTCTCATTGCACAATTCAATTCATGGTTATTTGCTCTGTTGTATGGTTATCTTATTAATGTCTGTCTCTCTTCCAGTCTGCAAACTCCAAAAAAACCAGGAAACTTTCCTTTTGCATTATTCTACCCCCACCATTTAATAGTATTTGAATACAGAACACCATCAAATGTTCATTGAACTTTTTACAAAATTAGGTTCTGGCCTTGGAGCTTTATATACTGTATTCATTCATCCAACAGATATTTATTGAGCACCTATTATGTACTGGGATAAATTGATAAAGTAAAGATTTTATGCACTTGAAAGGATTGAGTTAGCATGAAAAAAAAAGTTAATAGACAAAAATATTTTTTAATAATCCATTAAGTTCATATTCTAAAATGTGATAAATGCTAAGAGAAGAACAAAAAAGGTAAAAACAGGGTAAAGAGATCAGATATGCCAGAATAGGTAAAAGCAAAGAGATTCTCTAACATAGGCCTCCTGGAGAAGGCAACATCTCTGAACAAAGACATGAAAGGAGGAAAAGGAGTTGCCATACAAATAGCAGATGGCAGCCTGTGCAGATGCTCTGAATGACAACAGGCTGATTTGTTCAAGAAAGAGCAAGTTGGATGCAGCTGCTGGAGCCAAAGAGGGTGAGAGAGAGGAGCTGGAGCCAAGGTGAGGAATAGAGACCATTCATGCAAGGCCTGGAAAGCACAGCAAAGGTTTTTTCCTCCAAGCAAATCATTCCCTAAGGATTCTGAGCAAATGATCGAACATGTTTTAGAGTTTCTCTGGCCACTCTATTTTTTAAAAGTAAATGAAAAAGGACTCTAGGGAAGCAAGAGTAGAAACCAGAGACAGACCATAAGCGCCACCAGTAGAAAGCTACATGATGCAAACCAAATACAGCAACAAAGAGGATTGCATACCATGGTCAAGTGGGATTTATCCCAGGAATGCAGGATTGCTTTAACATCTGAAAATCAATCAATGTAATAATCCACCATAACAGAATAAAGGATAAAAACCACATTATTGTCTCAACAGACATAGAAAAAGCTTTTGATAAAATCCATCATGTTTTCATGATGAAAACACTTACCACGCTAGAGATAAATGAGAACTTTCCACACCTAATAAAGGGATCCACTTAAAACTCACAGCTAACATGATATACATATAAAGACTGAATGTTTTTCCACCTACGATCAGAAGCAAGATTAGGGTGGCCATCCTCATTCACTATCTCTGTTCAACATCATACTGGAGGTTCTAGCCAGGGCATTTAGGAATGAATGAATGACTGGTATACAGACTGGAAAAGAGGAAGTAGAACTATATCTATTTACAGATGGCTTGGTTTTGTATACACAGTTTGTGTGTGTGTGTGTGTGTGTGTGTATACACAGTTTTAAGGAATCCACCAAAAATCTATTAGAACAAGTTCTGCAATGTGGCTATGATAAAAAATAAATGACTGGGTGACGGGCACTGAGGTAGGCACTTGACAGGATGAGCACTGGGTGTTATTCTATATGTTGGCAAATTGAACACCAATAAAAAATAAATTTATAAAAAAATCAATGTAGAAAAGTAAATAGAATGGAATATTACTCAGACATCAAAAATAATGAAATCTTGCCATTTGCAATGATGTGGATGGACCTAAAGGGTATTATGCTAAGTAAATTAAGTCAGAGGAAGACAAATACTATATGATTTCACTCATGTGGAACCTAAGAAACAATAGACATGAAGATAGGGGAATGGGAGGGAAAATAAAATAAGATAGAAACAGACAGGGAGTCAAACTATAAGAGACTCTTAACTCTAGGAAACAAACTGAGGGTTACTGGAGGGAAGGGGCTGGAGGATGGGGTAACTGGGTATGGGCACGAAGGAGGACATGTTATGTGATGAGCACTGGCTATTGGATGCAACTGATGAAAACCTAAACTCTACCCTTGAAACTAATAATACACTATAGGTTAACTAAATTAAATTTAAATAATTTTTTAAAAATTCTATTGTATTTTGTATACTAGCAATGAGTAGTTCAGAAAAGAAAATTTTAAAAAAGCAATGTCACTTATAATGGCAGCAAAAAGGATAAAATTCTCAGTAAAAAATTTAACAAAGAGAACAAAGGTTTTACACTGAAAAGTAAAAAAACATTGTTGAAAAACTTTTTTAAAGACTTAAATAAATAAAATTTACCTAAATTTCTGCTGTCACTTAAGTACTGCTGTAAACCCAAAACCAGGGCATCCATATACACTCTAGGTCTCCTTCAAATTGTCCTTCAGCATACAACCAGAGTGACCTTCTCAAGAGGAGCATGGATATATTTTGAATTTAGAGCTAACAGGATCTCTTGACAGCTTACATGAGAAGTAACAGCTGTTATTTCTCATAACGATCCTTATTTTAAAGATGAAGGAACTAATCAAGGCACATTAACCTGTCTGAAGTAATGTTAGAAAGCAACAATGCTGGAATTTAGCCTTGAGTCGGTCCGACCCCAACATCTGGGCACTTAACCCCAACACTGGGCCTGGCAAGCGTTCAAAAAGATGGAAGAAACTGGTCAGAAAGAAAGGAGGATGCAGGCCTAATAATTTAACGCTAAAGCCTCTTTAGAGCCGGTCACATGGGATAAGGGGGTGTAGCAGCAGAAACAGAGAGTGGTGGGGGGGCAGGGGAGTTAGTTAATAACAGGTGGATAAAGCAGGAGGACATTTACAAGGGAGAGAATATGTTGCTTGCAGAGCACAGGCGCCCAGAACACCATCTGGTACAGTCTCGGCCACCTGCCTGGCTTGAGAGGGAATAGCAGGATGGATAAAAGCACGCACGCGCGTGCACACACACACACACACACACACACACACACGCCGGGTTACCAAGGAAAATGGCTGGCAAATGGATCTTGCTAATCACCATTTTCAAGGGAGAGATGACAAAATAGAAATGCAAACCAAGATGGCCTCTGCATCATGAAAGAAAAGAAAAACCAGGAACACATAGTGAAAAAGTTGAGCCCATCCTATGCCCAGCGTGGAACCTGTCCCTCTTTCTCTGCAGGGGGGTAAAAAAAAAGAAGAAAAAACAAGCTCCACCCCCTATCTCTATCCAGATGCTGCCAAAGACAGCTTGTGGGAGCCATTATCCATAATGGAAAATTTTATATAAGAGAAATTGAAACCCAGACCTCAGACCAGTTTGGTTAGTAACGTACAACAGGGAATGTGACAGAGGGGTGGCTACTGCTTGCACCAGAGAGTCAGGAGCATAGCACTGCAATCAGTGCTGCGAGGACCCCACCTCCCCTGATCTGTCTGAAGCAGCAGTTCTGCAAAGCAGAAATGGTTTTGAAGTACTTCCAAATCCAGGAGCAAGAGAATCAGGATCAAGGACTCAGACAAAAGCTTTTGAGACTCCCCAAGGCCAAGACGAAGAAGACTAATGTCTGAGGGGTAAGGGGAAGGATGGGGATTCCAATAAGCTCTCACACACAGGGGAATCTTTCTCTACATGGGTGTATAACTGTCAAGTTAGCACTTAAAGCAAATATTACCCTTGAGCTTTCTTAAATTATTCATAAAGTAAAATATACATGGATGTGTGACTATAATCCTATACTGTAATACATACATAAATGTATAATGAGTACAGTATATAATTATGCACATATATGCAAAATAAAATGTTACAGAGTATTTGCTATATTGCCATAGTAGAATAGTTGCGATGCCACATATTAAGTCAAGTTCATGCAATACTATCCACTCTAGAAATATCTGGATGCACAAAAGGAAACATGAGATCCCTCTCACTTCAGAGCACAGAGCAGGTATCCAAGAGATAGTCCCTGACTTCATGAATGCATAAAATGTATCTGATCTAAAGGACAGAACAGGGACACCTAGCTGGTTCAGTGGTTGAGTGTCTGCCTTTGGCTCAGGTCATGATCCTAGGACCCTGGGATACAGTCCTGCATCGGGCTCCCTGCAGGGAGCCTACTTCTCCTTCTGCCTATATACAGACACACTTTTCTCTGTGTGTGTCTCATGATTAAATAGATAAAATGTTTAAAAATAAATAAAAAATAAAGGACAGAACAAAGACAAGTCTGACCATTATGGCCCGTTTGTTGAGATATAATGGGGGCAGGGGCCAGTCTTGGTACCAAGATTTAGCACCCCCAGCATCAATACAACCAGCACGTCAAAAGGTGGTCATTCACAAAAAGTCAAATATATGATTCTTTCCATTTATATGAGCTACCTATTATGGGAAAATTCATAAGCAGATTCAAAGCAATCTTAGGGTGGAGGGAGGGGAATGGGAGATATTCCTTAATGATTAGTTTTCTTTAGGATAATGAGAAACTTTTAGCAACAGGCAGTGGTAATGGTTGCATGACATTGGGAATATAATTAAGGCCACTGAATTGTACACTCGAAAGTGGTTAAAATGGTAAATTATATGTTATGTGCATTTTACTACAAAAAAAAAGTTGTCATTGGATCTGATGATGAGTCATCTCTCTTCAAAAAACCACTTAAGTCTTTTAGGAAAGAAGGGGTAGAGAGTAAGCAAAGGCCTGCAAAGTGCTCCCTCCTTGGCAGGACATAGGAATAGCACCAGTAAAGTTCCCCCATCACCCAGCCAGTGATTCCCCAACTGGAGTGAGCATCGAAATCCTCTGAAGGGCTTGTTCAAACAGGGCATTGGGCCACACCCCCAGAATTTCTGACTAAAGAGGTCCAGGCTGGGGACTTAGAAAGTACACTTGTAACAACTTCTCAGGTGCTGCTGATGCTGCTGGTCTCCCGATCACACTTGCACAACACAGACCCTAGCAGTGGGCTCTTAGTAGACTTGGCTGAGGGGAGTACTCCTGGGCCATCTTTCTTTCAGGTCAAATGTTCAGAACTCTCAGTGATGCCTCCTACTCATACCACAATCGCTGGATCTCCAAACAAAGATCTCATAAACATCCTTCTCTCTGCTGGAGGGTATTATGCTGAGTGAAATAAGTCAATCGGAGAAGGACAAACAGTGTATGTTCTCATTCATTTGGGGAATATAAATAATAGTGAAAGGGAATATAAAGGAAGGGAAAAGAAATGTTGGGAAATATCAGGAAGGGAGACAGAACATAAAGACTCCTACCTCCGGGAAACGAACTAGGGGTGGTGGAAGGGGAGGAGGGTGGGTGTTGGAGGGGAATGGGTGACGGGCACTGAGGAGGACACTTGACGGGATGAGCACTGGGTGTTTATCTGTATGTTGGTAAATTGAACACCAATAAAAATTAATTTAAAAAAAATTAAAAAATTTAAAAAATAAAAAAATAAAAAATTAGCATAAAGAATAGACACTGAAATTTACCAGGATATGCTACCTCAAAATATGCCTCTTCAGTATACAGATTATTTTGAGCTAAAAGTCAGTAAGACCAATAAACCTGAGACAAGCTCTAAAAAAAATAAAATAAAATAAAATAAAATAAAATAAAATAAAATAAAATAAAATAAAATTAAGGACTATAACCTAAAAGGAGATCTATGAGTGGCACCTGGGTGGCTCAGTCAGTGAAGCATTTGCTTTTGGCTCAGATCGTGATCTTGGGGTCCTGGGTTCAAGCCCCACGTTGGCCTCCCTACTCAGCGAGGAGTCTGCTTCTCTCTCTCCTGCCTCTGCCCCACCCCACACTGTACACGCTTACTCTCTCTCTCAAATCAATAAAAATGAAAATCTTTTTTAAAAAATTAAAATAAAATTTAAAAAGTAAAAGGAGATCCATGAATTCTCAGAGACTGTTTTCTAAACTAGAGTCTGAGGTTCAGATAGCAGAGGTCCTTATTCATTTATGTCTGTCACAAAGACTCACTGTGACTTGGTGCTCATTTCTTGACTGACAGGATTGATGCCTATGATTCTCAACATCCTTGGAGTATTTCTTTTCTATAAATCAGGGTCTTCATTAAAACTCAGATGATAGGGGTGCCTGAGTGGTTCAGTTGGTTGGGTGACTGGCTCTTGATTTCAGCTCAGGTCATGATCACAAAGTCATAGGGTCGAGCCCCACTTTGGGCTCTGTGGTCAGCAGGGAGTCTCAAGATTCTCTCTGTGTCTCCCTCTGCCCCCCCCCCCCTACTGGCTCTCTCTCTCTCAAATAAATCTTTAAGAAATAAAAATTTAAAAATTAAACTCAAGTGATAGGGGCAATTCTACTTCTTTAAAGGACTGGGTTTATTGCCAACAAATCCAACATGAGTAATAATATCCCAGAGAACTCAAGACTTGTAATGCTACTTGAAATTCCTCTCCATATTTCATGGTCTAACATTTTTCCACAGGTTTGAACATGCAACCCTCCCATTCTCTCCCTTTGTCTTCTCCTATCTAGCAAACTCCTACCCATCTCCCAACATCCAGATCAAGTTCCAGCCATCATAAAGCTCTTTCTCTGAGTTTCCATCACAGTTTCTCTTACTACAGCATTTTTACAGTAACATGAACATCATCTATTTGTATATTTAACTCTACATTTGGCTAGAAGCTCTTGGAGGACAGAAACTGTATTATGATCTTTAAAGTCTGAACACTTGCCATAGTGCTTGCTCCATAGTAATTTTTAAATACAGGTTTGGTGTGTAAATAATAAGTGAAGAGGTTGAAAAAGTCTTCTGCTCAACTTAAATGCACCCCACATTATCTCTAGAAACCACATGAAGTGTTACAAAGAGAGTTTTTTTTAAAAAAAAAGAATGCTAGAAGTGAGTTGGAATGGTGGGCGGAGGGCAAGGGGTAAGGAAGGTATGAGTGGGTAAGGTGGGGGTGGTCCTGGGCAGGTTGCTCAGCTCTGGAGAAGGGGGGTATGGCACCAGGATTCCTCCAGGTAAGTCAACAAGCTTTTCATAAGGCCCGTAGTAAAGCTGCCAGATCCACCAGTGGAGCCCACCTGCTTTGTTTCAGACTCCCTCTAGAGAGCTTGGAAATTTTCTCAGACCCCCTCATCTACCATAGCCTCAGCCTTCAATCTTCATCAAGATTGCAAGGTGAAGAAATTTTTGTTCTGTTTATAGTTTTGTTTCTATTCCATTTGGAATTATTGAATTATTCACATCTACTGTACCATAAACAAGTCTTTGCCAATAGGATGGATGGGTGGGTAGGTGGACAGAGGGATGAATGGAAAGGTAGCACAAGAGATATGGGCTTTTCATTCAAAGTAAACTGATAACATGAATTCACTCTCCCTCCTCCCCGAACTCCACTGACTTCATTGTGGAAACAGAAACAAAAATAATTCCATAGCAATGGAGGTGATAGGAGGGGCAAGTCATCAGCCAACCAAAGGTTTTAATAAATTTTGGAAGACAAGAAATAGAAAGTCTACTGACACATGAAACAGAAAAGGAAGCTACAGCAGAGGAGAATGAGGCACCACGTGGGGTCCATCTCTCAATCAGAAAGCCAGAAAAGCCAGAGGTCAAAATTCAATCCAACCATCCACTCTCATCTGAAACAACAGTTTCTTTCTTTTTCTTCTTTTTTTTTTTTTAGGATTTATTTATTTATTTTTAGGGGGAGAGAGAGTGTGTGAGAGAGGGGGTAGGAGCAGAGGGAGAGGGAAAAAGAATTGTAAGCAGACTCCCTGCTGAGCACAGGGACTCCATCTCAGGATCCTGAGAGCCAAAACCAAGAGTCAGACATTTAGCTGACTGTGCCACCCGAGAGCCCCAACAACAGTTTCTTATTCCCGAGTAATATACAAAAACCTTATAAGGGGGAACAAAATTCAGATTGCCAGTTCTGAAATCAATATCTGAAGAAACTAGTCTTATGAAAATATTTTCAACACTAAGCTATCTCTTAAAAGATAAGTATTGTATATATCTCAGGTGAGTGGTACACTGTGACTTTCAAGTATAAGCACTTTTTTTTTTTTTTACTGTGTGAACCTCTCAGACTCTTGAGAATGTGTTGTGTCTGGATTGGCAAACACAGATCTATATCACAAAACATTTCCCCACTTTTCATATTCCCCTCAGCCTCTTGGATCCTTTTGAGGTGATTGTTAAATAGTCATTTATGCCCTTGCCTAAGATGCTTACATAATCTTAATCCTCTGTAGAGAAAGGATGTACCCTGGTAACTCTTGCAGCACTTAGCACCAATGCTTTGCATGTGGCAGGTCTCCATGGATGTTATCTGAATGAAAGTTTCCCACAGCTTCCAAATATGTGGGGTAGAGAACAATTTTTCCAGTACAATGGGTCAGTCTCTTTACCTGGATTCTCAAAAACATGGTAAGGAATAAAAACTTTGAATCTTTGCTATGTTAAGAATATTAAAATGTTACCCTCAACATAATAGATGGTTCTTCCCTGTTTTGAAAGTGGATTGGTAGTTACTGGGATCCACTGAGTATTCAGTGTGGGAGGCTCCATGCCAACCCCTTACTTACTCACTTCAAATCTTTTACAACAGATCTGAGATTGTACCATTTTACTAAGAAGAAACTGAAATTGGAGAGATTAACAAACTTTCTCATAGCAGATATTGAAAACCAGGTCTTCTGATTCCAAGTATGATGCTGGTTCTACAGCACAATGACTTTCTTCTAAGAAATTGATTAAGAAACAAAAGCAGAAGGGGACACCTGGGTGGCTCACTGGTTCAGCGTCTGCCTTTGGCTCAGGGTGTGATCCCGGAGTTCCAGGATGGAGTCCCATATCAGGCTCCCTGCATGGAGCCTGCTTCTCCCTCTGCCTGTGTCTCTGCCTTCTCTCTGTGTCTCTCATGAATAAATAAATAAAATCTTTAAAAAAGAAAAAGAAACAAAAGCAGAGGGACGTCTGTGTGGCTCAGTCGGTTAGGTGTCAGATTCTGGATCTCAGCTCAGGTCTTGATCTCAAAATCATGAGTTCAACACACATGCTGGGCTCCACAATGGGCATGGAGCCTCTTAAAGAATAAGAAAGGAAAGAAGGAAGAACCACATAAATGCATTTCAGCAATGAAAAAGACGCCCAAAATTACCAAGGTGTCCTGAAAGCTGGACACATTCTGCATTTGCAGATAGGAATCTTGATATTCTCTAACAATCTGTAACACTGCATCTCTCCAGTGCTCTCCCTTCCCCACCCCCCAGCCATGAGATATCTTTGGTGGTGCCGGATGTACACCATGAGAGTGGAGATGAAGACTAGATGCCATCACCTGATCCCTGGACAGTACTTTCTTAATGAAGCTTAACAACAAGCATTTTCTGCATGTTGAGAAGAACAGGGTCTATTATCCTGTGAGGCACAGAGTTATGTGATAGATTCATCTTTGTGAACTGAAAGATTTCTTAAAGTTATGTTCTATTAAAGCAGCTCCTACTCAGTGATCAAACATCTCAGATACGGGCAGTAGGCGAATGTATGTGCTTATTAGTTACATCCAGATTAAAGACTAGAATGATGAGAGTCAAATGACATCTTTAATCAACATCCTGCCCAAGGTAGCCTTCCTGGATATGAGAACACAAGAAACTCTTCCTCTATTTAAGGGTAACATTTTCTGGGTGACCCTTGTCTCTGGAGAAGAGAGGAAAAGATTTGGAAAATATAGTATCCTGTACAGAATTCCTTAACCTTTCCTAGATCTTGGTTGACCCATAGGCAAATCTATAGTAGTTCTAGGACACCTGTGGACTGGACTATTCCTATGTATTATTAAAACCGCATCAGCCAAGGGGCACCAGGGTGGCTCATCTGACTTCAGCTCAGGTCGTGATCTCAGGGTCCTGGGATTGAGCCCCTCATCTGGCTCCATGCTCAGCAGGGAGTCTGCTTTCCTAATGCCCCTCCTCCCACACATTCTGTCTCTCAAATAAATAAATAAAATCTTTAAAAAATAATAAAATAAATAAATAAAATTGCATTCGCTATGTGTGGTGATAATAATAGATACACATTTTACCATATATGGTATTCACACAGGCTATACAATTGAATATATACATAATATGTTTTTGAGTATTAGTACATTAGTAGCTATATAATTATACTTTTTCCACCATTATTATATGCCATGCACTTGTAATACATGAAAGTGTTTGGATGGAAATGTAAATAAGACTATATTCTTTCCCAATTTAAAGAAAGGGAGGTGGGTGAGGGGAGGGGGTAACTCAATGATAGGCATTAAGAAGGACATGTGATGTGATGAGCACTGGGTGTTATACTATATGTTGGCAAATTTAATTTAAATTTTAAAAAATAAAAACGATAGAAAAATTTTAAAAAAAGAATTCCTGATTCTTTGTGGCAACACCATGATGAAAATGAATGAAAATATTGGTGGCTATTACTTTAGCAGAAGAATATGATAGAACTAAGAAGTGTTATAAAATTAACATCTTTAAACAATGAAGTCTGGGGAGTATCTCCCCCTCTAGGGTCTGCTGTCTGGGCAATTTGTAAATCACCCTTGCCTAGAAAGTCACCATAGATGAAAAATGAGGTACAAAGGATTGAGTGGACTTAGGAAAGACATTTTTTGTATAATTTTTTGAAATCAAGAGAGAAGTTTCATTTTTAAAAAAAGATGTATTTATTTGAGAGAGAGGTGGTGGGGAAAGACAGAGGGAAAGAGGGAGAGAGAATCCCAAGCCACCTCTGCAGACCTCAGAGCCCAACTCGGTGCTCAGTCTTAGGACCCTGAGATCATGACCAGTGCAGAAACCAAGAGTCAAACACTTATTCAACTGTGCCACCCAGGTATCCTGAGAGAAAGTTCATTTAAAAAAAATTTTTTTTAATCTCTTATCCATCAATTTAAGGACTCGGGTTCTTTTCCTTTGCTCTGATTTCTATGTGCTATCACTTAAAATAAGCCCAAGCCAAATGAGGTTTTAAAAATGAAGAAATGAAAACTTAAATTGTTAGACAAACCTTCCAAAATGCTCTATCTGGACCTTCCAACAATGGAGTCAACAAACAGAGATGTGTGTAAAACAATGAACAGCATTCATATGGGAACTGGATTTACAGAATAATCTTTCTGTTGGAAACCAATCTAATTCCCAAGTGAAGGTCATCTTTGTCTATGATAAATTCAACAATATCTTGGCTTTTGCAAACCAGGAGGTTGTGTCAACTCTCAGGCATGTTAGAATCACCCATGTTTATTTTAATCACCCCAACTGATGGGACTAAATGGGTTTAAAGATCAAATGTCTTTCTAGGGTGGATTTCCTACATTTGCCGAATGTTTGTTGAGAAATAAAATGAGGTTCAAGCAACATAAATCATGAGAAATAATTTTCCTTGCAAACAACAGGAAAATGTTTAAGCCATTTTTAGGGGGGCCAGAATCTTTTATGTTGCCCAAACCCTGCCTATAAATTCATTAGTCAGATTTATGCTATACGAGCCACGCAGCATATAGAAACGTTCACCCAAGAGAGAATAAGTCAGCTGCTAAGGAATAACGTCCATAACAGTACAGTATCAGATATGAAAGAACAAAGTGCTTGGTCCCCTAAAGTAATGGGAAGCTAGCACTTTTCATGGAATCAGATGATGACTATCCAGCACATGGTCATTCATTCATGCTCTGCATCATTTTGCCCTTTGGGTACTATCAGCCAACTACATTCTGCCATGGTCAAATGTCATGAGAGCCTCAAAGAAGGTAAGTCTTCTTTTAGGAACAGACAGAGAAGGAACCTGTAATGCTACAATCAGCAGGTCCAAAAGGCTATTGTGCTGAACACAAATTCCAGCAGATGTTCCATGTTCAAGTAAGTGGGGGAGTCCCTTGATACAATGTCCTTCCATACTGAGAGAGCTGAAGAAATTATAATACATCTACATGTCTATACAACTCTTAAAAGGAACAAGGTAGGGTTATATATTTTTACTGAGTGAAAATAAACAATTTGCAGAACAATAAGTAGAATGTCAATGTTAAAAAAAATAAACAAGAAAAAAGCATGTGTGTACAATGATATATGCATGTATGTACATGTGAACATATGGGGACATTTAGTAAGCATTAAAAAGACTAAGAAAGTATACTACAAACTGTATTTAGCAGCAATCTCTAGGGAATGGTACTAGAATTGAAAAAGGAGCATTTTGTAATTTTTCTAGAAATTGTACTATTTTAATTTCCTATTATACTCATGTGTGTATTAGTCAGCTAGGGCTGCCATAACAAAATGCCATAGACTGGATGGTTTAAAGAACAGAAATTTATTTTCTATCAGGTCTGGAGACTAGAAATCTGAGACCAAGGTCCAGCAAGGCTGGTTTCTAGTGAGAGGGATCTTCCTGGCTTGCAGATGGCTGCCTTCTTACATTGCCTTCAGCTGGCTTTTATCAGGTATATGCACTCCCTTTCTCTATTTCTCTCTTCCCCTTCTTATAAAGCTACTATTCTTATCTATTAGAGCCCTACCCTAATGACCTCACTTAACCTTAATTACTTCCTAGAGACCCTATCCCCAAATACAGTCAGTTGCATTAGGGTTACTGCTTCAACATATAAATTTCAGGAGGTGAACAATTCAGTCAATGTATCTTTAATGTACATTATTAGCAGCCTGCCCAGCATTTATTTCCTCAATTTTGGGAACCTCAATTTTGTGCAGGTATCTACTTATCCCTTATGTAGCCAGGTGCTTAAGGGAGGGCTCATCCATCCTACTTGCTATGGATTAGCTTAGCAATAATGCTAAGACCCAATTCTAGCCAAAGACATGTGAGAGATAGTCTACTGGGAGATTCTGAAACAAGTCTCTTATCTCCTAAGAAAAAGCCCTAGGAAAAAATGGTCAGTCCTCTTCTTAAGGATACTGCCATCCTAAATTTGAGACCTGTACCTGCTTCAGCCATCCTGCTACCAATCTGAGTATAAACTCAACACTGAATATGGCAGAGGCAGGGTGCCCAGGTGGCTCAGTTGGTTAAGGGTCTGCCTTTGGCTCAGGTCACAATCCCAGGTCCCAGGATCGAGGCAAACATTGGGATCCCTGCTCAGCAGGGAGTCTCCTTCTCCCTCTGCCTCTGCCTCTGCCTCTCCCTTGCTCATGCTTTCTCACTCTCTCTCTCTCTGTCTCAAATAAATAAATAAAATCTTTTTAAAAAATGAATGTGGCAGAGGCAAAGAAGGGAAAAACCTCACCCCTTCATGTTGTCACTGAGCCACAGGATAGACTATCCTATAGCTGAACTTCCGGTCACATAAAACAATAAAATTCCTTGTTGCTCAGATCACTATAAGTCAGAGTTTGTGCTTTGCATAGCCAAAGTCACCATAATTGATACGATTTCTAAGAAATACTTAAAATGGCTCTTTTTAAAGATTTTTAAAAAACACTTTCTTAAAACCACTTTCTTATACATTTACAACATATATTTGTGTACTAAAGACTGAAAACTCTGTTTAAAAAATCCTATTATTTGAACCAGAGTTCCCCACATTTATTTGCTAATGGGATCCTTTTATGTTTTCTTCAGTAAGTCCTATTATCTTCAACAAAAGAAAATAATTGTTGAAAGACACCCCCAGGGCATAGCAGGGTTGAACTGAGCAATGTGGGAAAATGAAAGAAACTGAACTGAAGAGGTGAGCAGCAAAAAATCCCTAAGGAAGAAAGGAAATGCTTGAGGGACTTTTTAAACCTGGAATGTCCATGTTTTTTATTTTTTGGTTTTGGTTTTTTGGTTTTTTGTAGCTTTTTGGCTATGCTTCCCTGGGGTTTAATCATCATCACAATTCTCTTCGGTCCCAAGTCTTCAGGAAAACGTACCATGCAGACATTTGTTGGTGAATGCTGGGAGGAAAAACATACCTAATTTCCTACCAGGTTTGGAGTCAAATTTCACTTTGATCCAAAGGATATGGAATCCCAGCAAGCCAGATGATTTTCAGATTTTCCAGGATCTGTCTATATAATACTATATATAAATACTATATGTATATTGAATATATATTTGGTATATATCTAATTATTAATATATATATTTAAAATTTCTAAGCATCATTCTCTTGGAGACATTACATTTAGGACTCATTATCTGATGAGTCTGATGAATAAAACAATGTTAAGTATGTAGTAAATACAAAATAGAACTACCAAACCCTATGAAAAATAGGCAATGCAACATGACCTCACCTTCAGATCTGTCACAGAGAAAAGCATTTCTATACATGGTGTCTTGTTTGGTCCAGGATCACCACAAGCAAATTCACAACATCCTAGCCAATCCGAGTCAGAAATCCAAAACATCCTAGTCACAAGCCTTCACCACGGTACTTTGCAGACACCAGTTATCATTACTGTGATTTTACTAGTATTTGTGGGATGTTATGATTAATATGTCTTCCCTATTAATTTATAAGACCTATCAGGACAGAGACCATATCTATTTCTACTTACCATCCTGTCCCCAGTGCCTAGACAGTACCCAGCTTATAGTAAACTCATAATAACTGTGGAATAAAAGAATGAATCTATCAGTGAATAAGGCATTTAAAAACTCTTATAGATCAATTGAAGAAGTGAATCACTCATGTTTAGTGACTGTAATAAAGAATAGATATATGCTCATCATAAAATAATGTCTACAAGTAGGAGAGAACATGTCAAAGATAGTATATTTGTATCAGGTTCTGCAGAAAGCCCTACATGACAAATTATGGAAATATATATCTTTCCTTATATGTGTTTGTTGCCTAAAACTTGGTACTTTTTTCTTTTGTGGATATTTTGATGGGGTTGGGACCATGATTAAATCACATAGCAGAACTTGGGGGGAAGGCCCTCTGGCACTCCCTTTGCAATGGAGGGTTAGTTGCTCTATGCCCAGAACTGGTAGATCTTCCTCTTATACTAACTATTCACCGTGAGATCAGGAATTCATTCCATAATTCATCTTGTCTCTTGAGTTATCATCAAGGTTATCATGGGTTAATTAATTGTAAAACTGGTTGATGTTTCAGAAAGTTAGATCTATATATACAGGGACATAGACACAGAGAGCATTGATTTCCAGAACACTTTACTTCTAAAACCACCATCACAGAAATCTAAAAGTACATTAAACTGAACAACCTACTTCTTCAGATACTGAAACAATGCTGTAATCTGGCAAGGCACGTGGGGAGCAGAAGGAAAAACGTGGGAGAAAAATCCCAAGACGACAGCCAAGTAGACATTGCACATTGCACACTATTAGTATGCATCACTCTTTTTTTTAATGCGGCAGCGCAGACGCAGACAGTTTGACAAATGAGTAGGATCATGGAGAAAACTGAGAAAGATGATTAAGGGAGTGGAATAATTGATATATGAGGAGAGAGGTTTTTGAAAAATCTAATTATGAAGCAACTCAAATGATGAGTTTGCTGAGAAAGTGCAGATGTACTTCTGCTTTGCACTTAGAAGCAAACCCCAGAGCAGGTTAGGAACCAAAGGACCTGTTCCAACAGGATGTGAGTAGGAGTGAAAGGAAGGAATAAAAAATGGGAATGTCAAGACCCAGTGTCAGGACTAAAGTCCTCACAGGAGAATGTGTTACCCTGTAAAGATCTTCCCCCAAGGCCATCTCCTCTCCAGATAGAGGACTGCAAACAGACCCCAGTTTCTCTCTATAATGTCCCCCCCGCCCCTTTGCCTGATGGGCTAGCCAGAAGGGTTCTGTCATTTCCAATTAGTGTGACTGTTTAGTGCAAAGAGCTATGTGTTTATGATGGGGGGGATGATTGGAATAAATACAGAAAATACTCCTAAATTAATAGGTCTTCAACAACCTTCAAATTCTGGCTAAAATTTTTACTTACCCTGAGAGGAAATTTCAGGCACTGTTCCTCACATGTTGGATTTCTCCACTGTCTGAAGAAGCACGGTGCCTTGTTCTGATATCCAACTACTTCTCTACGTTGTCAAGGTTTTCAAGCCCCAAATGAGACTCGCAGAGCTACCTGCTCTGTGCCTGCATGCAAGTCCTGAGCACCTCTTGTTTACCAATATTAAGGGAAAATTACTCAGAATAAAGAGGTGGCTCCATCTTAAGTTAACTAGAGTCAAGATCAGAAAGAGCCATGAGGAGCCAGAATGACACCTTCCATCTGCCACCTTCTAATTTAAAACAAATGGTTAGATGGCTCTTTTGAAACGTGCTGAACTCCAGTGGAATGAAGCAATCTTCATTTAATGGATCACTGTCCTCTTCCTATGATGGTATTCCTTGGCACCTGTTTCTGTGCTTACTCTCTACCAAATCTACTAGTCCATCTGGTCATCTCCTCTGTTGGAAAAGGAATGCTTTGGGGAAACTGGGCAACAGTAAGGGACAGTTCATCTGCCTCTCAATGACATCTCTAAATAGAGCCAGGGAATGTATTCCCATCTGGGGTGAAAGGGGTTCCCAAAGGTTTCTTAGACAACCATCACAGTAGCTGGTGTGATCAAATTTACAAATAAATCAAGGTGATACTATGTATGTGCTCATAATTATTTATCTTTCAAAAAAACAAATTAGATTTTTTCTAATCTTTAAATATTTTTAGCAAAAGAAAATGTGAAACAAGTACAAAATAAATCTATTTTTGATATTTATCATGCTTGTTCTCAATAGAGAAGTGTGCTTTTTACAAAGGTGGCACTGAAAACAAAGAAGGGAAACCCTGCCCTTCTCAAAGCCAAGGCCAAAGCAAGTGGTGCAAAAAGGCATCCACAGCCAGAGAAAAAAAGATCTGCAGGTCACATGCCTTCTAACAGTCCAAGACACTACAGCTCTGAGGGCAGCCCAAATATCCTTGGAAGAGTGCCCCTAGGAGAAGCAAGTCTGACCACCATGCTACCATCAAGTCCCCCAACCACCAAGTCAGCTGTGAAGAACACAGAAGACAATAACACACTTGTGTCTATTGTGGATGTTAAGGCCAATACACATCAGATCAAACAGGCTCTGAAGAAGCTGTAGGACATTGACAGGGCCAAGGTTAACACCCTGATCAGGCTTCTAACTATGATGCTTTAGATGTTGCCAACAAAATTGAGATCATCTAAAATGAGTCCAGCTGACTGATTCTAAAGCTAAATTTTTTCACCATAAATAAATAAATAAATAAATAAATAAGATTGAATGGATACGTGAACTAACAGACTGCTAAACCAGATGTATATGTACTATTGATCACACTAAATGCACTATTTTATAACCCATATCACATTTTCACCTGATAGAGTACTTTCAGCATTTTCCTGAAATATGATTTTTAATGGCCACATAATATTTGATGTTATGTATATGCCATTATCCCCTCATCAATACTTTACAGTTCAATTTTTAAGTCATTTCTAATCTTTTACTATTAGAAACAATGTTGTCTCAATATCAATATATATAAATCTCTGATAGTTCTTTTTTAAAATTTTGTTGAAGATTTTATTTATTTATTTGAGAGAGAGAGAGCACAAGCAGAGAGAAGGGCAAAGGGAGAACCAGACTCCCTGCTGAAGAGGGAGCCTGATGCGGGCTCAATCCCAGGACCCTGAGACTATGACCTGAGCTGAAGTCAGATGCTTAAGCAACTGAGCCACCCAGGTGCCCCAAATCTCTGATCATTCTTTTAAGAATTCTGAAAATGGAATATCTAAGTCAAAGGAATTAAACTCTTTTATAGCTTTTAATTCACACTGACAGTTGCTGTATAGGAAGAGACCTGTTTGACCACATCCTCACCAAAACTCATATTGTCATTTTTTTACAATGAATAGATAAAAGGTATATGTATGTGCTTACATATCAGTAAGTGCACATATCATATTGCTCCAATTTTAAAATTAAATTTATACAATTTATCTTATTATGTATTTTATACATGACTTATTTAGAATAGATAAATGTATGTAATATATTTTATATGTGGATAAGTATATAACAAAATGCCTTACTATATATTTATAAATTATAGAGTAAAATATTTTATTGGGTATTTTAAAACTATAAATTAACAATACTTATATTTTATTATAAATTTAAAAGATTACCTCCCAATATTAGGTACAGGTAAGATTTCCCAACATAGATAAACTTTAAATGTAACACAGAAAAGTTCAGAGCTGAGACAAGAGTTTAGTCCAGCAAGATTTGAGTGTAAATAGATTGAATATATTAACAAATCCAGAAAACAAGACTGAGCCACTGAATTAAAGAAGAAGGAGCATTGAAGGCAGAGATGTTGGGAAAACTCTCCTGGAAATGCTGTGCAACAATATCCTGAACCCAGAATGAGGCTCATTCTGTCCCACAATACGCATATCGTCATTGCTGATGATGATTGTAGATGGCTACAGCAGATCTGAGGGTTTACTAAATTACACTTTAGAATTAAATCTCTTTCTCCAATATTATTTTCTAACTGGTTATTTTTTGGTAAGTGGTAAAGCAATCAATATTCGAGTTACTCATCTTATTCCTCAAAACATCACCAAATTTAAATCTCATTGTGGTTTTGCTTTGCATTTCTCTAATGATTAGTGATATTGAGCACCTTTTCACAAACCCATTCACCACTTATAGTCAACTGATCTTCTACCAGGGTGCCAAGAACACATAATGGGAGAGGGAAGTCTCTTCGATAAGTGGTGTTGTGGGGGATAAACAGGTGGCTCAGTCTGCTAAGGATCTGCCTTCTGCTTAGGTCAGGATCTCAGGATCCTGGGATCCAGCCCCACATTCGTCTCTCTGCTAGGTCGGGAGCCTGCTTCTTCCTCTCCCTCTGCCACTCCTTCTGCTTGTGCTTGGTGTATGTGTGTGTGTGTGTGTGTGTGTGTGTGTAATAAATAAAATCTTAAATTTTTTCTTAATTTTAAAAACTAAGTGGTGAAAAATAAATAAATAAAAAAAATAAAAATAAAAATAAAAATAAGTGGTGTTGGAAAGACTGGATATCAACATCCAGAAGAATGAAATTGGACTCTTATCTCACACCATATACAAAGTCAACTTAAAATGGATTTAAGACTTAAATGTAAGACCTAAAAATATGAAACTACTAGAAGGAAACCTAGAGAAAACTCTTGACATTTGTCTTGGCAATGACCTTTTAGTCATGATAGCACAACAACATGACAACAAAAAGCACAGACAACAAAAGCAAAAAGAGACAAATGAGATTGCATCAAACTAAAAAGCTTCTGAATAGCAAAGGAAAGCATCAACAAAGTGAAAAGACAATCTATGGAATGGGAGAAGATATTTGCAAACCATATGCCTGATAAAGGATTAATAAGCAAAATATAAAGGAATTCCTATAACTCAACAGCAAAACAAAAAGAACAACAATAACCACAATAAGCCATCTAATTAAAAAGTGGGCAAAGGACCTGAATCAGCAATTCTCAAAGAAGACATAAAAATGGCCAACAAGTTCTTCATCTTCATTTTTTTTCTTTTTCAGTTTTTATTTGTTTGCCCTGGTTGTTGATACCACGATTGCTGTACTCATAAGTAGAATTTTCTTGATTATCTCTTTTCATGTCTTTATTTTCAGGTTTCTGGTGTCATTCTGCTTTCAGAATGTCTCCTGTACATATCAAATAGCTGACTTTTAATCTCTGTTGCAATTGGTGAATTTATTCATATGTGCTGTGCTGTGTTTAAGTTTGGCCTTCTGCCACCTTATTTTGTGTTTTTCATTTGCAGTGCATTCTTTCTCCTTTATTCCTTTTAGTTTTCATACCTTTTATTTGATCAACAATTTCTTTGCTTCATTTTTTTCCTCTACTGCTTTAAAAGTTAATCTGTTGTTTTTATATTTTTCAAGAAGTTATCTTGTACTTTATACATCATTAGATCTTAACAATGTATTTAGAATTTTACTGATGAAACATTTTTTAAAATTTTCTGTTTGTATGTATACTTCTGATTTTGTTGGGGGGAGGGACAGGAAGTTGAACAGAGAAGTCACCTAATGACTTTTTCTATTTCCCTTTTTTCTATACTTTCCTCAAGGTATTTGCATTTATAAATGATAGAAATACAAGTGCATGGTTATACATTCAGATAAAGTTGAAAAATGGTAGGGTTTTCTGTCATTTACAACTATTGTGTTCTTTTTACTCTGCACTTCAGGAACACCAACTACTCTTAGTTAAAAACATCACCTCTTGGGATGCCTGGGTATCCCAGTGGTTAAGTGTCTGCCTTCAGCTCAGGGTGTGATCCTGGAGTTCCGGGATCAAGTCCCACATCTGGCTCCCTGCATGGAGCCTGCTTCTCCCTCTGCCTGTGTCTCTGTGTCTCTCATGAATAGATGAATTAAATCTTTATTTTAAAAAAAATCACCTCTTACCTTTATCTATTGTCATTCTAATTACATTAATTTTTTGATATTTTATCTGCATCCAGGGTTATCATTTCAAACCTTTGCTCTAAGTCATGAATTCACTTTTCTGCTGTTTCTTTTTCATTCCTATTCTGCCCATTTCATTTAAAAAAGAATTTATACTCATTTTTTTTCTTCTTCTGCAATATTCCTTCTCAGCTCATTCTGTTGTTTAAGGAACTTTGAGCCCTTGAGTCATTGATTTCATGTTCTCTTTAAATTGTTCTTCATTGGGACCCTAGGTGGCTCAGTGGCTGAGCATCTGCCTTCCACTCAGGGGCCTGATCCTAGGGTCCTGGGATGGAGTCCCATATGGGGCTTCCCATGGGGGGCCTGCTTCTCCCATTATCTATGTCTCTGCCTCTGTGTGTGTGTGTGTGTGTGTCTCTCATGAATAAATAGATAAAATCTTTTAAAATTAAAAAAAAATCAAATAAATAAATAATTCTACACAAAGCAGCTGTTAGAAATTTTCATTTGATGAGCACTAGGTGTTATATGCAAGTGGTAAATATTGAACACTGCATCTGAAACTAATGATTACTTTATGTTGGCTAATTTAATTTAAATAAAAATTAAGAGAAAAAGAAGAAATTTTCATTTGCTTAAGTCATTTTTTTCTTGAGCTTAGATTCTTCTAGATTTTTTTTATGCCAGACTTCTTGCTTCTTTTAGATGGTATTCCTCCATGCTATTTCTTTCCACATTAACTAGAACAGTCCTTTTGTATATTTGCTCCATATAGAGGTAGTTGAATTACCCATTAGTCCATTCCCACATTATTTGATATCTGATTAGCTCCCCTTCAAATTTTTAGTTGGAAGACTGAGTATTGTAAGTTAGATCAGTGTTTATAGGCCTGAGTAAGTTATATCTGCTTTCATGCATCCTGTGGGAAGAGGGGGAGGGCATCCAGGTGGGGCTGGAGCTGATTATAAGGCATTTATCTAGGTAGAATCACCAGCTTTTTAGAAAACCAAACCCATACCAAACAAACAAAATCATAATAATATAATACACAATAAATAATCATACACATGTGTTATTACTTGAATATAGAAATATAGAGTAGATTTTCATTTGAAATTATAAGAATTTTACATAAATGCAAATATTTAAATAAAAATAAGAAAGTGGTAATTAGCAGTAATTAATAGGTCTAAACAGTGTGTAAAGTATAATAATATTTTCATAATATTTCTTTCTGCCTTCTAATAGAGCAATTCTTTAAATCCTTTAAAACTCTATTGTATGTTGCAGTTATGCTATATATATTATGCTATGTTAATATGTATTCTTTAGATATACGAATATAATATTTTTAAAGAGCAAACATATATAATAGGACTAATTAAACATATTATCCATATTCAATAAAAAGTAATAATAACCTATTTCTTTTGACCTCATGATACAATAGAATAGCTGTAATCCTTCTAAATCCTTCTCTAATACTATTTCTCTGAACTGCCTGCAATCTTTAGGGCATCCTTCCTTTCTTTCGGTAGTAGTGAAACTGAATACAACCCAATATACAATTCATTTTGTCTTGCAGCTCTGTCATCAAATCCACATTACACTGGTTTCTGGTTTTGATGATGTCAAGCTAAATATCATCTCCACAAAGGCATGTGAGCATGGAATACTTAAGACTTTATTCATTGGCAACACCAGTATTTTACACTTATAGGGATTTGTTTCCCATTCTATAAAAATGTCCATCCATGGGTCACCTGGATGACTCAGTCAGTTAAGTGCTCAATTCTTGGTTTTGGCTCAGGTCATGACCTCATAAGTTCTGAGATCAAACCCTATCTCAGGCTTTGCACGCAGTGGAGAGTCTGCTTGAAGATTCCCTTTGTCCCTACCCCCACTTGCAAGTTCACCCATGTATGTAAGCTCACTTGCTCGCTCTCTCTCTTTCTCTCTTTCTCTAAAATAAGTACATAAAACTTCTTTAAAAAATGTCCATCCACATCATATCTACTGGCTTATTGTGGTAGACCAGTTGTCTCTCCATCAGGTCTTTGCATCTTTAAATTCATTGAATAGATTTCCAATCTAAAATGTCCATTGTTTTGGGTGCTTGGGTAGCTCAGCTCAGTCAGTTAAGCTTCTGCCTTTGGCTGAAGTCATGATCCCAGGGTCCTAGAATTGAGCTCCACGTTGCACACCCTGCTCAGCAGGGAGTCTGCTTCTCCTTCTCCCCTTCCCTCCTGCTCATCATCTCTTTCTCTCTCAATCTCTCTCTCTCTCAAATAAATAAATAAAATCTTTAAAAAATAAAAAATAAATTGTCCATAGTTTTGAAATACTTCAAAATTAAACCCCTCTCAGGGAAAATTGTTTTAAAGCACAGAAGTATTTTGAAGTTGTGAAATCAAAGGTGGATTCCAAGTAAGTTACAATTTTTCTAAAGAAATTGAGAAAGTCCTATTTAATTTGGCTGCCCTTTATATTGACACTTTTTAAAATTCTGAAGCAGTCTTATTTCTAAAAGAAATGTGTCTCTATTTTTTTTTCATAAGTATTTGTCACAACCTAAAACAATTCAAGTGCAGTCAATTCATCCTTTTCTAAGCTCCTTATATCTCTTCCAAGATCACCAAACAAACAGCTTTGGAGAAACAGCATATAAATCTGTTTTAAAGTAATCCTTTTCTCCATTTTCATCCTGAAGGTATTTCCAAATTAGAGAAAGAGAGTTTTCTTATCTCACATTTGAAAATATTTTATAGCTGGCTGACATTTTAAACCCTTTCTCATAGCCAGCAACCATGTGTCAAGATTTGCCATCATATAGAATGTTCATCTCTATAAATTCAAAATGTTTATTGTTTCTGTACTTTTTGAATGGGAAGGCCAACATATCAATACCAAACTCCCCTTTTGTTCAACCACAGAATATTTTAACTGCAACATCAAAATCAGAAAATGCAACTTTACCCAGTTTCACAGAACATTCAAGAAAATAATAGAATAATGTGTATTTATTCAAACAGTATGCTCAAGCCAATTCAGAGGGCACTATTTGCAACTAAGCATTAGTGTCTTTTGGGAGATGAAAAACCTTTAAGTTGACTTAGAAGTATCTGTCTCATTCCAGACTTACAAGATTCATTGTCCATATGTGATTTCTCATCTCCTTCTCCAGCATGCACAATCTCAAATTCTTTTCTGCATATTGTGCGGTATGCTTGGTTTTGGTTATTTACCTCCCTAATCTAGTTGTATGTGTCCTTCTGTCTGTCATTAAATTTGCACAGTCTTTTAGCTTTCTTTCCTTTCCTTTCCTTTCCTTTCCTTTCCTTTCCTTTCCTTTCCTATTTTTAAGAGAGGCAGGGAAGAGGGGCAGAGGGAGCAGGAGAGAATCTCAAGCAGGCTCCATGCCCAGTGCAGAGCTCAACCTGAGACTTGATTTCAGGACAATGAGATCATGCCTTGAGATGAAATCAAGAGTTGGACATTTAACCAACTGAGCCACCCAAGTGCCCCTAGCTTTCATTTTCAATAATACCTGGGTCATGTTGACATTAGCAGCAATAGTCAGAAGCAACAATGATGACCACAGAATGTATCCATTTATCCATCTATGCCATATCCACTTGATATTAATGATACTATTACTTTCAGCCCCTATTTTGGGTGTGCCATTTGAGTTTTGCACTTTCTCTTCAACTTTCCAGATCTCTCATCAGAAGCTTTCACATCTCATGGAGGAGTTTTCCAGAACACAAGGTATTCAATGCAAAAACTGAGACTGCCACAGTCACACTAGGATGGTTGGTCACTCTTTCTTTTGGAATTTGCTAAAAATCTGGTGACAGGGACACCTGAGTGACTCAGTCAGTTGGATGTCTGACTCGTAGTTTTGGTTGGGATCATGATTTCAGGATCATGAGATTGAGTCCCACAGTGGGCTCCATGCTCAGCACAGAGTCTGCTTGGGATTCTCTCTCCGTGCCTTCCCCTTTCCTTCCTCCTGCTAATTTGCTGTCTAAAATAAATAAATAAAATATATATTTTTTAAATCTGACAGTTCATTTCACATGGGCAAGAGTATATAGTAACACATGGTAAGAATTTTGAGCTTCTAATCATCCTTTGGTTGATAAACTCTAGGAATTTAGTTTCCTCACTCCATCTACTTCTACCTAGAAGTAATTTACAATGACTTCCTGGCCAGGAAAGAAAACTATTTGGTAAAACTGATGAGTTTGGGATATAGAGTTAATGCTCTTCAAAATTACAGGAAACTTCCCCTAGGGGTCCTCAAAGAATCTTGCCTTATGTATCTCCTTAATATGGGGAGCAATTGTTGATTTTTCTGCCCAATGTCTACATCTTTTCATGGCAACAATGCCTTGATTTTTACCCGGAATAAAAGTTGGGTGGAGTCCATCACTGAATATTATGCATATACTTGAGAAGATTGGCAAGATAGGCAACAAAAGGACAAACAACCCAATTAAAGAATATGTAAAGGACTTGAGTAGACCTTTCTCCAAAGAAGATTATAAATGGTCAGTAAGCAAATCAAAATATACTCATGTCATTTGTCATTAAGGAAATGCAAATAAAAATCTCAAAGACATACTACTTCATATAGAAGAAGATGAGTATAATAACGACTTTCAAAAGTGAAATTTGGGAACCTCCAATACATTACTTGTGGGAATAAAAAATGTTGCTGTGGGAACATTTAGTGGTTCCTTAAAAAGTTAAACATAGAATGATTTTACAATCTAGCAATACCATTGCTAAGTGAAGACAGATACTCAAATACATATATACGTGTTCATAGCAGCACTATTCACAATATACAAAAGGTAAAAACAACCCAAATGTCCACCAACTGATGAAAGGATACACAGAATGTTCTATATTCATAAAATGGAATATTATTTGTCCAAAAAAAGGAACTAAATAGTGATACATCCTACCGTATCAATGAGTCTTAAAAATATTTTGCTTAATGGGATGCCTGGGTGGCTCAGTGGTTGAATGTCTGCCTTTGGCTTAGGGCATGATCCCAGGGTCCTGGGATTGAGTCCTGCATCAGGCTCTTCACAGGGAGCCTGCTTCTCCCTCTGCCTATGTCTCTGCCTCTGTCTCTCATGAAAAGATGAAATCTTTAAAATATATTTTTTTTCCTTAGTAAAAAAGATAGACACCAAAGGTCACATATTATATGATTCCATTTATATGAAACACCCAGAATAGGTAAATCCTTAATTACAGAAAGGAGATTAGTGGTGGCAAGGGGCTGGGGTGGAGAGCAGGTTAGGACAAAGGGACAGTAATTGCTTAAGGAGTACAGGGTTTCCTTTCAGGGTGATGAAAATGTTTTACAACTACCCAGAAGTGGTGGTTACAAAACATTTTGAATGACTAAATTCCCAGGAATCATAAACTTTAAAATGATTACTTTTACATTCTATGAATTTTACCTCAATTAAAAAAAAAAGAAAAAAGATGGCAAGAGATGTTTATGACTTAATTCAGAAAGCATTCATGATGTATCATTAAATAAAAAGTGCAACAGAAGAGCAATTGTTTCAGGATAACCATGTTTTTGTAAAATAAAAAGTATGATATATATTACAAATGTATGCAGATTAATGTATGTGTAAAAAGATTCAAAAGGATTTACATGGAATTGTTCAAAGAAGTTATCTCTGGAGAGTAAAATTACAGGAGATATTTATTAAATCTTGCTTTTTGAAAGAAAATTGGAAACTTTTAAGAGACTTAAAAAGTAATCACTGACCCCCTCACTATTAAAAAAATGAGTAAATTAACATAAATTTACCTACTACCAATCCATTCTACTTCTCTATTTCTGTATTGTATGATTTTAAAATTCCACCATTAATTTTTTTTTTTTAGTATTTTATCTTCACTTGTCTGCTTTCATTTTGGCAGCTCTGCTCCATTAGTGGATGAAGGTAGTTTTACTGAGAATGGGGATGGTAAGGGGGCCCCATCTCTTTTCCTCAGCCTGGACCCTTCTGTACTAGATCTAGTGGAAACACCTTGAAGCTTCCTAGCATGTGGAAGACACCCTTCCTTCATTTCCAATCCTGATGCAACATTTTTTCTTAATTGTCTATTTCTTTATCATGTTAATAATGATTCTGGAGCAGCAGAGTTAGACATCCTGGTTCCAATTGCTGTCTCGCCAAAAAAAACCAAACCAAAACAAAACAAAAAAACCAGCATCACGAATATCTCCTTTTTAAAGGAAGGAATGCTTGAAGTGACAGAGTAAGGAAGCAATCTGAAACAAAGTATCTCTTTGAACAAATGCTTATGGGAGGTGGTGAATCCAAATGGCAATGCAGACAGCTGCACTGTAAACCAAAGGATAGGGCTGGATACACCTTGAGGGTAGTACACTTGAACAGGTTTAGTCACGTGTCCTGCCTCTAACCTGGTAGTTTTAGAGTAGGACTTGGGAGAGACTAAGAATGGACAGTGACAGGTACCATTCTTTATTAAAGCTCATTATGCTCTACCCAATGTCTCTTATGTACCTTATCCCATTTAAATCCCTCAACAGCTGCATGGAATAAAGTACTATCATACCCATTCTTAAAGTTTACAAACTTAGACTCAACAAAGTCATGCAACTTGCTTAAGGACATAGAAAGAAGAAGAGCCAACTCTTGAATCCAAATCCATGACTATCGACCCAAAGTTATTTTCAACAGTTTGGAGGGCTGTTAGGATATACATTCTCTCAAGTCCTGGAGCCCTGGAGAATGTGATGGGGAAGAGAAGTTTAGGGTGCCAAGTGAAGGCAAAACCCTAGATCTGCAGTCACTTCCTATGGGGCTGCTCCTATCTGGGTTGTGTTGTGAAGCCCCATGTAAGAATTTATTTGGAGAAGGGAATGGAGAACTTCTGTCTTAAAAAAAAGAAATACTGGGGATCCCTGGGTGGCTCAGCGGTTTGGCGCCTGCCTTTGGCCCAGGGTGTGATCCTGGAGTCCCGGGATCGAGTCCTGCATCGTGCTCCCGGCATGGAGCCTGCTTCTCCCTCCTCCTGTGTTCTCTCTGCCTCTCTCTATATATGTCTATCATAAATAAATAAATAAATCTTTTAAAAAATAAAATACATAAATAAATACTTTGTAAAGAAGTCAGATTTTGTAAATGGAAAGCAATGTATTTCCTTCTGCCATATCCTTTCTTATTAATAATCTTATCTAAGACTTTGTTAACTGATCTGTGGATGTCAGTGTATGTTGGTTTTCATAGGGATAGGCAAGTGTACAGAAATTTGAATGGTTTTGCTTACAACCCAAAAGGTAGATGCAGATGAAGTTCTTTAGCTTTATTAGATGTATTAGTATCAGTAATAGGCTGGGGATCCTCAAATTTATAGATGGAAATAAGCATAGCCTGGGGGGTATTAAATGAATTTAAAACCAGTATGTACTGTCTGATGAAAAAAAAATTGGAATTTAGAGTCACATACTATGACTTGAATCTTCATTCCAGTATGACATGTTTACCAAACAGCTCTGAGACTCTGTTTCCTCTTTTGTCAATTAGGGACATAAAAGCCAACTTCACAGTGAATCCATGGAACTTAAATAAAGATAATGTACATCAAAATGTCTGGCACATATTAGGTTCCCAGTTAATGTTCCATTTTTTATTAATGTAGATGAATCAAATTCTTCAAAGCCTATGGTAATGGTACCCTCTGTGGGATTTACTTGGGAGACAGAGACCCCTATGGAGGCCACAGGGTTCCACATCAGACTGGCTTTTCAGGTTATAATGCCACTCCCACAGGAAACATTTTGACAAGCAAACATTTGTCAAATGGAGCCCCACACTCAATGTGGTGGGCTGCAAGGTCTGGAGCACCATGCAAAATAGAGCAATCTTTACACTATCATTAATTTCCCCCATTTTTCCTTTTACCGATCATGATGTGAAATTGAGATTTATGTTGCAATGCATGATATTTTCCAACCCATCCTAAGGCATGTCAACCATACCAGTTTCTGAGTAAATTCAGTGATCTAAGGCTTGGACTCCCATAAACCAATGCTAGTCACAAAGTCCCACCAACTAGGCACTCCTTAAAGGTAATTTTCAGGGACAAAAGCTGAACCTGAGAGAAATATATTTTTTGTATTCTAGAAACCCTCCTTTAAGAAACCAGAAATTATTTTATAACTTCTTTTTTGAGTTGTTTACCCTTTTAAAATACAAAAATAGAATATGTATAAAATTCCAAGGAAAATCAAAAGCCATTCAAGAACTGGCTTCTGAAATATACTGTTAAACTTCTGCTTTGAACAAGGGAATCATATTGACTCAAACGGTTTAATGAACTCATTTCAGCCTTTGCCAGCAACTCCGATCAGAAAAGCATACTACGAGGATATTACTTGGGGTGAATCTTTATCCCTATCACAAACAAAATCCAGAAAGGCAATCTGTGGGTTCTCCAAACAACGTAAGAAAAATAAAATATGAGTTTCTTTTAAATATATATCCTCTGAGTGTCTTGGAAACAACATCTGTATAAAAATGAATTCTTCTCATTGTATATAACACTTTATATATTTCCAAAATCTTAAGTAATGTATGCCCGCTCGTTGATGAGGTGATTTGGAGCTGTAATACCTATGGCTACCAAGAGATGGCAGCGGGCTACCCATGTACTCAGGATTAGTGGGTCTGCCACCTGGAACTGCCTTTCCGATCTTGGTGTCATGGATTCTTGATCTTGTTTCAGAAACACTTCTTTCCTCCATGGCTACTGCTTGATCATTCCCCACTTTCCTTCTTACCCATTATTATTATAACTCTGCCACTGTATTATTTAACTCCATAACAGAATCATATAATTGGCAGGCCTTGATATTAACTGAGAAGCATGTTGGGGGGATTTATTTGGCCTGAAGCATGTCACATAAAATGGGTTTTTATTATATGTGATGATGATTACCATGATGAGGGTGGGCCATTTTCAAAAACAAATCATTTCCACCTCCAAGAAACCAAGACATGAGGCTGCTTCTTTTCTTTTAAGAGCCCTCCAGCCCTAGTAAAACTGTCCCCTACACATTTTATTTATTTATTCTAGTTACTTAATCATTTCTGCTTTTAAATATTGAGGAAAAGGCAGTCACTGCATGGCAGCATTGTGTGGTGAAAGTAGACTTGGATATTCATACCAGGAGAACTGAAATCGTACCTGACCTCTTCTACCCATTACCTGTGTAAATTATAGGAAATCACCTATTTTTGACTCAGCATATTTATCAAGTGAGGGTATGGGAATAAGCACTCTCTAGTTTCCCTTCTGCACAAAACATTTAAAGAATCTATAGAAATTTAAAACTTATTGCTATAGCCTAAAATTGTTTCACTCTTTTAAAAGTATTTTAGAAATATTTAAAGTGCAAAAAATGGTAGCAGTCCTGAAAACAGGAATGAGACCATCCCAAAGGGCACCAGAAGACAAAGGACATGGACATTAGTAAACTCTTGGAGCAACACCTTCATCCCAGACAAATGGGCACTCACTATGAAAGCAACATGCAAATCTTTTGGACAAGCCCAAGCGTGGTCATCTTCCTCTAGCACACCTGCATTTGAGAAGCCCCCAAGGTCAACAACTCTTGATGTCACACTGACGAGTGAGCAGGGATGGAACATACCATCTCAGCAATACTGAAATAAAAAAGCAAAGTCTGTTGCTATGGCTATGTGCCTGTTCCATTACATTGTTTCTTTAGATTGCCAGGTTTTGAAACTGGCAAAATAGTAACTACTAGGGTTTCTTTCTTTCTTTCTTTTTTTTCTTAATCTGACCCTGAAGATCCTGCTATGGAATATTTCACTAGAAACCTATGCCAAAAAAAGAAAAAAGAAAGAAAGAAAGAAGAAAGAAAGAAAGAAAGAAAGAAAGAAAGAAAGAAAGAAAGAAAGAAAGAAAAAAGAAAGAAAGAAAAAAGAACGAAAGAAAGAAAGAAAGAAAGAAAGAAAGAAAGAAAGAAAGAAGAAAGAAAGAAAGAAAGAAAGAAAGAAAGAAAGAAAGAAAGAAAGAAAGAAAGAAGAAACCTATACCAAACTCCAACATAATCCAGCTCAACTGTTATTGATTACAAACTAATACGGGAGGGAACACAAGTGTCTCTGTAAAGCTGAACTAACAAAGAAAACTATTCTTCACTTCAAAAGGAGAAGATAATCAGTTTTCTTAATACTCGAGGGTTTCCCCTCTGTGATACACAGTAAATATAGTCAGAAAAGAGAAATGAATTCTAAAATACCTGATGTCTGTTCTTAAGAATATCCTCGATGGCATCTGTGCCTATAACCCTAGAGCAAACTGCCATGAAGCCATAAGTCTAAAAATATAAAGAATTGAATATATATGTGAAATACATGATTATAAATTTGAAACTTGGGGCACCTGGGTGGCTCAGTCAGTTAAGCATCTCCTTTCAGCTCTGGTCATGACCCCAGGATCCTGGGATTAAGCCCTGCATGGGGCTCCGTGCTCAGCAGAGAGTCTGCTTCTCTCTCTCCCTTTGCCTGCCACTCCCTCTGCTTGTGCTTTGTCTCTCTCTGTCAAATGAATACATAAAATCTTTTAAAATAAATAAATACATTTGAAACTTTCTTGGAAGCAGTGAATACCAGACAGCTGACAGCAAAAATTTGAATTAAAAAAAAGTTGAAAACAAAGAATTTGAATTAAAAAATTGAAAACAAAGAATTTCCCCAGAATGCAAAAACAAAAAACCAAACAAAAACAAAACAAAAAACTAAGGGGTGAAAGGAAAGAGGAGGGAAGAGGAAGCCAGAGTGAAAGAGAAGATATAGAAAAAAGATCCCAGATTGGTTCACCTTTCTCTTCTATTACCATTCATCTCAAACTTTACCTATATTAATATCCAACTACTTGTTCACCCACCCACCAGTCTGTTTTGTGCTTCTGTGCATTCCCCAATGTTTTTCTCTGTGCCCAGAAAGCCAACCTCTGTTTTGTTCCCTCCATCCTCCAAACCTGACACAGGTAGGCTAAGTCCTCCTCCTGGGTCAAAACTCCTTTTCAATTCCTTTGTGAAAGAATGAATAAGTGACCAATCCAAAGACCAATGATGGTGTTTTTAGTTTCAATGCAAGTATCTATAGCCAAATAATCAAATAAAATATTTGGTGGACTAGACATTACCGCAACTATTTTTATTTAGCTTTAATTTCATAATTATAAAGGTAATACCTTAATAATTATAGAAAGCTTTTAAAGTTAATTTACAGTCCCAAGATAGCAACTAGTTATTGGTGTTCTTTAAATATTTTACTGCATATATTTTCCATGTAAAAAGAACATTGGGGGGGGGGATTTTTTGACTGATGTATGGAGATATAATTGGCATACAATAAACTATACACATATAAAGGGTACAATTTGATAAGATTTTACATATGTATATACTTTTGAAGTATCACCACCATCAAAATAATGAACAAGGTCAAACCCCCAAAAGTTTCCTCATACTTCTGGGTAATCCCTCCCTCTCATCTTTCCTTTACTTCCAACCCCTGTCTCTCTATAGCCACTCATCTGCTTTCTATCACTGTAGTTTATTTTGCATTTGCTAGAATTTTATATAAATGGAATCATGTAGCACACATTTTTTTTTTAATCTGGCTTCTTTCAATCAATACAATTACTTTGAGATCTTTTCATGTTATAGCATATATCAAGAGTTTGTTCCTTGGAGTGCCTGTGTGGTTCAGTCAATTATCCAACTCTTGGTTTCGGCCCAGGTCATGATCTCAGGGTTGTGAGATGGAGCTCTGTGTGGGGCTGATGTGGGGCCCCCACATCAGGCTCCATGCCGAGCATGGAATCTACTTGAGATTCTCTTTCCCTCTCCCTGTGCCCCCTCTCCTGCCCTCACTGACTATTAATTAATCAATTAATTAATCTATCTTTTCTTACAAAAAGAGTTGGGGTGCCTGGGTGGCTCAGTCTGTTGAGCATCTGCCTTCAGTTCAGGTCATGGTCTCAGGGTCCTGGAATTGAGCCCCACATCATGCTCCCTGCTCAGCAGGAAGTCTGCATCTCTTTCTCTCCCTCTGTTCTCTCTCTCTCTCTCAAATAAATAAATAAAATCTATTAATTAATTCATTCATTTTATTGCTGAGTAATCTTCCTTTACTAAAATATCACATTTTATCTACTCACCAGCTGGTGGAAATTATTATTGTTTCTGGGTTTGGGTTACTATACTTTGTAAAGATATATACTATCATTTCTATTGGGTAAATATCCAGAAAAAGAATAAACATATTTTTAGATGTTATGTTCAATTTTTAAGAAACTGGAAACTGTTTTCCAAAGTGATTATACCATTTTTGCACTTCCATCAGTATAATGTCTGAATTCTATTCTTTCACACCTTTACCTACCTTTGTAATGGTCAATCTTTTTTATTTTAATCATTATAAATGGGTGTATAATGATATCATATAGTGGGTTTAATATGCATTTCCCTAGTGAATTTTAATGTTGCTCATATTTTATATGTTTATATGTGCATATTTGCCTGTATATCTTCTTTGGTGACATATCTGTTCAAATTTTTTTAATGTTTTATTTTAATTCCAGTTACTTAACATACAGTGTGACATTAGTTTCAGAAGTACGATATAGTGATTCAACATTTGCATACAACAACTGGTGCTCCTCAGGACAAGATCACTCCTTAATCCCCATCACCTAGTTTCCCCATCCCCTCACCCCCTCCCCTCTGGTCACTATCAGTTTATTATCTAGAGTTAAGAGTCTGTTTCTTAATTTGTCTCTTTCTCTCTCTCTTTCTCTTTCTCTGTTTCCCTTTGCTCATTTGTTTTTCTTAAATTCCTCATATAATTGAAATCATATGGCATTTTCTTTCTCTGACTTATTTCACTTAGCATTATGTTCTCTGGCTCCATCTGTCATTGCAAATGGCAAGATTTCATTCTTTTTTATGACTGAATAATATTCCAGTGTGTGTGTGTGTGTGTGTGTGTGTGTGTGTGTGTATAGCAGGATATATATATATATATATATATATATATACACACACACACATATATATATTTCTTATCCTTTCTGTGTATATATCCTTTTTTGTGTATGTCTGTATATATATATATATATATAAACATCTTCTTTACTCATCCATCAATAAACACTTGGACTGCCTCCATAATTTGGCTATTATAAATAATGCTGCAATAAGCATAGAGGTGCATGTATCCCTTTGAATTAGTGTTTTGGTATTCTTTGGATAAATATCCCAGTAGTGTGATTGCTGGATCATAAGGTAGTCTTTTTATTAACTTTTTGAGGAACCTCCATACTGTTGTCCACAGTGGCTGCCCAAGTTTGCATTCCCACCAACAGTGCAAGAGGGTTCCCATTTCTCTGCATCCTTACCAACATGTGTTTCTTGGGTTGTTGACTAGCCATTCTGACAGGCATGAGGTGAAATCTCATTGTAGTTTATTTTTGATTTGCATTTCCCTGATAGCAAGTAATAATGAGCATCTTCCCATGTGTCTGTTGGCCATCTGCATGTCTTCTTTGGAGAAATATCTATTCATGTCTTCTGCCCATTTTTAATTGGGGGGTGTTCATTGGGGGGGTGTTGAGTTGTATCAGTTCTTTATAGATATATATTTATATCTATATATATAGATATATAGATATATATTATATATAATATATAATATATATTATATATTATATATATCTATGTATATAGATATATATATAGATATATATTTATAGATACTAACCCTTTATCAGATGTGTCATGTGCAAATATCTTTTCCCATCCAGTGGGTTGCCTTTTAATTTTGTTGATTCCTTTGCTGTGCAGAAGCCTTTTATTTTGATGAGGTCCCAATAGTTTATTTTTGCTTTTGTTTCCCTTGCCTCAGGAATCATAACTAGAAAGAAGTTGCTATGACCTATGTGAAAGAAATTATCGCCTGCATTCTCCTCTAGGATTTTTATGCTTTCAGGTCTCACATTTAGGTCTTTAATACATTTTGAAATTATTTTTGTGTATGGTGTAAGAAAGTGGTCCAGTTTCATTCTTTTGCATGTTGTTATCCAGTTTTCCCAACACCATTTGTTGAATATACTTTTTCCCATTGGACATTCTTTCCTACTTTGTTGAAGATTAATTTACCATATATTTGTGGGTTTATTTCTGGGCTTTCTATTCTGTTTTGTTCCATTGATCTATGTGTATTTTTGTGCCAGTAATACACTGTTTTGATTACTATAGCTTTGCAATATAAGCTGAAGTCCAGAACTATGATGCCTCCAACCTTCCTTTTCTTTTACAAAATTGTTTTGAGTATTCAGGGTCTTTTGTAGTTCTATATAAATTTTAGGATTGTTTGTTCTAAAAGCTGTTGGTATTTTGACAGGCACTGTGTTAAATGTGTAAATAGCTTTGGGTAGTATTCCAATCCATAAGCATAAAATGCCTTTCCATTTCTTTGTGCCATCTTCAATTTCTTTCACCAGTGTTTTATGGTTTTCAGAGTACAGGTCTTTCACCTCTTTGGTTAGGTTTATTCCTAGGTATCTAATTACTTATGATGCGATTATAACTGGGATTGTTTTCTTAATTTCCCTTTCTGCTGCTTCATTTTTGATGTATAGAAATGCAACAGATTTCTGTATTTCTTTACATTGATTTTTGTATCCTGTGACTTTACTGAATTTTTTTATCAGTTCCAGCAGTTTTATGATGGAATCTTTCATGTTTTATATATGTAGTATCATGTCATCTGCAAATAGTGAGTTTTACTTCTTCCTTATCAATTTGTATGCCTTTTATTTCTTTGTGTTGTTTGTTATGGCTAGGACTTCCAGTACTACGCTGAATAAAAGTGGTGAGAGTGGACATCTTTGTCTTGCTCCTAATCTTAAGGGAAAAGCTCTCAATTTTTCCCTACTGAGTATGATGTCAGCTATGGGTTTTTCATAAAGAGTCTTTATTATGTTGAGGTATGTTCCCTCTAAACCCACATTGTTGAGGGTTTTATTATTTTTTGTATATTTTTTATTGGAGTTAGTATAACACCCAGTGCTCATCCTGTCAAGTGCCTCCCTCAGTGCCCGTCAGAGGGTTTTTATTATGAATGAATGTTGTACTTTGTCAAATGCTTTTTCCGCTATTGGTATTTGGAAATGATCATATGCTTAACCTTTCTGTTATTGATGTGAAATATCATGTTGATTGATTTGCAAATACTGAATCATCCTTGTGCTCCAGCAATAAAGCCCACTTGATCATGGTGATGATTTTTTTGATGCATATCTGTTCAAATCTTTTCACTGTTTTTAAATTAGATTGTTCATTTTATTATTGAATTTTGGGTTTTCTTTATATATACAAGATAAAACTCCTTTGTGGTATTTATGACTGACAAATATTGTCTCCCAGTCTAGGGCCTCTTTCTTCATTCTCTTAATGTATATTTTTTAAAAAGATCTTATTTATTTGAGAGAGAGAGAGACTGCACAAGCAGGGTAAGGGCAGTGAAGGGACAGAGGGAGAGGAGAAGCAGACTCCCCTGTGAGCAGGGAGTCCGAATCAAGGCTTGATCTCAGGACCCTGGGATCATGACCTGAGCCAAAGGCACAGACACAACCTACTGAGCCACCCAGGAGCTCCTTAATAGTACTTCTAGAGTGTAGAAGTTTTTAATATTGATGAAGTCCAGTTTGCCCATTTGTTACTTTATTGATTGTGCTTTTCATGTTGCATCTAAAGAATTTCTGCCTAGCCAAAGGTCACAACATTTCCCCCTGATATCTTCTAGAAATTTTATAGCTGTAGGTTGCAAGATTAGAGCTATTATCCATTTTATCTTATAGTGTAAAGTATAAGCTGAAATTCATCTTTTGCATACGGACATCAAGTTTTTCAAGGCCCATACATTGAATACACCATTGTTTCTCTATGGAATTTGTCTATGACAAAAATCAATTTTCCCTATATATGCAGGTTTACTTCTGAACTATTGTTTCATTAATCTATTTGTAAGTCTTTATATCAATAGTACACTGGCTTGATTACTGTAGCTTTATGATAAATCTTGAAATATATTGTGGTTAGTCCTCCAAGTTTTCTAAATTGTGCTGGCTATATAGGTCCATTGCATTTCCATGTGAATTCTGGAATCAATTTATCAGTTTCTACAAACAAAAAATTCCTCGCAATTTTGAGAATGCATCCAATCTATAAATAAATTTAAGAAAAATTGATATCTTTAACAATATTGAGTCTTCCAAGCCATTAACTCTACTTATTTAGGTCTTAATAAATTTGATTCAGGAATGTTTTTTAGTTTGCAGTGTATATATCTTTAACATCTTTTGTAAGATTTATTCCTAAGTATTTCATATTTTTTATGCTATTGTAAACTGTATTTCAAAAATTTTAGTTTCCAATGCTTTGTTTCACTATACAGAAATAAAATTTATTTTTTGTGTATTGATTTTTGCATCCAGAAACTTTGGTAAACTCAATTAATAGTTCTGGTATTTTGTGTATGTGTGTAGATTCCGTCAGAATTTCTATATAGACAATCACATTATCTGCTAATAAAGAATTATACTTTCTCCTTACCCATCTGGATGTCCCTATTTTTTTTTCTTGTCTCATTGCCCTAACTAGAATCTCCCAAACAATGTAAAACAGAAGTGGAGAAAGTGGACATTTTGGTCTTGCTTCTGATACTAGGAGAAAAGTATTGTCTTTCATCATTTAAGTATGATGTTGCCTAATGATTTTCACAGGTGTAATTTATTGAGATAGTTCCTTTCTACTTCTAATTTTGTTGAATTCTTATGAGGAAATGGTGTTGAATTTTGTCAAATGCTTTTTTCTGTGTCTATCGAGATAACCATATGTTGCTGGTTTTTTAGTTTCTTATATAGTAAATTATATGCAATGATTTCTTCATGTTAAATCAATCTTGCATTCCTGGAATAAATCTCAATTGGTCTTAATCTTTTTATACACTGTTGATATCAATTTTATAAACTTGCATTGAGGGTATTTGCATCTCTATTCATAAGAGATACTGGCTAGTAGTTTTCCTTCCTTGTAATACCTTTGCTTGCTTTTGGCATCAGGGTAATGCTAGCCTCACAGAATAACTTGGAAAATATTCCCTCTTTAACTTTCTGGAACAGTTTATATGGAATTGCTAATATTTATTCTTTAAATGTTGGTAAGCTTCACTAGTGAAGCCATCTGAACCTGGAATTTTCATTGTGGGGGTGATTTTAACCATGCATTCAATTCTTCTAATGAATACAGGGCTATTTAGGTCATCTGTTTCTTCTTGAGTGCGCTTTGGTAGTTTGTCAAGGAATTTTTCCATTTCATTTAAGTTATCAAGTTTATTGGCATGAAGTTGTCTGTAATATTCCCTTATTATTCTTTTCATTACTATATAACTTGTAGCAATCTCCTCTCTCATGCCCAATAATGGTGATTTGTGTCTTCTCTCACTTTTTTCCTGAGCAGTTGGAATAGGGATTTTAGCAATTGTATTATCTCAAAGAATCAGCTTTTGATTAAATTACTTTTCTCTTTATTTTTCTTTTACCATTTCACTGATTCCTATTCTTATCTTTCTTATTTCCTTTTTTTCTTTTTACTTACTTCAGATATTGACATTTTCCTAAAGATTTCTAAAGGTGGAATCTCAGGGCATTGATTAGATGGCCTTTCTTCTTTTCTAACATGTGTCTGTGATTATATAAATTTCTACCAAACATGTGGCATCCCAAAGATTTAAAAATTCTGTATTTCATTTGGTTCAAAACATTTTCTACTTTCTCTTTTGACTTTTCTTTAACTCATTGGTTTTGTTAGAAATGTGTTAATTTCCAATATTTGGGCGCTCCTCAAAAGACCTTTCTCATTGATTTCTAATTTAATTGCATCATGGTCAGAAACACACCTTATATCACTTGAATTCTTAGAAACATTATGACTGGTATTATGGCCCATAATATTGTCTATCTTTGTAAAAGTTCCGTGGGCACTTGAAAGGAATCTATATTCTGCTGTTGATAGGTATTCTATGAATATCAGTTATGTCACATTGGTTGATAGTGTTATTCAGATTTTCCTATCCTTAGTGAGTTTCCCTCTACTCATCCTGTCAATTATTGAGAGAGTTATTAAACTTTCCAACTGTAATTATGGATGTATGTATTTCTCCCCTCAGTTGTATCAGTGCTTACTTCCTTTATATTGAGGTGCTATTATTAGGTGCATAAATGTTTAAGGTTTTCAAGTCCTCTTGATAAATTGACCCTTTATCATCATGAAATTACTTTATTCCTGGCAGTATTTTTTGTTCTGAAATTCACTTAATCTGATTATTAGTAAAGGTACTTTAACTTTATTTTGTTTAGTATTAGCTTGGTATATCTTTAACATCCCTTTACTTTTAACTTACTTGTGTCTTCATATTAAAGTGTGTTTCTTGTATGCAGCATATAGGTGAGTCTTGCTTACTTATCAGTATGACTGCCTTTATTCTTCAACTGGGATATTTAAACCATTTACACCTTATTGATTTGTAAGGTATGTATCATCTTTGCTGTCTTAGCTATAACCCTTTATTATTTTAGTGTTTGCTTTAGCATTCATTTTTTACTGATCACAGTCTACCTTTGAGTGTTATTATACCAATTCACATATAAGACCATTGCAATAAAATACTTGCATTTCTCTCATCCTGACCTTGTGCTCTTGGAGTTACACATTTAAACTTTACATGGAATGTAAACTCCAGACTATATTGTGATTCTTTTTACTGAAACAGTTACTATCTTTTTTTAGGATTGTATTTACTTATTTCAGAGACAGTGAGAGAGCAAGTGGTGTGAGCAGTGGTGCAAGGCAGGGGAGATGGAGAGAGAATCTCAAGAAGATGCCTTGCTGAGTGTGGAGCCTGACATGAGGCTTGATCCCATGATCCTGAGATCATGACCTGAACCAAAACCAAGAGTCAGACGTTTAACTGACTGAGTAACCCAGGCACCCCTAACTATCTTTTAAAGAGATTAAAATAATAAACTAAAAATCAAATCTGTCTACTCATATATTACTATTTCCAGTATTTCAGTCTGTTGAGTAAATATGTCTTTTCACCCAGTACCATTTACTTTCTGCATGAGGCTTTCTTTTCACAATTTCTGTAATGGAGAAATTTCCTGTCAACTACCAATTAATTCTTTTTCCTTTTGTAGGTTTGAAAAGTTTTTATTCCATTTGCATTTTTCAAAGATATTTTAATGGCATATGCAATTCCATCCTTTAAAGATGAAGCTCCACTATTTTTTCGCTTGTACTGTTTCCAAAGGGAAATTTGTTGATTCTTAGCTTTCTTCCTATGTGCATAACATGTATCTTTTTTTTTCTAGCTGCTTTTAAGACTTTTTTCTTTATCATCACTTTTGAGCAATTTGATTATGATTTGTCTTAGAGTAGTCATGTTTCTCGTGCTTTTGGTATATTAAGCTTCTTGGATCTCTGACTTTATAGCTTTCATCAAATTTAGGAAATTTAAACCATTATTTCTTCAAATATTTTTTCTATCTCCATTTTACTCTTCTCTTTCCAGAAACTCCAATTATACATATATTAAGCTGTTTGAAATTGTCCTATGATTCATTGGTGCTCTTTTTTTGTGCTTTTTTTTTTATTTTTTTTCTCTGTGTTTCATTTTGGATATTTTCTATGTCTTCAGATTCACTCATCTTTTCTTCTGCCAGATCTAATTTGACTTAATTCAATCCAGTGTATTTATTTCTTGCACCTGTAGCTTTCGTCTCTCTAGAAGTTCAATTTGTGTCTTTTTAAATAACCTTCCACATCTTTAAACTTTGAACATATGGAATATATTTAGAATAACTTTTTAATGTCTGATCATTTTCATTGGGTTCTAGACATTGTGACTTGCACTTTGCTAAGGGCTAACTAGTTTTGTGCCCCTATAAATATTCTGAAGATTTATCCTGAGATGTAGTTAAGATTTTTTTAGACACAGTTTTATCTTTCCATTTCTTGCTTTTAAAGTGTAATAGGCCCAGAACAGTGTTCAGTTTAGAGGTTACTACCCCCCACTACTGACGCAAGACTCTTCTGTGTGTTCTACCCAATACCCTACAAATCATGAGGTTTTTTCCGGTCTTCTTTGTAGAACCAAACATCATATTCAGTCCTCTGTAAACACCAGGCATTGTTCCCTCTATTCCTTTAAGGTGGTCTTTCCCTAGCTTTGGGTATTTGCCCCATAAGTACATACTGTTCAATTCAACCAGATGAATTCTTAAAGGAGAACCTCTGAAGTTCTTCAGAGTTCCCTCTCTCTCCGTGAAGCTTTCTTCCTTCCAGAACCCTATTCTGTGAATTCTGGGCACCTTGATGTCTCCAGAATCTCAGCCCTCTCCTCAACTCTGTCCCATCAATTTCAGGCCATCTGTAGGCTGTATCTGGAGTCTCCAGCTCTGTACTGTAACCTGGAAACTTTTTAAGTCATTAACCATGGTAATTTAAGAGTTTATCTTTCAGGGATCACTGTCCTTCATTTCCTGATGTCTAGTATCTTTTAAACACTGTTTTATATATTTTACTGTGGCTATTTTTTTCATGTAGGAAGATAAATCTGTCCCCGGTTCTTTCATATTTGCCTAAAGCAGAAGTTGTGTGTGTAACTGGGATCATACTGAATTTTGAACCTCACTTTTTCTAGTCAATATTTTATCATAAGCTATTACCATTGGCATAAATCATTCCTAATATATTTTTATGTTGCCATAATGCATAATATTATGATGTATAACTATATCACTTTTACTGTACATCATTCCCTGTTATCAGACTTTCTCTGGTTATATTTCCAATTATAAGTAATACTATGATTGATATTTTTGGGCACAAGTCTTCAGCTACCTTTTCCAATGATTCTTTTGGACAGATTTCAAGAACTTAAAAAATTGAGTTAAGGAATAGAAACTTTATAAAACTTATTATATACATCACCCCCATCATTCTCATGAAGGTTTTCTCAACCTACATTCCTAGCAGCATATATTAGTGCCCATTTTATTGAATCCTCACTACTATCATTTCTCAAAATATTTGTTACTTTGATTTGTGAAATTGATGTCTTGATCTAAATTGTGTTTTCTGATTATTGGCAAGTTGAATATTTTTATGAGTTTATCAGTTTTTCTATTTCCTCTTTGTGAATTATATATCCCCATACTTTTATTGTCTAGTAAGATATTAGAGTTCCAAATCCATTTGGGTGAGCTCCCTGACCTTACTTTTTTGCCAAATACTCCAGCCTTATATGAACCTACCATTCTCTTCATGGGTTTTTCTTTCTTCTTTTTTTATTCTTGTTTTGGTCTTTGCACTTGCTTCTGCCTCTATCTGGAAGGCTCCCCTCTGATAATTTTAACATCTTGGCAATTCCTTCCCTCTTTCAAATCAAAAGCTGCCTTCTCAGTGAATTCCTCCTTGCCAGTCCTGGGTAGACTAAGATCTTCCTTTCAAAGATTCTGCCGTTGGTTTGTCATATTGGTTCACATACTCATGTGTGCATGTTTCTGTAAGCTCCTTGAGGTCAAGGATTATTTATTTTAATCTCAAAACTCATACACTTTTGCTGTTAATAAATGCCCCAAAACACATCCTGAATGAATAAATGGTTAAAAGAGGGCAACTCAGACAAACTAAAATAACAGTGTTCGTTCATTTAGCTGGCATTTATTAAATACTTATGTGTACCAACTGAGGGAAATTTAAACCTACCTTATGCGCTTTTTGTGCCTAGCGCAGCCATGGCTTGTGGTCCCAAAAAGCATCTGAAGCATGTAGCAGCTCCAAAGCACTGGATTCTGGATAAACTGACTGGTGTGTTTGTTCCTCGCCCATCTACTGGCCCCCATAAGCTGAGAGAATGTCTTCCTTTCATCATTTTCCTAAGGAACAGACTTAAGTATGCCCTAACAGAGGATGAAGTAAAGAAAATCTGTATGCAGCATTTTATTAAGATTGATGGCAAGGTCCGAACTGATATCACCTACCCTGCTGGTTTTATGGATGTCATCAGCATTGACAAGACTGGGGAGAATTTCTGTCTAATCTATGACACCAAGGGTCACTTTGCTGTTCATCGGATTACACCTGAGGAGGCTAAGTATAAGTTGTGCAAAGTGAGAAAGATCTTTGTGGGAACAAAAGGAATCCCTCATCTGGTGACTCATGATTCTCGCACCATCTGCTATCCTGATCCCCTCATCAAGGTGAATGACACCATTCAGATTGATTTGGAGACTGGAAAGATTACGGATTTCATCAAGTTTGATACTGGTAATCTGTGTATGGTGACTGGAGGTGCCAATCTGGAAAGAATTGGTGTGATCACCAGCCAAGAGAGACGCCCTGGTTCTTTTGATGTAGTTCACGTGAAAGATGCCAATGGCAACAGCTTTGCCACCTGACTCTCCAACATTTTTGTTATTTGCAAAGGCAACAAACCATGGATTTCTCTTCCCTGTGGAAAGGGTATCCGCCTCACCATTGCTGAGGAAAGAGACAAGAGACTGGCAGCCAAACAGAGCAGTGGGTAAAATGGACCCTAGGTGATGTGACTGGAAGTCTTTATACTTAATTAAAGATTCTACAGCATGAAAAAATAAAAAATAAAAATAAACCTACCTTATAATAATTCACTTCTTTTAAATAGTAGTCTATTATTTTCTAGCCATTTCTCTCATTGGCTCTGTTGAATGTTATTAATGATTACATGAGCTCAAATATTAAAATAACACTACAAATGAACTTAGAAAGCCTCTGATCTGTTCCCATCCTGCAACCTCTGCCTAAATCCTTAAAAGCAGCTAGCTTTAGATGACTATGCGTCTGCATAATGGCTTGCTGTTTGACCCCTTTTTTTCCAGCTAATTGAGTTGGCTTGTCACTGCTAAGGAAGCACATCTTCAGGCACGGCACCCACTCACAGCCCCACAGGAAAATTAGAGTGTGTTTCCTTCCCCTATGTGTTTTATCATTTGTGATGTCTGAGTATGGAATCAATCCCTAAAGTATTTGGTAATGGCCTATTAGAAATATCACTTTCTTCAAAGTGAAGGATGAAGGTCACAAGTCTCTCTTGGTAGGGTCTTTTCATACCTCCCTTCAGTTCTTCAAATCTCCTCTCCCACATATTTGTAGGCAGTTGCAATATTTTGGGGAGGGTATGATTTACAGGAAGATACAAACTTCTTTGAAAAAGCTCCTTGCTGAGTTAGGCTGGGCTGAAAGATCAACTTTATGGAAAGCAAAAGTTCCTAAGAGACTCCCTTTAGTCTCCAGAGAAATAATGGAAGCAAATCAATGGAGAGGTACAGACAGTACAGATAGATAAAGATAGAAATGGAGTTTCTACAGAGAGCTTCACCAGGGTGAAGTGGCATATGTAGTGTCATCCCAGGATAGGCAGGGTCCAATAATTTTTATTTTGTTTTTTCCTGAACCTCTTTCTATATGATCTGATGCACGTTAGCATCAATAACTTTCTGTCTCATGCCATGCTAAGGAAGAAATACCATACCAGATATCAGGAGTCATCTGCTTATCAAGCCATCCTACTTTAATGAAGGACTGGCCATGGAATCTCAGGACAACCCCTTATATCTCTGTTTCAGAGGTCCTCCTCCTCAAGGTATGTGGTCCACCTCACTCAGGTAGCAGCGTCAGAGAGCAGAGAACAGAGACTAAGAGGCCTGTCTGGATGCCACTGCCAACCCAAGCCCATCTCAAGCACCAGGGGAGTACTTTATATATTTCAAGGAAGGCCCTCCAACATGCAGGGCCTCCTGAGGCACAGGGATTAGCTCTAAGGGAATTTCTGGATAAAGACATTATAAGAACATTTCCACACAACAGGAAGCTGACCCATTTTATAAGCCCAGCACTGGATCAGAAAGTTGCTACCAGACTGCATTGTTATTGTTGCTATACTATCAAAGACTTGAGAACAGGGTCCACCTTCTGTTGTTTTCAAAACCTCAGCCCAGCACCAAGACAGACCATAGAATATTGTTGAATAAATGTTAAAAGCCCTAGTTTAGGGCATGTTTAATTTGCATTGGGTAGTAGAGCATTTTAGAGAAGTGAATAGCATCCTGAAACTAGGACAGAAGGCTTAGTTCAAACTCTCTGGGTTTCAGTGACCTCTCTTAAAATGAAGGAGTTGAACCGGCAGACCCTTAAAGACCTTCCAACTTTAGATCCTATGACTTGAATATCTATGACGGGCTCTAATCAGGGAGCAATCGTTGGCTTCCCAAGAAGCTGAAGGGGATTTAAACCAACAAACCTAGTTGCCAAGGCTTAATACATGTAGGAAACTATTCATCCACCATTGGCTACAGGCTTGGAGTCAGGTGGCAAATGTACTAATCACTCTGTCAGTAAGTTGAGACCATGTTGCACACTCCCAATATCAGCACTTGTGAGACCTAGGTGGAATTTTTTTTGTTCCTGTTCCAAGGTATTTGAGTCCAAGTGATCTGGAGCATACAGCTTCTGAACCCCTAATGTGAGCCCGTGCCCTGGAGACCATGGAGTCTAATTATATTGAGTGGAGAGTAGCAAAAGTCACAAAGCCATTAATGGGGAGGTAGGAGGAAATGAACACCCAGGGAGAAATTCAGAAGCTATTTTGAGAAACAGGGAAATTTGCTTCTTTGTCTTGGTGACAAAGTAGCTGAGTCACCCAATCACTCATAATCTCAGGGAACCCATTAGCTTTGGTTGAGTCCCCACTCATCTGTCAGATAAAGTGGAATGGTGTGATGGTTGGAGAAAGCCCAGAAGGCCTGGCTCTGGGAAAACACAGTGATTTGCAGGGGAGGAAAAAGAGGAGCAGGACATTTTTTATAGCTCATAAATTGAAGATGAAATCACCATAAAGGACTGCCAATGAAGCAACGCCCAGTAATCCTGCACTTAGGCAAAGCTCAAATGCCAGAGATGCCTTGAGATCGGGCCTTTGATGGGAAAAGATCACCCAAAAGTATTCTGAGCTGAGGGAGCTAGTGGGATGGACAACAGGAGGATAAGCAGAAGAATTTGCTTATGAGGCTTGTCAAAGACCCATACGTCCATCTCCTTCTGTCAGCAAGGCATCTGAGCACAGGTAGTACACACAGCCTTCAAACCCCTTGAGCCCCATGGCAACCCAGGTGCCCAGGAAGCCCTGAGTCTAAAGCATATAAATCATAGCATGAGAACCCTGAGTGAAAATCTGAGAGGACACTCAGAGGGGTAGGAATATTGGAGATTCTGTCCTCTGTGAGAGTGAGACCAGCATGGTCCCAAATGACACACTTCCTGACCTCCCGTGTTCTTGGGAAAGCTCCGAAAAACTGAAGGTAAGGAATGAAGGAACCAACCAGCCTGTGGAGAGTCCTGAGTCCCCTTTTCCAAACTGTGGTTCAAAGATCAGGGACTACAACAAAGTTTAAGAAGACTCAACTCATTTCTGATTGAAGCTGGTGTCTTTGTGGGAAGACAAGGTGGTAGAGTTTAAAGACCTGGGTGGTATACTGATGGATAGCAGCTGGTAACTCGGGTTTAAAGCTTGGGTTAAATATTATGGTGTGACAATCCAATAGGATCAGAGGGGATGTGACCATGCTTTGGAAATGGTCAAGTGGATGAGCAGTGGAAATGGCCATTATTATTAGAAAAACCCTCAAGTCCTTTCTGGAAATGAAGGAACACAGGAGGCACAGCTCCTAGCAGAAGGTGTCTGCTTCAGGAACAGACATACCCTTCTTAAGGTCACAAGATGATTCAGTCACAGACAAGCAATCCTTCTTCACCTCAATAAATTTTCCTGCTTAGTGAATGTGAACAGTGCAAAGACAGCTTTGGTACAGATAAACAAACTTGTCCACAGCTCACCCTGGCCCGGTGTCATTTCTACCCTCCCATTGCTATAAAAAGCTCCCCCATAAATTCTAAATCCCCAGCTGAATCAATCATCAGACCAAATCCTGGAAGCCTACTCAAAAACTAAGCAAAGTTTTAAAGTGAATGCTGCCCTTTGCAGACCCCCAAACTCAGCTCTTTCCCTTCTGCTGGGCTATGTCAGTTCCCCAGACAGCTGTAAGGAAGAGAGAGAAGACTCACAAGTGTTTCCTTCCCTGTTATGAATGATATTGTGCTCTTTCAAGCACATGGCCTCTGCCTCTCACTCTCTCTCCTAGAAGGAGTAATTTCCCGGAAGGCACCTTAGACCCTCACATGATGGTGTTCTCAGAGGCCTGCCACGTCATGTTCCAGGCATGTTTAGACATGATGGAACCATGATGTGGAGCCAGCGTGGGATCAAGGAAGAATGAGCTCATAAATATAAAGTGTCTGCTATAATGTACACTCACTAAATGTTGGCTTTTAGTCATCATTAGATAGGTGACTCACAAAAACATTTCTTTAGTTGAAGAAATTTTTTTTTAATTGAACTAAGAGCCTCCCATAGTCCAGGCACTTGGATGGGCCCCATGGAGAACAGAAAGATAAAGTAATTTGATTTCTACCTTTAGGAAGTTTAGAATTTAGAGAGAAGGCACACAGGCCAATGTAGTACAGAGTTAAATCCGGTAAATGTTATGAAAGTATGAGCAAAATACTAGAGAAGCATTGAGGGAGAAAATGCCTTCTGTCTGGTAAGCTGGACCAGATGCCATAAAGTGGGATTTTTTTTTCTTCTACCGTGATATCAGAATAGAGGACCAGCACATCAAATGACACCAACATCTCTACGCCCACCAAAAACTGCTCCCCACACCTCAGCGCAGAGTTCGAGAGTTCTTAAGGAGGGCGTAAGAGCCTGCCCCCTTCTGGAAGTTCTCCCCAGGCCCTATACAGACTTGGGGGCCTTGTCTTTGGGTGGAGCAGAGGGAGGACTATGTGAGGGGCAGGGCGGGAGCCTCCCTATGGCACCTCTGTGTCTGCTCATCTACCCTGCAGATGCATCTGAGTCAGTCCTGCTTTTGTCTAGCCTAAAACATTGCAGGTACGCTCAGCAAACACCACAGAGAGGCAACCACCAGCCCAAAGCCACTTAACAGATGAGCAGGCGGGTAAGCAGCCAGGCGACCCTCCCTGCAGCACCAATGGGGTCAGTGGCAGTGGGGAGGGCCTTGGTGTTCCTGCAGCAAGAGAGAGGAAGGCAGGCCATGAGGCCAGCCCCTTGCAGGGCCGCCCGCATCTGGGCTTCAGGACGCACATCCACCAGACGGCTCTGTGAACTGGGGTTTAATTGGGGTTTGAATGCTGATGAACGGTTGAAAAAGCAGCCTGGGCTGAAGAGAGGCCTAGGTCGACAACTCCATCACCTCTGCCACCATGATGGGGTGAAGCTTTATCCTTCAGTGAGGCAGCAGTGCCATTCCAGGACAAGGGAGGTGCTGAGGAGGGAGCTCCGGCAGGACTCTGCCTTTGGGGCATGCCACAAGTGGGGAGAGAGGGGTAGGCTGGAAAGAAGGATGAGAGAAGGAACCGAAGGATAGAATGGAGGCTGGGACAGGTTCTTCATTGCTCTGAAGTCAGGGAAAACCAGGTAGAGGGCTGTAGGAGTGAACATTGCTCCAGCTGGGGTGATGGTCATAAGAGAACAGGTACAAGCCAAATACATGGCAGGAAAACTATGCCAGCATGGTGGGCATTTGGGAAGTGAGGAAGGCCAGGAAGCACCACCATCCTGGGAGTGAAAACTGGCAGAGGGCCACAGAGGGTTAGCGGCACTGCTCTGCATGGCCCTTCTCTCTAGAAGGCCTGTGGTTAGTGCTTCTGTCATAAATCTCACCCTGAGTACTATATGGAGACAGGGCTTCACTGGAGGACAGCTGCACAACTAATTTTAGGTTTGTGCTGGAGAAGTAGAGCAGGTTTAATCTCCAGGGCAGGGAGGAGTCAAAGTGATGGCACTGGGCATCTGCTCCCACAAAGGCAGCTGAGAACCACCCTTCCACAGCTTGCTAGCATTTGGAGGATGATATTCAGAGGGCTATTCACGTCCTCTGATATGGGTACTGCATCCCCTTCCTGGAAGACCCCTTCAAATCACAGGTTCTGGCATCAGGTGGAGTTGAAACAACTCATTTGGGTACATCTTAGTTACTATTTGTGGGGATGGAGTTCAAGGGAGAAGGTGAGAGTGGCAGAAATGTCTCATCAGCATTCTCTCCTCTGGCTCTGCTGCTGGATCTGAAGCAGCCAGACAAGCAACCAGTAGTATTTGTATTAATAACAGCTAACAGTATTACGGCACATCAAAGCTCACGAGATTTTTACACATTATTTCTTAATGCCCACAACAAACCCAGGAGGTAGGACTTGACATTCACACTTTGAGGAATGTGAAAGCTCAGTGAAGAAAGGTTAAATGAGTTGCCAGGGAATCCACTAGAAAGAGGGCTACAATGCTGATCTCCAGATTTCAGTGCCTTTGTCCTTACCTGGCTGATGGGAGGGGGGCTAGGAGTAAGGTAGAAAACAAGGCAGCTGTGGGAAAGAATCCAAACATGGAAGGAGCAGACATTTATTTAGCCTTTGAGAGAAAATAGCCATTCTACGGAGGAGAAAGACTCCCCTATCATTAAGCAAATTGTTCCACGAGTATGAGCCATTTAGACGGCAACAAAAATTTAAACAAACTTTAAGTGCTTATGGTCGTCTTACATATGGTGGTTTCGAAATAAAGTGCTGGAAATAAACTGTGTAAGACACTCCAGTGGTGCTTTAAGAGCTAAAGCTCATGTATCAGACAGGGTTTAAATCCCAGCTCTTCCACTTAAATCCCAGCAAATCACTTAACTTCTTTCAGCTTCCATTTTTTTCCCTGTAAAATTGGGAACAGTAATAGCACCTACCTCACAGAGAAGAAGAAAGAATCAGATGGGATAACACCTGCTAAGAGCTCAGGGCAGGGCACATAAAGAATGCCATGGCCATGCTATCCATATGGTAGTAGTTGGTGAAGATACTTCTCTGTGGAGGATTGGTTTGAATTGGGCATTTGGCTCAAGAAGGGGAAATCATCATGCTCAAAATTTATCAAACAGACCAGAAATGCAGAAATCAGCCTGAGGTCCCTGAAAGGTTCTTTTTGTCATTGCAAACCCCCATGGATCCCTGGTTTTTCCCATGGTACCTTGATCAGATCTGTGCCTGAATTCAACTTGCTTTGCAGCAGAATAGCAAGAGACAGAGCAATGTGACATAAGTCTCTAAGAACGGGACTTTTATGCACTGCTGCTTACTGTGCCCCAGCTCAGCCTGAGACAGGAAGATAATGAAAGCTATCAGTGCCCCAGAAGGGAATAGTCTAGTACCAAGTTTGGCTGGGAAGACTTCCTAGAGCCTTCTCTAGGCAGCCTTCCAAAGAGCATGGCACCCACAAGGCAAGAAGGGATAACTGGGTGAGACTTCTATGTGGATGGACCCAGCAGACAACACACAGATTTTCACTTAGTGACAGGGAGACAACCACATACTCCTGAGCTGCCAAACAGACAAATGGAAACACTGCCAGATTAGAGGAGGTCTTGTCACTTGAGTAGAAAGATACAAGTTCATAGGCTGATGACCAAAGGACGTGTTGAGACTGCAGGTATCCGCAGTGAAGGTCCACCCGCACCAATAAACATCACGCAAATCTGAATCATACATATCTGAATGGACACAAATGGAAGTTTAAGAGGAATTAAAGCACAATACAGTGCTCATCTTTTTTTTTTTTTTCTTTTGGTCACTGAGTTGGTGACTCTGAAGTCCTGTATTATTAGCTAAGAATGCCTTGGTAGAATTAGATTGACTCCCACCTGCAGTACACTTGCTCTCCAGAGGTTTCTAAAGTGAACATAGAATACTGACTCCCCCCAAAAAAGATAGTCTTCATATAAGACCAGTTCCCTGGCCAAATCAGGTTTGGAACATGGTGTACTATAGACCCGTCCTGGATATCCTGGACATGTTCAGGCTGTACAATGGCCCAGAGAAGTCTCACTGTAAAGCAATCTGCATAACTTTGTTTAATCCGGTACTTCTCGATATATTTGAAGAGGAAATTTTTTAACTGAAATAGAATGTATTTCACTCTAGGAATTGCTGGCATGGAGAGCCACAGGTAAGGATGGATGATAATGGCATTACAGTGGTGACCCAAGAGAAAATAGTCAGCTGGAACAAGAGTCTAAGATGGATGCTGAGATGCAGAAAAATCTCATGGCTGGGCATGGAAATGCTACTTTGCCAAATGACCCCATATATCTCAGAAATTGGCTGAATTCTTTCTAATATTCTTTCAAGGTCCTCGCTGAGTCACTCCCATAAATGATGGATCTTAATGGTTCCCAATATCTCCTCATGTCTAACCATTTTTCTCTGTTTAAGTTTGTGATTCACGCCATTGCAGCAAGCAGGGCTAGAGAGAGTGGCTGAGTTTCATTTTCCAATCATAAAGGTACATCTCAAAGGCAGCATGCAGCCATGATGGACTACGCTGAGGCCTGGATCTCATACCAGAAATTTAACTGGCTGGCTTCTAGAGATGCCCTGAGGAGCATCACCTCAGCCTTTCATCTCCAGACTATCTTTTAAGGGCCACGAGAACTATGTAGAATTGCTATGAGTAAAAGGGCTGAATTACCTGAAGACTTTGGGAAAAAAAAAAAAAAGATGGGCTTTTAAGTCAGGAAAATTTGAGTTCAAATCCCAGCTCTGCCATTTCTTAGGATTGTGACCTTGGATAAGGCTCTCTCCTCATGGTTTCCTCATCTGAAATGAGGGTAATAATATTCCCCTTCAGGGTCACCATGAGGATTAGGGGAAATGATGCCTGGGGCAGGGGAGATGCTCATTGAAATAGGATAGTTATTTTACCATATCTCCAAGAGAGAGTCATCACTCAACTCAACTGGAAGCATCAGGAGAACATACATGAGGCTTTCTCCATCTCTGCATCTATTAGAAAGAGGGAAAAAGCACTACAGAAGTGCCCTGTACCTGATTATTCGGGTGCGCTTCTGCGTATAAGGGGTGATAACCTTGAAAAGCAGTTCCATTGCTCCATTTATTCCCAGCATGGCTCCCGTGGTAACTGAGAAAGATAAAATCACAGTAGTCATTGAACCATCTGAATCAGAATTATTTCCAGCATTACAGAGTAGGCCAGAAAGATAGGGGAGTTCCATCATCTTCCTTGCCACAGGCCACTTAAAAGCAGAGAAACTTTATGGGTTTTTCATCCTTGACTTGGAAGCAAAGATCATGTGCAAAGCATCCATTATCTTTTCAAACTATCTTCTTAAAGGGGACCCAAGCCATGAAATTATGTGTTTCATTCCTGATGGGTCAATGTACTTCTCCATTGTATTCTTACTCAGAATAGTCAAGGCAAGTGCAAAGCAGAAGATTTTTCTGAAAGGAGGTCTTTGGGTTTCAATTCAAGTGGTTTCACTCACTATCAACTTCCCACATGATACATACACTCATGCACACATACACTCACGTACACATAGGAGCATACCCACATATATACACTGCCAGTATCCTATGAAATACTCCCTTAGACACATTCTGCTATTGGGAGACTTTACAATGGAGAAAAGTCATAGGTGGATGGGTTAAGGTTTAGTCCAACTTGGGCTGACTCCTTTAAACTGTAAGGGGCAAGCTAATAAAGAAGGCAACCCCCTTTCTTTTGTACCCTGGTTCCAAGTTCCCCTACAACTTTCGTAGCTGGATCTCCGATGACTGAGTCTAAGACTTAACTGTGCCCCCATCTATTAGCATGTCAAGGGAAGAATCAATTCTTCCTCATCAGAGATCACTAGCCTGGGAAATTTTTGCCTTTTTTGCCTAACTGGATGGTTATTTTTTTAAAAGAGCCATAGATCTGAATGATGGAAAATAATAGACAAGGATATCTGGTCAGCCAGGGGCTTCCAATCTGTATTTTGGACCCAAAAACTATGGGTATCACGCTCATCTCCAATGATGCCTTGGCCTCTCTGCAGCATCCCCAGTTCCCCACTCCATCAGCTTACTTTAGGAAGAGTTCTGATCATGTCAAAAAAATAAGGGAAGCTACAGAGACAAAATGGAATTATTTTGGGAGGGGGCAGAAATTTCAGTGAAAGAAGGAAAGACAAGATTTTCTATCATGTGACTCTCTTATCTCTTTCCTCTACCACAATGGGGTGCTGCAACTGAGCCCACAAGGAGTACCTTGTGCTTTGGGCCAGCCTTGTTCTAGGAAATATGAGTGGTAACAAGGGGTTCATGGGGGCAAAAAAGAGAGAGACACAAGGAAGGCTTATCCTGGCTTGCTCCAAGCCTCAGGAAAGAAGGATATGTGGAAATCTGAGGGCTCGAATATAGTTCATCCCAATACAGTCCACCAGAGAGAGACTGAGGCTGATGTCTTAGTGATTACAGAGACTGTGTGTTCCTGGAACATCCTCTGTGCATATGTCCCTCCTGAGGCTGGTACAGGCAGTAACTGCCTGAATCAAAATTCAGAGATTTGGCATTCTACTCCTGCCCATCAATCTTCCACTCTCATGGCTACTAACTCAGTCCTTTATTTCTAAACTGGGAAAACATGCTGGAGCACTCTCTTGGCAAATCATTCAGCAAAATTCTAGTATTAAGTAGAGTTAGGGAGGATATAGTTTTAGAAACACAGATTGTAACATGGAAGACTTTAGACTTGGAACTGAAAGATTGAAACAATAAGAAACCCTCCCCTCCCTGAGTTCTTCCTTGCTGGCTTCCTGCCCAGGGTCAGACCTCTGGCAGCTCCATCAACATCCCCACTGGCCAGGAGAGAGCTGCCGAAGGGTTCATTGGCTTTGGCAGACCCATTATGGTTCCAGCCAACTCCTTCCACAGATAGAGGCTGTTTAGAAAGCTTTCTGGAACATTCAATAGTGGCTAACAATTCACCAAAGAGACAGCAATCAATCCACAGGCTTCATGAACTCTGCTTGCCTCTCATCAGTGAAGTCAATGTATAGAGAGTGGTAGTACAATTTTTAAAATATCTTATGAAATAATTCATTGGTACAATAAATGTAGCCTTAGAATATGAGACAAATGGCCACCTCCTCATATCTGCAGGCAAATCCCAACATTTTTTAGACATCCTTGCTAAAAGGAATTCCAGATCTTTATAACTAATATATATATAATAAGAAAGGTATATTATTCAGCCTAATTATTCTTTAGGAAACTAAAATGAGATACTTCAAATCTTACACTGCTGGCAAGCCCTGGATGGTGGCACACCCTCTGGCTTCTTGTTAATGAGAGTTGTCCTTTACATAAAGCCACAGCTCCTCACTTGGGTTTTCCTTAATTAAAGATGGGTTTATACAGACCTTGTCAGCCTCTCCCAAAATTTCTCTGATTTTCTGGTCAACATATATGAGTGTGGGGAGAGGTTCTGAACATGGAGTCAAAGACCTATCTCATGTTTTCTTGAACATACTTTCTCTTTATGGGTCCTCCATTGTTATTAATGGAATTAACCAATGAAATATGACCCCACTAATTATCTTAGTAGTTCTGAGGATAGTTAGGGGGAAAAGTCACCTCCTCATTCCTCTTATGAGTGCTCTTCCTATTATTTCAAAGGACTAATTGAGCAGCTACCATGTGACAAACATATACATGAACATCATCTCACTTATCCTATCTAAGTCTAGGAGCTCATATTACCAGTATAATTTTACAAAGGAAGAAACTGAAGTAAACACACTATGTGCCCATGCCACAGGACTCCCAAGAAATGAAATCAAGTTCAAAGCCAGGTCTTCCTGGTTCTAAGCCATGTTCTTTCCTCTAGAGAACATTACATCACTTTCATTGTGCAGGAAAGGGGCTCCGAAAAGGGAAATAAAGTCTGTGCTCATTCTACGTGAGATGGGAGATACAGAATCTAATCTGTTCATAGGAAGTGTCCCCATATGGAGAGTAAACATGAGTTTTGGAGTTAGAAACTCAGCCCCAAACTTGTCTGTATAAACTCAAGCAATTACTTCTCTCTTCCAAGCTTCATTTTCCTCTTCTTGGCTATAAAATGGTAAATCTGAATAAAGGATTGTTATGATAATCTGAAATAATCTAAATCAGGAGGCAGCGAATAAGTATGAACCTGTGTACTATGAGGCATCTAGTTAATTGAAGGACTATGTTGAGAAGCACTGGGAGATAAAACAAGGTAAAGGATGTTTTGGTAAAGGATGCTGTGATCAACAGGCAACTTTAGGGACATTGTGGGGACATCTGTGATGTGAAGATCATTCTTGACATTGCTCTATGCCTTGAATATGATAAGGCCTGAATAAAGCCCAAAGTTCTCTCCTTCCATAGGTCTTTTTCACCCTGTAGTAGTAATTAATAGAGAAGCCCAGAATACTACAATGTGTGGTTCCGAAGGGTAAACAATTCCAACATCTCACTAGAGGAATGAGCTCAAGAGTTCTACCTGGCTGAGGAAAAGACAAAGAAAGAACTTCTTACCTCTATAGCTTCTAGAACATGAGGCCCCTCATGGCTTATTTATATTATTGGAACAATATATATCCTCCACCTATACCTTCCTTCCAACTCCACACCCTAAATGGTTTCTAGGTGTCCCAGCCCAAGACTGGAAGCTACCCAGAGAGCCACAGTTCGAGTCACTTACCACTAGCGGCGAACACACGCAGGGCCCAGAGACAGTGAAGGAGGTTCTGGCTATGGGACAGGTTTTTCCTGGCCAGAATCAGTGTCACATCAAGTGCCTCCAATTCCAGTGCCTTCTGTCCAAACTTTTTATCTAGGAACACAAGTCAATCCATCTTAGCTGCATTTCACATTAATTCTGAAGGCTGCACAATACATGAGGAATGGGAAAGCAAAGATGGTAGAGGCAAGAGAATGATCATAGCCAATGCAATTTTTTGTATCTAGCAGAAAATGCTACTAAGTGTGTCCCCATTGGAACCACATGGCTCAGAAGAGCTAAGGCAGGGTATATATAGGGCCTATTCATTCCTCAAGTAATATTTACACAAGGCCTTCTGGGTGGTATGACTCATACACCCTGTATGGAAGCATGTTTCTGGTTGTTCTCAAACATGAACTACAGTTTAGTAGGGTATAAATTTCTCCCTTTAAAGCAGTTCTGGAATATAAGATACTTAAGGTACATAACATTCAAATGCAATGTGTGGAACTTGATTGGATCCTTCTTTGAACACATCTGGTATTGCTCCATTGGGAAACATTCAGAGAAACTGAAATGAGTATAAATTATACATGCATTGTTAATTTTCTTAGATTTGTAATAGTGGTATGGGGGTGATATAGGAAAATGTCTCTTTTCAAAGATATACACTCGAACATATGTAAGAGCAAAATTCTATCTGTAATTCCCTTAATCACTATCAGGCTTGTCGCAGGTAGAAATGAGTAAAACAGAGACAATATCTTAAACCTGGTTTACCACTATCCACCTCTAGACCAAAAGACACCAGGAAAGAGATGGTGACCAAACGAATATGACCCATCCCCTTCACCAGAACAGAAGCATTTATCAGGCTCCATTCCTGAGCAGCCAACTTCATTTCTGTTCTGTTTGAGTCAGCCCCCACAGCCTGCATGGCAATAATGAGGGCTACAATCTGGTGATGGCAGAGGCTGTGGTGATATAATAATGCCACTAGTGATATCCAGGTCTATAGCTTGGAAATCAGGGTCCTGGTACACCCCTCATCTCTCCCTCTCTCCTATGAAAGAAACTTCATGACTCTTGTTTGTCAGGCCTCAGGCCCCACATACTAAACAGGTGACATACCACCTCACTTAATCCTTACAGCAACCCTAGAATTAAGTACTGATAACTCTGTTTTGTATATGAAGGACCAAGGGTTCAGAAAAGGTAAGTAAGTTGCCCAAGGGCACACAGCTCATTAGTGTCAGGGCCGGAGCAGAAGCTTGGATTTGACTTTCTCAGTCTATACTGTCTACTACCAGGGTAGACATGGTGTCTTTTGATTTTTTCTAAAGTTCACTTGGCCACTCTTTGCTTTGCTGACTTCTTTTCATCCTTCAAGTGTTGGTTCAAATCTCACCTTTCCTTGGCCACACCATCTTGGAGGAACATCACCCTTTTTTATCCCTCACAGCTACTAGCTAATTATCATCCTCTGCTATTACCCAATGAATTATTCACTTTCTGCCCTTCCCCACTTGAATGTAAATTCCATGAGAGTGGGCCCCTAATCCTTGTTGGTCACAAGTGTTTCCAAGGCCTAGCACAGTGCCCAGACCCAGGAGGCATGTAGTAAACACCTCCTGAATATTCAATGAATGAGTTGTATTGGTTTGGTCTAGAATGCACCACACAGGTGTGTCAATGCTTGGGTCTTAGTCATTATTTGTGGAGTGTTGAATGGACTCAAAGCAGAGATCCAGACAATGCAAGGTCAGAGTGTCCCTGAACTCTTGCACCCTTAGATGCCACTGCCTGCATGGAATAAGACAGGTCCACACTTCACAGCACCTGAGCTCCTCCACTATGACTTAGATGAGACTGTGCACAATTGGAGCTTAACTGTTATGATGAGTTTGCAAGGGTTACATGAATCCTGAGTGCTCAGACTTTTTAAACTGCATGCCAAGAAGTTCTAAGGTTTTGTTTTTTTAAGATTGTATTTATTTATTTGAGAGAGGGAGAGAGCACAAGCACAGGGAGCTGCAGAGCCTACTACAGAAGCAGGCTCCCCACTGAGCAGGGAGCCCAACGTAGGGCCTCATCCCAGGACCCTGGGATCATGACCACTTAACCGACAGAGCCAACCAACCACCCCAGGACGTTCTATGGTTTTAGGAAGCTGTTTCTAGGTCTTCTCTGAGGAAAAAGAATAGTTATGAAGCATAAGTGGAAACAGTCTAGGTCCCCATCTTCCCTTTTACTAGGGAAGCTCTGCTTCCATGTGACTTAGAGTAATAGACTGAAAATTCACCCCCCAATATTCATGTCCACCTGGAACCTCAGAATATTATCTTATTTGGAAGTAGGGTCTTTGCAGATTTAACTGGTTGAGATGAGGTCACACAGATTTGCATGGGCCCTAAATCCAGGGACCAGTGTCCTTGTAAGAAGGAGAGGACACAGAGTAGGTTACCATGTGAAGATGCAGGTAGAAATTGAAGCAGCATGTGTACAAGCCAAGAAACACCCAAGGTTGGCTGGAAACACAGAAGCTAGCAGAGGGGCAAGGAACAGATTCTCCTTCACAGCCTCCAGAAGGAACCAACCCTGCCAACACCCTCATTTCAGACTTTCCGGCCTCCAGAACTGTGAGAGAATAAACTTCTGCTGTTTTGAGCCACCCAGTTTGTGATCATTCATTATGGCAGCCCCAGAAAACTCAGGCACTTATATAACAAACTTCCACACAAGATGCTTCTTGTAGAAATATTCTGTTTGTTGTTGAAGTGATTCAGAACTGCCTGGGAGTATCTCCCCTTGGTCTTCCATATGCTCCATGCCCCATGTAGCCCATGCCCACTCAGGGCCCTGCCCTAGCACTGTACCTGGGATTTGCTGACATCCAGGACAATAAAATGATCTTTCTTATGGGGCTGGTCTTGACACCAGCACCAAAGCGTCTAGGACCTCCCTGCACTTCCCCAAAAGTGTCTCCCAAATGGCTCTCCTGATAATAACCCCACAAGTGCCTTTTCAGCCATCTTCAGGTCTAAGGGGTGTGGGTACCTCGTAGGCCAACTTTGGCCAGCAGTCGGAAGAGGGGTAGGAGGATGTCATAGTCTGGAGAAGCTGTCCTCGCTGTGTCCACCAGGGTCTGCAGAAGGGCCTCACTGCCACCCTTACTGACCATGTAGCAAATCCTTCGGTCTGTGCCTGAGGGAGAGAGCAGAGGAGAGCAAGGCCCCAAATAATCACCCTCATTTCCTAGAGCAGAAAGCAGACCTCACAGACAGAGACAGAGTAAGTTTATTGGCCTCAGAAACCAAAATTGTGTGGTTTCTGAAGCAACCTGTGTAAATCTGTGCTTTTAGGTTAAAGGATTACAAAATGGAAAAATAATGGCATCTTTAAGAGCCCAGGTGTGTTCATCTGCAACAGCTGAAATGAACAGAATCCACTTTTCCTGAGAACCTGTTGAGTCTCAGTGCACGTATGTGTACTTGTGTATGTGGGTACATAAATATGCATGGAGGCTTACCTAGAATCATATCCTTAATGGAAGAGGGAATATCAGTACCCCTCTGGTATAGGCTTGAATCCTCTGTAACCAGAATTGGGATGATAGTTTATCTGGAAAAATTGATTGATGGTATAGCAATTTTATGGAACTGGCTAGAGTGCTTCTTTAAGAAACAGACATCTAATCATCCATGTCAGGAGTTTTGAAAAGGGCCTGGAGCTACGATAAGGTATATTGATCTTCCCACCCAAGAATAGTTGCAAGCAGGGACCTCCCCCACCTTGCCCCAGGACAAGCTCAAAAGCAATGATTTCATTTCAACTTGGAAGGAGACCCCAGTGATTCTCCACACACTGCCACAGTTGGTCTAACAAGGTGGCCAGTAGGGTGGGATATTATCAGCAAAAAAGACCCTCTGGTTTTTTCATCCCAATGAACAAGAACATCCTCTAGTAAAGGAGTAGTAATCAGCACCTATATCAGAGGGAGAATTCCAAGGTTTCATTACAAGTTCCAGGCATCTCTAGACAAATTGAAGGAGGCACCATCCCAGAAGACAAGTGGCTTCACCTACAGAGGGTACTGCAATCAGAAGGCTGCAGAGAAGTCATCCTGACATTTGAAGGTGGCAGAGCCTATGGGAGAACCTCAGTATGCCAGGACCCTTTCTCCTGGCAACTATAACCAGAGGCCCGGTGGCTTAGGAGGAACATTCACTTTGGTATTATCTGTTTGGTGTTCATATTTATTCCTAATGCGATGTGGCTGCCATATGCAGAAATGAGCAAATGTTCAAATGTCCAAGGAGGTATATTTCCAGGACCCTCACACTGAAGTGAGCTAGCAGAGGCATGCCCCAGCTAACTAGCTGATTCCAGTGTAGTGAACTGTCATCTTTTCTCTGCAAACGTAATAGCTCACCACACTGCCAAGACCAGTTCCTGCCTCATATTCCCATCTGCACTAGACATGTTAGGAAGTTGCCAATACCTGGCTCTCTAAATGGGCCAATGGAGGGGGAATAGAGGAAGGGGAAGGGATAGGGTCATGAGAGCTATCTCTCTCCGACGACAGCCACTGGAGGATTTTGGGATCACCATAGATGAGTAGGATACCATGTGAAGATGCAGGTAGAAATAGCATAGAATAACCAGCCATAGCCAAATTTCCTCCTAAGTTTGGGTCACTATAGAGTGGGTGACAAGCCTGAAGAACCTTGACTAAACCTGAAGTACAACCAGCCCACTTTACTCTGGGTCTTATTAACCTCAATGAGAAATATGGGCTGATGAGTCTGTCTCTGACAGAAAGCTTGAGCTGGAGCAATCCAAACCCCACCATGAGGCCATACAGTTTCTGGGACACACCACAGCCACATGCCCCCGCCTCCTCTTACTCACCGACTGAAAGCAGATCTCCAAGAACCTGGAGGATGGTCAGGATGGACTGCTTGTCAGAGGAGCTCTGCAATGAAAACACAGACAGCCATCTTTACGAAGGAATGCAAAAGGAAAGAAGTGGTGTGATCAGGGATACCTGTGGACACAGCAGAGCTGTGCTCCCTTCCCTTGAGAAAGACTTCTGGCACTGAGAAATGTTTGAAAGGGTATTCTTTTAATGGAGGAGACAGAGAAATAAGGGTTCCAAGGGTTCTGTCTCTATATTTAGCCTCCAGGACCCCTTTTACTACCCATTTTGTAGTAACAGCATGAGGGATGAAAGAATAAGCAACGAACATCACTCCTATGTGGAATTTAAGAAATAGAACAAACAGAGGGGGAAAAAAAGAGAGACCAACCAAAAAGCAGACTTTCACCTCTAGAGAACAAACTGGTCACCAGAAGGCAGAGAGATGGGAGGAGGGGGGAAACAGGTGATGCGGATGAAGAGCATACTTATCATGATGAGCAATGAGTAACAGAAGTGTTGAATCCCTATGGCACATACCTGAAACTAATATAACACCATATGTTACTATACTGCGATTAAAATTTCAAAAAAAGAAAAATGTGTTTCTTAAACAGAAGACAAAAAGAATAAAGAATTAAAAAGAATAAAAAAAGAAGCATGCTATGCTATACTTTACGCAGAGGCACCAAGTGAGAAGGAGCTTTGCCGGCTTTGTCATTTACGCCAGCAGGCTGAGATTTGCTTGAAACACAGGGCAGAGAGCAGAAACAGAAATCTGCTTCAGTGTTCTGAAGGAAAGACTTCCCTGAGTAGTAAGGATGAATTCTTATTTTCTCAAGAGAAACCTGAGGTAGTACCAAATGTCATCAGGTAGATGTTCTAGGGGATGCTTGCAATGCTTGATACTCTCCCCTCTGTTATAGAGAAGACAACACTGAGGTTCCAAAGGGAGAACTAGTTCAAGACCCCTGACATGACCCAATGTATAGCCCAGGCCAGGTTACTAAAACTTAGACCAGTGGTCTTTGCACTTTTTTTTTTCTTTTCCTTTTCTTTTCAATCTCAATAATTTATTTATCTGCATGTTGAAAGTTTGTACACTTAAATACCATCTTCCCAATTCCCAGGTCCTGTTAACCACCATTCTACTCTCTGCTTTACAAATTCAGCTTTTTCATATTCCACACATAAGTGATAATCCTACAGTATTTGTCTTCCTCTGCTTGACTTATCTCAGGTAGCATGATGCCCTCAAGATCCATCTATGTTGTTGCAAATAGCAGGATTCCCTTCTTTGTCATAGCTGAGTAATATTCCTCTGTGTGTGTGTGTTCTTTATCCATTCCTCTGTTGATGGAGTTTTGTTTTCATGACTATTGTCAAACATGCTACAGTGAACATGGGTATGCAAATATCTCTCCAAGATTCTGATTTCAATTCTGTTGTATATATACCTAGAAGTGCTATATTATACAACTCAAGAAAATGAACTTGAAACAAATCAAAGATTTAAATGTAAGACCTGAACCTATAAACCCCTAGAAAAGAAAAACATGCATGAAAAAAAATCCCTGACATGAGTTTTGGCAACAATTTGTTGGGTAAGACAACAGAAGCACAGGCAACAAAACCTAAAATAAACAACTGACAGTACAGTAAAGAGCTTCTGCACAGCAAACAATCAATAAATTGAAAAGGCAGCATGAGAGAAGATATTCACAAAGCAAATATCTGATAAGTGACTGATATCCAAAATATATGTAAAAAATTAATACAACTTAATAGCAGAAAAATGAATAATCCAATATTAAAATGGGCAAAAGACCCAAATAGATATTTTTCCAAAAAAGACATACAGATGGTTGATATGTACATGAAAAGATGCTCAACATCACTCATCATCAGGGAAATACAAATCAAAACACAAGGAGAGATCACTTCACACCTATAACAATGGCTTTTATCAAAAAGCCCAGAGAGAACAAATGTTGGCCAGGATATAGAGAAAAGGAAACCCTATATGCTATTTTTTCAGGTAGGTTATTTAAGGCAAAGCTTTAATCTTCATATTAGTAGATCTCCTGTTCCCCATCTGCTTCAAAGACCTCAATAACTCCCCTCTTACATGTAAGATAAAGTCAGAGCTCCTTAATAGGGTTTCCAAAGCTCCTCATGGTCTTTTCCCACTTACCTCTCCAGCTTTATTATTCATGACTACACCTCTGCCCAAAGTATATCCTTCGGCAATGTGGAACTACTTATAATTTCCTGCTCTACCATGTAAGTTCTTGCCTCTGTATCTGATCACACTGTTCCCTCTTCCTGAGGCCTGCTCAATACCAGCTCATCCTTCAAGTGTACCGGTGAATTCCTATAGGATTGTGACCCCCCTCAGACTCCTGAAAGCTGGGTTTGGGATCTCTTTATTTTCCACATCACTTGGGCTACCTCTGGCAGCACACCTACCACATGGTACTGGCATGCTTCCCACCCTACTCCCACTAGATATTAATCTTTAGAGGAAGGACCAAGATATGTGTTTATCTGTATTCCCAGCACCTGGGACAGGGGCTGTTCCAAGGAAAGTGTGTAGTGTTTTTCAGAATGCAACCAAACTGAACCATAAAGGAGCCTTGAAGTCCAGTACCACACCCCAAGGCAGAGTGGTGCTTACACTTTCTCCAAACCTGAGCTTAATATCTTCTAGTAACTCACACTTCAAAACCCCAGCCAAGACCAGGACTAGGGCGAGGCAAGTGAGGCACTAGCTTGGGCACAAAATTTTAATTTTAAAATGCAGTTATCAAGATAAATAATATTTCAATGCTATTATATAGCATTGAAAATCAAAATCAATGTAAAAAATATACATAATGAGTAAGGGGCACCTGGGTGGCTCAGTTGGTGAAGCATCTGCCTTCAGCTCAGGTCAAGATCCCAGGGTCCTGGGATCGAGCCCCATGTCAGGCTCCCTGCTCAGTGGGGAGCCTGCTTCTCCCTCTATCTCTACCCCACTGCTCGAGCACTCCCTCCTTCTCTCTCTCTCTCAAATAAATAAAATATTTTTTTAATCCATAATGAGCAAAATAGCAAAATTTAGCTCTTTAACTCCTATTCCAGGTGTGATGAGACACTTGGGGATCCTTAGGGACCTGGTATCTACACCTCCCCAGGAAAAAGACTTGGCTTTGCTCTGACATCGCCACTGGCCACTCTGCTCTAAGGAGGGCAGTTCAAAAGGCACTCACTGATGTCTCCCACCAGGTGAGTGCCACCCTCCAGCAAATGTCATCCATACATGTGCACAATGTCAGGGCTCCTTGCCTCTTCTTAGTCTCCCCAGATCTGTGAACACAAACCAGGAAGCAGTGCACCAACTCAGCCATCATTCTGGGGAGTTTGCTGGTCTTTGATTCTGGCACAAATTCCAATGTGTGTTTGGTTGAGAATTGGGCAGGGGTGAGGTGGGGAGGAGTCCTTATGTCAAAAGACAATGCTCTGGATGCCAGCTGTGTGTCCTATGATTAAACTCAATTCAGACACTACCTACTCAGCGACAGTATCAGATTGCAGGGGCTAAGGATTCAGACCTACAACACTGTCTCATGCTTCAGACTCTAGCCTCAAAGTCCAGGCTGTCAGTTATACAGCCGGCCTTAGAACAACACAAGTCTGAGCCGTACAGATGCACTTACATGTGGAATTCTTTTCCCATTTGTCCCATTTTCTCTTCCTTATGATTTTTTTTAATTTTTTTAAATTTTTATTTATTTATGATAGAGAGAGAGAGAGGCAAAGACACAGGCAGAGGGAGAAGCAGGCTCCATGCACCGGGAGCCCGATGTGGGATTTAATCCCAGGTCTCCAGGATCGCGCCCTGGGCCAAAGGCAGGCACCAAACCGCTGCGCCACCCAGGGATCCCCCTTATGATTTTAATAGCATTCTTTCCTCTACCTCTCTTTAAGAATACAGCACATAAATACATGCAACACACAAAATAAGCATTAATTGACTGTTTATGTTATCAGTAAGGTTTCCAGTCAACCATAGGCTATTTATTAGTTAAGTTCAGGGGGAGACAAAAGTTATACAAGTATTTTTGACTGAGTGCCACATTATTTCAGGGTCAAATGTACTTAAACTAGCTTTAAATTAAAGATCCTCTCCTCAGGTGCCACTAACTTACTAGAGCAGCTCACAGAACTCAGAGAAACATTTTACTTACTAGGTAACCAGTTTGTTAAAAATATATATATATATATGTTCTAACTCAGGAAGAGCCAGATGGAAGAGATGCGCCGGGCAAGGTATGGAGAAAAGGCTGGGAGCTTCCAAGCTCTCCCAGAGCATCTCCACATGTTCACTGTTAACTTTAAAAATAAAACTGCCAGTTATTTTACCAGCAAAATTGGGTTTGTTTGGGAATAGGAGAGAACTGCAACCCGGAACAACTACCTTGCTACAGAACTACAGGGATGTCCCAAGAACGAAGAAGAGGGTAGTTGGACAGGGCTGCCATAAACAAAAAGTCCACTGGAGTAAACTGGGAGTTCAAACTATAGTGACTTTTCATTGGCTAAGTTGTGACAGTCTCTCAATAGCTGGGCTGTTAAGGCAAGAAGGGAAATTTTTTTCCTCCTGCTGGAATAGTAAAGTGGTAATGTCTATCTACTTTGGAAGCAAGTCTCTTTCTCCTGGGTCTGCAACTGACAAGTGGTGGGGCATGAGAGCTCCCCATGCTGGCCCCTCCACTGCATTCTAAACAAGGTTTACTTTTATTAATTTTTATATCACTAAGCTAGAAATTCTCTGAATACTGTCCTTTTTGAGGTTGACTTGTATGAATTTTTTAAAAACTAGGAGGGCACCTGGCTGGCTCAGTTGGTTCATCATGAGACTCTTGATCTTGAGGTTGTGAGTTCAAGCCCCATGTTGGGTGTAGAGATTACTTAAAAACAAAATCTTAAAAATGTATATATGTATTTCTTATTATAAATCACAATATCACAGCAGGACTGCAGCCCTTTGAAAGTGGACCCAAAGGTGGCTCAGGGTAAGGAACAAAGTCCCTGGGAATGATGTTCCTGATCAGCACTAATAGTTCTGGATCCACCTCCAAAACCCCAAATTGGTCTTCTTTCTGAGAAGAGGGAGAGGTATAAAAGGTAAAAGCCGGGTTGTACAATATTGTATAACTTGTAAAATGCTGGATTCATTATGAATGAGGAGCTAAGGAAAGGAACATAAGAGAGGAAATGGGGACATGAAAAAAAAAAAGAGGAAAAGAGAAACACTAATACAGTAGAAACTTATTGAAGAGGAATAAAAGATCCAGATTTAATTTCCTTTCATTCAATTATTCATGCACTCATCCCACAAACGTTCACTGAAAACCATCTATGTTCCAGGCACCAGGCTAAGGATGCAAATTGATCAAAACACAATCTGCCTTCACAGGGCTCCAGGCCTGGCACATAATCAGGATCTAGGATGGTAAGGATCATGACACAGGTAAGATGCTACAAGGATTCAGGGAAGGAGCACTAACCTAGACAGGTCCATGAGTGACTACTCTGAGAAACGAGGGAGAAAGGGGTGGGAGAGGAGGTTTCCAGCTATGTTGCAGCCCCGTGTGCTCAAAGGAAAGCATGACAGAGAGTGGTGACATTGGGGGATGAAACTGCTTCCATATGACCAGATTGAATGAAGCAGATGGTGAAGGGAATTGTGAATTCCTGTGGGCAAGAACTAGGTCTTTTTCATTTCTGAATCCCATCTCCAAAGGTATAATAGATCATCCATATATTGTGTTGAATTAATATCTCAAGCTTAAGAATTGCCTGCTTTATTACAATGCCCACTAAAACTCCCTAAGAACAAGCATTGTTCTATATGCTTCTATTGTATCTGCCAGCAGGGATAGAGAGCCGGGCATACAGAATGTATTAAATCACCACCCCTAAATTGGTTTGACCTGTGGCCAACACACTTGGCTGCACATGCATGAGACATCCCTCTGTAATTGCTTCCAAGAAAACCCCATTTGTAGCAGTGTGCTGATGAAGTATGCATACCGTACTCTCCCCTGCCCAGGCAAGGGGGCTTGGTGCATCTCCTCTGAGCTTTTCTCCATTTCATGTGATTGATTTAGAGGTCTAAGCCCAGATCTGGATAAGGAAACCTAAATAAACGTCCGCTGAGATTTAAAAAAAAAAAAAAAAAGATTTTTTTTCCCATGATTTAAAAAAAGAGAGAAAACATTAAAAACAAAACAAGGCAAAAAAAAAAATTCTTTCCTGTTTTTGATGCTGTTGTATAAGGACATGATCCTGGGTCATTGTTGACACTGTGAAGCCACTGAGTCAACTATATGGAACCACCTACCTGTGGACTTTCAGATAAGTGAAATAATAAATAGCCTCACTTATAAAAGCCACTGTTATTTAGGTAGCTTGTTACTGAATTCTGATGTGATGGAGAAAAGAAGAAAATTTCACACCTCTACATGCCCTCTTTGCAAGCATTATGGCCTTAATAAACAGGAAAGAAATTAATTTTGCAAACCACTATAAGGCCAGTGGAAACTACAGAAACTAAGAGACAGTATCATCATACAGAAGTTGCATTCATAATGCTCTCACTCAGCCCTGAGCCAGAATGAATCAGCACAATGCTGTTTTTCTTTAAATAAAAATTATGGCTATCGGTGGAGAAAAAAGTGCTATACCAAATCTCAGCTGGCATTAATTTATGCACTGCTATATTTACCAATAAATATTTTACACTATTTAGAAGAATAACACAAAGCTATTATCTCACCCACTGTAATAATAAATGAGCAATTAAAGAAAGCAGGATGTGATGTGCCTCAATTTTCTTTTAATGATTCTTTTAAATGAATCATTGAGTAATCCCCTGTTGTTTAAGACTTTCCTATAAAAACTGGTTCTACCAAGCTTTTAGGGAGAGGCAGGCAGTTGGAAGAACAAACAGTGTCTTTCACAGTCCGTGGGGTTTTGAACAGCAATCTTCTCAAATACTTTCATGCATTTGTTGCTCTCTTGCTTTGAAGTCACCTGTGGCTCCCAGTGGCTTTCCTCCTCCTGACTCCTCATGATAGTATGTAATTAAGACCCTTCACATCATACAGCCCTTGGAGGCTTACCTGCAGCCACACCGTTCATGCTAGCATGAAGCCTCCGGACAATACAAGTCCAGTGACCATGCCCCAAATCCATCATGGGTACCTGTGACTTCAAAATTTTCCCACATTGCTGCCACTGCTGGAGGACAAGTTCTCCCCACTCTGGCTTAGCCTGTGAAACCTGCTTTTATTTCAATTCCAACCTCAAATACCCTTTCTATATGATAGTCCCAGCTAAGCTGCCTTCCCAGCACCCATTATCCAAAACTGCCCAATGTCTGCTCACACTGGGCACTGCACAACTCCAGGGGGTGCCATTCACAAAGATTACAATGTGATTGGTGCATCTCAACGTAGTACAGTGTGGTGCCTGGCCTCTCTGAAAATTGTTCACATTTGTTTTCCCACAACCCACTTTGTATATAACTTTATGAGAATTCTTACTAGATCCTGGTTATTTTCTTATCTCCCTGTTCTGATTGTCTAGTGTGGGGTAACAAACTGTGCCAAAATTTAATGGCTTAAAACAACAGCCTTTTTATTATATCTCTGGATCTTGTGGGTTTGGAATTCGGGCAGAACTTGCCTAGGACATTCTTCTACTGTCCACGGTGCCAACTAAAGTCACTGGTGACACTCAGCTGGTAGATGGGCTGGCTAGTCTGAAAGTTCTCTGATGGTGTCACTTGCATGTCTGACACCTTGGCAGGGATGGTGTCACTTTTGCAGGCTGGAGAACTAGGCTCGCCATCAACTGTTGACCAGAGCATCTACATGTGTTCTTTCCAGCGTGATGGTCATAAGGTACTTGGACTTTTTACATGGCAACTGGCTTCCCCCGGAACAAGGATTCCAAGAGGACTGGAGGAAGCCTCAAAAGTCCAACCATCACCCCTATTGCATTCTGCTGGTCTGTTGAGTCAGTGTTCCTAGCCCAGATTCGAGTGGATAGAATTAGGCTCCACTTCTGAATTGGAGGAGTAGTAAAGAATTTACAACCATTTTTTAATCATCCACACTCCCTGTAGTCCATGGGCTCCTCCAGAGCAAGCATTTTGTCCTGTTTGCCTTGGTATCCTCAGATCCCAGTGTGGGACCTTGCACAGAGTAGACACTCAGACAACTATAGAATGGAAACTTATTGTGCAATCTTCCAAGTCTCACTGTCCTTTTCTCTTTCATGGCTGGATTCACCTCAAAGTATCTTCCAATGAGAACATGGTTACAGAAGTTAACAAGGTACACAGCTCAATTTTTTTTATCAGCAACTGAACAAGCAAACTTAGTAGTTGCCCCGTATCAGCAGAAGATACGTTACAAGATCTCCAGTGGGTACCTGAAACCAGGGATAGTATGAATCCTATGTATGTGAATCCTGTATATGCTATGTGCCTTTCTATACTTCTGATTGAGTTTAATTTATAAATTAGCACCATAAGAGATTAACAACAATAACTAACAATAAAATAGAATAATTATAACAATATACTATAATAGAACTTATATGGCCATGGTCTCTCTCTCTCACACAGACAAAACCTCTTATTGTTCCATACTCACCCTTCCTTTTGTGATGATGTCAGGTGATCAAATGCCTTTGTGATGGGATGAAGTGACAGGGAAAAAACTGTCTAACCTCACCCCATTTTGCATAGCACTCCTGATATCACAGAAACAGAGTACTAACTATTCTGCTATCCTCTTCCCACAGATTGAAAGAACAAGGCTGTGAAATTCTAATTCTTGATCTCTAAAGAATAAGACAAAATCTCTTCCAAACTCATGAGCCAGGAGCACAGGACACAGCTCATAGCCCAAGAAAACCATATTGCCAAAAATAAATTTGTTCTTCCAGTCATGCAGTGTGAACACTCACTAGTAATGGTCCATTGATTAACTAAAGGTATTATTAAATTTGGAGTTGGTACTGAATGACCGAGTGCTAATCACAAACTGCAATTACCAAAAGCGGTTATAACACCAAAAGTGGTGACAGGCAGTTCTCTGTCTTCACACAAGGGGAAATAGGAAGAAGGTGCATCATTAATAGAAATATATTTAGGTAGAAGGTAAAACTTCCTGTTGGCTCTGAAATGGGCTCAAAAGAGAGAGGGGTTTTAGAAGTCCAAACCAAAATGTCTATGAATGAAATGAAATGAGATTTGTTTCAGTATTATGGAGACTAGGGTGGAAATAGTGGGGCATATAAAAAAGAAGTTTGCTATAATTAAGGAAGCTGGAGGATGGGTGACATGGTTTTATAACACAATGTTACAAGATAAAGTAAAACACAATAAAACAAAATGGTGGGTAATGTTTCCTGGCTAGAGTGTCTTAAATAGAACCTTGAGAATGAACAGTCTCACTGGGATCTTTTCTCATAGTTTTCAGACCCCAGAATTTGACAAATGTCCCAGTCATATATTGAGTCTTATACAATTAATCTTTAAGAAAATTGTTGATCTTCCTCTTAGGTAAGAGGGTATCCACAATCCAGCGTGGGGTAGTATAGAATGTGGTCCATTTTTCACTCATGTGGCAGACATTGCTGATATTTACTGTGCATCAGGCACTGTGTTAGGCTCCAGAAACACTATGGGTAGCACAAATATGCACAATCCCTGTCCTCGTGGAGTTCCCAGGCTAGTAAGAGCAGCAGGTATTATCTAAATAGTCACTCAGAGGGATGTAAGGTTGCAACCAGGATAAGTGCCCAGGTTTTATACTGCATGTGACCATAAAATAGGCTTATTTCACATGAGTCACAAAAAGATTCCCTTAAGAAGTCACACTAAGACCAAAAACTGGAGAAAAAGCAAGAGTTAACTAGATAAAGATGAGAGGAAAGAAGGCTTGGGTTGAAATAAAGCAAAAGAAGAGTAGTGTACAGAGTCTTCTGGCTGGCAGAAGCATGGCAAAAGTAAGGGACATAACAAAGGCCAATGAGGTTAGGGTAAGGAAAGGGGAGGGGAGTTTAGAAGGATGTACTTTTTTTATCACCTTAGAATAAGTATATTTACCAAATAAGCCTGTTTCAGGCTTCATCTCTTACCCCTAGCTCCTTCCTACACACATTCACACATGCTTGCACACTGTATTCCCATGGGTAGCCAGAGTCCTAAAAGTCTTTTCCCTTCCTCTATCAGCACCAGTTGGACGTACTTCATACCAGTTATAAAAGCATTACACTTTTTTCAAAGGTTCATTTATTTTTTTATTTGAAAGAGAGAGAGAGCACAAGCAGGGGAAAGAGCAGAGGGAGAGGGAGAAGCAGACTCCTGGCTGAGCAGGCAGCCTGATGCAGAACTCAATCCCAGAACCCTGACTGAGATCATGACCTAAGCCGAAGGCAGATGCTTAACCAACTGAGCCACCCAGGTGCCCCCAAAGCATTATACTTTTAATTCAGATAAACTTACATTACTATAGCCTCTGTAAGACTTAATTTTCTTGCCCACACTTTTGAACTAATCCTTGTACCTAGCTCATGGGTACAATTGGATTAGAAGTACCATAATGTATAGGAAATGCTTAGCCCTTTCCATTGGTCACAACAAATTGCTCAATAAACCACTGGTAAATAAATATGCACCATGATCATGCCCAACAAAAGGTGAATGAATAAAATTAGATCCAAAGAACCATTGAGATGCATCTTCCTTGATCAATTTCTCACCCTCTTCACAACGGTTCCAAATGAGCAGAATACTCATAACTGGCAGGGGGTGAGGAGTGAAAAACAAAACATGAAGACGCTAAGGGTGTGTCCTCTGGGCAGAAATTGTTTGGAATCCTGGTACATTTGTTACCATCCAGTAAATGGTTCAGACTTTGAGTCATAATAATAATGACAGCAATCAACAGCATCACAGCCCTGAAAAGTTCTCTGATTCCTTTTAAATGACACTCATTGGAAAGCAGACTCCATCTCTATGTCTAGGAAGGCTGTGAAGTAGCTCCAAAGCACAGTTGACAAATTACAGCATGAAACTTGCAGGTTAGAATTCAAGATTACTGAAAAGAAGTGCCAAATAGTGTTCAGTTTTTCTGAACGGATCTAAACACAACAAGAAAATAATACTTGCAGGTGCCTGCAACCCAAGGTTCAGCACCAACACTGAGGAAGTGAGTGGCTGCTTTCCTGTTCAACTAGCAGCTGCCACTTACTTCCTTAATCTCTGACCCCATCAAACTCCAAAACATACATAAAGGATTAAGAACATCCAAAGACAGGGAGGCTCAGCCCTGCCTCTGCACAGACACCAGATCAATCAGTTTCCAAAAACACCAAGAAGATGTCCTTTTCCAAGCAAGCTGGTCTAAAGCACAATTATGAAGCAAGAACATTTTGACTCTGGTATCTTATGGTATCTCCCATTTTCAGGAAGCCTTGTTACCTCATGGCCTTGTTCCACCATGTGGGTATTTCCTAATCTAGTAGTAATAGCCTTTCCCAGCCCACTCTGGAAAAGCAGATTTTCAGAGATATTCTATACAGTTTGAGAGTCAAGACATAGGCATCAGGGTACAAATTGGCAACCCATAGAGCCAACAATACTGTAACTGTTGAGTGTCCACTTTGTTTCAAATACCATTTGCTGCTTAATCTTCAAAACCATCTTACAATCTCCCTACTACACTGAGGGAAAGACTAAGGTTGAACAATTTGTACAAGAGTAACTTTTTCTCATTTTTTCTGAATTGAGTTTTGAAAGCTAGTAAGTTTGCCAAAAAGGAAAAAAAAGACATGCTAAAGTAAATAAAGTAATATTTCTTTAGTGAAAACTCTTTGATTCTAGAAAGCAAACTGACAATTTTCAAACATGTCTGCAAATGCTTTGTCACACCCACCACCAAGAGATGGAATCATATCCTTGACCCTCTTCTTACTAAATAGAATGTAGACTGTAGATTTAATTACCTATGTGGAGTCATAAAAACCAACCCAGTTCATGCCCAGGCCACTGGCATAGTGACATCTGGACCCCTGAGCCACCCCTGAGCTCTCATGTGAGAGCACTGATTACTCTAAGGCAGCCATGCTGTAAGGAAACCCAGCCAGTATGGAAAGACCCATATGGTGTAGTGGTGGACAGCCCCAATTAAGCTCTCAACAAAACTGGGATCACTTGGAATCAACTGTGAACCATGAGAGTGAACAATCTTGGATGTCCAGACTGGTTGAACCTTCAGATAATTGCAGCCCCAGCCAAATTCCAATGTCATCATACAAGAGACACCAAGTAAGAGCTGCCCTGCTAAGTTCTTTCCAAACTGTGAGAAAAAGAAAATGATTGTTTTGAGCCACTGAGATTAGGGGAATTTTTTATACAGAAATAGTAAGTGAAATGCAAGCCAATCTCAAAAACCTACTAATGGGGCCACCTGGGTGGCACAGTTGATTTAGCATCCAGCTCTTGGTTGACTCAGGTCATGATCTCAAAGTCATGAGTTTGACCCATATTGACCCTCTGCACTCAACAGAGTCTGCTCGAGATTCTCTCTCCCTCTCCTTCTGCCTCCACACCCCTGGCTCATATTCTTGCTCTCTCTCTCTATCTCTCTCCGTCTCTAAAATAATAAATCTTTTTAAAAACTATCAATAAAAAGCACTGAAAATTTTATTTTTAAAAATTGAATTTGAAATGCATAACAGCAAAAAACAAAAACAAGGATCTAGACCAACCATTTAAACTGCAAAATATCACAAAGCTTTGACTCAGCTTCTCTCTTAATGCTTTTTTGCTAAAGACAACATGATCGAGTAAAAAAAAACATGAGACTTGGACTCAGTGAATCTGGTTCAAACCCAATCTTTCCTTTATGATTTTATACATATAACTTCCCTCTCTTCCCCCTACTTGCTTCCTCATGATTTAACTAAGAGAATCAAAAGCAATAACTTCTCCAGCCTCTTCTAGTTCCATGACCCTGTGGCATTCAATGACGTCAGACTGGGGTCAGTAGAACGTCCTCATGCTAAGAGACCAAATTTCTACTTTTGGTATTGTGGGTTCAGTGGTAGCTGTTTAGTGGGTCAGACTCTGAAAAGAGGAATGAGAGAGAGAATGGTGCTGTGTGTTCATCTGCTTGAAACTTGAGTCTCTGGGGATAGGTGTGCCCTTAGAGATCTAAGGTAGGGCATGAAGCTCCTCTAAAAGTCTCCCCTGGGATCCAGAATAGAGTGAGAGATATGTAAAAGAGGCCAGTATTGCCTTCAGGTCAGTGAACCTTCTTCTTACCCCCAAGTGACCTATCCTGACCTTTATTAAATTAAAGTAACACTATGCCATTCTAAAATGACAGCCTACATTCAGCATATTTCCCAGGAAGGAGTAATTATTTTTCTTTCAGTTCACAGATGTTGGCCAGTAGACTCTGAGGCATGAAACTATTCCAGCATTCAGCTTCCAACCTCCCAATCTCCTATCAATGCCTTTCTGTCTATTTTGCCCACTCTCTCATAAAACCTCCACTCGGCTCTCTTCTGAAGAGAATCTGTCAATGACTTAGTTTATACTCAGGCTACTGACCAACATCTGTACCTCAGTACTATTGATATTCAGGGCCAGATAATTATTTGTGTAGTTGGAGTGGGGGTGCTATCTCATGCATTATAAGATGTTTAGCAGTATCCCTGATTTCTACCCAACGGATGCCAGTGTATAACCCATCTACCCCAACTTGTGACAATCAAGAATGACTATAGACATTATTGGCACTGGATGAGAACCACTATACTAATACATTAATGACTAATACCTATGTTACATGGTAAACCTCCCAGGATATCTAATGAGGATAATGACATAAATTAAAAAATAAAGTACTCTTTGTTTCAGGGATCCATGAAAGTCAAGTCAAGGAGATATTCTTGGGCCTGAATCCTTTTGATCGTCCCACAAACTACTTCTTTCAGACAGTTTCATACTTTCTACTTTCACTCATAACTAGCAGTAGATTTTTAGATATGATCAACCAGATACACACATATATACCAACACACAGAATTAAGTAATAATTCATTGAATGTAGCATATTTCATTCTATAGTTATCTCTACCACCTACTCAACTGCTTGAAAAAAAAATCAACAACCAATAATTAAACTAAGGGTGTGGCTTTGGTCTGGCATGAGACATTACATCTACTTTTGGAGGATTATTAGTTCATCCTTCCTCTGTGATGACCGGTTCTGTTTTACCAAAGGAGAACACCCAACACATTCTGGAAGGTACAGACTAGATTCTTCTTTATTTTATTTCCAATATTCTCTATGATCTGTCCATGATAGACTCAGTTATTGAAAGCACTGAGTTAATATAACTGGATAGTATTACTCGGTGGGTAGTCCATGCCAGGGAGTAGGGATGGAATTGTAAACAAGTTAGCAAGGTTGTAGTTCTCACAGATATCTCAGTCTAAGCACTATTTTCTTTTTTAAATTTTTTTTTAATTTTTATTTATTTATGATAGTCACAGAGAGATAGAGAGAGAGGCAGAGACACAGGCAGAGGGAGAAGCAGGCTCCATGCACCGGGAGCCCGACGTGGGATTCGATCCCGGGTCTCCAGGATCGCGCCCTGGGCCAAAGGCAGGCGCCAAACCGCTGCTCCACCCAGGGATCCCTAAGCACTATTTTCTTGACTAATGTTTGGTTATGGTAAGATTAGTAAACCTAATTGTTATATGCCCCCGTTCCCTTTATTCTGCTACGTAAGTATAAATTGCTTCCCTAGATCTAGTAAATGAGCTCTTTTGGCTTAAAAAGAAAGAGAAATAAGGAAAAGTCATATGGATGAGTTAGCATAAGATATATAGAAACTTCTTGCTTCCATTAATAAAATAAAGCCCAAATATCTTAAGATTGGGTTAGGGGCAGAAGTTGAAAGATCACATTCTGGAGAAAGGCTGCTGTAGATCAGAGAATGATTGTCTGCTCCTGGGGATTCACCTTCCCTCCCAAGCTAATTAAATAGTAAATTATATAACCAGGACATAAAATTTACCCATGACCCCATCTATTGTGTTATAAGAAAAGAAAATAGGTTTGGTAGACAGCTAGTTTTGTTCTAACATTGAATAATTTCCTTTTCTTCCACTAAGGGTTTCCCAAGAGGTATTATTTCCCACCTGCCTTTGGTAAATCTCCTTCTAGTGGATACCATCTTTCCCTTGCTAACCTGGGGTTACCCTAAATTATGTCTGGAGTCATCAAACTATAGACCAAAGTAAATAAGATCAGGGGACACTGGATTTACTAGCCTGCTCTCTAAGACAATTTTCCAAATTCTTTTTTTCTGTATGAGAACCCACCCCATCCATGAAAGATTTACTCTGGCAGCTATTACACCTTTTAGGAGGAACCAAGCCTTTAACTTCAATGATAAGCACAATATTATATATGAAAAAATTCAAACAGGAACAAAAGGTAGTGAGTATATCATACAATCTATGGCCAAGGTTGAAAACACAAAGCCTTTCTGCTTCTGAGTGACTTATATAAATGTAGTCATCAACACCTACGGCTATAGTTAAGGTCTAAGAATTCTTATAGTAATTCCCTTGTTTGAAAGCCAAATTGCTGGTAAGCAACTCAGAAGAACACTTGTAAATACTCAGCTTTAAGTTGCTATGAAAAGAAATTACTCATCACCTTTGGATAGCATGCTTCATCTCATGAGGTCAAATCAGAAGCATTTAGAACCCTGTCGTGACACTGCTGAACCAGCTGGTCCATACTAAGCACCTCTGAGGAAACTCAATCATGATTGCCATTCCAGTAATTCTTATCTTCAAAGCAAAAATATTTCCAACCAAATATATCCAAGAACTTCAATGCTATGTGGCCAGCCACAACGAGAATTTGTTGCAAGATTTGTTATATTAATTATAATCACAATACAAGTGCTAAACAGAAAGCAGTTTGGAAACAAATTAGTCATCTTATTCATCTTTCCAAATGTCCTATAACTTCAAAACCAGATCATTCAAAGACCAAAGATTTGGTTAATAACATATCTTTTATCTGTATCTCTATTACAGGTTCTGTTGATCTCTTCTTTAGTAGATGAAAGTGTTCAAAAATTAATCATCATTAGGTAGCATGTAACAGTATTTTGCAAAACATTTTTTCAGAGAAGGTTCATCCCTTACCAATGAGGAACTTCTGTCTAATTCATCCTCAAATTCACACAGACTCTACCATCTATTTATGAATATCCTGGATGCCTCTTTAGAATGTAAGCATCCAATACCAGAGTCATAAAGACTTACAGATGTCACCTCAAAACCCCACCAAGGACGCTGTGCCTGCTTTGAAGTGAATTCTTCTTGTTGATGACTTCCTACCAGGTTCTTCAAGCACCCAGACTATATTTCATGAAGCACAGGGAGAGCAAAAGAGGGTAAACAGTTTTTAGATAAAGATCACACTGAACACAAATGGATAGTATTTTGTCTTTTTCATAGTGCATGCCCAGAAAAACCCAGAAGATTCCAGAATATCAATGTCAGCAGGCTGTTATAAAATCAATGAGGGTTGAGAGGTTATATAAATGGGCAAGGTAATTAAAAAAAAAAAAAAAAGCTTCACAGGATGGAGGTGGTAGTTCCACTATGGATCAAGTCTTCAAGGGCAAGAGATAATAGTGGGACAGTGGGAGGAAAAATAGTCTATTTAAAGATTCAGCAACCAAGTCCTGAATGTTTGGCAATTAGCCAGTTAAGTCACAATTTTAATAGCCTAAAAAGTGCCTGCAGCTGTGTAGGATCACATAACCCACAAAGAGGACATAGGTGACTCTTCTCTAACTACCAGAGCAGAATCCAAAAACTAAAGAGATACTCTACAAGCTCTTCATTCAATGCTACCACTTAAGGAGTGCTAATTTGTTTCAATTTCCTTTCTGGAATTCAGATTTATGTTAAATTACCAAACAAATGTCATAGTGATGAAAGTTGCTTTGGATTGCTATCCTTTTGATGAATCTGAGAAACATGATTGTTTGGGTTGAGACACCAACACAGAGATCCAGTAGTACCTCCCTGAATCATTTGAAGAGGGGGAACTGAAAATGACTGGTTGAAAATCACCAAGAATTACAGTCATAGAGAGTAATGACTTCCTCTATAAGCAGTAACTCAACAGAATGTCCATCTATCTATTCTTCTATTGATCCATTCAATCAATTGTTTATTAAAGTTATTTGATACTCATTAATACATTAAGCCATGGAGGAGGGTGATTCAAACAGGTGCCACCAGTATGGAAGTTCTCAATCCAACCACAAAACAAGCCAAAAAAGAACCAAAAAATATTGACAAGTTATCACGATCAAGTCAAAACTGAATTTAATGCATGAGAGTAATGACAGGGAGATCAGTGAGAGGTAAGAGAGGAGAAGGAAAATCTAATTGTGAAAAGCTTTATTTTGGAAATAAAGTTAATAGAGATAGACAATGAGGAAGCAGGAAGTTCTTTTCAAAGAGAGGCAATTGTTCTTTTGGTTAGCCATGGCTCTCCCAATTTCAGGGTGGAAACCTCTTCTAAAAACCTTTTGAATTGCTTCTGATTGACTTTGTCTTTTTTTCTTAAAGATTTACTTATTTATTTGAGAGAGAAAGAGAGCAGGGGAGGGACAGATGGAGAGAGTAAGAATCCTCAAGCAGACTTTACACTCAACGTGGAGCCTGACCCAGGGCTCGATCTCACAACTTTGAGATCATGATCTGAGCTGAAATCAAGAGTTAACCACTTAACTGACTGGGCCACCCAGGCACCCCACGACTGACTCTGTCAAGTTTTGACTCCCACTTCTTGAAGGAGGTCAACCAATCACATAAATAAAGTACTAGGTTCACCATAATTGAAAATCAAAGTTCTCTTTCTTCAGGCAGATGTGAGTTGGCTGGATATACAAAAGCAGAGAGCCTTCAATCAGTCAGAGATGCTGCAGAGGCATTGTTGCACTTGGGAGGGGTATTTGGCCAAATTAGTTCTAAAACCCTTTTTACTCATTCCTGTACAAAATAGAGTCTACCATTTTAACATCAACCATGTTTGCGCCTGTTTTACCTAGGTTGATTACAATTATGTCATGCCACTACACAGGCTGTTGTAAATGACTTTATATACAATTAGGTACAGCATTATGAGCCTCTTCTGTTTTTTGGAGTCTCTATATGGTTGATTGTCAAGCAGCTAATGATGAATGCTCCCTCTAAACTTTTACTTTTCAGAAACACAACTCAAAAGTCAGGCGTTTGAGTCATATAATTGGGAGCATAGGTAATCTTCATGAGGAGCATACTGATTTCTTTAAAACCATCTGACAGGTCAGAATCAGAAGCATAAACCAAGTCCACTAATGGGATGGCAGAGAAATGTTCACAGAGAAAAAGCAAATCCTTGAGATTTTTAAGGAAACTTTTAAATTTAGAGTAATTTTAGATTGACAGAAAAGTTGCAAAGATACTTGTCACCCTAGTTTCCCATGGTTAACAACTTACAATAGCATGGCACATTTGTCAAAACTAAGACATTGACGTTGGTACGTTATTATTAACTAAACTCTACACTTTCTTGGATTTCACCAGTTTTCCCACTAATATCTTCATTCTGTTCCAAGTTATCATCCCAGATACTATATTGCATTTAGTTGTTAACTAAGAGTTATGGGTCTTCAGAGAAAGAGTACCCTTCCTATCTCTCTATCAAAGTGCATGATACCCAGATGATATCACAGATGATAACATCACTGATGAGGTCATCACTTGGTTCACTTGAGTAAAGTGGCATTTGCTAGTTTCCCCCCAGTGTGAAGTTACTATTGCTTCCTTTTCATACTCTGTTTTTTGGTAGCAAATCACAAAGGGTAGCCTACACTGGAGCAGGAGTGGAATTAAGCTCCATCTCATGGAGGAAAGAGTATCTACCTACATTCTTTAAATCCTCAACATTTGAAGGAGAAACACATTCAGTTCATTTAGCTTTCATGGGAATATCTATATTCTTCTCCATCCTCTTTTTCATAATCACATTCCCATTACTTTGCTTGGAACAGGACTTTCTACAACACTCAATCTGTCAGTACCTCCTGCGACCCTGTCAGGAAATGGACAATATCATGTTGCTTCGATGACTGTTTTGCCATCAGCAGTGAATTCTGGCTGCTGAGAGGTGAAGTGGAAGGATTGTGGAGACAGCTCCTTGGAGGGAGAGCTTGCATTCAAACGCAAATGTGTGCAGTAATTAGGTATGATGGGCTATAATTTTCCAACTTCCTTTTGCAAAGTAAATTGCTTTTTGAGTTGAAATGTTCTTTGGCTTTCTTTCCCTCAAGTTTGGCCTGGTATGAAAGTCCCCCTTTTCAAAATGCCAAATTTGTTTCATCTTATCCTATAACTAATTTAATGCTAATTACACAATGAATACATTAGGCATCATTGGACACATTGAAGAACCAAAACTGCTCTGTCGACCTGAAAAAGTGTAAGTAAGCCTAAGTGTTCAAAGACTAACCTCTGAGAGGCTGCCTTTGGGCTTTTGGCTGGTTAAGACAGGCTGCAGAATGCTACACATCCCAGCTCTCAACACAGCAGACACTTTTATAAAAATGTGCTCCCCTTGGAATCCAAGAGAATTCTCCTAATCGATCAGAATCTCAGACTCTAGAAATTCTCTAATCCAGCTATCATCAGAGGCATGAATCATCCCTACAATATGCAAAGGAGGAATTTTCTCATTTTTTTAAGAAATATATCCAGGGATTCCAGCATCTCCCCAAGCAGCTTTATCCCACTGTTTGAAACTCTAATTACAAGGAAGGTTATGGTTAGACGAGACTATTTCTTTGTAATTTACAAATTTACATATTTGCCTAATCTCTGTTAAAGGGGAATGATTAAATCAGTTTTAAAAATCACCTGCACCAATGTATATGTTTTGCATAGAAAAATATCTGGGGAAACAGATGTGAACAGTTGTTATTCCTGAGGAGGAGGGATTACAAATTATTTTTGCTTATCCAATTTTCTAATTCTTCTGAAATAACCATAGATCTCTTCTGTAATTAAAAAAAAAATGCCAAAAGTAAAATAGGATCTAAGCCAATGAAATGTGTGGTAAGAAATACATGAGCCAAAAACTTCCAATATCCTTGGGGGGCAGGGCCTATACCTCTACTGAGGAGCTATCTCTACAGCATTTAATACTCTTGCCTAATAGCCAGTCATGCCTATGTTTTACTCATTTTTGCATCAATTCAACAAATGTATTGAGAACCCACAATGTGCCAACAGTTCTGCTAGGCACAAGGCATACACAATTAGCAAGATATAAATTGTGCCCATGACGCAATGGTGGAGACAGACATGCAAACAGATTGATACAGCCTATTGCATAGTGAAAGTGGTTTATGGCCACTGCATCCTGTCATGCAGTTTGTACTCAGTTTCGTGGCTCCAGAAGGGGCATGTCTACTGTCATGGTCAGCTCAGCTTTGCATACTTGCTGCAACTTCCAGCATCTAACAATAAAGTATCTCCAGGAGAGGATACCTCCTCCTTACTGGCATGCAGATACCCCACAGGTTGGTGAAGTACTGAAGACAGACCTGAAGAATACTGTGGGTGGAACATCACTTACCTTTGGGGGATGGAGGGGAGTGTTGCAGAGAAGTTAGGAAGAGAGTTAGGAATTTTGCCTTAAAGCCAACTGATGCTCATTTATCAAATAAGCAAGGTGAAAAGGCATTGCAACTTGTACTAGGGCTGCAAGTATGCATAAGGAAGAGTGAAATATGATCCGCAAAAGTAGGCCTTGATGAAGTGTTTAGATTTTTATTCTATAGACAATAGGGAGCGTTTGTATTTAAGGCTGTTTCTCCTGCTCAGTATGTCGAATGGAAAATGAGTTATGGAATGAATGAATGAATGAATGAATGAATGAGTAAATTAATGAATGCCAATCTAATTGGCTTATTTATAGTTCACGGATGTCTAGAATTGATGCTGAGAACATGTTAGGCAAATTCTTCTCTTTTCTGGCTTTCCTTTAGCCACCACCCAGCTCCCTCCACCTTCCCCCGTGGCAAGCCATCATTAGGAACAAAATTCAACATGATATTGGTAAACTATGCACTCACCAGAATCACCACAATCAGGAGACATCTGAATCTGCACAGATGTCCTGAACAAGTTTTTTCTGCCTGGTTTTGACATGCAGATACATATGCAAATGTGCACACATATACACATACACTCCAAACTTTTCTGATAATTGCTCTTTCTTTTTCATTCCTGGCAACTGTGGGTACAAGTCATACTTTTACAGCTGTAACATCTCCATTGGCCTCAAATTATTGGTCCAGGGGTAGGTGGCTCCCTCAAACTTGGTCAATTAATCTATTTTCAAGACTGTAGAAGGTGGTATCTCACTCTGGGGCCCTGACCATATCACATTAAACTCCAGAACTGTTGACAGTATGTTGCAGCATATGGAGAAAGAGCCAGGAGAAGCCCATCGACAGTGAGAAAGAAGAGTGAGCTGAAGTGTACAGAAAAGCAAAAACAGGGAACTTTGTAAGTACTGCCTGGAACTAAGTGCTGGTTCTAGCTCATTCAGGAGAGGCAGACTCACTTGAGGGTCTGGTGAGAAACCTCTATCTCTACACTTAATTCCCACTTATGTGTAAACTGAAGTTGAATTTTAGTGGATTTTATTAAACTCAAAGTGTCTTTTAAGCAAGGTTTGATGGGATCCAAAAGTGGACTTAAAATTACTTGCAACCAAATGAGCCCTAATGAAGCCAATAGTGAAGTACTACCTAGAGAAAGCAGCAAAGATTTCAGACCCTATGGGTTTGGATCTTGGTTTTCCCACTTAATACTTTATGCTCCTTTGTATGCCCTCTCAGAGATACCCATAGTTTTACAATACCTTCCCCCACAATTTTGTTGTGAAAACTAGAAATCATGACTACAAAGTACCTGGTAGTCTGCATAGTAAATAGTAGATGCTAAAATGGTAGTCACTAGTATTGTGAGTACACCTTCCCTAACACAAATGCTTAACACTTTAAGCATATAAGAAATTGAGAGGCTCATTTTTGGTTATTAGTACAAATCTGCTTTCTAGTTTCTCCTGTTCCCCAGCTTTAGACAGTCCTTGCTTTACTATACTGGGAACAGAATCCAGGAGAAGAGGAATTCTATGTCCTGCCCACATCGTCTCCCTTAATGTCCATGCTTCCAGGAAGGCATTCTCACTCATGACAGACAGCAAGGACAGACAGCAAGGTACCAGGTTCTCGATTTTGGTGCGTGTATTTTTAACCTCTGCACCTGCTCACCAACACTGAACTTACAAAGGTGCCCCTAGAGCAACCAAATAAAGGGTATTTAAGATGCATCTTCTTGCTTCCCTTGTTTAGAAGCATAATTATAATGTTGTCTTTGGTGCTAATTTGCATAGGGCCAACAGTGTACATGGTACCATAGAGTTCCTGCAAAGATAGCCTTTTGTCAACAAAGAGGAGAGAGATGCCTTGAATATTATTTTTGTTCTTTGAAATCCAATCGGCCAGTTTGGAGTCTTGATACTTTCCTTCTCATTCTCCCCTGCCAGCCTTAGCCCTGGAGAAAAGCAAAGGCAAAAAAGGGCAAAGTGAACCAGTGGTCCCCAGGACCTTGAATGAGAACTACTCTTCCAGAGCCTATGCAGTACCTATATAAATGAAACCGAGCCCACCCAGGAAAGGTGAGAACTGTCTCCTAAAAGAGTGAATTTCTGAGGAAGGATCTGAGAAAAAAGACTATATTTATACTCCCCAGGAGAGTGGTAACAGTGTCAGTGAGAGAAGAACTTCAGAGATGGCTGTTTAATATGATAGCACAAACCCTGGAAGAGGCAGACTTTTCTACCCAAGAAGAAGATACCAAATTGGGATGCCTGGGTGGCTCAGTGGTTGAGCATCTGCCTTCAGTTCAGGGAGTGATCCCGGGTTCAGGGATCGAGTACCACATCAGGCTCCCCACAGGGAGCCTGCTTCTCCCTCTGTCTATATCTCTGCCTCTCTCTGTGTGTGTCTCTCATGAATAAATAAATAAAATCTTTTTTAAAAAGGTACCAAATTAAGACTAGCAGAGCATTTGTGGAAAAAGCTATTATTTTTGCACCAGAGTCCCACTCATCATGACATATATACATCAATTCTTTAGTCTACAGATTTTCAAGCACATCCAGACCTCCAAAATCAGAAGTCCATAGGGCTACACTTCAAACATATATATTTTTAAAGCCCTATGATATTCTCTTATCATCTCTGATAACTTTAAGCTTGTTTTGTGTTTTTTCTGCAAAAACCTCAATAAAGAAAATAATGAAGGCTGAAAGGCCCTATTTGATTGTCAGGAGGAAAACTTTGGATTAAAATAAGGTAAATAAGAGTTTTATTTTTTAAAGATTTTATTTATTTATTCATGACAGACCCCGAGAGAGAGAGAGGCAGAGAGGGAGAAGCAGGCTCCATGAAGGGAGCCCGACGTGGGACTTGATCCTGGGTCTTTAGGATCACACTCCAGGCTGAACACGGCGCTAAACTGCTAGGCCACTGGGGCTGCCCTAAATAAGAGTTTTAAACATCCCATATGCTACATGAACTCTTAATCACTGCATATTGTACATTATTTGACATTCACTAACACATTCTGAGCCTTGGTTATATCCATTCTGGGAGCTTCAGTGAGAGTTAAATAAGATGACTATGTAAAGTATCTCACTTATAAGAGTTACACAACGGGCCGAACATCACAGTTAGTCACTGAGAAAGCTGGTAATTATAGACAGGTCAATCAGATGGCAAATCAACCTCAATCCATACTTTATTCTTAATAGAATGATTGTATTTATTAATTTTAGAGAGAGAGTGGATGCATGTGCATACATGCGAGTGGGGGAAGGGGCAGAGGGAAAAGTAGAGAGGGAATCTCAGGTAGACTCCACACAGAGCACAGAGACCAACTCAAGGTTTGATCTAACAACTCTGATATCAGGACCTGAGTTGAAATCAAGAGTTGGACCCTTAAATTATGGAGCCAACCAAGTACCCCATGCTTTATTCTTTTTTAAAAAGATTTATTTATTTATTTTGAAGAGATAGAGAAAGAGAGTACATTTGAGTGGGGGAAGGGGTAGAGGGAGAAGGAGAGAAAGAGAATCTCAAGCAGACATGCTGCTGAGCACAGAGCCTAACACAGCACTCAATCTCATGACACTGAGATCACAATCTGAGCTGAAACAAGGAGTAGCATGTGCTTTTTTAAAAAGATTGATTGATTGATTGATGAGAGAGAGAATATTCTTTATACATTCATACTCTCACTGGGAAGAAAAAAAACCCTCAAATAATGAGAAATTAAAGAAAACTAAGTCAGAAGTCAGTCACCAAACTACTCATTTCTCCCTATCTTCCTTTGAACCAGAATCAATTTTAGTAGAACTTTCCAGCTGCCATCTTGGAACATAGGGTGACCTTAAGGAAGGCAACTATGCATTGTACTGTTAAAGCAGAAAAAAAGCCAGAACCATGAGCATGGGGCCCCATAACAGCTCAGGACTACTCATCTTCAGATGTCTTTACATGAGAAAGAATAAAAATAAAGCAGTGATTTTTTTTTTTACCTTTTCATTATCCATAGTCAATTCTAATCTTAATCAATACAGTCCCCCAGGAAAAAACTTCAACAACATTTTTGTGATGACAGTTGATAAATCATTAGGCAAAAGGCCCAAACAAGAACCACAAAAACCTCAGTGCAAGTATTCCTGGGGCCAAATGAAGAAAGGTGACTGGTAGCTAACAAAGTGATTGGAAAAAACAGATAACATTTGAGCTTTAGTCCTTAAGAGAACTAAGTTTCAAATCCAGCTTTAACACATATTAGCTGTGTGACATTTTCATTCTTTCTGAAACAAATTTTTCTTGTTTGTTGGTTAGTGTTTTGTTTTGCTTCACCTTAGCTGGAATAAACTGGAATGATACGTACAAAACAGAGATAAGATGAAGCTTAAATTAAATGAGAGAACAAATGCAAACAACTTAGCACAATGACACTCAATAATTCTAGGTTCCCTGATTGTTTTAGTGGCATAATAAGTTCTATTATTTTCCCAAGTATTTATTTACCTTCTTTCTTGTAAGAGGATTTCAGGCAAGAAAGTGACATGATCTGATTTAAATGCTAACCTAATTATTATATGGAGAATGGATTTTAAGATCTATCCATGTAGGAGAGGATTGTATCTTGGACTAGAATTATAGTGGAGGCGATAGAATTGAATGGATCTGAGATATATTTTGAATGCAGAGCCTGTAGAGTTTATTGATTGATTGGATCAGAGAAATCAAATAATCAAGGAAAAGTACTAGAAAACTGGCTTAAGCCACTGGTGGATGTGGATGTCATTAACTTGGAAGAAATAAAGGAATTGGATTAAAGAATTAAGGTCTTAGTTTCAGACCCAGTAATTGGGATGTCTAGGAGATATTCAAGTGAAGATGCCAAATTGGCAGAGACCTATGTGTAGAATGACATAACCAGGACATATTGAGATAGAAATGGGGTGTTACTAATAATTATAATGGGATAATGAGTACAGTTTGGGACTGTCCCAGGAGCTGGGAGTTTGGTCATCCTAGACTGAGTCTGGAGTTTTCTGGAAAAGGTCAAGGCTAGAGATATTGTGGGGGACAGCAATGACATAAAGATAGTATGTGATTAAGTATCATTAAGATGATCTAGGGAGATGATACTGAGACAAAAAGTGATAGAAGAACCCAAGAGAGTCTTGAGCTTTCCCATGTTATAAAATAAGCAGAAAATGAGGTGCTAGTAAGAAAGTTGAGGAGAAGCAGACATCCTCACCCCAAGGCACCAGATGTTGGGACACAACTGAGTGGTATCCAGGCATAAGGGTAAATAATTCTGAGCATATACTACCTCAGGTCTTTACAAAATCACAAAAGAGTCGCCCAAATGTCCTTCATCTCAAAAATCAATGATCACAATGATGTTTCTCATATGTTCTTCCAAGCCACAGAGAAGAGAAGAAATTTCATGTATGTGTGAAAGAATGAAGGAAATAGCCAATAGAGTGAGGATTTACTAGCAAATGCACAACAGCACTCTGTTTATACTCTAGCACAACCTAGTGGCAGTGTGTTTAACAGGCACATCTACAGTAGGATGGAGGGGATGCCACTGTTAAAATTACACCTTCACAGACTCAGTCTGCCACTATGACCTCAACATACTCATCTGGATCACGGGATAAGCAGCAAGATGGATGTCCGAACCAGCTAGAGAATGCCTTCAGCATCATTCAAGAAAGATATTTTCAGGAAAACAAAAGTAGCTTCATTTGTCATTTTGAGGTAGCAGTAGCCAAGACATTAGCTCAGATCCTCCTCATTCCCCTCATTCCATGCTCCCAGCAGGTATTTACCCATAACCCAATGGTAAACAGTGAGAAAAAAAGCTGCAGCAATTTTTCCTTTCACATTAGAGTATCATGAAGCTCAATCAATGACCCAAATTCATTGAAAACTCAGGCCACTCTAACTGGTTTCCAAGTGAGAAAGGGACCCCTCGAAGGACCCCAACATTGATATTCATGGGTGACCGAATAAATTAGCACACAAACAATTCTGAAGTGGGCAAGTAAGAGATGAGTTGTCATTTGCACCCAGCTCTGCTAGCACACAGTTACCTTACTGGCCATACTCCAGTAGATGGAATCCCTAAGCCACAAGGTCTGCAGCTTAGACAACATTTAGATACATGAAACTAAACACAACATCAATGAAAAGAAAAGCACCCCAACCTTCTCTTTGTTTTAGAGGTCAAGCTGATGGAAAGAACTCTTATTGTGAAAGTAAGATATATTGTCATATCAGGGGTCAAATCAACATTCAAGCCATAAGGAGCTAAGTTCCTACTGCTTTTTACAAAAGTAGAACTCCAGGAATCCCATTGGATCATCTACAGAAAAAGACTCCTGCAAAGTGAGCCCACACAAGCAGACTATGGTAGAGAACTGAGGCCACTTCCCACAAGCTCCATTGGAAATGGCACCTCCAAACTCTTTTTTCTGGACCTCCACTATAGCAGAGTGTGCACTTACTTCCCACCTCTTCCCCACTAAGTCCAAGGCTGAACACATAAAACCACTGTCAAAATAACCAGTTTCAGATTTCAAATGTAACATCATGGTAATATTTCAAGGGGAAAAATGGCATAAATGTTATATATAAAGAGTTCCTTAATTGAATTGTTCAACAAAACTAGAAACAGTATTGGATTCCCATTTCAGCCAAGTTTACAAATAATTTCAATTTGTCAAGGCTCAGTTATTAGACAATATAGTCCTTGAAATGTCAGTGGTAACTCACACATTGTATTTCGAATGTAGTTAATGACCTCTGTATAGAATACTCTTAATTATTGTGGAGGGGTTTTTTTAGCAATATAGTAATTCTCAGCATTTTCAAAGAACCAGTATAACACACAGCACCTTATAAACAAATATTGCCATTTTTCCTTTTGGGCATGGAGAGAAAGAAGCACCATGAAATTGAGCCATTTTTCTAAGACCACCTGGCAAGTTGAAGAAGGACTAGAAAACTCAAGATCTGCTAGAATTAAAATGGTACTGTTGGGCTATGTCTGGGTTTCAATCTCTAAAAACCTTGTCACTACAGATGTAGAGTAGGATTCAGACTTTAGCGAATCAATTTTACTTTATGGCTGACCATATTCAAAAAAACAGCTTATAAAAAAATAAAACGACTAATAAAAAATGGCACTATTAGGAAGTGTAATTATCCATTCATTCGCCCTATATTAGAGAGCACCTGCAATGGACAAGCCACTGTGTTAGGTGTGGCAGGACATTAAAAGGTAAAGAAGAAACCTTTCTAACCTTTCAGAAGCTTAAAACCAGGGCAGGGTAATGCCTTATCTGTTATCAATTTGATAGTATAACATTGTAATGTAACATAACAGAAACTGCATAATATAAACTATATATTATAAGCTATACTACATCTACTTGACATAGATACTCAAATATCTAGACTATAAAGTAGCTTTCAGTTACCCCTATAAAGAGATGTAAAGTTCCTATATAGTCATGAACAGTGGTCATCAGAGGCAACTCTGAGACTAGAGCTAACAGTTAAGGCAAAAAGCCTAAGTTCTGCCCCATAGCTGATGAACTCACCAGTTGCTAAAGGCACACTATGTCCTCCTATTAGACTGTCTTCTCATGTTTCCAGTAGGAGGTGTGTAAGTGTGAAAACAAAAGATAGCATTTTATAAATCTGATCTTACTATCAAGGGGAGAGTTTCCTGAAGCGAAAGATTCTCTTGCTTGAAAGAAAAAAAGTGGCAGTTTACAAAAGCAGAAATGCAAATGGCTAATAGGCTTATAAAAAATGCTCAATCACATTAGTAATCAAAAAATGCAAATTAAAACAAATTATCATCTTCCCCTCTCAAATGGGCAAAGATTTAAAAGTATGATAAAATCTAGCCCGAGTGAGGGTGAGAGGAAATGGGCATTCTTCTACACTGCTGAAGAGAGCTTCAATTGCTACAACTTTTCTGGATGGGCAATTTAGAAATACTTAATCAAAAGCCTTTAAAATTTATAGACCCTTTGACCCAACAATTCCATTGCAATTATTCCCAAGAGATGGAGACAAACATTTAGTTAGAAACTGAAAACACTGTAAACATCTAACATTAAATAAACTGCCATAATACAATGGAATGATATTTAATCATTAATAACAATATTGTTGTAGAACATTTTTATTAATGCAAAAATATATTCATGTTATTAAATGTACAAAATGCATTTATAGTGTGTCTGACTTGTTTTGCTTAAACATGCATTCATATGGAAAAATGCATAGAACAAAATCTGGAATGATACAAACACCCATGCATTGTCCACAGCCTTTCTATACATTGGTAGTCTCTGCCTGGGACAATTCAACGCATGCCTTTTGCTCTTCTACAAGTGTCTTCTACTTGATTTTCTAAGAAACTCTTCCACAGTCTTCAAAATGTAACTTCTTAAAAACAATGTTGGACCCTGGCTCACGGGTGCCAACGTGTCCCGGTCGACGCCCCAGAGACTCAGACCCCAGACAGGCAGATGCAATTAGCAAGAGGGTTTATTGGACGTTTGTGCAAACGGGCTCTCCACCTCCGAGGAGGAAGAGAGCCCCATTAGCAATTACAGGTATCTTTTAAAGGTAAAAGAAAAAAAAACCTGCTTAAAGACAAAAGAACTGCGGGAGTCGCATAGCATCCAGGTTGATTTCTCAGAAGGTCAACATGAACCTATTCAGGGACATTCCAATCAGGGTGTGGGGGGAAATGGTTTTCTTATCACAAACAGAATGCTTTTTGTTGCTAAAACTTCAGGAAGGCACCTGGATGGGCTGCCTCTGGATTAGGGCTGACCCTACTTACAGGGGGGGTTTCTTCAACAAAACAATAGCACCCCTATGTGTATTGCAGCATTATTTACGATAGCCAAACTATGGAAGCAACCCAAGTGTGCATCAATAGATAAAGATGTGGTATATATACACAATGGGATATGACTCAGCCATAAAAAAGAATGAAATCTTGCTATTCTCAATAACATGGATGGACCTAAAGGGTATCATGCTAAGTGAAATAAATCAGACTGAGGGGCACCTGGGTAGCTCAGTGAGTTAAACGTCTGCTTTTGGCTCAGATCATGATCTCAGGGTCCTGGAATGGAGCCTCATGTCAGGCTGCCTGCTCAGCAGGGAGTCTGCTTTTCCTTCTCCCTCTGCCCCTCCTCCTGTGTTCTCTCTCTCTCCCTCAAATAAATAAATAAAATCTTTAGGAAAAAAAAAGTCTTCCATTTTGTCCAGCTCTTCAGGACTCCTTTCTGCTTGCCAACTTGGAGACTGTTGGATTTAATCAATTCTTGCTCAAATGAACTCTTAAAATGTTTCATATGCCTCAGTTTACCTTTTAACAGTTCTGTCTGTCAGAAAAGGGAACTGAAGGAGGCCCCTGATGACCCCCAGGAGCAATGAGAAATCAGAGGAAGGTACCTCCTGAGCGCCTTGAGCTCGCTGCTTCTTGCTGTCCCTGGTGGTCAGTGGGTCCCTAGCCGACTTTAGTTCTGCAGCTTTTGCATTATGTGCTTTCAGACTTTATTGGAGCATTTCTTTTTCTGGACTGGGTCCAGAAACTGGCTACAGTCAGACTGGGTGCGACTGAAAAATTGGACCAAGTCCAATCGAGGAAACAGACTGGGTCTAGGGAAGGGCCAGGTCTGACTTAGGCTATACTAGCCTGAGCGTAAGGCCTCAGCTGAATACAATTTTGTCTTATGGCTTAACAAGCAAGTTAGGCTTACCAAAGATAATGTTGAATTACATTGGCCTCAGTGGAGAACTTTTAACCTAGATAAGCATATTCATTTATAAAGTGTCCTGGAAAAAAAAAAATGTGGTCTCAGCTGAGCATGCACCATAAAGGACAGAGGGAAAATTCTTTTCCCTCTTCTACAGTCTCTGGTGACCAGGATGAGACCTGCTAGGACACCTGCTGTCCAGGTATCTCTGTCTGTGGTATCTAGTTGAAAGAGGAAGATAAAATTTCATGTTGTCCGTCACTCAAATATAAATTGGCATGCAAAAAACATTTGTAACATTTAGATCTTTAATTGTGGCTGTGGATTTGCTTTTGGGGACCTACTGATTTTTGATCCATTGTCTCCCAGGGATAGAGCCTTCTGTTCATCTCCTTTTGTGTCCTCAGAACTGGACTTGGGAACCATTAGGTTGGGGGCCCCCAAAATATGGTTGCACAGAAATGTGGGTTGCACCAGGTAGGGGGCTAGGGTCCTACGAACTGTTCCTCACTCTCAGGAGAATTGTTTAAATCTGTCTTTCTTTTGGTTATCTTTGGGAATCCTTCTAGGCTTGGAAGGGTAGTATCTTTTGCATCCTCTTTATGGATGCCCCTTGCACTCAAAGAGGTGTTCAGTACTGCCAGGAATATTTACTATTTGTCCCAGCTGAAACCTGATAAGACATTCAAAAAGATTTGTGGGTTGTTTGTTTTGCTTTGTTTTGTTTTGTTTTAGGTAGCTCTAGGGTCAGAGGTTGGCCATATTGGAAGCTGATATTCAGAGTCAGACAGGAACTTATTTTTAGCCTTCTCCCCTAAGCTAAAATGAAGCTATGTATTCAAAGGGAAAGAAAAATATTCTGAAGCCTTTGTGGAAGAGTTACTAAACATTCCAAAAATACACAATTCTAGATCTAGAACCTAGGAATCTTTCGATCTCCATCCTAGTTGAAGATCTTCTCCCTGATATAAAAAAGCAAATTGAAGAAAATACAGTTGGATGGGTGGGTTAGCTTCCTGATATCATTCAAATTGCAAACCAGTTCTTGGTAGAATTAAAAACAACCATATTTGTTTTACCAGTTTGGGGGTGGGGGGTTACAAGAACAGCCGTGAGGCTCTAGAAAAAATACAAAGCCCACCTACCCTTTTTAGCAATCTCAAAACCTTACCATTCACTTCAAAAGGCTTGCAGATATTACAAAAGATCTGGATTTAGTGAACAAAAGTCCCCTCTGATGGAACTTGCCTTCTTTCTCTGTGCCTTTTGTGATGTAAGTATATCCTACCTGGTCTTTTCTGGGAGCCAAGGTAATTCTGATCAGAAGAAGAGAAGGGGAAAAAAAGGAAAGACTATTTTGAAAAGATGGTCTATGAAAAATCTTAAAAATCTCTTTCACAAATATCAGTAAAAACTTTACCCATCTGAGCAGATAACCTTAATTTATACCATCTGCCAAAAACACAGTCTGGTCCAACTGTTCTTTTATAAACTGGTGGGTTTTGCATTATTCTACCTGTCTCATGGCTAAAATTTTTTAATGAAAGCTCTAAGATCTCTGCCTCTGTCTTTTAACGTATGTTATAGATGTGTGGTTCTTTTTCTACCTTCGGATGGTATTGCCAAAATTAATTTGTAAAGAGCTCAATTTAATTGGCTTAAAGACAAACAAGCATTATACAAATCAAGTATACAGCCAGAAATGTAGAAACTAACCTCAATGTTTTATAAATTCATGTGATCTAGGAAAATCTTTGGTAAATAAAAGCTAGCTTAAGTTTGTTGGTTTCATTAAAAGAGGCATGTCTTTAGGGTTATCAGAATGAAACATAATACTTTTATTCTACCTAGGTTTACTAAAAGTCAAAAAAGAGGTGACTGGTTGGCTCAGTTGATTAAGCATCTGCCTTCAGCTCAGGTCCTGATCTAAGGGCCCTAGGATAAGTCACACATCGGCTCCCTGCTCCCCCCTACCCCCCCCCCCCACACACACACACACACATACCACCCTTGCTTGGGCTCTGTCTCATGTGCTCTCTCTCTCTTTCTCAAATAAATAAATAAAATTTTTTTTTAAAAAACTCAAAAAAAGATGTTTTCTCTCTTACAGAATGTTTCAGCAAGACAGTTAACTTAAGAAGTGTCTGGCTGGCTCAGAGGAGCATTTGATTCTTGATCTTGGAGTTGTGAGTTCCTGCCCTACTTTGGGTGTAGAGGTTAAAAAAAAATAGACTTAAAAAAAAAGATAACAAGATGATGGTCCACTGTTTAATATCTCATGGAACTTTTATGAAGGATCTAAACATAACTGTGAAGAACTAGTAAATCAAATAGATATAAGATAAAAACTCTATAAATGATCTTTTCAACAATGATTATGTTTTATGGTACATCTGCTTAAAAAACACTTTCCAAATTCTTTTTGGTCACTGGAAACCAAGTTTTGGTGAGATGAGTTAAATAATGGATATTCATTGAATATCTAGATCATTTCCAAATAAGATAAAACACCAAAGCATTAATTACCGAGCACAGGATTGTCTACTATGGGCTTCCTTTTACAGAGGAACTATGCATATTTGGGTCTATCAGTAAACATGTTTGGTGCCACATTGAAAAATTTACTACAAGGAAGAATATAGTTCTAGAAATAATAAGACATAGTTCCATGTTTGGCAATCCCCAGGATGCTAGCATACCAGACAGTCCACAACCTAACTTCATAGATTTCACTGGGAATAAGAGATTAAGGATTCTAATCAATATATGTAATTAAAACTCCTTAGAAATCATAAGGGTGAAAGGAAACACCTATGTAAGAAAAGTAGGTTAGGAAAGTAAAATGACTGGTTGTTCCAGAATGAGAAAAGGACAAAAATTGAATGGATATAAAAAAAATTCATAGAAGGTTTGTTAAAAAATAATCCTGGGAGAGGAGTTTTGTTTGTGGTCAAGCTGGATAAAATTGGAATGAGTTTCAGTTTTTAAAAAATGAGTTCTCATATCAAATGTACAAAGTAATTAATGCCCAGGCAAGACTAACCACCACCCACCTTTCTCCCACTCCCAGTCCACCCATCAAAGGAAAGAAATGAAAAGCCAAGAGGTGAAGAGAGGAGGCACTGGAATCCTCCTCAAAATTAGTCTGACCTGACTTCTAGGCAACTCACAAACAAGAGTTGCTTGGGACCTGCCAGGGAAATTGGCCCGAGCCTTACTGTTTCTAAGACAATTCTCTGGGCCTGATGGTTTTCAGAGAGGAACACCTGGGTAAGTAACTCAGACAGCTCACTCCTTCCATTTTGCTCCCAGGAAAATAAAAGATAGGCCTGTCACAGTCAGTAATTGTAGCAATACTCAGTGGTGCCGAGTTTTCATAGTTCTGTTGTGCTGGGAAAACGTGGGGCTTGTTTGCTGAGCAAACCTCTGCTAGGGGAGAGAGGGAAGGAGGGATAGTCCTTAAGGCAGTAACTCTTTCTTCTTGCTCAACCCCAGTCTCCCTGACTCTACTGGGCTTGCTCAGAAACCATTCTTGGGGCACTCAGTCCTATGGCTATCTGGAACCTTGTACATCACTGCATTCACACTTGTCACTTTGGTAATGGGAAATCAAGGTCCAAGGTGAAGTGATTTTATCCAAGGTCACACAGCTAGTTCCCTAGCAAACTGGTGGCTGTATCCACAAATTCTCCTCTCTTCTTGGTGCTATTTTCTATCATCAGTGTAGATGGAGAACCATGAATCATATGGAGTTTGAGCTCCAAAGCCTCCGTGTGCATGGGACCCTTTCAAGACCTGAGAGGGGACCTGGCTATGTATTTACATGGTCTTATGTTTTTGTATAATTTGCAGAGGAAGCTATTTTAACCACAATTAAGACCCCTGTTTCTTTCCTCTTTGACTTCCTACAAGTAACTTGGTCCACATATTGAGTGCCATTGGACTTAAGGACCAGTTAGCCAAAGTTCAGCGAGATTTACTTCTATGATTTACAGTAGCAACCTTTGTGTCTAGTTAAATTACTGCTAGCCATCCGGGCACAGCAATGCCTTCTGGGAGTGTTCCTACCTATGCACATTCACCAGCATCAAGACATGAAGGTCCTATCATGATGAGAACATTTCTTACAGCATCCAGCCCAGCTGTGGGACTGTAGAAGAAACAAGGCGTGCAATTGTACAGAGCCAGAATATGGTCTACAGAATATTCTTTCAAAACAGCTCTTTGGGGTGCCTGGGTGGTGCTGTTGGTTAAGTGTCTGACTTGTGGTTTCGGCTCAGGCCCTGATTTCAGAGTCATGAAATCAAGCCCCAGTGTGGGGCTTGACACTGAAATCAAGTGTCAGTCTACTTGGGATTCTCTCTCCCTCTTCCTCTGCCCTTTGCACTTGTGCTCTCTCTCTCTTTCTCCCTAAAATAAAAAAATAAATCCTTGAAAAAAGAAAAAAACAACTTACAACTCTTAAAAGTAACGTGTCAGAGGTTTTCTCAAACTTGACAATAATCCTAAAAGTTTTACCTAGCATGACCCAAAAACAAACTGTGAAGCTGAAGGAAAATTTTCTTTAATTATCAATAGTAAAAAATAAATTTTGATCAACCATGCTAGAGAACAAGTTGAATTACCCTTATTCCCTTTAGGAAACAGAATTATAAAATGCCATGTGACTAGGGCAATCAAAGAATATTCAGCCAAAAAACTTTTGATAAAAGAATTATAAATAAATGCCAGGAAGTCAATTTTAAAAAATATGTTATTTTTCTGGATTTTATGATGCTTATGGTATTTGTCAGCTTTTTATAAATCATTACTTTGTAAAGGCTTACTATTCTAAATAAATATTCCCATTCATATTTAATTTTATATTTGTAATTTCATATTCTTTTTCTTAAAGAGTTATCCAACAGATGTATAAGCTTCAGGCCCTACAAAACCTGGGTCTGCCCCTTATTATCGTATCACAATGTTTTATATTAATAGAAACATTTAACAAGGACCTACTAAGTACAGCAAGGACCTGTAGTGGATATATAATCCCTTTTCACTTTTTTTCATCCCTATTTTATTTTATTTCATCATGAGTATTAGAGGCATATATAGAGAAATATATGTAGCTATATTGACACACAGATATATATGAACAACATTTTGAAATGTCCCATTCCCTTTTAAGAGACACTCAAAATCATTTCAGCTTTCTTGATAAGGGTATATGCTTATAGTAATGAAAATTAATTATTACTATTGTCAATGTGTGAAGTTAAGTATCTGCTGGGACACAAAGTTGCCACTTTTTTGCTTTTGTCAAGAGTTACCTTTAGTGTCTTTCCTTTTAACCTTTAACCCATTGGTCCCAGTGAGAGAATTGGCATGGAAGTCTGAAAAGCTGTTTAATTGCATGTAAAATAAGAATAAGGCAGCTCTGATTATGGTAGCATGGGGTTCTCCTAATACCATGTTTGAGCTTTATAGCATGATAGTAGTTTGGGTTCTTCTATGCATTAACTGGTTATTGTCTTGGTTCTCAGTTATGTTTCAAGAGAACTGAACTTCCAGAGAACCAAGTTACAAAAAGTGGTGTGCTACTATACAAGCCACTGGAATTGGAACCTCTGTGGATGCCTAAAGTTTTGAGAAATGCTTGAGAGGACAAAACAGATGCTGGCCTGTTCTAGAGGTTTCTGTTTTCTAGCCCAGGGAAGAGACTGGAAGCAAGTGTTTGCCATCCTCCCTCCTTCCATCTCCCCCCTACTTGCCCTGCTACCAATGATAGTGGAGAAAATGCTGGTTAAGGGTGAGTGATAAAGCAAGTATAGTAAGCCATCCTCCTGCCCCAACTGAAAATTCAAGAGCATGGCTTGCACTCTGATGCACATCCAAAAGACTTCCAAGAAAGCACTTCTGAGAAGCTCAACATTTTGGTAGGATGGCAAGAGTTGGCACTGTTCTAGCTGCAGGGAAAAAGAAGCAGGTGACTATCAACAAGCATCTAGTGTGTGCCAAGACTGCACTAGCATGCACACTCTCCTTTCTTCTTCACAACAGGTATGTATCATGCTCCCCATCTGGGAGGTGAGAAAGCCAAGATTTAAAGAAGTTAGGTCATGTGCCTAAGAGCCCATAGTTTGTATGTATGGAACTAAGATTGAAATTCAGCTCTTTCTGAAGTTAATTCCACTGTTTGGTCACTACAGATCAAAATTAAACTCTTCCATTTTTCATCATGCTGCAGAAGACAAAAGAACAGGAGAGAAATCATGGAGGACCAGTGTTTATAAAATTCTCCTATTTCACAGTGTCCCGTGCTGTCATGTGCACTTGTAAACCATAGGGCACCATGTCCATCTTTGCTTTTTGGCAAGCCCCTATCTTTGAATGGTTTTGGGCTTCGAATATTTCCCACAGTGTTCTATTTCTAATCAACTCTAATTGGCCTCCTTCTTTCCTTTGTGAATTATATTACTCTTTGCCTCCAGGCATGTGTCATTCAAAGGTTCAACAATTCTTCCAGCCTCAGGAATGCATCAAAGCATATCACATTGATTACTGCCAATTGGTTCTCAGGGCTCAACAGTACATTGCCAGAGGGGAGTGAGGAGGAGATGGCTCTGGAGACAAAGTATCCTGAGATTCACTGGCCTGATTCTTCTATGAACAACTCCAAGAATTAGCAAGTACAACATCACCATCTTTCTCGGAGAAAGTATTATTTAAACAAAATTACACTGTGCTCTCTGGTGTTATGCCATGTTAAATTTCAGCCTAGATTAGTAAAAAAAATAAAGGGTTGATTGAATAGAGAGCATGACTTTAATCTCGGTGCAATTGACATTTTAAGCTGAGTAATTCTTTATTGGGGCGGCAGGGGGCAGGATTCTGTGCATTGTAGGACACAACATTTAGCAGCATAAGGATACTAAGCATTATAGGATGTTTAGCCAGCAGCATCCTAACAATTATGACAACTAAAGTTGTCCCCAGACATTGCCATTGTCCCCGCGGGGGCTAAATTATCCTGATTGACAACCAGTGGAACTGAGTGAAAAGACATGTATTATCCCAAATTGAGGCTTCCTGGCTTTGATTAGGGCTCTAGATAGGTCAAAAGATCTTCTGCATCATATCAGCCTTCCATCTTCATGACCCCCAGCATACCATGCATGAAAATTACTTCGAGTACTTTGAGTGCTTCCAATGCATTTTTGTCCTGAGCAATGGGGAATGTAGCTTTCCTAAAAACAATTCAATGAACCAAATCTTACAAAGATCAAGTACATGTAATGTAAGCACCACATTCATGAATATTGAACCATCTTGTTCTCTGTATATCCAAGCACCAGAAAAATAAAACAGAACACTAGGTTATAATACACCAGAGAAGTCACCCACACATCAGACTGAACACACATTTATTTGCACATTATAATCCATATGAATTTTGTCTCTGTGCCATTTTCAGAATTAAATAAGAACATGGGGAGCATGACATTTGGAGGTAAAGAGAAAAGTGATTCTCAGATGAGATTTGAAGAAACGGAGGGCTGAGTTGGCAGGTCATTCTGTAAGGACCAGAGTAACTTCACATATTCCATGTGACTTGTAAGTCACACCCAATAAAACCATACGTATAAAACTAACTCACATTCACAAATTTGTTTAATCAGGCCTGAGGACTGACTATATTCCAAGAGACAGAGAGAAAGCCATAAAAATTACTTAAATTGGATCGGTCTAGAAGGGAATAAGAGACACTTATTTGCTCAATTGCACCTGAGTTCTAAAACTCGAGGGATCAATTCATCACACAGAGGTGTCTGTATTCAAAGACAGTCAGGGGTGCTCAATAAAGCTCTCCCCCTTCTCTTTCTCTCCTGCTTTCCTCTTCCTGTACCTTCTCCTCCTCATTCTCACTTTCTTCGTCCTCTACTATTAGGTTGATAATCGCCATTATCATCATTATTTATACAACGACATAAATTGGTTCTATGATAGAAGCAAAGAGGCCTCATGGTCTCAATTCCTTAGGTATTGTCAGAAAGTAGATTTACCTGAATGAGGGGTGTACCTTTACTAGCCTCAAGGATGATAATTTTCCTAATTTTCTTATGGGAGTAACTTGATACTGACATCAAATTCTAGTCACCCCATGGTGGGCTAGTTTAGGTAAATTCAGTAGGAGATGCCAAATCCTAACATTCAGGAATTAAAGGATGCCAAGACTGGGATAAAGCATCTGTTACCAATAGCTAAACAAAGAATCAGGAACAGCGACCCTAATGAAACTTAGAATACAGCTGAAATTCTAGATTTTATTTGTTTATTTGAGAGAGAGAGAGTGAGCATGAGGAGAAGGGCAGAGAGGAAGGGAAAAGCAGACTCCCCGTTGAGCAGGGAGCCCAGCTTGGGGCTCAGTTCTAGGACCCCAGGAACATGACCTGAGCCAAAGGCAGATGCTTAACCAACTGAGCCACCCAGGCACCCCTACAGCTGAAATTCTAGAGGAGACTCAAAGCTGCACTCGAGTATGACCAGTATGTGCAGAAGTGAGAGAAGACTGAAAGCAGGACAGCAGGTTGGGGCAGCTCAGTGCAGCGTCTGATATCTTCCAGAAAGATCACAAGAAGGAGAATTTTCTAGGTTCCTCCTAAGAAAGCCTAAATGTCCCAGGATAAATTGGCTAATCCATGTTCAGCAGGGAAAAGACATCCTAATGAGAAACTCATGCTTTTAGGATAAGAGCATCATATAGCTGCTACTTTGGAGCTGCTACTCTTGAGAAGGGGAAGCAGGGGCACCAGGTAGGACTGTGCTAGGTTACTCAAGGAGAGGGTGTCCACCTTCTACAAAATGCTCTTTTGGGACTGGAAGAATTGAAGTGCTAGGTTCTCACTGCTTATCACCTCAGCTACGTTTCAGATATAGTGTGTGCATAATATTAGGAACCCTAACCAAGAAATTTAATCCCTCCATTTTCTGGCTGGTACTCAGTATAATAAATGTATGACCTTAAAAAAGTATAACTCATACGTGTCTTCTCCCCAACACTACTCTTGTGCAAGGAGAAAATCATGGAATCATATACTTTTACCCTAAAGACTACCTAATCCAGGATTTTCTTGAAAGGTCAGAAACTTCCTACTGAGAATATATGACCTAGATTTGGTGCATACCAAATGTTGGGAAACATAGCATTAAATATCACTGAATCACATAGAGAAAAATGTTTCTCCTTGGTAAAGTGTATACTCTTATTTTGAGAAATATCTGCTAAAGTCTTAGCTATTAATGTATTTCCAATCTCTCTCCAATAGTTGCTGATCTTTTTAGAAAAGACAGGCTCCAGGCTCAGAGACTCCACGGGCAACAGTGCCTACCTGACTTTAACAGCATTGTGATATTTATATTAAATTTATTTTTGTGGCTACTTCCTATTTGTGCTAAGTGCTGTTGTTATATTTATGGTTGCATGTAAAAAGCCACCTTCAGTGAAATTAAGTTAAAATGAATAAATTTACTGGAAGGAAATCATGTTACATAAACAATAGTACTGAATCATAGTATGGCTGACCTAAGTATGAAAAAAGAAGTAGGAAAGTGGCACACAAATGACTAAAGTTGAGAAAAAACCGACCTCATTCCCACTCCTTCTTTTTTTAAAGATTTTATTTCCCACTCCTTGTTTTAAAGATGAGAAACTGTGACCTAAAGGGTTCTATGCCTTGTCCAGATCACATAGTCAATCAGCAGCAGAGGCAGGATTCAATTTCAGGTCTCCTGATGCCCAGTCTCATGGGTCATCATGTATTGTGAATGCTGCCAGTGTGCTTCCTGGGTCTCCCCTTTAGGACTGAGGCACATCTCCCCCCTGCTAGAGGGAAACTTACTCACTGGGACCTATTACCTGCATCCTCCTCTGGGAATTGCTGTCAGGTAAAGAGAGTCTCTAAGGACATGTCCCATATATGGAAGAAGCCTTTGTCCAACAACTGGTCCCTGGTGTAGGGGAAGAGATTTAAAGGCTCACCTACCCTCTGAAGAACAGGGCAATTGCTAAAGGACTTTCCAAGTTCCAGAACTCCCTGTGGGATCAGTCAGTTTACTGTGACTACATTGCAGGTTCAACTTGTCCCTCTGTCCAATCCTGCTTCCTTCATTCCTCTGTGTGTGGACTCCCCAGGAAAAATAATATAAACTCCCCATGAAACTTTCTTGCACGCAAATCTCTGTCTTCAAATCTATTTCCCAGGGAGTTTATAAAACATCGTGTTTCTTATTTTTAAAGGAAAACATAAAGTTACTTATCAGAATATCATATCATTAAAGAGACCAGAGCAAAAGCAAGTAAATAGAATATTTTAGTTGACCAGATTAGAATTTTATAGTTCATTGCCAAAATATGCTAAAAAGCTTCACCAGCAAGAAACCAAGTGAAGTGTGATAATAAGTAACATATATGAGTTTGAGGGGATTTTTTTGGTCAGAAATGAATCATCTGATTGCAAACAAGAGCTTAAACTACATCCACAATGTCAGTTGTAGATTAAGTTCTACATTTTCAAGTGGCAAATGTAAACACAGAGATTTGGATATTTGAATGTATATCTACATCAGACAATATGTTCCTAATATTATTTTAAAGATATACTATTGTAACAGAACTTCTGACATGAGTCCAAAAATATAAAATGAAATAGAGGAGGAAACCTGAGAGGTGAGGAAACCGGACAAATTCAACAATCAAGTACTGCTAAGTATTTCAGGGAACAAAGACTTGCGTAAGCTACTGTGTCTATTTTCAAGGAGGTTGGGGACTCTATCATGCTCCCTTTAAATATTGCTGCCTCATTCTATCTTGCCCTACCAGGACTTCAACTAGATTTAAGTTAGACCTTCTCATTCTATCCTCTATGGCTCTTATCTGCCCTTCTGTACGTTCAACCCTTTTGACCTTTTGTCTTTCTGGATCATTTCTAATGACCTGATTTTCACTTCTTTCTTCAGCCAAGTCTAATCTTCAGTTAAACTTAATCCAGGTTTAATTGAGTTCTTAATTTTGGTTATATTATTTTTCAGTTCAAGAACTTCTATTTGGTTCCTCTTCAAATCTTCCATATCACTTCCATGGCTTATAGTTCCACTGCCAAATTTTTCACACTTGACCTTAATCTCTTTGAACATAGTAACCAGAGCTCCCTTACATTCTGGGTCTGGTCATTTCAGTCTCTGGAGCAATGAAAGGTCTAATTCTGCCGTGTTATTTCTGCTGGTATTTACTTATACTTATTTATTTCCTCTTGTTCCTAGTTTTCAAATTATTGGTAGAATTTATGTAAGGCCTTATATGACACTTTCTTCCACTAATGAGATCTTAATTTGTACTTTCAGGCACCTAAGGGGCTCTAGAGATCTGAGACCACCTGTCCAATTCTGAAGATATTTCTAAGCCACCAAGATAAGGTAAAGAATGGCTCAATGTGAAGATTAGCTTATATGTAGTTCACCTTTACTTTTATAAAACAACCCTTCAGGTATCAGCTCAAAAGCAGGGAATAGTTTGCCTGGGTCCCCATTCTGGGCAAGGCCTACATCTTAACTCTTGTTCTTCTAGATGTGCAAAGCCACAGAACATAAATATAAATAATCTTTCCAAACACACCTTCCAAAACAATAAATGTCTCCCAAGATGGAAGAACCAGAGTTTTGCTCATCTGTCTGGGTTTTCCATCTCTCCTGACCTCAGTCTATTAAATGTTCATTATCTTATTAGAATATTAGTGTTCTTTAGAAAAAGTATTCCTATTTTATCCACACTTTTAAATTGGGTCCAGTGCAAGAGTTGTTCTGAATTATCTAATCTATTACTCAGGAGCAAAAGTTCACAAAAGGTTAGAGATTGTTTGAGATTCCCCTTTTTCCAAAAATATACTGGAAATGTTGTTATCTCTTCACTTAAAATACTGCATTATAATAATTTGTTCATATGTCAATCCAAGCAATCACATGGCATAGATTCTTATACAAAGTGGAGGTGAATCCCCTAAGATTTAAATGCTTGGTTTAAGTGTATGCACATGCTTATCTAGGGAAAGAGTCTGCAACTTTCAGGAGATTCTCAGATGTATATCTGGTTCCTCTCCACACAGTGAATTCTGGGAGGACAAGGGCCATGTCATATTAATTTTGGGATTCCCAGGGCCCAAGTTTGTTGAATAGATAAAGAACGTCTATATTTATAATAAAGCAGAAAACAGATAATTTAAGAGAATTGAAAGATGGAGAATCATTGCCCTTTAATTTTTTAAAAAAGACTATATATGAATTAACAAAGGTGTATAGGTATAGCTGAACATGTTATAGCTGCTGAGTCTTCTGATCTCCCCCCAGAGACTCGGAGTAATGATAATAATGAGTTCTCGGCCACTCACCACAGAATATAATGGTCCATGGAGCAGAGGAGGACAGGTGTGACCACAGAATTCTGGATCTCATTCTTCCTGACATCAGCCATTAGCATTTGGAAGACTTTCAATAGGATAGTGCCTGGTTGATAATATTCTGAGAACCTTGCCACCTATTACCTAGTACAGCCTCTGGCACAAGAGAGTTGTTCAATAAATGAATGAACCATAACAAGAGAGTCATAATATACTAAGGAAGCAGATGATATTGCTGGGAAAATCTCCTAGCACTGAAGTCTGAAAACTATCAAAATATAGAGAATGCTGGCCCAGGGGATTCAAGTCAAACAGCAAATCAGTGGCAGCATCCAAAATCAACCCTGGCCTCCTGAAATGCAGCCAAGAAACCTTTTTATGTTCATTTTAAATAAACTTTTATGTCAAATGTAAAGCATCCAAATATTATCAAGCAGAGCTCTATTGGACGCTACAGAACTGGGATCTTCCAGGAAAGAAATGTGAAGACTATAAATTTAACTGTTTTGCCACATACTGGTAAAGTGTGGTATTGCAGAGGAGCTCTATGAAAGCAGCAAGACTTAAGAAAAAGAAAAGGGTACAGAGTTAAATTTAAACATCATAAAGTATAAGAGTGAGATCATGGGGAAAAAAAGGTCTTATGGTCAAAAAGAATCCATGAAAATTAAAGAGTGCACTTGTGATGAGCACCAACTGATGTGTTGAGTCACTATATCGTACACCTGAAACTAATATAACACTGTATGCAAAAATACTAATAATAATAATCCATGAAAGAAATATTGGTAAAGTTGACTATTGAAATGTAACATTTCTAACATCAAAAAATAAAAATCATAAAGTCAAATTCAAGTGAAACCCTAAAAGAAAATGAACTTATATTTATTTAAATTATGGTACATCCACATACTAAACTACTCTATAATTACCACAAAATATTGAGCTAAGTCTATATGTGCTGGCTTGAAAGATATCTGATCACACTGATTATTGGAAAAGCTCGTTAAACAATAGTGTGTTAAAATGGTAAAGACCTTGGTACATACTTATAGAACTATACATACTGCCACATGTATGTAACCCTCTAAAAAAATAGAAGATCCTTGTGTGGTTGTCTTTGGGAGCAGGATTACTCCCTATAATTTATATCTGTATATTAATTACATTTTTATAATAATAAGCTTGCATTATTTTTTCATTTTTTATTATTAAAGTATAGTTGACATACAATGTTACATTAGTTTCAGGTATAAAACAGAGTGATTCAGCTATTCTATACATTACTCAATGCTCATGACATTAAGTGTAGTGATCACCTGTCACCATACAACAGTATTACACTATCATTGACTTTATTTCCTATGCTGTACCTTTCATCTACAGGACTCATTTTTTTTATAACTGGGAGTTTGTACATCTTAATCGCCTTCAATTACATCATTCATTCCACCAGCCCCCTCATTGTATTACTTCTTTAAATCAGGAAAAATTGTTCAGTGGTAACAGGACAGATAAAAGGAAAAGAGATGCTGTAGCTTGATGAGCAACAGTGATGAGTAGTAGCAATCTAGAGCCAGGCTGGGCCTGGGTTTGAATCCTAATTCTGCTACTTATAGGAAGAAAGTGCCTTATTTTCTTCATCTGTAAAATGAGGATAATAATTGTAGTAACCATATAGAAGTGTTGTGAGGCTACATGAAAAAAATACACGAAAAATGCTTAGAATAATTCCTGGCAAAAAAAAAAAAAAAAGAATAATTCCTGGCATGTAGGAAGAGCTCAACAAATGTCAGTGGCTCACAACCAAAAAACTCCTTCAATTTTAATACCAATTTTTCTTCATATCATCATCTTAGCCAAAATTTTAGCTGTCATTTGGGGAATCTTCTTCCTTTAGAATATATTTTATTTAAAGATTTTATTTATTTGTTTGAGAGAGAGAGCAACAGAGCAAGAGAGAGCACAAGGAGGGAGGAGAAGGAGAAGCAGACTCCCCACTGAGCAGCAAGCCCAATCAATGCAGGGCTGGATCCCAAGACCCCAGGATCATGACCAGAGCCAAACGCAGACACTTAACTGATTGAGCCATGCAGGCACCCTTAGAATATATTTTTTATATATATGATATATGTCAGTATATATGAGGATGCATAATATGTGTTTTATGATTTAATAATGAAAGTCAAGGAGAAAAGGGGATTTGCTTATAGCCTCTTCCTACTATGAAAAGTGAAAGATACGTGCATTGTCATAGGAGCTACTTAGATTAATTCAAGTCTTTAGAGGGATAAGATAAGGATGATTAGGATTCAGAAATGCAGGGCTTTGAACTGCACTGATTGGTGGAATCCAAAGATTAGAGATGTTAATACCACTTGGGTTTGGTGGGTTTTGTTTTGTTTTGTTTTGTTTTGTTTTGTTTTGAACAGTGGGGAGAGAATTCATTACTGACATTTATTGGAGATGCTCCCTTCTCCCCAAGTTCCCTAGGGAAAGTTTCATCAGATACCCCAACTGTGAAATCTGACCTTATCTTTCATGTGAAACCTGAGGCTAATGCCATCCTTATCACCACCTGGCATCCTGGTAGGAAGCAGAATAGCTCTCTTGACCTCTAGGAAGAAACTTTTTCTAAACCTCCACATCTGTTGCTTATATTCTCTCTTCCAGTCAAGGACCAGAGTTCATATCTACTCAAGACCTGTAGACAGGTGGCAGAGTCACCAGCTAATGGAATTCACTAAACAGAGGAATGGCCCTAGGTCTCCAATAGAACTAACCTTGCAACCACTCAGATCAGAATAGTTTCAACGTCCCAGAGGTCAGTTTCCAGATCAGGAGAAATTCAACCTTCATGGACCAGCAGTGATTAGGGTAGCAATGTTCTATAACTGTCATTTCCCAAATATGTTCCATGGCTCCCTAATATCCAGTGAGATACTAGCAGGGTTTTGCCATAAAAATTATCCCATCCCCAAGATGGCTTGGAAATGCTCTATACCATATCCCCAACTTAATATACCATGGACCTTTTATTATTCAATTAACAATCATTTATTGGGCACCTACTGTGATTTAGATAGTGCTTTAGGAGATAAAGAGTGAACAAGAAAAATGAAATTCCTACCCTGATGGAAGAAGGAGGACACAAAGAAGTATCAGGGAATATAAGTTCTAGGCAGAGGCAAATTAGAGAGAGGGAACTTGTTACTCATAGAGGTGGCTCTATGAGTAAAAGACATTTTAAACTGAGAGCTGAACAGCATAAACATTTGAAAAGATTTTAAAAGATTAATGACCTTTCCATAAAGAACTCTAGTAAATTTATCATGACAGTTCAAATCCATCTACCACTAAGACCCTCTGCAAGTGGAACACCTATTGGCATCCCAGGGAAACTGGTGTTCTATAGAACCTGGTTTGAGAAGTGTTAGTTAGACCATATCTTATGTCAGTAGTACTGTTGGATGCAAGCAACAATGACAGAACAGCCACCTGTTACACTGATTAATGCTGCTGAAATGACCTTGAAAGCCCACTCCCAGAGCACTGATAGACACAATCATAGTCTCCACTGATACCTACGGAAGTGAAGGCAACAGCAGCAGAAATGACTCGAGACATAGCTTCTGAACTGTGCATTTCAGGTTCTGTAAGATATGCCCCCAGGAGAACTCTAACATCCAGAGCATCATTCAATGTTTTGCCTTGGCAAGAAGGGCAGCCTGGCCATCAAGCAGGACACTCATGGAAGAGGAGGGGAGCTCCCCCGTGGTATTTTGCGGCTGCAATAGGCCCCTACTGCACCATCCTCTCTCTCCACCCTACTTCCCACTCTCATACCAGGCTTGTGCTGAAAGGCTTCCAGATCAGGGGTTTGCAAACCACTGCCCACTGGCCGAATCCAACCCTTTGCCTGTTTTCATACATAAGGATTGACTGGCACATAGCCATGCCCCCACCCTTGCATATCATCTACAACTACAGCAGCAGGATTGAGTAGTTGTGACAGAGAACCTATGGTCCACAAAACCTAAAAACTAATTGCTATCAGGCCCTTGACAGAGTTTGCTGACCCCTGCTCTAGGCACTTATTCTTTGGCCTCTGGCCAGTCCTGCCAGCCTATGGAGAACAGTTGCCATCCACCCTGGATATGCCATGTGGATGGGAGATGTCTTCATTTTCCCAGTAGATATTTGTCACCTGGGATAAACTGTTCAGAATCTTCTGGATGCCCTTCTTTTTCTTCAGAGAGTCCATACACCTGGCAATTAACACCAGTCAATACCACCTATGCCAGGTGGTACCTATGCCAGAGTCCCACGGCTCAAATCCCAGCGATGCCACTCCCTCACTTTGTGACAGTGGAAAACTTGTCAACATCTCCAATCTTCTGCTTTAGAGCTTTAAAACCCTAAGAAGATAGGTTACTACCTATCTTCTGCCTCTTAGGGTTGCTGCAGGGATTAAATGAGACAATGCATTTGAAGGACTTTGCATAGCTCCCAACTGCTCAATAAATGTTAGTTATTATTCTAACTATTACTATGAGAGGGACCACATGGGAAGAACCAAACACATAGACCATGAATCTGACAAAGTTCTTCCACGCAAAGCATCTCAAGCCACCTCCAGCTACAAATATGGATTGAGCACGTTTGAGCAAGGGTGTGGAGGTCCAGAACTCTTGCAAACTAATTGGATTTTTGTGCCTGATAGGTGTTTTTTTGGGGACTCCCATTTTTGAAAAATGTCATTACCTACTAAAATGACCACATGTGTGCCCTGTGACGCCCCAATTCTGCTCCTGGATGTATACCCAAAAGACGTGCATACCTAGTCTCACAAAAACATGTACTGGAATGTTCACAGCAGCAATGTTTGTTAGAACCCAAATAAGGAAGCTGCCCCAAACACCATCAACTCTATAAAGGACAAATAAATTGTGATATATTTACACAATGTAATTAATACTCTATAGCAATAAGAATGTGAACAATCTGCAATGTGGAGGAAGCTCACAGGGCTGTCAAAGGAGCCAGACACAAAGGAGGATTGGCTGCAGGGTTCTATTTTTATGAAGTACAGAGCATGCAGGACTAATCTGTGGTGTTAGAAACCAGGCTAGCAGCTAGCTTGTGCGTTCAGTCACACTATGGCCTTTGTTATTTTAACAAACATTGAATTTTAAAAGCTTTTTTAAAAAGGAATTATTTATTTTATTTGCGAGAGAGAGGGAGAGAGAGAGAGAATGCATGCGCTCGAGCACAGGAATAGAGGGGAGGGCTCCCTGGGGAGCCGTGACTGAAGAGGAGGAGACATATTCTGGGATGCTGAGAATTCACCATTATTTCATCTAGGTTCTAGTTATGTGAATGGATTCAATTTGCAAACATTTATTTAAAAAGGAAAGAAAAATAAATCAATAAAAATAAAAAAGGAAAGAAAGCAGGGAGTAAAAAAAGGAGGGAGAGAAAGGAGGAAAGAAGATAGAAGGGAGGGGGACAAGGAGTGAGGGGGCAAAGAGAGAAAGAAAGAATACATATTGAGCACAAACTCTGCAGCGTTCTGTTTGCTTCCATGTCCTAAGTTCCCTTTATTCTTTCATTCCCAGAATCTCTGCTATTAATCTCTCCCTCATCCTATACACCCTTTTCTCTAATGAGAGCCTGATATGGAGATCTATCACTTTGAAGTGATACTCACTCAGTGAAAAAGTACAGATCCCATAAATCCTCAACTTCCTTCATTTCGGGTTTAGCCAAAGGATCTGGAGGTCATACCCGAGAAGATGCATTTCCATGTGCCCGTTTCTGAAAATTGAAGAAGCCACCAGCCTGCCTGACTCATAGCTGCCTACTCTTCTCTTACAGATAAAGTAATTGGTAACGCAGACCAACTTCCCCTCCTTGGTTACATACTTCCCCAATTCCCAGGGCTCAGATTGAGACTGTTCAGCTTTCATAAAAGTGGTTTCATTTGAAAACATCATGCTAGGTGAAATAAGCCATACACAAAAGGACAAGTACTATGTGATTCCATTCAAATGAAGAACCTGGAATAGTCAAATTCACAGAGAAAGAAAAATAAAATGGTAATGGCCAGGGGCTGGGGGAAATTAGTGTTTAATGGGTACCAAGTTTCAGTTTGGGGACTTGAAATGGATGGAGATGGATGGTGGTGATGGTTATACAACAATGTGAATGTGCATAATGCCACTGATCTCAACACTTAGAAATGACTAAAATGGTAAATTTCATGTTAAGTATATTTTACCACAATAAAAAAAAAAAAAAGTGGTTCTAGTTTTAGTAACTGAGTAGATTATGGAGTAAATGTTTCCAGGTTACGGATTCCTACTGTGGGCGTAGGTCTCTCTGTTGGCCATTTACTTCAGCATGTCACCAGTAATGCCAGATTTCCAATTACACCTCAAAGCAATGCTGCCCTCTGTCCGTCATCTCCTGCCCTATTGACATAGGTGTTCAAGGAGGCAGTCAGGTACAGAATCTGGGCTCAGGGGATGGAAATGCCAACTACTCTCAATTCCCAAGTGAAGATTGGACTTTTCTTTCTTTCTTCTTTTTTTTTTTAAATCAGAAACATTTTAGGGACGCCTGGGTGGCTCAGTGGTTGAGTGTCTGCCTTTCAGCTCAGAGCATGATCCCAGGATCTGGGATCAAGTCCCACATCAGGCTCCCTGCGAGGAGCCTGCTTCTCCCTCTGCCTGTGTCTCTGCCTCTCTCTCTCTCTCTCGCTCTATATCTCTCATGAATAAAAAAAAAAAACCTTTTTCTTTCTTTTTTTTTTTTAAGGTTTTATTTATTTATTCATGAGAGACACACACACAGAGAGAAAGAGAGAGAGAGAGAGAGAGAGAGGCAGAGACACAGGCAGAGGGAGAAGCAGGCTCCATGCAGGGAACCCGACGTGGGACTTGATCCCAGGACTCCAGGATCAGCCCAGGACTGAAGGCAGCGTTAAGCCACTGAGCCACCCAGGCTACCCTGACACATTTATTTCTGTGTGACTTGATTTTAAACTGTCCCATTTATTTTGTTAGTTTTGAGTTTTTATTTAGATTCTAGTTATTTAACATATAGTATAATATTGGTTTCAGGAGTAGAATTTAGTGATTTATCACTCACATACAACACCCAGGGCTCATTACATTAAGTGCCCTCCTTAATGTCCATCATCCATCTAGCCCATTCCCCACCTACCTACTTCATCAAACCTCAGTTTGTTCTCTATAGTTAAGAATCTCTTATGGTATGCCTCTCTCCCTCTCTCTTTTTTTTTTCCTTCCCCTATGTTCATCTGTTTTGTTGCTTAGTGGCTGAGCGTCTTCCTTTGGCTCAGGTCGTGACCCTATGGTCCTGGGATTGAGTCCTGCATCAGGTTCCCCGCAGGGAGCCTGCTTCTCCCTCTGTCTGTGTCTCTGCCTCTCTCTCTCTCTGTGTCTCTCATGAATAAATTTTTTAAATCTTTTTTAAAAATTCCACATATGAGTGAAATCATATGGTATTTATCTTACTCTAACTTCTTTCACTTAGTATAATACACGCTAGCTCCATCCATGTCATTGTAATGGCAGGATTTCATTCTTTTTTATGGCTGGGTAATATTTCATTGTAAATATGTATATACTGGATCTTCTTTATCCATTCATCTGTTAATGGATATTTGGGCTCTTGCCATAATTTGGCTATTGTTGATAATGCCGCTATAAACATCAGGGTGCACGTGCCCTTTCAAATCAGTATTTTTATAGAGGATAGGACTTTTCAACTCAACACTGGTTGTCGAATATAGCCATCTTATCAGAGCTGCTTTCACATAAGAGCATTTGGATGCTGCCTCTCAAATAATTTTCTTCCAAATCAAAAAAAAAAAAAAAACAGGGGACGGGGAAGGAGAGAAATTGAGAAATTGTTTAGAACAGTTTTCCACCCCCTATCCCTGAGCCTCAATTCATCCCAGGATTTCCCCCAGGGGTGGGATTAGGAATAGGGAGATACTCAGTTTGGGGTGACATACAGGGTTGAGAAAAGTGACAGGAAAGGTCTGCAGGTTGGGTGTGGAGGCTGGAGGCAGGGGTAGGGAGAAAACCAGGAACAGAAGGCAAGTCAGAGACGAGGAGGTTGGGAGGAACATGTCACATTACTTGACAAGAAAAAGCAGTGATGTGATCATGTCAAAAGACCCCCCCAGTTGCCTTGGCTGACTGTCCTGCGGCCCCCAACACCCACATTTAGGGATAGGCACTCATTCCCAAGGACATAGTTGGATCTGAAGCTTGCACTCAAGATTTTTAGCATTTAGGCAAACTCCCATTTCTATCTCTTTTATTCCCCTTCATGAACTTTCATTTTTAATCAAACTCAGTACCATGGCAAGTCCTGAATTCTCTCCACACTTTTCTGACGTGGGGAAGATCACTGGGCACTCTCCCTATTCTGAGAACCACACCATCCCCTCCTGAAAATAGACCCATTTTCTGAGGCTTTCCCTGCACTTCCAGCCAGGAGTTTCTTCTCCCAACTTCCATAGAATTTTCTTTTGATGTTTACCTTTACCATGGCATTCATCACATGCAAACTTGCTCTATAAATCTTTTTATCCTATCTTTTCACTTGAACATTGCATTTTCATGACAGCAAGGACTGTGTTTAATTATAGTAATTGCTATTTATCAGGCACATACCACCGTGCTTCCTTTTTACATGCATTTTTCTCTAAATATATAATAAGCCCATGAGTCAGTACTATAATTCTCACTTTACAGATGAAAAAATTTCAGTAAAGAGAAGTTCAATAGTTTGTCCCAGGTCACCACAGTTTTGAGTGACTGAGACAAAATCCAAAGACCTTCTCTTCTTAAAACACCATCCTACCAAACAGTCTTCTCTGGATCTTCTCTAGCACATAGAAAGCTATGGATGGATGGATGATGGATGGATGGATGGATGGATGGATGGATGGAGATGAGAAGAGAGGGAGTGAAGGTGGGAGAGATGCACAGAGGGATGGATATTGAAAATATCCAAGTGACCCAAATCAAAAGTATACCTTCCTTTATCAAGAGTTATTTATCCAAATAACCAAGAAGATATGGAAGGGTTTAGTTCTACATAAGCCATCCTCTTTCAGAGAGAATCCATACCCCCCAACCTGGGTTCCATCAGGCCAAGGTAGTGCCCTCAAAATAATAAAGAATGAGTAATAAGTAATGAATGTGAAAACTTGGCATAGAGTAGACCCTTCATAAATGTTCATTCTTTCCAATCTCCAATTCCAAAGAACTTAAGGAGTGTAAAAGCAAGAGGTTCTTGAAAAACAGAACACCAGATAAAGGCTTCTCCCCACTTCTAGCTCAGCGTATGCCTATATGCCACCATCCCCTTCATTCTTTGGTTTGACTGGCACCAAATCATTCCTCAGACACTGACAGATGCTAATTCTTGCCAACTTTGTCCCTTTCTCACTTGGCGCTTTGTCCTTACGGGATTTTTCTTTTTCTTTGCTTCTGCTGATGCTTGAAATTAAAACAGACATGAGTTTGTTTTCACGTTCATGTTGCGGCTGAGGTAGGGCTCTGCAAATCCCTCAGTCTCAAACTCCCCAAAAGCAAGAATTTCTGTGATCTTTAGAAAGTCTACACAGTGCTTGCTACCTAAAAGGAAAATTCTCCTCTTGATTTGTCCAAACTTTTCTGTTTATATCCAGGGGGAAGGCTCAGTTTCCGCTCCACCTGGCTCTATGGATGTTCAATAGATGGATAGTCCCATGTCCTCCATGGAGAATTCTAGAAAGGAAATTTTCAAGCAGATGTTTTGGAAATAAAACTCCCAAGCATTGTGAATGAAACATATCAATCACCATTTTTTTACCCAACCCCTCCTTGCAGCCCAGGGGCTAAAATCACCTGTTGTTTTCTTGGAAATAATCCTTGGAGGAAGAAGGCCAAGGGAAAAGGTGAAGTTGTCCCATTTGGGTTTTCTGTTATCTAAACTTAATGCTAACTCAAGGCAGGAAGCTGCACATCCTGCAGCCTGATTCACAATCCATAATAGATAATGTTCCTGGAGCCCACGTTGAGAAAAGGAGTTCACTACGCACATTTTGGCAAAGACACAGACCTAGGATTCAGTGTGAGCATCTAGAACATAAAATAATAAAGTATAAATGCAAACAGCAAAGCTATGCCCCCATCAAGGCTCACAGTGTGCCAGAGCTGACCGAATAATGATACATTTTTCATGTGTTGATAAGGGACTTAATTGGCATGTTGTGGGACGCCGCTGGGTGAGGACTCACGGCATCAGAGCTGGCCTCGAGCCCACATCCTGCTATCCTGGCAGCTCCCCATCTTCCACATTAGCTCAAACCACATGGAGAGATGAGAGCGGGACAGAATGAGACCCCTTCCTTTTTTCCAAGTATATTGGAGTCCACCCAGGAAACAAAGCAGGGCAGGTTGATGAACAGCGTAGCCAAGTGTTCCTAGCTTTTCCACTGTGTACTCAACCAGGGAAATCATAAAAAGTACACTTGTTTGAACAGTTATTTATAGTTTACAAATGCTTGTCAAATGGATTCTCTTAATCCTAGCACAAGGCACTAAGGAACGTATTATTGTCCCCCTTTTACAGATATAGAAATGAAGGCCCAGAGAGGCTGAAGGACTTGCCTAAGGACATACAGCTGTAAGTGCCAGAAATGGGGACAGGATCCAGTTCTCTCTCTCACACACACCTGCGCTGTGGGCTGCCTTTCCCTCACCCAGGCCCCCGAGACTCAGTCTGATTTTCTGTCTCAAACCCAAGCTGTGAGTCAGGGACTTGGACAATGTCTGGGTAAAAATCTGAGTCTCATACTTTCAGGACAGAAGTAAGCTATGTTTAAACTGAGGTAGAAAAAATCACTTCCTCTGCTTCCATTTGTACAACAAAAGGTAGTGTGCAGAAACGGATTCTTTCTTCATGACCTGACTTATTTTGTTATTGTGCCCCAAAGAGGCAGAAGTGGTGATGTTCTGGGATGAGAATTTCTACTATCATATGTCATGGAGACATCTGTCATCCTTGTGCTTGCTTTGTCTGTTTGTCTGTTCTCCTTCTCTCTCCCTTCCCTTGTCAATGTTCTGGGGTGCTCCTGAAAGACAAAGAACTCATACTTAGCTCACATCCTGCTCACACATAACCACTGCCTTCCTCAGAGGTTTGAGAAGCAATACAAAGCCTTCTATCAGCTTTGTACCGAAGGAAGGAGGGATTGACTTGAATTAGTAAGAACTTTGGGATACCCTAATCAAAAGAATTTCAGCAAAATTTTTCTCAGAAACTCAGCAGCTCTCAAGGGTTTTATTGTAATAAAACATCATTCCACAGAATATCTACTCTGAGTTGTCTTTTTTTTTTAACGTATGTCAGAGTTCTGATGTCCACTGCCAAGACTGGAAGGGCTCATGGAGGCACTTGGAGAGGGCTGGGCCAGTGATGTCCACTGCCAAGACTGGAACAGGGTGCATGGAGGCACTTGGAGAGGGCTGGGCCAGGAACCCAATTCAATTCTACAACTAGATTCTGATCACTGAAGCGCACAAGGGAAGCATGTTCCGGTTATTTTAATGTTCTGGTTAATTGGGGACTAAAGCAGAGTATATTGAACATAATTAAATCTTACTTTGATGATTGAGAATCTTGCATTGCCCTGGAGCGATCATTCTAAATATCAATTATAAATCCCCACTGGTGGGAATACAGGAGATTGAGCTGAACCTGCAGCGACTTCCAGCCCAACTGCAAATTTATTTTGAAGTCCACTCCCACCCCCAACACTTCCAACCCAGATGCATTCTTTCCTTTTATGCATCAGGTAGAATGAGTCAAAAGACACTAAGTCAACCAGATTTAGAAGTTTTTTGGTGTGCATCCCAGTTTCTCTACCAAGTAGTTTCTTGACCTTGGGGAAGCTATTTCACTTTAGAGACTCAATTTCTTTGTCCACTGGAAGGCTGGAATTATTGGTTCTTAAATTTTTTAGGGATACAGATTTCCTTAAGAGTTAGAGGAAAACTAAATCAGCTTTTCATAGCAGGGTAAGATGAACCGTCAGTACAAAACATTTACATTCTAAATCAGAGGGTGGAGTCACAGGATCCCTGAAGCCCATCCTCTCGTGAGACCTGTTCAGGTCTAGAAACCTGTAGCAAAAGACCTCTTCCACCTCTGTGAGCCTGGCATTCCTACAATCGGATTAAGTGCAAGCATCTACCCAAACCTTAGACTGGTGGTTCCAGGCCCTAACTGTGCACTGAGTCCACCCAAGTTTTCAAACTTCAATGCTCAGGCTGCTCCCCAGACCAGTTGAATCCAAATTTTGGTGAGTAGATCCTAGGTGCCACTATTTTTTTAACACTCTGCAGGTGATTCTAGGGTGTAGACTACTTTGCAGACTACCATTCTAGGATAAGAATTCTCAAAGTCAGTAATGAACAGGATCCCCCAGGAAGAGGCAGATTACCAGGCTGCTGACCCTGGTGATTCCCAACCATTCTGGCCACATTCCACCTGGAAAGATGCATACTTAGCACACATCCTTAGGCAGTCCTGATGCGGACCCCTCTCTGGGGACCCTGCAATAGCCATGTAGCAGGAGAAACCCAGAGGAGTCCTCTCCCCTGCTAGTACTCTTTTCCTCCCAGGCTGTTCTAGGCACTCCCAGCAGGTCTCCTGCCAAGTGTTCATCTGCCACACAGACATTTTTTTCCATCTTTCCCATCTCTAGCAAACCCGGATCTTTCAGCCCAGGCCTCTAATCTCACCAGGTTCAATAATTTAAGCAGAGCACACTCATCGACATCGTTGTAGTTAATATTTAAAGACCATAGCATCACTTAGGTCAGCCTCAAGGTGAGAGCTGCTGCTGGCCCTGTGCTCCCGCTGGTTGGCAAACCAGCTACTGGTGCCAGAGGGGACCGCGGGAGCACAGTCCCGAGCAGGCTGGCCAGCAAGCCTGAGCCTGCCAGGCCCCAATCCCCTCCACCTCTTCCTACCTGAAGCGTGCGCAGCAGGACCTGCAGCCCACTGGCTTCTTGTTCCGCCATCCCCTCCTCGGGTACCAGGGAACCAGCTGCCTGCGGCCAGATCGGGGCTAGAGAGAGGCAACGGCTGCCAGGCTGACCTCGCTGCCCACCTCGCAGGAGGCTGCTGCACGGAGGCTCAGCCACACATGCTGCTGCGTGTGAAGTCACCGTGGTGCAACCCTAGACCTCAGCTCAGGCGCAAAGGCCCCCCGACTCCCACTGTGGGGATTAGGTGAGCCCCAGCCCAGGGAGGGCTGAGCATTTGGGCGCGAGGGTGGAGAGGGCACCAGCATGAGTCACTCACCCACCTCCAGGCCCACGCAGGAGCCACCCTGGATGGCTGACAGGCATTCCCAGCTGACCTGGTCAGACTCCCTGCAGAGACTCACTCGGCCCTCCCCGCCTGTCCCCTCCATTTATTTTGGTCTGTTGCCGGCTCCCGGGTAACAGGAGACCCGAGAGTGCTTGCACAACCGTGCGGGCAGGGCACAGAAGCCCAGGGCCCCCTGAGGTCCCAGGCTCAGGGACTGGAGCTCCGAGTAAGAGGGAAAATAACTTCATGGGACATCTTCTACAAGCAGCGTCCCTTATGTAACCTGTTAACTTTCACCCTATTTTCACTCCATCTTCGTTTTACAAATGACAAAACTGAGACATGGAGATGAAGCCATAAGAACAGCTCTCAAAGAGGCAAGCTGGCACCAAAGCACAGGCACTAACTGTGACACCACTCTGCCTCTTGCTGCTGGAAACACGGTGATCCGGGTAATGGAGCTCCATGAACCTGCCCTGGCTGAGTCTCCTCTAGACCGATAGAGGATCCATTATCTTTCTGTGCCTTCCACTTGAGCATGTGAGAAGGATTCTAGTGGCGACGTGGTCACCTAGTCCTCCTCCCTATGTCAACCCCTAAGTGTCCGTTAGGTGCCAGCTTCTCAGAGCATGGTTGGGGGCATCACCAGGGAGCTTGCTGGACCCCACCCCAGAGCTCCTGAATCAGAATCTGCATTGTTGCAAGATCCCCAGAGGATTCCCAGCTGGGGATTGACTGTATTGATTTGGACCATATTGATTACATTGCCAGGAGCAGCCTGTGTGTGTGATGTCTGACAATTTGTAACTCCACAACTGGGCCCAGCAGATTCCCAGCACAACTTTAGTGTGTGAAATTGGAGAGTGAGCTCACTGAGTTTCATGACTGTTTGAGAGCACAGCTAGACAGAAAGGCCTCGGCTCCCAGCCAACACCCCATGCAGAGTTGGGGGAGCCTTCATGAGTGTCAAGTCATCCAACTGGCAGCTGCCCAAGCACGTTGTGGTGAGGGAGGAAAGAGAGTTTGCATTTCTTGATCCCCCCCCCCCCCTTGGCCTCTATGTCCCAAAGGCCTGAGACAAAAGTCAGGCAGCATCTTAGTCACTCCCTCCTCAATGCCAGGCCTGGCGGAGCCCTCAAGTTCAAGGACAAATTTGTGTGGTTCCTGCCCTCCAGAAACTTCCACCCTTAATGGCTTTAAATGTGAAGACTTCATGCCAGGAACTGATTATAACATCTCACGTTTACTTAGGCTGTGGTGGTGATTGATCCCCTCTTGTCTCCTTACACTTCTTACCACTTCAATGATAGAAGGGAAGGAAAGAAGACTCCTAAGGATTTCCACCTTCTATGAGGGGTGGAGCTTTTCAGGGCATATGATCTATGATCCTCCTGGGTTCCATTTAATTATCTTAAGAGTAGATTACTCAATGCTCCTTGACTACAGGATAAAGAAAAGGGAGAGGTGGGGGGAATAAAACCTCCCAATATATATCTTGAAAAGTTTAAATAAAAACTAGCCTCATGGTAAGAATTTATAAAAATGACCTCTGATGATATAACTGAGGGTAGTCATACTCTCTTACGTTAGTTAGCATTCGCGTAAAATTGTCCCCATTTGTTTTTCTCAAATATTTTATTTATTTATTCATGAGAGACACAGAGAGGCAGAGACATAGCCAGAGGGAGAAGCAGGCTCCCTGCAGGGAGCCCAATGCAGAACTTGATCCCAGGACCCCAGGATCATGACCTGAGCCAAAAGCAGACACTCAACTGCTGAGCCACACAGATACCCCAAAAATTGTCCCCATTTGAAAGGGTGTCTTGGTTCAGCTCGCTGGAATTGTGTAGCACAGACTGAGGTAAAAACCCTATATAGAAAGGAATCACCCCCATGAATCACCCCTCTTTCTCTGGAATCATACCTGTGCCACATGCCCAGCTTGGGTCCACTTCCCCATCACCCCTGACAAAGGTCTACCCTCTAAAAAATCTTCATCCACTTGCCCTTATGGATGCCAAACTAGCAATAAAGTTCTGGTTTGTGTCCTTTGATTTTCTAACTGAATTAAGGCTTGCCCCTAGCTTGCTTTCTGCTCTCCATCAGTCGCTTCAACACACTCTTCCTTTGGTCTCCCAACACTCACACTTCCCCTGTGGGGACTTTATCAACCTGGCTTCCACCATGCTCCCCTCAGCAAAAACTTCACTCTCAAACTGGGTGGAAAAGCCCCAGCAGTGCCTGTATCAAACTTCCATTTTCCAGAATCCATCTTAAGGAGAGTCCAGTTCTATTTGTGAACTGATTTATTTAATCTGAATTTGAATGGGTAATAATAGCTTAGTGTATGATTTCCCATTAATACTTGAATTTTAGCAAAGAATTTTCTTTTTTTTAAGATTTTATTTATTTATTCATGAGAGACACACACACAGAGAGAGAGAGAGAAAGAGAGAGAGGCAGAGACACAGGCAGAGAAAGAAGCAGGCTCCACGCAGGGAGCCCAACGTGGGACTCGATCCCGGGTCTCCAGGATCAGGCCCTAGGCTGAACGTGGTGCTAAACGGCTGAGCCACCCGGGCTGCCCAGCAAAGAATTTTCTAAAAGACACAAGCTGAGACCCAAGCTTGGATAATATAATAAATATCTCACCTACAGTAGTTTGAAATGAGTGCCCATTAATCCATATGGGGCAACCAACAGGGGAAGCTCAGGCCCAGGGGCTGGCCAGGGAGGAGGCTGCTCTGTGCAGAAGTGAAAGGCCTCCTATCAACTTCTCTTTTTATGTTCTGAAGGAGGCATTTAGGGAAGCTACAGGCAGACCCAAGCAGCAGCCTAGCTAGAACTCAATCCTCTGGCTTCAAAGAAAAACACATTTATACGGTCTAGAGATTCTTGTTGCAATTCAGGGGTCCTCAAGATTACCCTCAGGTTCAATGATTCCCTAAAAGGACTTCTAGAACTTAGAAGAGCATTGTACTCCATTACATGTTTATTATCATGGAGGGATGCAGACTAAAATCAGCAAAGGGAAGAAGTACATAGGGCAGGGTTCAGGAAAGACCAGGCATGAGCTTCCAGTTGTCCTCTCCCAGAGGAATCACACAGATGCTGCCTGTTTGTCCTACCAACTACATTACAACATGCTCAGAGCATGGTCAACCAGGAAATCTCACCCAAGCCTTGCAGTCCAGGGTTTTTATTGGGGTTGGTCATGTAGACATGGCTGATCTTAGCTCCTCCAGAAGTCAAGCTAATACCATGTGGTCCAAGGTCCCCACCTAAATCATATTGTTGGTATAGACTATCTAGCATGACCCAAGGCCTCCAGGTAAACAAAAACACTCTTATCAAGCCAGGACATTCCAAGGTCTTAGAGATTACCATTCAGGAGCTGGGCAAGAGCCAGGCCTTTCTTTGGGCAAGGCTAACTGTTGCATATCTTCCCTCTCATCCTCATAATCCCATACCCAAAATTCTCATAGTATCTCATTGATAAGATGGAGAAATAAGTGCAGACCTGGACAATTAGGATGACTTAATAGCTACCATAATGCCACTATGCAAAGAGTGGTAATAAATTGACACTGATGTATAACATCATCCAGAGAATTCAGTCCCCTAGCTCTTTCCTATTCAACATTTTTATCAATGACTAGGATGAAAATAAAGGCTGCATGCTCATCAAATTTTCTGATGACACTCAGTTGAGAAAGATAGAAACATGTCATATGATATAGCTGGGATCCAAAAAGATTTCAGCAGTCTCGTGTGATGGAGCAGATCCTACAGAGTGAAATATAACAGAACCAAGTGGAAGCTCCTTCCCCTGAGCCCCCAACACCAACTGTGCAAAAATAAGGTGAGTAGACTTAGCTAAACAGTGTTGATAGAGAAAAAACTTGGGGGTTTAGACAGAGACAAGACCAGTATGAATTTTTAGCATGGCCTGTATCCTGAAGTATTTTTTCAATCTAACGTCATTGCCCTTAAAGTGGGAACAAACTGCATCAGTAACCAGGATGGCCATAAGGCTGAACAGAGGTCCCACCTATGCAGGGCTCAGCACAACTCCTTGCTCAGAGAAGTGTCTATCAATGAAAGCAATGTATTATTTTTACAGACATCACTAATAAAAGTGTCATAACCACAACAGAAGAAAGCCCATCCTGCTCATTGCTGCTCAGCCTCTAGAGACACGTGAAAGCTGTCCCTAAAGCTGGAAAAGATGTAAGGAGGAATAGATTCTAAAAGTGAGAAGCAGGAGCAAGGAGCGGAGCTTCAAGGAGTCCAATCTGGGACAGGCACAGAACTGTCCTGAGCTGCTATGGCTGCCACATGGGGCTATTTCACAACCCTGGGGGTACCCAACAGGGATTGAAAGAACAGTTGGTCTAAAGGTTGCAGAGGGGAATTCCAGGACTGGGGTGTCTTTGACAGACTGTACATTCAGCAAATTTGCTGAGATAAGGCAAAAGATAGGGGCTCACCAGCCCCAGGTCACAGGCTCTCTGGAATGTGTCCTACTCTCGCTGGTGGAACATGGGATAATATTGGTGGAACTTAGATAGTTTAAATTTTAATAGACAATTTATATTTCAACCTACATTACAAAAAAACCCTAATTAACATAATAAAACTATGTTTTCTCAGGAATTAACCCTCATGATGAAATTTAAACTTTAAAAATGAGTCAGTGTTGAATAGTATGCATGGCATCCAGGTATGGCAAAAATCTAGAGGGATGGGGGTTAATAGCCAGAAGTATGGAAGGATCACATTTCTCCATGATTCTTAATACTTAGCTCAGATAATCTTCTTCCTAATCTGATAGTGAGACCAAATCTCACTCAAATAATAGCTAGTTCCCCCTTTCCTCAGATACATTTTAAGCTGATTAGTATAAAGATTTAGCCAAGTACACACATGTGACCAGTCTATCCACAATGGTGACTTGCATATAATTTTACTGTCCTCAAGGTTCCCATTTTCTGTCCTGGTTTTCCTCATTTTTTTCTTTCCTAGGGTTTTCTTCTCTGTCCCATCTCCAGCACACACAAGTGCATACACACTGGCCCATGCACACACAGATGCACACGTGCTCCATGGCCTTCTGCCAATCAGAAGAAGACTGCCTTGATAACACAATATCAGAGTTGGTAAACTACCCCTCTTGTCTCTCCAAAGATTTCTTTCACTTCTCCTAATGTATGAGATTCCTAAGCGAAGAGGGAAGCAGAAGAGTAGAAGGAAATCTGGGGACAGGAGCTGCTATTTGGGGGGCATTACCCAATTTAATCCTTGTATTAGCTCTCTGAAGCAGACATCATTTCTATTTCCAGATGAGAAAACTAGAATTATATTACATAAGGAAGTTGCAAAGGGATTTACTCCTGGATCCATCAGCCCCCTTGGCCTTACCGTCCAAGGAGAAGAGAGGCTGAAGGTACAAAACCTCTGGAAGGATTCTCAATGGATTTATATTCACTTGTGAGAAATGCAGACTCTTCCCTGGAAACAGAGGAGGGTGCAGGGAGCAGGAATGCAGGTCCCTGCATTCCCTACAGTGAGGATGGGAGAGCAGCCTCCAGAAGCCTTAGCTGGCCTGGAAGTGATATGGTGACAGATGCCCATGAATGCAGGTACCTCCAGTAGAAAAGGAGGCGTGATAACAGAGACTTCCTCTTCCACAGTACCTGGGACCAGTTCTTCTGACAAGCCTCTTTTCTCTTTCAACATCAACCACCTGGGCCCAAACTTTTGTCCCCTTCCTTATTAGCTATATGACTTTGGGAAAGTTACCTACACTCTCTGTGCCTCAGATTTCTCATCTGTTCAAAGGGGGATGAGAATGCCACCTTGTAGGGCTGCTGGGAGAATTAACTGGAGTAACACAATGTTCTTAGCACAGTGACCCACCCCGGAGGCACTCAACATATGCAGTTGGTATTGATGCTCTTGTGATTAGTATTACTGTTGTTACAGATTCAGTAATAACCTGCCTCAAATAACTGGTGGGAGGATTAAATGAGCAATTATATGTGGAAGTGACTGATGTGAGGTGAGGCACAGATGGGAAATTACTGAGCAATGATGCCCTGGCCCCTTGCTATAAATTAAAGGGTTCTGGGTAGAGGAAGCAACTTGACAGCCCTATTTCTGCCCAGTGAGGAAAACTGTTGTGAGTTATCATCAATCCAAAGTGTCTCTAAAATGAACTCCCTTAACCACAAGGCACCTGCTCTACTGCCGCCACAGCTGCCTGAGATACCAGACAGAGTAAAGGGCGATGTCATTCTGGTTGCAGGGACGAGGAGCCATAGCCCCACCTGCCATGGATAGGGCCCCACTGCGAGCCAAACCTGCAGGAAATGTGGCCATGGAACACTGGATGTTTTGCCCTTTGAACAGGGACTAACTTCGTGCTTAAAGGGGAGGAGTTTGGGGGTGTCTGCCTGGCTCAGACACTTGGTTAAGAGTCTGCCTTCAGCTCAGGTCATGATCCAGAGTCCTGGGATCAAGTCCCGCATAGGGCTCCATGCTCAGTAAGGAGTCTGCTTCTCCCTCTTCCTATCCCTGCCCCTCCCCACTCTGGTTCTCTCTCTCTCTCTCTCTCTCTCTCTCGCTCTCTCTCAAAAATAAAATAAAATAAAATAAAATCTTTAAAAAAAAAAGGCAAGGGGTCTGAAACAGCATAGCCATCTCAGCCACCACCAGACCCAGCGACAAGAGCAACACAGGACACAATAGAATGGGGCAGAGAGAACATCTTCAGGCAACACCAAAATCAAGACTGTCCCTAGGTCAGTCACAGGATGATCCTGAACTCACCCCCTCCCACAGACACACCAAATATGAGGCTAGACGTGCAACAATTCCCTCTGAAAAAGAATTAGAAACTAATTGAACTGTTCCACCACAACAAAGGATAAAAGGACCACATGGAAATGGACTAGAGAGGCAGAGACATGGTCTTCCCAAAACACCTCTCCTGGTGTGGTGACACAATAGGGGAGGGATCTCACCAGTCTAGACTTTCTCCTGAGGAGTAAGGAGTTCACGCCTCCCCACCAGGCACCCTAACCATTGCAACTTTCACTGGAGAGACAAGCCCCCAAAATGTCTGGCTTACAAAACCAACAAGACTGAGATCCAAGGGACCCAAATGGCCACAGGGTACTGACATACTCCTAAAGGACTCATGTGTGGTCTCACTCACCCCTGGAGCCCGGTGCAAAAGCAGCAGTTTGGAATGCACCAAGAGCATATGTGATGGAGATTCATTCGTATTAAAGCATCTGCTAGAGAGGAAGAGGACAACTGAGACTGTATCCAGAGACAGAAACGCTGTCAAGCTCCCTCTTTGCATTCTCTCTTTACCCTGCTAGCACAGGCAGGCATGTGTAGACACAGCACTCTCTCAATGCTTTGCTGAAGCAAGCAGGCTTGTGTGGTTCAACCACACACTCCTGCTGCCTTGCTGGGTGGGTCCAGAGAGTAGGAGCAATCATAGCATTCTCCCCGTCTTGCTGGAGCTGGTGGGCACGTACAGACATAGCATTCTCTCACTGCATCACTGAAGTCAGTGGGCATGCACAGCCAAGGCATTCTCCTGCTGCCTTGCTAAAGCCAGTGGACATGCCATGCCCACCATGCTCTCCCAACGCATCGCTAACACAAGAAGACACTCATAGTCCACACAGGAAACCCTCCTTGATTTCCTGGCCCTGGTGGCCTGGGAGGCTGGCATTCCTAGACTCCGTGGGGCTAGAACAATAGAAAGGACAATTGTTGGCAGGCTGCACAACCAGAGCACTGCACAGACAGTAGACTGAAACACATCCTCAGTCTTACTGTGAAAAAGGCCTATTTACTTGTCCTGGAGCCCCAGTCCAAAGGATAGGTGTCAGGCTGGCCACATATCTAGAGATGTACAGAAGGGTTTTCAGGAAATGTAGGCAGGGAGACACCCTCCTTGCACTCTCCCCTGGCCTTGCTCCAATTTGCTGCCCCCTCTCCCTCGAAAAACAGCTTAGACACCCATCTGGAGCCCTGATCTTTGCAACTGTTACTCAGGGGATACCTTCAATTCTCCTGGTCTGGAGGCCAGCAGGGTTTACAATTGGAACCCCACAGGATTGTATATATTTGCATACTTTGAAAGCGGCTACCTGAGGGCCTGGCTGCTAATCAACCTGAAACTAGGTGCTGACTGATATTCCTTCCCTTGGAACACTGACAGGTCTTGGCATGGGGACCTGTCAAGAATAAATCAAGCTGCTTAGACAACCACAAAGGTTCAATAGACAACCAAGAACAAGGTTGAACAATGAGGGATCCCTGGGTGGTGCAGCGGTTTAGCGCCTGCCTTTGGCCCAGGGCGCGATCCTGGAGACCCAGTGCATGGAGCCTGCTTCTCCCTCTGCCTGTGTCTCTGCCTCTCTCTCTCTTTCTCTCTCTCTCTCTCTCTCTGTGTGTGTGTGTGTGTGACTATCATAAATAAAAATTAAAAAAAAAAAAGGTTGAACAATGAGGTTCACCACCTACACAAGGCCACTCCTTCAACACTGGGATAAGGTAGTTGTTTTGCCTAACGCATAGAAACAAACACATAGACTCAGGCAAAATGAGGAAGCAAGGAAATATGTTCCAAACAAAAAAACAAGGCGAAAACCTCAGAAAAAAGACTTCAATAAAATGGAGAGAAGTAGTCTGCCTAATAAAGAATGGTGTATGTTTTCTCATCCTTTACTTTCAAACCATCTTTACTTTACACTGAAGTCATTTTTTGTACAAAGAATAGTGGAGTCTTGCTTTTGTATCCAGTCTGATGATCTCTACATTTTAATTGGAGTGTTCAGTTTATTTACATTAAATGTAAGTATTAATATGATTGGTTTTAGGTCTTTCATTTTCTCATTATTTTTCTATTTTTCTCATTTGTTTTAGTTCCACTCTTCCTCCCTTTCTGCCTTCTTTTGAATTAATCAATTTTTTATTATCCCATTTCAAATCTGCTATTGGCTTTTCAGCTGTACCTTTATGCATTATATTTTAGCATGTGCTTCAAATATTACATTATGTTTCCTTGACTTTTCAGTCTAGAAGTGTACATAGCACCACCTCATGTAAAATACAATAACCAAGCAAGAGGCACCTGGGTGGGTCAGTGGTTGAGCATCTGCCTTCAGCTCAGATCATGATCCCAGGATCCTGAGATTGAGTCCCACATCGGACTCCCTGCATGGAGCCTGCTTCTCCCTCTGCCTATGTCTCTGCCTTTCTCTCTTTCTCTCTGTGTCTCTCATGAATAAATAAATAAAATCTTTTTAAAAAATAACCACGCAACAGAATAGTTCCAGTTGCCTTCCTCTGCCAATTTTTTGATATTGTTGTAATATATAGTACTTTATTCAATGTTTGTTATAAAACCACACAATATTGACTTTGCTTAATACAGTCATATATGCATTTTAAAAATTATGAGAAGAAAATTATATAATCTTTTATATTTACCCACTGACCATTCCCAGAGCTTGTAATTTCTTCCTGTAGATATGATATTCTATCAGGAATCACTTTCCTTCTGCTTGAAAAAAAAAAATTCTTCAGCATTTTTCAAATTGTGACCTCCTGGCAACAAATTTCCTCAATATTTGTTTACTTGGAAATTATTCATTTGCCATCATTTCTGAAGGATACAGAATTCTGGGATTCTGGGTTGACAGCTTTTTTTAAAGATATTTTCTGCCATCTCCTTGCTTCCACTCTTTTTACAGAGAAGTTAGTGACCATATGTATAAATGTTCTCAGTATATACTGTCTTTTTTTTTTTTTTTTTTTGCTGCTTTGAAGATTTTTTTCTCTTTCTTTGACTTTTAGCAGATTTACTATGTAATACCTACATATTGGCTTGTTGTGTGCATCTTGCTTGAGTTCAGTGAGTTCCTTGGATCTGTTAAGTTTGTGCTTTCCACCAAATTTTGGACATTATTAGTACTTCCAATATTTTCAAATATTGTTTCTTCCCCAATCTTTCTACTCTCTCCTTCTTGGGCTACAACTGCATATATGTTAGATCACTTGATATGGAAACACTGATTCCTGAGGTTCTGTTGGGGTTTTTTCAAGGCTTTTTAAATCTGTTCTTCAGAATAGATAGTTCTTATTAATTTCCCAAGTTCACTTGCCTGCCTTTATTTTTTAACTTTGAGTAGTTTCATTTTTAATATTTAATTATACAATACCTATTGGATCCTTTTTTGTACTTTACATGTCTATTAGTATTGCCCATCTGTTTATTCATTGTGACCATATTTTTCTTTAAGTTCTCAAGTGCATTTAAAATAGACGTTTTAAAGTCTTAATCTGTTCATTCCCATATCTCAGAGTTATCCTCTATTGGTTTTTTTCTCTTGCCTATGAAATAGATTTTTTTTCCTTTTCTATACATGTCTAGTAGTGTTTTATTGATTGCAAGACATTGGGATTGAGATATTGTGAATATTGTGGATTCTGCTATTAGAAGGATACCTGTATAACATAGTACATTTTTCTGCATTTACTAATTATAAAAATGGGGAGAAAGGTATGCCAATGCACACAGATTGTCGTATCCAACTGACACTACAACCAAATCTCCTGAGCTAAAAGTGACTTCCCAATTTCTCAAATTGAAAACTTAGCTGCTTTTTAAAATCTTTTTTCTAAATTGATTCCTAGAGAATGACATTTTCTTTTCTTCAGCCCTTTCTTGATCTCTATGCCTTTAGATGACTTACCCATTCTTCTAGATCTCAGAATTCTATTGCTGTTGCTATTGATAATACTATCTGATATCACTGGCACTGTGATTACACTATTGTGTGCCTGCCACTCTGTAGGAGTTGTACTCACTTTATTTTACCCTTAACCATGTCTTCTTTTGGCAGCTTACCCTAACACCACTCTGTTGGCTGGCAAAATTAAAAACTCCTTTTTCAATCTCTCGAAAGTACCTGTATATATAACATAGTACTGATAATAATATGTTACAGTAATTCATTTATGTGGACACCATTGTCATTAGTTTCAATGTCTTTCAAGGGCCAAGGGAGCCCTCTAAAACACCCAAAACAATGCCAGGCATACAGTAGTTGGCAGAAAATATTGAGTTCCAGTAGCCTCCAGTGAAAGGGGAATGCTCATCTTTGGGCTAGCTCCATGCCAGTATTCCCAGCCTTGTCAGCGAGTGGCCTCTCAAAGGTCACTGTATCCTTGGCCCCATGAGGCAGAGGGCCAACTTTCTGTTCAGCATCTACTTGAGGCTTTGTTTCCATGGACACCTGGTAAAGTTCTTCAGGAAGAGCCAAGATAATCTGCACCCTCCTGCCCAGCCTGGTCCCATCAGTGGCCAGACCTGGAGTGCTGACAGGTGTGGAATGTACATCAGGCCCTTGAGGCTGGGCCAGCCCAGAGGCTCATGGCTCCTGGGCCCCAAAGCTGAAGTATCAGGTCACAAACAAGCTGGAACCAAGGGCTCCTAAGGTCAGGCTGCCCAGAGTGGGGCAGGGGAGAAATAGAGATATCAGCCATCAAGGCCACCAGTCCAGATGCTTCCTTTTGCTTCAATGAAGGCTGGGGAGACTGCAAGCCAGGACTACAAGAACCAAATGCCAAACTGGACAGGGGCATGGCTTCACTGGGGAGGGGCTATGAGGCCAAGGCCATGCTCCAACTTGTGACACATTCATTCAGTCATTCATTTCACAAACATGTATTAATCCTAGCCCTACACTGGGTAGAATGCATAATACCATACATAGCTAAGAGCAAAATCTCTGGAATTGGACAACTTAGATTCATATCTAGGATCTGCCAGCTAAGGTCGCAGGATTTTTAACAAGTTATAAATTCTCTATACCTCAGTCTCCCCTTCACTAAAACAGGGATAATAACACAAAGGGTTATTTTTACTTGAATGAATAATGCATTTAAAATGTGTAGCCTACTGTCTGATACATAATAAATGTTTAATAGATGTTAGTAATTATTATTGTCAGCCCCAGGATAGTATCACAGAGATTAAGGTGAAAAACATACTGTTCCTGCCTTCAAAATGCTCTTAGGGTAGTGGAAGAGATTGATTTGTATATAATCCTTTCTGATGTGAAAAGACCATGGCAGCTGTAGTATGAGAGCCCTCAGAAGAAAGCAACTTCTATTGCCCAGAGAAGTTGGGGAAAGTTCCCTCAGAATATGGTCCTGGCACTAGACCTCAGCAGGTGTCCAAGCTGAAGACAACAGAGAGGCATTCTAGGCAGAAGAGTGAAAAGCAAACCTATGTAAGAGAGACTGGGGTATTTTATATGACAAGAGGTTAATGTACAAGTAATAGAGCATCCACAATGAAGCTATTGAGTTAACTCAGACCAAATAAAATAGTTTTATTTTCCATAATGTGGAATGGGAGCCCACTGAATTATTGTAAGCAGAGGAGGAATATAAGTAAAGTTCATTTCATGTTTAGATTTCTTCTATCACTCTACATGCAGTGAAGGATATGGCGAATTCATTTCCCTCTTCCCTCATTCATACTAGACCATGAATGACTCACAAAACATGATATAATGCTCCACCAGGAGAATTTACAGTTTACTAAGAGACAACTGAAATCTGAGACATCATCCAGGGGATGAAGGAAGTCTTTTGAGATCCAGAAGACCTCTCCCTATCCCTTCTCTCATCTTTCCAGGTCAGGGTCAAGAAGTTCATCACAATAGGAGGCTCTCTTTATCAATTAAACAACTGATTAACAACTTCTGATGGAACTATTTTGGAATATGCAGTACTTCATAAACATACAGAAGACTCTGGATTTTCCTTCTGAGACATTATGACCAATGCTTTTGCTGAGCCATCTGTACATGCAATAGTTTAGAGCTGAAACACCTTAGGGAGCAAGATCCATGGAAATGACAAACCCCCTTGTTTCCCTTCTTAGTTTTTACCCAATCCCTCATCCTGTGGGATTTTTTTCTTTTTCCTAACTGATCTTTCCCATGCAAACAACCAATGGTCTGAAGTTTGCCATGATGACTGTGGTGACCCAGTTGGGATAACTAAATTCAATCATGACTAGACTCTGAGAAGCATTTGAAATTTAAGACATCCCTCTCCTATCAACTTGTAGTAACAGAAGATATCAGCTCATTTTAGAGCAGTTTGAAACACCTGAAACAGGCAGGAATATTTGAAAGGTAAGGAGGACCAACCCCTCTTAACCTGGGTATTACTCTTGATCTCCCTTCAAGGTGACTTGAAGGATGACATTATTTAACCATTTTTAGGACACTTCGTAGTGAGTTCATAAGGAACGGCATGATGGATAATCTCTAAGGTGTCCCCCCCCACCACCACCATGACCACCAATAATCCCTATCTCCTGGCATTCACACCTTTGTGGAATCTCCTCCCGTTGAGTGTGAGCTGGACCTAGGACCTGCTTCTAACCAATTAAAAAAAAAAAAATGGCAAAAGTAGTAAGATGTCACTCTCGTGATTGCATTACACTCTACAACTCCACTTTGCTAGCAGACTGGTTGTAGAGGCTCCCCATGTTGGCGTGATAAAGTAAGTGGCACGTTGAAAAAGCCCACGTGGCAAAAAATGATGGACAGCCTCCATGAGACAGCCAGCAAGAAGCCAGAGCCCCATGTCACACAGCCACAGCCTGACTGACTCCAGCCCCAGCACTCCTCGCCATTATGTTGACTCCCTGAAGAGGATTAAACTAAAGCCTTGTGGAAGAAGCCAAGGCCATGAATAGACCACCCAGCCCAGCTGGCCTTCTGTCTGCCCTACTTGTTTCCCTTCCCTCTCTCAGTATCCCCCCCACACACAGAAATCCCAGGGAAACTGCTCGCATGCCTGCACATCACTTACACCGAAAAATAAAGAAACAAGAAGAGAAAAACTGCAAAATCTGATCTGGCTGGTTGAAACCAATTCTCATTACAGTGATTTACATGAATAGGAACTCAAATTTGCATACCATTAAGTGTTTAAGATTAACTTGTGCAAGTTTTTATTTGATTTCAGCCTTAAATTCTTCATGGAAGCTGAGCCTCCATGGTGTTCTCTCCCAAGTAACAGAGCTTTAAAACAAAAATTAAAAGACCTGCCACGTCCAATGGATTTCTTCAAATTCACTAACTTTAGAGAAGGGGGTGGGATCAGTTACACTTGGGATACTCCCTCAATGGCAAAATGGAAGCCAGTGCAGGGATCAATACCCACATAGAAGCTTCTTCGAATAAGAAATAGAATTGTAATGGTTAGCTCTGCTGAGCCCAGAATAAGACTTTGCATAATATCTCTAACCCCCTGCCAGGGCTGCTAGAACAGTGGCTTGGGAGTCTAGCAGAAAGAATTTAATATGCACCTTAAGACGGAAAGAAAAGCTGCCTCTGGGATTCGGGCCATACCTGTCCACTGGGCATTGAGAGGGAAAACCTGTGTGGGTGTGTCCCATCATCTGGCCCTTATAAAATCTAATAACAGGACCTTACGTGAGGACCAAGAGATGCACAGAATATCACCTCACCTTGGAAAATGATCGGGAAAAACAGGTTTTATGAGCTGTGCTAGCACACTGTGTCTTGATGTGATTAATCCATCTCAGGAAAATGACTTTAAGAGCCAATTAAAGGCAACTTAGAGGAGCTATTTTGCATTGTCTCTTTATTCTCTTTCTGGCGACAATTTTACCTGTCAGGAAAGCTGTGAGAAACGATCAATTCCTGCAGCATGAATTTTCAGAGGAAAATAAGAACCGCTGCCCTGGGAGAGATCGGCAGTCCCCCTTCAGAGTGCAAATCCCCACCGCCAAGGAGGGGACCTTTTAGTCCGCGTGGCTTCCAGCTCCAGGTACTGCATCCTCCCAGCCCCTCCCAGTGACCTTCTACTCTGGAACACGGGAACATGAAAGCTGCCACCCCCTAAGCACAGATGAAGCAAATACATTCCATCCTGGAGGAAACTCACCTCTTTTCATGAAAAAATAAAATAAAATAAAAAGGAGGAGGAGGAGGAGAAGGAGTGCTTCCCATAGATCAAATAAAATAATTTTCCTGGTTTAAAATGGCAATCACTTGGAGGCAAATGAGCAGAATGGGGTCTGCTTTAAGGCAATGACTTCACCTCCCTTTCATCTACCATTTTGTATCCAAGTAGGTGACCAAGCGTATTTGTAAAGGGAAAAATCCCAGCCCATTAACCCTCCCGATGAATGCCTCCCCCAAAACACTGGGACTGCCCCACCCCAGCGGAAGTCACTGAGAAAGGACTTAAACAGAAGGAAAAAAGCAGCTCCCAGGACACAACCCTGACGCAGGGCAGACTGTCAACGAAGGCCCAGGCTGCCACCAGTGGAAAGTAAACACTCTGGAGCTTGGACCAGGTGGCCCCTTCTGGTTTCTTAGGTTACTACTACTTAACAGGGAGCCAGTGGCTCAAATGTCACACCAAAGGGAAAGGGCTGGCTCAGCCCTCGGCTCAGGTTCTGTCACTTTGGCCTGGGTAGGGTTACCAGTTTGTTACAATGCCCGCTGACCTTTGGTCAGGACACACACCCATCAGTTCACCTCTCCAAGAGCTCAAGGCGCTGCAGGGCGGCCAGGGCCAAAGAGACTAGTTCTGCAAGGCCCTAAAATGTCCTGTGGGGAATGGCAGGCATTTTTGAAACCAGATCGGGCTCCGCTGCCACGGGCAGGCTCAGCATTCCAGGGACCCGTGTAGCCCCACCTGGGCTGCCCAGGCTGATCATTTAATCAATACCCATGCAGCCCTGTTGTCCTCCCTGGGAAATAAGCCCAATTTAATGGAGCCTTAAGAAGGTAACGGTCCTAACCACAGCCTGCCCTTGTCAAGCTCTCCCTGCAAAGACTCTAGCCTCAGTAAAGCATGCCTGTGCTCACTCCCCAGCCCCTTGCCCCAAGCCACATCACAAGTGCCCCCACTTGCTTCCACTCCTGCTTCTACAAAGTTCCATCCAGGAACCAGCCACAAATCTGACTCCTGCATAAAGAATCCCCAGAGGTGGGGCACCTGGGTGTCTCTGTGGCTAAGCATCTGACTTGGGCTCAGATGGTCGTGATCCTGGGGTCCTGGGATCAAGTCCCACATCGGGCTCCCTGCATGGAGCCTGCTTCTCCCTCTGCCTGTGTCTCTATCTCTCTCTTCTGTGTCTCTCATGAATAATAAATAAAACCTTAAAAAAAAAGAATCCTCTGAGGCCTCCTTTGGGAAAGGATCTCTGTCTCCCTTACGCAGGTTCGGAAGTCTGCCTTGCCTCCTTTATACACAGCAGATGTTGTCTTATTGTGCTTTGCTTTATTGTGCTTCACATATATTATGTAATTTTTTTTTTATAAATTGAAGGTACGTGGCAACCCTGCATTAAGCAAGCCTGTCGACATCATTTCTCCAACAGTATTTGTTCACTTTGTGTCTCTGTGTCACTTTTTGGTACTTCTTGCAATATGTCAAACTTTTTCTTTGTTGTTATATTTTTAATGATGATCTGTGACCAGTGATTACAACTAGCTGAAAGCTCAGATGATCATTAGCATTTTTTAGCAATAAAGTATTTTTTAATTAAGGTATGTACATTGGTGTTTTTAGACCTAATACTATTGCACACTTAATAAGCTGCAATATAGTTCAACCGTAAATTTTATATGCACTGAGAAACCAAAAAATTCATTTGACTCGCTTTATTGTGGTATGGAATTGTGGAACTGAACTCACAATATCTGTGAGGTATGCCTGCAATTTGCCACACTCTCCCATACCAGAATACATCACACTTAGCTTCCTGGACCAGATCACACTCACCTGTACATCTTTTTGTTTTTTTGTATATTTTTTTATTGGAGTTTGATTTGCCAACATATAGCATAAAACCCAGTGCTCATCCCGTCAAGTGCCCCTCTCAATGCCCATCACCCAGTCACCCCAATCCCCCACCCACCTCCCTTTCCACTACCCCTTGTTCATTTCCCAGAGTTAGGAGTCTCTCATGTTCTGTCACCCTCACTGATATTTTCACTCATTTTCTCTCCTTTCCCTTTATTCCCTTTCACTATTTTTTATATTCCCCAAATGAATAAGACCATATAATGTTTGTCCTCTGATTGACTTACTTCACTCAGCATAATACCCTCCAGTTCCATCCACGTCAAAGCAAATGGTGGGTATTTGTCATTTCTGATGGCTGAGGAATATTCCATTGAATACATAGACCACATCTTCTTTTCCATTCATCTTTCAATAGACATCGAGGCTCCTTCCACAGTTTGGCTATCGTAGACATTGCTGCTATAAACTTTGGGGTGCAGGTGTTCCAGCATTTCACTGCATCTGTATCTTTGGGGTAAATCCCCAGCAGTGCAATTGCTGGGTCGTAGGGCAGGTCTATTTTTAACTCTTTGAGGAACCTCCACACAGTTTTCCAGAGTGGCTGCACCAGTTCACATTCCCACCAACAGTGTAAGAGGGTTCCCCTTTCTTCACATCCTCTCCAACATTTGTTGTTTCCTGCCTTGTTAATATTCCCCATTCTCACTGGGGTGAGGTGGTATCTCATTGTGGTTTTGATTTGTATTTCCCTGATGGCTAGTGACGTGGAACATTTTCTCATGTGCTTGTTGGCCATGTCTATGTCTTCCTCTGTGAGATTTCTGTTTATGTCTTTTGCCCATTTCATGATTGGATTGTTTGTTTCTTTGCTGTTGAGTTTAGTAAGTTCTTTATATATCTTGGATACTAGCCCTTTATCTATATGTCATTTGCAAATATCTTCTCCCATTCTGTAGGTTGTCTTTTAGTTTTGTTGACTGTTTCTTTTGCTATGCAGAAGATTTTTATCTTGCAATCCCTATCAAAATACCATGGACTTTCTTCAGAGAGTTGGAACAAATAATCTTAAGATTTGTGTGGAATCAGAAAAGACCCCGAATAGCCAGGAGAATATTGAAAAAGAAAACCAGAGCTGGGAGCATCACAATGCTGGATTTCAGGTTGTACTACAAAGTAGTACTAGTAGTACAAAGTTGTACTACAAAGCTGTGGTCATCAAGACAGTGTGGTACTGGCACAAAAACAGACACATAGATCAATGGAACAGAATAGAGGACCCGGAAATGGGCCCTCAACTCTATGGTCAACTAATATTCGACAAGCAGGAAAGACTATCCACTGGAAAAAGGACAGTCTCTTCAATAAATGGTGCTGGGAAAATTGGACAGCCACGTGCAGAAGAATGAAACCAGACCACTCTCTTTCACCATACACAAAGATAAACTCAAAATGGATGAAAGATCTAAATGTGAGACAAGAATCCATCAAGATCCTAGAGGAGAACACAGGCAACACCCCTTTTGAACTCGGCCACAGCAACTTCTTGCAAGATACATCAATGAAGGCAAGGGAAACAAAACCAAAAATGAACTATTGGGACTTCATCAAGATAAAAAGCTCCTTCACTTGTACATCTCCAGTGCCTAACTCAGGAACTGGAAGAGAGATGCTCAGGAAATGCACATAGAAGAAAGGTAGAAGTTGAGTGAGGTGGGAAGACAACTTTTACGTGAAGGTTAGCTGGCTTCCTTACATTGCTAGATATAGAAAGGACCACCCTTTATTAAATGCATATATGTGTCTGGCATTATTCTAAACACTTTATTTTATATATGAAAAGCTGAGGCTCAGAGCAGTTAAGTAACATTCCCAAGGGCACACAGCTAATTAGGCTCAGAGCTCTAATTGTGAACCCAGCCCATCTGACTGGTGTGTGTACTCTTTTTCTTTTATACTATTGTCTTCTTAGGTCGTCGACTATTAGAATCAAAAGAGACCTTAGAGATAATCTCATCTGGACTTCCTGAGGCCCAAAGAGGTTAAATCATTGGCCACAGGTCACCCAGCTGGTCTGTGGTAGGGCCAAAAACCCTTTCTCCTAATTCCCATCCCAAAACTTTTAGCATCTCCCCCAGCCTCTCCGAAGATCCATAACAATGTGTGATATTATCCTATCAACTCAAATCAGTAAGAAGCAGAGCACGATATTCAGGAAACAAGGTCAGCACATTTTGTCTCCCCAGAGCAGCTATAGGTGCATAAATATGCTTAGGAACCACACTAAGGAGGCAGTCAGCTCTGTGGACTCCCAGATGCTCCTCACATCCCCTGGAGGAGCAAGAACTCTTGGGAGAGCTTCTATTAAGCCTGTCAAAGCCTGCTCTCCAGATGGAGGGATTAAATGATGCCCATAACGGGACTTTCATTGCCTTCCTTGTGAAATTATTCATCCAATGGCTCTGATGTACGTGTCTTCACACCTCAGTAGCTTTACTGCCCATAAGGACACTCTGAGATGTTAAAATGCTTGCTTCGTTAGTGACAATACTTTAATGGCCAGGCAGGACCCACCATCACAGCCTCTAAGCCTCAGGACTCAACCAAGAATGGGTTGCTAGCCTCCTACCTTCCTCCTGAATGCATTTTCCTTTCCTCTCCTCTTCATCTTTGTCTTTGCTAGTCCTTCCTTGACCGTGTCCTCTCCCCTGCAAACATCCCCTGATTATCAACTCCTTGCAGCCAGCAGCTCTCTTCAACTTCCTCACTTGCCCATGGTCTCCCTGAGAAACAGAGCTAGGTCACGTGAGAAGAGCATTCAGCCCAAGCCTTGGAGGACCAGCACCCCATACCAGTTCTACCAGCCCTTTGCTGTTTTGTCTCCAGTGAGTGGCTTGGGTTCTCTGCACTTCTTTTTTCCCCTTGGGACAACAAAGATGCTATTCCAAGCTTCCTCCAACTATGCCATTCTGTGATTTTCTCCAAGCCATTCTGATTTGTTCACTTTCTGACCTCCACCACTGTATAGCATTGCTGTGCAATTTAGTAATTCATTACACACAGTCACCTTACCCAATAATTGTTTTCCATGCAGCCGCCTCTTCCTAGGAAATGTGTGACTGCTTAAAAGAGAGATGTGAGTCTGATATTCCTGACTTCCTCCCTGTAGCACGTCACATAGCGATGAAGAAGCATTTGGTGCTCGGAAAACACCTATAGATGAATTAGTTGCTTTCAGGAAGGTCTTGCCTCAGTGGTACCCCACCACCACCTTGCAGGGCAGAAGAACAAGCATGCAGAAAAGAAAAAAAATCCAGTTAGCCCTCCCAGTATCTGCCCAGAAAAGAAACCAGGCTAGGCCTCACAGGGAAAGTACATACCCAGGTGTCTGGGTGTGAGTGCTATGCCTGGCATACAGACCCATGGGATGTGGGGACAGGCCCACAGATACCCAAGAAGTGATGTAAAAGTGCATGGAAGTTTTGTGGAGCAGCAAGAATGGGGAATTTGAAGCACAGCAACTGAAGGCACCTCCAGATCTGTGTAACACAGTTAAAAATTGGTTCAACAGTTAACTCTGAAAACATGGCCCACCTGCCAGGTCATCCTTGCTACAGGTGGCAAGTTCTGCCAGGAGTGTGGGGGGTGGGAGGAAGCAGGGGGTGTCAGAGGTCACTTCTGTATGAGGGAGAACCATGCCATGAGGGATCAGGGTTGTTTTCTTCCTTTCTCCATTCTACCAACTGTGGGACTCCTGCCCTCATGGAATATTAGTCTGATGGTACACTGCCCCCACCCCCACCCCCCAGATTTGCTGGTTTCCTTAGAGAGTAGGCCCTGGAGCCGGACTATCTTAGTTCAGTCCTGGTTCTCTGCTTACTGGCCTAACTAGCTGTATAGTCTGGAGCCACTTGCTTTCCTTCTCTGAGACTTGGTTTTCTCATCTATAGAACTGCCATGACATTAATACCCACCCCCTAGGGTTGTGAGGATTATTTAAAGCCTTTAGAATGGTTCCTTACATGTAAGTATGATTGCTTCTCTTTTGTTCCATTTTAGCAAAATATTCCCCCCCCAGTAGCTGAGCACCCCTCCTGTGAGGTGTACCCATTAAGAACAAATTCAGCTTCCTATCTGCCAAGCAAATATGTCCTAAGATACAACTACGTGATTTAGCTTTGATGAATATTTTTGGTAGATATTTTTCTTTAATGATTTGTCTCACCTTTCAGCAGGAAATGGAGATATATTTTGCTTACAATTGTTTTAGGGGCAGCTGCGTGGCTCAGGTCATGATCTCAGGGTCCTGGGATTGAGCCCTGCATGGAGCTCTCCACTCAGCAGGGAGTCTGCTTCTCCCTCTGCCTTCACCCATCATCCCTGCTCATGCTCTCTCTCAATAAATAAATAAATAAATAAATAAATAAATAAATAAATAAATAAAATCTTTTTAAACATTTTACAAATTATTTCATTCTATCAATTATTGCTGCTCACAGTATGGCATAGGCACTGTCCTGGGCTTACATGGAGTCCTCAAGGTTGATGCATCTGCAGTCTTGTAGGGAAACAGGTAAAGGAAAAGCCTGTTCTGATACAGAATGTACCAGGTGCTCTAGCAGAGCTAGGAGTGCTTTGGATGCACCCAAGGAGGAAGAAGGACTCTTTATAAGACGGACGTCATTCTGTTGCAAGAAACAAAAACCCACTTAGTCTACGTAAAGAGGAATTTGTTATGAAAATATGGAAGTATGTTGCAAACACCAAAGGTGAGAAGTGTAAGTGAGCATTTATTCATTCAATGAATTTTTATTCGGGATCTACAGTATGTCAGGCATTGGAGATATAGCAGTGAGCTATAGAGACAAAATTCCTGCCCTCTCGGAGGTTATATTCTTATGGGAGGAAACAGATAATAAACAAAATGCCTAGGAGGAGAGAAGGAGGAAGGAGACCAAGCATCAGGGAAGGAAGAATGAGAGGAACAAGGACAGCAGTGTGGTGATGTTACACACAATGGTGCTGGAAAGCCTCACCCAGAAGGTCCTATTTCAACAAGATCTTGGAAGAGAGAGTAAGCCTTAGTGATTCAAGGGAAGGAGCATTCCAGGCAGTGGACTGGCAGAAGCAGAGGCCAGCGGCAGGGCAGACCAGCATGACGCAGAGCAGTGAGCAAGGGGAGGGTCCAGGGGAGGAGGTCAGAGGCAGGGAGGCCAAAGCATGGAAGGCCCCCATGGACTTTGACTTTTACTCTGAGGGAAGTGAAACCCCACTGGAAAGGCTAAAGCAGATTTCCTGTGAATTAGAGGTGCACATGAGAGAAAGGGAAGAGCCAGGGATGCTCCAGACTCACATACCCAGCTGGTCCGACTCCCTTCAAATCTCTTGCCCTTAGATCTCAAACAGGCATTGCCCACTTATTTGGATGAAGCAAGTCTCCTGATTCTCACCCTGAAGCCTCAGCTCTCCATAGTCCTCTCCAAAGACTTTTAATTCAAACCACTGGCAGATCTGTCTTCACCATCTCAAAAGACAAGGAACCTAACTCTCTCTCTCCCCCTCTACTGCTACCACCTTGGCCCCCCACTGCAGTCACAATTGCCTCAAGCTTGCACAATGGCCATGGCCACCCTGCTCCTGCTCCTCTCCACCTACAATTTATCCTTCACACAATAGTTCAAGTGATCCTTTTAAGCCAAAATCAGATGATGTTCTTTCAGTGGCTCCCCATTTTACTCTGAGTAAAAGCCAAAGCCCTTGAAATAGCCTCCAAGCCACCCCCTGCTCACCTCTCTGTCATCAATTCCATCACTTCCCAGCTGCCCACTCTGCTCTAGCCCCAAATGGCCTTTTGGAATTCTGTGAAAACACCACCAACCATCCCAACTTTGGGCTTTTGCACTTGCTGTTCTTACTGTTCCAGCTGCCTGGAACACTGCCCCTGCCTCTGCCCAGAAATCCTCATCATTTGCATCCTTATTTTATTCAGGTCTCTGCTCAAATATCCTGCTAGAGAGGCCTCCCCTGGCCACCCTCTAAAAAACAGCGCCTGTTCCAAGACTCATAATCACCCTTACTTAGCTCAAATCTTCTCCATAGTACTTACCAACACCTGACAACTTCATTTACTGACAGCCTGCCCCATTAGAATGTAAGATCATCATGAAGACAAAAATCCATCACTTGCATTTGTTATCTTACCAACGCCTTCAACAGAGCCTGGTCTAGAGTAAATACTCAGTCCATGTTTGTTCAAGGGGTACATGGATAGATGGCTGGGTGGATGCTAGAACTGAAAATTTGAAAGCTATCAGGAACCAAGACAGTTGCTTCTTTTGTCTATACACCACCTTTTGCTCCTCAACTTTGTCTCTCTCAAAGGAGCAAATCATATTAACCACAATGTTAAAAAATGTTCATTAACCACAATAACATTTTTGGTACAAGTAGCCATACGTTTTTTGGGAACAAAATCATACTATGTACAGATTCTTTGGGTAGAGAGTGTGGCAGGGAGAAAATAGGAAAGCTCCCTGGCATAGAAGTAACACATAAAGGATTTGACAAATAATTCAATATAAGAGATTAATAGAATCCTAAAGAAACCAGAGAATTCCAGAAAGTGCAGAGGAAGGGGTCTGGAGATAGAGAACCATTATGTATTTATAACACTAGCCTAGGGATGCCTGGATGGCTCAGCAGTTGGGCACCTGCCTTCGGCTTGGGTTGTGATCCCAGGATCCGGGATCGAGTCCCACATCAGGCTCCATGAGGGGAGCCTGCTTCTCACTCTACCTGTCTCTGCCTCTCTCTCTCTCTCTCTCTCTCTCTCTCTCTCTCTCATAAATAGATAAATCTTAAGGAAAAAAAATAACACTAGCCTAGGGTGTAGGGTGATACTTTGGGTAAGGAAGGCTGGAACACAGATCACAAAGGCCAGAGGAATAAGTCTGAACCTCATTCTGTAGACCGCAAGCTGCCTTTGCAATCAAAGGAGTGGATAATTATGGAGTGTTTGGTCACTCTTCTCTAAATGAGCTATCTACTCACAGACTCCTACAACCATATTTCAAAGCTGTACATTGATATAGTTTGGAGCCAGAGAGCTGAACTGCACTTCCCAGATTCACCATGCCATCTCTTGGCTGTGCCAGTGCCTCTGTCATTAGAGAGTATGCAACAGAGTTCCTCCTGGGAACAGAGGCTCTCCCCAAATCCAATTAAACATCATCCAACAAATAGAAATTAAGAATCCCTCATGAGCAGGAAAAGTAAACACCTGGTTACAGTCTCTGAGTTATCTTGTTGGCATGATAAAGTATACAAAGATGGAATAATTAATTACCTATTCATAAGAGGACACAATCGGGAGGTGGATTGTGTAATTCAGACCCTTCTAATTCAGTCGTCTTCAAACTTGGCTGCACATTTGAATCACCTGGATGATGCTGGGGTCTCATATATAGAAATTCTGATTAGGTTGGTTGTGCATGAAACTGTGGCATGGGGATGTTTTTTTTAAGATTTTATTATTTGAGAGAGCAGAGAGTAGGAGTGGGAGGAGGGGCAGAGACAGAGTGAGAAACAGACTCCCTGCTGAGTACAGAGCCAGACACAGGGCTTGATCCCAGGATCCAGGACCCAGGACCTGATATCATGAGCTGAGCTGAAGGCAGATGCTTTAACCAACTGAGCCACAGGCACCCCACATGGGAATTTTTAAAATTTCAACACAAAAGTATAGTTGAAAACCACTGCAGCAATAAGACACCTGAAAAGAAAGGGAGTTTAGTGGGTAGGAGGGATAGAGCAGGTCTTTGAAGGACAAGTACAGAGGTTGAGGTCCTATTCAGTGAGAACACCATATGGGTGAAGTCTTAGGAGCAGCCATGTGCATGGCTTGACCAGGTATATTAAAAGCTAGAATAAGACTGGAAAGGCTCTTGTCTTATAATCAAAACAAGACAAGATGTCTTTCCATATACCTGGACCAGGTGCTCAGCCCACTCTGGATTAGATGCTGAAGGCTTAGGACTAAGTCCCAGTTTCCTCAATTGATAACTTAGTAATTTGGGATAGTCACTTCAGTTGTTGCCATCCAGGGAAATATCTAAATTTTACTGGTAAAATAGACTGGACCACCACAAAAGAATGTTCAGATTCTGTTCTACATAAGGATTTTTTTTAACTGATGGAGGGTATGGAGGCTGAAATCCTACCTGGGACTCATTCATCAAGCCTTGCACATGGTAGGGTGCAGTATGGCCCAGAAAAAGGCATCTTATCGGTTAGCCACTGCTAAGGCTGGATGGTCTAATAATCACTTACTAAACTAAATGATGTTCTCTATTTCTTCTGTGAAACATCCAGACTGAGCCCACTGTCCCACTGAATCAGACAGACAATATGTCCTCACACTATTGTTTTCACCAAATGCCAGCCACATTTGTTCATAAACCTGGTTGGCCAATTATTGCCAACTATGTATTTTATTAAATATTATCTAAACTAATGAAATATAAGTGCAAAAAGATTTTATTTCTGTGGAAAGTAAGTTGAATATTTATGAAAATCAGGGCAAAGGCAATATACCTTAAAAATTGCTGTTCAGAACATAAAATGGTATAGCCATCATGGAAAACAGTATGGATGTTTCTCAAAAGATTAAAAATGGAAATATCTTGTGATCCAGCAATCCTACTTCTGAGTATTTATCCAAAGAAATAGAAATCAAGATCTCAAAAAACAAAAAAGAAAAGAAACAACAAACCCACACTCCCATGTTCATTACAGCATTATCTACAATAGCCAAAATATGGAAGCAACCTAAATGTCCATTGATGGATAAATATATTTTAAAAATATGGTCTAGGGAAAAGCGCTTAGCGGGAAACTCGGGCAGAACCACAGTAGGGGCAGTGAAGCCTCCAGTCTCCCAGAGTCACTAATAGAGGAGGTACACCCAGGGGAGAGCGCACCAAAGACTGTGGGCCCATCTCGGTAAAGGGCTGGAGCTCGGATGCGGTGGGGCATCTGGGAGAAGCCGGTGGATGGGGGGGGGGGGGGGGGGCGGTGCCCCTGGAAGGAGGTATCTTCCCCTTGCTGCCTTCGGGAGCTGCAGCCCAGGGAGCGCAATTCCAGCAGTACAGGCCCCGTATCCCAGGGTGCCGGGGGACACAGCCCAGATCCTGCACTACCCCCGGGACAGGCAGAGGCGGGGAGGGCCCAGGACAGTGAGGACTCTCCTGTCGAGGGTTGCCCCCAAGCTGTGCATCAGTGCTCCCCGCCCTAGGAGCATCCAGGCCAGTGCAGACTGGGAGACTGACTGCCTTAGTTACTGCGGGAGCTGATTCCAGAGCTGGAGACCTGGCCACCACGTGTGTTGTTGTTCCTCATTTCACCTCCTGCCTGAGGGAGGCGGGGCCGCCAGGGGACAGAGGTCTCAGGGGGTAAACAGCTTCCACTGAGCCCAAACTGGCAGGGGGCGGGGCAGCTCCCCCAGGTGCACACACCTGAGAATCAGCACAGAAGACCCCTCCCCCAGAAGACCAGCTGGAAGGACGGAGGAAGAGCAAGTTCTTGACCAAGCAGTGCTGGAAAGCTCCAGGGGAAGTTGAGAGATTATAGTATATAGAACTAGAGGGTACCCGTCCTTTCCTTTTTTTCTCCCTTTTTCCAGTACAACTCGTTTTTATATCAGACTAAAAATTTCCGATATTTTTTTCTCTTTTCCCACCCTAACTACAATATTTTACCACTTCTTCATTTTTAAGTCTCTTCCTTTTTGACTTTCATATTTCTACAATTACATGTCTTAGATATATTTTTCCACTTCTAGATTCCCTTCAACATACTCAATTTAATTGTGGGAGATATACAAGATATGTTTTTTGTTGTTGTCTTGTTTTTTGTTTTCTCTGCCTCATTTTGTTCTACAATGGTGGAAGTTAATCCTTCTAAAACAGGACCAGCATGCACCCAGAACCAAGTGGTATACCATGCTGGTTCATTCTGTGAGATTATATTCTCTCTTCATTCCCATTCTGCTGCCCTCTTTTATCTCATTTATGTTTTGGTGGTCAATGGTGGGGCTTTCTACAAGTATTGCTGGTTTATATAAATTTGGGACTGAGCATCTTCCAACATACAGAACTTAATATACTCAGAACCAAGCGGATCACCCCCTAGGACCCCTCAGGTAAACTACATTCTCCCTCCACTACAACTTCGTCACTACCACCATCTCCAGTCCCCCTCTTTTTTCTTCTCTTTTTTCTTTTTCTTTTCTTTTTTCCTCTTTACTTTTGCTTTCTTCTCTCTTTTTTTCTTTTTTTTTTTCTTCTTCTTTGGGATTTTTGGCCTTTTATTTACTACTTTGTATTAAAATTTGTTTTTCATTTAAGGGGTCTTTTTCCTTTATTTTGTTCTGATCTTTGTTTTCATTTTCTGGTTTCTGACCTTATCAGATCATCCAAGGTGAAATTTACTTAGGTTGTGGTTGATATTCTTGAATCATACAGCCACTCTGTACTGAACAAAATGACTAGAAGGAAGAACTCACCACAAAAGAAAGAATCAGAAAAAGTACTCTCTTCCACAGAGTTACAGAATATGGATTACAATTCAATGTCAGAAAGCCAATTCATAAGCACAATTATAAAGCTACTGATGGCTCTGGAAAAAGGCATAAAGGATTCAAGAGACTTCATGACTGCAGAATTTAGATCTAATCAGGCTGAAATTAAAAACCAATTAAATGAGATGCAATCCAAACTGGAGGTCCTAACAATGAGGATTAATGAGGTGGAAGAAAGAGTGAGTAACATAGAAGACAAGTTGATGGCAAGGAAGGAAGGAAGCTGAGGAAAAAAGAAAATTAAAAGACCATGAAGAAAGGTTAAGGGAAATAAATGATAGCCTCAGAAGGAAGAATCTACATATAATTGGGGTTCCAGACAGCACTGCTGAGCGGGACAGAGGGCCAGAAAGCATATTTGAACAAATCATAGCTGAGAACTACCCTAATTTGGGGAGGGAAACAGGCATTCAGATCCAGGAGATAGAGAGGTCCCCTCCCCCAAAATCAATAAAAACCGTTCAACACCTCAACATTTAATAGTGAAGCTTGCAAATCCCAAAGATAAAAAGAAAATCCTTAAAGCAGTGAGAGAAAACAAATTCTTAATTTATATGGGGAGAAATATTAGATTAACAGCAGACCTCTTCACAGAGACCTGGCAGGCCAGAAAGGCCTGGCAGGATATATTCAGGGTCCTAATTGAGAAGACCATGCAGCCAAGAATACTGTATCCAGCAGGGCTCTCATTCAGAATAGAAGGAGAGATAAAGAGCTTCCAAGGTAGGCAGTGACTGAAAGAATATGTGACCAGCTGTGCAAGAAATATTAAGGGGGACCCCGTAAAAGAAAGAGGAAGCCCAAAGAAATAATCCACAAAAACAGGGACTGAATAGGTATTACGATGACACTATATTCACATCTTTCAATAGTTACTCTGAACGTGAATGGGCTAAGTGATATCATCAAAAGGTTTGATATCATCAAAACCCTGATATCATCAGGGTTTCGGAATGGATAAAAAAGCAAGACCTATCTATTTGCTGCCTACAAGAGATTCATTTTAGACCTAAGGACACCTACAGCCTGAAAATGAAAGGTTGAAGAACCATCATTTACAATTCAAATGGTCCTCAAAAGAAAGCTGGGGTAGCAATCTTCATATGAGATAAATTAAAGTTTATCCTGAAGACTATAATAAGAGATGAAGAGGGACACTATATCATACTTAAAGGGTCTATCCAACAAGAAGACCTAACAATCATGAATATTTATGCCCCTAATGTGGGAGCTACCAAGTATGTCAATCAATTAATAACCAAAGTAAAGACATACTTAGATAACAACACACTAATAGTAGGAGACTTCAACATGGCACTTTCTGCAAATGACAGATATTCTAAGCACATCTCCAAAGAAACAAGAGCTTTAAATAAAATACTGGACCAGATGGATTTCACAGATATATACAGAACTTTGCATCTGAATGCAACCGAATACACATTCTTCTCAAGTACACATGGGACTTTCTCCAGAATAGACCACATACTGGGTCACAAATCAGGTCTTAACCAATACCAAAAGATTGCGATCATACCCTGCATATTTTCAGACCACAATGCTTTGAAACTAGAACTCAATCACAAGAAGAAATTTGGAAGAAACTCAAATACATGGAGGTTAAAGAGCATCCTAGTAAAAGATGAATGGGTCAACCAGGAAATTAGAGAAGAATTAAAAAAGATTCATGGAAACTAATTTAAATGAAGATACAACAGTTCAAAATCTTTGGGATACAGCAAAAGCAGTCCCAAGAGGGAAATACATCACAATACAAGCATCCCTCAAAAAATTGGAAAAAAATTTCAAATACAAAAGCTAACCTTGCACCTAAAGGAGCTGGAGAAAGAACAGCAAATAAAACCTACACCCAGCAGAAGAAGAGAATTAATAAAGATTCAAGCAGTACCCAATGAAATAGAGACCAGAAGAACTGTGGAACAGATAAACAAAACCAGGAGTTGGTTCTTTGAAAGAATTAATAAGATAGATAAACCATTAGCCAGCCTTATTAAAAAGAAAGGAGAAAAGACTCTAATTAATAAAATAGTGAATGAAAGAGGAGAGGTCACAACCAATATTTTAAAAACATATTATGAAGGAGCCTTGGTGTCCATCGAAAGATGAATGGATAAAAAGATGCGGTTTACGTATACAATGGAATATTACTCAATTAGAAATGACAAATACCCACCATTTGCTTCAACGTGGATGGAACTGGAGGGTATTATGCTGAGTGAAGTGAGTCAATCGGAGGACAAACATTATATGTTCTCATTCATTTGGGGAATATAAATAATAGTGAAAGGGAATAGAAGGGAAGGGAGAAGAAATGTGTAGGAAATATCAGAAAGGGAGACAGGACATAAAGACTCCTAACTCTGGGAAATGAACTAGGGGTGGTGGAAGGGGAGGAGGGCGGGGGGTTGGGGTGAATGGGTTATGGGCACTGAGGGGGGCACTTGACGGGATGAGCACTGGGTGTTATTCTGTATGTTGGCAAATTGAACACCAATAAAAAATAAATTTATTGTAAAAAAAACATATTATGAATGGCTATACGCCAATAAATTAGGCAATCTAGAAGAAATGGATGCATTCCTGGAAAACCACAAATTACCAAAACTGGAACAGGGAGAAATAGAAAACCTGAACAGGACAATAACCAGGGAGGAAACTGAAGCAGTCATCAAAAACCTCCCAAGACACAAAAGTCCAGGGCCAGATGCTTCCCAGAGGAATTCTATCTAACATTTAAAGAAGAAATAATACCTATTCTACTAAAGCTGTTCTGAAGAATAGAAAGGGATGGAATACTTCCATAGTCATTCTATGAGGTCAACATCACCTTACTTCCAAAACCAAAGACCCCACCAAAAAGGAGAATTATAGACCAATATCCCTGATGAACACAGATGCAAGAATTCTCAATACTAGCCAATAGGATCCAACAGTACATTAAGAAGATTATTCACCATGACCAAGTGGGATTTATCTCAGTGATGCAAGGTTGGTCCAACACTCGTAAATCAATCAACGTGATAGATCACATCAACAAGAGAAAAAACAAGAACCATATGATCCTCTCAATAGATGCAGAGAAAGCATTTGACAAAATACAGCATCCATTCCTGATCAAAACTCTTCAGAGTGTAGGGATAGAGGGAACATTCCTCAGTATCTCAAAAGCCATGCACGAAAAGCCCACAGCAAACACCATTCTCAATGGGGAAACACTGAGAGTCTTTCCCCTAAGATCAGGAACACGACAGGGATGTCCACTCTCACACTGCTATTCAACATAGTACAATAAGTCCTAGCCTCAGCAATAAGACAATAAAAGGAAATAAGATGTATTCAAACTGGCAAAGAAAAAGTCAATCTCTCCCTCTTCACAGATGACATGATGCTTTACATAGAAAGCCCAAAAGACTCCACCCAAGATTGCTAGAACTCATACAGCAATTCAGCAATGTGGCAGGATACAAAATCAATGCTCAGGAATCAGTGGCATTTCTATACACTAACAATGAGATTGGAGAAAGAGAAATTAAGGAGTCAATCCCATTTACAATTGCACCCAAAAGCATAAGATACTTAGATAGAATAGAAATAAAGATAGAATAGAAATAAAAATAGAATAGAAATAAACCTAACCAAAGAGGTAAAGGGTCTATACCTTAAAGACTACAGAACACTTCTGAAAGAAAGTGAGGAAGACACAAAGAAATGGAAAAATACCCCATGCTCATGGATTGGAAGAATTAATATTGTGAAAATGTCTATGCTACCCAGGGCAATTTGCACATTCAATGCAATCCCTATCAGAATACCATGGAATTTCTTCATAAAGTTAGAACAAATAATCTTAAGTAAGGTTTGTGTGGAATCAGAAAAGACCCTGAATAGCCAGGGGAATATTAAAAAGGAAAACCAGAGCTGGGGGCATCACAATGCCAGATTTCAGGCTATACTACAAAGCTGTGATCATCAACACAGTGTGGTGCTGGCACAAAAACAGACACATAGATCAATGGAACAGAATAGAGGACCCAGAAATGGGCCCTCAATTCTATGGTCAACTAATATTCGACAAAGCAGAAAATACTATCCACTGGAAAAAGGACAGTCTCTTCAATAAATGGTGCTGGGAAAATTGGACAGCCACAAGCAGAAGAATGAAACTGGATCACTCTATTACACCATACACAAAGATAAACTCAAAATGGATGATAGATCTAAATGTGAGACAAGAATCCATCAAAATCCTAGAGGAGAACACAGGCAACACCCTTTTTGAACTTGGCCACAGCAACTTCTTGCAAGATACATCAGTGAAGGCAAGGGAAACAAGAGCAAAAATGAACTATTGGGACTTAAGATAAAAAGCTTCTGCACAGCAAAAGAAACAGTCAACAAAACTAAAAGACAACCTACAGAATGGGAGAAGATATTTGCAAATGACGTATCAGATAAAGGGCTAGTATCCAAGATATATAAAGAATTTATCAAACTCAACAGCAAAGAAACAAACAATCCAATCATGAAATGGGAAAAGACTGAACAGAAATTTCACCAAAGAATACATACACATGACCAACAAGCACATGAGAAAATGCTCTGCATCACTTTCCATCAGGGAAATACAAATCAAAACCATAATGAGATACCACCTCACACCAGTGAGAATGGGGAAAATTAACAAGACAGGAAACAACAAATGTTGGAGAGGATGTGGAGAAAGGGGAACCTTCTTGCACTGTTGGTGGGACTGTGAACTGGTGCAGCCACTCTGGAAAACTGTGTGGAGGTTCCTCAAAGAGTTAAAAATAGAACTGCCCTACGACCCAGCAATTGCACTGCTGGGGATTTACCCCAAAGATACAGATGCAGTGAAATGGCAGGACACCTGCACCCCAATGTTTATAGCAGCAATGTCCACAATAGCCAAACTGTGGAAGGAGCCTCGGTGTCCATCAAGAGATGAATGGATAAAGAAGATGTGTCTATATATACAATGGAATATTACTCAGCCATTAGAAATTATGAATACCCATCATTTGCTTCAATGTGGATGGAACTGGAGGGTATTATGCTGAGTGAAGTTCAGTTGGAGAATATAAACATTGTATGGTTCATTCATATGGGGAATATAAAAAATAAGGAAAGGGATTAGAGGGGAAAGGAGAGAAAATGAGTGGGAAAAATCAGAGAGTGACAGAACATGAGAGACTCTTGAATCTGGGAAATGAACAAGGGGTAGTACAAGGGGAGGTGGGCAGGGGTTGGGGTGACTGGGTGATAGGCACTGAGGGGGACACTTGGTGGGATAAGTACTGGGTGTTATACTATATTTTGGCAAATCGAACTCCAATAAAAAAAAGTATACAAAGAAAAAAGAAAATATGCTCTATATATACACAATAGAATATTATTCAGCCTTTAAAAAGAAAGAAATCATGACATTTGCAACAATATGAATGATTCTTGAAGACATGATGTAAGTGAAATAAGCCAGACACATAAATATATTTTATAATCTCACATACACGTGGAATCTAAAATAGTCAAAGTCATGGGAGCAGAGAAAAAAATGGTCATTGCCAATGTCTGGAGAGAGGGGGATTCTGATTGAAGGTATAAAACTTCAGTGATGCAAGATAAATAATATCTAGAGATCTACTATACAGCATTATGCCTATAGCTAATAACACTGTATTGTATACTTAAAATTTACTAATAAGGTAGGTCTTATATTAAGTGTTCTTGACACACACAAAAAAGTAATAATAATAATGATGACAAGGGAAACTTAGGGAGATGACAGGTGTGTTATGGCCTAGATCATGGTGATGGTTTCACAGATGTATACTCATTCCCAAACTTACTGAGTTGTATACATTAAATATGCACAGCTTTTCCCATGTCAATCATATCTCAATAAAGTGGAGTTTTTTTCATTGTCATCTAATTAGGTTGGAATGAAACAATCATAAATGATTGGGGTAGATTATAACTTCTAGAAGAATTCTAAGCTCCTAATGCCTTGGAAGTATTTTACATTTTGATTTCACTTTGAAGAAACTAACCCTAGACATTGTAGCTGATGCATTATGCATGAAGCTTGTGTATGGAAAACAATGTACATCCCCAATTAGTAGATCCACACTCACATAAAAGACCACAGCAAAATGTTGGTGAAAGAGTGTATATTTATGTGCTTTGAGTTAAAATAAAAGGGCCAAATTATGTGTTATTTTATTATCAGCCCATTCAATTGGTCTTCCAAATGTTGCATCATTAGAGATGAGTCCTCCTGACTCTGGCAGCCTCAAAAGATTTTTTCAAGGTCAGATGAGAATGATGACTAAGAAAGCATTCTGTAAACAGGAGAAGGCTACACAAGTAACCATATAGGGAGTTGTTTGTTATCTTGTTAGATTCTGCTTTGCTTTTTAATACATGGTACAATGCTCTAAGCATCATAAGTGATCAATGAATTGTAATGAGGATGGGTTTGAACACCACTGGTTTCTCCCAACTACCCTTCTACACCAGCACCACCCTTTTGGTTGTCAAGATTCCCCCAGTCACTGCTAGAGGAATTATTCATTAAAGGATTGCTAGCAGCTGCTACAAATGAGATGGGCTTAACACAGTAGAAGTTTATTTCTTGCTCAATGTAATAATCCAGTGCAGTAGTTCCCAATTGACAGGTGTCTCTCCTTGATGTATGATTTAGAAGCCCAAGTGCTACTAGCCCGTAGGGCTTTAGAGTCCTCTACAGCCAGTCTGCAGATGAGAAAAGACAAGAGAGATTCCCAATGGAAGGTATACACACTTCATGTCTGCCCCTCACCATTGGCTCTGACATGACTAGACCTGGCTGCAAATCATTCTGGAAAATGCAGTCCCAAGTGAAATCTAAATAAAGTCTGTCATTTTGTTAATAGTAATTGTGTTTGCTTTCTCTAAATACAGCAAATTCCCCAATACCAAATGGGTGTCCACTGATTCAATTCAATTCTGATGCTGCCCAGAGTTAGGACAGACCTCACAGGTTCAAGACTCAGTCCTAAAAGACTGCTCCCACTTCAAATGTCAGCTGCAAGATAATGTCAGATGTCTAAAGGAGGAGCCCAGCCTACCCACACTGACAGCCTCTTAAGATCCTGCCAACTTGCTACAAATTTGAGGTTTCCACGACACCCTCCTCAAGTTTGATAATTCAACAGAATGACTAACAGAACTTAGGAAATCACTTTACTTATAATTACCAATTTATTATAAAGGATACAACTCAGGCACAACCAAATGGAAGAAATACACAGGGCAAGGTATTGGGGAAGGGGAGAGCGTGGCACAAAGCTTCCATGCCCTCTTCAAGTGAACTACTCTCCCAGCACACTGATGTTTTTTTTACCAATCCAGAAGCTCTCCTAACCTTGTTCAGGAGTTTTTATCAAAGCTATGTAACATAGGCATGATTAAGTCATTGACCATTGGTGATTAAACTCAATCTCTAGCCCTTCCTTCCACAGAAGTTGGGAGGGGCTGAAAACACTAACGCTCTAATCACATGCTTGGTTCTTCTGGCAACCAGCCCCCGTATTAAAGCTATCGAGCCCAGATCACTACTACCAAGAACCACCTCATTAGCATTAACTCTGGTGTGGTCATAAGGGGATTTGTTATGAACTACAAAAAAAATTCCTATCACACAAGAAATTCTAAGGGTCTTAGCAGCTGTCTACCAGAAACTAAAGATGAAAACCAAACATATATTCTTCTATTATATCATAGTGTAGCACAAATAGGTTTCTTATAGGTTTCTTAGGGGTTTCTTATAGGTTTCTTAGATTTAACAAATATACCAAGATAATGTAAAATACTAACATTAAGAAAAAAACAAAGAAACACAGGCAGAACAATGAAATTGGACCCCTATCTACACCACTTACAAAAATTAACTTGACATGGATCAAAGACTTAACGATAAGACCAGAAACCCTAAAATTCCTATAAGAAAACACAGAGAAGAAGCTCATCAGTATTTGCCTTGACAACGTGGGGAGCCTGGTTGGTTCAGTAGATTGAGCACCTGACTCTTGATTTCAGCTCAGGTCATGATCTCAGAGTTGTGGGATCAAGCATCCTATCAGGCTCCATGCTGAATATGGAATCTGCTTGAGATTCTTTCTCTCCTTCTCCCTCTGCCCCTCTTTTCACTCACATTCTCTTTCAAACAAACAAACAAAAAATTGTCTTGGCAATGATTTTTTTAACATGACACCAAAAGTGCCAACAACAAAAGCAAAAATCAACAAACTGACAACATTAAACTCAAAATCCTCTGCACAACAAAAAAGCAGGTAACAAAATGAAACAACAGCCTACAGAATGGAAGAAAAGTTTTGCAAACCATATATGAGATAAAGAGTTAATATCCAAAATACATAATGAACTAATACAACTTAATAATGCCAGTAAAAATTTCTGATTTAAAATATAGGCAAATGAACTAAATAGACATTTTCCCAAAGAGGACATCCAAATGTCCAACAGACACATGAAAAAGTACTCAATATAACTCATCATGAAGGAAATGCAAATCAAAAACACAATGAGATATCACCACATGCACCTGTTAGAATGGCTATCATCAACAAGAAAAGAGACAGAAGATGCTGGCAAGGATATGGTAAAAGGGGGATACATTTATACTGTTGGTGGGAATGTCAGTCCAACCACTATAGAAAACGATATGGAACTTCCTAAAGATAAAAAATAGAATTACCATATGGTAAGTAATTCCACCTCTGGGTATATACCCGAAGGAAATACTAGGATTTTGATGAGATATCTGCACTCCTATGGGTATTGCAGCATTATTCACAATAGCCAAAATATGGAAACAACCCAATGCCCGTCAATGGATGAATGGGTAAAAAAGATAAGGTACACCAAAGAAAACAGAAACACTAATTACAAAAGATATATGCACCTCTAAGTCTAATGCAGAATTGTTTACAACAGCCAAGATATGAAAGCAGCTTGAATGGTCATTGATAGATGAGTAGGTCAGGAAGATGTGGGGGATACACATATAATGGACTATTAGCTAGCCCTAAAAAAATGAGATTGTGCCATTTACAATGACATGAATGGACCTATAGGGTATTATGCTAAGAGAAATAGGTCAGACTGAGAAACACAAATACCATACGATTTCATATATGATATCTAAAAAACAAAGGAATAAACCAACAAAAAGAAAAATTAGACCTACAAATATAGAGAACAAACAGTGGCTAGAGGGAAGAGGTGTGAGGGCTGAGTAAAATGAGTGAAGGGCGGGGGTAGGAGATATAGGCTTTTGGGTATGGAATAAATAAGTAATGGGAATAAAAGATACAGCATAGGGAACATAGTCAATGATATTGTAATAGCATTGTGTGGCAACAGATGTCCCATTTGTGGTGAGCACAGCATACTAAAAAAATTTTTTTGAGATGTGATACATATAAACAATGGAGCATTATTCACTCTTAGGAGAATATCCTGCCATTTGCAACATGAATGGACTTTAAATCCATTATGTTAATGGAAGTAAGTCAAACAGAGAAAGACAAGTACTATAACACTTACCTGTGGAATCTGAAAAGGTCAAACCTGTAAGAAAAAAAAACCAGTAAAATTAGTGGTTATTAGAAGATGGGGGGATGTGGGACTGATCGTGTTTAAGGGTACAAATGAGTACTAAATCAGCGTGAGAGATCTAATGCACAGCATAATGAACGTAGACAATAATATTGTTGTATAATGATGTGATGTGATAATTATTGCTTCAATGCAATCATATTACAGTATATAAATATACCAGAGTAATATCCTGAATACCTTAAATTTATAAAATGTAACCTGTCAAATTTATCAAATAAAAAATAAAATGTAAAAAAAGATATTAACATTAAGGGAAAATGGGTGAGAGGTATATGGGAACTCTATTGTCTTTGCAACCTCTCTGTAAATCTAAAATTATTCCAAAGTAAAAAGTTGTTTGTATAACCATACCTGCACTAACTCAGTCCAAAGCCCATGCACCAAAGCAAATGATACCTTCACTTTCCTGAATCTGGTGAATTCCAGGCATTCAAGAAATCTACCTTGGCCCTCTACATCATAGGGACCTTCCCACTGTCACTCTCTGTGAGTCAGCACCACATCAAGTTTTAGATCCTTCCTTCCTTTCCCCTAGTCCTGATAGGTCTGGAGCTGAAGGATCTAAAGTAGTCAGCAAACCATGGCTTAAGGGCAAAATCTGGCCCACAGATTAAAGTTTTATTGGAACACAGTCATGCTCACTCATTTACATATTGTCTATGGCGCTTTCATACTATGAAGGCAGAGCTCAGTAGTTGCAACAGAGGCTATAAGGCCTGCAAAGCCTAAAATTTTTGCTATCTGGTCCTTTAATGAGAAACTTGCAAACCTCTGCTCTATTAAATTGGACTCTCCCTCCCCAAAGAGGCACTATTCAAGGAAACTAAGTTCTATGGTTTCCTCTGGCTGCCCATGAGAGGGTGCTGCCTGGGGAAGATAGGTCTCTGTCTCAATCTCTCTCATACATATACCCACATGTATATGGGGTACATACCCACATGCTATAGACTGCATGTTCATATCCCCCAGAGAATTCATATGTTGAGACCTAATCCCCAAAGTGATAGTATTAGGAGGTGGGGTCTTTGGGAGGTGAATAGGTTATGAGAGTAGAGCTCTCATAACTGGGATTAGTGCCCGTATAAGAGAGAGCTCCCTTACCTTCTCCAATCAGGGGGGGACACATAGCAAGAAGACATCCATCTATAAACGAGGAAGGGTCTTCACAGACACTTAATGGGCTGGTTGCCTCAATCTTGGGCTTCCCAGTCTCCAGAAGTGTGAGAAATGCATTTCTGTTTTTTATGAGCCATCCAGTCTCTTGTATTCTGTATAGCAACCCAAAGGGACGATGACACCCACATGCATAATACTCTATAAAGACAGCAAATCAGTTAGATTTTCCTAAGCACCCACTTAGCATCAAGGGAGGCTTCTGAGCCATAGGAGAGCTCTCACCAGTGGTCACAGTTTGAAAACACCTTAATGAAAGGAGCTTTTAAACACATCCCTGTGGAGTGCTTCCTTGCAGGGGTGGCTGGTGCCACCTTGTCAGATGCTTCCTTTCATGCAGGTGCCCCAGAGCAGCAGACTTGAGATTGTCTTCCTACGCACAATAGGTGGTGCTTTTTTGTTTGGGTGTTTTTTTGTTTGTTTGTTTGTTTGGTTTGGTTTGGTTTGGTTTGGTTTGGTTTGGTTTGGTTTGGTTTGGTTGGTACAATTTTCCTTTAAAAAGTGCAGTTTCCCTACCAGATTTAGGTTGCTGTCTGAACAGAGACAGAGCACAGAATGGCTTTTAGCCAAAAACTCTTTGGGGAAAGATGAAGTTTGTTCTTTGAATCCCCCCCAGTTAGCAGAACAACTGAAAAAGAGATGTTGCTCAGTACAAGTTTGTTTGTTGAATTGCATTGAATAGAGATGAATTATGAAATTGCATTTCACACCTAATGCAAACCACAAAACCCTTTTCATCAGTTTCAGGGACAGATGTGGTAGCTTCTATTTTCCCAGTTAATGTTTTAATGTCTAACTCCAATCTGTATAGATTTGAAGGCTGATGCAAAAAACTTACCAGCTATGTGACTTGGGCAAGTCACTTAACCTCTCTGTACTTCCAGTTCCTCATCTGTTAAATACAAGTGATGAGGGCACCTTCCTTAAAGAACTGTGATAAGGATGACATATAAAGTATCTGGAATCATGTCTGGCAAATAATATTAACAAGAAAAGCAATCTCTTAAGACACACCATGCTACTGTCTATGAAATATGAAACATCTAAGAAACTAGGGATGCGTGGGTGGCTCAGCAGCTGAGCATCTGCCTTTACCTCAGGTCGTGATCCTGGAGTCCTGGGATCGAGTCCCACATTGGGCTCCCTGCTTTTCCCTCTGCCTCTGTCTCTGCCCCTCTCTCTCTCTCTCTCTATGTGTGCATCTCTCATGAATAAATAAATAAAATCTTAAAAAAAAAAAAACATCTAAGAAACTAGGCAGTTTTGTCAGTACAGAGAGTTTACTCAGTCCTCATTCCAAATGCCATGTGGAGAGAAGATGTAGTCAATGATCAATCCACTAGAAGGTGGATTGGGTGGCATCACTTTGGGTGTTCATTTTTTCTATAGTTTCTGAACAGTGCTACTTTTGAAAACTGTTCCTTCCAGGAAGATGAGCTCTTTTTTTTTTAACTTATTTATTTATGAGAGACATATATAGAGAGAGAGAGGCAAAGACACAGGAGGAGGGAGAAGCAGGCTCCATGTCGGGAACCCGACGTGGGACTCGATCCTGGGACACCAGGATCACGCCCTGGGCCAAAGGTAAGAGCTAAACCGCTGAGCCACCCAGGGATCTCCGGAAGATGAGCTCTTATCCACCTTTGCAATGATGTCCTTGGGTCCTTCCAGAGACCGTAATAGTCTCAGACTTGTATGTCCAAGATTACAGCATTTTTTAATTCACAGCTTTTTAAGTTATGTTTCAGCCATTGAGCTCAGAATATCACTCCATCACAGTGGCTAGATCCAGATATCACCAGTGGTCACCCTTCAGTGACCTATCCTTCTAGAATAAATGTCTAGGCCCTGGTATTGAGAACTGTTAGGTTTTCTTTTAATGATCTGCAGAGAAAATTAAAGACAGACGAGCCAGGTGGTAGGTTCGAGAGTGCTTTAATGGGGAGCACTCCCGGGGGAGGTTCTATGACTCCGAGAGGCTTAAGTCAGGAAAGTAGTGCTATCAGTCATTTTGAGGTCCCCAGTCTTGCCAGCCCAACAAGAACCACCAGCCCAGAACCCCATCCCTTCATGAGAAGTTGAACTAAGAGGACTCTGTGTCTTTTTCTTCCGATAATGTCTATTCTATAGAAACTTTCTTAAGCCAAAATATCTTAAGACATTTTAGTATTATAGAACCTCCAAAGAGAAGAGTCATATATAGTATTCCCTTTACTCCCTAGGGAATGCATGGTTCCTACACACATCTGCCCATCTCTCTCCAGAACCAGCTCTACTTATTGAAGATATTGGAAGTGGTAGACTTTATGAGGCCATGAATGATTCTACCTGCCTAAAGAGAGCTACTTGGGAGTTTAGCTTGGAAGCCAAGAAGAGCCAACTAATTTGGGAAGTGGCTTAAACTTATCTGCTCTTAAACTTAAATTATTTTTTTATTTTATTTTTTATTTTTTATTTTTCTTTCTGCCTCACTAGTTGCTAGCTACCCTTATTTTTCTCCTGAAAAGTAATTTGTGGAGTTAAGATATTTCCCACCTGTGAGATCTATTCATCACAATTTTTTTAAGGTTTATTTGAGAGAAGGATGAGAGCATGTGTGAGTGAGCAGGGGAAGGGAGAGAGAGAGCGCGAGAGAGAGAGAGAGAGAGAGAACCCCAAGCAGACAATGTGGTAAGCATGAAGCCTACTGTGGGGCTTGATCCTAGGATGCTGAGATCCTGACCTGAGCAGAAACCAAGAGTCAGACACTTAACCAACTGAGCCACCCAGGTACCCTTATTCATCATGATTCTTTATGTGAACCTCTGAAAGGGCATAGGGTCATGTTATCTTGATCTGTGTATTTCTTTTTTTTTTTAATTTTTATTTATTTATGATAGTCACAGAGAGAGAGAGAGAGAGAGAGAGCGGCAGAGACACAGGAAGAGGGAGAAGCAGGCTCCATGCATCAGGACCCCGATGTGGGATTCGATCCTGGGTCTCCAGGATTGTGCCCTGGGCCAAAGGCAGGCGCCAAACCGCTGCGCCACCCAGGGATCCTTGATCTGTGTATTTCAAACTCTTAGTGTACTTCCACATCACATTTCAGTTAAATGTTGTTCTCCTTCCTAAATTGTGTCTGAAGTTGACATAAAGTTTTATTCTTGGAATGCTTATGAACATCTCAGATTTCTTTTGAGGATTTTGTACTATCATATTCAGAAATTATACAATTATGGTTAGAGCCCTGGAAGGTACACTGGTCCATTTTCTGCTTCTTAAGAAAACTTTCATTCATTCACTTAACATTGGTTTGAGTGACAGCAGTAAACAAGACTAGCACAGACCCTACCATCAAGGAACTCACAGTTCCAGTGGGGGAAGACAGACAAATAAACCAATAGTTACAATAAAGGGTCATGAGGATTATAAAAGAGCAAAATCTGAGAGTATGTGGAAAGGGAAACTAATCCTGCCAGAGGTAGGGAGGTATAAGGGCAAGGAAGTTGATTCAAAGAGGGTGGATCTCAAGCTGCATCTTAAGGGCAAGGATTTAGTTGAAGAGGAGAAGGTGGACATTCCAGACAGAAATACAAAATGTACAGCCATATGCAAAGCATCCCCTGTGCATGGTGACTTACAGGAGTGTGATATGACTAGTGCAGAGCCCTGGTCAAGGCAGGTGAGCCTGTACAGCTAGGAAGGGTCCTCACATGTTGGGAAAAGAAAATTAGATTGTTCTGCAGAACACAAGTTTAAAAGTGACAACCCATAGATTTATGGTTTCCATGATGTTTCCAAAATAATATTTTACTTGGTAAATGTATCAGCTTCTATACAGCAATGGATAACCCATAATCTTAGGGGCTTTCAACAAATTGCATTTTCAGGATGCCTGGTAAGTCTCAGCGGAAGAGCGTCTGCCTTCAGCTCAGGACATGACCCCAGGTCTAGGGAGAGTCCCACACTGGGCTCCCCACAAGGAGCCTGCTTCTCTCTCTGCCTATTGTTGTGCCCAAGATTACGTATCCGAGAAACCACCAAGGAGCCGACACCGATGCAAACACAGGAGGCTTTATTTACAAGCTCGAGCTTGGGTCCAAGTGTACCTGACACAGCGGAGCAGGGACGTGGACCCTGAGGTGGGTTTCAGCTTAGTTTTATGGGCAGGTCTAGGGGACCTCCAGAAGGGGTGGAGGAATTTCTCAAGTTCTGTTTACATTCTAATATGGGGCTTTCAAGGGCATTGAGTTCTGTTCTCATTCTGATATGGGGCTTCCTGCCCCTGGCTTGGGCTCTGTTCTCATTCTAATATGGGCTTTCTAGGGCGTTAAGCTGTAAGCTGTTTTTTTGTGGGTTTTTTTTTTTTTCCTGTAACTGAAGTAATGTAAATTTCAGCTCTTATTCACAGGGGCCTGGGATGGCTGTACTTGTGCTAATGCTGAACTTAAAATGGAATGGCCTTAATTTTCTCGGCCTCCACACCTATGTCTCTGCCTTTCTCTGTGTGTCTCTCATGAATAAATGAATAAAATCTTTAAAAAAAAAAAAAAAAAAGCAAAACAAAACAAAAAACAAATAGCACTTTCTTCTTGGTCACATTCGGGTCAGTTGAGGTGTGATCCCAGCTCTGCCCCACAGGGTCTATTTATGCTGAGGGGGCAACCCCTGTCTGGGAGGTGCATTCTTGGAGCAGAGGGAAAAGAATGATAGCAGAACCATGCCATGGCTCTTAAAGCTTCTGTTCAGCAGTGGTACACATCAATCCCACCTCTATTTCATTGGCCAAAACGTGCCATGTAACAAAGCCTTGGGTCCCAAAGGGCTGGTTAATATAATTTCTTCTGCAAGCTGGGCCTAGTAAAAGGGCATAATAAGTATTTTGAACAAATTATTTTATTTACCACTGTAGCCAATATTTAAAACTTGACAGATGGCACAGCAAAGGCAGGATTGCCAAGTTTTATTGAGACAAAAAGTCAAAATACCTGGTGATGAGAGGCTCTGTTTCTATGTGCCAGCAATTGGTTGGAGCTGAGCTCTAGCCACAGATTTGAGGTCAAGGAATACCAGTCACCAGTTTATCACAGTCCCCACCACCTCCAGCTTTACTCACTCACTCATCCATTCGCTCATGTTACCTGTCTGGCCAGAATTATGCACATGAACAAGAGGTAGCTACCCAAGGAGGAAAGTGACTGGACCAGACAGTTTCAATTTGAGACTCTGAAATTGAGGGAGACCCCAGAGCAGAGCCAGAACACCAATTAGGAAGTCACGGCAATCACTCATAATCTAATCTAAGCATGTGGCTTATAAAAAGAAGGACCAAGGGCTCTGTCCACTATCATCTGAGGAGCAGCCAGCTGGAGGCAGCCAGAAAGGACCAACAGAAGGACATCTCTGCCAGTTGCCTGGGGGCAATGAAGGTGTGATGGGACCAGAATAAAAATGGACACAGAAAGCCTGGGTTTAATAGCATGTCTCCACTGCACCCCACCCCGAAGAAAAATGTACCTGTTTCCAACTGAAGCTGGACTCCCACTGGTGACTCTCTCAAGGCTGGGGCGGGGGCGGGAGGACAGTCTAACAGGTGTCATTAAATACCCAATTCCCTCTGCAATTTTCTCCCCCTACCTTCCTACCCTCCTTCCCCCCAGCCCGCTGTTGGCCTAAATTGAGTTTTCAAAAGGCGGAGAGGCTCTGTGCTGGTTTTTGCTGAAGAGCATTGAATTCAATAAAACATAATTATTGATTTAATTAAAATAGTTGCTCTCTGAGAAGTGAAGCTTTTTTTAATAGGCAGCAGAGATGGAAGAGCCCTCATTCATTTCCAGTGTAGCTTCTGAAACAAATCCGGGCTGCCTTTTTAATAGGCCAATTCTAAGTGCGGCTTTGAAATGGATCCTCCAGCCATTCAGATGCGGTAATTCAACCAGTGAATAAGGTGCCTTTCTCATTGGCTGCCTTTCAGGACTGGAAGGGGAGGCGCTGTGAGCCCCCCTCCCCCCAGCCAGACTAGGAGATGAATAATTCATTGTCCTTCTTCTGGGGCCCCTCTGTGTTCCTTTCTGCTTCCTTGTAACTTACATTTAAAGGAAACGTCACATCCTCCCGTGATCTCCTCGGAGAGAGGAGCTGCCCCAGAGGACCACATCCTTCTGGGGGTGGCTAGACCCTGGCTCCCCACCACCGGGCAGGGTCAGACCCCCCCCCCCCCGCCCCCAGAGGGCAGCGCCCCCGGAAAGAAACAAGAGGGACAGTGGAGGGAAAGGTTGCCTTCCTTGACACCTTGAAGCAGAATCTGTAAGGCCACCATGAAGGCAGCCCCCCACCTCCCACAACACTCCTTCGGCACCTGCCACTCTGGGGAGGCAGGCCAGCAAGCCGGGGCACACACTCACATTCAAATCTATTAACAAAAGAGAATAATGATGCATCCTCGGAGAAGACATTAATGAGGTGATGACACATTTTTAATTAAATGCCTTATGTAAATTATTAATCCATTCCTCCTGGAAAGATAGTGCCATATTATAAATGTAAGACAAGGTGATGTCTCTCTCTCTCTCTCTCTCTCTCTCTCTCTCTCTTTTTTTCTCTCTCTCTCTCTCTCTCTCTCTCTCCCTAGACCCTGGTAAGGCTCTTTAGCGTCAACTGCAGCCCTGGGAGGGGAGCTGAAGCTCCCTTTCTTTACCTCCTGTTTGTGTCAAATCTGTGTGTTGACTCAGGCCTCAAGCCCCTACAGGGAGCCAGTGGGACTTGTGAGCATGCCCCTTGGGATCCACGTGGCCTGTTTCAACGTGGAACCGTGAGGGGGAGGGCAGGGATGCCTAGGTTTTTCAGCAGCCTACATGTGGTGCACACAAGGTGGCCTATTTGCAGGCAGGCTGCACCCTTGAGCAAAGATTGCTCTTGTCCTTAACAATTGCCTGCCCTCCCCTTCCTGCTTTCCAGGTCGTTGCCTATGGACCTGGACCTGCAGTTGCTCTCATGTTCACCTGAGGTTAGTGGGGCCATCACCGAGTTCCCAGAGTCTTGCAATAATTACCTGGTGTCAAATTGCATGCCACTGACATGCTCTTAGATTTAAAAAAAATTTTTTTTAACTAAAACAACAATTATATTCATTGTTAAATAAAACTGGCATATATTGAGTATTTCTCTGCCAGGTACTCTCCTAAGTATAGAGCATATATATTAACCACCTTTATCAATTGTCCTGTGGATCAGATAATTATTATTATTGTTAACACACCCATTTTACAGGTCAAATATGTCCAAGATCACAAAATTGGTAATTGGCAAAGATAAAATTCAAATTCTGGTCTGTTTGACATCACTATACTGCTTGCTTAGGACTTCCTAACATGAAACCTGTCATCCTCATCATTATTAGTCTGCAAATGAGCAAGTTAAGGCACAAAGAAGTTAACTGTCCTGAAATAACACAACAAGGAAGTAGAGGATGGTGTTTGAATCCAAATAGTCATGATCCATAGTCCACACACCGTAAGTTTAGGGTAGGACATCAAGTACTTACATGCCATCCACATGGCTGCAGAGGGGACCAGAGGGCCATATGTTCCCAGTCATTGTCATCACAGAAATAAGCAGATGGAGTGGGAAAAATCAGTCTCTTGGTGGAGACAGGGTGTCACCATTTTTCTGCAGTCATACTGAGACCCACCAGAATTTTAGGAACAAGTTTCCAGTTCTCTCCACCCTCTGAACTTTATTCTGGGCCCTCTGCCTTCACTTCACTCAAATCTTACCTCACTTCATCTCAAATCTCCTTTGGAAATAAGGACATATTCTGCTTTCTCACAAGGAGACACCAATGATCACGGGGAACAGGGGACCTCAATAACCCAAAAGGATAACATGCTTTTCTGCCTTGCAAAGGTGAACTCTCACTCACCTACTCACACTTCACAGAAAAGTAGCCAACAAGGGGGAAGATAGCTACCTGAACATTCAGAAAACAGAAGGAAGTAAGCCAAAGCCAAGAGAAGGAGGTGCTGTAGAGACTTTCACTCTAGAAGCCATCAACTATGCAGGTACTAAATGTATAATTATTGCATATAGGGAACCATATGCAATGACATTTCAAGAGCAAGTATTATTGCTTCCATAAAAAGAACTATGTCAACAACTTTAAATGGTTTCTGGCCTTTCCTCCTTAAGCCAAGTTGTCAATGTGTGGGAAAGACACCCTCAAAATGGTTCTCCATTAGTGCCACAAGATAGTAAAAAGGCATCTCCCACAAGGATGACATTGGAAACACTTAAAATTGACAAGCCCATTGAAGCCATGACAGGCGTTTATAAAAGATGTTTGGAAATGTACTTCACAAAGAATCACTTCATATCTCACTCACAGTCTGCCCGGCCACATCCCTAAAAGCAGCTTACAGAATTGGTCATTACCTTATTTAGGTAATATATAGGATATTAAAAACCGATAGCCCTGACATTTTCCTTTACAAAAGATTGAACCTCCAACTAGATTTTTTGAACTTGTGCCTCGAAAGGAAATTTTTAAATGAAGTGCTAAATTACTCTTATAAAGTTAGATTGCATTTTCCTCAGTTTGCCTCCCTCTTCTCTTCTTATAATTTTTTAAACCTCTAATAATGTTTATTTTGAGACATTAGTGGAAGGGAGTTCATAATTGTTTGGAGTTTAGAATGTATCTCAGACAGGAAGTAGAAAGGTATGGGGGAATTGTGGGGAGGACCGAATTAAGTCCCTGAGCCAGGATTCTCCTCCAGGCTTTTCTGCTGAGAGTGTAAGTTTTAGGGAACTAAAAATTTAGAATGTCTTTGTTCACTGCTCAAGTTCACAACCAACTGGGTCAAAGGTCACAGGCTCAGCCAATAGTCAGGGAAAGAGCAAGCACCCATCTTATTATTGAGAAAGTTTGCTGTTGGGTCTCACATTCTTGCATTCCCTCCTAAAAGCTGTGTGATCTGGGGCAATCTACTCAGTAACTGTACCTTCCTCCTCTGGGTTGTTGTGAGAATAAAATAAGAAAATATCTTGTCACATGCTCCACACAATTGTTGGCACATGGTAAGTCCTGAACACTTGTTTGCTCTTGCTATCGTCTTCTCACACATGGAACCAACTAGTGCAGCTGGATCCAAATAATGGTAGAATTTTGCACACGCCCCTCCAAAAAGGTAACATGGATTTTGAAAGTGTTGCGATTTTAATTTAGGAGCACAAAGATAATCATACCCCTTGCCAAGGCAAAAAAAAAACAAAAACAAAAACAAAACTTGAATCCATAATTGTTTTATGATGCTAATTTCACTTTTATAGACATGTTGTGAGTTCTCCTTTTCAGAGTCTGGTATTGATTGTTCTTGTGTTGTTAACTCATAACCAGACCATATTTGAACACATAAACTTTAAGAGAGATAATAAAGAAGAGACACACTCTTGCATAAGCCTTCTTTCTCCTGGTTGAGTGGAATGCTTAAATACTTAAGAGATCTATGAAGTTATGTGACCAGCCATTAAACCTGGATTGTGGTGATTTGGAGGTCACTGAGCTTCAGTTAAACTGCTCCACACTGGTCAAGTCACATCTGGACTATCTTAAATTCTAGGGCCATTTTTAAGAGCATTATTAACAAACTGGAGCCCATCTGGTTAAGTGGACCCAGTATAATATGTGAACACATAACCATAGTATGATTCTGATTCCAATTCCAATGTAGGATGGGAGCGAGGTCTCTGCACCAGTAGAGAAATCCCAAACACCAACTGTGTGTCCCACAATTCAAGTCACTATCTACCTGGAGAGAGCGTCAGATCCCACAGATTAGGGACTCAAGCCCACAGGACTGTCCCCATCATCAGATGCCAATTGTAAGTCTGGTTGTTACCTGTGCATCTGACCAAACTGTTCATATTTATTTTGGGACGTTAGTGGAGGGGGGTTCATAATTGTTTGGAGTTTAGAAATGTTTGGAGTTTAGAATCAAACCCAAAGACCACCTCCTTGGGTTTGATTTATTTGCTAGAGTGGCTCACAAAACTCAGAGAAACATTGTACTTACTAGATCATCAGTTTATTATGAGAGGATATAACTTTCATGAGGTATAAGGAAATAAAACTGTGCTTCCATGGTCTTTAAACATGCCCCTCTTCCTGAATTCCCAAATATTCATCAACCCAGAAGTTTTCTAAACCTTGTCCTTTTGGGTTTTTATAGAGGCTGCATTCCATGGGCATGATTGATTAAATCATTGGCTATTGGCTGTTGATTCCATCTCCAGCCTTCCTTCCCTCCCTGGAAGTCATGGGGTGAGACTGACATTTCCAACCCTCAATCACATGATGGGTTCTCCTGGCAAACAGGCCCCAGCCTCAGGTGCAGTCCAAAAGTCACCTCATTAATAAAATAGAAGATACCTTTATGACTCTCATGACTTGGAAATTCCAAGGATTTTAGGAGCTCTGTGCCAGAAATGGAGGTGAAGATACATATTTTTGTTGTTGTTATTATTATCAATCACAATATCACACATAGCTCATGAAGAACAGTGGAGAGGCCTGGGGAGCTCAACCTGGGGAAAAGAAGGCACAGGGGATCTTGAATTCACTAAAGAATTGTCACATGCCAGGTGGATTTTCTGCTTATGGTATGACCCCCAATATAGAACATGTGTGGAAATTAAAAAACAGATGGCATGATATAAGTGCCCAATATCTCCAAAGTTAAGAGGTTCAGCCAGAGGTTGAATCCTGTTTTCACCATTTCCAAGTAAGATTCCCTAAATTCACATTATCTCGTAAGGCCAAAGAGATGACTTAAAAATGTGTAGTGATCCACTTGAAAGGATTAGGAATGGTGGCAGCAGTGGCAAGAAGACTAGAATCTCTTCCAACTGTTTTTTAAAACATGTATTAGCAAAAAAATTAGGAAGCCAATTTGATCATTTGATTGTATATGTTTCTAATTGTAATCCCTTAAGTAATCTTAAGCAATTCATTTAATTTCTTTGATTTTTCTGGAGTTGTTCTTCTGTAAAATGGGGATATTAATAAGATTTGCCTTCCCAAGATTTTGTAGGGCTCAGGAGAAATAAGATATATAGTAATACTTTGTAAGAATAAAAAGCTACATAATTGTTGGATATTATTTTTAGAAACTTTCTAATTATTAGAACTGTCTTCAAAGTAGTTTGGGGCTTGGAGAAGATGGAGAGAGCTCCCAGTTTCATGAGGGCTTGGGGGATTGGTTTACTCTGTTTAAAGAAGATTCAAATATTGAATGGAATAAGTCGTAGAAAAACAAAGACTGAGATGCTGAGATTTTCATGCAGGAGGCCTATTGCAAGTGCTCTAGAGGACAGCATTCCTAAAGAAAAAAATTATTCATGACACTTGTTAACTAACTAACCACAGACAGATTTTATGTAAGGGGAGAGGGGATGCTCCATTCGGGGTTTTGTAGCAGGGGGAGAGAAAGAGAGCCCAGCTCCTTACTCAACAAGGAAAAGTAGGAACTTATTGCCAAGCAGCACATTGGAGGAAGTTGCTCAGAGGAAGCATGAGGGCTGAGGGGCATTCTGGCTATACCAACCTAATAGGACTCTTGCAGAAGGCAGGCCGGCAGGACCAGACATCGCCTAGGGAAGGTGTAGAGTGAGGAGCCTGGATCCTGGCAGAGTCTGGGCAGCACAGCACAGAACCATTACAGTAGTACTTAACATATGCAACAGTAACAATATCAATATTTAACAGTATAATAAATTAACATTTATTAACTCCTTTGTTATACTAAGTTCTATGCTAACCCCTCCTCTGATACATTATTTTGTTTAATATTCGCACAGACCCTAGAAGGTGTCATAATGGATGGATCACTAGTTATTACCAAATTACAGAATCAGAGAGGTTGAAACTCTCACTCAAGCTTGCACAGTGGTCAGTAACAGATTCAGAATCTGACACCACCCTGTCAGACCTCAGAGCCTGCACTTTTCATTTTTTGGAAACAATCATATTGCCCAAGGGCGTAGCATGTTCATATAAGTTTTACATGGAAGATATCTGATGGCACAACTCTGCTGGGTGGGACTCATTCTCCCCATTTCCCAGATGAGGAAGCTAATGCCCAGAAATCTCAGATCATCATAAAACATGCCCCAGATTGGATTCCAACCCAGGCTCACCTGACTCCAGTCCATTGTGAGACACACTGGGTCCTCCACAAGAACCGTTGTTCTAAAAATATCACATTTCAGGCCCAGAAAGCTAAAGATGGTGCAGGTCTGATGCTGCTTTAATGGCCCCAAGAAAGTGGAGGGAGTAGCAAAAATGATCCTTGCAGGTGGCATGAGGTACAATGGCCAAGGACTGTCAGACGTCTGGTGGAGAGGTTTGGAGGAACTCACGATAACAGAAGGGGGCTCTGTCTTCTCCAGCTGCCCAGGGATACCATGGCCAGAGGCAGTAAAAATCTACAATTTGTCTTCTATGTATCGCTATCATCACCACTTCTGAGCAATCGCCCAAGAGAGAGGAATCTAAACCTCTGACCTCCCTCATCACAATAGAATTACATTCTCTCTGGGATTGAGAAAAACATTTGCCTCCCAAGTCCTGGGTCTCTAAGTGTGAGGGAAATGATCATCAGGTCCATCCTTTCCTACGTGATCACAGCTCTACTTGGGATTTCAAAGTCCTCCTGCACCTCCCATCACATAACCTCTACTATGAGTCACTGAGGCTGCCAGAGGAAAGCAGAGAATAGAGAGATAACAGCTTGAGCAGGACAGCCCCAGGAGAGTTTCCATAACTCCTCAGGCCAGCAGGCATGCAATATCCACGCTTTTGGTGTCCTATTTCTTTTCTTTTTTAAGATTTTTATTTCTTTATTCATGAGAAACACACACAGAAAGAGAGAGACAGAAACAGAGACAGAGACACAGGCAGAGGGAGAAGCAGGCTCCATGCAGGGAGCCTGACGTGGGATTCTATGCCAGGTCTCCAGGATCACACCCTGGGCTGAAGGCAGATGCTTAACTGCTGAGCCACCCAGGGATCCCCCTTGGTGCCCTATTTCATCCCTCATTTCCTGCTGACCTCACCTGGACCTATTATGGACTTAGTGGGGGGTAGGGGAGAAGCATCAATTTTAGAGGAGGTAGACATGGTTTCAATACAGGCGGGGCTGTGTGAACTTAACATATATCTCAACCTCTCTAGGCCCAGTTTTTCACATCTTAAATGAGAATAACAAGAGCAGTGTTAGTAAAAGTGCCTGGTCAGGTGGGATCCTTCTAGTACATACTTAAAAACAAAACAAGATGAAAAGAAAGCGTGAGTTCTCTCCACCCTCTCTCCTTCTCCCTCTCTGTCTCTCTCAGATAATATAAATGTAGGTACAATCAATACAGAAAAAGAAGAGATTTCAGCACAAACCAAGCCATAGGGTGGAGAGAAGCATGTAGTTAATAGGCTACCCAACTATATTCTGATCTTAGTTAAAAGTCCTAGGAATTTTTTATTTTATTTCATTAAATGTCTGTGAGGCATCTCTTATGCCTGGGACATAAAGGCAAACAAAGACATCACCTCAAGGTGCTCACCCAAGAACCTGTACTCACGTTTCTGTCCCTTTCAATCACTTGATGGAACCCAGAGAGTGTTGAAACCTTCGTGTCATTCCCCAGAGTGCTGTAGATGAGCGCCTTTTTTACTACTCACTGAAAACAAGCTAATTAGATTTTTTAGACTATTTTTTTTTTGTCCTCCTGTCCATACCATAGTTGCAGTTCCAAAAGAGCCACATTGTCATAGCTGCCTAACTCACAGATCAAACTTGGCTATTAATGATTCAGTTGAAAGATTCTCTCTAGGGGCTGGATTTGGTACCTTAGCAGACAGGTGGGCAGCTTCCTTGGTGCCCCCATTTGTGGGAAAGAACAGAGATCTGTGTTTTGTCCTAGAAGGAACTTTTCACATACAGTCTGACAGAAGCAGACTTCAGTGGTTACTCTAACCATAGATCCTACTGAGAATTTGAGGAAATTGTGTTCCCATGGCCCCCAAGTGAGGGAAAACCAATTAAAGCACAAGTCATTATTATATTCCGAATATGGGCCAAGCTGGGTCCCCTGACACTGATTAACCTATTAACTACATGTACTAGAAATTTGCCGTCACATGGTCACTCAGGAAAGTCAGTCTGTCCTGGAAATTCAGTAAACAACAGAGGTCAACAAGCCCTGGGAAAAGTCTTATAGGTGGAAAGAGGGCTGCGAACTCTGACAGATAGGGAGAGAGAGGCAGATGAAGACAGATTGCTGGATCTTCATGCAAGACCCTCACTATAAAAAATATTTTAAAAAAAGCACAAGAGAGGAAAAAAAGGAAAAGAAAGAATAAAGTGGAAGAGACATGAGAGGGGGTACACACTGAGCTCATACTCTATGTCAGGCTTGGTCCCTCTGCTTTCCATATGTGCTCTGCTCTGTGCTGTCAGACCCATTTTATAGAAAATAGATTCCACGAAAGTAGTTTATGTATGGTCACATAAACCAGAAAGTAACTGGGCTCCAGAGTCATCTTCCTAAATTTCAATTTGACTTTTGGGGGACAGAGCTTACTAGAGTTCACTTTTTAGAACGTATCATGTCTTGAGTTTGTATATAAGGTGGGGCTGATCCTAAGACATCTCAACTGCCTTATCCACAACCATGCCAATTGGGTTTTTTTGTTGGTTTGGGGTTTGTTTTGTCTTTAGAGAGAAAGTGTGAGCAGGGAGAAGGGCAGAAGGAGAGAGAGAATCCTCAAGCTCCCCACTGAGCCTGGAGTCCCACCTAGGGCTCTATCTCTTGACCCTGAGATCAGGACATGAGCCAAAATCAAAAGTCAGATGCTCAACCAACTCAGCCACCCAGGTGCCTTCCATGCCAATTGTTTTTAAAACTGGTAGAAAATATGGAAGAACCTTCTTTGGGATTCATCAATGTGAAGGAGAATGGGATTATCATGTTGGTGGCCAGAGGAACCTGATGAACTCTGGCCCCAGGGCTTGGCCCTCAGGATGCAACCAGAAGCAGCCATTGGTCTATTGCAAGAAGGGGTGGTGCTTTCGCAGAACTTGTAACCTACAGGAGGTAAGTGACAATATAACTGCAGTGAGTACTGAGTGCTACAAAACATCCAAGAGGGGAAGTGGTGGGAGAGCAGTGTAAACTGCTCCAGATTGATCAAGGATACCAGGGAAAGAAGATTCTGGGCAGAGGGAACAGCTCACATAAAGAGGGAATTTGCTTGTCACAAAGGAAATCAGGCAAGTCAATGTGTCTGGGCATCATAAATGAGGGGGAGAGATTTGAGGCCCCACCTATCTCTTCAAACTGGCTATGTGAGTGCCAGACTTCTTCCTCTGGGCACCTCGCTCAACTGTTTCCCAGCCTTTCTTGCAATTAGGTGTGGTCCCATGCCTGAGTTGTAGACAGGTGGTACGCACGTCTCTCTTCTGTCTGCCTTCCCCCATCACCACCTTGCACCCTCCAGGTTCTTCCCATCTGCCAGCTGGAGAAAGTCAAGCCTAGTGACCTTGGAAGCCAGATGTTAAAGACGATGATGAAGCCGTAAGACAGAAGGAGCTTGGCTGACAGAGGCCTACCACTCTGAGTGGTGAAGACATTTACAAGTCCTTAGTTATCTAAGCAGACAGAATGACCCACACCCTTTCGAATTCTGCAGCTCTTAGGGCAGCTGTATTAACATAGCCTTACATATGCCACCAAATTCACTTGAAAGAAATGTTTGTCATGCAACTTTCCACAAGCTAGGCAAAGTGAGAGACACTGAAGATGCAGAAATCTGCATATCAAAGTCCCTGCCCTGGGAGGTCTCGCAGTGGGAGTCACAAAAATGATGACAAGGAGTTTCACTACAGTGTGTGTGTGTGATAATCACTGTAATTGGGAAATAGAAAAAATAGTATGATGAGAGCACAAACAATGTAGTCATGGACTCTGCCTGGGGGCTCAAGGAAGTCTTCACAGAGGAGATGACAATTGATTTGGGTTTTGAAGGATGAGTAAGAGTCTTCTAGGGGGAGAAGGAGAGGGGGAGCATTCATTTGGAGGAAATAGCACATATGATGAATCAGAAATCTATCTCCTTTAAATATCAGGGAATCAATGAAGAACTGTGTCATGTATATAGTTCATTCTTATCTCCATAATCATCTGGTAAGCCCCTTAGATAGCAGGAGATGCTTTTAATCTCTTTTGTATTGCTCAAGTTCTGTACATAAGAATGAAAAAGAGAGAGTAGGGAGGAAGAGAGGCAGAGAGAGGGAGGGAGGAAGGCTGTATGACACAGTGCAAATGGCTGCAGACCATACATCCACCCTTAGTCACCCAGGGCTGTTCTCACTGCTGAAAAAGAACCTTCAGGTTTCATGTGAGTTTTATTTACCCTATGTCGGTGTTCATTCCACACCATCTCACAGCTGTTTGAGGCCATTTCACTCACCACTGGAAGCATGATCAGGCCTGAAATGAAAGCTGTAAATAGAGCACGTTGTATAGTAAAGTTGGATTTAATGCATAGTATGTTTTATTAATGTTACAACATTTACTGTATATTTAGAGTTGCCATTGATTTTTATTAAAAAGGGCACTTTTATTACAAGCACATGATGCCAGCAAACTAAAAACCTCCCACCCGCCAAAGCAAATTCGGGTTAATTTTCTGTAAGTGTTCATGAAAAGCCCGGCTAGATTTAGCTGGAATTAGATTATCCCTCCTAGTAATACCCCATCCACATACCTCTGCATGAAGGATAGAAAAAGGAAACAGATAGCATCCTCACCTGGACCAGGAGGGATGCCAAAGTAACAGAGAGACACTTTATTGCATTTTTTACCATAAAACTAATGGCTAAATGACTCCAGCTGCAAGTCAGCTAATATGCCAAGGATATGAGAGAGATAATCTTTGGGATTCTGTAATTTTATTTGTTTCCCACCAACTTTGCCCCTACAATAAACAGCCCAAACCTGAGATTTCACTGTAAAATTTCCTGCTGCTATACTTGTCTTCAATTTCTCTCCCATCTTTTTCCTGGACCCACAAAACCATTTCTGTGATTTGGAGATAATAGAGTATACCAATATGGTAGCTACTAGCCTCGTGTGGCTATTTAAATTTAATTACAAATTTCCTAAACTAAAAATTCAGTTCCTCAGTCACGTTAACCACATTTCAAGTGCTGAATAGCCACATATGGCTAATGGCTACCATATTGGACAATGTAAATATAGAGCATTTCCATCATTATAGAAAGTTCTATTGGATAGCACTGCTCTACATCATAGGCCCCCTCAAAAGCATAGAAATAAGTGCCCACCTTGCTTGCATGATATGTCCTACATCCACTCATTCTTTTCCCCTTTCCAAAACCCACTTGTATAATTCATACCCACCCCCTGCTTATGTTTGAGTTCCTTTGGCTTCTTCCCCTGGCTCTAGTCCCTTCCAGCTTCCAATTCACAACCTTCAACTCCAACCTCATTCCTGCCTGTACTTCCAGACTTTCCTGCACACTCTTTCATTCATTCAAGATTTGCTGAATAGCAATAAGTATGGGGCACTTGCTTGCCAGGTGCTAGGGATACAAAAACAGGGCTTTGTTCCTTATCCTCAAGAACATCACAACCAAGCAGAGAGCATTAATTATAACCCTCAGTTGTTGAACAAGAATTCACAAATATTATTTCCCTACTTAAACACCTTCACTACTTATTTCTCTACTTAAACACCTTCAAGAGATCACTATTTACCAAAAGAAGTGGTTAAAATATTTGCTGTAAATTATTCAACCTGCATAAACACTTTTCTAGACTAATCTTTTGCACATTGTAAGAGGAATAGAAAGTAGTTGACCTATTTCACTTTCCATTAGAAATGATGTTTCTTTTCAACTTTTATAAGTCAACACTTTTGAGAAGTGTATTTACTTCCTAATTAACAACTGAATACCATAAGACATAACTCAGAAGGAAGAGGTATGAGGTCTTTCCCAGGGAAGACTCCGGGGCCGTGGGAAAGGCTAACGTTTGGGCCAGCCCCAAAGGTAGTTTGAGTAAGTGGATCCTCAGAGGACATGCTGAGTTACAAAGGTTCTTCTATTAGTTTACATTCCATTGGACCACCTTTACTCAATGCCACAGCTCTGCTGCCAGACCCATCTGGAGGAAGGAGGAGCTCCTACAAGCCCACTCAGGCCAACAAAGGAGACTTCTGTAAGTTCCTTGATATGGTAATGGTTGTTGTTACTGTTATATGTGTCTAGTGAGGCATATAGTAATCCTTGCTTCTACTTGGCATTCTGGAAAGATGAACAAAGAGAGGAAGTAACTGCCCTCCACATGAGAACAACCTCAACAAAGACAAGCTATGTTGCTCCCAGACTCATTTGGCTATCTATAGTGCTATCCACCCCAGAAGGGTCAACCAATTTTTTTTTTTTTAGGGTCAACCAATTGACTGCTTTCTCTCCACCCAGGAGCAAGATCTGGAAGTAACCTGCTGAGCAGCCTCCGTGTCTCAGGCCACCTGGATAGGAGCCTGGCACCTTACCTGGTTGCTGTTTAGAACATCCTTTCATGAGTTGTGATATACTTCCAGTATACTTGCATCAACTCAGACCTCTCAGATGTACCTATTCTATATCCAGTTTATTTCTAGAACAAGAGCCATCTGGGAGTCTTTTCACCCACCCTGCCATGTGTACAGGATACCTACAGGACTGAGGTCAGCTAACCATGGACCTTGGCAGCCGTACCACACAGTGGCTAAGAGTATGCCTCTGAAGCCAGGTGGCTTGGGTTTGGATCGGGAGTCCACTATTAACTGGCTGTGGAATTTTGGGCAGTCGATTCTCCTCCTCTCTAATCTTCAATTTTCTTATCAATAAAGTAGGGGTACCTATAGTGCTAGTCCACAAGGCAGTTGGGAGGATTCAATGAGATAATCCCACTAATAATCAGACATTCAGCACAGTAATTCCTGGAGTATGCTCAGTAATGGTTAGCTACTTCTTTTATTAGACCAGAATTTGTCACTCTGTGGGACTTGGGAATATAGACGGCTAGGCCTTGAAGGGCAGGGACCTTCTATCTATCTGGGTCTCCCCAGTTTCTCCCTTCCACAGGATACAGAGTGGTGATGAATTGGCCTACTGCCAGGAGAGAACTGAAAACCCTGTCTAAGACTTCAGGAGAGCCAGATCAGCAAATCTGGCCTATCAGCAGTAGGCAGAGGCAATAGGGAGCTTCCTACCATCTCTTTGCTACTATCACATGAGCTTGAAGGCTTTAACTCATCCTGAGACTGACTCTGAGCAGAGTTGCTTCATGGCAGGACCTGAGGCATAACCCAAGAAGCAGCAATTGTAAAACTAGGACCCTGCCTTCAAAGAGTATTCTCTTCGCTATCCTGTTACCATGTGGAGGGCTCTAGGACCTATGGCTTTTTTATCTCCTCTTCTCTGGGATGCTGAGGAAGCCAACAGTTGAATGAAGTCATCTCTTCAAAGCTAACATCTCTCTTTAGTAATTTAAAGTTTGGGTGCCTCCAACGCATTGAAAAAAAATGAATAGTTCAACAATGCTGTGACCAAAGCATAATGACATATTCATATTCACGATCTGTCCCTGTCATTTGCCCCACATATTATCTTTAAGACAGGTGAAAAGTTTCCAAATGGCCAAGGTCAAAATCTGAAAATCTCCCCCAGGAAACAGTTTTTCCACAGTAACTTGTTAGAGCCAAGAGACTTTCCACTGAAGCCAATCCAGAAAATCTGGTACTCAGAGTGACAGAAAGTCCTAGGGAAGTCCTAAGTAACTTTAAGAATAGCTGGCTAACCTGTGTATTTGAGGTAGGGTATTCTTTTTATCATGCTCAGTCCTCTGGTTATCATTGTCCACTAAATAGATTTGCCCCCTGAGCTCAGTGACAACTGAACTCAACTGATGCCACTCTTCACCTCTCTGAGCTCGTCATGACATTGCTCCAAACAGAACACTGATGCACTAGACACAAGGGACAGTTAGTGTCCGGGGACTTATGGGTCAGGCCTAAACTCCATCCCCTAGTCATGAGACCCAAGCCTACTTTTCCAGGTGCATTCTCATTGGTGCTCTCTGTCCCAATCTCCTTTCTCTCTGGTCTGCAGTTAAGTAATAATTTTCCAGAACTCTGAACTTGGCACATAAGATACCTTTACCTACAATCCCCTTCTTTGAGTCCTGGACAACTCATGCTCCCTCCAAGGCCAAGTTCAATTGTCATTTCCTCAGGGAAGCCCATCAAGACTCCCTGAGTCAGAACTAATTCTCCTTCCACCTTTCTGATAGTTCTAACACAACTTAAGGATTTTTCTTTTAATTATATTTGAATTACTAATCCCTTCAAACTTTGTTGAAAGAAGTATACCTTCTCTAGAAAAATACTTAAAACCACACATCATTTTCTAAATCATTTTTGAGCACTCAGGGATCTCCTGAGTTCATTGGTGGATGAATCACAAATTTGCCTTATTTTTTCAGTCACTTGCTATCATTCATACCTGTGCCATGCAGAATATGCTGGGTAATCAGATGTCCCCTGACACAAATATACCTGCCAAACCTGCCACTACTAAAAGGTGGTAGGTAGAGGTAGTCAAAAATGCCTCTTGAATAATTCTTCCTTCACATTCAGAAACCCTTGTCAGGTGTTTATACTCACACTTCTGACACCAAATGTGTGGAGATTTTTCTCTCACACCAGCCAGAATTGGTTGGTATCCTCAATTTGGACATAACTACCTGGAGTTATTGCAGACTCTACAGGTCTGAGGGCTCAGTCCCACAAGCGTACATCTACATCAGATGCCAGTCACAAATATCAGATCCCCAGGCTACCCACACTTCTTTCTGACTTGGTTACAAAATCTGGGGGTTCCCACAACCTCCCTTTTCTGGTTGGAGAGTTTCCTTGAGTAGTTCACAAAACTCTGGAAAGCACTTACTTAATATTATCTGTTTGTTATAAAGCATATGAATTAACAGCCAGATGAAGAAGTACATAGAACAAGGTCTGGAAGGGTCCCAAGTACAGGAAACTCTGTCTTCCTGGAGTTAGGGTATGCTACTCTCCCAGCACATGGATTTGTTCTCCAACTCAGAAGCTCTCTGAACCTACTGTTCAGAAGGTTTTATTAAGGTTTCATTACATAGCCATGATTGAATAAATTATTGGCTATTGTTGATTAGCTTAATCTCCAGCCCCTTTACCCTTCTAGGAAGTTGGGAGGTAGGGCTAAAATTCCAAACTCTTAATCAAAGCTTAATATTTCTGACTACCAGCCCCCATCCTGAAGCTGTCTAGGGGCCCATCACATCATCCTCATCACTCAAAACCTTCCAAGGATTTAGGAGCTTGATGCTAGAAACTAGGGACAAAGAGCAAATATCTTTCTTATTATACCATACCTTCCCTGGGAGCCTGTTTTTTGCTTCCACTATGAAACTTTTCCCTGGCCTCCCAGACTGATTGGAAACTGCCTGTGTCCATGGGGGACAGAGACAACTATCAGAAGAGGAGCATGATCAGCTGTTTAAGTATCACATGCCATTCTTGTGGGCTTCAAAAGTTTTGAAAACTGTAGAGGGCTGTATAAGAGTACAATGACTCTGTTGATGGAGACTGAGGCTCATCAATTTGGTGATGGCTGCACTGTTGTATTCCTTCAGATACCAGATGCCCAACCATCTAATCTAGGCTCACTAGACCCCACACCAGACACTCCCTGTGTCCTGTCTGTCTGTCCCCCTGTCAGGGAATGTGTTCTCCCCTTAGGATGCAAGTTTCATCCCCTCCTGGCTAGAAGCCAGTGAGTCTGACTCATCATCCTTCCATCTTTTAGGGTACCCAGGCTGTTGTGTTATAAAGAGAGGAAGGGCAGGTGGAGGCTGAGAAACTCTTTCCATCTCCCATCTGGACCACCCTTCTTCCATGAGGGCTTGGCTCCCATCTGCACATACAGATGAACACCAGAACTCACACTCAGAAGGAAGAAGGGATTTGCTCTCTTGTTTCAAATGCTTTGCTGCTTGTGTTTATTGGCCCATTAATTATCTGTCTGTATCTTTTAACAGTCTCAGTCCTGGAAAAAAGCTGCAGACAATGATTCCAATGTGACTTTTCAGGGTGATGGAAATTACAAAGTTGTCCAGCCTGGGAGAACGTCAGACAGAGTAACAAGGTTCTAATGTAAAGCACAGGGCAATTAGCAGGGAGATTTACCTCCCTGTCTTAAAAGCATTTTTATTACTTAATCAATCACAAGCAATTTCTAAACAAGGCTGGGGTTTTACAAGGAGCCATAAATCTTTCCCATTTGCTTCCAGGAGAATGAGCAGGAAAAACAGACATGACATTCCAGAAGGGACATTTTATCAATTAAAACAAAAGTGGGACCCAAGTCACTTGGGAAACAGAAAGTGAGGAAGAGGGAGTCACAGGGTCACAGGAGTCCAGGGAATGGGTTGATGTTTGGTCTTGACTATGGTTTCACATTCAACTTCTCTCTCCCTGCACATGTGGAGGAAGGAGGAGCAAGGAACACACAATGAAAGAAGCCCCCAGAGGTGGCTGAGCAGATTTTCTGCATTTTTTTAAGGCAGGTAGATTCCCAATGATAGCCTTTCTCCAGCCCTCAGTTTCTTCACCTGCAAAGTAAGGAACTCAGATTGGATTACATACCAGTGATTCCAAGTCCCACTAGCATGTCAGAATCACCAGCAGTGCATTTTAAGAACACCATTGCCAGGTTCCTTCCCTGACCAATGAAATCAGACTATCTGAGGCTGAATTCAATGGTCTTTGATCTCATTCAGTTCAAGCTTAAACATCCAAGCAGAGGACCATATTTTGAAAATGAAATGCATCAAGTGGGCTCAGCAATTCATGGAGACATTCAGTTGGTGTGTGCATTCTTTCCTTTGCTCCATGGGCTCTTCCTAAGCTGTTCTATATACCACATCTTGGGCTGGTGCATGAACATGTGTGTTTCCTTGCTCCATCATGATGCTTCTGTGAGAAACATCTCAGTGGTTCTCATCTGATTAGAGACATGATTCCTGGAGGTCTCAGCTGGCAGGTGTGGAGGTTGAGAAATGCTGTCCACAGACACATGGTTAACATCTATCCACACTATTGACTTACTCTTCCCTGCTTCTCAAGACCTCAGTGGAGAGAGTGAAGAATGACAATTATTCCCTTAAATGGACTTGGCAGAGAATTGGACTGGCAGAGACAGGGTACCCAGAACCTAATTCTGACACCTCAACTGGCTGCATCATCAGCAAATGCAGTGGAAACCAGGTGATGGGAACCAAGAGACAGAGCAGGACAGAGATGATGATGTGTCTGCCTTAAACATTTTCTGGGGCCCATGCTGGACCTCTCCCTTAAATCACCCCCTTCAACAGAGGGTCCTCTGAGAGCAGGGCCTCCCTATTACATCACCCAAAGTCAACTTGTTTTCTTCAGTGAATATTATCATTTACCTCCCAAATGTTGATCCAATGTACCTGGTTTCATCCTTTTATATATATATAAATTTTATCCAAGACCCCACACCAGACAGATTTGGAAGAAAACATATTTTCTTATCTTAGGCATATGGAATTCCAATCAAAATCAAATGTTTTGATCTAATAAGATTCCCCTTTATTCTTCTGGACTCTTCTAGCATTTATCTACCTTTTATATGGAATATATCTCATCAGGACTTTAATTACAGTGTTTGTACCGTGGCGTCTTTTCTACTAGACTATCAGTTCTTGAGTGCAATAGAAAGAACAAGTTTTTGGAGTCACATAGATCAACCCCAGCTCTAGTCCTTAATTGTTTGTGTGGCTTTGAGAAAGTTATACGACCTTTCTGAGCCTAAGTTTCTGAGTCTATAAAGTCAAGGAAACAAGACCTACCTCAGAGCATTGGTGTAAGGATGAAAGCAGAGCTCCTAAGGTAATCAATGTCCAGCCTAGGGTGTAGTGCTTGGGACCTAACGGGTACTCTTGCCAGGGTCCATGGCCTGAAGAGCACATGATGGTACTCTGGTCAAAAGAATGCAGAACACAAACCCAATTTCACAGAGGTGTGAGGAGCAAAGAAAGTTCCAGCATCAGGAGTGGGAAGGGCCAGGGCTGTCTGCTGGGAGAAAGCAGGCCACACAGACAGGGCTAGTATGTCTGGTTATTGGGTGAGCAGGCACATTGGGAAAGCTCCCATCTGTGGCAACCTTTTTTACATATTTCCCACAGCCAGGCTTCCACACAGCTTCCTCTGGCATTTTTCAGCATCACTCAGCACGTCATTTCAATAGTACTATTAAGAGTATACTCAGGTAGGATGACCCCCTCCCCCCTCTGATTATACACACATGTGCACACACATGCAAGCCTGCCACCACACAGAGGGTACATGGCAGCGTGCAGGTTTATGCCCAGGCTTCTCCTACTCCAAACCAGAGGTGGGAGAATTGACTGTAAAGGGTCAGATGGTAAATATTTTCAGTTCTGTGGGCCAGTAGGTCTCTGCAGCAGCTACTCAACTCTGCCTTTGTAGTGCAAAAGCACTGGTAGATGATGCATTAGTTGATGGGCATAGCTGTGTTCCAGTGAAATAGTATTTTTAAAAAACAAGGCAGGGCAGCCTGAGTGGCTCAGTCAGTTATGCATTGGACTCTTGGTTTCAGCTCAGGTCTTGATCTCAAGGTCCTGAGTTTGATCCCTGCACTAGGCTCCATGCTGAGCCTAGAGCCTACTTTAAAACAAAACAAAACAAATAAGTCATCGTAGTATTTGACTACTCCTCGCGGTCTAAAATCTTATTCTTAACCACTAGTCTATAGTTTGGACTTGTTTTCCTTAATCCAAAACATGATTCCTTTCACTTATTTATAGATAGCAAAAGTGTGAAATATCTCCTCACCTCTTAACCTAAAAATTCCACTTCTAGGAATTTACTTTAATCATGACAAATAGTTATTGGTCATTTTACATTCAGTATCTATTTAATCATCCCAGTAAGACAGGAGGTGAGTCATAGTTGTGTCTGCATTCTGCAGATGAGAAAACTGAGCCTCAAAGATGCCAAATGATTTTCCCCCAGACACACAGCTAGTAAGTCCTGAAGCTGGGCTCTGAACCAAGGCAGTGATTTCTAACTCTTAAATGGGAAAAAAGGTATGCAAGAAAATAGGAGAAATACACAAAAATTCCTGTTCTTGGCAACAAATCTAAATATCAAATGTGAACTGTGGCAAACAATCATGGCACAGTAGAATAAAAAGGCCGTGTTTTCAATGCTATCCTTTCAATGAGAAGGATATTGATTCTGTTTGCACAAAGGGTTGCAAGAATTCCTCCCACACCAGATCCAGGGCCCTTTGCAATGTCACCTTGCTGTTCCTCCAAATAGAAGTTAGAGCCTCATTCCTATCTGTTGAACACAGGCTGGCCTGTGACTTGTTTGACCACTAGAATGAAAACAAAGTGACCTTATATGACCTCCAATGCTTCCACCTTTGCCCTTTTGAAATGCTGCCCTGAGCCTACCATCTAAAGAAGTCCTATCCAGCTTAGAGGAGAGTGAGCAGCCACCTGGAGGGGAACCAGGTCCCTCCAGCCACAGAATGAGTGATGTCAGGTGAGTGGGGAGCCAGCTGAAACACAAAACAATAGTGAAAGGAATAACTTTTAGCATTATTATCTCTCAAATATCATGTGGATGTGCTTACACTAAAAATTAATTGCTGTTCATCTGAGGTTCACATTTAACTGGATATCCTGTATTCTTACTTGCTAAATCTGAGACTCCTACAGGTGAGTTCAGTGGAAGAACCGTCTGGCAGTTGCTGATCCAAAGAACCATGAGAAATGATGAATCGTCATTTTAAGGCACCATCTTTGAGAGAGGTTTGTTATGATTATTAACAAATCACCAAATTATAAAAAAGAGTTGAGCAGAAAAGTGATACAGTGAAAATAGTAAAGCACATATGATCTCTGTCCAAATTAAATACTTAATTTGTAACGGTATGTTTTGAGGATGTGTGTTGATGTATATACCTGTCATATATATACTGGGGGCACCCCAAATTTCTAATCTTAGATACGCACATCTCATCTTTGAGATATTTTTTATAATGATTTTCTAATGAAATCCCTGCTTAGGACCTAATGCTATGTGAATATTTTTAAGAGAACCTAATCTGCTTCTGATCTGTTGTTAAATTTCAAAACACAGTGATTATAAAAGAGCATACATAGCATGACCCCATATGGATCTAAAGCCACAGACTTGTGCACACACCTGGAACTGGCAGCCTCTGAGGGTACAGAGTGGATGTAGGTAGGTTCTGGTTTCTTTTTCATTCTCTTTGGCACTTTGTCATTTTCCTGCAGCACATGCTTCTTTCCTGTGTAATGAATCACGTGCAAACGTCTGTGTGCTCATATGTATTTACTGTGGCCTTCAATTCCCCAACATTGCACACATTATTAAATATCTCCAGAGTTCTTGCTCTTCCCCTAGTACTGTTTGTGAAAGAGTACTATGAGCGATAAAAAGTAAGTAAGGGACTGATACTGGTTGTCTGCCAAACCAAAGTAACCCCAGAAAACGTGAGAGTGTGTCTGCGGACTTTTAGGTAAGCTGTAAAAGTACTATGATGCATAATAGTTAAGCCCCTTTGAAGAGATAGATGAGCATTCCCTTGGAAGCTTTTTAAAAAATACGTATCCCTGGGCCCTTCCTCTGAAAAGCATAATTCAAGACATGTGGACTAGGCCCAGGTATCTGTATATTATAAAGCACCCTGATGGAGGATCAGTGATCCAATGTTTCTTGTGGTTATTTCTCTTCCATTGCCATTGGGCCAGGAAGAGACAGAGAGCTTCTTCGAAGAGGTGACCTGGCTGGGGTCTGAGAGATGAGGGCCCGGAAGAGCCACCTATAATCTCCATAGTGAATTGGCACAGTCACTACCCAGCCCAGTGTACAGGTGGCTTCCTAGCAGGCCCTCTTCTGTTTCACTCACCCTCCTATGTCCTGGAACTGGTCCCTGTCACCACCCAGCTCGGGGTACATCCATGCTCCAGGCCAGCCTCTGCCCACATCCACACCCCGCTCCCGCCTCTGGGCTTCAATTTGTATCCGCTCTTCTTGATTCCTCTTGGCCCTGCTGCCTTCTCAGACTCCCACAGGACACAGAGCCCCCTGTCAGCTGCTGAAGGGACCCGCCCTGGGCTGCTCCAGGCCTCAGGACCCCCATCCCACCTCCCCAAATCAGACATTCAGAAAGAAAACACAGAGGATTAGAGGGGTTGCTCTGTCTGCAGTGCAGCTGTGCTATCAATTCATCACGTGGTCTTAAACAAGCCATCGAAGCTGGCTGCTGCAGTTCCAGTTACCCTTCCCTCTTCAGCACAAGATCAATAACTCCTCAGGGTGGGAGCCGTGTGAAAACCTGAGGCACAGGGAGGTAGGCTGGGAGGCGGGCTCATTACCACTGCAGCCCCCCAACCCCCGCAGTGTGTCTGCAGGTGGTAGAAACATGGCAGGGGGAGGCACAGCGACAGAAGCAGGTAGGGCAGGGATCCACCCTAATGGCCATAGAAGGGCCATAGCCTGGATCCAGGAGAAAGCTCTCTAGCATTACATGATGATGTGGAGCAGGAAGGGCAAGAAGAGAACTCCAGTCTTCTACAGAATCTCATGACTGTTGCAGGACTCTGTGGAGGATAGAATCAGGGACAAGGAAAGAGGTTTCCAAATAAGGTGATAGTTCGGTGGAAGGTAGGTTTAGAGGCCCACAACAGTCTATTCAGCCAGTCCGGTCTCACTTTTCCATTCAACAGATGCCCCATCCTTAAATTTCAGCCCACAGAGACCATGTGGCAAATCCCAGCTCCAGAGCAAAGTCATCAACAAGAGGCAGAGATTGCCTCTTGCTCTGGGCACATAGCAGTGAAGGTAGAGCTGGGACCTGCACCCACTGATCCCTAGCTGAGGGGAGCTCAGGCTATCCTGAATTGCTGCCAGGGTTCTTCCATGGAAAAGTCCTCTGCACAGGGGCCTGTGGCCTTCAACAGCTACCAAAGAGAGCCTGCTTTATGCAACTGGGCAATGCAAATGTCCACGGTCAGAGCTGCTCCAAAGAGCAAAATACATGAGATGGCCATCTGTCTCAAACATAAATGTAAGAAAGATCAGTGTCTATTTATATAAGCCAGCCTGACTCTGTCTTCATCACCCATCTTCCAATCAAGAAGTGAGGGCCCTACCTTCCCGACTGCACTCACACAGACACTATCCCAAGCTAGATTTTGCCACAGCAACCTAGGTAGATCAGGGATGGGGCTGGGACCCAGCATACCAACATCTGGTAGATTCCACCCTAGATTTGAGCCCAAACCATCAGGGACCTTAATAATGACACCACATCAGTGCTATAGAAAATTACCTTTCTGATGAGCCCACATACAGTGCCAGCTTTCAATTACCCATGGAAGGGAGGAGAGAGGAAATTAGTCAGGGATGAAAAAGAGCCAATTCAAGAAAATAAATAAAAATCGGGTCTGCAAATAATAGGCTGGGAGGATCATCTGTATTTGGATAATTGAGCTATGACCACAAGCAAGCCATTTATTCAACAAACTTTGTATGTGTAAACCAAGACTCCAATTTATTAATTCACCACTAAAAATGAATGTGCTGTCATGTGGCACAGACATTCACATCTGTCGGAACGTGCATTTTGCTCCATCCATGGCAGCAACCGGGGAAGTAAAATTATCAAAAGGTTGCTCGGTGAGAGTGGAAACGGTGCAACAGGGAGGCTTGCTTTGCAATTTAAATTCAGCAAAAAATTTATTGAATTTTATGTGTCTGGCACCATGCTGGGTCAGGAGGGACACAAAGATGTGATGCTCAACTTTGAAAAAGTTTTCAGCCAAACAGAGAAAAGCAGTTAGATGGTAATGTTAGAGGCGATGAACACGAAAATGGAGACATGAGACATCTAGGCAGGGTCCCATAGACCTAGCAAAGCACTGCCTCTCTGCAGGCAAGATGCAGAGGAAGGTGTGAAGGTTCCATGCGTCTACACTGCTGTGTGACATGGTGAAGGTTAACAGATTATAACACTGTTCTGGGATGGGAAGGAAATCTAATGTTATTTACCAAACTGGTCTTCTACTTTCCTCACATTTTAAAGATTGAATGCCCAATGCCCACCGTGAGTCTTCTGACCCAGACTCTCAGAAGGGGCCCAGGCATTTGTATTACTGGAAGACTGCAGCCTGGGAAGAGATCCTAACACAAAAGGTGATGGAAGCAGACTTTCAAAAACTCTTAGTGGGCTTAATGGGACATTGCCTCATCCTCATTTTATAGGTGAAGAAATGGACAATACAGAGAAAACACCATGAGTGCAGGGGGCCGGGGCGGGGGGAGTTACACAGGACTGATAAATTCATTAGAAGGGTTTTCTGAAGAAACAGAACCAACAGGAGCTAGGTAAATATAGATCAGGCATAGATAGACACAGATTGGCTAGAGAGAGAGAGAGAGAGAGAGATTTTAAGGAAGCAGCTCAGGAGACTGGGGGCTGGCAAGTCTGAAATCTGTAGGGCAGGCTGGAAATTCAAGGAAGAGTTTATGTTGCCATCTTGAGTCTGTATTTCCACGGGGCAAACGGCTGGAAACTTAGGCCAGGTTTCTATGTTGCAGTTTTGAGAGTTCCTGCCTATTTGGGAAACTTCAGTCTTTGCTCTTCCGGCCTCCAAGTGATTGGATGAGGCCCCACCACATCAGGAAGGATAATCTGTCTTATTCAAAGTCTACCGATTTAAATGTCACTCATATCTTAAAAATACCCTCACAGCAACATCACACTTGCGTCTGACCAAACAACTGGGAAGCATTAGCCAAGCTGACACAGAAAACCAACCATGACAGCTGGAATCCCAGCTGTAGCCTTACCACTGCTTTCTTTTCTGGTTGGGAGAAGAATTTGGAAATGTGGAAAAGTTTCTCATGACAGACAAGGCTGCCAACGCCCCTGGCCTCCTCTGTGCCTGAAACAGGGTTTTGCATCCACAGCCTGGAAGACAGTAGAGAAAGTAAGCTGAGAGCCCACCATCTTGATACACACCCTGCGCCACCAAGGGGGCCAGGCTGTGTTACCTTCTCTGAGGAAACTTTGTTTAGGTGTCTTCCCACCTTAATGGAGCTGGGCCCGCCGGGCTGATACAGCAACAATCATTGGTGTCTGCCATCGTAACGCTTAATAAGAATAAATGTGCTGGTGTACAGTTCACCGATTTAACCATACTGAGGATTTTGATAAATGTCCCCTTTATATTTTCATTTCATGGACTTTTATATCACACAGTGAAAGACAGGAATGTGCTGCTTCGTGGTGCGGAGCTTGCTAGCTGAAGAGAAGCCTTCTCCAGGGATGGGGAGCTAGGGCAAAGCTGCCTACTGTAGCGCTGCCGGCTTCCCTGAGCCTCGGGTCTGTGGTGGGGGACAGGGGAAGCTGCCTCTAATGTCCTGGAGAAAGAAGAAAGCATATTGGGCTTTTTTTTTTTTTCTTAGATTGATTCAAATCAGTGACAGCGGTCCCATCTAAATCTTACTTTATTCAACTCATTTGATGGCAAAAAATAGACTAAAAAAGTAAACGTCATGCAAAAAATTGAACTCTCAATATTTTGATAGTTCAAAGGATGTTGAAACCAGAAGAGACCTTTTTAAAATGTACTCAAATAATGAAATAATAATAATTTTTAAAACCCCTAACCATAATACAATGGATTCTCTAGCGATGAGAAATGAGAAACAACTTGCCCAGAGTCACTTTTCAGTTTTACCACCAGAGTCTCCAGATTCTCAATCCAAGAGGAGTCTCTTTCCTCTCTCCCTCCCTTTTGTCCACCCTTTTGAACATATTTTTAGCACAAACATCTCTTAAATACACAGTGGGACCCCCCGACTGCCCTGTGGGAGGGCCGCTGACCTTCCCGGGCCGGGGTTCGGGGGCTGGGGTGGGGGCAGCCCTGGCCCCACTGCCTCCACCCAAGATGACCCCCCAACCATCCTGAGCGCAGTCCCTCGGCAGATGTTCAGCGACGCGGGCAGCGGGGACGATGCCCTGGATGGGGACGATGACCTGGTGATCGACATCCCGGAGTGACCCGCCCCCCTGTGGCTGAGCCCCTGGCCCTCGCCCGATGCCAGCACACACAAGCCCCCCAGCTTTCGCAGAGACGTTTACTGACGCCCAGTTGCCACGCCGCAGCCACTGACACAATCAGAAAAGGCGTAAACATGCACGAATGTCCCCTGGAAGGTGGGTCCCCACTGGGGAGGGGGGCCCTCCCATCTGGGCCCCATCCAGGGGACAGTTAGTTAAATGAGTGGCCAGGAGCATCTGCCGCCTCTCAGAGAGGTGGAAACCCCACAGGGGTCCCCCAATCAAAAGGGCAGCTGTACAGGGCTAGGTTGGTTGGTTTTTAACGAAGATTCTGTATTAAAGGAGTGGCTCTTTAAAAAAAAAAAAAAGTCATGGTTTTTAGTCATCAATAGAGCTCACTTGGGCCAGTTTGAGCAGAAAAGGGAATTATTGAAGGACATCAGCTAGCTCACACAGAGATAAACAGACCAGAAGCTAAGTGTCCAGAAGTAAAACTCAGAATATAAGCTGCAGTTCCAGCCTGATGTGAAAACAGCCTCTACCATGATCACTGAGGGCTGAGTCCAGTGAAATGCCAAAAACCTAATGCCATTGCCTGCCTCCCATGTCATGAACATCCAGACCACCTCTGAGTCAGGAACTTGGCCCTCCAGCCTCTGAAATCCAGACAGCACAGCGGCCACCAATAATCAGTCCTATCTTCCTGACCATGCTCACGTTAGCGCTGAGATCCCACGAGTCAGCATCCGCGCTGCGAGAGGGCTTGAATGGAGCTCTGAAATCTACTCTTGGATTCTGGGACACTGCAGGTGAGAGGCTCTGTTGGGCCTCCATGCCCATCTCCCATGTGATTCCTTGTCCCTCTGGTTGTTGAGCTTGTGATAGGTGCTCAGAAGGAGATTTGTACAATTGGGGTACTTGGAGAATTGAAATGCTTTGGGGCCCACTTTTAAATTTCTCCCCATTTCTTACCGGAAGTAACCTAGGCTAAGAGACACAAACACTGTCACTCTCAAGTCAAGGCTGTCTCCTATGCTCTGTCTGGCCAGCATGTCCAACTCGAATCCTCAGCATCATCTTTCCCACCATGTCAGAAGGTCTACCTCTGGAAGACAGGGGTGAGAATACAGCAGAGAATAAATGATATAGTATCTCCTAGCTAAATATTCTACTTTGGGGGAGCCCTAGAGTCACTGAAGAAACACCCCTTGGTCTTTTTCTTCAAGAGATCTGGCAAAAAATCTTAAGGTAACTAGTTACTCTGAGATGACACCTTGAAAGTAGGTATAGAAGCAATCTAGTGATTTCTCGTAGCGACACGGAGCTTTGGACCTGGTTGGAGGACAGGCTTAAGAAGAGCTAAAAACAGGGGATCCCTGGGTGGCACAGTGGTTTGGCGCCTGCCTTTGGCCCAGGGCGCGATCCTGGAGACCCAGGATCGAATCCCATGTCGCGCTCCCGGTGCATGGAGCCTGCTTCTCCCTCTGCCTATGTCTCTGCCCCTCTCTCTCTCTCTCTCTCTGTGTGACTATCATAAATAAATAAAAATTAAAACAAAAAAAAAAGAATCGCTGAAAACTTTTTGTAGAACATCTTTGAAAACTCTCAGTATGGCCAGCTGGACACTCACACACCACATTCAACTTTATTGTCTCCACCTTCCTTGTCCTCCTCCCTGAGCCCCTCATGCTAAGAAGGTGTTGTGGGCTGAATTATCTCCCCCCAAACTCCTCGTGCTGTTGTCATAACCCCAGTATCTCAGAATGGGGGGGTCATTACAAATATAACTAATTAAGATGAGGTGATTAGGGCAAGTGCTGATTCAATGTCACTGCTATCCTTATAAAAAGGGGGCACCCACAGAAAGAATGGCCCTTGAACATGAAGGCAGAGATTGAGGTAATGCTTCTACAAGCCAAGGAATGCCAAAGATTGCCAGAAAACTGCTAGAAGCTAAGAGAAAAGCATAGAACAGATTCCCATTCACATCCCAAGCTTCTGGTTTCCAGACCATGAGACAGTAAGAAAGCCACCAAGTTTGTGGTACTGGTCCCAGAAAACTGCTACAGAAGGCTACAGCCTCGGACGTTATGCCCCACAGTTACTTGACACTAAAGTGGGAAGGAGACGGAGAAGCCAAAGAGACGGAGAAGCCAAAGGGACGTTCAGTTTCACTAGTGTGATTGGGGGATAAATCCCGACCCCCCAGCGCAGTCTCCAGAGTCCTCCCTGCCTCCTTCAGCCTCATCTCCCACTGCTTTTCATAGATCCCTCACTCCAGCACCGTAAACATCTCGTGGGTCCTCTGCATGTCAACCCCAGAGATGATGCTCTGCCCAGCCACATGCTATTGCTCCCTCAGGAGTGCCTTTTCCCTTCATTAAGCCTTCCTGTTGCACAGGAAAAACTTACTCATCCACAAGAACACAGCTCAGTGTCACCTCCCCCATGCAAACACCCCAATACCCTCAGCCAAAGCAAATTATTCCTCCTGAACCCTCCCATCATGGGGTGATTTCTGCCCCTGCTACCACACTTTCCCAGTCTTCATAGAAATAATCCATTTGCTAGTAGGCCTCCCCACCAGACAAGGAACACCCAGAGGCAGAGACCACACTTTTTTTTTTTACGATTTTATTTATTCATTCATGAGTGACAGAGAGAGAGAGAGAGAGAGAGAGAGAGGCAGAGACACAGGCAGAGGGAGAAGCAGGCTCCATGCAGGGAGCCCGATGTGGGACTCGATTCCGGGTCTCCAGGATCATGCCCTGGGCCAAAGGTGGCGCTAAACCGCTGAGCTACCCAGGCTGCCTGAGATCACACTTTTTAAGTTACCTTTGACACCCCTACAGTGGGGGGAGCATCTTGGGGAGGAAATCAGTTCCTCTGTAACTTCAGAACGTCCAGCTCCAGGCTCCCAGTCCCTCCTAAATGAGGAGACGGGAAGCTGGGGTGCCAGCCTCCTTCACATCACCTATTCTAGAAGTGAAAAGTATCTCACCCAGTAAATAGAATCTGAATGTTATATATTCTATTCCCTTGGACAGACACTGTGACTCCTAGGTAGATACTGTTCGTTTTACTGCCCTGTATAAATATCATGACCTCCTGTGATCCTGAATATTTTGTGGGATAAATGTGGTGGCCTCTTACAGATGCATGTCATTGGTTAACCTTCCAAATGTCCCGCATGAAGTTTGACTCCTGACCCCAAGGTCCTCCTTCCTTCTCCTCTGGGTCTCGAGCTCCATCTTCTCTGGCTGAGGGTCATGGACTCCTCTTCCCCAGGAATTACAGGCCAAACCCTGGAAGGTGTAAAGGAAAGCCTTGACCTTTTAATGTGTGAGGGAGCTGCCAGTGGGCACACTCCCCCTTCTTCTCAGCAGTGCAGACCTTATACACGGCACAGTCTCGGAGGTCCTTTTTCCTGCAGCATGTGGGCTACGCATCATGAAAATCTGGTGAGGAAAATGATGAATGAATGAGTGAACTAAAGATGGCTAAAAAGAAGAACGCATTTGAAAACACAAAATTATCTATTTCATGATGTAACTGATGGCTCTCTTGTTTTTTCTGTTCTTCAAAACTATTGCTTTTTTTTTCCAAGTAACCAAGTAACCATCTCTCCAAGCCTACGTCTTTTTCCCCATTTTCCTCTGTGCTGGCCACTCTGCATAATGAAATGTAAATACTGTCATAGCCTTCCCGTCTGCCTACGAGGGCAAATCCAACTGGAGAAGCTATCAAACTCAATGACATTTTCAAAGAATCTGAATAAGGTAATTATTGTGTGAAGGTAAATTTGCCCACGGGAGGAAAAATAACAGAAGAAAAATGATTGAACATTTCAACTGGAAAGCCTGTTCACACGAGCCGTGATGGAAGCAAGGTCCACACAGCCTGACCTGCCAGTGTGCCAAGGGATTTTGGTGAGGAAGAGCCAGATCCATCCGAGTTACTGTCTTTGCTCCAATTTCCCACATGCCTCCCTACCTGGGAGCCAAGGGCGCGGGGAATGGTCCTAACTCCCGTTACAGGGACTGAGGCACCACTTGGATGACCCAGGCTCCTTCTCTCTTTCTTCACGACTCTTCCTTGACTTCTTTGCTTAAAAGTTAAAACCTCCTTTTGCAGTCGCTGCTCGTGTATGACAAATACTCTGCCACTCGCGGGGATACCCAGATGAAATACACCTATGCACGCACACTGGCACAACGCACACTCACACACAGATACATAGACGCAAACACACATATACCCTCGCACAGACACATATACACTAGCACAGACACACTCACAGACACACATACACAGTCATACAGACACACTCAAAAATACACATATACACTCACACAGACACTCACATACACTCACATAGACACACACATGTAGGCTAGCACAGACAAACACACACATCTACACCCATATACACTAGGACAGACAGACTCACTGAGACACATAGACGCAAACACACATATACACTCACTCAGACACACACATATACACTAGCACAGACACACTCACAGACACATTCATACAGACACACTCACAAACACATATGAACACTCACACAGACACGAGCATATATGCTCACACACATATATACTCACATAGACACACATATAAAAACAGCCACACCAACATGCACACAAATCCACACACACAGGCATGTGTGCAAACACAAACACAATCACACGCACATGTCCAACTCTTGAGAAGTTTGCAGTGTAGTGGGATGTTAGCATTCACCATGATAATTGCTAGCATGGAGTAACATCTAAAGTAAAGTGGAAAAATAGGAGGGGAGCAGAGCTTGGGGCTATTTTGCTGGGAAGTGTAAGGGAAGGCCCCTCACAGGGTCAGAGGCTGAGTGGAAATCTGAAGGGTGAGGAGGAGAGCGGACAGCAGAGGAGGGAGGACTTAGGTAAAAGGAAGCACATGGGCAGGAGGGCTGGAGGGGCGAGGAGCCTGGCATGTTCAGGAGACTGTGAGCTCAGGACATCCAGAGAATAAAGCCATCGGGCTTCTGCCAGCTTGGGCTGTGGCTAAGACTCTAAAGGAGCCTCAGGCACTTTCCCTGGGTCACAGAGCGGAGGAAGAGGAAATAAAACATGACCTCACTCTATATTTGTAAATCCAGAATCCTAGGGGGAAGGATCAAGGAAAATAAACATGCGTGTTTCTACCCCAAGCCCTCCCTGATGACGATGTACCCCTCTCACTGTGGCATAAACTCATTCCCATGATTGCATGGATGAATAAGCCAAGACCGCCACCAAATTAGTCCCTCAAAATAAATAACAAACATGCATTTTTCTGGACCATTCGACAGTAACTGTGAATATAGAGACTGAACTGCCTTCTCTGGAATCTGAGTCATACTTAATTTCTCTGTCACAAGACACAACCAATCCATCTGAAGTCATGACGCCAAAAACACACCCCAAATCTCTCCACTTCTTTCTCTAGGGCTATAGCCTTCAACAAAGCCAGTTGTCTCCTGCATCAGTATAGCAGCCTCCTCACTCTGGTTCTTGCTTTATTCTTGTTCCTCTGTAATCCGACGCAGCCAGAGAGACCTTTGCAAAACGTAAGGTGGATATGTCATCCTGGCTTTAAACCACATAGTGGCTTGCATTCTACTGATGTGGCCGAGAGCACAGCTCCAGATCCAAGGGCTGGATCTGGATCTCAGTTCAAGTCTAAACTTCCTGCCCTCTGCTTCAATTTCCTGCTCTGTAAGTGAGGTTAATAATTGTACCCATCTCATCTAATTTTCAAGAAGGTTACATGAGTTACTGCACGTTAAGTGGCATAGCATCAGCCTATATCAGGTTTTAAGAAAATAAAACCCAATCTCCTTACTAGGGTCCTATACTATATGTCTGACCACTTTCTCTGCCCCCCTCTCCCTAGGTAATAGCCACACTGCCCTTCTTGATATTTAAAAATTTTTTTATTTGTTTATGATAGTCAGAGAGAGAGAGAGAGGCAGAGACACAGGCAGAGGGAGAAGCAGGCTCCATGCACCGGGAGCCCGACGTGGGATTCGATCCCGGGTCTCCAGGATCGCGCCCTGGGCCAAAGGCAGGCGCAAAACCGCTGCGCCACCCAGGGATCCCCCCTTCTTGATATTTAAACAAACCAAGGTCACTTAGAGCTCAGGACTTTTGCATTTACTGTCCTCTGTTCTCTCTTCCAGGCACCCTTGTCGCCAAGTCACCACATGGTCCTCTCATCATTCATACATGAGCAGAAATGTCACCACTGAGTCCCCATTAGCTTTCCCAAGTCCATCTCCTGTACACGCACGCGTACAGACACGCACGTGCACACACACACACTCACTCACGATTCCCCCATTGGTCATCTTCATAGTATTTCTCGTTCTTGCATTCAATTTATTTATTTATTGGTCTACTTAATTGTTACTCACCTTCCCCTAACTGGAAAGAAAGCTTCACAGAGTGAAAACATGTTGAACACTGTCTGGCGCATAGGAGGAAGTAAGAAGATATGTGCAGGATGGATGAATGAATGAATGAGCGAGGGAGGGAGTGAATCGATGTAGTTAGCATGCTGCAAGTATTTACTGAACACAGCAAAGTGAGCTATAACCACTCCTGGAAATAGAAACAAACCAAAGTTTAAGGAAACTTAGTTTCTGCCATGTGTGAGCACTCATGTGACAGATGTGAAACTCTCATGCCATGTGATCCAATTAGCATCGCTCTTGAAAGGTCATTATTCTCAGATATGATTACACCATCTGCCCAAAAAGCTTTCGTGATTCATGATCAGATAAGCACTGAACCCCATTTGGCAGGCCTTATCAAGTGACTCTATCTTCTTGGCTGGGCGCTGGCCGTGTGTGGGCAGTGTTTTGACATTTTCAAATGAAATACGGGCTCGAATAAAAAAACACATGAAGTAGCGAGATAATATGGGCTAGGGAGGAATATTGCATTCTGTAAATTCTCAGGGCAGAACCAGGATGAGGAATGGATACTTTACATCTAGGGGGAAGAAAGTTGGAGAAACTTTGTCCAATGGGAACCTTGATTAAACTCTGGTTTCCTCTCCCTGAGGGAACTGCTGAAGGTTCTAGCACACACAGCTGGACAAAGACTCAAGAGAGCACATGCCCTGCATGCTGGAGAAGGCCTTGGGGTGCAGATTATGGCAGAAGAGACATTGGAGCAAACTGATGATCCATGGGAAGAGGTGATTGGAAGATAAGGCAAAGAACCGGGTAACTAACTCCTGCCAGCCACCTTGTCCCTTCCTTCTGGTGACAGAAGCTCCTCTTTCTCTCAAGGAACCACTCATACCCCACTCTTGTTTCTTGTATTTTGTGGGGAGAGCCCATCTGGCCACATGGTTAGCTCAGGGATGAACGTGTGGCCTGTCCAGAAAAAAAGAGGAACTCTGAGACTCTTTTGCCGAAATTATGGGAAAGAGATGTTTTCCGATGTAGAGGTTGCCAAGCTCTAAAAGAAAAGTCTCAGGCTGCCAGCCACCTGTTTTCTTTCTCTTGTAGAGAGGTTACAAGAGAATGTAGCCACCACAAAGGGAGGATGAGCCTAAGCGATGGAGGGAAGTGAACTCCCAAACCAGCCATGTCTACAGGTAGAAGGAACACTGAGTATTTCCATTACACAAGACAAAAATTCCTAATACCTCTGATCATAACGAAACCCTGTGGTATAATAAAAATACATATATTTGGTCTTTGTCTCTGGGTCCTGGCACAGAGTCCCCAAAACCCTTGGCATTTCTAGAGTGGTAGGAGTGTCTTTTGCTATTTATACCAGCCCCTTTGGGTCACACCAGAGTTTTTGCTAATGGATGATTTAGGGTGGAGCACCTGCATAGCCTCAGGATGGAGCTGCTCACCAGAAAGACTTCCTGGGGAGGAGAGCGTGGCTGGAGAACAAGTTCTATAAAAACTCTTGAATAACTAGATTTAGAAAGCTCCAAGTTAGTGAACATGTTGAGTTGTTGAGAGGGTGACCCACCTGGAGAGGGTGTGGAAATCATGCACATGCACACACACATACACACGCAGGCACACATCCATGCACACGCGGGCATGCACACTGCAGCTCTTCCACATGGCGTTCCTGAGCTGTATCCTTTGTAATGAACTGGTAGTAGTAAGTAAAGTGCTTTCCTGAATTCTGTGAATCATTCTAACAAATTATTGAACCTGTGAAGGGAAGCTGTGGGAACCTTTGGATTTATAGCTGGTCAGTCAGAAGCACAGATCACCTCCAGGACTTGCAACTGGCAAATGAAGTAGGATGGTCTTGTGGAACCCTAACCTGTGGTGTCTGTACTAACTCCCCATAGTGTTAGAGTTGACCTGAATTGTTGGACACCCAGCTGGTGTCAGAGATTGGAGAATTGGTTATTGGTATAGAAGAAAGCCACACATTTAATGTCAGACAAAAATACCATGCAAACCCATTCCAGTGGGATTTTCTGTTACTTGCAACCAATCTTTTTGATCAACTCAAGAATCCCGGCTTAGAAAATTTTAGCAAACCAACCATAGTCACAGCTAATAAGTAAAAGAACTAGAACTGGACCAGATCCATGTGACTCCAAAAACCCCATGTTTCATCTCCTCAGCTGTTCTTTTTCCTGAGAGGCTTACCATGGAAGGGATTCTATCCTTAAGTGGGAGGATATACCAGATATTTTCATAGGCTCTTGAAGTTCCAAGTTCCATCACTGTAAGTATGTCCCCACAGATGGTGGTAAGAATCTACCCTCCAAATTCCAAAGAAGCCAAATCCTGCAGTCATGGCAAACCCAGTCCCCCTCTTTGTCCAGACATTCTGAGCACCATATGGAATGTCATCAGTTGACTCCATGCTTTCAAAATAACCCACAACATACTCACCATTCCATCCCTGAACAAAGCTCAACAGCAAGATTGAAGAAAATAATCTCTCTTTAGCTCAGAGTCAAGCATGTGAAAGGGAAGTTAATAAACTGTCTACTGTTGGCTGTTTGCTCTTTCTATTTCGTTTCTAATTTCCTCTTATCTCTCTAAAATAAATTAGAACATTCTTCTGGCAAGGACCATATCTTAGACATTTCAGTGTGTCCCTCTACCTCCAACAGTATGCCTGATGAGTAAGAAAACATGTTGAATGGCTGACCCATTTAGGACCTTGTTCTTGTGTTAGTTTGATTCCATTATCTGTCTCCTTCCAGATTTAATGCTTCCAAGCCTGACATTAGGAAATCCTTTGCTGAGCCTGATTTCACTTTCTTGAGATGCTTGTTTTCACAGATACTTGTCACATGTGTTCTGCTGATTGGCTATGAAATTAACCTTGTTTAATATCAGTTCACCTCTCATTTAAAATAAAATGGTAGCTGAGAAAAAGAGAATGAATGGGGAAGAGGATCATAAAAAAAGCTAGATATAGAAGGCTTGGGGACCCCTGGGAGAGAGGAGATAATGTTGAAAGGAGAGATACATAGCCCCAGTGCTGGAGATATCTGAATTTAATGGCAGAAGATGACAGAGCAAGGATTGATGTGAGGTCAAAGAGAGCTTAGTACCAAAAAGGCTGAGTGGGCAGGGGCACAGAGTATGGAGCAGACAGTGGGGTGGGGATAGGTGAGGTACTGTCATTCATCAACAGCTTATAGGGACAAAATCTAGAAAGTTCCATGGCACAGACTTCAGGGAGGCAGCCAGGATGAACAGAATATTATCCAACCCCACTGGTCTTCTTTCCGAAGTGGCCATGAGCTTTTTTCTCTACACCTTTGTTTGTGCTTTTCCCTCTGCCAATAATGTTTTTTCTCCCCCTTCCCCACTTTGTTTTCCTTCTAATCCTGCCACATGTTACCTCCTCCCTACAAACCATAGCACTCTCACCTCCCATCTTCATGCTACCGCATGAAGCATTTTCCTCTATGTCAGGGATCAGCCTCCCTTATATTACATTGCCCTTCAACTTTTATAAAATATTATCACTCCATTATTTCAGCTTCCCAGCAGTCCTGATGGGTCAAGGGGCCATGTCTTATCCATCCCATTCAATGATATAAGCTGAAGCTCAGAAAAGTTTCAAGAGTACCACAAAGACTAGGCTAACAATAGTTGAGACATAACTTGAACTCAAGGCTTCTGGTACAAGTTCAAGGTCTTCCCACCTCACCAGGCTGCCCACCGGATTATCTGAACAGCAGGAAACTCTGTGTGCATATGGGCATGGTATTCTACACAGTTCTTTTTCATATCCTTTTGGGGGAAAAAAATCAAACTTTCTGGTACCAATGGTCATTCTGAATGGAAAGTTACTTTTATTTTGTTTCACCCTTGTGCCAGCTTACAAAATGGGCTTTTGCTGGATTCAGTGGCTAATACCCTTAAAGCACTGAAGGAAAAGATAGGAGACTCTGGAATTATTCCCTACAGACCACTTGCTAGTTCTACCTTGGCACACAGAGAATAGAAAGGCACAGGCTGCACACACATGTCAGCTGTGCTCAGCCTCTCTCCTCCAAAGGCAGAGATGAGAAGGCCATTTCTTCAGCTAACATCCATTGAGTCTTACTGGGTCTCAGGCTCTGGGAACACAGAGTGAATGAAATAAGATGATCCCTTATCTCAAAGTATTCAATCTGTGTGGAAAATAGGTAGATAGTCCTGCTATTTTACTATGATTCTCTTCTCTCTGTTGCTCCTTATTTTTTCCTGCTTATTTTTTCAAACATACCTATTTTACAGAGTTGGGGATTTTTTTCAGCTTATTCTATCATTTTCATGTCTTGAGGTACTAATTTTTGTTTGTTGTTTCAGCAGACTGTTCCTCTTGGTTGTTAGTTTGCTTATATTTTGTTTTGTTTTATTATGGTTGTATTAGCTTGTTTTCAGCAAGCATTGTATATGCTATAGGATTTTGGTGTGCTCTGGGTTGTAAAACATCATTACAGAGTAGCTTGGGGTTTGCTTTTGTTAGGCTCCTGGACCTTCAACAGTCTGGACCACTTTTATATAAATCCCTTGCCTTTCAGTGAATTTGGACCCCACACCCAGTTTGGATGCAGATCTGAAGTTTAAATTTTCCTTCAAGAACCTTTGCTCAGGTGGGAAGAGTTTTCTATTCCCTGAGACTCATCAGCTCTTGGAGGCTCTGGGCTTTATGAAAGGTAGGTGGCTGCTAACTATTTCCTTCCTGCATTTTACTTGCCCTCAGCCAGGTCTGTTATGACTGAATAGATAACAGAATCTCAGTCTTGAAGACACAAAGCCTCTATCCAGTCAAAAACCCCAGCCAGCCACCAGCAGTAAGATCTCTACCATTCTGACTCCAACCCCTTTACCCTTTATGACACCTGGGGGTTTCCCTTCTCTTTCTTTATTTTTATTTTATTTTGTTTTATACAGACTATCTGTGTCTTGTAGCAGACAAACTGGCACCATGTATCTAGAAGTCCCAAATGGAGACTTAGAAAGCATAATAAAGGGCAGTCGGGGCCTGATCCTGGAGACCCAGAATCGAGTCCCATGTCAGGCTCCCTGCATGGAGCCTGCTTCTCCCTCTCTCTGTGTCTTTGCCTCTGTGTGTGTGTGTGTGTCTCTCATGAATAAATAAATAAAATATTTTTTAAAAAGCATAACAAATCGGAGCACCTGGGTGGCTCAGTGGCTGAGCATCTTCCTTTGGCTCAGGTCATGATCTCAGGGTCCTGGGAACAAGTCCCACAACAGGCTCCCCATTGGGAGCCTGCTTCTCCCTCTGCCTATATCTCTGCCTCCCTCTCTGTGTCTCTCATGAATTAATAAGTAAAATCTTGAACAAAAAAAAAACCATAATAAATCATTTTGATTTCTTCCTGATGAAAGCAGGAGACCTAGGAGGTTCCACAGTGATCTCTCTCAGTGACAATGCTGCTCGCTGGAAAACGTCTACTGCAAAACAGACACCCACCAGGTGCTCTGGAGACAACGACCAGTCCTGAGTGTGCTCTGGTCACCAGAGTTTTCTAGAGCTCCTAATGAGCAAGAGTAAGAGAGTTCACAGAAGTCTTCAGAAATAAGGAGGAAGATTGGATACTTGGAGCAATGTACAAAGACAAAGCTTTGGGTACCAGAGAGTGGATCCCAAGGGAATGAGCTGGTGAGTGAGAGAACTATCCTGTCCCTGGTGTGCCTTTCCAGACTCCTAGAAGAGGGCAATGTCCATATTGTGTAATGGCCAGTCAAAGTAGTGATTGCCAAAGAAAGTGAAGGAAGAGGAGTGAGCATTTATGTAGGAATTACTCAGTGAAGTGTTCTGTGATGTACTCACTCTTCCATGTTCTCTCTCTCTCTCTCTCTAATTGGTAAACTTTATTTTTACAGCAGTTTTAGGTTTACAGAAGAGTTGAGCCCGAAGTACAAAAAATTTCCATATACTCCAGCTCCCACCCCACCCCCTTTCACAATCTCCTCTAATGTCAATATCTTGCTTTGGTTTGTCACAGTTGTCACAATTAAGGAGCCAATACTAAGATATTGTTGGTTTGCAAGTTTCCAGGTGAAATCTGAAACAGATCCCCATACTTAAAAATCAGGGAGAGATTGAAGAAAAAAGCAACCACTCCAGATTGGAAGATGGTGGGTTTAATAAGCAAGGGGACTTACACACATGGCTTGTCTTGGGCAGCATCAAGACACCATCTCTGCACCCACTCACCAAATCTAAAAAGTTTATAAGAAGGTCTTAACTGTGTTCAGTTACATACACCAACCAAATGAGCTCAGCACCACATCCTCCACTCAAGGCTACATTCTTGGGGCAGTTTCTGGAGTGGGGAGGCAAGTAAAATGCACATTCCAAGGACAGGTAGGCGATGAGGATCCTTCAAGGATGATTGCCTCGATCCAACTCATAGGTCAATGAGCAGTGACATTGTCTGGATCTTACCAAATAGACATTATTAATAACTAAAGTCCACAGTTTACATTAGGGCTCACTCTTTACGTTGTCTATTCCATGAGATTGGACAAAGGTTTAATGTCATGTATACTCCATCATAGCATCATACAGAATAGTTTCACTTCCTACCATAAACTGAATGTTTATGCCCCCTGCCTAATTCATACATTGAAAGCTAATCCCCAATGTAACAGTGTTTGGAGATTAAGCCTTTGGGAGGTGATTATGTCATGAGAGTGGAGCCTTTATGAATGGAATTAGTATCTTTACAAAAGAGACCCCAGAAAGCCTCCTTTCCCTGCCACCATGTGAACATACAGCAAAAAGACAGCCATATATAAACCAGGAAGTGGGCTTTTACCAGACACTGAATCTGCTGGTGCCCTGATCTTGGGCTTCCCAGCTTCTAGAACTGTGAGAAATGAACTTCGTTGTTTGAAAGCCACCCAATCTATGGAATTTTTGTTAGAGCAGCTTGAACAAAGACACTGCCCTATAATCTCATTTTCAAAACATATGTATTCATAAACATGTAATTGCCATATGATTCAGCAATTCGACTTCTAGGTATATACAATAGATTTGAAAGTAGAAACTAAAATAGTTATTTGTACATGCATGTTCATACAAGCATTATTCACCACAATTAAAAGATGGAAACAATCCAAATGTTCATGGATGGATGGATAGATCAACAGAAAACAGAACTCTTTAAGGGTTGAATATATATATATATATATATATATATATATATATATATATACACACACACACACACACACACACACACATACAGTGGACTATTCAACCCTTAAAAAGGAAAGAAATGCTGATACCTACTCAATGTGGATGATCTTGAAAACGTTCCACTAAATGAAATAAACCAGGCACAAAAGGACAAACATTATATGATCCCATTTATATGAACTACCTCAAATGGCCAAATTTGTAGAGATACAATGTAAAAAAAGGGCTTACCAGGGGCTAGGGAGGCAGTGGGGAATCAGTGTTTCTTGGGGACAGAGTTTCAGTTTGGGAAGATGAGAAAGTTCTGGAGATGGATGGTGGTGATGGCTGCACATCAATATGAATGTGCTTAATGCCACTGAACTACATGCTTAAAAATTATTAAGATGGTAAATTTTATGTTATCTCCACAATAAAAAAATTCACATGAAAAGCATATGTATTCAGGTCTTATTTCTAAAAGATTTTAAAGAAGTATGCTACCTTAATCCTCACAGAAACCATATAAGGTGACTACGATGCTCAGTTTATGGAGATACTCCCTAACCCTACCCAGCCAGTGCATCTCTTATTGCCCAGTATGATTGACTGCCAACCAGTGCAAATCTCAGACATCTCACCACAGCAAGGTCTAGCCAGATGCTCCCCACCCAGATTATGACATGGAGCAGTAAGCACCCACTGTTCTCTACCAGAGACTGGAGAACAGAAGACACAAGCTAGGGTGGCCATTGCAAAACAAGAAAAATTCCTCTTGTGGGTCCATGGACCACTCAGTAGTTGGAAAATCTGGTTTGGATGACCCCTTTCATCCTAACAGCTCAGAGTCCTACCCCTGTAGGGTTTAAATGTACAATCAGCTGTTGGTATTCCTCATTGGTAGGAGAATAAAGACAATACCATGCTCCCATGTATTCACTTGGACTTTCCAGCTTCGACAAGTGGCATCAAACTGGAGGAATTAGTATCTCATTGCTATTCCTCCCTCCACCCCCAACCATATTCTCACTCTCTTCCTGCCAACCCATAATGACATTCCTGTTCCATTCCTCCGTTCGGCCTGCCTTTCCTCCCGCCCCTCCTCACCCTCCCCACTGACACACCGGGGGAAGTTAAAAGCCAGGTCTGGCAATGCTAGAAGTCATGTATCGAAGTTGGAAATAAATGAAAACAAGCAAGCTGCAGCAACATGACAGGGCCCTATGCCCAAGGCTTGACAAGCCACCCACACCAGTTCTTTCTGCTCCTGACAATGTGTTATGATTGCATATCTGAGTCACCTACACCAAATGATAGTAATTCAGCTCAATCATGACAAAAATAAAAAATGAGCAGCCATCTGGCCACAGGCTTACTCACCTATTAGAGCCACCCGCTGACATACTGTTGGCAGTAAAGGTCATGGAAGGTGGGTGGGTAAAGAGAGGGTTGTGGGTGGAGAGATGGCACTAAATGGCTTTAGGCCACGGGTCTATGACTTGGCCTCTGTCCCATCTTTTTGAAATAATCATAGAAGTTGAAGGCAGATGGTCAGAACAGAGGTTCAGACAAAAACCTCCCTTTATTTCTTCTCTCTCTTCATTGCTGCAAATCTTTCCGGTGTGAAATAAACTTACTCTAGCTACCACTTTTCTCCAATGCACTTGGGAAAGATAAAAATAAAATAAAAGGCAATATTCATTGGCCACAACTTTGCAATGAAACCTGCACTTTCATGTATGGCTACTTAGATGATAAATTAATACATTTGGGGGAAAGTGTTTGGGCATTAATGTATGAAGATTTTTATAATTGCTCAAACCCTTTGACCCTATTCTAAATAATTCCTCTTCTAAGTTTGTATCCTAAGGATATAATTAGAGATAAACACAAAATTTTGTGTTACAAGAATGTTTATATCAGCATTACTTATAATAGCAAAAAACAGAGATGGGGGAAGGGAAGAGAAAAAAAGAGAGAGAGGGGGGAAAAAATGTAAATATCCTCCAATGATATAAATGGTTAAATAAATTATGGTCATACATCCAATTTACTAGAAGACAACCGTTAAAAACCATGCCTTCAAAGAAAATTTAATGACATGGAGAAATGTTTATGATCTAACAGTATATGCAGAGTAGGCCATAAAACTTTATATACAATGTGAAATGCATTATGTTGAATCATATATAAAATTTCCTTCTTTTATAGGTCAAAACGGTTGAATGTCATCAATTTTATATGATGCGAGTCAAAAGAGAAAAAAATACTGTAAATGAAAAAATTTAAATTGTAAGTTGTGGTTTACTCTATCGAGTTTTCTTTTCTTTCTCTCTCTTTTTGTCTCTCTTTATTCCAATGTCTTATAAAAGGCATTTTGCAATTAGAGGGGGAGAAAAGTGTAACTTAAAAAGAAGAAAAAGTGAAATTTCAGGAAGCCACCTTCGGCAAAGTCAACCCCAGATCCACCCAGGAGAGTCACATGCTAGAACCAGCTTGTGCTGGCTCAGGAAAGCATACTGGGTGCTTTACCCAACTGTGTTCAATGATATCACTTCAAGTTGGTAGCTTGAAATTAGCTGTGGTGGCAGTATTTACACTATGGAAATTGGCAAATTTCACAAATCAGCTCTTCCTTTCCGAATCTTCTACCAGTACATCGCTGGTCCAGGGGTTTTGTTGGTCAGGTATGAAACAGGTCCAGCTCAGGGTATCCCTGAATCCCCACTGTCTGATTGAATGGGCCATGCCCACACTGCAGGCTCTGAGTTCTTGCTCCTCACACAAACTTCTGATTCAGACAGTTTCAGTGGACTTTGCGCAAAGGGACAGGTCCGTGTGATGAACTGGTCCATCAGGAGAGAGACAAAGTAGTCACATTTCTCACTATAATTCAATAAATTAAAATTACTAAATGGGGGGGGGGGCGGGGTACTCCCAAGACAAGTTAGGTTCCCATGTACTGCTGAGCCATGGACAAGTCTCTTGACAAGTATCTTACATCATATACAAAGATTAACTCAAAATAAATTAAAAACTTGAACATAAGACCTAAAACCATAAAACAAGATAAGTGTTAAGTTCTTTGGCATAGGTTTTGGCCATGTTTTTTTTAATCAGACTCCAAAAGCATTAGTAGTGAAAGCAAAAATATTCAAGTGGAACTACATCAAACTAAAAAGCTTCTGTACATGGGCTATGCTGGATCCATGGCTCCTTGGTTGACCGCTCAGCCTCTGCTCCTTCTTTTTTTAAAAGATATTTTATTTATTAATTTGAGAGAGAGACAGAGAGATAGAGAAAGCCCAAGCAGAGGGGAGGGTCAGAGGCAAAGGGAGAAGCAGACTAACCACTGAGCAGGGAGCCCAATGCGTGGCTGGATCCCAGAACTCCAGGATCATGCCCTGAGCCAAAGGCAAACACTTAACCGGCTGAGCTACCCAGGTTCCTCCAGCCTCTGCTCTTAAAGCCACATGTCCTGCATGCTTCTCCTCAGCAACTCCACACTTGCTATTAATAATCAGTAATACTAGCAGCTATAGCACTTACTGCTTGCTTACTGTGCAGGCACCATGCTAAGTGCTTGATGTGCACTGAATCATTTCATACTCATTGGACCCTAGTGAGCTACCTTGGAGGGCACAAGGTCATGCTTCTGAAACCCAGCCCCTTCAAGTACCTTTCTTTTCTATGTTCAGGGACTTCCCCACCTTTTGAGAACTCTCCTCTCCAAGCTGGAGAAGCAGAACTCAGCTTTCCAGCCTCTAGTACAACTAGATCACAGGCATGTGACCCAATCTCTGCCAGTCAGAGACATCCACAAGATTTCTTTTGGGAAGTCAGCAGCCCAAGACAGCAGGTACAACATGAAAACCTATGTGGCAAGAGTGGCAAAGGGACATCCCTATCCAGGGACAGGGATGCAGGTGATGGTATCCCGGGCCAAACTGGCAGGGTGAGCTGCAGTGTCCAGCCCAGCAGCAGTCTCAGGGGTGTCTGCTCTGGAGCAAGCCAGCAGAGTAAGGCAGCCCGCACTGCAGCCTACATGCCTTCCAACCCTGACTCTCTGGTCCTCCTGAGAAATCCAGGCACTACTGAATATTCTTTACCAAACTCCTCTTAGGCTTAATGCCCTAGAATACATTCCTGTGATTTTCAAAACCTTTCAGAACCCTGACAAGTGAAATTATTGCAATGTATAAACATGCATTAATATCCCCATTTTATAAACGAGGACACAAAGGCTCAGAGGAATTAGGTTATTTGCCCAAGGTCACGTACTTACCAGGATTAAACCTTGATCTCTTTGACCCCAGAACACCAGTTCTTATTTTAAAACACTGCCACAATTGACAGTGCCTCTCTACCCCCTACATCAGTCTTATTGCTTCCATTTTACTGATGCTTCTGAGCTATCTTGTCAAGGGCACACTAGTGGTTGGTGGTTAGTAGGGCCAATGTTCAAGCCAGGGCCATCGCTTCAGCATGTTCCTCTTTCCTTCAAGAGCTGACTCCATGTTCCACGCCCATATTATCTCATCCAGCCCTCCCCAGCATAGGCTAGACCAGTCCCTCTCACTCTCTTACGTGGGGTGATGGCCCTGCCCTACATCACCTCCTTCCCAGCCCCAGAATGCTCCCTTTCTCCTCACTTTCCATCCACATTCTACCATCTTTTCAAGATCCACAGATTAAATATCACCTCCTCCATGAGGCCTTCCTTACTGTGCCAACCGACACAGTGACCCAATTTTCTGAACTGCCATGTTCAGAATGTGTCTGAACCACCCATTTGGGGATATCTTCCTATGCTGCCCAGAGTGCTCACTAATTCTGTATTGTCTTCCCTTCCAGAATGACAGCCGTTGGCAGGCAGAGACCTGCCTCAGGTAGCACTAATTTAGCACCAAGCCCAGTGCCAGTCATTTGGTAGGCATTCAGGAAGCAATGCGAAACAAATAACTGAACACGCTAGCAGTCAACTTGCCCTAATCAACAACATGATCTGTATGAGTAATTATCTTAATGCTGTTTGTTCATCTCTGCCCCATTTCATTAGTAATGTAGATATACAAGATGGATATTGGTGGGACTTTTGTTTCTCTACTCAGTGTAGCAGTCCTGTGGGAACCCGGCTACTGTGCACACAGACTAGACAAGCCCCATCCATATCTCCAAACAAGGGGATTCTAGATCCTCAGCCCTGCTTGTGGTGCCATCAGGTCAGGCTGTATCAGGGTGCTCTGAATCAGCTCCACAGCCCAGCTGCACACATCTCCTCTCCCCTCACCAACACACGGTGGAGAACAATCCTGCTTCCTTCTCTTCCCCAAAGACACTGCAAAGTCGCTGGCTTATGCTGTGATATCTGTTCCACCCCTAGCTCTCCCAGATTCTTTATTAATTATCCATTGTGTTGTTCTATCCTCCCTCATACTAATCCCTCCCCCTACACATACATACATATCTGTCAAAATCTCTACCTGTACCAAAGAAAATGATGCCATGATTTTCTTCTCCAATGTACCTGCGGTGGACACCACTGTTTGTCTGAACTCTCGTCCATAATTCTCTCCTCCTTGTGTGCCTTCGAACTGCAGCTGGCCATTTTGGATATAGTCGTAAGTGTGCTGAGAAAGGCTTCTTTTCCGGGTTTAAAAAGAAAGAAGGAGGAGGAGGAGAAAAGCTTCTTGAAAAGAAGGTCTTTTAACCCCTTTGCTCCTCCCACTTCCTTCTTACTGCCTAGGAAGCAGACTTGATGCCTTGAAGATGAAGCAGCCATTTTGTACCCATTAGGCAGCCAGCATAATACTAAGGCTTTCACACTAAGGCTGGTGAAATGGAAAAACTAGAAAGACCTTGAGGCCCTGCTGAGTCACTGCACATGCCCTAGACTACCTACCCAAGACTTCTCATGGCATGAGATGATTCCAGGTTGTCCATTTTAGTCACAGCCATGGGGCTTGCTGCGTTTGGGAGCTAACCACACCCCTAATAACACAAGACCTTTTCAGATGCCCCCCACCCTGACTCCAAATGAGAAAGTGGCAAAGTATTGTCACTTGTGTTTCTCCCTTATGATTTATCATATCATAAGGATATGAAAGGTACTGAATTGTGCACTTTCATATCCCACTTTGTAACAGCTTCAGGTGTTCTGGGGACAGAACCTGTCTTCCTCATCTTGGTCCCCCTCAGCACATTGCCAAGTATGTTGCCAAAGTGAGAACTCTCTACCTATCTGCTGATTTAGGATAAAGTGTGTTTCTTTCTGGCTCAGTCCTTTGGCCAACATCTCACAATCACAGGGAAGAACCTACCAGTCCTTCCACCTCTGCGTAAAGAAGGAAGCTGTGTCTTTCAAGCAATCATCTGAATATCACGTATATTTTTCTCTGCTGCAAAGCACTTATTTACATATTAAAGTGGTTATTAGAGGAGAGAATTCACTGATGCAAATTTGACATTCGGATGTCAGCTACGCCGTGAATAAGGTCAACTGTGATGAGGACACATGTTAGTCTCCAATTAGAATCTCCTAATGTCTGAATAATGCTAATGTGAGGCATCTGCCAGCCCCAACTAGGCTCATAAACAAAGATGCTGACAAGAGCCAGCCTAGTCCACAGTTTCTCCCACTGCCATTTCACACTTTCCACTCCCAGGAAATGAGCCATCTCCATCTGGGAAGAGTTCCGGTCGGTTAGTGGACACAATGGCCAAGTCCTAGCAACATGAAATCCCCCAGCTCTGTGGACCTCTGTAGCTAACAGCTGCTTGGAGGGATCTTGCTACTCACATCACCTCTCCCCGGGGAACGTGGACTTGTACAAAGCCTCCACGTAATGCAGAGCATATTTTCTGGGAAAATCCATTTTATTCAATGATTTGGTTAGGAAAAAAAGACATCTTCTGGGGCTTCTTTCTGGGTGGCTCCATTAGTTAAGCATCCCACTCTTGGTTTTAGCTTAGGTCATGATCCTAGGTTATGAGATCCAGCCCTGTGTCAGGCTCTGCACTCAGCGGGGAGTCTGTTTGAGATTCTTCTTCTTCCTTTGCCCTTCCCCCCCAAAATGAAGAAATAAATCTTTAAACAACAACAACAAAAATAATTATATGTTTTTTACCTGATTATAATTTAAAGTATTATTTGATGTTAGACATGAATATAAATGCAAACTCATACAGTGTTCATATAAAACATAACAATTTTAAAAATAAATAAAAAACATAAAAATGCTCACAGAAATTTCATGTTTGCGGCGAACTCCATTGGGTTTATCCAAGGTGGTGGCACCTTTTATGGGAATGTCTGAGAAACACTGATTTAGGGGAAATTCATTCCAAAGCCAGAGCCACCATCTTTCTGCTGCAGCCTGGAAGAATTATAGACACATCAGAGTGGGAAGAAAGACTCTTTCTAGAGGTAATGCCAGCCTCACTCCTAGGAAAGCCCTCTTGCCCCTCCCCAGGAATTATAGTTCCTTCTTTATCAAAACTGGCAGGTACCCCAGAGTCAATATAATTTCCCTGTCATGCCATGTCCCCCAGGAGTAATCCTGGTCTCTTCCTCATGGCAGATCTTGACTTTAATTCCCATTAATTAAAGTCTAGATCCCTTCCCTCCTGGTTTGGACAACCAGGTCAAACTTGGGTGCCCTCTCTGAGGATGGTTTTCCATACTTAAATTCTGGCCAGGGCACCATGGAGGAGCAGTATATTGTCCCATCACACATGTTCTGTCATGTAGGACCATACAGGCTTGGCCTTCCCTTTGCCCTGCCTCTTCCATCAAGAGAAGGGAATTGTGCATGGCCCATGAAAATGTCTAAAAAAGGCAAAACGGCCCTTCCATTCAAGATTCATAAGATATTTTTAAAACACTGGTAGCAATTACCCCCATGCCAAAATTACTTAAAGCTCATTCTCACAAGCTTAATTCCCCTGCCAAAACTGCACTTTAGCAAATCAAGTGTAAACTCTTTAACCTGACATTTGAGGCTCAGGCTCACAGAGAAGTAGAGGTGGCCCCTTATTCCAGATGTACCTTTCAATCTCTGCCACTAGCATACCCATCGTATAGTCTGGTCAGGTTGGATCTTCCCGATGAATTCTTTTTCCCTGTGTCTCGGTCTCTATCTCTCTGTCTCGTTCCATTCTTAAATGCCCTTCGTATCCAATTCTAGGACCTGAAATTTATTTTTTTTCCCTCAACTGACATCTCATCATTGAGAGTCCCAAGAGCTAGGACTATCCTACCTATGGTGTATGTGTGAGGCTGCCATTCTACCAGGAGGTAGTGAGAGAAAATATCCAGAGATGATAGAGGAGACAGAATGAAAATAAAATAGGGTCTAGACAGAAGAGTGTAACAAAGAAACTCAGGTATCCCACAAAGGCCTCTCTGAAAAGGAGCTTTAAGCTGAGACCTACAAGAAGGAAAAGCAAGGGAAGGGAACACAGGGTACAAAGGCTTAAGATACAGACAAGTTCGGGGGTCTGAGAAACTGTAGGGAGGTGAGGGTATCTGGGAGCACATGAGATTTGAGAGGGACCCAGCCAGATAGGACCCTTGCAGGCAAGGGAGAAGAATTTCACTTCTATTTGGAGTGTGAAGCAACATCATTAAAAAGTTTTTAGGAGAGAAGTGACATGACCCTGGGTGAGAATCCCACTTCAGCTCCTTGCAAGTGATGTTTTCTTAGGCAAGTACTTGATCTCACAAGGCCTTGAATTTAGGACCTTGTACAGTGTATAAGAGTAAGAGCCTGATCTCTAGACCAACAAGCATATGGCAGGTATCATTATAGTCAGAGCTCCTGGATTCTGATTAGAGACAAAGGATTGCTCCTGCCTCTGGCATCTCTCAGCAACATCTCATACATCTCATAGTCTTTCTACTTATTTATCCATGTATCTATCATCATCATCATCAATCATCACTTTCTTTCTGCATGTTTTTAATCTTCCCCTAGTAATCAGTGACTACCTTGAGAGTAAAGATCACATACTACTCATTTCAGAGTCTCATACACAAATTTCAGTGTACTTCACTAGGCAAAAATTCAGCATTTATTAAATGAATATATGGAATTAAGAGAAGGAAGGAAAGAAGGGAGGGTGGGAGAAAGGGAGGAAGGAAGCTAACAGTGGTACCTGGCATTCTTCATGTTTGCATACGGGAAAAGAAACATGCACATTGACACATCCCTTGTGAGCTTGGAGGTTATTTTCTTCAAAAGGAAAGATGATGAAAGGACGGTTTGCAAAGCCCTTCAGGGAACAAGCTTAGGAGATGATGATGACCAGTGTCATGATTTCAAAATAAACAGCCAAGAAAGAATGGCGATTCCAGCTTTCCTATCTACTCTGAGGTGTGGCCCAACGAGGGCATCTTCAGAGCAGCGTGCAGTTGTCAGACTCTGCCAAAACCCCATTCCCTCCCAAACAGCAGAAATCACTAAACCCCAGACCATCCTGAGTCAGCCCAGCCGGGACAGAGGATACAGAAGCCCTCTCAGCCCACCAGATATGCGATCTAGAAATGGCCTTGTCATTATCAAAAAAAAAAAAAAAAAAAAAAGGAGGGGTGCCTGGGTGGCTCAGTCAGATAAACATTCAACTTTTGATTTTGGCTCAGGTCATGATCTCAAGGTCATAAGATCAAGCCCAGCATTGGGCTCCATGCTCATTGCTGAGTCTCCTTGAGATTCTTTCCCCTCTCTCTCCCTCTACCTCTGCTCCTCCTCTACCTCTTGTGCTCTCATAACTAACTAACTAACTAACTAACTAATAAATAAATAAATAAATAAATAAATAAATAAACAAACAAACAAAATCTTTTTTTAAAAAAAAGAAACAAACACTAATAATAAGCCAATACCATGTACTAAGTCCTTGCTATATACTTATAACTGTACCAACACTTTGCTTTATTTTTGTACTTTATTTATTCAAGATTTTTATCCTTACCACAATTCATGGAGAGTGTTAGCACTTGTCCAATATTGTACAGCCGATGGGTAGAGCAGCTGGGGGTCAAACACAGGCCTGTCTGACTCCCAAAACCCTGCCCCAAACTGGCATGAACTTTGGCACCTACTCTGCCAGCCCATCTACAGTCTTTTCCATCCCTGCCTTTTTACCCTTTCTACCCTATCCCTGTGCCTGGGCTTGTTCCCATTTCCTGACTAGCTTCTCCATAAATCAAGAGCTGGGTCATACCTTGGAGGCTAGAAAACTGATCATTCCTGCCTAGCCCTTGAAAATCCCTCTTCCTGAGGCTGGACCCTGTTCTTGGGCCTTGACTTTAGGAGTAAAGCCTGAGGATGACACTGTATCTCGCAGTGATATTCATCCCTGAGTCAGTCTTCAGCAGACTGGGGGATGATAGGTCGGTTTCCCTGGCCCCACTCAGCTCTACAGGACTTTCTTCCCTTCCATCACCATCCCGACCCTAAGATTCACACCAAGCCTCAGGCCTTCTTGAACCAAAACTGAGTCTCCCCTGAGGGCATTGCAGAAGTACGGAGCCACCAGCCCCATCTGTAGCACAGGTGGTTGCGCAATGCTGCCCATGTGTGTCTTGGACTATTGTAAATTGAATTTTAGGCTGTCCTAGTTCTCTGGTCTTATGCATCAATTTTTTGGATGGCCAGATGTTAAGACAGATAGAAATATGAATAAAACATCATCCTGACTATCAAGAACTTGCAAACATGTCAGGGAAACATGGAAAGTTAAATAACAACAAATGGCTTAACAAACCAATCAATAGAGAAATTGAAAATGTATGAGAAAATAGTCCTCAGGCTGAATTCTTATGTCTCTTAGCCGGTAAGATTTTCTTTATCCTTGAAGTTTAGCAGGATTTTCCCAGATTATGCATGAGTCTGTCTCAATTCCACAAAATCTCATCTGGAGCTTGGCATAATCTCCCAATTTGAAGATTCAAAGAATTTGCTTCTACTTAAGAAATGTTTTCTCTTTCTGTTATTTGTTTCATTGCTAATTCGCCTCCTCCTGTTCCTCTTTGGGTTTGTGAAACTGACATTGGACTCCTAGATCCATCCTTCTAGATGCTTATCTCATCCCGTGAGAATTCCTTCTTTGAATTTTTGCTCTGTTCCACTTATTTCTTCCTCTTGGTCTCCCTGGCCACTAATGCAGGTCGACATCTTCCTGTTCCATTTATCTATTGAATTTCTTAGCTGGCAAATTATACTTTTTTGGTACCAGAAAGTATTTTTCTCTTATACCTACTAAATCTCCTTTCATAGGATAGTGGGTTGAGTAGCATCTCTCCAGAATTTATGGCCATCCAGAACCTTGGAATGTGACCTGGTTTGAAAATAGAGTCTTTGCAGATATAATTAATTTAGATGAGGTCATACTGGATTAGGACGGGCCCTAATCCAAGGATTGCTGTCCTTATTTTAAAAAAAAAAGGAAGGTAGGAAGGAAGGACACATAGAGAAGAAAGCCAGCCATGTGGCAATGAAGGAAGAGATTGGAATTACACATCCACAAGCCAAGAAACACCAGAGAGTGCCAGGTGCCACCAGAAGCTGAAGACGCAGAAATAGATTCTCCACTAGATTCTTCAGGGAGAGCACGGCCCTGCTGGCATCTTGCTTTTGAACCTCTGGCCTCCAGAACTATGAGAGGATAAATTTCTGTTGTTTTAAGCCACCAACTTTTTGGTGATTTGTTACTTCGGCCACTGAAAACTAATACACCCGGTCGTAAGGTTTGCTGAAATTTTTTCCAGCCTGTGTATTTCAGTTCTGGATATTTTACAAATTCCATCTTGGCACACACTTTTGTCTTTCCCTACTCTGCTCACAGGGGCTGACTCAGAGCTGCCATGGTACCCTGAGAGTGATGAAGACATGGCCCACCCTCTGATGTGCACAGCTGGGCTGGCAGGTATCTAACAAGGCAGACAGAGGCCAGCACTCACTCAGCCTCAAGGGCAGAGAAGCCTCAATTCCTGTGACTTTACCATGAGCAGGAAACCCAGACAGTCCTCCACACAGGCAGGAGTCATCCCAATTCCCAAGGCCCCAGACTCTGCAGACCAGCTTCCCTCCAAAATCACCACACTCACGTGTTTTTCACTCCAGGGTCCTCACCTGTCATTCCCAGTCAATCTACCAAGGGAAAAAAAAAATGCTATAAAGAAAAACCTCCTCAAGAGTTCCTGGAGTTCCTCCCCCAGAACTTCCTGGGTGTGGAGGAGGGGTGTCTCAAAGAGGTCAGAAGAGCCATCCATCTCCACCCATCTCCCCACACATCCCTTGGGTCTTCATCAGAGTCATGCTTCCTATAGGTGGGGGAAATCCAGCCTGAAAGAAGAAAAAAGAAACTTTTTAATGCACTTATTCTGATTTTATAGGATTAAGTGTTAGAAATTTCTGGGGTGAAGCACCTGGGTGGCTCAGTTGGTTAAGAGTCTGCCTTCAGGGCAGCCCCGGTGGCCCAGCGGTTTAGCACCACCTTCAGCCTGGGGTGTGATCCTGGAGACCCAGGATCGAGTCCTGCATCGGGCTCTCTGCATGGGGCCTGCCTCTCCTTCTGCCTGTGTCTCTGCCTCTCTCTCTCTCTCTCTCTCTCTCTCTCTCTCTCTCTCTGTCTCTCATGAATAAATAAAATCTTTAAAAAAAAAAGTCTGCCTTCGACTCAGGTCCTTGGGATGGAGTTCTGCATAGGGCTCCTTGCTCAGCGAGGTGTCTGCTTCTCCCTCTGCCCCTCCCCCCTGCTTGTCTGCTTGCTTGCTTGCTCACTCTCTCTCTCACACACACACACAAATAAATAAAATCTTCTAAAAAAAAGAAATTTCTGGGGCATATTCATGTTTATCTGGGAAAACATGGAGCCAACATAAGCCTTCACACCTGCCCCAGGAAGGTGACTATGAAAAGATCAGCAGTCTATGCCCTATAAAGCCCTCTAGTTCTCCTGATTTATATTCCCCCTTTATAATTCTCTAAAGCCCATCTTTCAAGATCTAAGCTCCTAGACTGGGCTGTGGGAAACCAAACGGAGCTTTCTCCATGCTAGGGCCCATGAGTGAAAGGAGATTTGAGGCACCTCGGGATCCAGGAAGTGCCAGGAAGTAGGTTACAGCTTTCCTTTGGGGAACCCAGGGCAGCATGGCTGTCCACCTCTGCTAAAGATTCTACTTTAAAAACCTTTGAAAAGTCTTGGGTTTGACTTCTTCAACTGGAAGCAGCATTCCCTTGCTCTCTCCATCTCTTTTTCAAGAAATAAGCATAGAACCATCCCAGTTCATAAGACCTCTTGTTTTCTGCGATGAGGTTCACATAACATAAAATTAACCATTTTAAAGTGAACATTTCAAGGGCCTCTAGTGTATTCACAATGTTGTGCAACCACCACTTCCATCCACTTCCAAAATATTCTCATCACCTCAAAAGGAAACCCTGTGTGTACCCATTAAGCTGGTTCTTCCCTTCCTCCCAGCCCCCCACAACTATCGACCTGTGTTCTGACTCTGGATTTGCCAGTTCTAGACATTTCACATAAATGGAATCATACAAAATATGACATTTTATGTATGGCCTCTTTGACTTTGCATAATGTTTTTTTTTTGTATTATGTTTTTTGAGTTTTGTCTACATTGTAGCAATTATTAGAACTTTGTTCCTTTTATGGCTTTTATAGTCCATCGGCTATACCACATTTTGTTTAGCCATCCATTAGTTGATGAGCATTTGATCTGTTTTTGATTTTTGACTATTGTGAATAATGCCACTACTAACATAGGTGTACATGTATTTGTTTGAGTATAAGATTTTGGGTTTTTTAGGTATATATTCAGGAATGCAATTGTGACACTTTCCATTTTAAAACCCAGAAAGTCTCAGGCAAACCAGGATGAGCCTGTCACTTACCTTCAATGTGTCAAGCATTAGGACACCCATGAGGTGCTCAGATACAAAGAAGAACAAAAGAGGTGCATCTGAATGGAGACACTTAAATAGATTATTCTGATCAAGGTCAGTAGAATTAAGGGAAGATGGAGAAGAAGCATCTGACCTAGGCAGGGGGAGGTAGAGGTGGGAGGGGACCTGGTCAAGAAAATCCTTAGTGAAAGGACCAGAGTCCCACCCTCAGGGGCTTACAGGTGGATTGGGGAGGCACTTAGACAATTAACTTAATAAATGCAAAATTAGAGAAAGGCACTTGGTTCTAAAGGAACACAGGAGTGGAGGTGGAGAGCACTAGAGGGTCAGGAAGTTTTATAGACCATAAGACACCAAGGCTGACTTTTGAAGGACAAATAGAAGTCACCCTGATGCAGAGCAGAGGAGGAAATTGTAGGCAGAGTGAATGACATTGTTTGCCCAGAGACACAGAGCTGGATGGTAAAATGCATTTCAGGGTAATGAATGTCCCAGTCCAGTGGATTTAAACAAAAGAACTTGTAGCTGCAATATGATACCAGAAACCACTACTTCACCCACAAATTACAAAATGCCATCAAAACACAAAGTTTCTTTGGTAAGGAGTCATGAAAATGTACTAATAAGGGGATGCGATGTAAAGCTGGGTTGTACCTGATTCGGTCAGGTTCCAAAAGGACCATTGGCCTGAGCCAAGATATAATTTTCTACTGGCAACATTTCATTTGAAAAGATTTTGTTTAATCTCTAAACTAGGATAGCCCACTGGCTTCTAAGGTGGAGCCCTGTAAGGATCATGAAGGAGTCACCAGCTACAGTAATAAATATGGCTCTTGATGTGCATGCATTGCTGTGACTTGCTGGTCACATCTCCAAAGAAAACGTCTTGGGGCTCTCAGTACATAATCACTTTTGAGAGTCTAACAAAGCACATAAAACTTAGAGAAGAACGTCCGTGAACACCACAGCCAGGAATATTACTTATTCAAGTGTGCCCGAGAGTAAACCTCCAAATCACCTGCTCAGGGCTCTAAGGAGGCCAGTCGGAAGAGGCAACTCCTCTCTTTCGACTTGCTAAAGAGACGTGACACTGAGTGCTGGGGAGGGGCATGGTGGAGGAGTCATACTCTGAGCCCTTTGCAATATCAAAAAGCAGAATCTTGTTTCCCTCCAAACTGGGAAAACACATTATCTCCTCCTAACGAGACTCCCCTTCCCACCTCTAGCCCTGAGTTCAAACTTTCCCTCAGGGTCAGCCTTCTCCTTCATCACTCTCATCAGAAGACAACTTCAGGCAAAATCCCCCTCCTTGATCTAACGCAGGATAAGTTTCAAGGAGCTTCACTGGGAAGAATCCTCCACCTTTTCCTCACTTCATCCAGGTCATGCTTCAACTACCCCACATCCTCATGACGTTCCCATGCTCCCCATTGCGTCACCCCAAAATTCTTATACTGAAACCCTTATCCTCAGCATGATGGTATGAGGAGGTAGGGTCTTTGGAATAAAGTCATGAATGTGGAGCCCCCTGAACAGAATTAGTGCCCTTCTAAGAGTCACAAGAGCACCTGCTTCCCAGTTCTGCTCTCTGTCATGTAAAGATATACAGGGAGTCAGCAGTCTACAATTCAGAAGAGAGCCTTCACCAGAACCCAACCATGCTGGCATCCTGATCTTAAACTTCCAGCCTCCAGAACCATGAGAAATAAATTCCTGCTGTTCATAAGCCCCCCAGTCTATCCTATTTTTGTTAAAGCAGCCTAAGCTGACAAAGATAGCCCTGCTGTCCATATCCAACCTATTTGAGGGATGAGGGACTCACTAACTTCCAAAGAAGTTCCTAATTCCTATCCTCAAAATATCCCTTAAAACAAAGGTTAGAAGTACAAATGTGGGGCGCCTGGGTGGCTTAGTCAGTTAAGCATTCAACTCTTGGTTTCAGCTCAGGTCATGATCTCAGACTCATGAGATCAAACTGCATCAAGCTCCACACTGGACATGGAACATATTTAAGATTCTCTCTCATGCTCTCCTCTGTCTCTCCCCCTTTCCCCATCCCCTCTCTCTATACAAAATAAAAGTAACAATAAAGGGGTTTGGTGGGGACTTAAGAAAGTAGAAGCCACCTAACAAAATTGTTTCCATTTATCTTCAGGCAGAGGGATGGATTCATCCAGGAATATAAACTCAAATTGCCAGCCCTTTTAATTTTTCAAAGGAAGCTGGAAATCCAGATCTTAGTGGGAAATTCCTAGCATACAAAACACTATTCAAGCCAAACAAAATAAATCTAAGGTCAGACTTTACCTCTGACCAATCTGTTTAGCATCAAACTTTTTTATGTCACCATCATCAAAAAGTTCAACTGGAGAATGATTTTAGAGAACACTGAGGTCTTAAATTCATCATTAAAGACCCTGGTCACTGCTGCAAAGATAGGAACACTCTCAAGAGGAAAGGCCATTTTGAGCTAATGGGAAGGAGAAACATTGGAGCAGTATCAGGTATGATCCCTGTTTCTGATGTCTCACATACCTCCATGTCAGATGATTGCTATGATAACTTTTGATCCCAAAATACACATGTTGCTTTCTCAGTCAAAAATATTTGGAATTTGGTAAGGCTACTAGGTAAGTCAGCACTTTGGGATAGCAGCCTTATATAGTATGAGAAAGTGCTATTGGGTTGTATCTGCTGCACTTTGATTGGCTCTCACTCTGCTACAAAGGAATTACTTATGGTCTTCACAGATCAAGATAATCTCTCCCTATGCCTATGTTCATAAAGTTGAAATTCCAACGTGTTCCAATCCAGATAATTATCTGAGCACCCAGACAAGTGACTGAATTTTTCCTTACTCTACCATTTATAAGCTGTATGATCTTAAAGAAGTTTTAAATTCTCTGTGTCTTAGTTTCACTGTCATACCTCTATAAAATTGTCACAAGCATTGAAAAAGCTAAAGTAGGGGCACCTGGGTGGCTCGGTGGTTGAGTATCTCCCTTTGGCTCAGGGCAGGATCCCGGGGTCCTAGGATTGAGCCTTGCATCAGGCTCTCTGCAAGGAGCCTGCTTCTCCCTCTGCCTATGTCTCTGCCTCTCTATGTGTGTCTCCCATGAATAAATAAATAAACTCTTAAATAAATAAATAAAAATTTAAAACCCCCAAAAATAAAAAAGCTAAAGTACTTTTAATGCTTAGTACAGAGCCTTTCTCATTTAAAAAAAGTGCTATGGAAGGGTTGGCTGGTGGTGGTTTTGGTTTTGTTGTTGTCATCACTACTACTATTTGAAAGCAAATACATGAAGGCTTTAATCACCACGATGATGAACTGACATTCTGAAATATACATTTCTGTGCAGTTCAGAAAGTATATCAATGATAAAATCATCAGTGCAAATGGAAACATACAGTTCTACCTTGTGTTGGCTGTAATTGCATCAAAGATCTGTTAGAATCACCCTGAATATTCCATCAAAGCCATCCTACACTCATTTAACAGGTGCCCACAGTCTGCCCAGACCAGCAGAGACCCTTTATAAAAGAATAAAAATCAGTAGATGAAACAATGATTAAATGCCACTGTATTCCCATCCTACTGGCAAAAATTAGAAATTCCACTGTATTCCCATCCTACTGGCAAAAATTAGAAAGGTGGATAACACCAAGTGCTGGCAAAGATGTGGTGACTGAGTGAGCCTCATGCACAGATGATGAGATCAGCCATTCTGGAAAACAGACAAGGAGACTTTCATACATCTCTGAACAAGCATGACCCACAGACTAAATGCCACCTTAAACTGTGTGTCCTTGGGCAACACACCCTGTTCCCAGCTCTGCTGAGTATGTCCCTACCCTATAACCCAGTAATCCCATTCCTGGGTCTATATCTCAGAGAAAGAATCACACAGACCCTAAGGGACATATCCCATCTTTATGATTCTCACAGATCTTTGTCCATCAGGACAAGGAAGCTCCTCATGGCACTGCAGAAGCAAGGAGCTAGAAGCAAGGTCTGTGTCTATCACCAGGGCATTCAATACAGGAAATATGGCAAATGCATATTAAGAAGTTGCCTATAGCATTTAGAAACACCCAACTAGATGTATATATATAGCAGTGTGGATAGAGTTTACAAACAGTGTTTTATGAGGACAAAATGTAAGAAAGAAAATTAGACATTTTAGCATAATGCTGTTTTATGTGAATCAACAATATTAACAAAATTATGTAAATTAACAAGTACCACTAGTGCATGTTTAAGCATATTTCAAACACATAAACGTGAGCACCTATGGGAGATGATAGTTGGGAAAAGGGGTAAGGGGGAGAAAGTAAAGGAATATAAGCAAAGGGCATTGGAAGGGTCAAAGGTAATAATGGGCTGCTAACTGGGGAATAGGATTAACTCAAGCCTCTGCACCTGAGAACCATCAACAATCCCCTAGACCAGGCACAAGATTCTCTGTCTCTCTCTCTGTCTCTCTCATGAATAAATAAAAAAATAAAATAAAATCTTTAGAACAGAGAGAACACAAGTCAGGAGAATATCTCAGAGTATCCTTGAAGATCCGTCAAGTGTCTTTAAGGATCAAGTAGAATTTGCACCATTAAATGATCAGATAAATAACCATAATGCTAAGAATAATAATAATCATAATACTTTTTGAGCCCCTACTTGACAACACCAAGCACTATAAACACTTTGTGCTTGTTAAGCCTCCAACCAACATTACAAAGGGAAAAATTGTTATTCCCATTTTTCAGAGGAGAAAGCTGAGGCTCAGAGATATGAATAGAGAACTTTCTGTAAGTCCCACAGCTAGCATGCAGCTGAGGCAAGATGTGCGCTTTTAAATCTCTGCCACCAAAGCCAGGCCTTGTGTTACACACATATGTGTACAGCAGTGAGGGCAGATGGACAGCCCATGAATCAAAACCCAAAGGCTAAGTTTCAGGGTCAGTGGACAGAGAACTTGGACTGGTGGCAGAGGGGGGAAGGGCCCTGACGTGATCTTCTAAAACGATGTCTCCAAATTTCTCTGCTCATATACCTTTCTCAGTTTTCAAAATTTGAGTATGCCACCCCAATGTATCACTTCTTTGTTTATTTTCTGCATGTCTGAATTTATTAACATGTTACAAACTTCGTAAAGCAAATACGAAAAGTAAAAATGTTAAAGAGATAAGATAAAACTCTAACTCAACGTTCTATTATTTTCTTCTTGCGCTCCTATGGAAAGCCTTGCAAACACTGCTCCAGGTGCCTCCAACCCAGATCCTGCTTTCTGAGACTTGCCATATTCTCTTCCTTCAAAAGCTGGGGGAGATCTCTGATATGCCAATAAACTATGCCAGTGGAAATCAGGAGCTGGGACTTCGGAAGTCGGTTTCTCTGTCCTTCTCTGTCTGGTGCTGCCCTTCCCCTCTGTGAGGCCCCCTCTTCAGCTAAGTTCCACCTCTGCCCCGCAAAGGTCCCACAGTGTTCCTGAGGCCAGGGGACAGAGGCATGCTGGCAGAAATCAGACTACATCCTCCCGTTGCCGCGGAAACATGGAAGTCAGGGATTGTTTTCTTCCACTGGCAACGCTGTAAACAGTAACAAAACAGCCTTGCCAGTACCAAGGCCAGTCTATAAAGGGCACAGCCTCCCCTTGATGGACAGGCGGTAGGAATGGGGGCCCATTCGTTCCTCTCATATCATATTAGCAATGCCTGGATTAAGTTTGATAATCCTGACGCCATCCCATAGCAGGTGGATTTGTTTATTGGGAGCCCTGTCCTGACCACAGGGGAATTTGAAAGAGTCGCTTCCCACTATTCCGGAGCCCACATGAAGTATGCTGGCCATGAGGCCGAGGAGCCACCAAATGGCCAGAATGGGACCTTGGTTTCCAATCTCTTCTTCCACACATGAGTCATGGAGGAAGGATGGGCACGATTGTAAGGAAGGCCTTGACCTCAGAGCCCAGTGAAACTTCGTGGGCAGGAATCATCCAGTGACAGAGTTGAGTGAGCTTGGGATTTACATTCAACCAGTATTGGGTTGGATTTCTGGCTTTGCCAGTTGCTAGTTGTATTCATTTGCTGGGCCTACCCTAACAAAATGCGATGGACTAGGTAGCTTAAATGACAGATATTCATTCTCTCCCAGTTCTGGAGGCTGGAGTCCTGTAATCAAGGTGTTGGCAGGGCTGTGCTTCCTCCAGAGACTCGAGGGAAGGATCCTCCATGCCTTCTCCATGCTGCTGGTAGCCTCAGGAGCCCCTTGGTGGGGGGGGGGGGGGGCAGCCTAACTCCAATCTCTTCACTTCGTGTGGCTGCCTTCCCTCTGTGTCTGTGTCTCTGTCCAAGTCCGTCTCTTCTCAAAGGGACATCCGTCCTACTGGATTTATGGCCTACTTCACTCCAGTATGACCTCACCTTAACTAATTATATCTACAGCAACCCTATTTTTAAATAGGGTCACATTCTGAAACATTGGAGAGAGGAAGGTTAGAGCTTCAGTAGATGTTTTCGAGGAGACACAGTTCAAACTATAATAGTAGTTGAGTTACGTTGGCAAACTTAACCAACCTCTCTGAGCCTCAGCTTCTTTGGCTGAAGGAAAACAGGGCAGTGACCTACTTCACATGGCTCAGGCAAGATCCACAGAGAAAGCTCCTGGTAGATGTTCAGTGCACGTTAGTTACCTCTTTCTTCTCCCCCTATACCTTCCCACCTTCCCTCTTGATCTCTTTCCTACTTTGGGGAAAATTTTGTCCCTGAATCAGATACAAATTGTCTGCCTGCTGAACCACAGATCTAGCCACAAGTATAATGCAATCAGAGCCCAAATGGAAAAAAGGCAGGGAATGGGTCTGAGAAATGACCTGGATGTGAATCTGGCCTGGAAATGGATGGGCTTGATGTACACAGCATTAAAATCCATAAGATTCAGAGGACAATTTGGTAATATTTCAATTAAAAGTTAAAAATGTCTATGCTCTTTGGATGGTAATTCTACTTCTAGATATTTATGCTAAACATCTGTTCTATGTGCCAAATGAAGCATGAAAGGGATATTCATTCCAGGATTATTTACTAAAGCAACAGATTGAAAACAGCCTATGCTTTATGGTACATCCATGTAATGAAATATTACGCAGTCATTAAAAATAATGAGGCAGCTCTTCGTATGCTGATATGGAATGATCTCCAAGATACAATTATAAGGAAAAAACAGCAGTCAGGAAAGGAAGAATGAGCAAGTGGGGCACAGAGGATTTTCAGGGCAATGAAAATACTCGGTGTGATCCTATAACAATGGATCCATGTTATCACACATTTGTCTGAACCCATAGAATGTACAATACCAAGAGTGAACCATGTGAACTACAGACTTTGTGTGTGATGACATGTCATTGTAGGCTCATCAATCATAGCAAACATGCCCCCTGGGGTGCTGAGTGGCTCAGTCAGTTACACATCCAACTCTTGGTTTTGGCTCAGGTCATGATCTCAGGGTTGTGAGATTAAGCCCCATGTCCAGTTTTCCACTCAGCACAGAGTCTGCTAGGGATTCTTTCCCTCTTCTTCTCCCTCCCCCTCTGCCCCTCCTCCTTCTCTCAAATAATTAAATAAATAAAATCTTTTTTTAAAACTTTTTTTGTCTGATGGGAGGTGTTGATCATGGGAGAGGCTGTCTATGTGTGGGTGGTAGGTGCAGGGAAATATAAATGGAAATCTCTGTACCCTTCTCTCAATTTTTGTCATGAACGTAAAACTACTCTAAAACATAAAGCCTATTTAAAAATGAATAAATGAATAAATAAATGACTCTAGAAAAAGCAAGATCAGAATAATATTCTTTTATAACTCTCATGGTGGGAAAGAGAAACTACATATATACAAATATATGTTTGTATGCACACACATACACACACATATATATGTGTAATATTTCCAGAAGGATATATTAAAAAGTTATAATGGTAGTTGCCTCTAAAATAGAAATTGGGCAACTGGGACAGAAGACAAAAAAAGACATACTTTACACTGTTTATCTCTCTGTGCCTTTTGAATTACATACCATATAAACAAATTACAAAAAAAAAATCAAAATGTTAATAATAATAATAGGTTTCAAAGGCTTCTGACCAGTTTGGCTCCACCTAGACTAACGAGGAACTCAATAGAAGGTTCCCATCTGGTGTGGGGAGAGAAGCATGTCAGAAGCTGATGGTGTGCAGCCAGGTAGAGATCTCTTCATTTGGGGTTCAGATGCTAATCACAGCTGGGAATACAAGAACAGGGGCTGGCCTTCAAAGAGAGAGAATGATAAAAGCTAGTTAGACAATTGTTGGTATTTCCATGTGTGCTGAGAGCAGAAGTAAGGCTCCAAGAAGGAAGAGGAATGACATATAGTGCCACAGGCCTACCTTGCTTGTGGGTTACATGGGAGTGGGGTGGGGGCGACCTAAGGAAGATGCTTAAGGCTCTGGGGAATGGAGGCCCAGCCAGGCTCCACAAGCACACACACCTTAGCACCTGCTGGAGAGGGCAAAGCTGTAGAGAGAGCACATCCCCCAACAAGGCAAGGAAGATCAGAGAGCCAGGGAGTAGACAACTAAAAAACCATGCAGTATGTACTCATGCTATGTCTCATTCCCTCAACTTCTTGCTAGGTGACTGGTTAATTTGGTAAACTTATCGAGACACGTTATCATGCATTATTTCATGAATACCTCATGGGAGCACAGAGGATGTTTCCTCTTGAATCAACTTGACATTGCAGAATTAATAGCTGTCAATTGTTTAATTTGTTCATCCTTCCCAGGGGCAATTGCATTTTAACTGGCACTTCAGACACTCAGAGGAATGTGTGTCTATGGAAGTTATTTCAAGAGTGTGGCAGGATGATAGAAGAGAGCTATTTGGGACAGGAGGCCTTCTCTGTATCCTTCAAGCCCCATGACAAAGGAGGATGACCCGATCCACCCACCTTTAATCCCAGGTCATCCCTGGAATAAGGCTGAAGACCACTTTAAAGGAACAAAAGCCCCCTTGGAGTGGAGACTGCCAGTGCCTGTTGTCTGTTCCAGAGCTAAAGAAAGTGCCAGTGTTACCTGAATGGCTCACAAAGCACAACTGACGTGGGGTCTGTCAATCAGACATATTCCACTGGCATAATTTAGCTGCCACAATATGTCAGGTCTATAAAGAAATAATTGCTGGATCCCGAGACAATCAACACTCCACACCCGAGAACATTCCTTTCTTCCCCGAACTATGAAACTGCGAGAACTTGTCCAACCTAACCCACTAAAAGAACTATTAATTATTTTTCAAGGACAAAGCCCCTCCTTTGTGTTGCCGCACACAATGAAGAAATCAGCCTGTCTGGTCCACCCTCAAAGAAAAAGCCAGTCAGTGCACCTCACCATGATCACTCACCATTCACTAGAACTTGCCAACTCCCCTAATGGCTGGCTTCTTTTAGTATGCAAGGTGTGCAAACTCCTTGTGCCTCTCAATTGCCCTGGTGCAATTATTGTATTGATTTGATGCAGCATTAGCTCCACGTTTAGGGTGGTTTATGTTTTTTAATTTGCAATTAAATCAAATGACGCCTCTTCGCTAAGATGGCTGACACTTGTTTATATACTGCAGCAAGCAATGAAGGCAACTTTTATTTAGCATCATAAAACATGCAGGGTGGGGAGCTTGAAATTTCAAGCAACTCAATTTCTTGTCTGGCTCTTCAGCCTAGTTAAAAACCAAAGGACCTGCCCATCCGTTGTAAAAATGGTCCTGAGTAGTAATTGGTGCTTTACAGTGATGATCTAAAGATGTCACCAAGCAAACAACATTGGAAGCATAATGTTATGGAATGAGTGTTTGTTCCCCCCCACACACACACCAAAATTCTTATGTTGAAGCCCTAACCTCCTAAATTATGGTATTTGGAGGTGGGGCCTTTGGGAGGTGATTAGGATCAGATGAGGTCATGAGGAGGGGCCCGTCATGATGGGATTAGTTCCTTTATAAGAAGAGAAAGAAAGATTTCTCTCCACACATACACACCAGGGAAAGGCCATGGAAGCACACAGTAAGAAGGTGGCTGTCAACAAGCCCTCTCTGGACCTGAATCTGCTAACACCTTGACCTTGGATGTCCCAGCCTCTAGGGCTGTGAGAAGATAAATATTGAAGCTGCTCAGTTTTTGGTATTTTGATCTATCAGCTCAAGCAGACTAACACAGGTAATAACTAGAAGAACAGCAAGAATAATTGGTGATTTTGTTGCATCTTCCTTTCTGGATGATCTCCAAGCATTTAACCCATTTGATTTCTTTCCAACCTCTGATATGGATGCACTGCCTCTCCTTGTGCTATTGCTTTTGAGTTCAACATCGATCTCGGGACACTTCTTCCTCCAAGAATAGGCAAGATGGTAGTTGACAAGAGTTTAAGTCTCAGGAGGGCATCCCAGAATCAGAGCAATATCAGCAGTCACTGATCACTTCCTCTGAAAACTCAGAAATATCTCAGGCTGCCCCATCCCCAGCTCTTTAAATACAGTGTACCCAGCAACTCACCACATGATGACTGGCACATAAATAGCAGCTGCAGAAAATAGTGCCTGGTTTTTGAATTATCCCAACATTTAACAACCCAGTAAAGTAAGGATGAGCCTGCAACAGACATGGAGGAGACACAAGAGTGTCACAGGAGGTAAAAGAAGAGAAAATTTCAAGGACATTCATTGCTGCTAAGAGGTAACAAAAGAGGAAGACCACAGAGAAGGTTGAAAGGATGATTTCCAACACCAGGGACACTCAGGTGACCTCTGTGATAACTGTTTTGGTGGAGTGACAGATGTGGAAGCCTCAGAAGTGTTCAGTGGAATGCAGAGCTAGCAGTATGCAGGGTGGATGCTCCCCTGCTCTGCGCACCTCAAAAACCAAGGCTATGATTACATAAGGAAGATCCCTCACTTTAAGTACCTCCTCTTAGCAGTATTCAAAAGGATGCTTCTCGTGCTATGATGCTCATATTTTTAGGATTAATAGTATTAGTAGTATACCATTTATTAAACTGGTAACTCTGACAGTGATTGACATAAAAATGATCATTACCTTATGGGTGTGGGTTTGGCATTAAATGCCCCTCCCCCTCTCTGAGGTATTGATGAAATTCCACCAGCAGTAGCTTAAGGAGCTTTTCTGTGCTGGCCCTCTGGTCTGACTTTACTACTGCTTTTTAGTCTCTTGGCTTCATCATTCCTACTCCATTTCTATGCCCCATGCCAGTCCAAGATCATTATTGAACCATGACAATCTGTGATGGACCAGCCACTTGCTCATACCAGAGCCAGAGCAGCATTTACTGACTGTTCTGTTTCTATATTGCTCCTAACATCTAAGTAACAGTAGGGCTTTGCTCTGTCTTGTCCCATGCAAATGCTGAAGCAACCAAAGATGGAGGCTCTTGCCAACAACCTAGAGAAAAGCCTATGAAAGAGTCCTACAGGTACCATTTCTAGCTGTGGTTGGGTAGTTCAGACTTCCCTGGTATTAGTGGGAAATAGAAGTCTTGAGTACTATTATTACCTGGAAGCTCTTCCCCTATTACTCTAAGACCCTTGAGACACTGGGTGGTGGGAACTTGCTCCTTCAAACAAGTTTTCTTGCTATAGTATCCATTGCTCTAGGGCAGTGTGGAAGGGGCATAGGTTTATGGGGAAAATATGGAACAGAGATCACACAGAAACAAAGTCCTACTGTAATGATTCAACCTCCTCCTCTGGAAAGAAAAATGACCCCTATAGATAAAAGGGAGACAAGAAAGGGATGTTTCTTGCCCTTAGAGGGTGCTAATGTTCATGAATTGATCTGATATTAATGGCAGAGTTAAAAAGAGTATTATGTACAGTCAATTATTAACTAATTATTCAGGCTATTGGGACCAGGAAATATCAGGGCAATTAGACACATTTGAAATATATATATATCAACACTCAACAGTGTCTTCCTACCAAATGACCATTAGGAAAATGCTCAACAAAAGATCAAGAGGGAAAATGAAGAGGAAAAGCAATACTGTTATGGGTTAAATTGTGTCCCTTCAAAGAATACATGCTGAAGTCCTATTCTCCAGTACCTTATTGGGGGGGGGGGGAAGGGTCTTTACAGCAGTAATCAAATTGAGGTCATCAGGGTGAGTCCTAATCCAATATGACTGGTGTGCTTCTAAAAAAAAAGGGACATTTAAACTCAAAGACAGATACATACAGAGGGAAGACAATGTGAAGACACAGGGAGAAGACAGCCATGTGACTGGAGAGATGCATCTATCTGCAAGGCAAGAAATACCAAGGATGTCCAACAAATGGCCACATGCTAGAGACAAGGAAGGATTCTCCCCAGAGCTGTCAGAGAGAAAATGGTCCTACCAACACCTCGATTTCAGGCTTGTAGGCTCCAAAACTATGAGACAACAAATTTCTGTTGTTTTAAGCCACCCAGTTTGGGGTCCTTTTTCGTGGTAGCCCTGGGAAACTATCATACTATCATATACAATGCATACATTAATTGTAGGTCTTATTTCAATTTCTGAAAAATGAAAGTATGAAAGAAATCTCTATCTTATGACTCAATAACAACATCATACAGATTTTTTAATGGTATGTTTGATAAGGCAACTGTGGGAATGTTAAACACAGAAGGAAAGATAGAATTTAAAAAATCCAGAAGTAAAGTTAGGAACAAAACATCTAAGATTCTTCATAGTTTGCTATAGGGATATAAATTTTGTTCTGGGCTTCCTAGTGACAAATTTAAAGAAAGAAATGTAGGCTCTAGGGCCATTTGGCTCCAATATCTGTCACCCCATTGATCACCAGGGTTGATGTGGCTGATCTGGCTGGCTAGGCAGGAGTCTCCTATCTCCTTCACCACCCTATGTGTGACCTTCCTGCAGCTGTCCACTTGGGAGAAGAGGACAACCTTCCCCAATAAAGGAGAACTGTTTCTGATCAAGGGTAGCTGCACTCCCCTGCTGGAACCTCCAAACAAGCTCTCAGGGTCCATTTGTAGAAAAACGTAGGTTGGTCAAGCTTCCAAGACTCCACATACATCCAAATGAGGCACTGGATGTGGCAGTCTGCCTTTCAGAGAAGTAAATTATTGTAGTAAATAATTTCCTTCCCTATTCTAAAAGAAGGGAAGGGAAGGGAAGGGAAGGGAAGGGAAGGGAGGGGAGGGGAGGGGAGGGGAGGGGAGGGGAGGGGAGGGGAGGGGAGGGGAGGGGAAGGGAGGAAGGGAGGGAGGGAGGGAGGGAGGGGGGGAGGGAGGAAAGAAGGGAGGGAGGGAAGGAGGGAAGGAAGGAAGGAAGGAAGGAAGAAAGGAAGGAAGGAAGGAAGGAAGGAAGGAAGGAAGGAAGGAAGGAAGGAAGGAAGGAAGGAAAAGAGAAAGAAAGACCAAATCAATTACCTAACACAATTTCCACATGGAGGAAGAAAGAACTGTTATCAGGAGAAGCAAAGCTATTTCTGGTACTGAAGCTTAAGAGAAAGTTAATTAAGAGACTTGTCTGATTACTGAATTATATCCTCAGCAATATCCTTCATCCCATAAACACACTGTTTAGTTCTGACTCATGTAGGGCTATATCTTATAATATCCTTCATTTTTAGCCAATGACCATGCAGCCTGGCAAAAGCTGTGATTTTCAAAAAGGATGCCAACTGGTTTATAGCTCTCTAATGATGAGGCTTAATCCAGAGACAAAACCTATAATATTTTAGGCTGTGATTCCTAAATGCTAGTCCACATACTAGATGCATCAGGATCACCTAGGGATCACCTTTAAAAAGATACAGGTGTCTGAGCCCTGCCCTGGGGGAATCTGATTCATTGGACAATTATGGTGCCTAGTCTAGTGATCTGAAGGATGATCAAGTGCATAACCTCGGGCAAGCCTCCTGATATAGAACCATATTTCCCTCCATCAAGATTCTGATAACTCATGGACAAAAGAGAAGTGAAGGTGAGACATTGCCCACCCCTCAGGACAATTTTGGGTTTCTCAGTGCACTAATGTAGATAACCACTTAATGCGTCACTCCAAAAGAGCTGCATCCTGGGGCTGGAGTGACTCTTCACCTACCCCTCCACTTGCCCAGTGGGCCTCAATCCCAGTCCCTCCATTTATTATCCATGTGGCCCTTAGCTGGGTCAAAGGACCTCTCTAGGCTTCACATGGCCTAGAAAAATGTGGACAAGAGCAGTGGCATGAATGTGTTGTAATCATTAAATAAGACAGTATACGAGAAACTCTTAGCAAGGTGCATGTGTGGTAGAAAAACCCAATTAAGGAAATTTTTGTTGTTTAATTTTCTTTTAGGAAATACTCTTTTTCTCTGACTATACCCCAAGGCACCCTCCCTGACTGTAAGGTAAACTGCTGGGTCACAGTGGACACCCCCCTGGCTACCACCAGCCCTTGGTAATGATGTCTTTCTCATGGCCCACAGGAGAGATGGAGGGGCAAGTATGCAAAATGCCAGGTGTAACTGAGCAGAGCATAGTCTTACAAGAATGAGGACAGATACCGGAGCAAATGACTCAAAATCTATAAAAATAAACCCAACTTCGCTTGCAGCACTTAAACTCAATGAGGACTCAGGAGGCCTTCTGGAGAATGGTTTGTGTTATTTTTATTTAGTGAGGGTCTTTTAAATCCTTTATTGGTTAATCCTCCTATTGGCTGGATAGCTCCATCTTATAGGATCATAAAGCTAGGTGCAATCTCAGAGGGGCCATTTTGGGGCTTTCTTCTCCACCTCCAAGCACTTGTTTGTCTAAACCTAAGTGCCCAAGGTACCTAAAGTGTATATGCTGGGATAGCTGATTTCTATGTGTCCCCAAACCTAGGAGCTCATTGTGGGGGTGGGGGAGAGAGAAGGTAGCCCAGGTAGAGAGGAGAGGCAGCCGGGGAGGCTCAGAGGTGGGGTGGCGGGCAGGGCAATTAGCAGGAAACTCATTAAGGGTCTCTGGGGAGGCAATGTGACTGCCAACATCACTTTTGTCTCTGCCACATCTATCTGATGGTGTGTGTGATGCAGCCATTTACAAATGTCCGAGGAGAGCTCACAAAAACATGAGAAATGCTTATTTCACATCTCAGAGCTCCACTTGAGCACAAACTCCCCACTCCTTATTTTATATATATTATCTCATTAAACCAACACCCTACAGCCTAAGTTTTATTATTATTCCAGACTGGAAGGTGGAGAAACTGAGAATCAGAGAAGCTAAGTCACTGGTCCAATGACTAAGTATAGAACCAGGGTTTAAAGCCCTATGTATCTGATTCCAAAGCCCAAGTTTTAATTTTTGCCACAGTATGGAATAGCCAGCAATGACCAACACAAACAGAAAGAAGGAAATAGATCACTGTGATTACATCTGAACTCAGGGCATTTGGGCATTTTGTAAAGTCCCTTCCCACGGGACATCCCAGCTTACAGGAGGCCTCTTACAGACCTTGTGGCAGGCCCTGGTTCCTGCCTGGGGCCATGGGCTGAGAGCTGAAGCATCCCCACTCTGTGATCTTCGTGAGGAGGGTTGCTTGTTCACCACAAGAGATGAGACTGGGGTTGTTCAAATGTCTTTTCATCACTCTCGGGCTGTTTGCCAGCTCCAGCCAGACTAGCACCAGAGAGAAACAAGACCAGGAGCTCCTGCTGCCCCACAGCCCCTTGGAGACCGTATTCATTTCCTGCCATAAGAAATTAATACAAGCTGGGTGGCTTAAAATAACAGAAATCGATCCTTTCTGAAATCAAGGCGTCAGCAGGGCCCTGCTCCCTCCAGAGGCTGCAGGGGATGTTCCATTCTTTGCATCTTCCAGCCCCTGGTGGCACTGGTGTCACATCACTCTGACGTCTGCCTCTGCCTGCCCTTGTCTGAATCTCCTCTGTATGTCTCTTCGAAGGACACTTGTCATTGGATTTAAGCTCCACCTAGATAATCCAAGACAATCTTGACATTGGGCCCTTAATTTAATTACATCTACAAGACCCTTTGTCCAACTAAGGTCACATTCAGGGAATTAAGATGTGCGCATATCTTTGGAGGCAGTTAACCGTTTAGCCCACAGTTGAGACAGCCCTCCTCCTAGCCCGGGCTCAAGACAAGCAACAATGCAGACAGATATTAGAGTCACATCTTGTGGCATCACTTGTTCCAAGTGTTAGCACCAAGTGTTGAGTTGCCTACGTCGCATGAAGAAAAATCTGCTGACAGTTGAAAAAGAAGAGAACAGTAAGCCCCTCTCTCCATGTCTCCCAAACCAAGCAATGTCTCTTGCATAGCAGGCAATGATTGATGATAAATGAAGCAGTGTCCCTTTAAAGTTCCTGAGGCCCCAAACCTTGAAATCTCTCTTTAATTGTATGGTAATCGTTAGGGACTTTGTCGGGGAAAGATGACAGGAGTAATCACCCGAAAACAGATTTCTAGGTAATTTATACTTAGTCAATCCAAACCTAATTCCTGAGTGACCTATACTGTGCCTAAGGAGCCTGAAATAATCATGTATTTACCCTTTACCCTGAAATTAGATGGTACTTACTATGCAATTATCCAGCCACTAAGTGACAATTACCGTGTAATTAAATGGTCAGTGGTTACCATATTATTAAATAGCATTGACATGATATTTGTTCCACAGAAGCTTACACTGTCGCCACAGAATTAAACTCCCCATCAAGAAATTACAGCCATTCCTGGGAAGTTCTGCTTTTTTGCTTGGATGGTTTTCAAGTTGGCAGAAAGTCTCAGTGCCATGTGCCTCTGTGGGAGCCAGGGTACAGCCAAAGCTGGGCACAGATATGACATAGCCTCCCCGGTAGATGTCTTTTGTCAGACCAGGGCAGGACCTCTGCAGCCTGACTCCAGTCCGGCACTAGGACATCTGGGCAAATTTCTCCAAAACCATTCTGCAGTGAAGTGGCAGACATCACACTCTTTGTCCTGGTGTGGTACCTACCCAGGGACGCAGCTCAATGGGAAAGCTTGAAGTCCAGAGTACGGCAAGAGTTCTGTGTCAGCCCGGGAGAAAGAGTCACAAAATCATCATTATCAGCATTATCATTATTCCCTGAAGACAGGATCTCTCTCTACCTGCTGCATTTATTGCCCTATCACCAACACCATCCCTGACACATAGTAGATGCTCAGTAATATTCGTTGGATTTATTTATTTTTTTTTATTCATCCATCCATTCATTCATTCATTGGTGTGCATCTACTACCTGCCAGCCACTATGCACTAAAAACTTTTAAGGACACTTAGATCTGATGGAACCTCAGAGAGACTGAGTCATTTACCCAAGGTCATTATACAAGCGGTCAGTGGCAGATGCAAGACCAAACACAGGTCTGTCCTGTTCCAAAGCTGTGCTCTTTCTAAGGCATCATAATGTCTCAGCCACATACAGCCTCAAACCTCCCTGACAATTTAGGAAGAATTTGGGGAAGATAATGACTTCCTTAGGATAAACTGTTTTGGGATCTAAGCCTTAATTATGCAGAGCAACCATGATAGTTTATGTCAGCTATTACATTCAGTAGAGAAAGAAAGTAAGGCTCAGAGAGATTAAGCAACTCATCCAAAGTCACACTGCTGGTAAGTTGCTTGGAATTGAATTCAGACTCAAAAGCCATTTGTTCTCCTGGCGTAAGTGGAGAGATACAGATTGCTTACCCCAGGCCCTCGTGTTTTTACCGTTAGAATGTTATGTCTTTGGATCAGCATCATTTCCAGGTGTTACTGCTAAAGTATAATATCTCACTAGCACCTCTAACATCCTGGATCAAATTACCTAGCCTCCAAAGACAGATTCAGAGTGGAAGGTGGGGGTGGGGTGGGGCATGGAATGAGACCAGACAGGAATGGATAGAATTTGAAGTTGTACAGAGGAAAAGATTCAGGCAATAAGTAACAAGTAAGACTTATCCTGAATGTTATCTCTGATCAATTGATCAGCTGCCTGGAGCACTCTGTTGTGAAGATCTGAGGTCACATTAGGGCTCAGCAGGATAAAGTATCATAATCGATTAACGATGTCTGCCAAGGACACTAGCTCAGGAGTGGCTGCACACGGGTTTGTATTTACCATCTGTAATCTAGACTGGGATTCTACAGAATAAGGCCAGGTTTAGCCATTGTCAGGGCCAGAGAGAAACCAGTGCATAAGTCTGGAAGGCCAACGAACAAAGTAAGCAGCCACGGGCATTGTTTTCCTCAAATTCAGATGCTCAAAGGAGAAAATGAAAAGCCTTAGTACAATGAAAACCAGTCAGAAAACCCAGTCTCGGTTCTGCAGTTAATTAACTGTAAGACCTTGACCCCATCGTTGCCCCTGTCCATCTCTCCGAAGGTGTTTGAGTAGTGAATCTCCAAACCACTTCTGATTTCAGGATTCTGAAGTGTATCATGCATTCCACTGAACTGAGTGAAAAGAAGGGAAGAAGAGAAGTGGGTAAAAGCTGATTGAACCCACTTTTAACTCTCAATTAGTGGGGTATCAGATATAAGGTAGAAATCAATACTTCCGTTTTGGCCAAGTTGAGTGTTAGATGGCAATTTAACACCCAAGTAGAAATGCCCGGTAGACAATTGACATGTAAGTCCAGTACCCAAGGCATACATCTGGGTAGAAGGGGTAAATTTGGGAGTCATCAATAAACAAATGGGACTTGGTAAGGTCCCCTGAGGAGAGAATGTAGGGCCCAAGAGAATTCCCACATTTAGACTTTAGGTGGAAAGAAAAGGAAGATTCTACACAGACTGAGAAGGAATGCCAGGTGAGGTAGGGAGAGAAGCACATGACAGTCACAGAAGCACAGGAAAAAGGGGTTTCAAGGAGGAAGTTGTCACCTGGTCCAATGCCACTGAGGAAAAGAGTCACATGTGGAAGGAGATTCACCTTGGCAAGTTAGATCAAAACTACTTAAGGGAGTGATGGGGACAAAGTCTGATTGGAGTGAAGAGACAAGATACTGGGAGGTGGGGAGGTGGGGACAGTAAGCATGGACCCAGTGCCTGGCTTCAAGGGACACATGACCCAAAACTCATTGTTAGCTCATAACATTTACAAGAGAATGTATGTGAAGGATGTATCATAGCACTTGATCTAGTAGATGCTCAAAAATACAAATTCCTATCCCTTTAGTCCACCTGCACTTAATCAGTCTGCCATTCTCCACAAAGATGCCTTTTTGACAATTTGTCAGGGCTCCCTGTCAGATTCTAGTATTAAAGTCGTTTTGTCTTGACCTTGGCCCTGGGGAAAACTGATAGACCTGCAAGATTTGTCTGCATATCCTTTCACCTCCCATAGCCGTGTCAAATAGATATCTCATCAGGCAGGCCACCACTAAGGCCAGATAACACCTTATCCAAGGAGAGGAAATTAATCATGTACAAATGACTTGGAAAGAGCTTTGCCAGGGCGGGTATGTGAGAGACCCATAAATACTGCAGAGAGGGCTGTCATCCTCAGCCACAGACTCTACTGCCCTTCCTGCAAGAACTTTACAGTCAATATTCCAGTGCTACCAAACAAATGTGGTTACTGATCATTCATCCTGCTTTCCTATATCAGAGACAGTAAACCATCTATGATAGCTGGTGATGCTCATGCTTGCCAATCCAATCCATCCATTGACTTGTTCAACATGCATTTCCTGAACAGATCACTATGCTCCATACTGTTGGTACACAATGAGGCATATGACAATTATGCAAAATTCATATACATTCATTGAACATCTAGTTAGTGCCAGTATTCTAGGCTCTGAGTTTCATCAGTGAGAAGACAAACAAAACTCCAAGCCTTTACAGAGTTTATACTCTAGTAGCTCTGGGTCCTAGGTTCAGTAGTCTTGTAGATCAGGTCCCAGAAAGGGTAACAATTCATATGAAGGATAAAATGCCCAGAGACCAAAGTAAATGATTAAATGTCTGCCCAAAGGTTCTAGCAGTAAAACATTAGCACCCATCCATGATGCAGTCACCCAAGCATAGAAGACTTCCAGAAGAGGGTGGAAGTGGAACAGTCTTAGAGGGCAGAAACTTCAGACCAAAGAGGCTGAATGGAGAGGGCTTTCCAGGAAGGTTAATTAAGAGTGCTGAATCCTAACCACTAGACCACCAGGGTACATTAAGATTGAAAGAAGCAACAGTAGCAACATGGAGATGACCAAGGATATCTAAGGCACATAGGTTGAGAAAACACTAGTGGGACAGATTGAGGAATGGTTATGGAGCAGCTTTCAAAAGTAGCTTGAGGAGTTTGAGCTTAGTTCGAGTGAGCCATGGTAGAAGTCTAAGCAAAGAGGGGAAACGATGAACACCATGCATGAAGAAGAGCTCTATGTGCAAGATGTAAATAAAGGTAGAAGCTAAGGGAGTCCTCTTTTTCACTCCCAGTCCTGTGCCAGACACCCTACATAAAGGATTTCGTGTTTCTTAAATAATTTTTAATTTGGGAGGCACCTGAGTGGTTCAGTTGGTTAAGCATCTGCCTTCAGCTCAGGTCATGATCTCTGGGATCAAGCCCTGAGGTCGGGATCCCTGCTCAGTGGGGAGTCTGTTTCTTCCTCTCCCCCACCACTCATGCTCTTTCTTGCTCTCTCTTGCTCGCTCTCTCTCTCTCTCTCAAATAAAAAAATAAAATCTCAAAAAATAATTCTTTATTTGGAAACAACCACAAACTTATGGAAAAGTTATAAGTAGAGTTTTTTCCTGAACCATTTGATTGGAAACCCCATCACCTCTAAATTTTTTTGTGTTGCATTTTCCTATACAAAAGGATATTCTCCCACAGAGCAATAATATAATTACCAAAATCACCAAGTTAAGATCTTTGCCATCATTTGATCTTCAGACCAAGAATGCACTGTGGGTGATCATCAGACATGATGAGTAAAGTAGAAAAGCCAGACTGGCTTGGGTCTAAAATCCCTGATGAAGCACTGTGGGCTCTAGCCTTCATCTCTAATGTTCAGTGACAGTAGGAGACTAGCACATAGCTTTAAGATTTAAATGAGGTAGGACCATTAAGTGTTTAGGACATGAATGATTCTAAAATAGTACTCAATAAATGCTAGCTATCACCAAATGAAAAACAACCCTGGATTTAGATAAGGTGAGCCTTTATTTGAAAGGATTATTTTAAAGCAGAAAAGAGACTATTGCAATTGAGAGAACATTCCAACCAAGAGATCTACAAATATCTCAAGGGTAGGGGAGAAAGGAGCTTTTCTTTTACCAGATAGAATGAGGGGCACCTGGGTGGCTCAGTTGGTTAAGCATCTGCCTTCTGCTCAGGTCATGATCTCAGGTTCCTGGGATCTAGCCCCTTGTTAGTCTCCCCACTCAGTGGGGAATCTGCTTCTCCTTCTCCCTCTGCCCCTGACCCCTGCTCCTGCTTGCTTTCTCTCTCTCTCTCAAATGAATAAATAAAATCTTAAAAAAAAAAAAAAAAGATGGAATGAACCAGGCTAGGAAAAACCAGACCTGGGGAAATAGGAAGAACAGGAAGAGGTAACTGGATCTGACAGTAAATTAGAGACAATAAGGCAAGGGGGATTTCTTGAATCTTCACTATTTTTCAGGATCACATGGCTCTGGTAAAATTCAACAGTGTCACGATGATGAAAACATATTTAATCTCTGGAAGCCTCTGCTTCCTCCTCTGTAGAATAGGGTAATAATACTTACTTGCCAGGATGGCTGTGTCTTTAAAAGAGACTAAGGATACCATGTGCCAACCACAGGTTGCATGGTGAGCGCTAAATATTGTTTGTTTTTTTTTTAATGTTGCATATTCACTATGTATCAAACACCGTGCTCAGCACCATAGGAATGAGAAACAGCTTGCAGATGGTTTTCTACACTGAGGCAGACAGGGCTGGGAGTAATTGAGCCTCTGGGATTAGGCTCCCATAGGTTGTAATAGAGATGAGAATCAATGCCAGGGTCTTGCCTGCTGGCTAGTGTTGAACCAATCCTTCAGCTGCTGAATGGATCATCTTCACCATCCCTGCTGGCCAGAGGAGCCATCCTTAGCATTCCCCCCTCCAGCCTGACCATACCCACGGATTTCAGGAGGACCTGGATAGCCTCTACCCCATCCTCTATGCCTGCGTGTAGGCAGTTAGAGGAGACACGTTTAATCACCTCTCTCATCCCTGGGCTGTGCAATTCTAAGCCACAGGCAGTCTGAAATTAACACAGCATGGTATTCGGGAAGGTTCCAGCAGCTTCATCAGTCTTCCTAGGCACAGAATACTGGTGACTGCACTCACTTCCATCCTTGGACCTGGAGGCTGAGCACATGCTCCGAATCCACCTTTCCTGCAGATGACTGGTGGCTGGACAGAGCAGTGCACAAATGCTCCTCCATGCAAACCCAGCCAAGGACCGGCGACCTCAGACACTCCCCACAGGCTCTGCAGTCATCCTGTCCCATGATGCTGCAGAGCTCTCCTTGTGAGTACTGGTGTAAATATAGTTCCCTCAGGGCAGCCAGCTGGAGCCATGCCCACCAGCATTCCTGCTCTTCACATACTACTTGGTTTCACTACTTGGAGCTGTTCCACCACTCCGGCCTCAGTATTTAAAGGGCTATGGGAAGCAGGGCCAACTTGCATTTTTATGGTTTTGTTACTGTTCTCTCAGCCATGCAGACCCCATCTCTAAGGAATGCCTCCTCAGGGGCACCTGGGTGGTTCAGTCAGTTAAACGTCTGCCTTCAGCACAGGTCATGATCTTAGGGTCCTGGGATGGAGCCCCATGCCAGGCTCCCCACTCAGCAGGGAGTCTGCCTCTCCCTCTCGCTCTGCCCCTCCCCCTGTCATGGTCTCTCTCACTCTCTCTCTCTCTCTCTCTCTCTCTCTCAAATAAATAAATAAAATCTTTTTTTTTAAGATAAAAATACCATATTCTTGGTATTTATGTCAGCGCCTGTCATAGTTTCTTAGCAAATACAAATAAACATGGGGAGATATATACTAAGTGTTGATGAAATCAAATAAATTAAAAGGGTAACTTGGAGACGTTCAGTTTGGAGAAAGTCACCCCAGGAGAGCTTGAACAGCAGTTATCTTTACACCTTCCCTGTCTGACCAAATACAGCTACCAAAACAGCTATTTCTTTGATTCCTTCCTGGATTATCTGGCCACTCCCTGCTGTGCTGCCTGGGATGAGGCCAACCCCGAAACTTATGCCTGGAAAATAAGCCTTAAGGATATCCCTGTTGATGAGCAGCAATCAGCAGATGTGGAATAACAGATTTTGCATCAGACAAAACCCACAATACACAGCAAGTGATCCCAAGATGCTAGGACAAGAGACCACTGTGGTACCGATTGGTACAGGTCTCTCCAGTACCTATCAGACAAATATCCAGTTATCCTCAAGTGCAAATTTTTTTTTTAATTTTTTATTTATTTATGATAGTCACAGAGAGAGAGAGAGGCAGAGACACAGGCGGAGGGAGAAGCAGGCTCCATGCACCGGGAGCCCGACGTGGGATTCGATCCCGGGTCTCCAGGATCGCGCCCTGGGCCAAAGGCAGGCGCCAAACCGCTGCGCCACCCAGGGATCCCTCAAGTGCAAATTTTTAATGGTAGTGACCAAACTGAGGAATACGGGTGGAGCATGAGGTAGTCCCTGTAAAGTCGGTTCCAACATTATGCAGGAGCTGGGACATTGCAGGGCTGTGATCAGCATGACAGCTCCGCAAAATTGGACAAGGTAGGGAGCAGCAAACACTGCCTCACCTCATTCATCCTGTCCCTGGACAGCAGTGGGGCTCTTCAGGGCACTAGGCCTTCCTAAATGCTCTAGATAGAAGATCCTCAGGTGGTTCCAGAAGGATCTGGTTTTCATCCTTTAGAGCTGGATCTGGGAACTCCTGGCTGAAAGAGTGGTAAGGAAGATCCAAGACCAATAAAAACAGCCACTCCTAAAGCCAACTGGTCACCTGCATGAGTCACTGTTTCCCCTCCTTATTCCCTCTTACATCAAGATGGAAGCAGTGGCTTGACATCAAGTCCACCCAAGGGAGGAGCAAGGATAAAGGTGGGAAAACAAACCAAGGTTAGCGGAATACTTGCTGAGTGAGAAAACTTTTGAATGCATTGTCTCGTTATTCCTCCCTCCAACCCAATGAAGAGGTCCTTTCTTCACTCTTCATTGTAGACTTGAGGGAATTAAGACTTGGAGGACTTTAGCAATTCACCCCAGGTCACGTGATCAGTAAGGGGGAGGAGCAGGGACTTGAATCCAGGTTGATTGAATTCCAGAGGTTAAATTCTTCACCACCAAAATAGGCTCAAACATGACAATGTCTAAACTCTTAAGAGCTCCAGCTAATATCTTGAAAGGCAGAGTTTACAGACACTAGTCCAAATTAGATTGAAAGAGTCTCTGTGAATTGACTCTCTTGGGATCTCACCCCTCCTGCTAACTCCCATCATAACAGAAAGGGAGGGGATAAGATCTGCTTGAAGCTTTCCAAGGAAATCCAAAAGCTGCCTGTTCCTCCCCCACTCTCCTAATGCTCCCTAATCCCAGAGATTATCAGAACACCAGAGGATGAGGTTGAATTCCAAGGGGCAGTGCCAAGTCCTCAGAGCTGAGGAAGGCCTATGTGTCTCTCAGAGTTGGAGACAATCAGCCAAAGCCCAATGGGCAAAGTCAAAGCATGAAGGAGGTTGCCCAACTGGGCCTTCCCTTCTCTCCTCACTCTCACCCCTTATAAGAGCTGGTCTCATGGCTTAAAATACTGGCTACGTGCTAGAGAGTCTGGGCTCCAGATACACATATCTGAAGTGGATGTTCCACCACTGGTGCCTCAAATGTAATGCATCCTCAACAGAATTATGGAATTCCCCCATCCAAACCTGCCCCTGCTATCCTAGCCTTCCCCATCAGTAGCAACACTCCTGTTCTCCAGATACTAAAACTAGAGTCCTAGGATTCAATCTTTCCATTTCAACATCTTATTATGAAAAAGTTCAAAAATGTACAAAAGTGAACAGAATAGTACAGTGAACCCCCTTGTACCTATGACCCAACTTCAAAATTTTCAACTCATGGCCACTCATTTCCTCTATTGTGCCATCCCCTTCCTCCCTCTCAAAGTGTGGTCCATGGACTCCTGGGAGTCTCTAATACCATTTTAGAGAAACTTCAACATCAAATTGTTGTGCCCAAGACTGCGTATCCAAGAAACCACCAAGGAGCTGACACCGATGCAAGTGCACGAGGGTTTATTTGCAAGCTTGGGCTTGGATCCAAGTATAACCAACACTGCAGAGCAGGGACTTGGACCCGAGGTTAAGAGGCAGCAGTTTTATAGGGGCCAGTGGCCAATGAGATTGTAACACACACAGAAAGTTGCATAGTTATGTCAGTCCACACACAGGTGGCCAATTGAATTACAATTTACCCTATAGTGACCGTTTGAACTAGCCTATCACTCTGGTCAGAATTGGCGTGCAGGTTTGGCGGACGAAAGGCAGGGTTTACATTCTTAGGCGGTTAGGGGTTTCGCATTCCTATATGAGCCAGTTTCTGGTAAGGGTGTGCTCAGCAGCTTGACTAGGGTGGGGGAGTGCCTTAAACAATAAGCAGGTCATGTGGGGGTTATATAGGAGATGATGAGTGTAGCACAAAATGGAGTTAGTCCTGCTCTGCTTGTCCAGGGGTAGGGGATTTTTGATAAATTCCTTGGGTCCCACAAAATCTATTTTTATTATCATGCTAAGACATTATTTACTTAATGGTCCAGAAGGTTTAAGTAAGCAAACTACTGGTGCCCTAACATGAATCATGGCAGCATTGCTTTCTTGACTGCCACTCACTCACGTTAAAATAAACACCACTTGTGTTTAAGAGGTCCTTGAAGAAGTAGTAATAATTTTATTAAACCTCAACTTTTTAAAAAAAATTTAAAGCTTTTATTTATTTATTCATGACAGAGAGAGAGAGAGGCAGAGGGAAAGGGAGAGAGGGAGAGAAGCAGTCTCCATGCAGGGAGCCTGAGGTGGGACTGATCCCAGGTCTCCAGGATCATACCGTGGGCTGAAGGTGGTGACAAACCACTGGGCCACGGGGGCTGCCCTAAACCTCAACTTTTGAGTTTACATCTGTTTTATATGGTGTGCTACAACATAGAAGTATATACCCATGAAGTGCTTATTCTATACACCAAAGTGTAATAGTTGCTTCAAGAAAAGCAGTTGCACAAATGTTCCCATGACCAGCTAAACTAGCCACTTTTTAAAATAGAACACCATTTCTACTCAAAATTTGGACTGATGGACAAACTCTGGTTGTATAGACTCAGGTATTTAACACAATTTTTCTCAGATGTGAATAAGGTAAATTTGTCATTTCAAGAAAAACAACTGACAGCACTTGTCAATGATAACATTAAACTTTTATTTTTTTTTAATTTTTTTTTTATTTATTTATGATAGTCACAGAGAGAGAGAGAGAGAGGCAGAGACACAGGCAGAGGGAGAAGCAGGCTCCATGCACCGGGAGCCTGACGTGGGATTCGATCCCGGGTCTCCAGGATCGCGCCCTGGGCCAAAGGCAGGCGCCAAACCGCTGCGCCACCCAGGGATCCCAACATTAAACTTTTAAAACAAAAATTAGGACTTTGGAAAAATTGTATCTGCCACCATGAGTTTGACAACTTTCAGATCAGTAGACCAACATATTAATACATGGGATTTTTAAAATATTATATAATGAAATGTGCCAACATGTGGAAGACCTGCACATCCAGTAAACTGGTATTTACAAATGACCAATGAACAATAATAATATAAAATCACACATGGGCAAAGACCTATTTTAAAATACAAGACAGACAAGTGGATTGTAATAGAATACAAAAAGTTCATTGAGATGATTACAAATAGAAGCTAACACTTTTGATATAATATCAAAGAATACCCACAACAATCTGAAGTCTATTAAAATAGTCCTGCCTTGGGGCACTTGGATGACACAGTTGGTTATGTGACTGATTCTTGGTTTCAGCCCAGGTCATGATCTCAGGTTGGGATCTCAGGGTCGTGAGATCAAGCCCCGTGTCTACTCCATGCTCAGTGAGGAGTCTGCTTAAAGATTCTCTCCTTCTGCCCCTTCCTATTGCATTTCTCTCTCTCTCTCTCTCTCTCTCTCTCTCTCTCTCAATCTCTCTTTTAAATAAATAAATAAATCTATCTATCTATCTATCTATCTATCTATCTATCTATCTTAAAATACCTTGCCTTTACCAACTATGTACTTGTTTGAGGTCAAATTTTTTTCATATGCTCCAAACAAACCAACACATTGCAACAGACTAAATTCTGAAGCAGAAATGAGAAACACAACCATCTTCTTTAGTTAAGCCAGAATATCAAAGAGATTTGCAAAAATGTAAAACAATGGCATTCCTCTTGCTAACTTTTGCAAGAGTTATTTTTCACTATAAATACATATAAACAAATGCTATTAATTAAATATTTTACATTTTTGAAGGTTTATTTTTTTTAAGATTTTATTTATTTATTCATGAGAGACAGAGAGATAGAGAGAGAGAGGGGCAGAGACACAGGCAGAGGGAGAAGCAGGCTCCATACAGGGAACCTGACGTGGGACTTGATCCCGGGACTCCAGGATCATGCCCTGGGCTGAAGACAGGTGTTAAACCACCGAGCCACCCAGGGATTCCCCATTTTTTGAAGGTTTAATTTCCATTATAGTAAATATCAATGGCTAAACTCGCATTAAAAATGTCCTTTGGGGTCTTCAATAATTTTTAAGTAGATACATGTTCTGAGACCAAAACATTTGAAAAACTGCTGATTTGTACTGTCAATATTTCCGTTTGGATCTCTTAAAGATCAGGAGTCTTTTTTTTTTTTTTTTTAACATAATCACAATCTCACTCTTCAAATGAACAGCTGGCAGCAAAGCTGTTGAGGAGAATTTAGAATTAAAACAGAAGTAACAACTTGCAAAATATACCCTGATTCACCAACAGATACTCTGTACTACACCAAGCCACGGTCATGTGTCCTAGAATATGTAAAGCACAACCCCTTTTAACACTAGTTTCTTCAGACTCATATCTTACAGGTAAGATCAGGCATACTGATCTTGGAGACAGACTAACCTGCAAACAGACTCATGAGTTCTAAATATAAGATCTCTTAGGGCACCTGGCTGGCTCAGTCAGTACAGCATGTGACTCTTGATCTTGGGGTCTTGAGTTCAAGTGCTATGTTGTGTGTAGAGTTTACTTTTTAAAAAAATTAAATTAAAAAAAATTTTTTAATTTTTTTTTCAAAAGGTAAGTTTTCTCACTGTGACAGCAGCTTCCAAAATAAAATTCTGGTCAATTTCTGTTAAGGGCATCTATGATTAACCCTAGCTCTCAAAACTTTCTAAGTATCGCTTCCCTATGGAGTACTTCTCAGTGCTTTATGGTTTCCCATGGTATACAGGCTCCCTTGCTGCAGCAAGTAATAAATCTAACTTTTTTTGTAATACAGCTGTGTTCCTTGTGTGATCCACAGCTGATGGGATCTGACAATTCTAAATTTAAGACATTACCTTCTCTTGCCCAAACCACAACAGGCTCCTGCCTTTGTTCCGTATTCCACTGCATAACAAATTATCCCAACACTCAGTCACTGAGACCAACCACTTTAACTTGCTCACAATTCTGTCAATCAGGAATTTGGAAAGGGCACAGCACCTGTCTCTGTTCCCTGAGGACTGGGGCTCAACTGGGTCCATGCTAAGGCTGAGGGTATCTTGATGGCTAGAAGCTAGAATCATCTAAGAAGAGCCTCTCCATGTGTTTTGGCTCCCCCCACAGCATGGCAGCCTTGGGGGAAAGGGAGTCAGACTTCTTCCATTGCATTGTATTAATTATGAGCAAGTCACAACCTGCTCAGCGTCCAGAAGACTGCAATCAGATTTCTCTTTTCTTTTTCTTCAGACTTCTTCTCTTGATAGAATCTTTGAAGGTTCTAAAAGAACGTGGGGGAAGGGAGTTATTGTTTGCAGCCATATTTGGAGAATATAATCTGTCCCACTCCTTTTTAGTTTGTTGCTTTATTGACCATTTTCTATTCAGTAGGGAAGGTTATATATTTCTAAAATTAATCAGGTTATGTTGCACTCTTGCCGGAAATGCTTCAGTGGATTTTCAGCTCACCGGGTGGGGAGGGGAGGAAAGCCAAGCATTTTACTACAGCCCAGAAGGCCCTGCATATTCTAATTCTATGCATATGCCATTGTCTTGCTCACTCACTCCCTCCAGCTACAGTGCTCCTTCCATGGCTCTTCAGAAGGCTGGCTTCTTCTCACCCTTCAAGTTTCACTTAAATGCAACCTCCTCAGAAAAGCCTTTCTTAATGATGCCCTGCAAAGTGGCCCCAGAACCCAGAGTTAAATCAAATGATTGATTGGTTGATTGAACGCAAGATAAAGAGCAGAAAGCATTACTGCTGCAGAATCAGAATTCTCTATGCAGGTCCCAAAATTTGTCCTGCGAAACACTAGTTTAGCCAGATGTTCAATAGACATTATTCAAAACTATGAATCCATAGCACGCATCCTTATAAAAATTTGAGTAAGACAAAGCAGCAGAGTTTTCATAATAGCATGACGTCTTCAAGTCTATAATATGCTAATTGCAGGCTCGGTCTCCATGAGAAGGATGTCATAGGCAGCAGCCCTCAACTTATGCAACCACAAAATCTTTTTTTTTCAAGTAGTATCTCCTGACCCCACATTGCAAAAACCCATTCCCCAACATTTATGTCCCTGTTTATAAAGCAAAGGAAACTAGAGTCCCCAGCAGGTTGTTCTGAGTCCCTGACCCACGTCTTCTGAGTGAGTTACAAATAACAGGAAATCTGTGGAAGGTTTAGCTCTTCTGGGAATAGTCTGATTGGGTGGAATTGAGGTCATACTTTTGACTAATGGTCCTGATTGGCTGTCAGTAACACTCCACCATTGCAATAGTGTCCAGCAAATATACGAGCCTCTCATCTAGATACATGAAGTATACTCTTTAGAGCAGTGAGTCATTGAGGCCAGCCTCTGCTGAGGATTGCATTTTTTTATTGGGCCAAGAACTGGCTCCAGGCCTGCTCCCATATAGTAGAAGCATGTCTGCAGCTTCCCAGAAGCAGACCGGCTGGCCCTGGGGATGGGGGAATGGGTTCAACAAGGGGCTATAACCTGGACAGCTCAAAGGAGGTTATTTGTCTCTGATGTTCCAACACTCAGTTCCCAGAATTCCTCTCTGAAACCATCAGGAAGAAGAAAGGGTTGCATTTTTATCTTGGATAATGCTTGCTAGAAATTCTTTAGGAGGGTTGATCAGAAAACCAAAACAAGGGAATCCCTGGGTGACTCAGCAGTTTAGCACCTGCCTTCAGCCCAGGGCATGATCCTGGGATCCTGGGATTGAGTCCCACATCAGGCTTTCTGCATGGAGCTTGCTTCTCCCTGTGCCTGTGTCTCTGTGTCTCTCATGAATAAATAAATAAAGTCTTTCAAAAAAAAGAAAACCAAAACAAAATATTGTTATTGTTAAACCAAAGTTGACCTCCTCTCCCATCCACCTCACTGTATAGGGAACTTAAGTTTGATAAAAATAAAAATAAAAAAAATCCTTCAGTCCTAACAATGAAATCAGCACATCTTCACAGTATTGGTGGTAGCTAACACACAGCCCTTGCTATGTACCAGGCCCCGTAGAGAGCACTTCATAGCCACCCTGTGAGATAGTTATACATTTTGTCCCCATTTTACAGATAAGAAGACCAAAGTACCAAGAGGTTACTGGTACCTCTTGCCCAGTACCTCACAACTAATAAACAGAAGAGCAAAGGTTTGAATTCAGGTACAGCTAGCCTTAAAAAAAAAACATGCTTTTAACCACTCCATAGCTTTTAACTAATATAACAGTTCAGCAAAGCTATTGTGTAACTAGTGTAATAGCGCAGCAAAGCTGCTGGCCAGTCTCACCTGCCTAGAGACACAGTATCTGACACAAGCTTCTCGGTCTTTACTGTGCTCATGAACCACCTGGGGATCTTAATAAAACATAGATTCTGAGGGAGAAGAAATGTGTGGGAAATATCAGAAAGGGAGACAGAACATAAAGACTCCTAACTCTGGGAAACGAACTAGGGGTGATGGAAGGGGAGGAGGGTGGGGGGTGGGGGTGAATGGGTGACGGGCACTGAGAGGGGCACTTGACGGGATGAGCACTGGGTGTTATTCTGTATGTTGGTAAATTGAACACCAATAAAAAATAAATTTATTATTAAAGAAAAAACATAGATTCTGATTTGTCTGGGGTGGGCTTTGTGATCTGCATTTCTAACAAGTTTCCAGGTGATGCTAAGTGCTGTGGCTCCCCAGCCATGCTCTGAGTCAGTAGTTCTTCAATTTTGCTGCACATTGCAGTCACCTGGAGAGCTTTTAAATATCTCAGTGCATGGGCCTCAGCCTCTGCAAAATATATAAAAATCTCCAGGGGTAGGCCCTGGATATCAGGAGTTGTTTGAGCTCCCAAGCAACTCCAATGTGTAGCCAAGGTTGAAAATACTGCTCTGGGGTCATAAGAAGTCCTCAGAATAGTTAGAGGGAGAGGCCAGGTCTCAATTTGCTGCTGAGGTGAGTGAATTTCATAATTTACTTCATCATTGTTGGAAGTTCCCCCAAAAATCATTACTGTCCTTGTTAACCCATTACCAGCTACAAAATCATGGTGGCCAGGCTCCCTACAAACTAGCCATCTGGCATAATGCCAGATGTAAAATGATTCCCATGCCCTCCCTTCCCTTAACACACTGTTCACCACTCACACCTCCCTAGGGCTCACCAATATGACCTTGAAGTTGAACTTGGCCATTCCCACATGGTCCATCCCCCACTCACCCGCGAAGGCTCAAAGCACTGAGCTGCTTTCCTGCACACCCACTCCACTCATCACATGGAAAGTGTGAGCATAAACACCCTGGTGTTACTGAAGCAATGAAGGCTGCACCAGCTGTCTGTTTCCCTTGAGTCGAACCAAAATACTCACAACTGACAAACGGAAGGAAAGGAAGACAGAGGAAGTATGTCGAAGTTAAAAGCTTTTCAAAGAAGAAAGGAAGGGAGGGAGAAGGAAGGAAGGAAGGAAGGAAGAAAGGAAAGAAGGAAGGAAGGGAGGGAGGGAGAAGGAAGGGGGGAAGGAAGGAAGGAGGGAGGGAGGGAAGGAAGGAAGGAAGGAAGGAAGGAAGGAAGGAAGGAAGGAAGGAAGGAAGGAAGGAAATTGGAGCAAAGAAAGGCTGTCCAAACAGCCTTATGACATGAATTGGGGCTCTGTCTCCCAAAAGCTCTCATGTATGTGCTTCCCACCCGCTGCCGGGTGCCCTGTGCACACTCCTCAGAAGACCTTGGTCTCATTTTTCTTCCTCATCCCCTCCCCCAGTTGCTTTTCTCTCTACACCCCCTTTCACTCTGGAAGGCAAGGAAAATTAATTAAGGAAATCTTTTTATCTTTAAGACTTAAATAGATGTTCTTCTCGGTGGAGGCCTGGAGGTCAGTGGAGATAAAGTGAGAAATAGCCTGGCTTATGGTGAGCAGGGCACAGAGGTCCACCATCTGTTCAAATGGGGAAAACAATGAGGAATCGTATTTAGAAGCAGCCAGGGGTACATCTCATCAACAGAAACCATACTAACAGATGAAGAAATCAAAAAGGATGCCCATAGAAGCATTCCAAAACATCGATGCCATAAACAAACCAAAATATTTTAATGATAAGATATAAGCACCTTGCTTGGGAAAACTGGGTTGAGTCTAACCATACTCCATGGCAAAGCACTCCCCACACCCTCAAAGGGAGGCCTCCCAGTTTGGCCAAGCAATGTGTCCCATCACCCTGGAGCTGATGAGGAAATACAAGTCCCTTGGGGTGACCACATTAACCCAGTTTGCCTGAGACATCCCTGGCTTTATCCCTGAGAGTCTCATCTACCACCAACCCCCCCAGACCCACGCAAACTGGGACAGCTACTCATTCTGCCCCTCCCTCAGCTGGGCATTGGTTCTGGCCAACTGTGAGAGGCCTCTTACCAGAAACTGGGCTCCTCAGTCCTCATTCCCAGCTGTGGCCACCACAAATAGGTGAGTGAGGAGGCCAAAATGTCCCTTACCTTTCTGGGTACCAAGATTGATAGCTTTAAAAACAGTGACTTGCATGCTGGGTTCATTAAAGTAAGACAAGCCTACTTTTTCTCTCTGGTACTGGTTGAGGGGTTACCCTTGTACCCATTTCAAATACTTAGCTTTAAATATAAATGGTCAAGACTGAGCCACGGCAATGTGCAAGGTCAGGAGATTGATTTCCACTCCCCACGTCTAATGAATGGCTAAATGCTCTGTTGGGCTTGAGCAGGACTCCTTCTGAGACCAACTACCCCCAAGAATCACCCTTCAGAAATAACCAGAGGCAGACAGCCATGATGCATGGCCTGGACATCTTCAGGCAAAAACAAGCAGAAAAAAATGGCCTGAGCAATTTCATCCTCATTTCTCATCCATCCTCATTGCTCTTCAATAAATTTTCAACCCTGACTTGAGGTTCCTCCAGATGATTCACCTGTGTGCTGATGTGATGATTCACCTGGCTATGCTCAGGTGGACCCAGCAGGTAGACCTGTGATCCTGAAGGAACCAGGCACTGGTTGGGGAGATTTGGGCTGCTTCCATTCAGAGGAAAGAAGGGACAGAGAAAGCCTACAAAAAAAAATAAACACTAGGCCAACACATTCACTATGCTTTAACCACAAAGAAATCATCATGAGCCCAGCCTCCTTTGGACAGCTATGGAAAGTCTAAATGTGTAACACTTTGTGACATTACTAGGACCAAATAGCCCCCATTTCCTCACGAACTCCATGAGGAACTTCCATCCCTGACCCCTCCCTGAACTCTCAAATGTCTCATCTCCTTCATTTGGGGTTTACTGACAATGACACCCCAATACCACCATGCCTCTCCCCAGTGAACAAATGGCTCAAAGAGATTTCAGACGTGCAGAAAAGAGGAGCTGTGGGTTGGCTACACTGGCCCAGACCCCCTCAAAATTAATTTGGAATAAAAGCCAGGAGACAACCAAGACAAAACAGCAGAAGAGCAATGCCGTGTTTTCAGGGTTACCGCCAAGTATGGCCCTTAGAACCAGGCTCTGAAAAGTAATAATGGCATACCAAGGGAAGATCACTTCTGCTCCTTCATGACCCAGAATAAAGGGGGAGGATGTGAGGTGTGTTTTCACAGATGCCTCCGCCAAGGCCTGGGAGGTCACAGCTACTGGGAGCTCAGGGACTCCAGGGGTTCTCAGGTCTAGGTCCTTAGCCCTTGCGACCCTTGCCCAGCATTGCTGCTAATGCTACAGAAAGCGATGTGGCCAAGAACACTGATGTCAATGCCATGAAATGTTAGAAAAGCAGGATACTACACTGGCTGCTCTAAATTTCTCCAGGAACACTTCAAGTTCCAACCCTTTAGACTCTTCACCCTGACCACACTGAGCTGAATCCCCCCAGATGTGCCCTGCTGGCTCCTGCTCTCTAGCACACTATGGTTGATCAAAATAATAATCATGGCTAACAGTATTCACAGAGCTCAGATCTGGACCCAGGCCTCTCTGACTGGCAAGCCACATCTGTGTTTCCTTTCCCCACTCCTCGGGCTGCAGGCTCCCTTGACGTCAAGCCCCAGGCATGCCCGCCAATCCTTCAAGTTCTAGGAGCATCTCCCTGACCCTTTACAGTCTGGCACACTTCTGCTCCTTGGCACCCTTCCTTGAATTGGGCTTGCTTTTCTCCCAGATCTTACCACACTGGTGAAATCATAGGTTAACTCATCCCTCCCTTCTCCTGCAGCCTCCAGTCAATGAGGGCCCAAGGGGGCTGGAACTTGCAACCGTCTCTCTGTGCCCAAAGGCAACAACTACCTAGGACATCATAAATGCTACTGTGTGTGCCCTATGAGATCAGGATCTATGCCTACCTCACTCACCCCCACATACGTCATGTGGAGGGCACAGCACATAGTAGGTGCTCATCAAACATTAGTCCAGTGCATACTTATGGACGAATGAATGATGAGCATTCAATCCTATTGGGGACTTCAGTGTTCACAACCCAAACATTCTTATCAATGATTGAAGCATTTCTCAAATGTTTCTTTTACCTCCCTCTCTGTGTTCTGTTTTGTTTGTTTGTTTGTTTGTTTGTTCATTTGTTTTTATGGATTGGATCAAAGCTTAACACTGTGTGACTGTGACAAAACAGATTCATTGCGTGACACTGTCTGAATTGCTCCCAGAATGGAAGTCTCTACCCCAACTGGCCACCGCTCAGGCTGATGCTCTTTCAGGTACACTCCATGATCCAGCCTGCCAGTTCATTATTCACTGTAGCTTCACAGCCTGGGGCAAACATTTCAACCAAATAGGCATGTTTTAAGTGCACACTATGAGCAGCACAATGTAAAAGGTATTCTGCAAAAATATGAGTAAGATCAGTAGTCACTTCTGAGGGCTTTACAACGAGAATATAAGATGAGACATTAACTAATAAGTATGACATATGGGAAACAGGTTTTCCCTGGCAAGAGGACAGGTTGCTATGGGAAGACACAGACACAGAAGATGCTACTTTTGGCTGTGCAGAGGCATGCTTTGATGGCAGCTCTTAAGTTGGAGAGCCTGCTGAATGAGTAGGATTTTGACGGGGGTAGGAGAAAGGCATGCATTCTATGAGGGAAGAGCAACAGGGTAATTATAAAGGGAACCGAGGTGGGGGTGAGCAGGACAGCTTTGCAGATACCATTTGTGCAGTGAGTGTCCAGAGAAGAACCCTGGAGAGGTGAGGTGAGCCAAATACTGCAGATCTGCAGGCCAGGCTGGGAAGTCGTTATGATAACCCACAGGCAGGAGAGGGACACTGACTGTGGGGAGACCTTGTAGGGCAGTGTGCACAAGGCAAAACATCCCGCTTTTCTCCTGGAGGACAGTCACCCAGCTCAGCAACACCCCTATGACATGAAAGGCCCTGTCTCCACTCTCTCAGGGTTCCCTGTGGGCCTGACCTAGAGAACAGATGGATTTGGAAAGTCGGTGCTACTCAGCCGTGGGCATCCAGAAAGCAAGGGGTGACCTTGAAGTGCTTGCCAGTCTTTTCAATGTTATGTGAAAACTTTTCTTTCCTTCTTCCAATGTCCTTCCTCTTCTTTGAGGTTCACCCAGCCCATGAGCATCCCTGGAGAGGAAGGGAGAGGTGCTCTTCCAGGTCCTGGCAACCTTTGCCCTCCAGACTTGCTTCACAGCCAGCCTGTGAGCACAGAAGCTCTGACTACGGTAACCACAGCGACGGCTGCCCACTGGATACCTGTATGGTTGCTCTTTGCTCAGTAAAGCTTGAGAGGCTTAGAATGGATGCGATAGAAAAACAAGTGTCACTGGGAGAGGTGGCATAGCTTGACCTGAAGCCATGTTTGCCTCAGCTTCCAAAAGAAGCTGGCAGGTCCCCGCAGCAATGAAGGAAGCATCTCCAGACCTGCCTCAAGGGCTGGAGGACCTCTTAGGAAGGAGAGCCAGCTGGCATAAGGGCTGAAAAAGGGGCAAAGAAAGAGAAAAGATGGAAATATTCCCTGGACGTGGCCACTCCCAAGGTCCTGGGGCCCAGCGCCTCACAGAGGCCCAGTCACAGCGCTCAAGGACTGCCATAAGGGGGTGAGAACAGCAAGGGGGTGATTTCTTTTCCTCCTCTGTGAGAATCTGCAGCAGAGAGACCTCTTTTGGTGTGAGAGGTGACAAGGTGCCTCCCTCTAGAGTGCATGCGCAGGGGACGAATCAAGCAACTTCCCCAGGCACATGTGTACACCCCAGTACTCCTATGACCCCTTGACCAGAATTTGAGGACAGAATCTCCCATTTAGCAGAGGAAGGCAGATTTAGAGGAATCCTGTTATATAATATAGTTATGCCCCCATTTTTAAATTCAGGCTGGGTTTCTCTGGGAAAATGTTTGTGGCTAATCCATGATCCCACTTTTTTTCCAGCAAGCACACTTCGCTTCCCCACTCTTTCAACCTCTTCTCTCCTTAACCCCATTCATTCTGAATGGCACCCCCCCCAAAAAAATGGAAAAGGAAGCTTAGCTCTTATATGAACTTTAAAGAACGTGCTTAACATCTTGTTTGAGCATGATAAGCTCTAGCAGAAATAAGAATACCTAAAGGAAAGGGTTCAATTAAAATCATCTGCTCTCACATTCAAAATTCTTTTCTCCCTGATTCTTAATTCTCGCTCATAGAGACTTCTGAAGAGTATCCTTCCATTTCTCTAAGCAGCGGTATCATTTACTGTCCTTCCAGCTTTTCCTGTCTCTTGCCCCTAAAACTTTCCATGGGCTTTATGTGCTTTGTGATTAATGATGATTTAAGAGGGGTGTTGTAACAAATATGAGCAGCCTGGCCCATTTGAATATAAGGCCCAGAATCCTGACAAGGGCAACCTACTGATTCCCCCCAGGGATAATGTAGACTACCACTAGTCTTTGTGTGTCCACCAGCCCCAGAAGATTCCAAAGATCATCTTGGTAATTTACAACAATAGTAAGAGAGGGTTCTCTGTGTACACGGTGGGGAGTGCTGGGGATACAGCCATACAGTGTCTGAGATTATCTGTAGCATCTGGACAGGGAGGGCATCATCTTTGCAGATGCTATTATTCTAGGAGGGTCAATGAGATTAAAAACAGGCCTCTCTCCACTTCAACAATTTGTCTCTGCCATGATTTGCTCAGTTCTGCAGAATATTAGGTATGTGTCTGCCATACACTTGGAAGTTGAGGCTGAGAAAGAGGAGTGGTTTGTCCAAGATCACACAGGCCATCAGGACAGAGCCCAGAAAAAAAAAAATACTTCCCACCAAATCCTCCCTTGTCCCAGTGCTACCCTGGATGGCACACTTCTTGCAGACAGGACATGTGAGCAACCAACTGTGCTGGATGTTAGGAGTACACGGAGAAGCAGCATAAGCTGAGCCTTCCTCTCTCAGCTCTGTTACAGTGGAGGACTTGGATCCAAAGTATATAAAGAATTCCAAATTTTGATAGAAATAATGTTAGGGTTTAGAGGGAGGAACATGAGAGGTAGGTCCTTTTTTGGATAGACACGGGCAGAGATGAAAATTAAGCTGAGACTTATAGTATGAGGAGTCACCCATTTGAAGAATGGAAGATAGAACCTTCCAGAAGAAAGAGAGGATAAGGGGGATCATGAGAAAATCTGAGCTATCAGTGGTTGAGCATCTGCCTTTGGCTCAGGGCATGATCCCAGGGTCCTGGGATTGAGTCCCACATCAGGCTCCCCACAGGGAGTCTGCTTCTCCCTCTATGTCTCTACCTCTCTCTGTGTGTCTCTCATGAATAAATAAATAAAATCTTTAAAAAGGAAAGAAAAGAAAATCTGAGCTAGGAAAGGGTTTGGGTGTTGTGTTCCCAAGCTAAAACTAAAGCCAGTGTGGTTGGAGAATAGGGAGAAAAGGCCAGGAGGACAAGGAGGAGTAGATTAGGACCAGCAGGCAGGCTGCGTTCAGTGATTTGAATTTCATTATAAATGCAATAGGAAGCCACTGAAATGTCTTAGCCGAAGAATGACATGATCATATATACATATCCAAAACCATATTCTTGCTGTGTTAAACATGGATTGTAAGAGGGTAGGTAGGAGTGGAAGTGAGCAGAGCAGTGGCTTTGCAGGACTCCTCCAGAGGAGGTTTTCTTGGACTAGATCAGTGGGATACAGAAATCAGGGTGAAATGGATGGAATTGAGCCATGTGACAAACTTGAGGGTGGGCTGTAATGAGGAAACAAGACAAATCACAGCATCCTACATATCTGTGACTCAGATTACTGCACAGGTGGTCATGCCATTGACAGAGTTAGGGCCAGAGAGTATGGGGATGGGCTTTACAGAAATATGATGTGGACATAGCAGGTCTGTGGTATGAGATACAGGAACTGTGAGTGAAAAATAGCAAGAGGTCAGTTTTAGATGTGGGTCAGGAGCTCAGGACAGAGGCCTGTCTGGAAATACACTTTTGAGAATCTTGGTTTGAATGGTGATGTTTAAGTCTGGAGAGAGAGATGATACTCCCTAAGAAAGAGTTAAGGGAGGGAAGAGGAGGTGTGGCCTCCAGCCTCAAGAAAGCCCCAAACTTTGGAGGTCAGGCAGGAAAGACAGTAAAGATGACAGGAGAAGCAGCCAGTGATGTAGGAAAACAAAACAAAACAAAATATTTCAAAATCTAGGAGAACGAGAATCAAGGAGGGGAGAATGAGTATGAGCCAAGCAGGATGCTAAGGGGAGGGCACTTCCTATGGAAATGGGGCAGCCAGAGACTCTGTCAGGAGAAGTCTGGGTGGGGAGTGGTAGGGCAAAGGCAGAAACCAGCGTGGATCTGTTGATGAGTGAGGACTGCATGAGTGGAGAAACTTCTCAAGAAGTTTGGTTATGCTGAGAGCAGAGAAATGCAGCACAGCTAGAGGATGAGTGTCTAGTGAGGCTACTGTAAGGTGGGAAAACCTCGGGAAAGAATGAGTGTGCAAAGAGGGGTTCATGATGGAGGAGACAGAGGGGCTGACAGAAGGAGTGAGGGTTGGTCCAAATACAAGTGAGCACTTAGGTGGGCACAGTTCATATCTGAGCCTGTGTGTGTCCTCAGGGACATGCAAAGTGGGCACATCAGGGAAGAGTAGCAGTGGAGGAGGGAGCAGGGACAGCCCAAGGAAAGTCTCTATCCCTCTCGAGACATGGGGGGTCCATTTGACGATTTTGTATTTGGTGTGAATCCATAATAAATAAGTAATTAATAAAATAAAGTGAATCTGAACAGCCCTGTGGTGTGACCTCCTCTGGCCATGTCCAGCACTCACTGTGAGGACTATGATAGTTAATCATATGAATCACCCTGGCTAGACTATGGTACCATATGACCATAATATGGTCAACTATTATTCTGGATGTTTCTATGAGGGGTTTTTTTTTTAATGACATTAACATTTGAATCAATAGCCTTTAAGTATAGCAGATTGTCCTCCATAACATAGGTGGGCCTGATCCAATCAGTTGAAGGCCAGAACAGAACAAAGCGTGATGTCTTCTGAACAAGAAGGAATTCTGTAGCAGATAGACTTTGGATTGAGCTGCAACACTGGCTCTTCCACAGATCTCCAGCGCGATGGCATAGTTTGTAGATTTTGGAGTTGACAGCCTCCATAATCCTGGAAACCAGTTCCTTAAAATCTCTCTCTCTCTCTCAATCTCTCTCTCTCTCTCTTCCCTCCCCCCTCTCTTTCTCTCCTCTCTCCCTCTCCTCTCTCTCTTTCTCTCTCTCTGTATCTATATACCTGCTATTGACTGTATTTCTCTGGAGAACCCTGACTAATACAGGAACTAAGATGCTCGTGGAGGCCAATCCAGAGCTGGAAGTGAGGGACAGATAAATGAGGAGAATTTCAAGCAGGTGTTTCGAGTAAACACTTCCTTGCTCATGGGATGCGCTCTCTGGATTCACAAGGACCTTGATTTGCTAAGGAGACCACTGGGCTGGAAAAAGCAAAGCCAGGTTGGAAGCATATCCTAGTATTGAGTGGAGAATGGACAAGTTTCTCTCCATCTGTAATGTTCTTTCATCATGAAGACCTTTCTCTTCCTCCTTCAGGAGAGATTGTCCCAGCCTCTGGCTAATCCTGAGCCAGGGGTTTTATAGATCTCAGGAAAAGAAAGGGATATAAAATAGTTCAAAACAACCCCTTCCTGGGATCATTTCCATGGGTACCTTATTCAAGAAGCCCACAATATAATCCTTTTTTAACCTTCCCTGCAAGTGGGACCACATACAGCATAACAGAGCCACAGCAAAATATGGAAGAAAGGTGACCAGTTAAGATGTTAACTTTACAATCCTGTCACCAAATCACCAAATCTGCAATGCACTCTTATGACCTTACTGGTAAAAAGAAGGATCCCCAGCACTACATAATACAAGATGATCAAACACTCCACACCCGACACTGGAGATTCGCAGCAGCTTCTGAGTCACACGTACTCACAATTCAGATGAGGAGGACACGGCACCATTCAGGGCCATATGGGTGTGGCACTCAGGAGCAGAGTGAATGACCATGAGCTGTGACTGGCAGGCTTTGCAGGGTCAAGAGGGTGAGGTGACCATTGGTTCTTACGGGAGAATATGAATGGTTTGTTTGAACAACTCCTTGAGTTGGCAGGAACATGAAACCATCTTGCTGAGGATGCTGCAGGAAGCACCTGACCAGGCTGGACGGGGTAGTGACTGGGCGGGACCCGTTCCCAGCTGTATGAAGGCCATATCTGGTGAGGGTTTGGGGGCCCTGTAAGTCTCCCAGATGTCAAGGCAGCAGCAACACTTGAAATGCTACATCTTGCAATGCAGAGCTCCAAATTCTTGTTTTTAAATGTTGTGATTATCTTGTGAACAGCACATTTATAATAAAATATTTTGGTATGTGTTAAAGGAATTAATGAGAAATGTAAATATTTGAAATATACCATAATTTATTTTTTTAAAATGTCTATCCATATGTCTTAGCTCAGGCTGCTGTAGCAAAATACCACAGACTGGATGGCTTAAACAACAGAAATTTATTTTCTCACAGTTCTGGGGGCTGGAAATCCAAGATCAGGGTCCCAGCATGCTCGGGTTCTAGTGAGAGCTCTCTTCCTGCATTACAGATAGCTGCCTTCTCACTAAGTCTACACATGGCCGAGGCAGAGAGAGAGCACTCTCTGGGGTCCCTTCTGATAAGAGCACTAATCCCATAATGAGCCCCCGCCTCAAGATCTCATGTGAACGTGATTATCTTCCAACGACTCCATCCCCACATACTATCATACTGGGGCTTACAGCCAGTTGCGGGCCGGGGGAGGGTGGGTGAAGCTCAAAAGCATAGTGTTAAACCAGACACAAGACTATTTCATGATTCCATTTATACAACATTCTACAAAATGCAAAACAATACGGCCAGAGAGCCAATCAGTAGGTGGCAAGGGCTAAGGGGAGGGGGTGGGATTTACTACAAAGGCGCATAAGGGAATTTTTTTTGGAGCAATGGATGGAACTGTTTTATATCTTGACCATGGTCGTGGTTACACAATTACAGGTATTTATCAAAATTTATCCAGGCATACACTTAAAAAAAAAAAAAAAAGGTGAATTTTATCACATGTGAATTATTCCTTAATACACCTGACACCCTAAAAAAAATCATCTTCTAATGAGATAATGCTTTACAGTTAACCATGCATTTTTTCATCCATTACTTTGTTGATTTCACAACAACTTGGCAAATTGGTATTATTAGCTTCATAGGAAACAAGGCATCAGGAGGTTGGTGACTTCTGAGCTCCTCCAGCCTGAGATCCTATCTTCGGAGTCCTAAACCAGACCTCTTCCCTCTCTGCCTGGAAACTCTGATTAGGCAGTAATGTCAATCACAGCCCCCTCTCCTGCCCTGGACTGCACTCTGTGATACATGCTTTCCAGTCATTCTTTTGTTTTCTTCTCACTAATAAGCTCTAAGGGAAGGATCACTGTCCCACTTTACAGATTAGACCAGAGAAGGCATAACTAATTGGCCCAAGAGAGTGAGAGCATTACGATTTGAACCCACAGCTAGATGGCTAATTAGACTTATGTTTTCCAACACCAACCCCATGCTTCTCAAAACAAATCCAATTCCAGATAAGAACTAAAAAAAAAAAAAAAAAAAAACCCAGAGTTGCAGGGAAATAAAATAATTATGAGCCCCTTCAAGCAGAGAAGGTTAACAAGACAATGTTCTTCAGTCTTCTGGGTATTTTTTTAGTTCATTAGTCTTTAAAATTTTTCAAACTCTCCAGACATTTCCTGAAAGACTCTGCATCCAGTAAATCCAGTCACCTTTCTTAATGCCCCATCCACCTCTCCTAGACTTTCTGTTCTGCCCACAGCACAATCCTGCAGACTACAAGTTGATCAGCAGAAGATGAGAATGCTAGGCTAGACCAAGAGGTCTTAGCTATAGACATTGGTGGCGCTTCTGCCACTGTTTCAGACAAACCCCAGGGCAGGGGCACACCCTCTCGCTCCCCCTATAATGGGTACCATCTCTAAGTGCTTTTTCACTGGAAGAAGAGGGTCGTGACATGAGAAGAGAAGAGATCTTTTCCTTGCCCTTGTCATCCGGGTAACTGTAAGCTTTACAAATGTCTCCATGGCATTCCCCTCCCACAGACCCAAAAATGATGCCAGCAGATTCCACTTTGTAGATGGAGGATCTGGGGCAGAAGAGGGAAATGTCTTTCCTGGTTCCTTGCAGTAGGAGGAAAGGAAAAAATTTTGAATAACTTCTGGGAGTTTTATGTGTTGTGTTATTAATAGTTGACATCAATGGAACATGTTCTGTATGTCAGGAATGCTTTCTTAATGACAATATATCTATGAAACACTTCCTCTATGTCACTTTTATATACATTATGTCATTTAATCCACTCAACAAATCTATTTGATAAGTACCATTACTATCTCCACCTTACAGATGCCAAAATTGAGGTGTATAACCATTGAGCGATTTGCTTCAGGTCACACAGCTACCACATGACAGAGAGGGATTTCAAACCCAGAGATGCTGGCTTCAAAGTCTCAATTCTTTGCATGACACCACCTCACCCACAATGTTGGACCCCTACCCTCTGCCTAAGTTCGGTGTTTCCATCTCCAAAATCAGCTCCGAACTCCATCTAATCCAAAAGAGGAGGTGGGTATTTTAAAGGAACATTTAAGTCGGTACATTTCACTACTCTTTTCCCACAGGAAAAAAAAAATCCTGTGTATCAACTAATATTTCACAAACATTTCCTAAGCTTCTACTACATCTCAGGCCCTGTACTAGATGCTTGCACATTATGTTACCTAACAGATTTAGAAATTCAGAAACAGCCAATGCATGCTCCCCTTCCCCACTTAGCATGCATCCCTAATCAATCAGTATGCTCACTCCATTTGGGTCTAAAGGCAGCCTCAGAGCCCTTCTCAACACAGAGATCCAAAAATTCTGCTAAATTCTGGCAGCATCACACTTAAGGAAGCCTACTGGACCTTCGTGCTGCAGAATCCAGGCAGAAATGACCATGAAACGATAACATGGAATGGAGTATTTTGAGCGGAAGTTCTGGGATTAAAACCTTGTTCTACTTCTCATTAACTAGGTGTGAGCAAGTAAATTTAACTCTCCTAGCCTCATGGATATGACAGGAAGATCTCATCTGTGTCACAGGACTGCGGGACCCCGAATTGTTGGTGGGAGTGAGAAGAGAAGGCTTTATAGGTTTTACCAGAGGCCTGAGGTAAGGGCCATAGCAAGAGACCAGACAGTGAGAGAACACAGAAGACAGGTTTTTGCCAGGAAGTAGCCTAAGATTTCCTGCAAAGGAACCATGTTGAGAGTGGGATGCCTTCAAGGTCAAAATGCCTCGTGCTTCTGGCTCCCTACAGGGAGCCTGCTTCTCCCTCTGCCAGTGTCTCTGCCTCTCTCTCTCTCTCTCTCTCTGAGTCTCTCATGAATAAATAAATCTTTAAAAAACAAATGCCCTGTGCTATACCATGGGATGGAGTTTATTATGCATGATGGTGGTAGTCTCACAGGTAAATGGTGGGGCTAAGCCAGGCCCCAGGCAGAAACAGCCATGCCAAGGAGGAACTGGATGCCTGGTTTGACTCCCAGTACAGTCACACATACCAGCTGTGTGATCTTGGGCAAGGTCTTTAATGATGAAAAGGTGGAGAAACAGAGTAGCCAGGATGTGGATGCGTTACCCTTCATGGGCCCTGTCTTACTTCCTTCTCAAAGCAAAGTTGCTGCGTAGGCATAATTGTCCTCTTTTAACGGATGATGAAGAGACTCAGAGATTACACGACAGGCCAAGGACAGGAGAGTCACAGAGCTGGGCTTCCCCCCAGGGTGGTCTGACTTCTACAATGACCATGGCCTTCCTCCTGCTGCCCATTGCCTGGGCTGTGATCTGTACCCCAGCACACTTTGCTATGCCCACATAATACCTTAACAGCTTGCCTTCCTCTGATGTTTTCCTATAGTGGATGCACCATGAACGCCTCATGAGCTGAAAGGGAAGGAGGAGAAGATGCAGAATTACAAAGACAAGGTCATAAGAAGGACAAGTGAGGGCTACAAGCTGGCAGGCTTTTGCCCTTGGCCAGTCTCAGAGAAGTGGCCCAAGTGAAGCCTGGGCCTTCTGTACCTGTCACCAGCTCCTAATGGGGGGAGCACTGGGTATGGCTAAAGCATCCATCAATTTCCAAATACAGTGCTAAATGATGTATCTGGGTCATAAATACTGTATAAGCACTTTGCAAACAGGCCCATTTTTGTCAGCATTTCATTCCTTTTATACATCATTACCTATTCTGACCATTTAGAGCAAACTGTTTGAGAAGAAGCACGGCCCACAGCTAGCCATAGCCCCTCTTAGATTATTCTCCAAAGACTTGGCAGGGTGATGGAGGAAAGATGGGGGCAGATATTTATCATCCTCAGATCTGCTCAGAGTCCAGCCCACCTGATCAAACTGTCGAAGTGCAACCTAAGGGGTTTTATTTGAGCCTCCCTGTGGCCATCGAGCCCTTGCTATGAGCCAGGGATCTACAGCGTCATGATAGAAGATGCAATTTCTCTTTTAGACAGCCAGCTCTGCCTGGAGGCTGCTTTGCAAAAGTCACCCAACTTTGCTGGGCTAGAGGGCCCAACACTAGAGCAATGGTGCCTTCAGTAAAGACACTGGCTGTCCCAACCTCCATCACCGAACTGCCAGTGTGACCCAGCTGAAGGGTGGAGAAGCTTCAGAGGTATAGCCTGGTTCAGGGAGGAGTTTCTGGTGGGGGGAGGCCAATTTCTCAAATAACTCAATCAGCATTGAACTTCCAGGTTCAGTTTCTTTACATCCTAACGTAGGGAATGGTGTGTTCTTCTGGTAAGGGTGGATTCGCTTGTGGCAGACTGCCCCTCCTGTTGAAGTAACTAAAAAATAAAAGATACTTAAAATATCTGTTTGAAGGCATCAGAGAACTGCCAAGGAAGCAAGGACTTGATACAAGAGTGCAGAGTGAAGAGGAAACAAGGGTGACTCATCATTTGACACTGATTCTCCCCTGGTGACATTTGCCATTTCCAATACAATCACCAGTGGCCAAAAAGCTGAACAAAATTTAGATGTCTTAAGAACTTCAAAGGAGGGCAGCCCAGGTGGCTCAGCGGTGTAGCGCTGCCTTTAGCCCAGGGCATGATCCTGGAGACTCGGGATTGAGTCCCATGTCAGGCTCCCTGCATGGAGCCTGCTTCTCCCTCTGCCTGTGTCTCTGCCTCTCTCTTTCTCTCTCCTCTCTGTGTATTCTCATGAATAAATAAATAAAATCTTAAAAAAAAAAAAAAAAAAGAACTTCAAAGGAATAAAGTTGGAATCCAGAACCCACCAAGCAGCCAAGGCTCCAGAAAACGGTCTGGACTCTCCATTGAGAACCCTAAAGGGCTTCCTGCTAGGAAGGAGTTGGGCAAACAGGGTCACAGAGACTGAAGTCCCCCTTCAAGTCAGCCAAGACACCAAGCACTCCAGGCAGATGCTATCAGGCAATCGGAGCTGGCACGCCAGGTGGAAGCTTGTGTGTCCCGTGAAGAGCTCTGACTCTGGAGTTAGAAAGACCTGTTAAGTTCCCATTGTATGCCCAGGTCCCTTAACCATTCTGCCCCACAGTCTCCTACTCTTAGGAGACTCTCTCCCCACTCTCTCCTACTCTCCTCTCGTAGAACAGAGGCTGATAGAAGCAACACAGAAGTGCCTAGAACCTCCCCCAAACACATATGCAGAAACAGAATCTGAGACGAGTGGGGAGGAATAGTGCACTTTAAGGAGTCAGGAGACTGGACCATCCCCAGTGACGCTGCCTGGCTGTGTGATGTTGGACAAATCACTTGACATCTCTGGGTCTCAGTTTTCTACCTTATTAATCAGGTGGTTGGATTACAACCTCAAGGGTCACTGGTGACTTTAAATTCTCTGTCTGCTGGGCATCTTGCAAAGTCTAAGGTAGATAGATGATAAATAGATGATAGATGATAGATAGATAGATAGATAGATAGATAGATAGATAGATAGATAGTAGGCCTCTCTGTGTGTCTCTCATGAATAAATAAATGAAATCTTTTTTAAAAATGTTTTTATTAGGACTTCCTTTGTCAAAGGGCCTCTAGCAGACATCACATGCTGGGGAGGGGATCAGGGGACATTTCTGCCTGTACTTGAGCAGCTTGGTCTCCCAGGTCCAGAGCTCAGGATGCCCCTAGATCATCCCAGTCCAGGTACAGCATTCCCCCTCTTCCAGAGCTGTCTCCTATCTCAGGCTACAGAGCGCTCAAAGCCAGTAGAGGAGGAGAAAGGATTTATTTAAAAATCCTAAGAGCCTTCCCAGCTGACTTTGGCAACAAAAAGCATTACATTTGAACCTGTAGCTTCTCCCTTAGGAAACAACAGAATTCCCGGAGGCTCTCTCTGATACTAGACTTGTAGAGATGCTCCTTTATCCGGTGGGTGGGTGGAGGGACCTATGAGGAGTGTCTGAGACTTGTGCCAGCTTCTGCAGACACCTGAGCTTATAGTTGGCCTGGAGAAGGGGTGATAATGTCCCTGGAGCACATCTTGAGGAAAACATACAGACAATATAGAAGGTGTTGGCAAGTGGAGGCAAGTTTGGGGCTCCATGCACTGCTTCTGAGAGACAAGTGGGACCAGGATCAGTTTACCCAGGATCCCACCCTTCTTCATAGGGTTCTAGGGTGAGGAACTGGACATTTGCACCTCCCCCCACACACACACACACACATAGAACTGTGTGACAATTTCATTGCTACTGGAAGATGGCATTGATCAATCAGGCATTGATTACATTGATTACTGAGCCAGATTGCCTGGATTTGAATCCGAGCTCAGCCACTTTCTACCTGTGCAACCTTGGGCAAGTCACTTGACTTCTCTGTGCCTTCGTTTCTTCATCTGTAAAACGGAGACGATAATTCTGTTTCATAAAGTTGTTCAGAGTTAAATGAGTGCTTGAACATTCAGCCCTTGATAAGCTCTACTCAAGTCTGAATTATTATAAAGGTCTTGTCAACAGTTGCTTCAGTGCCCTTGATGTGAGCAAATGCATCCCTTTGGCTGACTCCTTATAATTTCTCTGATGACTTGTGGGCATGCCATGGTACAGCTTCAGCCTTTTTCTTCTGAGCTATCATCTCCCCCACTTGGGGTAACAACCCCTTGTTGGCTTTTTCTCTTTCTCCAACCCACAGGAAATACTCCCATTTGACGTTAGTCACTGGGGATGCAATGACTTTCCAAAGGCATCCTTCTGTTCAACGAGTCACCTGCAGACAGCTTCAGCCACACACTTTTGCTCTGTAGATTCCCCAATTTGAGATAGATATCAGACCACTGTGGCTTTCAAGCACTAGGGGATGCTTGCCAAGATCTTTGAGAATTCCCATTAATATCCTTCTCAATAGGTTTGGGATCAGAAAGAAAGTATCCCCTGGTCCTCTGCCATCAAGAGTAAAAAAAATCAGTGCATAGCTCTCTCCAAAGAAATTCTGATCACCTCTCTCCTCTTTTCCAACTTTTTATATCCTGTCTTTATACCCCTTTTTCAGACCCCCAAGTGAGTAAGGACTTAAGGTTCCAAAACCAGTTTTCAACCATCTCTTTCATAAGTCTAGTAGCATCTGACTTTGCAATATTTGAAGAGTTGGCCTTGGTTGCCTTGGAACGCCAATTGAGGTGCCAGGTTCCATTTTAATATCCTTTTGAGAGAAAGAGTTCATAAGTAAAAAGCACCTGTTTCGTATAAATACTTGAAGGAAAATGAGCCTGGGAAGCTCACAGGATGGCCATGATGACTCCCAGGGTTCAGGGCTGAGGGGAGACAGATATGCCTTCCTTAGTGTGAGGCCATTCCCTCGCCAGCAGAAACAGGCTGCCAGGGGCGCTGAAGCTGACACTAAATCTGCACGGGAACATTTTCCAACAGCTGCCTGCTAACTTCCCTTAGAGGCTGAGTTCATTATCCTCTTAAAAGCTTGTTTTCTCATGCAGAGGAGCTTGGCAGGCCAGAGGGTCTGCGCATCCCTACTCTTGGTCTGTTGCTTTCCTAAGAACTTATTCCCGCAGACCACTGCTCAAGCCCAAGCCAGCTCCCACCTCTGCCTGTGGTGAGCACCAGACTGGTACTGTCCTTCTGGAGTCCAGCTTCCTTTCCGAGGGAACTGCATGTCAGTCACCCCTACATTCAAATTTTTTTTAATTTGAGGGCTTTCTGAGAGGGCTTTCCCACTCACCAGCACTGAGACCCCCCAGTGAAGGGTTTTTTTTGTATATTTTTTTATTGGGGCTCAATTTGCCAACATATAGCATAATACCCATTGCTCATCCCGTCTAGTGCCCCCCTCAGTGCCTGTCACCCAGTCACCCCCACCCCCCGCCCACCTCCTTTTCCACCGCCCCTTGCTCATTTCCCAGAGTTAGGAGTCTCTCATGTTCTGTCTCCCTCACTGATATTTCCCACTCATTTTCTCTCCTTTCCCCTTTATTCCCTTTCACTATTTTTTATACTCCTCAAATGAATGAAACTATATAATGTTGAGACCTCCAGTGAGTTAATGTAATTTCTGGAGACCTCAGTTTCCTTTCCTGTAAAATGGGAGTCTTAGCTCCTTCCTTTTGAGGGTCTGGGGTGTATGTGATAGGATATTGTACATGAAGCATACAGCAAAGTGCATGAAACATAAGCAGAGTCTCAGGCACTTTGTTCCTTTTCCTCTGGGGCATGCTATAATCCATGATTTCTTTTTTTAAATTTTTTAATATGACTTAAAACTTTCCAATTTTGACAGATGAGAATGCCATCTGAATTATAATCCATGATTTCTTGTATTGCTCTTCATTCTATAGGTCTCATACGATGTCAGCACAGTATGACAAAAAATAAAAATACTGTCCTACACTAGAATAATACTCACTAATAACTTATACCATATGCATTCATAGAGACACAAAATATATGTCCTGACTAGACTAACAACCTTTACACTTCACAAATGAGGACACTAAGGGGAAAAGGAAGATGCATGCTTTAGTCCACAGAGCCACTTACTTGAAGATCAGGCCCAGAAGCAAGGCTTCCTGCCTAACTTGGGCTGTGGACCTGTTACCCTATTTCTGGGAGTGGCTGGCACAGCCTGATAAACTACAGATGGAAGGAAGGGAGAGTGTGGAAGGAACCAGAACCAGAGTAACAAGCAAGGGTAGGGAAGCCATGGAAGAGACAAAGCCCAGGTGATGACAACAAACTGCTCATCATTATTGGGCATTGACGTACTGCTTGCCCAGAGCTGCATGCATCATGCACATTACCGTATTTATGCTTAACAATTCTCTACAATTGTTATTACTATTCTCATTCCAACATGGGAAATCTGAGGTTCTTGGAGATTGAGCAACTTGACCTACATTCCATAATGAGAAAATAGTGGAGCCAGGTCTGTCTGGCTCCCAGTTGTATGCATTAGGAGAGTTTGGTCTGCCAGCAACATATCCAGAAACAATCTGTCCAGGCAAATTCCTCAGACTGCTTGTCCATGATGAAGCCACATGGATATGTCCACAGGATGGCGTGCTGCAGAATGTGTTCATTCATGCATTCTCTCTCTCTCTTTTTTTCTTTCTCTTTTCCCTTCATTGAACAGGGACTAACCCACGTCCCAGCTGATGCTGAGAAACTCCTCCCAGAGTTCTTGCTCTCCTGCCCAGGAGAACATCCCATCTCCACTCCATCCTATGAATGCCATGGAAGTGTCCAAAGCATCCAGGAAAAGTTTGGGGGGATAGGGGGGTGTTATGGGTTGAAAAAAAAAAGTTACATTGAAATCTTAACCCTCAGAAACTCAGGATATGACCTAATTTGGAGACAGGTCCTTTGCTGATTTAGGCAAGTTAAGATGAGGTACTTAAAGTTGTTCCTAAGACACTGTGACAGACTTTCTTTCAAGAAGAGGAAATTTGGACACAGACACACACAGAGGGAAGATAATATCAAGAGGCACAGGGAGAGTACCATATGAAGACAGAGGATTGGCGTGACTCATTTAACTACCAGAAAACTACTGGAAGTAGGAAGAGGCAAAGAAGGGTTCCCTGTAGGTTTCAGAGGGAGCATGGCCTTGCTGATACCTTGATTTCTGACCTCTAGCCTCCAGAACAGTGAAACAGTAATTTTCTACTATGCAAGCTGCCCAGTTTGTGGCACTTCCTTATGGCAGCCCCAGCAGGATAATACAGAGATGCCCCACACACCCTACCCTCTGCCACATTCAGAAAAATCTAGACCTATTGCTCAGAGAGATCCCAAATGCCCTTTGGCAATCAAGCCAGCCCAGCTCTCTGTGCCTCATTCCTGCCTTCATACCCCCTAAATTTTCCAAGTACCAATTCTATGCCAGATACTATTCTGGTTGCTGGCATTACAAACATAGGGTCACAAAATACATGCCTCTGCCATCAAGGGGCTCACATTAAGAGGTAGAAATTCAGAAATGCTCAGAAATTCAAGCAGGCAGCTCAGAGCACCCTCTACAAAAAGGCCATCCAGGAGGGAGCCAGGGAGAGCGGAAGGCTTAGGAGCCAGCCAGGGCCTGCCTTCTAAGAGCTGAAATGCTAGGCACAGTTTCTGAGTCAAACCGAGGCCCAGATGGCCAAACTATAGGTCTAGAAACCAAATGAGAACCAGGAAGGCAGGGCTAGAAAAACTCCTCCTACCTCAGGATTGGTGTGGGAGCCATGGCAGCGCTGGTCCAGAGTGGGGTGACACACTGCATCACCATTACAGTGAGAAGCAGACAAGGTGTAAGTAGCTCCTCTGTCCAGCACACATTAGGCCCCTTGGAAATCTCACTTGCAGTGGGCTCACCAGATCTTCTTTCCCCAGTTAGATTGTCCCTGTGGCTAAAAAAAAGGAACATATTTGGAAGAAGCTTGGCAAAGGATCTCAAATTTGTCAACAATATTAAAAATTGGCATGATATTATCAACAAAGAATTACAAAGTTGAAAGGAATGTGTTTCTAAGCTCTCAATAATGAAAAGCCAATTGGATCAGCCTTGCTGCAGGGAAGACTGAATCATCTTTCTATATCATTTTATGGCCTCTATATAAAAATATTCCAAAATCATTGTCATATGAAGAGGAAAACAAAGTATACAAGGCCAAGACTGGTAGGAAGAAAAACATTACAGACGTGTGTGTGTAGGTAATTACTAAAAAAAAAATCATGTTCCCTTTCTAGATTGTGTGATGTCTAAGCTATTCAGCAGCTTTTTTTTATTAATAGACTTTTTTTTTCCAATTTTAGGTCTACAGAAAAATTGAACAGAGAGCACACAAATTTCCCATAAACCCCCTCACACATACTCCCACCTCCAATTGATTTGGTAGCTTTTTAAAGTTTATAATCTGTTGTGATTCCTCATCCTAAAGAAAAATTCATTTGAGGGGAGGGGGGCTGGGTGGTTGAGTTGGTTAAGCATCTTACTCTTGATTTCAGCTCAGATTATCATCTCAGGGTCCCAGGATCGAGCTTCCTTTCAGGCTCTGAGCTGGGTGTGGAGACTGCTTAAGATTTTCTCTCTCCTTCTGCCTCTGCCTCCCACCTAGACTCAAGTGTGTGCGCTCTCTCTCTTTCTCTCTCTCTCTCTCTCTCTCTCTCTCTCTCTCAAAGAAAAGGAAGAGAAAAAAAGAAAAATTCATTTTGTACCTAATTTTACATCTGTCATTCTGTACTCTTCTTTACAAGAGCACCTTCAAAATCTTACAAGCTTCAAGTCCCACAAAGCCCAGCCCAATCCTCCCGGCCCTGCCACCTCCTTGGCTGGTTCCATTCTCACTACACACACAGCAGACATCACAGCCATCACAACCATCCTTCCCACAGAGCTCTGCCGGAGATCTCTGGGCTTCTTCCTCAAGCTCCAGCCTGGCTCATCTCTGCAGGGTAGAACTCCACTTGTTCAACTGGAAAGGGACCATAATAGCAACAGGTCTGTGATACCCGGAAACTCACTGAAATTCATGAAGCTCTGAAAACTGAAAGTCTTTCAAAACTTGTCAACCACAGAATCTGACCCAAATGGATAAGATACTCTTAGTGATCTTTATTAACCTAATTTGGTGTGAATATTTCTATGTTCTGCTGTTTGATTTCAAATGCTGTCCCAGATCCCACAAGGACTGTTCTGTCGCACACAGGACAGCACTGTGGTTGTTCTTCTCAAGTCTGCAGAGCTCTCAATTCTGGGATACATCTGGCCCCAAGGGCTTTGATGAAAGTTTATAAACCTGAACACTTACAAGGTTGCTGTAAGGATGAAAAGTGGTAATAATGCACATGAACAGGTTGGGAGAATTACAAATCACCAGCCAGATGTAGGTGGTGGTGATGGTGGTGGTTGTAACCATGACCATAAGCTTTATCACCACCCTAAAAGTGTTGTTCAGATTGAAATTGAATAACATGTCCACTTGAGATGCTACCTGAGAATCAAGCACACCACCTGGGCAGAATAAATACTAACAACTCCGAGTCCATTTTGGGGACGCTAACTCTGAGCCCTCAGAGCTTCTTCACATACCTCCATTTTGCTGGAGCCCACTGACCTACAAGTATAGTAGGAATTGAGGTCTGTTCCTAGTCCTGATCTTCTGCCTCACCCCAAAGCAATCTGGGCCCCTCTTCCCTTTCTCTAAAAGATGGGAAATTACAGCTCATCATGGTCTGTAACATGGCTGAATTGTGTCTCCCCCCTCTACCACCTCCAAAATTCATTTGTTGAAATCCTCACCTTTGGTATCTCAAAATATGTCCTTATTTGGACATAGGAATTTGACAGAGGTAATCATGTTAATATGAGGTCATGAGGGCCCAGTTTGCCTGGCGTCCTTATAACAAGGGGAAATTTGGACAGGGAGACCTACAAGGAAGACAACATGAAGAAAAAGTAGGAGAACACAGCCGTTGACAAGCCAAGGAGAGAGTCCTGGAACAGATCCTTCTGCCACAGGTTCAGAGGGAACCAATCCTGATGACACCTTGGTTTTGGATTTGCAACCTCCAGTACTGTGGGATAACACATCTCTACTGTTGAAGCCACCTCATCCATGGCCCCTTGTTCTGGTAGCCCTGGGAAACTAATGCAGGCTGTGAGTAAGAAAGATCTACCTGTGTATGGGTTCCTCCAGCCTACTATGGCTGACAACAATGCAAGTCTTTCATGCATCAGAATGTGCATGATCATCTCAGTAAACCTGGCTTCAGGTTGAGCCTGCTGTCTACAGGCAGTAAATGTCATAGTTCTCCATGCTCTCCTGAGAAGTCAACTTTGCATAAGTGCTCCAACTTGTAGCATAACAAAGGCAGCATTAGGATATCTCTGTTCTGTCTGTTGCCCTATTTTGGATCTGCTCTGCTAACAAGTCAATGGGCTTGAATTTCACCTCCTGTCTCTGCCCATCTGTCAAGCCAACACATTTCAAATGAGTTACAAAAGTATTTACCGAGCTGCTCTAATCACAGACCATAATAGCTACTACCATTTTGAGACCTACTCTGGGCCAGGCACTAGGCTGCACACTTAGAGACATCATGTTCCTTAAAGTTCACCACAGGACCAGTAAATAGGTTGTTTTATCTCCATTTTATAGATGCAGAAGCTCACCTGTACCACTGAGGCAGACACTGTGAGCGCGCAAAATTATAGTCTCTGCTCATGGGGATTTAGTATTTAGTGATGTAGTTTAAATATACAAAGTAAGTAGAGAATCACATGACTAGATGCATATAGCAAGCTGTTAAACAGAATATAAATGACTGTCAATCCTAGAACATTATGAGATCCTCAAAGTACAGACCATGTCATATCTGACTTTGAATCCCCATAGTTGGCACAGATCTTAGCATCAGAAGGGGTGGAAGGAAGGAAGGAAGGAAGGAAGGAAGGAAGGAAGGAAGGAAGGAGATGGAGGGAGGGAAGAAATGGGTTTCCCCAAAAATAAGAGCCACTGTTCTATCTTGGCCTCAAAGGAAAATGGCAGGACTCAGAATCATCAGGGTAGAGACAGGAGTAGCAAATCCATAAATGGGAGAAATGCACGGGACAGACATCAGAAAGAGCAGATCAAGTCTGGACCACAGAGAAAGATAGAGTGAAAGACACACCATCTGTTATTAAGGAATAGGAGAGGAATGTATTTCTGACCTACAGTCAAGGGTTCCTCTGCCAAAGCCCTCTGCTGGGCTTAACAAAACACATTTTGAAAGCGTATTCCATATAGAATTTCCAGGTCTGGCAAGATGAAAAGGCAAAGAAATGCACCCAAATGCATTTCTCTGAACACATTCCATTGTGTTCCGTTTTGAACATGCTCTATAGGTCTTAAAATCACCATGCCACACACTCAGGTCCTAACTTCCCTGCTCACGAGGGAAAGGGGAAAGGAAAGTTCAGATTATCACATACATACACACTTTTTTAGAGTTGACCTGACTCATTGGGTCATGATGGTTTGGGATATCTTTGAGCGGTGGGGAGGTGGGATTTCTCAGCAGTAAAGTGTCTAAAAGATCAGGAAATCCTCAAGCTGGGTCATCTGTCTCTGATTTCACAGAAGCTGACTTCAGGGAACTGGAAGAGCTCCGCTACCCAAATGATCCAAAAACAACTCAGACATCCCCACACCTCAGACATCCCCACACCTCAATGCAATTCTAGGAGCCCAGGGCCATAGCTGATTAGTTCAGAGATAATGCATAGAAGAACTCACTAAATTCTCTCAGGAAAGGAAATCCATTTTTTTTAAAAGATAAAATCTTGGCTCTCCCCAGAACCACATAGGTTTCTGGAGCTTCCCCCTCCTGAGCACCAGAACTCAGCCTATTTGTCAGGGGCTGAACCACAAATCTTAACTTCTAAAAGTCACCCCTGCCTTCCTCTGTGACTGAGACAGAGAGACATTAGATAAAGTTATCTAGGTTGATTTTTGGGAAAAGCCTAGAAACTGGTCACCTGCCCTTTGCTGGAGTTGAAAGCCTGCTAGCAGAGAGGAATATACTAATTAGCAGCCCTAGATAGGTTTGGTGCTGTCCTTGGAGTCCGCCTGCCTGAGCTCCACTTCATAGCCTGGGATTGTGGCCTCTCCAGTGAATACATAAAGCTTTCTTTTCCATTAAGCAAAGATCAAAGAACAGAGATTATTAATGGCAAGAAATTCCCAGGGATTGCACTGATATCAGAGTTCCAGGCACAGGCGATTTGACAGGCCTATAATCTTGTTCCAGGTGCTCAGAGCTGCCATTGGCCTGAAGGTACAGCACAGTGGATTTGCTTCCCGGACCAAGTAATAGGTTCAGCTGATTCAAACATCCCTGCACGTGTCCTCAGGATTTGTCACCCACCAGGACATTTAGTCTTTGTTCTTAATTGCAGAGGTGGCTCCATGTAGCCTATGCCAACTCGCACAGATGAGGGACTGTCAGTAACTGTTAATGTCACATACTTTTGGACCAGCCAAGACAGTTCCTACTCCTCCCTCTGCAGGGTGCATAGTGATAGATTCCCAAAACGCATATCGCCCGAGGTCCAAGTTGTTGGGGTTTGATTCTAAATATGTAAGAGCTAAGCTGGCCTAGTTATGTTTTACCTGAGACCACATTTGTTAAGGAAGACATTTTCTGCATGTCCTGACAGGCAGGATGCCCACCTGGCTGAGGCAAACAGTCTGCCAGGTACAGGTCTGCTGGGATAAGGGGTGTATGAAAATTAGCCGCTTACAACTGGGATGCCAAAGGATTCAGTTGTTCCTCCATGTAATGCTAGATGGTCCCTTGAGATGCAGAACAACAGAGTCACTCCACACAGCTGAATGAATAAATGACCCTTCAGCTTAAGTAGGCCAGTACTCCATGTTTTCCCACTAATCATTCAAGTCTAGGACATGCTATCCCATTTCATTCAAAATTTAGCAGAATATATCAGGGAAGTGAGCCTACAACATGAAGCCCCTACTGTAGTAGCAGAAGATTTAGTGTGGTCCCTAAGGTCTGTTTACCTCATCTTCTCTCTGTATGCTGCAAATCAACCCTCCTTGCAGGTCAAACCCCACTCCCTGCCCTCACACACCCAACCATCTTGTGCAGAACAGGTGTGACTGCTCCATGCCCACTTGGTTAGGTTGAACTATATTTCCCAGAATTCCCTTCACCTGTGTGTTTCTTATTAGCATGGTCTCCAAGAGAGATTCGCTCTGGAGGTGGGATTTTGTAGCCCTTGAAATTGTAGCATTTAACCTTGTTGCTGATTTGCTGACTTGCCCCTTTGACCTGGCAATTGCTCTCTTCTCTCCCTGAATTTTTCTTCCATTTCTCTGATTGCTGGGCCAGGTATGTGTGTTTTAGGCTCCATACGAAGAAGTACTCTGGATCCTGCAGGATACCCTCATCCTCAAGGTTAGTAACAACAAGAATAGACAAGGGATTCAGTTTGTCTTTATGGGATTCCAGCTTATGCACCGTGGGTCCAGCCAACTTGTGTTCTTTCCTTTCTGACCACCTGCCTGGGGCTTCAAGCTCTAGCATTAGACTAAAAGGCATGGGGAGGATGTTTAGCCTGGGCCCAAAATGCATAAGCCAATTCCCAGTAGAAAATAAATTATATATTTATTCTGATTCTTAGATAAACCCTGTTCAATGAAACAAGTAAGGGATTTTAGAGACAAAATTTGTTAAGGAAGGGATATGTAGAGAGGACCACCCAAGATACAAAAGCACCAGCACAGGGGTACCTGGCTGGCTCAATCAGTAGAGCATATGGCTTGTGATATTGGAATGGTGGGTTCAAGCGCCATGTTGGGTGTAGAGATAACCTAAAGTCTTTAAAAAAAAAAAAAAAAAAAAAAAAAAAGCACCCAGCACAGATTCCAACATATAGTAAGAGCTCAGTAAATAGTGAGCAATTTTGAATGGACAATGCTTTTATGAAGATGAAAGAAATAATGGAATAATGTTTGTTAAAAGATGTTGAGATCTATGAAATACTATCCAAATATGGTTTTCATTATTTCTAAGTTCAGTGGTATTATTTATACCATCAGTAATATGGACAAAGAATGTCGATGAATCTGAGACAAGATCTAATTCTTCAGATTAGGAATATATCGTTTGAGATATGTATTTGTGTACCAAATAACACCTGAAGTCCACTCCATCTGAGTGCTCTCTTCTACCCAGCTGGTCAATCAGAACCCCATCCCCTGAAGCTTGCACATGGTTCCAGGCCAATCTCAGGGGTATGCATAGATTACTTCCTTCCTACTTCTCTCACTCAGCAGAACTTGAAAGAAAGTTGTGTTTCCAGAACTGGGATCTAATGGCCAGATCCCACCATTGGTCTCCTACCATGTGAGCCAAATAATCTTGTTTTCCAAACATACTTGATACCTAGTGTCCTAGAAGAGCTGTTGAACCAGTCATTTTCTTTATTCTTTCTGACATGAGTAATAAATCCACTGTCTCCATTCCATTTCCTTCTGTTTCATTCCCTGTCTTCTACCATACCTCCCACAAATACTGATTGGCTGGGGTGCTGGGACCACCCTCCCCAACCCACAAGACCTGATGTTTTGCTGCCTTCTTAAGCTCAATCTCCTGGCATGGCTGATATTTCCCACCAGGCTCCAGAAAATTCCACTGCTGTCTTTGTGGCTACAGGATAAAATGACCTGGCACAGACCACTTCTAGAATTAGGAATGAGACTTCTCTGCCCATTTAGAATTGTAGCTGATCCATGTGGTTGCCCTCTCCCACCCAATCCAGCCTAAGAGGTCAGGTTAGTCCTGCCTTGCTAACTCTCCATCCCCTCGGCCCTAATAAATTGAGCCCTACTGTCTTAGAGGCCAAGTTTGCCTTAATATCTTAGTTCTAAAGACACCTGAAGGAGCCCCAGGGAGGTAGCTATGCTTAAGGAAAAAACATTCAGTAATTGAATCCTGATTCACACAAACTAACCACAAAGGACACCTTTAAAATAATCAAGGAAATTTTAATATGAAGAGCATAGTAGATGATATTAAGGGAATCACTGTTCATTGTTTTGGGTGTGATAATTGAGCAAGGTGGTTTTTAAAAAGTCCTTAAAGGTGATTGATACTGAACTATTTGCAGGTGAAATGATATGGGATTACAAAATAAATAAATGGGAGAAAGAGGTAAAAAGATGAGCAAAACTATGATAATTGTCAGATCCCACACATAGACACGATCCACTATGAAGGGGGAAGTCCATAATTCTATTCTCTCTACATTTTGTATTGAGCAAAACTTTCCATGATAAAGATTGGTTTGTTGGCTTGTTGGGTTTTAGCCTGTGGAAAACATACAGAGCTTTCTTACCTACAGTTAAATTCTATCCTATCCCTGCTCCAGTCAGTAACTGGAAGCCCAACACGGTCAGAAAAAACAATGGGTTTTCTCCACCTGGAGAAAGATGGTGCCAGGAGAGAACAAACATCCCAGAGTCCTGAAGTCTCTTTTAAAGCTCACTCTTCCTGGATTCTAAAAGCTGCAATTCATCGACCAACATTTAGTGGCTACATCATAGACTCTCAGACTCTAAGTGGAAGTAAGGGCTAGAAATAAGAATGCATAAAGCTGTTTGGAATTTTTTTATATAAATTTACTTTTATTATGTCTTGAAATATATGTGTAATATCAGAAATGTATTTAAAGTGAAAGAGCAGTTACCGTTCGAGGAAGCAATAAAACATGCTATCAAGTTCAAATCGCACTCAAATGTTAATAAACATGTAGGCAACAAAAACTACTATCCACATTAGATTCGACTATTAATATGAAATAGAACCACCATCTGCCCTGTCAAACAGAAAATATTTCACTGTTTCAGATTATATTGTTACCCAATAAAAATAATAGTACATTTTGGGTCCTAATGGAGTTTTTGAGGGGTCTAAGCCAAAGTTAAGATTTCCAAGGGGAAAATAATTCTGAAAACTTTCATATTGCCTCTTTTAATAAATAACTAACTTCAATTTTCCTGTACAGTGGGTTGTGTCTATGTGTGTAAATCCTCATCTCCCTTTCTGTGAGAGAGCAGTCCTATTAAGGTACTATCAGCCCTCTTGCCCGATGGTCAATGAGTCATTCAATCAACAAATAAGTATTGAATTGCTACAATGTCCCAGGCACTTCCAGAAGCAAAGACTTTAAGGAAATGGGCTCATTCCATTATACACTAATGAAAGTTAACATTTGAAGAGCATTTTTGCAGTTTACAAAGAACAGAACTCTCTTGCTATCCAAATAAGTCTCTGAAACTTGTCCTCACTTGAAAAAGGACAATTACAATCGCCCAGCTGACAGTTTGGGGTTTTTTGTTTGGGTTTTTTTTTTTTTTTTTTTGGTTTGGGTTTGGATTTGAGGTTTTTTGTTTTTGGGTTGTTTTGGGGGGTTGTGGGTTTTTTGGTGGGGGATGTTGTAGATTTGGGATTTTTTTTTTTTGCTTTTATTAAAAAAAAAAAAATTATTGAGCAATCACTTTGCACCAGGGCTGTATTTCTACTGTTAGCACAGACAGCTGCTGTAATGATCCAATGAACTCTGACAGTGCCTAGCACCCAGCTTGGCAGAAAGAAAGCTCCTTAAATGGCCATTCTTCTCCCATTGACTTATTTCATTGGATCTTTCCAGAGACCTCCTCTTAGCCCACTTTCCCAGCCCGCCTCTTTGGCAGTGATTCAGTTTCCCTTCTGCCACCAGGTCTCAGGCCTGGTCCATCAGGGAAGTATCCAGTGTCAGCATGCCACCCTGATGAGCAGGGCTTCCACTGGTCTCAATCCAGTCCAACCCAGCCCTGCCATCGAGACCCGGATGGAATGGTGGCCCTGAGGGGTTGGAGATAGGGGGAACCAATCAGATCTGCTGATTTGAATTAGGGTGACTAAAACTTTTAACTGCTTCTACTGTTACTGAAGTCTGGGGAACCACTTGTATATGCAACACTTTGTGTATTCTTATTCCTGGCAAGGCTGCCCTATAAAGAGGGGTCCTCTCAGAGCCTACATGGTGGGGCTGGGAGGCCCTCTGAATGGCTAAACAGGCTTTCCCTTTGGAAGTCAGGCTTCCCACTTCCCAGCCATTAGTTAATACCAATCCCTTCCCCCTCTCCCCCTGTCACATTATCTTCATTCTCACTTCTGACCAAGGAACCCCATTAATTTTCTGTGATGTTCATTCCAAATGACATCACCTCAGTTCTTTGAATTTCAAAGAGCTGGATTAATGAACCACAAACTTCAAGCAAATTGGCTGCGTAATCCATCACATCTGACCACAGCATTGCCAGTGTCTTGAATCCCAAAGAATGGCAGCAATTTCCCAGGCTGCTTTTGAAAATGAACACAGAAGCCTTCAACAGAAGCCTCCGCTGTGTTCATCCTTTCTAGAAATGTTATGCGTCTTCTGTGTGCTGGAAATTAAACAGTCCCATTCTCCGCCTAGTATTTTATTGATATAAATTTAACCTGTTCAAATGTTATATTAAATTCCAATCTTTTCCAGAATAATCTACATTTAATTCCTCATTCCACCAATCTATTGAAAATATCCCTCTTGGCAGCCTTTCAGAAAAGCTATATGAATTGCAAAGTCTTTGAGATTTTGTTGAAGTATTAAGAACACTACTTATCCACATATTCAACTGAGGCCCTTCTATTCCATTTCATTTCCCCAAACTCCTTTCATATAATGTCAGAGCCACAAAAACCAGAAGCAGTGACTGGGCACAGCCATTCACCTTTCCTTCAGCAGTGAAAATGGCATTAACATTCACCAATGAAAAAAAAATATATCAAACTAATTACCTCCTTTTCTTCCAAAGTAAAAGACAATCTAACACCATTCTTTTGGATATAATGCCATTTACTTCACACAAGGGGGTTTCTGTGTGCTCAAAAAAGATGGTGTTTAATACGTGTGAATCAAAACCCAGATTAGCTAATTAACTGATGTGTCTGAGATTGAAATGAAAGAATCAATATGCTGTGAAATTGTTGAGAGCACAGAAGACATGTCATGCCAGGTGAGACTAGTTCATGTGGTCCAGACTTCTCTCTGCCAGTGGAACAAAAGATGCTTTCTTCCAAAAGTGCAGTAGAATAAAACTTTGGTTAGTTGGAATGGTCAGGATATGAATCATTGCTGGGTAGTTAAGTTTTCTGGAGAGCTGAAGATAATTTCTTTAAGTAGCAAAAGTTTTTATATTAACTGTATCCATATTTAACATTGCTTGCTTATTCAGAGTCAGCACTATAAGCACCAAAAATTATTTACCAGGATGCCTGGGTGGCTCAGTCAGTAGAGCATCTGAATTTTGGATTCAGCTCAGGTCGTAATCTCAGGGTCTTGAGAACAAGCCCTGAGTCGAGCTCTGCACTAAGCATGGAGCCTACCTTAGAGTCTCCCTCTCCCTCTCCCTCTGCCCCTCCTCCCTGCTCGCTGGCTTACTCTCACTCTCTCTCTCTCTCTCTCTCTCTCTCTCAAAAAAAAAAAAAAATTATTTACCAAAGTCCTAAGGACTTAATGAATTGTGCAAGGTTATTTGTCCCTCAATAAATTGCCCCAGATTGTACTGGCTGCGCCTGATGGTGACTTTTAACTTGGATGCTCTATTTCCTGACTTTCAGGTGGCTTCCAGAAGACTAAGTCTTAGGTAATATGGGGTGACTTCAAAATATCATTTCTGATGATGAAGCATTTACCTTCCCCAAATCCTTAATGCTCGGGGAGAATTGGGTAAGACATTCATCATGTAGAATTTATCCACTCTAAGAGCTGCCATCAGGTTCTTTTTTTTTTTTTCAGGAAGAGACAAATGCACACATCATTTCTTTACTAGTCACTGTCATCTGTAGGATAGGATGGGGAAACCGAGTCCTAGCTGATCCGATCTTGAGTTACAGAGGAGAAAGGAAAGAAAATTAGATCCCTGAGTAGAGCTCGCTCACTCTGGCAGTCAAATGCCTCACTGAAAATTCTGGGAAACCACAGGAAAAAAATCTAGACTGATGGAGAGAATAAGCAACATCAATATTATCATGAAGTTACCCTATAACACTTCAAGATAAATCAATCCATTAATTTAACTACTGCTGTAACATCTCTGTGTTTCTGGTTTGTAAAATTTCTTGGAGTTCCAAACATGTATACCTGTACTTCAATGTATATAAATTTTCTAGAAATTTGAGGCTGAGATTACAAACTTTTTATTTTTCCTGTTTTGTGTGGAATTCAGTCGATTTCCAAAATGCGCCGTGTGGTTTCTTGGCTATTTAACCAAGAGTTGCAGGGTCCTGCTTATCCTTCACCCTGGGTCACACCCACACCTAGGCATAACCAGTACTAGATCGTGGGGCAATGAGACAATGTTCCTGGGGATTGCCTTCCCAACTGGGTGACTTCAGGAACATTTCTTAATGTTTTTTTTTTTTTTAATCTGTAAAATACAGAACATGAACCTGGCTGCCTGGGTGGCTCAGTCGGTTGAGTGTCTGACTCTTGGTTTTGGCTCACGTCATGATCTCATGGGTCCTGGGATAGAACTCTGAAATCGGCTCCAATCTCAGGAGGAAGTCTGCTTGAGGATCCTCTCTCATTCTCTCTCCCTCTCCCTCTGCCCCTCCTCTGTTCACATGCTTTCTCTCATAAATAAATAAATAAATAAATAAATAAATAAATAACCTTAAGAAAAAAAAAATATGATACTACCTCTGTCCTATGGTTTATGTGGTAATAAATTAGACAGTGCTAGTAAATAGGCAAACAGCTTCCCCCTAAGAGGAAGAGGAAGTTTCTTGGCTTCTCTATCAGTTTATCCTGGATACTGCGCCTTCTCTCATTGCTTTTGCTTTTCATTTTTCTTCTGTTTTCTTCTGGATCATGCTGCTGTCATTCATCCCTTTTCATATTTCCAACCACCTGCTCCTTCCAATTTTGTTTTGTATTTCCTGTGGGTTGCCAAAATAAAATGAAGCTTCTTAGAGTTGTGTGTAAAGCAAGAGAAAATGGGCCCTGAATTGGAGCCTTGCTCTGCTTTAAAATCCTTCCTGAGGGAGTTGATGACAGTTAGGTCCAGCATTTGGAAGCCTGTGTTCATTACGCAGCAGTGGTGTCCTGGATGGCTGTGATTTGCAGGAGTCTGACTCCTGATGTGTGGTAAAGGACCACAGCTCCATGTCATTCTCCCCAAACATTGTTCATCCTTTGTTCAAGGATCAGGACCTGGAATAACTGCATCCTTAAGAAATATAGAATTCTGTCCAAATACTGTGAGCTAAGGAAAGTGCATAATTTTATCTATGAAGTATTTTTCAAAAAGAAGAAAAAAGTACCTGAATCTGATCAGTCTCTTTTCCTTCATTATTTTTTTAAAGATTTTATTTATTTATTCATGAGAGACACAGAGAGAAAGGCAGAGACACAGGCAGAGGGAGAAGCAGGCTCCATGCATGGAGCCCAATGAAGGACTCAATCCCTGGACCTGGGATCATGCCCTGAGCCAAAGCAGACACTCAATCCATGATGAGCCACCCAGGCGTCCCCTCTTTTCCTTGAGAGGGAAGGGGAAACTATCATAGATTGAAAGAGATATTTTTAAAAAGCTGGATCAACTCAATGCAGTGTGGACATCACTAGAAATCTAATTTGAAGAATCTAATGAAAAGAACAGCATTTTGAGACAATCACGGAACATTAAGCATGAAAGAGGTATTCTATAATATTAAGGAAGATTGTGACTTTGCTGTGATGATGATATTGTGGCTATATATTTTCTAAAATCATTGTCTATTGGAGATACATACAGATGTATTCACAGATGAATGATATGATGTTTGGAATTTCTTTTATAGTGCCTCAGCCAGAAAGAAACTCTCTCCCTCCCTCTTTCTCTCTCTCTCTCTCTCTCTTTCCTCCCATCTGTGTGTGTGTGTGTGTGTGTGTGTGTAATCAATAAACAAAGATAGCAGAATATCGATAAGCATTGAATCTGGAAAACAATACCTTGGAGTTTATTATACTCGTCTCTTTACCTTTTGTAGGTTTGAAAATTTTCCAAATGCATCTTTAAGTTTATAGGCTGATATATGTTTGGAATGTCATTTTAGCTGACACATTAAAGCACCACACTCCCTGGGATGGAAGGCTAACTGAAAACTTGATCAATTCAGCCAACCATCAGCGCTCATTGAGCACCTACTGTGCACGCAGCCAGGCAGCTCTGAGGGGTCTAGCTCATTAGCAACCCTTCCTAACATAGCCTTTGACACTTGAGTGCATTTCTTTTCATCTAATCAATTCTACAAAATCATGGTCACAATGGGATTCTCATTTGGGATTAGTACAAGTGGAGAGACAATTCAATGTGTCATTTCTGACCCTGTATCAAATCTCAAGTGTTTTTAATTAATATATAGAAATGTACAAATGTGGCATCAATTATTATTAACCAAGTTAATGGAAATTTATACAGTGAAATAGTTCACCTCTCTCAATCTTCCTTGGCTTCAGTTCCTTTGGTCTTTCAAATCGTTAAGCACCGCTAAGGCTATTTATGGAATCCCTCATTACTTCCAAAGAGTCTGGATTCTTTAATACTTCGAGTCTAGCAAAAAACAGCGTGTACCTTGGAATCAGGAAATGGGAACTAATGCCCCAGACTCCACCAGCAATGAAATGTGTAACTTGAAAGAGGTGACTTTCCTGCTCTGAGTCTCCGCCTCACCATAGAGAAAATAAGATTAATTGTATCTCCACACATTTTATAGAGAATATACAAAATTATGCCTGCCCCTACGTTATAGGGATTATGCAAAAATGTACAAGACATGTGGAAAATAATGTTTAATTACTCAAGAGGGAGGAACTGACACCTCAAGACACCTGTGACCTCAGTCAAAGACTTGCTACTGTTCTCAGAGCAAAAGTATGTCCTGACAGATCCTCACCTGGGCCTTCATGTTCATGTGGGTCACTAGAGCCCATTCACTCTTTAACCTCTAAAAACACAGTGAGGTGTGGATACAGGGGCAGGATGTTCTGGAGGCACCTGGAGTGATGTGCGGATGACCTTTAACCCCCATTAACCTTGAGGTGGCTAAACAATAGTTCCCAGCTGTGTTCTTCTGCTCATCCACCAGTGACAGTGGCTCACTGCAGCTCTGTAATTCAGTGAGGAGACCGCCTTGCTCAGCAGGACACGTCAGAATCCTCCGGGTGTCTTTATATAAGCTCCCCTTGAAAGCACTTCTCCAGGACTTCCTTTGCTCTGTTAACACTAACACAGCTCTTGCAAAATATTGAGGGAACAGAATCCACCCCTCACATCCCTCACCAAGTATCCAATAGCAGTGCATTCCAGCAAAAGACACAAACATTCACACCATAACCATTCTCCATGGACAAGGAAACCCAGCGATTCAGATGAAAGTGAGGGGAAAAAGAAATGAATGTCTTATCTAATGGGATCATTAAAACCTTGAAAGGGGCACCTAGGAGAGCTGAAGTGTTGTTAAGTATAAATAGAACATTGTACAAAGATGACTGGCACCTGTCTCATAGCCTTGAGCTAATATAGTGGCCAGGAGCCACCTCTAATAATGGCCCTGGAAAACACAGCTTTCCGAGTCAAGCCCTACCAGTACATATGTAAGCAGGTGGCCTCACACTCTCCAGAGGATGGGCCTAGAATTAGTGTCAGGGACTTAGAGCCCACTTCTATTCATAACACCAAGTCTTGAGTCCTCTCTGGCCTGCCCATCCCCTGGCCCTTCACAGGCTTCCAGCTTCACCATCCCCTTCCCCGGCACATCTGAGGGAGCAAGGCCACTATGATCTGAGAACATTCCTTTCACTTCCATGACTCTGAATTTCCTTCTAATAAACAGCAAATTCCTACCTACTTGGCCTGCCCCTTCCCATTGTCATTCTGAATTTGACTTAGAATGTCACAAAACTGGAGGGGCCTCTGCACAACCAAATAACCCATAATCCATTTGTGTCCTAGGGTTCTGTTCTGCTCAGATCCTGAGCAAAGATATTGCCACCCCCACCTCAAATGTCAATAATTCCATTTGCATTCTGGTCCCTTCAAATGTTTCTGTGAAGCTTCCCTCCCTGGATTTTGGGTACACACTGAGCAGGGTTGAAAATACTTTGGTGACAGCTGCACTGCAGGCATTTGGAGAACTCCAGGTTCCACACCGCAACAGAGTGTGATAGACGGACCTGCAGACAGAGCCAATCTGATGAGCTAAAACGAGATGCCAGCAATTGGATGGCACACCCTGGCCTTCTGGGGAGAGTGGGACAGAACCAGGCTGTCAGAGAACAAGATCGGAACAGAACAGGCAGCCTGCTGCTTGGAAGAGCCTAGGGTCACATTCTGCCTAGACACCCAACTACACACCACATGGAGGGAGTCCACAGTGAGATTTTGATCCTTAAGCAGGTGGTTAATGGGAGGTTTATCTGATGCAAAGTAAATGTGGAGCACAGACCAGGGCTGCAGAATGCAGGGGCAAAGCCTCCCCTCATATGCCAGCCCAGACACCTTGCCTGCCTCACTTTGGGATGAGAAGGATGGCTGGCAGAGTTCATGACAAAGGAGCTTTGTGGTTACTCCTGCTGTGGCCTCTTCCCTGTTCCCCCCACACCTCAGGAGGGTCAAGAGGGTGTGGTTTTCCTGCATCAGCCCCAAAAGAGACACCCTCTATACAAACGGTAGTTAGAATTTTTTTATTATGGCAGGGATAATAAATAGAACTTTCTCCCCTTGCATGTTTTTGGAGTGATTCTCCAAAGATAAGAGCTCATGGGGAAAGATTCCCCCCATCCTCCAGTACCGCTATTATCACAGCGCTGGGAACAGTGATTGAAAGTACCCACTGTCGTTCCCTTCCACAGCCATGGGGAGTGACAGATAGCAAACAAACTCACAGACTTCACTCTAAAGTCACTTCTCTTCCAGGCCTCTCTGAGGGCAGCATCTCCACTCCTGAGCCTCTGGATGGCCATTCTCAAATTCACCATGAGTCAAAAGGATGCAGACACCAACTGGCTGGGAGGGAGAGAGCCCTGGGTGATTGGGACAGTGCAGGCAACCAATCCCAAACCTCAAGAGTCCCTGGGTGTCCTAAAGTGTCTGTGTGGTGGCCAGCACAGAGGTGTGGCCTGCAAAGGACAATGTCACCATGTTTTGGTGAGCTCTAGGACAAGTTCCATAACATCTAATCAGTTTTAATGTTTTATTGTTCCAAAAATATTGTTGGAAAGCATTTTGTGTGGTTGTCCTGGAGAAAACAAAAGAAATAGAGGCAGGGTCCATAGCTGAGGGAGTTTCCTTGGACAGACCAGGATAAAGGATGCAGGACTAGGTGAAAAACCAAATATAAACCACATAATAATTCTGTAAGGTCATTGGGTAGTCAGTGTGGACCAGATTAGAAAAAGGTACCTGAGGAAGAGAAAGCTTGAGTTAGACCTTATTCAGAGCAAGCATCTATTTGGTTATTACTGTGTAGCAGGTCATACAGTAAACTCCTCAACAGGCTTCGAGGAAGGTCTCTCATCTCCATTTTACAAATGAGTAAAAGACACTTAAAAACGTCAACCTCAGAGCATCTAGGTGGCTCAGTCAGTTAAGTGTCTGCCTTTGGCTCAGGTCATGATCTCAAGGTCCTGGGATTGAGTCCCACATAGGGCTCCCTGCTCAGTGGGGAGTCTGTTTCTCCCTCCACCTCTGTGTGCTCTCTCTCAAATAAATAAACAAAATCCTAAAAAAAAAAAAAAAAAAAGAAAAGAAAAAGAAAGAAAGAAAAGGAAAAAGAAAAAAGAAAGAAAGAAAAGAAGAAAAGAAAGAAAAGAAAAGAAAAAAGAAAAGAAAAGAAAAGAAAAGAAAAAAAGAAAGAAAAGAAACATCCTGTCGTCAAGGCTCAGGTAGGCCACCTTGAAATTGTGCATCAGCTGGTCTGATTCTAATGCCAGTTTTTCCAACCCCCACCATGATTACTACTCAGCCTCCCATGGTGTCACCAGCCTCCAGGGCACAGAGGGAGATAGGCCAAAGAGGACAGAAGTCAGGCTAAGTCAAGAGTTAAATGTAGAAGCAATGAGAGATACACAAACAGATGCTACGTGCAGCGGCTTCCCATTTTATTCCCTGTGCTCCTCTGCATTTCTAAAATTTCTCCAATGAACACATACGTGTGTAATAAATAGTTATCAGTATTTTATTAGAAGTGTAGGTGGGGCATAGTGGGAGAGCTTTGTAGCAGAGGAATCAGAGTTCCTGACATTCTGTTAATTGTGCCACTTCCTGTCATTGAAGAAGAAATAGAGACATCAAATAGTAAGCCGCTTGCTCAGGGACCCAGGCAGATGGAGCAAAGGAGGTGGGAAATCAGATATATGCCTGGTGAAGGTTCTCCTTTCCTGTGTTCTACTCAAATTTTCCAGCATAGGAAGCACTGGGATGCCAGGGACAGTTGAGGAAGATAGGTGGAGTGACCCGTGGAGCAACTGCCGGGAGAGACACTACCACAGAGGGGCTGGCCAGGCTCCAAACGTCACCCTGACCAGGATACTGAGAAGCTAAGGAGCAGCAGAGACCATTTGAGATGGTACTGAAGGGAAGAGTTAAAGCACGAGAGATTTATGCTCTGGAAGAGAAGACAATGGCGCAGCAGTTGACCTTCCCAACTGGTCCATGAGCCAGATATCTGCCACTGCTGAACTCCAAGATCATGAAACCCAAAAGCAGCAAGAAGCACCTGCTCCCCACGCCTTCCCGATCTGCCTCCCCCATGCCACAGCTCAAGACATGAAATTGGCAGTTATCAACCTTTACCCTTCAGCAATACACCTGACACTTGTTATTTACAAATATAACATGCTCCTCGATTTTTGATGAACACCCATAAAAATGTTTTTTTGTGGAAGTAAACTGCTGCAAAATATTTTATTTTGAAGGTATTAACAGAAGGTTTTTCCTTGTGGGTAGTAGCATATGTGGGATAGGCCTGGTGGCTCCTGGTGTGCTGTCTGTACCCCTGATCATTTTTCTTCTACTCAAGAAAGTACACCAAAATGTAAGTCAATATGTTTTTGTAAAGAAATCATCTTGAATCTACTCCAATTTATTGAGGAACTTATCAGCATTGATTCTTTCACTATTGTTATAAGGAAATGCTGGTGAAACCCACTCCAAAACACGGCATCTCTGGATAGGCAACCCCGCCTATTCTTATAGGAAACCTTAGCTCCCTGGCCACACTCTTACCTCCTGACCACCAGAAGCCACATGCTCAGGCATCTTCCAAACCTGGACATCACCCTGACCTCAGTTCCTTTCAGACTTCAACCTTCTTGAAAAACAGATCCCTGACACTGTCCTCCCGCTTCCCCACCTCCAACATTCTGGCTCCATGGTTCCACCTTCCTGGTCAAAATCACTGGTTTCTTCAATCATCTCATTTGACCTAACTGGTCCTCCATTGCTCCACACATTCCACCTGGGATGGGGTCATATTGATGCGGTCATATTGATTTCCCAATATCTACCATGACATACTCATCCATAAGATGGTGAAAGACACAGAAGCTAGAGCTACAATGGCTAAGGGGACAGAAGGTAAACACTAGTGCTTACAAAAGAATACACACGTCGACATTTCACCTTCTCAAGGGTCACCCCCACATATCATATTCATGCATTTCCCAGTAATAACTTATCATCTGGCCCCTGGTCCACCATGTTATTCTGTCCCCCACAGCTCTGCTCACACAGTTCACATAGCTCGACTCCCTTTGTCCAAATACCCCTCAAGTACGTTCCCAAGGCTTTACCCTAACCAACAGGCCAATCCACTCACCGCAGTGCTGCTTACCCCCGGCTGTGTCCTATCTCATTAAGAAGCACCACAGAATGAAATGGGATCCCATGTAAGAGGTTCTGTTTTCCAGGAAAATTATGACATTAGGACTTGGAATTTGATGGCCTTGAAGTAGAGATTTTCCATAAGGAAATTGGAACTACACAAGCAAGAGGAATTTAAGAAGTCCCTGCCATTATTAATATTATATTTACTTGGGCAGCCCAGGTGGCTCAGCGATTAGCACCTGCCTTCAGCTCAGGGTGTGATCCTGGGGTCCCAGAATCGAGTCCCACGTCAGGCTCCCTGCATGGAGCCTGCTTCTCCCTCTGCCTATGTCTCTGCCTCTCTCTTTCTCTCTGTGTGTGTGTGTGTGTGTGTGTGTGTGTGTCTTTTATGAATAAATAAAATCTTTAAAAATATATATATTTACTTAATTCTGATAGGCAAAGAAACCTGGTATAAACTTACCAAAGCTCAATGAGACTTGTTGATGATGCACTGACCATGTTATCCTGATTGAATTGACCAGCATGAATATAATTCTGGGAGTAAGAGAATATTCGAATTCAGGAAGAGTTTGGGAGGAGGAGCAGTTGATGGCTACTTCATCTGTTGTCTGAGCACATTTTCCCAACCATTACACAGGCAGAAATTTCCTGGCATAATCATTATTGTAATTTCATTGAATTAACACTTTAGATTTCCACTTTCCATAGTCTTTAAAGGAGGAAGCCATGTGCACTCACCCCTTGAATTAGATAATTTGTAGCTTCCTTTTCTTTTATTAATTTTTATGTCAAAGCAGATTTTTCCAGACAATCTTTAACTTGATTCTGAATCACAGAGTCCGAAAGACCTGAGCAGGTGATGAAGGAGGACAGAATCACACACCAGATTAGAAAGTTTTCTGGTGGCATTCTTCCTACTTGGCAAGAGCCCACGTCTGCTTTGAAAGAAAATGAATGTTTGGCTGGCCTGGGGAGCAAGCTGAAATAAACAGAAAAGTATTTTTTTAATAAGGGAAGACATCTCTTGCAAAGTGCCCCCTAATCACTACAATTTGAGGTGTTTGCTTAATTATGAGACAAATGTAAGTGAATTGGCAGGGAAGTTGGGTTGATTGGATCTTAGAAATAAATGCATCACTGTCATTTTAAGATTAATAAAGTGTGTTTGGAGAGAGAAGATGGAATCTATTCGAGTCAAGGACCCATGATTATGTAACATCCTCCCAACCAAGGTGATTTGGTGCCTCCCCCAGCGACATTACTTATTCATCCCTCATTCCCTCCGTGTTTTTTAAGCATCTATTATGCACCAGGTCCTAGTAAAAATGATATGATTTCTACTGAGAAGTTGTTGGACTAGAAGGGAGAGAAACAAACCCACCAGCCCCGTGAGGAGGATGGATTTTTGCCCAGCAGACCCCAGCAAGGAACCCAGTGGGAGGGCTGTTGTATGACCTCTGTGAGCAGTGATAGAGGCCCAACCACTAAGCTGATAACTACAAGAGAGAAGAAGGGATGGGTTCAAGAAATATTTAGCAGGTAAAATCAGCAGAACTGCTGATTGAGGGGATCCCTGGGTGGTTCAGTGGTTGAGCACCTGCCTTAGGCCCAGGGAGTGATCCTGGAGTTCCGGGATCGAGTCCCACGTCAGGCTCCCTGCAGGAAGCCTGCTTCTCCCTCTGCCTGTGTCTCTGCCTCTCTCTCTCTGTGTCTCTCATGAATAAATAAATAAAAAATAAAAATAAAAATAAAGAATTGTTGATTGATGAGAGACATGCAGTTATGCAGAGGGGAGTTCTGAGTGCCCCCTAGACTTTTTTTTTTGTCTTGAGTGACTGATAACTGAAACAAGAAATGGGATGTAGTGAGGAAATGTGCAAATTATTCAGAATGAAAGTTAGAGTGGAAAGAGCAAGAGCAAACCCGCATAAGTGCTCTGAGAGAGGACAAAGGAGCAATTCACTCCCAACTCGGAAACTGGGAAGGCTTCCTGACAGAAGTGATGCCAGAAATGAGGATCTGAAGAGGTGAAAACAAAGGAGCAAGGCATTCTGAGAGAGAGCACAACACGGGCAAACCAGAAGTGTCTGGGGGAACAGAGGGTAGCCCAGTATGGCTAAAACAGAGGGTGGGATGGGACTGGACAGCAGGAGGTGTGACTAGATAGATGTCCCACTTCCCACATAGGGCCTGGAACGCTGGAGGAAGGTTTATCCCCTAGGGCAGAGAAAAAGAGTAAAGGCTATTGACTAAGAGGACAAGATCAAAACAGAGCTCTAGAAGATACTTCCCCAAATTTTTCAAACTTGTATCATCTTCCTGCACCCAATCTAAGAGCGGAGGAGTCAATTCCACTGCCTGGGAGGCTTGAGGATGAATAAAAATGAAATTAAATAAAATCTCTCTCACATTCCTCTGGCTGGCCTCTCTCCAAAAAGGGTAGATGGAAAGAGGTGGTCATGGCTAATGCGTGCCTTTTAACACTGAATGGTGATCAAGCTGCCCTTTGGAGCTTCCTATATGGGTCTCAGATCAACTGATGGGCACCAAGAAGTGCTCAATGACCAAAGAAAATGCCCACTCCCAAGGAAAGGGAACACTTTCCTGAGAAGCTGGGACAGGAAGCTGGACTTCTAGAGTCCTCTTGCAAAAGGGACTTGGAGGAGGAGAGAGGGAATGGGTTAAGGAATGCACTGCCTTCCTCCTGGCAAACCCAACTGCATGTTGGGAAGGAGCTGACCAGCGGACAGGTACCCAGGGAGCTGAGCCGCACTTTGCCACTGCCCAGAGCAGCCTCAAGGTACTGAATTGGGCCCAGCCCATTGACACTGGGTTCATGCAAATAAAACACAGGATTCAAAACAAAGGGAGGCCATGAATACAGGGCATGAGAAAAGCCCCAGGAATCCCATAGAACCGAGTACAGTAAGTGCCAAAGGCACACACCCTGGAGCCAGAGCCCCTGGAGTTCTGGCACAGGCTACACCTGCAAATCCAAAGTCTGGCATCCTCAAGGCCACAGGCCATCTGAAATTTACCCACTCACATGTTGGTCTCTCTTCTTAGATTTGGGATTCCCTGAGGACAAGGGCCACTCAGACTTATCCCTGGAGTCCTTGTTGGTGTCAGGACATAGCATAGAACCTATCTCTTGATACAGTAGAAGATGGACAAACTTGGGTGACTCAGACTGTGAGTAGGAGGGAGGAGGCAGGAGTGTGGGAGCCTCAAAGTATATCAAGAGATGGATGTCTGTCAATAATGGGTAACTTTAATGAACCATGTCCATATAAAATACTCTACACCTAGTTATATGTCTCTGTGCGTGTGTGTGTGTGTGTTGTGTGAGAGACAAAATGATTAAATTATACCATTCATACCTTTTTCGTTCAAATTGTAGCTGCTGCTATGAAGTAATTTGTTTACTGGCCTTTATGTTTTTTACAGAAGTAGTTGCTCAGAACCTTGGAATGGAGATCAGGGCTTTGCACCACCCCCACTGCATCTACTCTGTAGTTCTGGCAACTGCGACCCAATTTCCTTTTATGAAAATCAACCTGCCCTAATTTGCTTGGTAGAACTGTAAACCAGAGCGACATTCTCTCCCCTAGCTGAAGGGTTAGGCATATCATCAAACCCAGACAAATTAAACTCTCTCTCTTTCTCTCTCTTTCTCTCTCTCTCTCTCTCTCTCTCTTCCCCTCCCACTCTCTTCTGGGACTTTGTGTCTTGAGCAGTGATACATGGAAAGAAAGAACTTATTAGAGCTTTGTTATAAATAACATCTACTTTATCATTTTCACATCAAATAATGCATAATCATTAAAAAAAATAATAATTCCACATCACTCCTGAGTCAGAATTAGGAGTATGTGGACAAACAGTGGAGGGAGGGGATGGGGGGTGCTTACTATAACTCGGCTCTTTACTATGGGGAGATCTAAGGGCAGAGCCATACAGCTGCCCTTCCCTTCTCCTCCTCCCGCCTTAAAACTTTTGATATGGGGCAGCCCGGGTGGCTCAGCAGTTTAGTGCCACCTTCGGCCCTGGGTGTGATCCTGGAGACCCAGGATCGAGTCCCACATCTGGCTCTCTGCATGGAGCCTGCTTCTCCCTCTGCCTGTGTCTGTTCCTCTCTCTCTGTGTGTCTCTCATGAATAAATAAATAAAATCTTTAAAAAAAAAACTTTTGATATGAGCCAACAAAGGCTTAGTCACTGATTAGCATATTGGGGGTGGAGAAAAGACATGCAAGAAAAATTAGTTATAATCCTTGCCTTTTATACTATTCCTATGTGTCAGGAGCTATGTATATATAATACAACCTAATGTGGCAAACTCACCATGTAGATACTGTTACGCCGGTTTCAGCATATAATTGGGAAAGAAGGCACAGGAGAGAGCAGGGCTGTCTTTCCCTGGTTAGATTCAGAAATATGTAGCACACCATGGAAGTGATTTGGAAGTAGATGCAGTTGTTTGGCTAATGCAGATCCACAGCTTATCATATAGCATAGAGGTGATTATTTGTAGACACACTGTGATAACAAGCATGTATTCATAAAAACCAAATATACTGAGCAGGGAATGACTGAACAGTAACACCAGGTGTAATAGGAAATTAACTTCCCAATCCTGGCAGCTCTGGTGGCTCAGCAGTTTACTCAATCCCTGGAGATTGATATTGAAGGCAACATCGTCCATTGGGCTGGATATTGAACATTGGAGCCACATGGATATTCTTCTATCTACTACATAAAGTAACTGCTGGGCATGGGGGTCCTAGAGGGGCTGACCTTCCCTCAGATGTGTCACTATACCTCTTGCCAGCTGCTGACCAGCTGCCCGCAGTGGAGGAGGTGGGAAGGAGAGGAGGAGGATGTTATATTTGGGAGCTGGGCCTTAGAGCACAACGCTGGAAGTTCCAGGCTTGTTTCCTTAAGAGATAAGAAATCTGAAGCATGTGGGCTCCTCCAAACTGATTCATCCATGCAGAAGCACCTGGATTCCCCTTGCCTGCTAGCTCTGACTCTCCAGCCTTCTACTTGCACCTGTAAGCTCCAGATAGCCATCCCAATGAGCTAGATTCTGTTTCTGTTGCTTGCAACCAGACTCCCTGACTCCTAGAGGCCCTAAAGAAGAATAATATAAACAAACCACGAGGCTATCAGCAGACATACCAGTCACATTTAGGATGTCCTACCGTCTTCAGGGGACTGGAATAGTAAGCCTCTAGAACATCCTTCTTTAAATCAAGGACCATAAGGGAAGCACCCATCAGTACAGCATCCCAGGACAACCATCTTCAAAGAAAGAGAACAGAAAATAATTTTGTCCCATGCGTCTACCCTGCTCTCAAACATTTCCTTGGGTTTATAGGGCCCATGGGGGGCTGTTGGCGCAGGTTATGTTTTGGTCCGTTTTGTTGCAATTTAGTATTAAATAATTCTCTAAAACTACTAAGTATGGCAACATGCTGTTTTGATTGTTGTTGCCCTCTTGTTCCAGGGTTTTGGAGGCTGAGTGCGGTGGGCACAAACTACATCAGGAGCTGGTGTGGGAAGCGCAGAAGTGAAGTGATTTCTACTTTAAAAAAGAAAAAATAATACACTTTTGAGCATTTATGTCTAGCCCAAATAAATAGAGTATAGTGGTCCTGGTTTTTAATGATTATCATAATAGTAGCATCTGTTTCCTGAGTGCCTGCTCACTATGAACAGGCAACTATTTCAGGGTTGTTTTTTTTTATATAAATTTATTTTTTATTGGTGTTCAATTTGCCAACATATAGAATAACACGCAGTGCTCATCCCGTCAAGTGCCCCCCTCAGTGCCCGTCACCCAGTCACCCCACCCCCCACCCACCTCCTGTTCCACCACTCCTAGTTCGTTTCCCAGAGTTAGGAGTCTTTCATGTTCTGTCTCCCTTTCTGATATTTCCCACTCATTTTTTCTCCTTTCCTCAGGGTTTTTTTTTTAAATTTGTTGTATCATGTAATCCTCACTGATGAAGAAATAACCCAAAGTGGCTGAGATGTGTCCAATGCCTCCCAGCTGTCGAGGAGAAGAAGCAAGGAATTAAAGTCAGGGCTTTCCAGTTCCAAAGCCTAAGGCTTTCCCCAGGCTCCCTTATACTCAATCTAATAATAAGTGACTCTTTGAGACACATGGTACCTCAAAGGGAGTTTAATCCAACCCTCTCTTTTTATAAATGAGAACACTGAGATCTAGGGCCAGTGGTAGGGTGGTTCCTGACTAGCATCAGAATAAGTACTAGAAAAAATAATAATAATAAGTACTAGAACTCTGGGTCTCCTGAATCCCAGACCATTTTCCTTCTGACTATCCCATCCTACAAGAAACTTGCCCTAAATCCATCGTGCTGCAGATTAAGCTGATGTGGTTTTTTTAATTGCAATCTTGCAGATATGAACTCCTGTCTCTCTTTCTTTCTCCCCAGTACATCCATCTTTTCAATGCCTCCTCATCTTAAACAACCTCCCAAATCCTCCCGCCCTTTATCCAGAGCCACCACCTATGCAGATTGTGGCAGGTCCATGTCAGACTATGGAGTCATTCAGGAGCATCCAGGGACAGTGGGGAAGCCAGGAGAGAGCCAAGTGAAGCTGGTCTCAAGGGCAAAGGAACAGCTGGCCCTTCAGAAGGCCACTGCCAGCATGGTGAGGGCAAAGCAGGCCCTCATCCCCAGCCACCAATGAGAGCCGGAGCCTGACAAGGCTTAACTGTCCCTACAGCGCTGCAATTGGGATGAACAGGTGTTCCCACAGCTGACTAGGCAACTCAGCAACTAGTGGGGACACAGGGTGAGGCAGACTGAGCAAGAAACTGCAGAGGCTCAAGGAAGAGGAGACAACCAGACCCCTACGAAGCAGTTAAGAGTAGCAGCCTGAGATGGCAGTACTTATTCCCAGCGGGTCAGAAAGCACTGAACATCCAGCCAGTCAAAGGCTAAAAGCAGCATGGTGTAGGGCAATGCTAGCCAAACGGTAGTCCTCATAGGAAGCATCAGCATCCTCTAAAATGCAATTCTTAGGCCCGCCCCAGACCCCCCCCCCCCCGAATCAGAATCTGCATTTTAACAAGATCCCCAAATAACTTCATGCACATTAAACTTTGAGAAAAGCTCCTCTAGGATAACAATTCCCAAAGTGTTGTTCCCATACCAGCAGCAGCAGCCTCCCCTGAGAATTTGTTAGAAATGCAAACTGGCAAAGGTCCAGTCCTGGACCTCTGGGGATGGGTCTTGGCAAAGGGTTTTAAAGAGGCATCCAAGTGATTCTGAAGCATAGTGAAATCTGAGCAACATTGATTGAGGTACAGCTTGTGCATTTTAGAAGGAGGTAGTTTGGAAGGGTCTCAGAAAAGGCGTTCCGATTACAGCTTGGAAGGAGGACCCAGAAGGTTGGCTCTATCCAGCAGTATTTGTTGCTGTTCCAACCAACCAACCTAGGTAGGTGCCCACAGCAACCAGTTCCAGAATCCCAGCCCTGGGATTCCCAAGTTTAGGAATCTGAGCTGATCAGAGGTCAGGGCATTTCAAAAATGACTATTTCAAATTAGTGTACCCTATTCAAGTAAGCTAGGCCGCAGACAAAAAGAGACAAGCCGAGATATATAATTCATCCAGTAGCTGGGGTCTCTCTGCCCTTAAGGAGCAGGCCTGACCAGCTAGAATTTCATTCTCTGATCTGTGGAAATCCCAGAATCCTCCCCCAAGATTTCTGGGTGTTCCGACGAAGTTTTACCGTCTCAGGATTTCTTCTAGGTTCGGGTTCCTGTAGGAGAATCAGATCAACAGAAGGATAACCTCACTCACCCTTGTATGTTGTATGTTGAGTCCCCCTGCCCCATAACATCAATCTGGGTGAAGGATCCAGCACACTTGGTGGTTTCATGTTAAAAAGAAAAGAAAAGAAATGAAGAGGAAAGGAGAGGAGAGGAGAGAGAAAAGAAAAAAAAAGAAGAGAAAAAAGAAAACTTGCCATTGGATTTTGGAGGTAGCAAACTTTCCAAAGGTTTTGGAGGAAAGGGACTATACCACAGAAATGTAAATCATTTTGAATTGAGTAATATTACCCCCCTTCTTAAAAGCCCCAGAATCTACCATAGTGCTCTGAGATGCTCCCCCTTCTCACCTCCCTCCCTGGCTTCCTTCTGCCCTGCCTCCTCACCTACCTGCTGCTTCTTTATAATGCAGAGAAGCTTGTTTCTTGAATCAGTGTAAGGTCTGCCCTCAACATCTCATCTTCTATACCAAGCAGGATATTTTTCTAAGTAAAATATTTTCTTTCTTCCTGGTAACTCCAGTGTCAACTAAAACAGAAAGAAAGACAGAGAAATGAGATGGAGTTCTGATCCACTGGAGCACACAGCCCTCCTCCTGTCCACACCATCCTTTGAAGAAACTTAAGCATGCCTCCTTCTCCCATTTTCTTAATCTAACTCTGAGATCTCTTCTTTCATTTATAAAAATTTGGGTTATTTTCTCACCTTCCTGAGTCTGAGACCAAAACCTCCTTCCTGAGACTTCTGTGTGGTCTCAGAATTATACACCTCTCATCTGTGGGGCCTTTCCAAGGCAGCTGACAACTTTATATGGAAGCTGAATTCTAGCTGTCCTTTCTGTAAAGGCTGGCTTCCCTTCCACTAGCTGGGGGCCTAGGGATCCCAGAAGGAGAGGAGCTCTGTAACTCTGCTCTACTTTCCACCCCCAGTGCCCCAGCATAGGACACTCACTCTCCTTCCCTCAACTGTCACAACAGTGCCATGAGCCATGCCCCCCCCATTCAGCCCCTCGCTGCCTGCCACCCCAACCCATCACCCCCAGGTCCTCTGGTTTCTTACTGATAGAGTCAGTCTCATGCCCACAAATCTTTGATGGCTCCCACTCACTTACAGAACAACATCAACCTCCCCCCAGCGCATTTTCCCACTAAGGTAAGAAAGGCATAGTGGAAGGAAGATAGAGGGAGGAAGGGACAGAGGTGGTGTCTACTCAAAACAGGTGGACACACAGTGTAAGCCATAAAGCTAACCCATAGGAGAAGAAGGGTGAGAGAAGGCTGAGGCCACCTTGTCCCTCGCTGAAAGCTGGCTTGGAGACTCTTTTGGATGCAATTACTATAGAAAAAGCTGGCTTGCAAAAGGAACTAAATACATGCTCTCTAAGAAAAATTTTTGTTTTGTCATGTTATCCTCCCCCCGAAATAAAGGGCTGTGTGAATGCCAGCATTGGGATCTTCTTTCCAGAATAAACTCCATTCAGTTCCTTCTCCTGAATATGGCAGAAAGGTTTTATTTATCGAGTGTTTTTGTTCAGTCTTTTGATTAGTCATATACTTGTGGCCTGTGCTTCAGGATCCATGCTGCCTCAGATAGAAAGCTCTGGAAGGCCAGAGCTCCTCAGCATGGATTAAATCACCATGCATGGCCCCATTACAGCCCATGAGCTATACAGTATCATTTTAATTTTGCTAATAGAGGGCTGGGAGCAGCCAGGGGAACCATTTCAGGGGCTGAGAAAATGCTAGTTAAGAACATCCCCTGGCCACCTGCAGTGAGAAATCACGATTTTCCTGTATTCAAAGGCCAAAGCTAACTCCGGGGGAAATGCTCAGATAAGGAATGGAATACTGAAAAGCATAGATGAGGTGGAAAGAAAGTCACAGCCAATTGGCCCAAAGGAGAGGCGGCGGGGCTGCGGATGTTTCCATGATGAAATGGAGAAAAACGTTCCAGGAGCAAAGGTGCTCCACAGGGCGGAGCAAACATCAACTGGGTTTGAATTCAGAAAGACTAGGATTGGAATCCTCACTCTTGTTCTCACCAGATGATTGGCTAGCTCAGTCGATGGCTCAGTTTCTATATCTGCAAAATGGGATCAAAGCAATCCAGTCCAAAGATTTATTAGGAGAATAAAATAGGATAATAGACATAAAGGTGTCAAACATCTGATCTGTGCTCAGAAGGCCCTGCTTCCTTTTACCCTTCCCTCCTGCCTTCCTCATTCCCCTCCTTCATGCCAGTAAGCCAGCTCTAGAAATGAAATAAAACCATGTTTGTCCACCTCCAGAAAGATGTCACCCACAAACTCCGACAAAGATGTAAGTACATGCAAATAATCCTATAGGAACTACATCCGGGGTGAAAAGATATCACCAGAAGGCCAATGTCACCTCCAGTTTCTGAGGGATTATTACAAGCAGCAGTGGAGTATAAACATATAAAGACACTTGATGTTCATCCAACAACATTTTCTTTTTATTTTAAGATCTCATTTTTATTTCTTTGAGAGAGAGAGAGAGCACAAATGGTGGGGGTGGGGCAGAGAGAGAGAGGATGAAGCAGACACCCTGCTGAGCCTGGACCTCCCCCCACAAGGAGCTTGATCCCAGGACCCCAAGATCATGATCTGAGCCAAAGGCAGATGCTTAGCCAACTGAGATACCCAGGTGTCCCCAACAACATTTTCAAAGATGCTCAGGAATTTTTCCAAAACCACATTTCATCTCTCACCCCCAAACAAGCATCTTGTTCATCTGCTAAATGTTGGTCCCACCATCGTCCCTTCATAAGAAACAAAGCCTCCACTTAAGGGCCTCAGAAATACTGCAGGCCACTAAATTCACAGGAATTTGGACAAGCACAGAAGAGAGGACACAATGATTTGCTTGGGATCTGGTGGAGATGTCAGAAGGTCATTGAAAAATTTGGCAGTGGCTGTAGTGGGACACCCTGGAAGTCACCAAACAGGGCCCTCCATGAGGAACCTCCATCCTCTGCCTTCCAGGTGCTTCTATTGGAGTTTTAAGAGCTGCCATGTGACCGTGAGGCTCAGCTGGCTTTCCTGTGGCACCTACACTGAGAACAGCCTTCTGGTGGCCCCCATGAAGGCAGAGAAACAACTTTGCTGAAAAGAAAGCACAATGTCTGCACCTGGCAAACACAGACTCCCACAGGGTGCCTCAAGGAGCTCCCAATGACTCAGAGAGGAGAATGTCACTCCTGAATCGCCAACACTGCTCTGGCCAGCTGGCTCTGTTTCTCTTCAAAGTCTCCTCCTCGGATCTTGACAGCTCTTCTTCAGTGAGAACACAACCAGAGGCCACCAGGAGATGTTTCGACTTTCTTCCTTCACACTTTGCCACCTATACACAAAATGAGTCAGCATTGACAGACACAGAATAGTACTCTCACAACTACATGACAGCCCGGGTCAGTGAAAGTGATGGGGGAATTTGGCAACTAACCTAGAAGGAAACATTTCTTTACGTTGGACATAATCAATTTTGGTTAAGAAATTCATCCAGGGAAGGCTTGAAATTGCCATACCAGGATCCTCCAGCAAACAGTCATTCTGGCAAAAAGAGCATGTATGAAAGCTCCCTCCTGCATCAGAGGTCCCTGATCACTGTGTGCCTTCTTGTCTGATTGCCCCAGACAGAGCAGGGCGTGACCACGGACCTAATACAGCCTAGCTGGTTCAAGTCTGAACAACACCAGGACATGGGAATTACACAGAACCAGGAGAACCACATGAGGATGACTGCAGACAAACTAGAATTTACTTAGGTACAAAAGATCCTTGGTTGTTTTCGCTTTCAGCTGGACTTGTGGATTTTTCATTCATTAACCCATGTATTCCTTGAGTGCCAGGAAATACTAGGCAGAGAGAACATAGTATGCCAGAAAGAAAACAAGCTTCCAAAGCTGGGTCTGGTCTCCCTTCACCTCCATCTCCTCATCAGGAAAATGGGAATAACACAAGATCTAGCACATAGCTTTGCTGTCCGGATTAAACATATTGTGTAGATTGCATTGCTGGTCTTCACCTCTCCCTCACACTTTGCCCTGTGACTTTGGAGCTGTGCCTCCCTGTCCACCACCTCTTTCCCACCCCTTGACTTTGGGTTTCGCCATGTCATTTGCGTTGACTGACTGAATGAGGTAGACATGACACTGTACTGGTTCCAAGCATGAGCCACGAGAGGCCTTGCGTTTTGCCACTTGTTCTCTTGTACCTCTGCCCTAGGCAAGAGAAGAGCATGCCTTGGTTAAATGGCTGGTTTCAGGAGGGTGGGACACATGAAGCAGAGCTGCCCCAATGACTGGAGCCCTGGCAAACTTGCAGACCTACACTGAGAAGAAAAACCACCCAACCAAACCCAGCTCTGCTCAGCTTAGATCAGCGAAACCCCACACAATATGAGCAATTTTAAATGATTGAGGCCTTTTAAGCTACTGAATTTTGGAATGGCTTGTTATACAGCATCACTGGGGCAACAGCCAACCGATAGATGTATATTTACACACCTGCATGCATAAAGTATCTCCCACGGGACTGCGTATATAGTAGGTGTCCAATAAATACTAATTTCCTACCCTCTCCCTCCTGCATCCCAAGGACTGTGATACATGCTGGAAATGCAGAGATAAATAAGACCCTTGAGAAATCTTCAGGTCGGTGGAATAAAAACTATAATGTATCAGTTCACATCCTAGATCCCTCACAGAAAATTGATGGAAGCTGTAGAAAGGAAAAGCAATGAGCAAATGCCTTCTTTTCCTCAATTTTTCCCTAAAATATGATTAAACAGATGCTCTCCACAAACAGAGATGTCTCTTCTATTTCCTGAGACCACATCCCTCAGATACTCTCATGAGTCTGGAAAGAAAGATTCCTTAAAGATGGGGAGTGCTCGCTTTGGCAGCACATATACTAAAAATAAATAAATAAAATTTTAAAAACAAGATGGGGAGAGTTTCGAGGGCTAGGCCTGTTCTTGGCCTTATATGAGGTTTCTGCTGGGGATGTCAGCGGCTAGCCTGGTTTCAGTGGGGGGTCAGAGCATGCTGCAAATCTAGCTAACTTGAGCTCGAAGCGGAAGGCCTTCAAGGGAAATAAAACAACTTCTCTCTTTATCAGTGTTGAAGCAGGTAGTTCAAAAGTGGACCTAGTTTTGTGAAGACAAAAGTGTACTCTCTGCAGCTGCCTTCTCTCCTGAAAGGAAACAGTTCTCGATGGGGATTTTGTCTGCTATGGAAGAATCAAATCCACGAGGAGGTAAAGCATGACGATATTAGTGATTTTATCACCAGCCGTGTAATGCCTGTCACCGAATGTTCATCCAATAATGGTACAGTCCAATAATACCCTTCCGTATTCTTAAATCTCTCCTGTCAGGGGAGCTTTAAGGATGGTTTCTATTCTTTACCCTTTTGAAATGACCGTTCAATGATCTGCTATGAGAGGAGCCTCAGCCTGACAGAGAATTATTGGCTTTTCACTTGTCAGCTCAGAGAAAACGTCTACGTGATGCCACTGGCAGCCAAGGCGGCCAGCAGACAAAAGGATACCAGGATGTGAAGCTTGGAGTCCCAAGGGAACGGTGTTATCTAGGATTCAGTCATGCCTCAGCTCCAGTGTGAGCCGGTCTCCTCCAGCAGAGGGACCTGGTTTAGGAGAAAGGACTAGAAGATGTGTTTCCATGACCAGACCCGGTGCTGGGGAAGTCAGAGCCCTGAGCAGCATTTCCCTCGCACTCTGATGAACAGGGAACTCCCTCCCTTCCAGCTGGATAGCTCCAGAGTCTTCCTTAGACTACGGGCTGCAAAGCGCTCTCGTCTACGTGAGCTCCCGTGAACCTTCCCGCTAGTGGGACCACCCTAGTGGGACTCATCACATTATATGTTAGACCACATGAAGTTGATTGCTTTTTGACCTACAAAAACTGCAATTTCAAGAAAATTATTAATTTTTTGAGTCAGGCTTATCCTACACAGTAAAATCCAGGCTTTTAAATATATACCTATATGGTTCTATAAATTTTGGTGGATGCTCTGTCATGTCACCACAATCAATTCACAGAACATTGCCACAGTCCCCGAAAGTTTCCTCATGTTTGTTTTGTAGTCAATTCCCATCCCCTACACCAAGCGCCTCACAACGATCCCTGTAGATTTGCCTTCTCTAGGATGCCATAGGGATGGAGTCACAATAGGCAGCCTTTTGAGTCTGGCTTCTTTCATCTAGCATCACACCCTTGAGATGCGTCCATGTTGTTGCGTGTACCAGTAGTATGTTCCTATTTATTGATGAGCAGAATTCCACGGTATGGATTCGCTATGTTTTTCTTGTTAGTGTTGTTGTTGTTGTTTTACCCATTCCAGCGGATAGATAATTAGGTTGTTTCCTTTTGGGGATGATAATTAATAAAGGCACTCCAAACACTTGCATACAGGTTTTTGTGTGGGTGAATATTTTCATTTCCCTTGGGTAAATGCCTCCAGGTGGGATCACTGGGTTGTAAAATAAATGTATTTAACTTTATTAAAAAACTGCCAGACTATTTTCCAGAGTGATTGTTGCACTTTGCATTCCTAACAGCAGCATTTGAAAATCCAGCTCCATGTTGCTGCCAACATGGGTATTGCCAGATGGGCAGGGGCTGAGGATGGATAGCCCCTTTCATAAGTATGGGGTGGTATATATTAGTGAGAGTTATATTACCTCTGTTAATACTACCCTGTTAATAATTACCCTGTTAATGATGAGTATCTTTTCATGTGCTTACTGTCTCTCCATATATCCTCCTTGATGAAGTGTCTGCTCAAGTTATTTGCCTATTTTTTAATTGGTTTATTTGCTTCCTTATTATTGAATTGCAAAGGTTCTTTATTCCAGTTCTTTATTCAGAAAGCTAATATCTGGGATCCCTGGGTGGCGCAGTGGTTTGGCGCCTGCCTTTGGCCCAGGGCGTGATCCTGGAGACCCGGGATCGAATCCCATGTCAGGCTCCCGGTGCATGGAGCCTGCTTCTCCCTCTGCCTGTGTCTCTGCCTCTCTCTCTCTCTCTCTCTCTCTCTCTCTCTGTGACTATCATAAATAAATAAAAATTAAAAAAAAAAGAAATCAAAAAGCTAGTATCTAATATCAGGATCTTAGTCCTTTATCAGATATGTGTTTTGCAAATATTTTCTCTAAGACTGTCTTGCATTTTCATTTCCTTATACAGTACCTTTTGAAGACCATAAGCTTTTCATTTTGATGAAGTCCAATTTATCATTTTTCTCCTTTCATAGCTTGTGCTTTTTGTGTCCTCTAAAAGAAGTCTCTCACAAACATGTTCTCTCATATTTTCTTCTAGAAGTTTTATAATATTAGGCTACGATCCATTTTGAGTTAAGTTTTGCATAAGGTGCAAAGTATGGTTCAAGGTTTTATTTTTATTTTTTATGCATAGAGATAGCCAATCATTCCAGCATCATTTGTTGAAAAGATCATCCTTTCTCCATCAAACAGCACTGACATCTTTGTTGAAATCAATTGACCATACATGTGCAGTCTATTTCTGGACTCTATTCTATCCCATTGATCTATGTGTCTATCCTTTTTCCAATACCATATGGTCTAAATATTGTGGCTTTATAGTATGCCTCAGAATCAGTTAGTGAGAGTTCTCCAACTTTGTTTTTGTGTTGTTGTTGGCTTGGGTTGTTTTTTTTTTTTTCAAAATTGTTTTGATCATTCCAGTCTTTTGCTTTTCTGTATACATTTTAGAATCATCTTATCAATTTCTATAACTACAACTTATGAGAGAGTGACTTACTCAGGGTCATATAATTGATGTGCATTATCAGCTCAGTCTCCAATCACGTTTATGGATCCAAGCTCACAATGTGGCCATGCGCTCTACACAGAAGAATAAAGGAGAGCATCATTATGGCAAAGAGCTGCAGAGCTTGCCAAAGGTCAGAAATCCTGGCTCTCTATACACTGGAAAGAAAACCAACACTGTTTTCAGTCACTTAGCCCTGCCTTGCCTTATCAGGGGAGTGAGGATAATTGGATATTGCCTGGAACAAACACAGTCACAAACCCAGTGTCTGGGAGAGGTGAAGCCCTGGCATCTCACGGAGCCTTGGTTCTCAGCTTTAATAAGCCCTGTCCTGTTGAGAAGTCCATTCAAGCAAGCTTCTGCCCTGGTTTCCTGGCCAGAGTTCCCAGTCCCCACTGTCAGCTGGTGCTTGGACACTCTGCCTCACCCACACAGTGTTCTCCACTGTTTCTTGCACCCTGTCATTCACTGGGGCTCCCAAACAATAAACACTCAAAACAGAGCCCTGCTCCCTAGGTCATCTGTGTCTGTCCCTGTGGCTGGCCCCACTCTCTGGGCTGCTCTTCTTATCTTTATCCCCTTCCCAAACCAATCCCAGCTTTATGCTTCCCCACTGGTCTGCTTCTAGAAAGCATCCCTTCCAGGCATCCAGTACCCCACAGCTGGGAGGGAGGCTGGGATAGCAGTCAAGAGTTCCAAAGCTGGGATTTGGGACCAGATAGAACTGGGTTTGAATCTCACATCTGTATTTTGGGGCAAGATACTTCATTTTCTGAGTCTCAGTTTCTGTGTTTGTAAATTGCCCCCACAGGGCTGCCAGAAGAACTCAAATGAAATAAGGCATTTGAAGTGTTTGGCACAGTTGCTGGCACATACCCGGTAGTAATCAGCATTACCTTTGTCTCCTTGTACCCCAGACCCCGGGCAGGGCTGGTCCCTGCCCCCACCAGCCCACGCCACTGAGGAGCCCTGTCTCCCAGCAGAACCCCAGCTCTGTGTCACAAGCTGCAGTGTCTCTCCCTGCCAGCTATGTGGAAACAACATTGAAAAGATTCAGCTGCAGAAAATCCTCCATCATGAGAGCAGTGAGTCTCTCCCCTGGAGGTCTCTTATGCTGACTGGATTGGAAAGAAATGGGCATTTATATTTCATGATCCGGTGGAGGACGGGAGGGGAACCTTTTGCACTTAGAGAAAGAAACCCAAGCCTAATATCCAACTCTATTGATAGACGTATTCATTTGTAATGGTGAATGACCAGTGGGACAGCCTGTCTCTATCACTGGAGGACCTTAATGAGTGCTTTAATTTGCTTATTTTCTAGCTTACAATAGAGCCAAATGAGAAGCTATCTTTCATTTCCAAAGACAGTGCCATTGGCTTACAAACAGAGAAGCCTGAGGTTGTTTTCCAATGGCGCTGCTGGATGGTACAGGTCCATTCCGCTCTCCAGGTTTTCCTGTCACCGGGGACCGATGAGAAGGCTGCCTGAGTTTGGAGTGGAAGCTGAGGCCTGGGATGCAGCAGTGTGCACCATGCATACAGGAATCATGCCTGTCATTGCTGTGCATCCCCATGGAGCTCTAACCACACAGTGACAGGTAGGAATCCATGTGCTTAAAGCACCAGCACAGGTGTCCTCTGGGTCTTGCAGGCAAGTGGTCACTGGAAAACCTCAAGCACTAGAAACAAAAGCCAACCTAGGAACACAGCAGAAGTCTCAAACTGCATGCACAGCACAAATGAGAGCACAACCCCTGGCCCACGGGTATGCCACGCAGCACACAAGAGCAACACCCAGGCAGATGGGACATGTTCACAGACACAGATCTGAACTTGCTCCTTTCCTGTCCACCTGTTTCCCATCCTGCCTCCATCTCTGTCTTCTCTCCTTCTCTCGAGCTCTCCAGCCTGACGTGCCGGCCACTCTATCGTTCCCCATCCTGGATTTTCTAATTCATTTGCCAAACATTGATTGGCCTCCTTGCTCCTCACAGCAAACCTCACTTAGCACATCGAAAGGGTCACCATAGAACAGCAATGCCCCCACCATGAGCACCCTGGCAGAGGTTCCAAGGGCACCTCCCCTTTCTCCCAGCACCAGGAGAGTGTAGATGGAATCCCAGCTCTCGTTCAGGGAGAGCAAATACGTCATGGGTATGCCTCAGCTTCCCCGAACTTTACCTGTGCCAGACGTGGCATTCCTTCCTGATATGCCAAAGGCAGTGCGCTCCAGCCTGTGTCCCAGATCAGAGACGGGTTAGAGCCCAGGTTTGCCTGGGAGCATCCCAGTTTCAAAACCAAATTCCCAAATCCCAGGAAACCCGTCAGTCTCAGGTACAAGCAGGACAGCGGGTCACCTGAGTGGATGACACCAAATCCAAGGGGAAGCCCTGGGCAGAAACTACCCCCGTGGAATGAGCAGAACAGACCTGGAGTCAAAAATAGCCCCCAAAGTTCAGTGTCTTGAGGTACTACTACTGTTTGTGTGTTGGTTGCTTGTATGGCAAAGAAATGTGGGCTGGCAGAGGGGTCCTGCTGCACAGACACACGGGCCCATCAGTGGGGTAGCTTGGCCCCCCTTAGGGCTGAATCATCCCCTGGGTCCTCAGGCAGACTCAGGAGGAGAGGGGCAAAGAGCACCTAAAAATAGGGTTCGTGACCAGCTGGAACAAAGCCCCGTGGCTGGACCCAATTTCAGAGAGGCGGGAAAACACAGCTGTGTGCCAAAGCAGAACAGGAAAGGTGTCTGTTGAATATCTACCTCGCCTTTGCCTGCAGAACTCATGAGTCAGCGGGTCCCAATGCCCCCTTACCCCTCACGCCCCTTTACACCGCTACAGGAGAGCCCTGGGGGTGGCAGAAGAGAAGCCAGCAGTTCCACTCCTGGGTGTAACCCCAAGAGAAATGAAGGCACGTGTTTTCACTAAAATTCACACATGAGTGCTCATAGCAGCACTATCCACAACAGCCAGGAGGGGAGGCGACACAAACGTCCCTCAGCCAGTGAGTGTATCAACAGAAGGTGGTACATCCATGTCACGGATTAGCATCCAGCCTGGAAAAGGAAGGAAACTCTAGCACCTGCTACCATATATAGAGATGAGTCTCAGAACATCATGCGGAGTGAAAGAAGCCAGTTGCAAAGGGCAAACATCACACGATTCCACTTAGATGAAATGTCCAGTATAGGCAAACCCATGGAGGGGTGGTTGGGAATGGAGAGTAGCTGCCAAATGGAAACAGGGTTTCCTTTATTTATTTTTTTTTTTTTTAGATTTTATTTAATTATTCATGAGAGACACAGAGAGAGAGAGGCAGAGACACAGGCAGAGGGAGCAGCAGGCTCCATGCAGGGAGCCTGACATGGGACTCGATCTCGGGACTCCCAGACCACACCCCGGGGCCGAAGGCAGGTGCTAAACCGCTGAGCCATCCAGGGATCCCCGGAAACAGGGTTTCCATTTGTGACATTAAATAGCAGTGTCGGTCGCACCACCTGTGAATTACTAAAAACCATTGAACTGTACACTTTTAAAGGGTGGATTTTATCCAATGTGAGTTATGTCTCCATAAAAAGAGAAGAGGGAAGGAAGGAGGGAGAGAGGATGGAAGGGGAAGCTGCCCTGTTCCCCTCCCAGGCCCTCCCACACCTGTGCAGGCCCCCCTGCCATCCCCCTTGGGCCCCTGGCACCCCCCTGCCCCACAGCTGGTTGGTGGATAGCCAGGGGACACACACACAGCAGTTGTCGTGGTGCCGTGTGATAGGTCCAAGCCTTGCTTCTGCTCCTCGCCTCTGGAGCAGCAGGTGGGCAGCTGTGCCAGGAAGCGGCAGGGACTGCAGAGGTGAAGAGCACCAGATGCACTGATTGCCAATGGCATTATTGATCTTCATTTCTGCTGGGCACTCCCAGGGCCCCAGGGCTTCTAACTGAACCACAGAGCTTCTGGAAACAGTAACCTAAAATGTTTCTTTGCCATCTGGTCTTTTAATGACCCTTCAGCTCAAAGTGCCAAGACTTCCAGGAAAGGATTTTGGACAAAAAGACTAGTTTTTCTTGCTGGGGCAGCTGCAGGAAGAAAGTTCTGAAGAGCCAGACAATCTGGCATGTCCACGCTTCCGAAGAACTGCCCCTGAAGTAGAACAATCCCTTAATGTTGGAAGAGTATGTTGTACGGTTGGCTGAGTTTGGTCGCTTTACCATCACATGGCTCCTCATAGCAACTGCGTGAGATGGATGTCATTACTCCCATTTTACAGATGAGGTGAGTGAGGCACACAGGGAAGAGGTTTGTCTAATGTCACGTGCTCACAAAGAGTACAACTTAGTCTCATTTACATTTACAAATGAGAGAAATGAGACCCAGAGGGGTTAAGTGTCTGCTCTGGGTCTCCGACCCAGAAGTTGGGTCTTCTGCCTCCCAGGACATGCTCCAACAGCACCACCACATCATTTTAAGGAAAATCTGTGCCACAGCATATGAATGAGAGAGTTCTACGGTTACCCCTGGTGGAAAACCTCCCCTTCCTCAGAGGGTAGTCAGACCCCCTCTCCTCTGTATGCCCAGAGCATCCATATTAGAGTCCAGCTGTCTTCATATATGTAAGTCGTCCCTGCCAAACCAGGAGCCACCTGTGGGCAGGCTATTTTTCCATCTCAGAATCTAAAACAATGTCCCAGTATGGCATTGAGTTGACTCCATTGATTCTCTCCTTCACTTGCAAACATTTACTGAGCACTTAGTATGCACCAGGTTTTATTCTGGCGTGCTGACTGATGCAATGGTGAACCAAACAACGCCGGCATGTGGCCTGTGGGATGGGGCAAACATTAACCTAGAAATGAAAGAACAGTAAACTTCATTTCAGATGGTGACCACAGCTTCATAGACAAAGAGAACAAGAAACGGGGTGGGGTGGAGATAGGAGTAGAAACATGACGTTCGAACAGATACCTAAATGATTAGGAGCCAGCCATGCCAGAGCATGGAGGGCAGAGGGAACCAGAAGTGCATAGTTTGGTGTTTGGAAAACACAGAAAGAGGTCCAGGTAGCTGGAGCACAGTGGGCAAGGGAGACCGGCCCAAAACAAGGTCAGAAGGGGAAACACAGGCCAGATGGTACAGGACATGAAGGCTATGGCAGGGCGTCTGGAATTGACCCTGGGCATGATGGGAAGCAACAGGTGGACTTCAGGCAATGGAATGTCCTGATGTGATTGACACTGTCAGAACACCCCCTGACTGTGGTGGGGAGAGAAGGGCCTAGGGAAAGTCAGTCCACAGTCCAGGATGGCCCAAGTCTCAGAATGAGTGGTCTGCATAAGGTTCTATACTTTAGCCAGGTGTGCCAACTTAGCACCACCAGTACCGTGACCGCATGACACCATGTGCCACCTGAGCTGCCACAGCAGGATGGACACCAGACCACCCAGGCAAAATTCTTGCCCAGATATTTAACTTTGGTGGAATCATACAGAAACAACAAGACTAATCCAGAGTGCTGGGCATTCCACAAAACAAGTGAACTGCGCTGTTAAGAAATGTCAAGTCCTAGGGGCACCTGCGTAGCTCAGTCAGTTAAGCATCTGCCTTCGGCTCAGGTTCTGGGGTCCTAAGATTGAGCCCCACATCAGGCTGTGTGCTCTCTGTCTCTCTCTCCCTGTCAAATAAACAAATAGAATCTTAAAAAAGAAAAGAAAAGAAAGAAAGAAAGAAAGAAAGAAAGAAAGAAAGAAAGAAAGAAAGAAAGAAAGAAAGAAAGAAAGAAAGAAAGAAAGAAAGAAAGGAAAGAAATGTCAAGTTCTGAAAGAAAATCCTCCCCCCAAAAAAGGGCAGCTCTAGAAGAAGGAGAAGGTGGTTGGGGAGGGGAAGGAGAGGAAAAAGGAAAAGTGGCTGAAGAGAAACAACCACTAGATGCAATTTACGGTTCTCAAATGGACTCTGGAGGACGGATTGGAAATCCCTATAAAGAACATCACTGGGACTACTGCGGCAATTTCGATATGGATTGCATGTCACATAATATTAATGCATCAGTGCTAAACTTTGGGAATGTGATAATGATGTTGCACTTATGTAGGAAAAGGTCTTCTCAGTAATGTTGAATGACTGAGGGGTGAAGTGTCAGGACGTCTGCAACTCATTTTCATGCATTTCCTCCCAAAAAAGGGAGAAAGAGAGAAATAAAGTAAACATGGTTTAATGTTAACAACCAATGGGTCGGAGGGAAGGGTAAGCAGGTGCATTCATCTTCCAGCTTGCCTTTAGGCTTGAATTTTTTCAGAAAAAAATCTGGGAGGATGGGAAATAAGTAAATAATGTGATTAATCCATTGATTAAACGCACGGGATTTGGGGAGCTCCTTTCCCTAACAGCTTTATGAGCAGCTGGCTCACGTTGATTCTGACATGCACAGTTCTAGAAGGACAAGGACAGGACCAGGATGAATGATCCTTCATGGTCTCAGATTGCAGATTTTTTTTTTTTTTTTTGAAATTCCAGAAGCAGCATGGACCATGGGTGCAATGCTCTAGTGGCTACTGCCATCTCGTGGATCCCTGAGTCTCAGTGAGGGTGGAAGACACACATTCAAGGTCACCAGATGCTAATGAGCTGCCCTCCACCGCCTGATGGTTAACACACTGGAGGTTAAAGGTTTAAGCGCTTTTGTTAACTTCCCTCCACAGCGAGTAACAGAGAAGCATAGCCTCTATCCTCCAGTGGGGGGTCGCCTGGATGCACAGCATCTTTTGCCTTTAAAATTACTAAACCTAACAGAACTTTCTATTGATTTTATTCTACACAACTGGAGCCAGGGAGCCATTTAGGGGAATTTTACTGCCATTTGCACGCAATATTGACTTGTTGGCATTGTTTTCTTATTCACGAAGACTACCGAAAATGAGACTGGACACTTTGATACTGCCTTTTCAAAACTCTCTAATTCACAGACAAAACTTAAAAGCAGGTCTGGGAAGGTTCCCCCTGATTGAGAGGCTATCAGAAGGGGGTGGACTGCTTGCCAGAATAAAGAGAATGTTAGAAGCAGCTGGAAATAAAAATAGATTCTGGATTTTCTTTGCATGCAGGATAGATGTGGCACAAGCTCTGAGAACTTTGAGGATGGGCTTACTTGGGTGAGCATTTTGGGTTTGCAGGGCCACTTCTTGCTTAGGGCAGCTTGGACATGTCACTTTCCTGAGGGTTCTTCACCAACATGGTAATAATATCACAAAGAGTTGTTTTAAGGATTAAGGATATTTTCAGGTGGTACTTCTCAAATGTGAGCAAGCACCAGAAGACCTGGGGGTTAAAACACAGAATGCTGGACCCCATCCCCACAGATTTTGACTCTCTGGGTCTCAGGTGGTCTGGGAATATGCAGTTCAAATTTCTAACAAGTTCCCACGTAATGCTGATACAGCTGGTCTTGGTCCTACTTTGAGAACCATTGTTTTAAGAATTAAACACCACAAACATCTGGCAAGCACCTAGCACGTCGCTGACAGTCAGTAAAATGTCTACCTGACACTTCCCCCTACTCCATCCTACACACCCCCTGCACCAACCTTAGAGTTGACACAAGCATTTCCAAGGCTGAGGCTATCTCTAAGAACATGCAGGGAAGTTTTCCTAAAGGCACTTCACAGCCCATAGTGGGTAGATCAGTGCCCCCCAAAAATGGTCATCCACATGGAATCTTGGAAAGTGACCTTGTTTAGGTATAGAGTCCTCGCCGATGCAGTGCAGGTGAGGATCAAGATGAGATAATCTGAGTTAAACTAAGTCCCAAATCCAGTGGGAGTGTCCTCAAGAGAGAAAGGGACTCACAGAGAGACACACCAAGGGAAGACGGCCATGTGAAGACAAAAGTGAAGATAGGAATGATACTGCCTTATGGCAAGGATAGAAACTTTGGCCATCTCTGTGGTCCTTCAGAGCCCAATCAGCAACACTCCAATGAAACTGTAGGGTTCTGGCAGGATTGGTTGCCAAGGGTCCTTCCAGGAGATTTTATTAGATAGAAGGCCTTGAATTATCCAAGAACCTACCCATCATCTACATGAGTCCTTTTCTTCACCTTAACCTCACATTCAAGATACCTTCCCTTGGGTTCCTTCTGCATGGACATCTTTGGGATCCATTTGTAGGTTTTGCCTAAGCTCATCCCTCATGTGTGTGGTACCTGAGTCAAGAGTCCAAATGAGGGCCTACCTACCACATATCTATATATCTAAAAGCTAGAAATCAAGCTAACAAACCATCAAACAATGTGTTCTAGTCTCCTGCCTTGACAAATAGCCCTTCACATTGACCTGCAAGGCCTGGTTTGACTTTCAAATCCTTGGACTCATTAGGATTCTTTCCTGGAATATGGCAGCCTGGGGAGAACTCCTGCACCTCAGTCCCTTGGCACTCAATATTCAGCCCAGTCCTGCTCTTAACAGCGCAGCTCTGCCCCAATACCTCCAAGGGCCTTACATATAGGTAATGCATGTGGATACCTCAGCCCACATGTCCAAGTTCCATCTGTACCATCTACCACCTTTCACCCCTAGACAATCCCACAAAGCCTACGGTAAGCACACTGGAAGTACAGTCTACCCTCATGAGTTGGGCCCAGGGAACAGGCACACATGGGCCCTGAAAGTGGCCTCAAGCCACCAGATAGGCGATATCAGGCACAGAGTAGTGCAGCACTGGCATGGATGGGCACTGTCTCTTAGCCCCAACCCTGCAGCAGGACCTGAGAAGGGCCTTCCTTTTTTTTTTTTTTTAATTCATGACAGACACAGAGAGAGAGAGAGAGAGAGGCAGAGATGCAGGCAGAGGGAGAAGCAGGCTCTATGCAGGGAGCCCGATGTGGGACTTGATCCCGGGTCTCCAGGATCATACCCCGGGCCAAAGGCAGCGCCAAACCACTGAGCCATCAGGGCTGTCCCTTTTTTTTTTTTTTTTAAGATTTTATTTATTTATTTGAGACAGCATAAGAGAGAAAGAGCAGAGGAAGAGGGAGATGCAGGCTTGATCCTAGGACCCCAGAATCACCACTCAAGCCAAAGGCAGACACCCAACTCACTGAGCCACACAGGTGCCCCTGAGGAGGGCTTTCTAAAGCATGAGACCTGGAGGAGGGGCCCCTATTGTCCAGGTCTAAGAGCAGCACTGGTTTTGCCACCCAACATCCATGTTCCATCTTTGGGTAATGGCACCTTAATTTTCCTTTGGGGAACGACTCTCTACTCTTCTAGTCCATGTGGTTCCCATGGGCCTCACCCTTGCTACTTGGGGCTGTACAATTAACGCCCCACACAGGGCCATGTGGCTGAGGGATGAGTGGGGCTGAAATCTAGCTGAGCCAAACATGTGCAGCTTCAGGCCAATGGATCAAACCCTTTGTTATTCACCTGCCCTGAAAGGTCACCCCACCACCTCTCCAGGGACCAGGCCTGCTCTATCCCTGACCACAGGCACTAACATGATCACCAGCAAAAATACCTGATGGAGGAAACCATTTCAGCAGCAATTAAGGTGAAGACCTGGAGATTGAATTCTTTCAAAACCAAATGGAAAAACAGATTAATGAAGCTGCCAAAAAAAATTTTTTTTAAGCTAGAGCTACCTTCAACCACACTTAATAGAAGTCTACCACTCAGATCAAAGGCAGATACAGGGAAGCCTGGGTGGCTCAGCGGTTGAGGGTCTGCCTTTGGCTCAGGGCGTGATCCTGGAGTCTCAGGATCAAGTCCCACATCAAGCTCCCTGTATGGAGCCTGCTTCTCCCTCTGCCTGTGTCTCTGCCTCTCTCTCTCTGTGTCTCTCATGAATAAAAAAATAAAATCTTTTTTAAAAATGAAACAAAGGAAGATATAGATCCAATAGGTTTGCATTGATCAGACTATATTTGAAAACTTACATTTTTAACAAATTCGCTCTATGAAAGACTGAAACACAGACAGTAATCAAACACAGCCTCCAAATGCAGGTCATGAGAAAATTCTATTTGTTCTTTAAAGATTTAACATAAAGGTTCTCAACCTTAGCTGCACATTAGATTCAACTGGGGAGCTCTTAAAAATATTAGTGCCAGAGCCCATCCCACCGCCGAGATTCTGACTTAATTGTTCTGGGGATGGGGGGTTCAGGTAACAGTATTTTTTTTTAAATCTCCCTTGGTGATCATAATGAGCAGCCAGGAATAAAAATGATGGGTTTAATGTTAGGCAAACACTTCAGGAAATGTGCATGTTCGCTAAATAGTATAAACATCACCTAAACCAGTAGTTCCCACCCCAGGAGGATTGTCAGAAATATTATAGGCAGTCTTTTTAAATCGGGTTCCTGAACTGACCTTTAATCAACTGAATCAGAATCTTCTTCACTGAAGCCCAGAACTCAGCATTTTTATTCAAAGTTACCTGCTTAATTTCTTTTTTCTTATCATTTATTTATTTGTTTGTTCAAAAGAAAGAGAGAGCCCAAGCAGAAGGAGCAGCATGAGAGGGAGAGAAACTCTGTGCTGACCATGGAGCCAGCACGAGGCTCGATCCCTGGACCCTGAGATTACAACCTGAGCCTAAAGCAGGAATTGGATACTTAACCAACTGGGCCACCCAGGTGTCCCTATTCCAGTCTTTTAAAAAAAATGTTACCTTACAGTTTCTGTGGGTCAGGAATCCAAGTGTGACTTAGCTGGATCCTCAGAGTCTGGGTCTCTCCCAGGCTGCAGTGAAGATATCTGGGCTTGGCTATAGGGTGGACCTAGGTCCAAGCTCACTCAAGTGATTGTTGGCAGGATTCATTGTTCTCACACTGTTGGACTGAGGTCCTCAGTTCTTCACTGGTGGTTGCCTGGAGACCCTCTTCTGTTCCTTGCCAGGTGGACCTCTCTGGACCACTCACAATGTGGCTGCTGGCTTCATCAGAGTGAGCCTGAGAGAAAATGCTAACAAGATAGAAGTCCCAGTCTTTTGTAACCTAGTCACAGAAAAGGCATCCCATCGCTTGTGTAGCAATCTGTTTATTAAAAGGAAGTCACTAAAACAAGAGATACCACTATATACCTGTTAAAACAGCCAACATCCAGCATGCGGACAATACCAGTGCTGGCCAGGAGGTGAAGTGACAGGAACTCTCATTCATTACTGATGGGAATGTATAACGGTACCTCCACAGTGGAAGACAATTTGATGGTTTCTTACAAAACTAAATATACTCCTACCCTACGATCGTGCTTTTCGGTATTTACCCAAAGGAGTCAAAAATGTATGTCTACACAAAAACCTGCACATCGATGTTTACAGCAGCTTTATTCACAATCGCCAAAGCTTGGAAGCAACCAAGATGTCCTTCAGTAGGTGAATTGGTTTAGAAAAAAAGACTATGATACACCCAGACAATGGGAATATTATTTGCACTAAAAAGAAATGGACTATCAAGCCATGCAAAGACATGGAGAAAACTCAAGTGCCTCTTACTAAGTGAAAGCCGTCGATCTGAAAGGCTACATACTGTAAATTCTAATTACATGACATTCTGGAAAAAGGCAGAACTATGGAGACATTAAAAAGACCACTGGTGGCCAAGGGTTAGGGGAGAGGGAGGGATGAATAGGTGGAGCACATGGGATTTTTAAGACAGTGAAAACACCTTGTATGATACTATAATAGTTGATAAAAAAAAATAATAGTTGATAAATATCATTACACATTTGTTCAAATCCATAGAATGCCCAACACCCAAGAGTTAACCCTACTATGAACTACAGACTCAGGGTGATTATGATGTATCAATGTAAGTTTATCTGTTGTAATAAATGTACTACTTTGGTGGAGGCTATTGATAGGGGGGAGTTCCAAGCATGTCTAAGGACAGAGAATCTATGGAATCTCTGTAGCTTCCCCTTAATTTTGTTGTGAACTTAAAACTGCTCTTAAAAAATGTCTTTAAAAGATTTTTAAAGCCTAGGCCATACTCAAGGAGAGGGAATTTTACACGGGTGTGAACGCTAAGGGGTAGGGATCATTGGTGCCTGTCACAGCCACCATGTTTTGTCTACTCTCCTGACACCCATCTAGGAACACTGCACACACTAATTCACATAGTCCTTAGAACAACCTTGTGAAGAATTTAAAATTCAAAGAGTTAGAACTATCCTATGATCCAGCAATCCTACTTCTGGGTATTTATCCAAAGGGAATGAAATCAGGATCTCAAAGAGATATCTGTATTCCCATGCTCTTTGCAGCTTTATTCACAATAGCCAAGGTATGGAGACAACCTAAGTGTCACACAACAGATGAGTGGATAAAGAAAGCGCGATAGAATATACATATATTGATACTTGTCTGCATAGATCTTGCTTCTGCCCATTTGTGAGCAGAGTGCTTCCTCAGCCAGCTGTTGGGAAGAGCGCTGAGGACAGACTCACTGGTGCATTTCCTGAAGGGCTACTATCCAGTTGTCCAGACAGGGGACAAGGGAAAGGGCACACCTCACTAGGCTGGGCACCACCTCCAACCCACCACCCCAGCCAGGAGGTGGCCAACACATAAGCCTGTAGCCTCTGGCCAGGCACAACACTTGTGACTCCAAAGGGAATTTTGAACTTTCCATCTGGTCCTGCCCCTGTCCAGCAGAGCCCTGAAAACAGTTCCAATCAGCATGAAGAATATTCACAGGCTACCCCAGTCTCCTTAGAAGTTCTAGCTGCCTTGAATAAGCTGGACTAATAGGCTGTCTTTCATTTGCCATCCCTTGGCATGAATTTTGCATTATGCTGAATTCCATTAGGTTCAAGCTAGCATCATTCCCTCTAAGACAATGCTCTCCACTCATGGGCTCATATGTGCTTACAGGAGGTGTCCCCAAGGGTCCAGGGGCTCCTGGAACATCTTTTTTTTTTAAGATTTTATTTATTTATTCATGAGGGACAGAGAGAGAGACAGAGACAGAGACAGAGAGAGGCAGAAACACAGGCAGAGGGAGAAGCAGGCTCCATGCAGGGACTTTGACAAAGGACTCCATCCCGGGACCTCAGGATCACACCCTAAGCCGAAGGCAGATGCTTAACTGCTCAGCCACCCAGGCATCCCTCCTGGCACATCTTGAGAGTGTTTTTATGAACACTCAGGCTTTTGGTGCTTGGGAGTTAAATCTGAAGATGAGACTGCTCTTGGATTTATGCTATTAATAAAGTGGGCTTCTTTCTCTTTGCATTAGGGGGAATGACTAGGCTTTCAGCTGAGTGTCTGGCATGGTGCCCTTGGGTCCTAATGAGGCCCTTCTGAAGTTTATCATGCAGGGGATCTAACCCCTGAGCTCAAAGCATGGGGCTGCCCACCTAGGCATCCCCACATTGATCACTGAGTGCCTGAGAAGGAGCTCCTCGATGCATTGACAGGCACACCAGGATGACTGTTCACTCCACAGGCCAGCTCTGACCACACAATTCTTATGACAGAATGACAGCACTCTGAGAAGAGTGAGCACCGTGAGGGCCAGGGCACTGGAGTCTGATGTAGACATGTGATGGGGCCAAGATTCTGCATCTCTAGCACACTGCAGGGGATGCTGCTGATGCTGGTCTGTGGACCACTTGTGTAACAGAAGTCAGCTTAGAAGGCACAGAATGATAAAGTGTCACTCCTGTAGGTGACAGGGGCAAGACAAGGCACCACTAGGATGACCAAGGCACTCATTCTGTCCTCCTGCCCCAAGTGTACATTTCTGAGAAGGCAGTGAAATTGAGAAGAAGGAGCACAAAAGAAGGCACTCATTCTCACCCTGCTTCCTCCATTAGCCAGCTCCATGACTCCAGGCAAATCTCTGGGTCAAATGCCCCAGCTGCCACAGCAGCCCATGTAACATCTAAGAGAAGAAGAGATCTGAGAGCATTCTGAAAATCACAAAGGAGTACGTAAGTGCAAGGTCAAAGAACCATGACCTTGGGGTGCCTAGCTGGCTCAGTCAGTGGAACACACGACTCTTGATCTCAGGATTGTGAGCTCAAGCCCCACGTTGCATGTAGAGATTACTTAAGAAATAAAATCTTTAGAAAGCACCTGGATGGCTCAGTTGGTTAGACATCCGACTCTTGATTTCAGCTCAGATCGTGATCTCAAGGTCATCGGATCAAGCCCTGCATCAGGCTCCAAGCTCAGTGGGGAATCTACTGGAGATTTCCTCTCTCTCTCCTTCTGCTCCCTTCCACTCATGTTTGTATTCTTTTTTTTTTTTTTTTTTTTGCAATTAGCAAGAGGGTTTATTGAACGTTTGCGCAAACGGGCTCTCTGCCTCCGAAGAGGAAGAGAGCCCCGATTAGCAATTACAGGTATCTTTTAAAGGTAAAAGAAAAAAAAACCCGCTTAAAGACAAAAGAACTGCGGGAGTCGCATAGCATCCAGGTTGATTTCTCAGAAGGTCAACATGAACCTATTCAGGGACATTCCAATCAGGGTGTGGGGGGAAATGGTTTTCTTATCACAAACAGAATGCTTTTTGTTGCTAAAACTTCAGGAAGGCACCTGGATGGGCTGCCTCTGGATTAGGGCTGATCCTACTTACAGGGGGGGTTTCTTCATTCCCTCCTCTTTGTTTGGGCTGATTTTAACCTTAAAATCTTAGGGAACATTTATTTTTTCAGTTTGGAGGGCCCGACATTGTTAATACCAGAGCTTGGGTAATAGACAATCTTTCTCGGATGAACTGGAGCAGCCAGTTGAGGATGCAGGGGCCGAAAGTTAGCAGCAGGAGCAGGATAACTAGAGGGCCCATAATGGTAGAGATTAGGGTGGTCAACCAGGGAGACTGATTAAACCAGCTTTCCAACCAGCCCTGCTGGGCCTCCCGGTCCCTTTGTCTTTTATTTAGCCTATCCCTGAGTTTGGCCATGGAGTCTCTGATGACTCCAGAATAGTCTGCATAGAAACAGCATTCCTCTCCCAGGGCCACACACAGTCCTCCCTCTTTCAGGAATAGTAAATCCAAGCCTCTCCTGTTTTGAAGTACCACTTCTGAAAGTGAGGTGAGGGACTGTTCTAACTTAGAAACGGACTGCTCGGACTGCTCTAGTGTCCATAGATCCTCATCTACAGCTGTTTGGAGTTCTATATAACGTCGTGAGCCCTGGATCAGAACAGCTGCGCCAGTACCCACCCCAGTAGCGACCCCTAGTCCCAACATAATGGCTAAGGTTAGGGAGACAGGTTCGTGCCGAAAACGGGTGGGATGTTCATCATACTGATTTTCTAGAGTTTCAGCAGGGTGATAGAACACCCTGGGTATGATCTGCACCATGACACAGAAGTCGTTTGAGCTATTTAGAACCTTAGCTGACACACAGGGGGTGAGGCCTTTGTTGCATGCCCACCAAGTTCCCGGCTGGGGCACCAGGTAAGAATCAGTCCCACACCCCCAATTTTTACAATAGAAGTGTTCCCCCCCCCTCCATAGGGGCTTTCTCGGTTGGGGGCCCTAGAGGTGTTGAAGTATCCCTCTAGGTCCCATGGGCTGGGGGCCCCTATGGTTAGCTTACATAAGTCAGGATATAGGTTAGGCCACCAGGTTCCCACGGGAGCAGTCTTAGTTATGGACCAGAGCTCGTCACCCCCAGACGTTAGTACCTGCCAGGTTAACCTTTTGAGGGCATGAGGGTCACCTTTGGCGGAGGTGAAGAGCGCTAGGAGAGGTAGGAATATAACAACTCTCATTGAACAATTTTTGAAAGTCTTATCTTGAGCGGGTTTTGGGTGCGGTGGAGCTTCCATTGGAGTGGCTCGTCCGGTCCGTCCTGGCTGGCGTCAGCGGTGCTCGTTGATGGGGCGCGCTTGACGTGTGAGGCGTGGACCCAAGCAGCAATACCGTCTACTTTTAGGGTGGTTGGGGTGGTTAGTAGTACAGTGTATGGGCCCTTCCAGCGGGGCTCAAGGGTCCTGGACTGATGTCTCCTGATGTAGACGGAGTCACCGATCTGAACAGGTTGTGTCTCTGGGGCGGTAAACAGCTGCAAGGGGCTTCCAGATCTGGCGCTGGATAATCTGGAGCGCCTTTAGCCTGTCCTGTAAACCGGGAGTGTTAGCAAGAGGGTCAATAGCAGAATCTAGTAAGTCCGTCACTGGTGGGGGACCTCCATAGAGAATCTCGTAAGGAGTTAGCCCATAGCGCGCGGGAGTGTTCCGGACTTGGAACAGAACCATAGGGAGGAGTTGGACCCAGTCTCTAGTGCCAGTCTCCAATGTCAATTTGGTTAGGGTCTCTTTAATTGTTCTATTCATTCTTTCTACCTGCCCTGAGCTCTGGGGTCTACATGCGCAATGTAATTTCCAATTTATCCCCAGTAATCTGGCCACCAACTGACTTACCTGGGAGACGAAGGCAGGGCCGTTGTCCGACCCTATTACCTTGGGCAGTCCAAACCAGGGGAAAATTTCTTCTAGGATTTTCTTGACAACCACCTGGGCAGTTTCTCGTTTGGTGGGGAAGGCTTCTGTCCATCCTCCTGTGGGCCTAGTGCAGCGGCCCGTGCCGTTTCATCGGCCATCCTGTTCCCCTCTGCTACTGGGTCGTTGCCTCGCTGATGCCCTGGACAGCGAATTACCTACCACGGCTGCCCCGGCTTTACGTTCACAATTTCGTAGAAAGCTACTCCCATCAGTGTACCAGGTTGCTTCAGCATCTGGCAAGGGCTGGTCCGTCAAGTCCCCTCTGGTGCCATGGACCTCGGCTAGGATCTGGTGGCAATCATGCATTACCAGGGAGGGGGACTCGGTTTCTGGAAGCAAGGTGGCCGGGTTTAGGGATGTAGCCGTTCCGAACCGTATCCGCTCGGAATTCAGTAACATGGCCTGATAATGGGTGACCCGAGCGTTTGAGAGCCATCGATCAGGGGGCTGGCGGATGACTGTCTCTATGGCATGGGGGGGGCCACCACAGTGAGGGGTTGGCTGAAGGCCAACTTATCTGAATATTTTACCAGGACTGCCACAGCCGCTATTATTTGGAGACATGGGGGCCATCCTGCAGCCACGCTGTCTAATTTTTTGAAAAGTATGCCACGGGCCTTTTTCAGGGTCCCAGTTTCTGAGTTAGGACCCCTTTGGCTATTCCTCGGCGTTCATCAGCATATAGCGCAAATGGCTTGGTTACATCTGGGAGGCTCCGGGCAGGGGCTGTCAATAAGGCCCTTTTTATTTTGTCAAAAGCCAATTGTTGCTCCTTTCCCCAGTGGTAGGGGGTGTTGGATTTCGTGAGAGGATATAGGGGAGCCACCAGCTCTGCAAACCCGGGTACCCAGAGGCGGCAGAACCCGGCACTGCCAAGGAACTCTCGTAGCCCTCTGGCATTAGTGGGTGCTGGGATCAGGGCTACAGCCTTTTTGCGGCCCTCCGTCAGCCACCTCTGGCCTCCTTCCAGGAGATATCCCAGATAGGTCACTCGTCTCTGGCCTATTTGGGCCTTTTTGGCGGAGGCCCTATACCCCAGTCCTCCCAGTCTCTCGAGCAGGGCCCCCGTACCTTTTACACAATCCTGTTCTGTCTTAGCCGCTATGAGCAAATCATCCATGTACTGCAGGAGAACGAGGTCCGGATGGCCAACTCCGAATTCCGCCAAGTCCTGATGCAAGGCTTCGTGGAACAAGGTGGGGGAGTTTTTGAATCCCTGTGGTAGCCTTGTCCAAGTGAGTTGTCCTGAGAATCCCGTCTCAGGATCTTTCCATTCAAAGGCAAAAATAGGCTGGCTTTGAGAGCTTAACTTTAGGCAAAAGAATGCATCTTTAGATAGAGCTCAAGGGTCCTTCTGCCTCAGTTAAAACTGAATGTTGAGTTCCCGTAGCAACCAGGAAGGTCACTGGTTGACCCCCCCCCCCAATTTAAGGCTTATCTGAGGCTGGGGGGGGGGGGCCTGGCCCTGACACCCCTAATCTTCATCCTCTAGGGACAGAACGGGAATGGGCTTCTTCTTAGGTCCCTGCGTTTGGCCCCTTTTTTTTTGGACAATCTTTAACCCAATGTTCTTTTTCCTTGCAGTAGGCACACTGGTCTCGTTCAACCCATGGTTTTCTTTTGTCTCCCAGGTCCTTACTCTGTCCTGACTTACTCTGCCCTGAGCCCTGTACTATGGTGGCCAGTATCCCAGTCAGTTCTTTACTGCGTTTCCTCTCTCTCTTTCTCTTTAAGTATACATACGGTAGCCTTCCATTAATCTTTCCAGAAAACCTGCCGGCGTCTCATCTTTTCCCTGCACTATAGCACGTACCTTTGCCAAATTGGTGGGGCGTCGCCCTGCCCCTTTGAGACCCGCTAGGAGTACCTGGCAATAGAGACGGAGCCGCTCCCTCCCAGCAACAGTGTCGTAGTCCCAGGTCGGGCGAACCAAGGGGAAAACATCCTCGATTTCATTAGGCAGCTGGGGCGGCCTCCCATCCGGCCCGGGGACGTTTTTCTGTAGACGCGCTGTCTCTCCTGCGTGGTGAGGAGAGTCTGCAGGAGCTGATCAGGGTGCCCATTGGGTCCTGGCTGAGAGACCAGGGCCTTCACCTGCAAGATAATGTCAATATTAAAAGTTCCATCCCTGGGCCACCCGACGTTGAGAGTCGGCCACTCTGAGGAGCAGAAGGTGACCCATTTTCGTCTTCTGACTTCGACCGAAAGATTGTGTGCTCGGCCGGCGACTTCTTTCCAGTGATCTAGAGCAAGGCTTAAAGGGGTGGTTACAGTTTGTCCCGCGGGTGTAGAAAAGAGGTGAGCGGTGAGGAAGAGGACAGAAAGAAAGACACAGAACAGACAGATGTACACAGATGACAGCTCATGTTTGTATTCTTTCTCTCTCTCTTTCTCTCTCTCTCTCTCTCTCTCTCTCTCTCTGTCTCTCAAATAAATAAATAAATAAATAAATAAATCTTTAAAAAATAAAATAAAACCTTTTAAAAAAAGGACCATGACCAAAAGCTCCAGGTTTAGGGCAGTGTACTGAGACCCATTATCATTAGCAGCTGTGTGGATCCCGAGGGGCATCAGGCACCGTTAGTGATCCAGAGAAGTCCCATGCCTCCCATCAGCATGGTTACCCCTGAAGCAGAAGGCTTTCCAAAGGGATGCCACGTCGCCTCTTGGGTCTTCAAACCCTAAGTGCTATGTTTGCCTGTTCTTTTAAGCCATCAGCCCCTCAGGAGGTTGTAGGGAAAGTGTGTCCTTCTCAAACTGTGGGCAGTGAGATAAAGAGAGTTAGTGGCATCTCCATTTGAGAGAAGGATAAGGAATAAAGTTGGGGAATAGGTCGGGACAGAAGGCCCTGCTGCAGGGCGAGGAAGAGGCATGGCACACCCAGGAGTCACCAGGCACAGAGCCCCTGGGTCTCACTTCCTGTTTCTACATCACTGCTCTTGCTACCGTCACCCCATCATCAGCAAACACACACTGAGACCCTGTTCCAGACCTAGTGTTTGGGGCTGAGGGAGCTGTCGGCTAGCAGAGATGGTGATGAATCAAAGAAGGATAAAAATGCATCCCTTCTCTCCAGCAACGTAAAGCTAAATGTAGGGATAACATACCAAACACAAAATCCACAACAAAAGGCTGAAAATGCCTAAGGCCAAAGACGCTAACCGCTGAGACGTTCTCTGAGGGACAGGCTCGCCGGCTCCAACGGAGGAAGGCATGGCCCATCTGTGGTTGCCATGCAGGCGAAAGAAGGAAAACAGTTCATCACAGCAGCTCTCACCCGCGTGATCAGGGTGGTCATCCTGTACCAACTGCAGGTGCTTGAAGGCCAGTGCTTGGCTGAGTGCAATCAGCACCCGGGACCTGGGTCGGAAGGAGGAGCCAGGCAATACTGCCCCGGAGAGGCCAACTGAGAACAGTCACTGAATATTGGACACCCAGCCACTGTGCAGCCACGACCTTGATAAACTTGGAATTCTGGCCCCCTGTGAAAAAATATTTGAGCCTGTCTCACATTTTAGGGGTTCAGATATATACAGATCATCTGCTGGGCTGGGAATCCCCCTTGGTGAGGTTTGACCTTGAGGTTCAAAGGAAAAATCAGCCCAGGTGCACCAGATGTGTGGCTGAGAGCAGGGCCAGAAAGCTGGAGTGGACAGGTCAGGAACAGCGAGAGGCTGGCCAAAGCCTCACTGTCCCCACCTGCACCCTCGGTGAAGAGGGCTGGGCTCTCAGGAAAAAACTTGGCCACTAGGAGCACGCATGCGTGTACACACACACACACACACACACACACACACTGCCGGCAACTCTGGGAAAGAACTGATAGTGAGAAATGCAAGGCCTTTCTCCACCTGCCAGTGGGCAGGCTTCAGCAGGAAGGATGGCTGGACAGGAGCACAGGGTGGAGCCCAGAGGTCAGCAGGCAGAGGGCAGGTGAATAATCCCTGCCAACTCCGTCTGCCGAAGCCTAGGACACACCTGCCATGTATCCACCAGAGGAGGATCCTGTTACCTTCACTCTTACAAATGAGAAGACTGTCAGTTACCCAGGGCCACTGATTTAATTAGTGGCAAAGCCAAAGCCCGTGCTGTCAGTGGCTCCAGTATTTCCTGGGTGCAGCAAGCAGCATCGGAACTAACATTCAGAAATAAACACTAATAAAGAAAATAAATTCCATCATTAGAATCCTAATGAGGAAAAAAAAGCATAGCTTACCTATGCCTGAGGTTTGAATGCATAGCAAACTAAAGTCAAATTACCTTCATGCAAATCAACTCAGGATATCCTTTAAAAATTGCAAGCTCAAGGTGTTCAGGGAAGTTCTTTTTTTTTTATAAATTTATTTTTTATTGGTGTTCAATTTGCCAACATATAGAATAACACCCAGTGCTCATCCCATCAAGTACCCCCCTCAGTGCCCGTCACCCAGTCACCCCCACCCCCCGCCCACCTCCCCTTCCATCACCCCTAGTTCGTTTCCCTGAGTTAGGAGTCTCTCATGTTCTGTCTCCCTCACTGATATTTCCCACTCATTTTTTCTCCTTTCCCCTTTATTCCCTTTCACTATTTTTTATATTCCCCAAATGAATGAGACCATATAATGTTTGTCCCTCGCCCACTGACTTATTTCACTCAGCATAATACCCTCCAGTTCCATCCATGTTGAAGCAAATGGTGGGTATTTGTCATTTCTAATTGCTGAGTAATATTCCATTGTATACATAGACCACACCTTCTTTATCCATTCATCTTTCCATGGACATCGAGGCTCCTTCCACAGTTTGGCTATTGTGGACATTGCTGCTAGAAACATCGGGGTGCAGGTGTCCCGGCATTCCACTGCATCTGTATCTTTGGGGTAAATCCCCAGCAGTGCAACTGCTGGGTCGTAGGGCAGGTCTATTTTTAACTCTTTGAGGAACCTCCACACAGTTTTCCAGAGTGGCTGCACCAGTTCACACTCCCACCAACAGTGCAGGAGGGTTCCCCTTTTCTCCGCATCCTCTCCAACATTTGTGGTTTCCTGCCTTATTAATTTTCCCCATTCTCACCGATGTGAGGTGGTATCTCATTGTGGTTTTCATTTGTATTTCTGTTCAGGGAAGTTCTAATACAAAACTGCTCCCAACCTGCTTGCTGCCTTGTTGCTACATTCATTTCTGTTACACACTGCCTCTGCTGTATTGGAAGTTAAATGGCCATAGAGGAAGTATGTAAATTCCTTCCCAAAGCAGAGGAGAGAAGCCTTCCCTGTCAGCTAAATAGAGAGATCTCTTATTTTCCTAATGAGAATATATTATTTTAAAAAGTTGGGGGGTCAATTTGAATATGCAAACTTTCTAGGAATGTGGAAGGAAGAGTCAAATGTCTACTTATAAATATTTCATTTATTCACTTCAGTGCTAAATATTTTACAGTGGCATAACTTTTTTACATCATGTATTATTATAATAAGTCTAAAACTGGGCCATATTTCATTCACGGTCCCACATTCATCTGCCAATCACAGCTTCCTTTATAGCCACTTATTCTTGTGGTTGTTGGTGCCTTTCTTAAATCTTGACATTCTATCTGAAGGAAGTCCAACATATAAGTGCAAATAAATGCAAAGCCTAAGATAGATTTATGGAATTTGCCAGTTGATTATTCCTGGTTTTATTTTTCTTAATTTTACAGAATCAGGAATTTTGAAAAAAAGTATGCACAACATTTCCTATTGTTAGAGATGCTACTCCAGAATACTATCGCAACAGCTGTTGAAGTTTTTAACATTTCAACAATATTATTTCTTGAGAATTGCTTTTATTTTTAATTATCTCATTACTTGAAAATAATAAAACTGTAGAACTTCTGATCTTTACTGTGAGGAAGGTTTTTTAAAAGAATTTTTTGTGGGGGCACCTGGCTTGCTCAGTCACTGGAGCATACAAATCTTGGTCACAGAGTTGTGGGTTTGAGCACTGCATTGGGTATAGAGATTACTTACAAATAAAATATTTTTAAAAAAAAATAATTTCTGCTCTCAAGTATGGCACTTGTGGTGGAAACACAGATCTATATAACTATGTTCTGGGCTGAAGAAATTTGTTGTCTTTTTCTTTTTTTGAAGACTTTATTTATGTATTTATGAGAGACAGAGAGAGGCAGAGACATGGGCAGAGGGAGAAGCAGGCTCCCTGCGGGGAGCCTGATGTAGGACTCAATCTCGGGACCGTGGGGTCATGCCCTGAGCAAAGGCAGATGCTCAACCACTGAGCCACCCAGGTGCCCCAAAATGTGTTGTCTTAATGTGTGCCAACTAAATAAAACTCAAGTAAGCTAAGCTCTAACAAGAAAGCTAATGAGAGTGGTATATCAGAAGCAATCTAAGCATCTATCAATAGATGAATGGATAAAGAAGACATGGTATATACACACCCCAGAATATTATGCAGCCATAAAAAAGGATGGGATTTTTGCCTTTTGTAAGAATATGAATGGATCTAGAGGACATTATGCTAAGTGAAATAAGTCAGACTGAAAAAGAGGAATACCATATGATTTCACCATCTGTGGAATCTAAGAGGCAAAACAAATAAATAGAACAAAGAAAAGGCAGAATCAGACCCATATATATAGAGAACAAACTGATGTTTGCCAGAGGGAAGGGGTTAGAGGGATGGACAAAATAGGCGAGTGAAGGGGAGTAGGACATAAAGTCACAGGAGTAAAAGGAACAGCATAGGGAATATAATCAATGATATTATATATTATGTTGTAGGGTAACAGTATATGCTACACTTGTGGTGAGCATAGCATAATGCAAAGAAATGTTGAATCACTACACTGTACACCTGTGACTAATGTAACTGTGTGTTAACTATACTCAAATAAGGAACAATTTCTGTAATGTAGTATAGCTGTTCCATAGAATATTACTCAGCAATCAACAAGGAACAAGCTATTGATACATGCATCACTAATATCTGGGGAATTATGCTGCATGAGAAAAGGAATTCCAAAGGTTACACATTGTGTGGTTCTATTTATATGACATTTTGAGACGACAAAATTCTAGAAATGGAGAACAGATTCATGGTTGGAAGAGGTTAAGGAATGGATGAGGATGGGAAGAAAGTGGTGTGGTTATAAAAGAACAGGAAGGACCTTTGACAGAAATATTCTGTGTCTCAACTGCATCAATGTCAAAAAACCTAGCCATGATGTTGTACTAGAATTACAAGATGTTACTAATGGGGGAATGTGGATAAAGGGTACATGAGGTCTCTCTATATTATGCCATAATTGATGTGAATCTACAACTAGATCAAACTTAAACCTTTAGGGGCCTCCTGGGTGGCTCAGTTGGTTAAGCATCAGTTTTCGGCTCAGGTCATGATCCCGGGGTCCTGGGATCGAGCCCTGAATCGTGCTCCCTGCTCAGGAGGCAGTCTGCTTCCCCCTCTCCCTCTGCCCCTCCCCCTGCTCATGCTCTCTCTCATAAATAAATAAAATCTTTTTTAAAAAATTAAACCTTTAGTTAAAAGAAAACTCTAAGGACCTTTTGGGTGTTCACAATGTTTGAAAAAGTTGATATAATGAACTGTCTTTAAAAGTTTATTTCATTAAACCACTTTGGGGTTCAAATCTAAGAAAATGAGAAGACATCTCCAGTATTTTGAATATTCTGGATATTCTTAATATTAAAAAATTCCCTCTGTGGATAAGGGAAATTACATATAGAGTTTTGTTGGTTAGACCTTGTGGTGGATTTACTGAACATTATCTCACTAATCTTCGTCTTGACTTTCCAAGACTCAGATTCTGATCACCATTTTTTTTTTAAAGATTTTATTTATTTATTCATGAGAGAGACAGAGAGAGGCAGAGACACAGGCAGAGGGAGGAGCAGGCTCCATGCAGGGAGCCCAACATGGGACTCGATCCCTGGTCTCTCGGATCACACCCTGGGCTGAAGGCGGTGCTAAACCACTGAGCCACCCAGGCTGCCCCTAATCAACATTTTCATGTTCCCCAGGTCACACAACTAGAAACTGGCAGATTTGGGTTGTGTGAATTTATATATTTTCCATCACCAGACCCACTAGCCATTTAAGAAATAACTATGATTCTCAGGAGTAGAAAACCTTTCAACTGCAAGCCACTGATTCACAATAGCAAGAAAAGGAAAAACTAAGTAAAATCAAAGGCCACTATCAAGTAAAAGACAACTTAAATAAATCTTTAAAGAGACAAATACACATAACAACTAAATGCAATGTGTGATCCCTGACTGGCTCCTGAACTGTGAAAATACTTTCCTTATGATATGGAAGACACAAGTGGGTCTTGTGTCTTTGTTTTTTTTTTTTTTTTTTTTTTTTTATTTATGATAGTCATACACACAGAGAGAGAGAGAGAGAGGCAGAGACACAGGCAGAGGGAGAAGCAGGCTCCATGCACCGGGAGCCCAACGTGGGATTCGATCCCGGGTCTCCAGGATCGCGCCCTGGGCCAAAGGCAGGCGCTAAACCACTGCGCCACCCAGGGATCCCCGGTCTTGTGTCTTTGAATAAAGACTATCGATTAGATCGATTAGATTATAGTGTTGGATTGATGTGGAGTTCCTGCTTTTTTTTTTTTTAAGTTTTTTTTCTTTTTTTTTTTTTTATTTTATTTATTTATGATAGTCACACGCAGAGAGAGAGAGAGAGAGAGGCAGAGACACAGGCAGAGGGAGAAGCAGGCTCCATGCACTGGGAGCCCGACATGGGATTCGATCCGCGGTCTGCAGGATCGTGCCCTGGGCCAAAGGCAGGCGCCAAACCGCTGCGCCACCCAGGGATCCCGAGTTCCTGCTTTTAATAATTGTACTGATTATACAAGAGAATGTCCTTGTTTTTAAGAAATACTGAGTGAAGTATTTAGAGGTAAGAGATATCATATCCACAACTTATCCTCAAAAGTGTTACAAAACAACATTGAATATCTATATCATAACAGGAGACAAAATTTGAAGATTGTGGATGAAGGATAAATGGCATTTTTGGTACTGTTTTAAAATTTTTCTCTAACTCTGAAATTACTTCAAAGTATTTTCAATTTAAAAAAATTCTAGGGGCATCTGGTGGCTCAATCAGTTGAGCATCTGCCTTAGGCTCAGGTCATGATCTCAGGACCCTGGGATCAAGCCCCTTGTTGGAGTCTTCTCCTTCTCCCTCTGCCACTCCCCCTGCTTCTGCTCTTTCTCTCACTCACTCTCAAATAAATAAATAAAATCTTAAAAAGAAAGAAAACTAGCTCTGCAAAAATATTGCTCTGGCCCCTTTTTTCATGTTTTTTCTCTCCCCCCTCTTCCCTGAAAACTAAAATTAAAGAATGATTGGCTCCAGTGAATAGGCTGGTATTCCTGAAAAGCAAACACAAACTCTACACTGAGTCAAGCTCTCAACAGGCGCTACCTCTTTACCTGCAGGGCACCAGCTAGGACCAAACAGAAGGCATTTCCCAAAGGCTCCCTGGCAGCACAGAAACAGGATTCAGAGTAGCTGGTTTCCTTCCAGAGCAGCGTGTACTAGTCCTCTCTGCAGGATGAGGGAGGCACCTGGAATCCCTGCTTGTCTAAGAGCCATACCCCATCCCACCTGTGGCCAAAATCCAGGAAGTCAACAGCTGCGCATAGTGAATATGGAGCACCCAGCAGAAGATACTTTCTTACCCAGTGAGAAAGTATCAAGCAGAGAAAGACCAGAGAGCTGGGCTTTTGATCAAATCAGAGAACTATCAAGGGCTAGCAGAACCACATTTTATACACAGAGCGTGGGATACCCACATACAAGAGACAGCGATCATTAATGTCTAGACAAATAGTAACATGTAGAAATGGATGTCTGGGCTTATGTAATATTTTCCATCACCACCTCCCTAGAACAGCCACAACTCAAGCCACCCAGGCTCCCCCCAGGCGGAACCCCTGTAGCGATCTCTTGCACAAAAGCCAATGCAGCCTGCAGCCCATCCCCAGTTTCCCAGCATGCCTCAGACCCTTGCTTCCCAGCCACATGCATTCAAGAACATTAGAGTCCAAGCCACCCCGCCAAGGTAGTTTGTAACTGTATTAGAAGGAGCTATTTCTCCACTCTCCCGTTCTTATTGCCTAGCACAGTATGATAATGTTTTCTTGATTCTCTCTCTATCTCTTTGACGGCTGCGTATCAACAGTCCCTGCTGCACAGAGCTGACTTTTCTGAACACTCAAAACTGCTACACACACACACACACACACACACACCAGAGGACAAGGCCAATTCTCCCCATAAATTTGTAAGCTTGTTGCCATAGAGACAGGCTCTAGTACTCCAAGTGCGGATCAGCAGTACCACCTAGTGGGGTATGGGTTTTCTGCATTCCCCATACTACGCAATGTTGGACACAACGAGATGCTTTTTTTTTTTTTTCTTTTTTAGCTGTCTGGTGTTTTCCTTAATATTTCTAGGGATCTGTCCACTAATATTTATTTCAACCAAGTTTATTGAGACTCTTTGCTTCCCACATGCAGAAATGGAGCTCAAGGTAAGATTTGGCACAATTGTTCCCCCTCATTGTCTGAAGGTGCTGCCCTAATTATCCCATATCTAGCCCGGAATAAGTCAGGAACTGGGGTGCCTGGGTGGCTCAGTTGGGTAAGCGTCTGCCTCCAGCTCAGGTCATGATCCCGGGATCCTGGGATTGAGCCCCACATTGGGCTCCCTGTTCAGTGGGGCATCTGCTTCTCCCTCTCCCTCTGCCCTCCCACCCCCCCCCCAATTATGCACGCTCTCTCTCTCTCTCTCTCTCAAATAAATAAAACAATAAATAAATAAACAAACAAGCCAGGAACTGCTACAGAGGCCCCCCGGACCTCACATAAAATGACAAAAATAAGCCAACAGCTGACATATAGGAGAATAAGACTCATCTGGGATCCTAAAAGTGATAAAGTCCTCCTTTATTGTTTTCTTTTTTTGTTCAGTGAGTGTGGCTTCTAATCCACAGACATAGATGTGCAAGAAGTAGGTTTTCTTTGTTTTCCATAAATGAACGCACCCATCCCATCATAGAGCAGGAATTTGATATCAGTAAATTCAAGGTCTCCTGCCCTCACTTTATCCAAATTCCAGAGGACTCCTTGTGACTCTGAGTCTGGGGCCCAGGTGGATCCTCAGGGTCCACCCTCCCATCTTTCTGCTCAACTGAGACCATGACTCCCACTTCAGAGGGCGCTACATCCACCCAAGGCTAGCTGTCAGGCACCTCATGGCCAAAGCCTCGCCTACTGTTCTTCCTGTCATCCTCCCCTGGAGCTTGACTGCCCAGCGGTACAGTAAGAGGCAAACCCTCAACAAATATCTTCAAGTAATAATCTGTCAACCAATATTTATCACACATTTAGGTATAAACGTGTTGCTATATTTGGCAAATAAAGATGAAAATAGATGGCTTTGCTTAAACTCATAGACTTCCAGGAAGAAAGAAGCTTTCTTTGTTAACAAGAAGCAAGACTCCCAAGCAATTTTTGCAAGGGAGACACAGGTGCACGTTTCCTTAATAAAATGCTCGAGCCAGGTGGGTTTTGAAATTCTGAATTTGTCAGGTTTTAGGAAGGTAACCAGTCTATACATTATATATGTTATAATATCTCTATTGGAGTCTAGAATGTCACCCATAATCAGTCACATCCACAGTTCTGTAACAAAACTCGGGAGAAGCAAGGGGAAATAAAGACATTCAACAGCCTCATGCTAGTTCAGGCAGGATTTGCCACCAAGTGGGGTTTAGCACCAAAAAGGAAAAAGTTTCACTTTTCATAATTTTTTGTTTGAGATAAGGTGTAGAAGTGAGCTGGCCAGGTGGCAGCCTCACAGACGCAGAGGGACCAAGCACAGGGACACAGGAACCAGCCAGCACAGCCTGTTAGGGCAGCCCCAGCTGCAAATACTCAACCAGATTCTTCACTCTTCAAGATTCCCAGCTTCGTCTCAACACTCCCCCTTTGTCAGCAAAACAAAAAAGGCAACCTAATAAATGGAAGAAAATATTCGTAAATCATATATCCATTAAGGATTAGTATCCAAAATATATTAAAAACTCATAAAATGCAACAATAAAAAGAAATAATTCAATTAAAAACTGGGCAGAGGGAGCACCTGGGTGGCTCAGTGGTTGAGCGTCTGCCTTTGGCTCAGGTAGTGATCCCGGGATCCTGGGATCAAGTTCTGTATCAGGCTCCCCACAGGAAGCCTGCTTCTTCCTCTGCTTATGTCTCTGCCTCTCTCTGTGTGTCTCTCATGAATAAATAAATAAAATATTTTTTTAAAACTGGGCAGAGGACATTTTTCCAAAGACAAAATATTCAACATCACTAATCATCAGGGAAAGACAAATCAAAACCACAATGAGATATTGCCTCACACCTGTTATAAGGGCTAAAATCAAGAAATAAGTGTTGGCAAGAATGTGGAGAAACAGAAACTTTGTGCATAGTTGGGAATGTAAATCAATGCAGTCACTATAGAAAACAGTATAGAAGTTCCTCAAAAAATAAAAATAGAACTACCATATGATCCAGCAATCCCACTTCTGGGTATTTACCCAAAGAAAATGAAAACATTAATTCAAAAAGATACATCCAGGGATCCCTGGGTGGCGCAGTAGTTTGGCGCTTGCCTTTGGCCCAGGGCGCGATCCTGGAGACCCGGGATCGAATCCCATGTCGGGCTCCCGGTGCATGGAGCCTGCTTCTCCCTCTGCCTATGTCTCTGCCTCTCTCTCTCTCTCTCTCTGTGACTATCATAAATAAATAAAAATTTAAAAAAAATTTAAAAAAAAATACATCCATCCCCATGTTGACTGCAGCATTATTTACAATAGACAAAATATGGAAATAAGCTAAATGTCCATCAACAGATTAATGAATAAAGATGTGACATAGTGTTATAGAAGATGCAGTATAGCCATATATATATATATATATGGCATAATATATAAAGTATAGTATGTATAGTATATATAGTACATATAATATATAGTACTATATATATAGAATATAAAATATATATATAGAGAGAGAGAATACTCCTCAGCCATAAGAAAGAATGGAACTTTGCCATTTACAACAACATAAATGGACCTTGAGAGCATGACCCTAAGTGAAATAAATCAGACAAAGACAAATACCATAAGATCTCAGTTATATGTGGAATCTGAGAAAAAAAATACCAAATCAAAACAAAACAAAAGCCAAGCTCTGAGATACTGAGAACAGAATGGTGGTTGCCAGGAGGATAGGCAGGGTGGGTGGGCAAAAGGGGTGAAGGCAGTCAAAAGATACAAGCTTCAAGTCACGAAATACATCAGTCATGGGAGTGTAATGTACAGCACGGTGACTATAATTAATGACACTATTTTGCATATTTGAAAGTTGCTAAGAGAGTAAATCTAAAAGGTTCTCATCACAAGAAAAAAAGGTGTTCTAATTGCATATGGTGACCAACAGGAATTAGATTTATGGTGGTGATCCTTTCACAGTGTATACAAATATCTAATGATTATGTTGTATGTCTGAAACTAATATAATGGTATGCATCAATTAAACCTCAATGTTTTCTAAGTAGGCTCCACATCCAGCATGGAGCCCAACATGGAGCTCTAACTCATGACCCTGATATTAAGACCTGAGCTAAGATGAAGAGTTGGATGCTTAACCAACTGAGCCACCCAAGTGCTCCTATACCTCAATTTTTTAAAGGTACATAAATTTTTTAAAAATTTTTTAGCTGCCCCCTTTCTGGGCTCCCTGATACCCGCCCACCTTATATATATTGCAGTGATAATCCAAGGAAGTTCTGAGTATTTCCTCTCAGATCACTATAGATCTGAAATTCCTTGAGTACCAACAATATCTCCTCTGTCTGGTGCTACCTGTTTATAATTAAATATAATATATAATATATAATATATAAATATAATATAATTAAATTCCTAACGGATTTGGGGGAGGGGGGACGGGGTGGCATTAGTCTTGAAAATGAAAAGCAAGAGAGGACAGAATCCTTCAGAGGTGGTGTGCCTGTTTTCTCTCCTTATTCTCCATTCACAGGACAAAAAGTCATTTCATACTCCGGTCAAAAGACAGAATATTTTTCTGTACGTTAATTCTCGAATCACTGAGACTTCCAAAGCAGTGGTGTAAATATTCAGGCAATAAACAAGGGGAGCCAGATGGAGTGGTCCTCACAGTTATTTTCACTTCTCTGTCAAAATATTTAGCTGATACATAAATCTTTTAGCATGCATTAATTGGGCATTGCATGCAAACATTTCTAGAAACGTTAAACGCCCTTCAATTGCTAAATGTGGTTTCCATTTCCACGTCTTCAGCACTTATAAAGGAGAACTCGACCCAAAACCCAGAACTAAGGGACAGCCCCGCCTGCCCCCCCCACCCCCACCCAAGGCCCAGCCCTGCTCCTGCCTTCCCAGCCTCCCAAGGAAATCAGCGGGCAAAGCTGACCCCTGTGTTGTAAACAGATGCTGAGGCAATTCGGAGAGCCAGGAGCAGGGCTGAGCAGAGTGGGGAAATTTCTGGAATATGCCTATTCTCTGGGGCTGGATAAGTCAGCCTGAACTCCACAGAACTCTGTTTCCTACAAACTGTGAGAACGTGAAACCAGATTACTGCTTTGCAGTTGTCCAGTGTGGAGGTTTTTCTGTTTTTGAAGGCACACACGTCATAAAACCAAATATATTTTTAATCACTGGAAATGTGCAGTGGGTTTTAAAGCAAGGGATTAGGCCTAAGAGAAGAAACGGAGATAGTATGGAGGAGGTGGGTCGATCTGTAGCACTTTCCTCCCTGCCAGCCTGACTGGGAAGGAATCTGTATTGGCACTTGCTCAGATTCGGAGAGACTGGATTCTGACCTGCAGAGGCTTCCAAAGGCTACTGCCTGAACTAACAGCAAAGCTTTCAAGAAAGAGAGAAAAGGCTCAAGCTATGAGAAGCCCCTTCCATTCAGCAAGACCACTTGATGGACAGGTTTAACATTCAGACTTGTGCTAAGCAGTGAGGATGAAATTGAGTACAGCTCTGGCTCGGCCCTCATGGCTGGATAGATAGTCATGGTAGACAGAACTAGCACGTCCACGTGCTAATCCCCAGAACATGCAACTGTGCTGTCCTACACGGATCAGGGAATTTGCAGATGTGATTAGACTAAGCATCCTAAGATGGGAGAACATCTTGGGTTATTGGGATGGATCCTGTGTCATCACCTGGGTCCTTATAAGAGGAGGCAGGAGGGTCAGAGCCGATAGCAGGAGATAGGACCACAAGAAGCAGGAGGTTAGAGGGATACAAGGGAGGAGCCATGAGCCAAGGAAGGCAAGTGGCTTCTAGAAGCTGGGAAAAGCAACAAAGCAGATTTCCCCTGAAGCCCCCAGAAGGCAAGTAGCCCTGCTGGCACCTTGATTTTAGGCTTCCGAGCTCCAGACTATAAGACAGTACAAACATGGGCTGTTTTAAGGCACTAAGTTTGTGGCAATTTGTTACAACAGCTGTGGGAGACTAAATCCACCTACCAACACACTTTCCCCAGTGTCAGCATTGCTGTGATAGGGGTACGTGTGCATCACTCCAGGAAGAGAAACAGAGGAGAGGCAGTCCTTCCAGGGAAGACCTCACAGAGGAGATGATGGAACTATTCCCAGAGATGGAAGAGAAGCTTCGAAGCCGGGGAGTTTAGGAAGCATTTCAGGCCTAACCAATGCCTGAGTAAGGCACAGACGCAAGGAATTGCACAGCATGTTCATGCAAAAGAAAGAATTTTCTAGAGAGCTGAACGAAAGGTCTGGAAAGATTAATTTGCAGACCAACTCTAAAGCAGGAATGGCTTCCTGAACAAAGCAATGGCAGGGAAATGGAACCATTTTCTCAGGAAATTTGACTAGACTTCAAAGCCCAGGGCAGTGTGATGGGTGCCCCTGGTCATCTGATCCAGTCCCTCTGGATTTGAGCAGGGAGGGATGCGAGGCACTGCTGAGGGGCAACACTGAAAGAGGAGAAGATGCCAACACACTCAGAAATTGAGATAATGCAATATTTAAAAATTCAGAGTTAAGGCCACAGAGTGACAGGGGGGAAAAAGTCTCAAAGTTTTAAATAAAGACACCATCCAGTATAATGCCTCTCGCTGAAGCACAACTGATCCTGTGGCAAGGGGGAAGATAAGCCATTCTGATCCTGTCTTTAAATTTTTGATATTTCATTCCTCGTGCATTGTTTACATTGATTTTGGTGGTTGTGAACATTGTAGAAAGAGGTCACTTGATTACTGAATTTTTTGGCCCTTCGTTAAATCTCACATCCATGCCAGCACCTCCCTTGCTTTACCCTAGTCCCAGCTTTGCCCGTGTGTTGTAAAGAGAGCTCATGCCTGTTGGCTGACATCTCCCTCCACAACCTATGTGACTGAAGCCAGAGATTCAAAGGGAATTTCCTGGGAAAGGGAATGTTTTTTTAAGAAATTCAAAGAAATAGAAAGGAGAGTCTGATGGGAGCTTACAGGTATTTGGACGTACAGAAATAAAAGCCTCCGGCTCTGCTGGCCATAGCAATGCACCAAGGAAGGCCCACCTGAGCTAAAGACAGCAGATGGGTCTATTTCCTCTCCAGAAGGGTCCATATGGGAGAGAGGGGTACTGGGATCCCCCAGACCAGGTGTAGACTGGAGAGAGATGCTGAAGTCAGAGTAGCACTGAAGGGACTCTGCTCAGATTAACTGCATGGAACAGAGAGGAGACCCCAGCAACGGAGGCCATGGGGGTGTTGTCAGGGGAGAGCCAGAAGAGGCTCAGAGGGTAAATCACCTATATCAGGATATGAAGCAGTCCAGGATGCTCATGGGATGTCTCAGAGGAACCTAATGATGTGCCTGCCCCATAGAAGTCATGTGGCTGGGGTACTCAGTCAGTGAAGCGTCTGCCTTCCACTCAGATCATGATCCCAGGGTCCTGGGATCGAGCCCTGCATCGGCTCCCTGCTCAGCGAGGAATCTGCTTCTCCCTCTCCCCCAGGCCCTCCCCTCCCCGCTTGTGTGCTATCTCTCTCACTCACACTCTCTTCTCAAATAAATAAATAAAATCTTAAAAAAAAAAAAAAAAGGAACCATGTGGTTCACAGATAGCATTCAACAGCCTACAGAAATGTAGGAACAAAAGCTCCAGCTAAGCCAAGAGACCTTTGACCAGGGTCCCACTGATTCCTCCTCCAGCATGCACCCGGGAAAAGCCAGCTGTGAGGCAGAAGGTGTGACATGGAACAACGAGGTTCCCACTTCCCCCTGGTGGCTGATACAGGCTGAGTGAGGCCGGGAGGGAAAAATATTTTAACTGCCTAAGAAATCGATGTCTTGTTTCACATTGGATTGGACTTTTTAATGCCTGAAAAGGAGGCTAATTTGGCCCCAAAGTGGCTAAAAAAAGAACAGGCTTTGTCCAAGATCAGTGGGAGTATTATTGAGGTAGTGATGAGAAAAAAAAAAAAAATCTTTAACTGCTTCCTATGGACTTCAGTTCACTTAATGAAACAATTATGCAGGTTATTCTCCATTCATTCTCCACTCCAATCCATTCTCTGTCCTTCCCTGCCCTCAGGGCTCTTGGAGACAGGATCCCTGCAGACTATAGCATATGGGCTCCCAACATGGCCACTGCAGTGGCTAATTTCATGTGTCAATTTGATTGGACCAGGAGGTGCCCAGATAGTTGGACAAGCATTAGTCTGGGTGTATCTGTGGGGGTTTGGAGGGGATGAAATTAGCATTTGAATTGATAGACTGAGTAAAGCACATCACCCTTCTCAATATGGTGGGTCTCATCTAATCAGTTGAAGGACTGAATAGAACAAAAGGATGAGTAAAAGGGAACCTCTCCAGCCTGACGGTTTGAGGTAGGACATCAGTCTTCTCCTGCACTCAGACTGAAACTTACACCATAAGCTTTCTCAAGTCTCCAGCTTGCCAACTACAGATCTTGGGAACTTCTCAGCCTCCATAGTTGTATGAACCGATTCTTTACAATAAATGTGTATGTGTGTAGAGAGAGAGAGAGAAAGACAGAGAGAGAGACAAAGACACAGAGAATGAGAGGCTCTGTTTCTCTGAAGAACCCTGACCAGGACAGCTGCCTTCCAGTTGGACTCTGCCAAAGATAGCTAAGACCTACCCTGTCCCATACTTGTGGCAGCATCCTTGTCCCTCCAAAATCCCTCCCACAGCTCCAAATTTCAGAGGCTCTAGTGACAAGATTTCTAACCCTGGTGTCATCAATCCTAGTGTGGCAATGTTTTTCATTATTGCTAGCTCTGGGAGTTTCAACATCTTTTATTTGTACTTTTAAACTCAAGCCATGAACATCCTCTATGATTAGACCCTTTGTTAAAAGTCTCTTCATTAGGGATCCCTGGGTGGCGCAGCGGTTTGGCGCCTGCCTTTGGCCCAGGGCACGATCCTGGAGACTCGGGATCGAATCCCACGTCGGGCTCCCAGTGCATGGAGCCTGCTTCTCCCTCTGCCTGTGTCTCTGCTTCTCTCTCTCTCTCTCTGTGTGACTATCATAAATAAATAAATAAAAATTAAAAAAAATAAAAAATAAAATAAAATAAAAAGTCTCTTCATTAAAAAAAAAAATCTCTCCATTTAAGCCATCTGAATGAATCTCATTTCCCATCTGGACCCCAACTGATACGTCTAGGTGAGGGATGCTTCTTTGACTTTGACTACAGAGAATGAGGCAAGAATGCATGGAGATATAGATGTGTTTTAGGTAAGAACGAAATGGACAGATAGCAACAGGAAGTCACGCCATTGGCTTGCCTTTTCTTTGTGAAGAAAGACAGAAGTTCATGCAAAAGTGGAATCAAAGCAATGAAGCTTTGAAGTAGGTAGTAAAAGGAATAGAAGAACCACCATTAGACTGGAAACAATGAATTTTTAGAGCACCACTCTGTACCTTTGATGGGGAGCTCTTCTTTGCTTTGAGCAGCTGATTCAGATAGCACCCATCTTCAGCCCTTTGCACTGTTCCGCTTAGGAAACCACAACTACAAATAACCATCAAAACAGATGTTCAGGGCAGCATGAGTTCAGAGACTGAATAAGATGCATTGTATATGTAACAAAAAGATGAACAGTCCTGGGCACATCTATAAAGATCAAATGCAGGGATCCCTGGGTGGCGCAGCGGTTTAGCGCCTGCCTTTAGCCCAGGGCGCGATCCTGGAGACCCAGGATCGAATCCCATGTCGGGCTCCCGGTGCATGGAGCCCGCTTCTCCCTCTGCCTGTGTCTCTGCCTCTCTCTCTCTCTCTCTCTGTGACTATCATAAATAAATAAAAATTAAAAAAAAAAAAAGATCAAATGCACAAATCCTGCAAAGCTGGGAGCTCACAAATTCTTATCTTATCTTGGAACATTTTATGGCTTGAATGGCCCAGGTGAGAGTTAATGGTCCAAAATTCATCAAAGGCCAGATCAACTGACTTATTAGACTTATGAACTCCCACTTTACCACTCTGAAATAGCACAGTACGGTAGAAAGAGCAAGAAGGCTAGATAACTTGGGGCACCTGGGTGGCTCAGTTGATTAAGCATCCAACTCTTGATCTCAGTTCAGGTCTTGATCTCAGGTCATGAGTTCGAGCCTGACATTGGGCTCCATGCTAGATGTGGAACCTACGAAAGAAAGAAAGAAAAGAAAGAAGAAAGAAAGAAAGAAAGAAAGAAAGAAAGAAAGAAGAAAGAAAAGAAAGAGAAAGAAAGAAAGAAAGAAAGAAAGAAAGAAAGAAAGAAAGAAAGAAAGAAAGAAAGATAGGTCTGGGTAACTTGATGACTTACCAGGTAAGCTTTGGCAAGTCACTTAAAGTCACCAAGTCTCCATTTTCTCATCTGTAGAACAAAGATAATGCTACTTATCCGTCTGACTTAGAGCACCTGGCCCTGAGCTCAACAAAGGAGAACTATTCTTAAAGCCTGGCTTAACATGTAAAAAATGGTAAGATCTGGATGATACTAAAGAGTCTGGGTGGGAAAGAAATAATTAAGGTCTCCCATTCTTTGACAACCAAAATATCAATTGGCTCATATTTGGAAATATCCCATAGATCATATTATAGCTACTACAGATGACTTTGAATAAGATCATGCACACGATCTTGGAAGAGAAGTACCCCCTCAGACACCAATGCCCTGGGATGATAAAGATTCAAACACAAGTCATCCATGGAGTCACTTTACGGGGATTACGGGGACTGCATCTCTAAGAGATCAAGACTGAGCACCTGAGCTGACATTCTGAGGTTATCCTGCCCCCACCACAGAAAAATTCCAAAGAAATTCCATAGCTTTCTGCAAAAATTATTGGACACCTAGACTCTCCTTTAGTCTCCCACGTTTTTAAGCCCGCCACATGCAGGGCAGTGTGACCTCTGTGTAGGAGATTATCTTTGAACCCTCTCTTTGCACTGCTCTGATTTTCCCACATTCTCACCATAACTGAAAAGTCTGCATCTGGAGGGGGTGGGAGAAGCAGAGATAGAGAAAGACAAACTTGAAGCAGAAAGAAGACAGATAATGACACTTGAGTATTGAAACAAAATTATTCCTTCCAGCTACTCCAAGGAGCTGGTCCTATGCATTTACGGTAACCTTGATGGTTCATTTCCACAGCATCAATCACATGGAGCAGTTTCATTATTATATGACACTCACAGATCGAGACCGAAAATACTAGCCTATGATATGGACCAAAAACTGAGGCTCAGAAAAGGTGAGTAATTTACCCATGATCACAGGGCCAGAAAGTATTCCTCCACAGTGTTAGCAAGCGTTGGAGCAACCTACTCTGATTCGGCCTATCTGAATTGAGATCTGCTTGAGACTGTACATGAAAAATCTGGTTTTCTAAGAGGAGAGGCCACCATGCCAATTGCCAGTAAGCACGTGAAAAGTTGCTCAACATCATGAACGTTTAGGGAAATGCAAATCAAAACCACAGTGAGACACCACTTCCCATCCCTAGGAGGGCTATAATCAAAAAGTCACATTGTGGGACGCCTTGGAAGCTCAGTGGTTGAGTGTCTGCCTTCGGCTCAGGTCATGATTCTGGGGTTCTGGGATCAAGTTCCGCATCGGGCTCCCCACAGAGAGCCCGCTTGTCCCTCTGCCTATGTCTCTGCCTCTCTCTCTCTGTGCCTCTTGTGAATAAATAAATAAAATATTTAAAAAAATAAAAAGTCACATAGTAACAAGTGTTGGTGAGAATGTGAAGAAACAGGGACCCCCTAAATACCGCTGGTGGGAATGTACAATGGTGCAGTTGCTCTGGAAAACAGTATAGAAGTCCCTCAAATAGTTCAACATAGAATTGTCATGTGATCCAGCAGTTCTTTTTTTTTTTTTTTTTTAAGATTTATTTATTTATTCATGAGGGACACACAGAGAGAGAGAGAGAGAGAGAGAGGCAGAGACACAGGCAGAGGGAGAAGCAGGCTCCACGCGGGGAGCCCGATGCGGGACTTGATCCTGGGACTCCAGGATCATGCCCTGGGCCAAAGGCAGGCACTAAACAGCTGAGCCACCCAGGCATCCCTGATCCAGCAGTTCTGCTCCCAAGTATGTACCCAAGGGAAATGAAAACACAAACCCACACAAAAAGCGTACATGAATGTTCACAGCAGCATTATTCATAATGACCCCAAATTGGAAACAAACCAAATGCCCATCAGCCAATGGTTGAATAAATAAAAGGTGATCTATCTATATGATACAATCTTATTTGGCAATGGAAAGGAATGTCCTCTACATGCCACAACAGAAAGAAACCTTGAAAAAAATTATGCTAACTGAAAGAAGTCAATCACAAAGGGCCATGTTATATGACTCAATTGATATGAAATGCCCAGACCAGGCAGCTCTATAGAGACAGAAAGATTAGGGGTCGCCAGGGAGAGAGGAGATTGAGGCTCAAGGGTGCAGGGTTTCTTTTGGGGGTGATTAAAATATTCTAAAATTGATGTGACAGTCGTCCAATTCTGTGAAAGTACTGAAAGCCACTGAAGTATATATTTTAAATGGGTGAGCTCTATGGGTATATGGATTATATCTCAATAAATCTGTTTAAAAAAAAATACTGACAATACTTTGGTAAGCTTTGCCTGAAGAAAGACTCCACTACAATAACCCAATAGCTCTATTTCTAAATGTTTATTTTTGTGGGGGGGGGGGGTACCCGGGTGGCTCAGTTGATTAAGTGTCTGCCTTCAGCTCAGGTCATGATCCTGGGGTCCTGGGATCGAGCGCCGTGCCAGGCTCCCTGCTCAGAAGGGAGCCTGCTTCTCCCTCTTCTCCTCCTGCCTATGCTCGCTCTCTCTCTCTCTCTCTCTGCCCTCCTCTCAAAATAAATATAAAAAAATTTTTTAGATAACTGTTTTTTTTTGTTTCCATGTTAATTCTAATCTGTCAATTGTAGTCAGAACTACACATTATTTTTGAAGCCTGGCATGATCTTTTGAAAGAAACAGGTTTGATTCCCAGCCCTGCCCGTGGCCAAACCACATGCCATTGGGCACATTGTCTCCTATTCTTTTGTCTGGGCCTGGGTCTCCTCAAATGCAAAATGGGAACAGTGGCGTCTGTCGGGCCATGCCCTCACCAAAGGCATCGCAGCAAAATATTCCAGCAAGAGGTGAGTGGGGCCCGTGAGGCTACACCTACCCAGAGGGGCAACTCCTCCTAAATCTTACAAAGCCACCCTAGGGGCTAGTGCCAGCCTCAAACACTAGAAAGACTAGAAATGCTATTTCTAAACTGCTAAGCAAAGTAGGGGGTACAGAGTAAGTGGTCAGTTAATAGTGAAGGATGCCTTTGGCTGCCAATAATAGAACATTTTCAGCTTGGTTGACACAAGAAAATACTCCTTTGTTCACAAAACTGCAAGTCCTAAAGGAGGGTGGGGACCTGGAGGTCCAGTCAGAGAATCTGCCCACCTCTGCCCTTCTCTGGGCAGCCTCTTTCTCAGAGAGGAAGCAAGAGAGTGACAGTACTTGTTGCCCTCACATCTGTGTGCCCCAATGTCCCTGGGTAAGAGAAAGGGCAACCTCCAGAAGATCTCCAAAGAGCTGGAAGCTCCTTTCTCAGAGACACCCCACAAGCACCTCTTCCTTATCTACACTGAGCCAGGGCGCATCTCTCTCTTGAAAGAAGCCGAGGCCAAAACAAGACCAGGCACAGACTGGCTCATGCTTGCTCACCCCAAAGTCAGTCACCACAGCAAGGGGATGGATCCTCCTGACAGGCTTAGACCGCTGCACCCTGAAGCTTGGGCGTGAAACAATGGCAAATAGTAAAATGTACCTCAGGAGGACAACATCTACAACCGAGGCAGCTGGGGAATCTCCACACAACTGATCAATACACCCAGGAGCCTCTTAAGGCTCGTTTCTACTGGAGCAAAATAGCACAAGTCACCTTCCCTTCCTGGGCTGTTTTCTCCACTGTTATCTTTCAGTAGTCACCAGGCAGATGACTATAATGATTTTTGGGACCAAAAGGGATTCAGTATCTAGCCAGAAGCGCTGTTCTGAAACTTATCCACTACAGATGTCGTGGAAGGGGCGTCTGGGTGGCTCAGTCAATTGAGTGTCTGACTCTTGATCTTAGCTCAGGTCTTAATCTCAGGGTCATGAGTTTGAGACCCATATTGGGCTCCATCCTGGGTATGGAGTCTCCTTAAATTAAAAAGAAGAGAAAAGAAAAGAGATGTCATGGAGACTCCAAGATCTGCCTGTGGTGGAGACCAGCAACTAAGAGAAGTGACCCGAGGAGTGTATCATACTCGTCCACTTAATGAATAAATTCCTTCAGCACTGACTCATTCTGGAGCCAGTTCTACCCAGTTCTAGATCCTAGAGATCTTTACATTCTTGGAGAATCAGATAATGAGGGAACAAATGTAAAACAAGGTAATTCCCGATTGTGAAAAGTGTCAAGAAATAAATAAAATTTGATGGTAATATAGCAATAGGATGGTCTGGGAGCATATGTACAAGGGGGGGGGGGGGGCTTTTGGCAAGAGAGGCTGGAGAAGACACAGGGTCCTGGATGTCTGGGTGCTTGAGGAGTTCTGATTGTATCCCAAGAACAATTTGAAGCACCAAAAGAAGGGAAGAGAGGACCCTGCTAGGAAGTGTGACATAAACTGAGTCCCAGCTCCATCAAATGACTTCCGGGTCCTCAGTGTGCACACTTGTAAAATGGGATTTGGGAAACCTACCGCATAGGGCTGTAAGAACAACGTATGAAAATAGACCTATACACCGTGTGACAAAATAATTATGAGTAATCTCTTCTCTTTGCTGCTGAGGGCTGTGGTGTTTAGAGGGGTGTCTGGATGTCTGCAACCTGCTGAGGAATGCATCAGAAAAAGTGAGATGGGGGCAGCCCAGGTGGCTCAGCGGTTTAGCACCACATTCAGCCCAGGGTGTGATCCTGGAGGCCGGGGATCAAGTCCCACGTCGGGCTCCCTGCATGGAGCCTGCTTCTCCCTCTGTCTGTGTCTCTGCCTCTCTCTCTGTCTCTGTGTCTCTCATGAATAAATAAATAAAATCTTTTTAAAAAATGAGATGGTTTATGGGTGGAGAAGTAGATGGAGAGCTGGATAGGCATGCAACGGAACAAGTAGAGTTAAAAGTTAATGGAAGTATCTAGGTGATGGAGGTATGTGTGTGTTCACTGTAAAATGCTTCGAACTTTTCAGTGTCTTTGAAAGTTTTCACACACACGTGGAGAAACAGGGAAAGAGGTGCCACTTTTCTTTTAAGAAATTTGAAACATTTCCTCCTCCTCTCCAGCTCTACGCGCCCGCCTTTCTTGTCTGGCTGTTTAGCAAGTCACCTTGCATTCCTGCCCAGTGACTGGGTCTAAAGGGGGGACACAGGCCACCTAAGCAGACGTGGGTCATCTCAGCTGCGACCTGAAAGGGGACAGGGTGCTGGCCAGGAAGCTTTACAATTAAGCCCCAACGAGGACTGAGCCTTTGCCGCCAGAGGGCGCCCCCGCGGCGTCCTGAGCTCCAAGGCTGAGGGTACTTGGGCCAAGAGCCAGGCTCCTGCCCCTCCAGACCGGCCTGGGACCACTGCCTCTGCAACTACTTGAGCAAAATAGCTCTTGAAACAGAACAGTCTGAGAGTCAGTGCCTCCAGTCTGGTCCCGCAGAGATTCTGATGAAGAAGATAGGGAGGGAGGGAGGGAGGGAGGGAGGGAGGGAGGGAGGACACTAACGTGCACTGAGCAAGTGTCAGCCAGTGCTAAATGCTTTCACATCACTTATTTCATGTTTTAGTTATGAATCAGTCTGAAAATAGAACAGGACTTGCAGCGCAAAGGATCTGCATTTCATTCCTGGCAGACACAGCCCAATTAGGGGCTCCGGGGTACTCCCAGGGCAGAGCAACTTTTCGAGGCAGTAATGTAACCTTCCCACCCCTTGCTCCAAGACCCAAGAGGCTCAGAGTAACTATGTCCTGGAGGCTGAGATAGTGCCTCTAGTGGCTCCTATGCCCTCGCCATGCATCCTCAAGGAGTCTGCCCACACCTCCCACGTCTGCCCACAAGCTGCTTCACATGAGTTGAGAAGAGTAGGTTAATCTTGAACACTTCCTCTGCCCAAACCATCCACTGCTCCCACTGATCCAAGTATTTCCTGAGACCATCTGGTAGCTTAGCCACCAGAGATTAGGCAAAAATATTCAATCACTCAATCTTTTAAAATCATAATCATGTCTCAGCTAGGTGCTTAGGTACCACATGCCCTCATCTCTCCACTCAACAGGCCAGCCCAAGCCTCCGGGGCCTGCAGCCACAAAGGCTAAATGTTACTCCCCTTAGTAAGAAAGCAGGACTATGCAGGAAAATTTCTGACTTTCAACCTGCCAGATGAGGATGAAAAGGGAATCTGAATGAATCCTGTGGGACTCTGGTTATAAAGAGTGTCATCTCCCAGATTTTGATTAGTGCTACTTTGGGGTTTAAACATTGTTATTCAAGGGATCCCTGGGTGGCACAGCGGTTTGGCGCCTGCCTTTGACCCAGGGCGCGATCCTGGAGTCCCGGGATTGAGTCCCATGTTGGGCTCCGGGCATGGAGCCCTCTTCTCCCTCTGCCTCTCTCTCTCTCTCTCTCTCTCTCTCTCTCTCTATGTCTATCATGAATAATTTTTTTTAATCTTTAAAAATAAATAAATAAATATTGTTATTAATGTGTCATATATGTCTGGCCTAAGAAACACAACAAGCATAAAGACAGTTAGATTCACCCATGAACCCACTCGGAGGTAAACACTCCTAACACTGGTGCATACTCCACTGAGCTTTTCTTGATACACAAGCCACTTTTCTGAGGAATCTTTTTTTTTTAACTGAAGCACACATTTTCCCCCCTACGTTAGGTAAACAGATATACTTCTATGCTTTTTAATGGTTATGAATTTTTATTATGACATGTTTCTATATTTCATGTAGCAAACTGTTAGTAGGCTTATAGTTGCTTCTGATCCTTCCTCAGTGTAAACAGTGCAAGAAGTCCCTTTACTGTGAGCATCTTTGAACATTATCTGATTAATTCCTTCAGATTAATTCCTGGAAATGAAAGTCCTAGGTAGAAAGACATCTACATTTTCAAGGTCAGATGCATGTTGACAAATGGCCTCTACCAGACTCTTTATAAACTTTGAGTATTACCTCAAATGTAAGCCCTCAAGTCTGATTTAAGACTCAGAGATCTTATGCTCCTTTAGCAATAAAAGCTTTCCTTATGCCAAAATTTCAATCCACTTTGTAAAATTATCCACTAACAAAGATCAAGACCACAGGGTGTGAATTCGGTGGAGAAATCAAACAAATATGCAGATAATCCAATATAAGCAAACTTTTGTTTCTACAATTTCCTCTTTCCTAGCCGGCTCCAAAAAAACCCACTCCCCTCCCATGTCCAGCACAGCAGAGATCATCCCCCACACAGCTGCAGAGAGAAGAGGTCCTCAGAGCCTTGTGTCCTGAGACCTGCCAGACCTGTTTGAAAATTAGCCTGGTTGGGACCCCTGGCCAGCTCAATTGGTAGAGCATGCAAATCTTGATCTTGGGGTCGTGAGTTCAAGTCCCACGTTGGGGGTAGAGTGTACTTAAAAAAAAATTAGCCTGGTAACACCCATCAAACAAGATCATGGGGAGAATTGGACAACACTAAACTTTCTCCCAGCAAATAGAAACAGTGAAGAAATTCCCCCAAACTTGTGTATTCTGAAATCCTCCTATCCTTTGGAAATCCTCCCAGCCTTCTCAAAGAACAGCCTTTCCCAAATGACAGAGAAGACTCATTGTCTCCTCTTTCTTGTGACTCCTGTAGACTCAAAGACAAACCCCTAATTCCCTGTGACCTGGCCAGACTCCAACCCCCTTTCCCAGCCTTCTGTTCTTTTTGCAATAAGTGACTGGCTGAACAATTTGCCCATCCCTCAAAACTAGCTAGATACAGAGAGAAACATTTCCTGTTCAGATGACTAACTGAGACGAGAATGCCCCTGATCACAAAAATAACCCAACTATAACATGGCTCCATCTATAACTTACCTACTCCTCCCTAGAAAAGTCGAAGACAAAACTACTTTGCCTCATGAGATACTAGAATCTTCGGGTCTGGAGAGAGTTCTCCCTGTTGCAATAGCCTGAAAAAATCAATGTATTTACTTGTTTGGTTCTGTGTTTTGTGGGGATTTTTTGGCTTTGGCACACCCCTCTTAAATCAGAGCGCAATACTCTTCCTCTCCTAGAAGGTACCAGCTGGAGAGTTCATAGGACCCCACACACACACAGTGGAAAAGCTGGGGTCCATCTGATCCCAGCTGAGATTCTGCTCTGAGATCAGAGCCCATGTCTCTGCCCACTTCCTTTCTTCAAGGCATGGCTCTCACTCCTACACATCGGGATGTGTAGGCTCCATCTACATTTCCTGGTCAATCTAGTTGTCCTCTGGTTGGAGAGAAGTGTGAAGGGGGCAGAGAATGCCCCTGGAGAGTAAGGGTGAGCGGGCTTTGGGAGAGAATGCACTTGCAGGTCATAAAGGAGCCAGAGACCTTGGGGCATGGCCCCCTGTGCTCACCCTGGAGGCTGTCTGGCCACCCACACCTGAGGCTAGTTCTAAAGGAGGTCTAATTCTGGAGACTGGCCAAAAGAGCAGGAAGGGTTAAGGGGATGGGACACAGGGTACCTAGGGATACCTTGGCAGAGGGGACCTCTCACTCACACATTCATTCAACAAACTGCAATTGAACTTACTCAATTGAGTGTCACGGGTATTTCTGGAACGAAGGAATGACAAAGGACTGGATGCCAGGAAGAGACAGGGAGAAGATAAGATAGAACCCAGGCACACCCAGAACTCACCTCTAGGGAAGGAGCTTAAAATGCAAAACTACTATAATGCAGGATTGTGCATAAGAGGCGCCATGAAATTCTGTGGAAGTGAAGTAAAAAGGCAAGTCACTTGTGGCAGGACTGCAGCACCCTTCTAGGTCCAAGGAGCCTTGGTGTAAATGGGAAGAAAGAGTCTGCCTTGAAAAAAAAAAATCAGTTCCCTGGGCCCGGGGCTTGGCAAAGAGGGAGCTGGCTTTTAACACCACCCTCTCCTCAGTGAAGGGCCCTCAAACCCTCACCTGGGCACCATAATGCCAGATTCTCCATGGGGGGCTTCATTGGAGTAGGTGGCATTTGAGTCTGCAGAAAAGACAAGCAGGTGGAGAGGGCGAGGTGGACGGCAAGGGGGGTGTTGAGAGCAGAGGGTGGGATAATCCAGCCAGATGGGTTGGTGTAACAGCATCCTGGGGATGGGCATTGAGGGGCCCCCACTGGAAGCACAGAGTCTGCTGGAGCCACCCCCTGGGAGGTCACACCTTGGGAACCCTCTGGGTGAGTGCTCCCAGGTCACACACCCAGACCTGCCCAGCAAGGCAGTCTAGCAGCTTGAAGAGCTCAGGTTTGAGAATGATTATGGACTGAATTATGACACCCCCACCCTCTGCCCCAGATTTCATAAACTGAAGACCTACCTAATCCGAGCACCTGAATATGATTGTATTTGGAGACAAAGCCTTTAAAAAGGTCAGAAGGTTGATTGAGGTCGTAGGGTGGGGCCCTAATCCAATCTGGCAGCCGCCCTTAAACGAGTAAGAAGGGACAGCAGGGGTGTGTATGCACAGAGGAAAAATTTAGTGAGGACACAATGAGAATGCAGGCATGTGCAGGGCTAGGGGAGAGGCCTCGGAGGAAACCAGCCCCACTCACACCTTGATCTTGGACTTGCGGCCTCCAGAACTGTGGGGAGCAGTTGCTATGGTTTAAACCACCCAGTCTAAAGTGTTAGTGTCACAGCAGACTGCGCTGCCAAAGACAGGAGTGGACATCAGACTCCAAGTCCCCTCACTGTGTCCCAGGTGAGTCCCTCAGCCTCTCTGGGCCTCTCCTGATCTGATGTGTAAAACAAAGGGAAAGCCACATTCCTCCCTGCACAGCACGGAAGGGGAAATGAAATTATGTGTGTGGAATGGACGTCTAGTAAGCATGCAGAGGTTTGAAGAAGAGTGTCATTTCTAAAAAAAAAATAAAAAAAAAAATTAAAAAAAAAAAGTGTCATTTCTACAGTGCGATGCACGCCCGTAGGGGGGTGGGCGGGGGCTGGGATGGTGGTGGAAAGACCAGAACTGAGGCCACAGCTGACAATACTGCGTGGTGCATTTAAAAGTGGCTAAAAGTCCTTAGGAGTTCTCATCACAAGAACTACAGGTGATGGTAGATGTTAATTAAACTTACTGTAGTGATCATTTCATAATAGATACATGTATCAAACTGTTAGGTTGCACACTTAAAAATAATACGACGTTATACGTCAGTCATAACTCAATGAAAATCCTGGGTGGCTCAGTGGTTGAGCGTCTGCCTTCAGGCGTGATCCCTCTGTCTCTGCCTCTCTGTCTCTCATGGGTAAATAACTAAAAGCTTTAATAAATAAATAAATATAAAAGATAAGCACTAGATCAGAGGCAGAAAAAATAAGAATTTCTTTTTACATTTATGCTACCCATTCTTCTTGCATTTCTATTTTCATATATGGTTTTCATAAACAACATCTAAGGTACATAAGTATTTCTACATTATGAAAAAGATCACCCTTGTACATTTCCACTCTGTACCTGGTATTAATGTGCATCATGCATAAATGCAGAGCTATATTATGTAATATATGAATAAACAGATTTACATATCCAGGGGTAGAGTAGCACACCTCTCCTTATCTAAGGGGATACGTTCCAAGACCACCAGTGAATGCCTGAAACCACAGATGGTACCAAACCCTATATATACTGACTTTCTTATACATATATACCCATGGTAAAGTTTAATTTCTAAAGTAGGCACAGTAAGAGATTAACAACAATGATTAGCAATAAAACAGAATAATCATAACAATATACTGTAAAAAAAAAACTATACGGATGTGGTCTCTCTCTCAAAATACCTTATTTTTTTAAGATTTGATTTATTTATTCATGAGAGACACATAGAGAGAGGCAAAGACATAGGCAGAGGGAGAAGGAGGCTCCCTGTGGGGAGCCTGATGCAGGATTCAATCCCAGGACCCCAGGATCATGACCTGAGCCAAAGGCAGATGCTCAACCACTGAGCCACCCCGGTGCCCTCAAAATACCTTATTGTACTGTTTCACCCTCCTTGTGATGATACGAGATGTCAAAATGCCTACCTGACAAGACAGAGAGAGGTGAATGACATAGGCACTGTGCCGGAGCATGAAGCCACTACAGACCTTCTGACACTAGGTCAGACGGGCCAGAAGGGTCATCTGCTTCCAGTTGACTGCAAGTGTCTGAAGCCACAGAAAGCAAAATTGTGGACGGGGAGGACTATTGCGTGTGATTTTTTAAATGCACCGGTAGAAATATGCAATCAAAAAAAATCCTTGGAGGCTCATTTAGATCATAACAACATTCCAACAATATTTCTTCGCACCCTTGGATGGGCCAGGGTCAGAAGGCAGTGTTTACAAACAAGGGTGAGGAGGAGGGCAAACGCGGTCAGATGCCATCAGGAAGCTGGAGGTCAGTGTCACCCGTGCCCCGCCAGCCTCCTGGACAAGTGTGGAGACCTTTGAGATGGGGGTTCTTGTTCATCACAAGAACTACAGGTGATGGTAGATGTTAATTAAACTTACTGTAGTGATCATTTCATAATAGATACATGTATCAAACTGTTAGGTTGCACACTTAAAAATAATACGACGTTATATGTCAGTCATAACTCAATAAAAATCCTGGGTGGCTGGGTGGCTCAGTTGTGTTCACCATCTCCATGAGAGCCTCTGTGACATTCTGCCAACAACCGAAGACCTCCAGGCACCGAACAAGCCTCCAGAGATGGACTCCAACAGACATTGACACGAATGTCATTGTTCAGATGGTCCCCTTTCGTGGTTATAATGGCAGGAAAGCTGTGAATAGTGGACAAGGGGACTTGCAGCTGACATACTCAGCGCATGTGAGGCTCCCTTTGGGATGTCCCCTAGATGACTGGAAACACTTGGATGGGGGTCGGGGAGGCTAACGTTCCCGCTCGGGGAGATGAGTGGTTCAGAGCCTCTGTCATTTGGCCATAAGTGTAAGTGTAGTCTTATTTTGCAGTCACAGACCAAGGGACAGGTGAGCCCCAGTGGCATGAGTCCCATGTTCAATCCCAGATTCAGTCCACTGAATCTCTGCTTTCTGGAGCTGAGAGGGTTCATTGCTTAGAACCCACATGATGAGAGAGTCCAAGGAAACCCCAGAGTGAACTACGAAGAGGTAGGGAATGCACAGGTGGGGGTGCACAGACCCTGAGGGAGGTTTCATCCTTGAAGGTGGGTGGGACCTGAGAAACAATCAAAGCAGCAGGTCCAAGAGGTTGCAGTGTTGGGTTGTGTTCAGAGAGCATTGCCCAGACTTTGGTTTCCGGCACACTTGGTTTAAATTCCTATCTGTGTACCTTGAACAAGTCACAGTGTCTCTGAGTCTCAGCTGTTCCATCGGTAAGACCGGGAATATTCTCTTCCTCAGGGCAAATACGGAGAGAGATCTGTTTATCCAACCCCTCCTTGACCTCCAACCCCTCCATAACCTTCCTCTGATGACTGATATTCTGAGTGCCCCATCTCCACAGCTCCAGAAAGACCTCAGAGCATAATCCCAATAGTAACCTCAGTGCCATGATTCCTCCTCCCACAAACTGTAGCCAGTGGGATAGAGCTGGGGAAGTGGGGAACAGCTGCTACTGAGGCCCTTCTTCCAGCATGTTCTCATTTTGCATCTGGCCAACAGCTTCCCCATGCCTGCCCAGGCAACAGCAGCCTGAGAAGCTGTTTCCAGCCTGAGAAGAAAGACCCATGAAAGGACCAGCTTTGCCATGAGCAACCCCAGACTCCCCCGCCTGGGGGGTACCCAAGGATGCCCCTCTTTCCCTGAGCAGCAAGGCCAGGCAGCTCTGCACGTCCTCCTAGGAGCCAGCTGGAGGTTGAGAGCAACACGGTTCTCTCAGCCTCTGTTCCCTGCCTTCCCTCCCTGAGGACCCTGGCCCCCTTCCCTTGTTTTCCTCCTGTTTCACCTCCACTCCTTCTGGCTTCATTGCCACCACCGGGGCTTACCTTTGATGGAAGATTTCAGTCCCTCTCCCCAGCCAGGCCCTGCAGTGGAAGGAGCACTGGACAGATCTCCAGCACAGCTTCCAGAGCATTTGCGTAAGACTTGCCTGGAAGGACATCTCTCCTAAATGGGTCACAGACCCTGGGAGCCAGGCATTGTTTTCCACTTCGTGGAAAGGAAAAGGAAGATGCATCCAATCCAGCATGGTTAGTGAACATCTCTCCTCCATGCTAGGCCCTGGAAACAGTCTGCCTTAGCGTGGGCTGCCTTAGCTTGGGCTGCCACAATGACCTGCTGCAGACCGGGAGACTTATTTCTCATGGTTCCAGAGGCTGAAAGTCCAATATCAAAGGGCCAGAGGGTTGGTTTCCTCTGAGGCCCTTATCCTTGACTTGCCTTCAGCCACTTCCTTGCTGCCTCCTCACATGAGTGAACCATTCTCTCTGCATGATGATCCCTTGTGTCTCTTCCTCTTCTTTAAGGACACCAGTCATACTGGATTAGGGTCCAGCCTAATAGCCTCATTGTAACTTTATCACCTCTTTCAAGACCTCATTCTCATATATGACTACATTCTGAGGTGCTGGGGATTGACGCTGAGGTGCTTCAATATAGGAATTTGCAGAGGATATAATCAGCCCCTAACATTGCATAAGCAAGAAACAGTCCCTGTTCCCCTGGGAGCGCAAAGAGGGGTTAAGTGGCCCTATAATCTAAGGCTGTTCTTCAAATATCTCATAGGCTCCCTGAAGTATAGAAAAGGTAAAACTTCTGGTGGCTCTGGCTGCAGAAGCAAGGGCAGGAACCACGCCTCATCCCAGGACCTCCAGGGAGTTCCCAAACTCTGTGCACGGCTAACAGTGAGATCCTGAAAAGTAATAAGAGCTAGCATTCTTAAGCACTGAGAACGGGCCAGGTGCCCTTCTAAAAGCAAGAGTACATTAACTCTCATAACAAACCCATGAGGATCTATCCTCCCCCTTTACAGAGGAGAAAGTCACTTCCCTCCTACATGCCAGTATACCTGATTACAGCTGCCATCAAATCTGGTGACAGTGATAGTGGTGGAGATGCTGTAAAACGTAGTATTTCAACATCCTGCCGCTAATGTCCTCTGAACAGTTTCCTATCTTCAGGCATTTTACCAGTCCTATTAGAAGTGCTTTTTGTTGTAAGACATCTCTCATCTTTAGAAGGAAATGAGATGTGAATTATGAAGGAATTAACCCTTTCCTGTGCAGAACCCCTTTATTCAGCCATCCAGAGGAGCGGTTGACAGGATAAGAAAACGTTTGCTAAAGGCATGACCTAAGCCCTCAGTAAATGTTAGAAGAACACTGTGGGGCTTTTCAAACTGTCGGTTTTGGCTGTGACTTGGTGCCACCATATGCTCTCTGAGGCACCAAAGAGCGTGGATTTTCTGAGCTTTGGTTTCCTTATCTATAAAGTAAGGGATCCAATGGCATAGGGGAGGGGTGCCCACATTAAATGAAACCTAGAACACAGCAAGAGTTTAGTATGCATGAGTCCCCTTCTGTACCCTGATGTTCCTGGAGGGAACAGAGGGTATTGGCTGGTGTGGGGTCACTCCATCTGGGAAGCTTCCAATGTACTTTCCTGGCTGTGGGTAGAGGGCTGGGGACTCTGAAAGGTGGTCAGATTACCCCACCTGTGGGCACCCTGCTGGGGACAGAAACAGATCCCTCTGAAGGCACAATTAAGCATCATTTGCATTTCTTATAGAGAACAGATGCTCATTTCCATTGGGAAACGTTCCCATATGGCCTGGCCTTGTTGCAATTTCCATCAAGGGCTGGTCTTGAATTTTACAATTATAGGTGTCCGTTGGTCACTGCCAGAAAAGGAACTGAGTTTTCATTTGGCCCCAGAGTTCCTTTGTTTGTCTCAGACAGGAGGGAAGCCAGCCCTCTCAGGCCAGACGTGCCTGCCAGCTCTCCCTGAAGTTCTCACTGGGGGAAGGGACGGGCTCTGCGCTCCAAACCCTGCAGCACAGTCTCTCTTCTGCACTTGAAATCCCACCTGGGGAAGGCTGCATCTGCAAGTAACCACAAGCAACACTTTGCCCGCCTCCCGGCAGTCCCGGTGCTTTCCTACTTCCCAAGAACTGTTCCCCCAACTGCCAAGACACCCAGCTGGGCTTCACTGGTGAGAACTAAACCTTGGGTGTGCCGTGCGTGCTTTTCCAACGGTGGCCATAGGAGGGCGCCCGTTCCCCTCCTGTCCCATACAATCCCGCAGTCCCTGGAAGCGGCCAGATGGTGCCAACTGTTGTGCCCCCGGGGTCATGCCCTACATTCGGGACTGGCCTGCCCACCTATAGCATCACAGGTTCCCCCTGAGCTCTGTCCTTCATCACATGGTTGTCTCCGTGTCCCTTTCCCTCAGGACCTGGATGAGCTCTGAATCTATTCACTGGCTGTGCAACCTGAGTATACAACTCACCCTCTCTGAAACTTAGACTCCTTAAGTGTAAATTGGGGATGATAACACCCACATTGTTCGCTGCTAGGATGATTCCATGAGAACAAATTTTCTATTTGTTTCTATTTCTTTTCTAGTCTCCCTCCCCTTCACTGGGTGACAGGAAAGCTCCAAGATGGGATGAAGCCTGGGACAAGTTTCCCACCCCTCACACCACCACCACCACCAAGTGATCAACCCCACAGATCATGAGAAAACTGAGCTGAGATCCCCCACTGTAAAGACTGGATTTGAAGAAGGATCACTTCCTGCTGCCAGGACCCAATGGCTTTGCACAGGTTGACCTACCAAGACCTGGGTACCATGTTGGTGGTTCATTTAGAGACGTAGCACCTGGATGGAGGCCACAAAAATTTGGTGGATCTTTGCATTTAGCAGTTGTTTAACACGTGATTTTATGGGGTTAAACCAACTGCCCTGCTCAGAACCACCCTTTTCCCAGCTAAAAAGGTAGTAAACAGGATATTTTGCTGTGGGACCTACAGGGATGGCATCTCAGGGGCCCTAGCCAAGAAAATGAGCTGGCGTCATCTTGAAGCCTGGTGCATGGGTTCACAGCAATGAAGCACGTCTGTTCTTTTACAAGTCTCTTAAAACCACCTTTCAAACAGCCACTCCCAAGGTTATGGAGCCCATCAGGAAGGCTGCACTGAATTTTGCCCTTTGTGCTGCTGACGTCAGAGGGACAGTGGGCAGATCAGAACATTGGTGGGATGCTACATTCTGGCACTTCCTGACAGACTTTGCCTACCACACATGGATGGGTGTTTAGTAATGATCTAAAAAGTCTGGTGGAAAGAGCCCCGGAGTCATTTGGGATTTTGGAAACATAAGTTTGCCAAGTGTAGCTGACGTTGCTGGTTGCCCACTCAGCATGCATTTCTCACCCACCCTTCTTTCCTCTTAATTCAGAACAGGCATCTGCCCTCCTTCACTCAGCCTTGGGCTTCTATGAGAGTTCATTTCAGCCAGGCTGAGGGGTGAGTCCTGATAAGTCTCAATCATGGGTTCCCAAAACTCTTGTTGGTGATGGATTTGGATATGGGCACATGTCATATTTCTGGCCAAAAAGACAAGGGGGAAGTCTGCTGGCAGACTCCTGGGAAAGTATTCCTTGCCCTTAAAAAGAGACCTAAACAAGATATAGCCTCTTCCTGCCTCGGGACCTTGTGACTCAGTATGATGTCTAGACCTGCATCAGCCACCTTGTGACCACACAGGACTCTAGTCTAAGAGTGGTTCAGGGACATAGCGAAGTGCAGAGCCCAGAGACTCACAGAGAAGCAGACACCTGGAGCCCCGTGACCCCTGGGTTTATCCTGTCGATGACCTTCCTATAAAGTTGAATTGAGATTGGCCATGCAGGCACCCTCAAGATACACCATGTATGCTGGGTCAGCTCTTTCTGGGACTCATTTTCTACAACATATAAAAACAGTTTGCTTTTCTCAAGCTACCCTAGGAAGTGTTCTACCCTGGAAAGAACACTTCCACGGGGGATAAATATGGTGCCCATCCATACTGGGGCATATAGAAAAAGATCTTATTACTTATGGTGCCAACTAATAGAATTGTAACATAGGGTTCTGTATTATTTTATACATATTAAAAATTCCCTTGGTTGCATTTGTGGTCACCCAACTCAAACTAGGCAACCATACAAATGAGAATTAATTATAAGGATATGGGCCTGTGTCCCCGGACTCAAAGCTTAGAGCGTGATTTGGTTTTAAGAACACATTCAAATCCAGGTTCCAGATACCACCAGACCACCCTCTCTGTACTGTGTTGAATAGTGTCCCCCAAACTTTGTGTCTAGCTGGAATCTCAGATGACTTTATCTGGAAACAGGGTCTTTGCAGAAGTGATCAGTTAAATTAAGTCATTCTGGATTAGGGAGGGCTTTCAATGCAATGACTGGTACCTTTATAAGAAGACATGATGAGAGGCACCTGGGTGGCTCAGTTGGTTAAGCACCAACTCTTAGTGTAGGCTCAGGTCATGATTTCATGGGTCGTGAGATGGAGCCCTGAGTCTGGCTCTGTGCTCAGAGAGGTGTCTGCTTGAGATTCTCTTTCTCCCTCTCCTCTGCCCCTCCCCCTGCTTGTAGGCTCTCTCTCTCTAAAAATAACTTTTAAAAATATTTTTTAAGAAAAGAAAAAGAAGACATACAGAAAGACATAGAAGTGATGTGAAGACCCACAGGGAGGGAGAATGCCACATGATGGCAGAGGGAGAAATACTGAAGTGGTATGTCCAGGAGGCAAGAAATGCCAAGGATTGCCAACAGCCACCAGAAGCTAGAACAGAGGCAAGGAGGGACCCTCCCTTCAAGCCTTCAGAAGAAATATGGCCCTACCAACATCTTGATTTCAGGCTTCTAACCTCCACAACTGTAAGAGGGTACATTTCTTTTGTTTTAAGCTCCTAAGTTTGTGGTAATTTGTTAGGGCAGCCCCAGGAAACTATTCTATATGCCTTCTACTCCTCTGGTGATATGGGCTTCTCTTTTCCCTCTGCCTACAGACCAACCCCTGTCCTCCTTAATGTTGCTGCCATGTAGCTACATACCACATAGCTGCCAACAGCTTGCAGATTTGACACTTGTTGATCAGGCTTGGAGAAAGAGAGGTAGTACTCTCTGCCTCCCAAATTGAATTTCTCTGAGAAAAAACTCAAATTGGCCCAGCGTACCTTGGCACAATGTTAAGGACATAATTTGGTTTTCCTTACCTGGTGCTGTCTGCTAAGAATAGTGAATAGAAAGCATTCAGCTCTGTGCAAAGGGGATATACAAGAAGTGGCCAAATGAAATTGTGCTCTTGCTTCAATCTTGATCTCTGCAGACATTTCCCAGTTACAGTGGGGAAACTGAGGAAGGTTATCAGAGGTTCAAGGGTGAATCAACTTTGTCCAACTTCATTGTTTCTGGCAAAGACAAAAATCACATGATAAAAACTGAGGAGATCCAGATAGAGAAACACCCAGAATACATCCACTTCTGTCTTAGAAATTCTCAGCTACATCTGCATAGAAATGGCTAAAGGAAGTGCTCAGAGGCTGGCCAGTAAATATTTCTATAGGGAGAATGTCTGTGATGTGCTGAGAGGTAAGAAAGTTTTAGCAACTTCTTGGCCATCTTCCTGGACCACTGAGTAATAACCCATGTTGATGATGGCTCATAAAATCCCTCTATACAAATTTCATGATTTTGACTATAGAACCATTACCACAAACTTCCCTTTCTGGCAACCCACATTGCTTATAAATAATGGGTGTGGGACCTTGGTTACTGAAGGGGAGATTTGAGATGGGACTGAGAACTACCCTAAGCCTTTTTGAAAACTCCAGTTATTTCCCAGGTATGCTCCTGCATAATCAGTGTGGTTTCTAAAAGATATTCTAAGTCGCTTCCTCTGGCAAAGAAAGTTCCTTTGGTGGGATCTCTCAAGCAGCCTACAGGAGTCAGTTTCAGCCTTTCCCATGCAGACCAATTCTGAGAGAAAACGGACGCCTTCCTGTCAATAATTGCCCCAATGCACTGCTACAATGTGGCCAAGATAATGTGGTAAAAACCTACCGAAATAACAATAGTTTTCCCCATAAAATGCATCCTTCGTGGGCAGATAATTCATATTCATTAGTGAATAGTTTACATTCTTTGGGCAGCTTCTCTCTTGGTCACTCCCTCAACACCAAGTTTAAGACACAATCTGATCTCAAATCACACAGGCAGTAACTGTGAGATTTCATCCTGTCTTCCAAAGAGAATGAGAGAATGAATGAATCCTCCCTGGATTCCAGCATCCTATAGAGTTGAGAGAACCCACACGGAGACTGAGTATCCAGCGTAGAGGGGTAGGGGCTGGGGATCAGCATTCACTATTGCTCTTCAAGGATTTTTAAACAGAGTATTGTCATTAGGACAGAAGGAAAGAGTCCCACGATCTGCAAAACAGTACTATAATTCAACATATGGGCTTGCTCTTAGAAGAGTCCCCAGAAAGCAAGAAGACTGCATGTTGAAAGGATTTAAGATGCTAATTATCCATGTGAAGCACTTAGCACAGCACCTGACACATGAAAGGCGTTCAATAAATATCAACTGTTCTTATGATGTGAATTGGTGATGGAACTTCTTTCTTAACATCTGTGATAATTGCTGGGGTTTCCATGTCGGGTTGTGTGCAGTTTAATCTCTAGATGACAGTATTCTTGGGTGGAAGCAGCTGGTATCTAATAGCCATCAGGTGTGGCCAAACAGAGCTCCAGACCCATGAGGTGGAGCCACCACAGCAATGCATAGTGGCTGCCTTCACAGAATCTACTAGCCTCTCCTGGGAAGCCGAAAGCTTGCTTCACACCCCCCATACCCCCACCCCTCCCACCCACCCACCCAACCCCCCTCCAATGCTCTGAGTCCAAAGTCAAGGAATGTCCCTTTTTAGTAAACGTAACATGGTTCAGCAATGGCTACCATTTGTAAAGAAAAAAATACAGAAGAACATGAGTAGCCCTGGGAAGGCTTCGGGCACATGCTTTAAGTTTTAGTAGGTTCAGCAGAGACTGTGCATGCTTCTCCTTAAGAGCTGTGAGCCCTTGAGTTGGTAGTCATGGCAGCAGAAGTAAAAACAGGAAGTTCCATGGATTGTTTGTTTTTTCCTTTTATTCTCCACTTCTGGGTCTGACATATCTCAGTGATACCTGGCATCCTGAGTTAGCTCTGAGTGGTCTTCCTTTGTTGACCTCATCCTTGAAACAATGCTACCCTCTTGGAATCTCAGAAGGAGGGGTACGGTTAAAGCCTCAGGAAACTTTAGGAACTACAAGGATCCCCAAAAGTCTCCAAATACCAGTGATTGGCATCTATTGATCCACTTGGGCAAAGTCAAATATTGCAATACCTGCCTCCTCCTAACAAAGACAAGAGGTTGCTCACTCAGCCCCAGGTGTCTGACACGGGTCCTGCCTTAATCTAGCATCTACAGATTTCCCCCAATGATGCCAGAATCTTCACACTCAAAGAATCCCAGCTCCTCTGTAGACTTTCTGCGGGAAACTTGAGAAGCCTCAGTTTCTTCATCTGTAAAATGGGAATAATGATTGTATCTATAAGATTGTTGTGAGGTGGAAAAATATGTGTTAAACCTTTAGCACAGCACTGGATAGATGGTAAGTGCCCAATGAGAGCACTGCTCTTTGAAAGTTTACATTATGCCACTTTACTTGTAAGAAAAACCTACATTGGCACCTGTTAACCAAAAGAAACCTAAAAAGAGTTTTATTTTTAGCAAAAAAATTAAAAAAAGCTGAAAAGCAAAAAAGATGTTCGGTGTTTGTTTTGCAGCTAGTGGCTATAGAGGCCATGCACACAGAGCAGGAGAGTGGCACCCCCAAGCCCCTTCCCCCAGAACTACACTCAGTGTGTCAGCCTCAACCTCCACAGCTTTGAACTGTGTCTATGAGTAGCTGTGCTTGATCTCAATTTATTTTGTGCAACTATTAGTAGGTTGTGTCCTAAGGTATCAGAAAAGACTAAGACGGGTTACTTTTTTGGGTCTGGGAACACTCAAAACGTTTTCCATATGAATTAATAGTAATTGCTTCTTTGCTTTATGCCATTTCAACTTACAAAAGGTTTCATAAGAACATTCTACTTTCAGATAGCGAGGGAGACCTATATATAGAAGAAGCAGAAAAAAACAATTACCAGGGCAAGTATTGTAGACCATTGAGTACCTTACAGTGACACTACTGGGGATAGATCAAGGATTCGTAATCTGAAATTCCTGGCTCCTTAGGGGAACTTACTTATATTTTATGTAAAATTGTATGTTTATGGGAATTTTCCTGGGAACAAGCCGTGAGCTTTCACCAGATTCCCAGATTCTCTGCTCTGGAAAAGGTTAAGACCACTGTGGTTTCTATTTCTTAAAAAGAAAGCCCCTCAGGGCACCTGGGTGGCTCAGTCAGTTAAATTTCTGCCTTCGGTTCAGGTTATGAACCCAGGGTCTTGGGATGGATAGAGCCCAGAGTCAGGCTTCCTGCTCCATGGGGAGCCTGCTTCTCCCTCTCCTCCCTGCTCCTGCTGTCTTGCTATCTCTTTTAAAAAATAAATAAAATCTTAAAAAAAAAAAAAAGAATTTCCCTCATCTTACACCCATGAGGATGGTTGCTACTAAAAAAAACCCAAAAACAAACAAACAGAAAATAGCAAATGTTGTTGTGTATGTAGAGAGATTGGAGTCCTTGTGGTGGTGATGTAAAATGGTGCGGCTGCTGTGGAAAACACTGTGACAGTTCCTCAAAACAGTAACACAGATTTACCACATGATCCAGCAATGCCACTTCTGAGTGCACACCCAAAAGAACTGGAAGGCAGGGTCTCAAAAAAATATCTGTACCCCATGCTCCTAACAGCACTATTCACAATAGCTAAAACATGAAAGCAACCCAACTGGCCATCAGTGGATGAGTAGATAAAACATAGTACATGCAAACAATAGAATATTATTCTATTGCTCTGCTCGGGCTGCCATTACAAAATATCATGGAATGGGTGGCTTCTACAACACTAATTTATTTTCTCATAGTTTTGGAGGGTAGAAGTCCAAGGTCAGGTTTCTAGCCAGTTCAGTTTCTGGTGAGAGCTCTCTTCCTGGCTTACAGACAGCCACCTTCTCCTTGTGTCTTCACGTGGCCTTCCCTCAGAGCTCATGCACATGCACACACACACACATCCACATGTGCATGCACACCCACACAGAGGCTGAGCTCTCTGGTGTCTCCTCTTATCAGATTACAGTCCTACCCTCATGATTTCATTTAACTTTAATTACTTTCTTACGCTAGATACGGCCACACTTGGGGTTAGGGTTTGATATACAAATCTTGACAGGACACACTCACTTCATAACAATTATTCATCCCTTAAAAGGAAGAAAATTCTGGGTTGTCTGGATGGCTCAGTTGGTTAAGCGTCTGACTTGGTTTTGACTCAGGTCATGATCTCAGGGTTGTGAGGTAGCCCCATGTCAGGCTCCGAACTGAGCATGGAGCCTGTTTAAGATTCTCTCTCTCCCTTTCCCTCTGCCCCTCCCCCTACCAGTGCACATGCTCACGCTCTCTCTCTCTCTCTTAAAAAAAAAATTAAAAGCAAGGAAATTCTGGCACAGGCAACAACATGCATGAATCTTGAGGACATTATGCTGGGTGAAATAAGCCAGTCCCAAAGACAAATACAGTATGATTGCACTTGTAGGAGGTAACTAGTAGTTAAATTCATAGAGATGGAAAGTAAAATGATGGTTGCCAGGGGCTGGGGTAGGGGAGTGGGAGAAAGAAATGGGGAGTTATGTAAAGGATACAAAGTCTCAGTTTTACAAGATGAAAGGAGTTTTGGAGATTGATTGCACAACAATGTGAATGCACTTAACACTGCTGAACTATACATTTAAAAACAGTTGAGGTGGTAAAGTTTATGTGTATTTTACTAAAATTAAAAAATACTAAACAAAGAAATAAAGCCCCATGGAAAGCATTGTTCAATTCTTGCCTCAGCTAGAGTACTGAGGAATAGAGCACATACCGGGATGGCTCCCCCGGCCTACACTGCACTGGGTAACCTGAACTGTCCGTGAATAATTGCAAGTGTGCACTCCCTCCCTCCTGCATGTATATTCCAGACAGCATTTCACAAAGCGGCATCAAATTTGGTTTCAGAAATGAAGACCAACATCACCCTATTGTCATTAAACTTGCTGAGTTTATTCCCCAAAAAGATACTTCACGTAGCTCGCACTGACACCTAACAAAGACCCTGTTGGTTATTTAGACACATTGGACCAAGTCTGTAAGAGAATCTGTGATGTCCTCACTGGGCTACTGGTTTCACATCAAGGAATGGCTGGAATTCACCCCACGAGACGTTTGACATGGAAGGTCCTCAGTGATCACTCAAACTTCCCTCTTGCTCTAAAACCTGGGGGAAACTGAGGACCAGAGAGGCTTAAGTGACTTGTTTATTAGAAATTGGAGGTAGAAAAAGAGATCAAACACAAGCCTTTGGAGACCAAGTGCAGACATATTTCCACTAAAACCGGCTGCCTCACGAAAATATAAGTGCCTCATGAGGGTCCAAGTCATCTCTGCTCAGAAACTGAGCCAATTTTCTCCGTATTGCTTCAGTCTTAATATATGCACTGTCAAAGAGAGCATATATAAAAATGAACATTGTTAGCGATGGTAATTAAATCCTGGACTCATCTCTACATTCCGCTGTAACAGCACGCATCACATCATTTTATAACTGTCTCTTTGCTGGCCCATCTCCCCTTCTTCCTCCCCCACACTGTAGATCCCCTGACAACGTTGATTGTCTTGTTCCCAGCACCTAGCACAGCACCTGATACAAGGCTACCCCTGCATGGATGGTAGTCAGGCCATTGATTGCACAAGTGAGGTATGCATCACCTATAATGATGAATATTCATTTCATACCTTAGTCTTAGAGGAAGCAAGGCGTCTGAGAAAACTTGTAGAGTAGGACCCCAGTGAATTGTCAGAGTATAAGAGAATTCTGTGGATGCCTTGCAGAGTTTTTTGTTCTGTTTCTTTATAATAAAATTAAAGCCTCATATGTACGTCAGGAAGCAGGATGGATGAATCCAATATTTTAGCATGTTGCAAATTTTAAGCATAAGATCTGCTCTATTTCCAGAATTAAGTCAGTTGTTCATTAATCCTTTATGTATCGAGAACTCGGGTGGCCCAGCCAAAGATATGCCATCTGGCAACCAAAAGCAATTTCAAAATAAGCTAACTCCTTCACTTATATTTTCCAAAAATCATGAAGCAGAGCTTAATTCATAGTCCAGAGAAGCCATTATTAGAAAGATCCTTTCCTGGGCATTTCCCTCACTTGCCTACCATTGCTTTAATACTCCCTTCCAGGGTGCCTGGGTGGCTCAGGTCATGATTCTAGGTCCTGAGATCAAGTCCCGCATCCAGCTCCCTGGTCAGCAGGGAGTCTGCGTCTCCCTCTCCCTCTGCCTGCCACTCCCTCTGCTTGTATTCTTTCTCTCTCTCTCTCTCAAATAAATAAATAAAATATTTTTAAAAAATACTCCCTTCCAGCACCCTTCTGGATCAAAATGGTGGGAAAACACCACAAGTGTATCTCCTCTCTAACCCCAAACCCAAACCTCCTCTCCACCCTTAACCTCTGCAACCTCAAGCCCATAAAATGGTACCAAATTAATTTAAAAGGTATGAGCCCTCAATAGAAAAGAGAGTAAGAGGTGGGACAAAAGCAGACACAAATAGCAGAGATGGTGAGCCCGTGGAGGGCTCATACAAGAGCAAATAGTGGGTGAACAGAAGTCCCAACCAAGAGAGAGCCAGCATCACCCTGAGAAAGGATTTTAGCCTGTCTTGCAGACAGAGAGAGAGACTTAGGATTCAGAAACGCTTGGTGGAAGGCTGAAATGGAAAATTGTAGAAGATGTACCTATAGAGCAAGTGGACTCACAGCCACCATCCCCTGGCCACCATACCTCACACACATGTGGAAACACAGATGCCTGGAAGCAGTACATATTCTCTCCAGGCAAACAATCAGAAAACTTCTCCTTAAAGCAACTGAATGTTCCAGGGAAAAGAACTCCATGTTCTGGCACCGACGGGCCCAGGATAATAGTCAACAGCCCTCCTGATCCCCCCAAGGAAGAGCCTTCCATTCGAAAAGCACCACCTATGAAATACAAAAGGGTGTACTTTCTATGAAGGGGAATTTAGCAATACAGAACAAAATCACACATGCATCTGTTCTCTGACCAGCAAGTCCACTTCCACGAATCCATCCAAATGCTATATACGCAAAAATATGCACAAGGCTATTCACTGCAACAGTGTTTTTTTTTCTTTTATTTAAATTCTGATTAGTTAACATAGAGTGTAATATTAGTTTTTAGGTGTTCAGTATAGTGATTCAACACTCCCATGCATCACCGGTGCTCATCACAAATGCCCTTCCTCATCCCCATCACCTGCTTCCCCATTCCCCTGCCTCCCCTCTGGTAACCATCAGTTTGTTCTCTAGAGTTAAGAGTCTGTTTCATGGTTTTCCTCTCTCTTTCTCCCTCTCTCCCTGTCTCTCTCTCTCTCTCTCTTTCCCTTTGCTCACTTGTTTTGTTTCTTAAATTCCACGTATGAATGAAATCATATGGAACTTGTCTTTCTCTGACTTACTTTGCTTACCATCATACACTCTAGCTTTGGATAAATACCTAAGAGTGTGATTGCTAGATTATAGGGTAGTTGTATTTTTAACTTTTTGAGGAAGCTCCATATTGTTTTCCACAATGGCTGCCCCAGTTTGCATTCCCACCAACAGTGCAAGAGGGTTCCCCTTTGTCAACATCCTCACCGATACCTGTTGTTTCTTGTGTTGTTGATTTTAGCCATTCTGACAGGTGTGAGATGAGATGTCATAGTTTTGATTTGTATTTCCCTGATGATTAGTGATGTTGAGCATCTTTTCATGTGACTGTTGGCCATCTAGATGTCTTCTTTGAAAACAATGTCTATTCATGTCTTTCTGCTCATTTTTAATTGAATTTTTCATTTTTGGGGTATTGAGTTGTATCCGTTCTTTATATATTCTTGTGAATATTAACCCTTTATGGGAAATGTCCTGGGCAAATATCTTCTCCCATTCAGTAGATTGCCTTTTAGTCTTATTGTTTCCTACACTGTGCAAAAGCTTTTTACTTTGATGAAGTCCCAATAGTTTTTTTTGTTTTTGTTTTGTTTTCTTTTATTGCATTTGTTTCCCTTGTCTCAGGAGACACATCCAGAAAGAAGTTGCTATGGCCAATGTCAAAGACATTACTGCCTGTGTCCTCTTTTAGGATTTTTATGGTTTCAAGTCTCACCTTTAGGTCTTTTTTTTTTTTTTTAAGATTTTATTCATTTATTTGACAGAGAGAAAGAGGGGGAGGGAGGGAGGGAGGGAAGGAGGGAGGGAGGAAGGGAAGAAACACAGGTAGGCAGAGTGGCAAGCAGAGGGAGAAGCAGACTCCCCACAGAGCAGGGAGTTCAATGAGGCACTCCATCCCAGGACCTTAGGTTCATGACCTGAGCCAAAGGCAGATGCTTAACTGACTGAGCCACCCAGGTGCCCCACATTTAGGTCTTTAATCCATTTTAAATGTATTTTTGTGTATGCTGTAAAAAAAAAAGTGGTCCAGTTTCATTCTTTTTGGGTGGAGCTGTCCAGTTTCCCCAACACCATTTGTTGAAGAGACTGTCTTTTCCCATTGGATGTTCTTCCTTGCTTTGTCAAAGATTAATTGACCATATAATTGTGCATTTATTTCTGGGTTTGCTCTTCTGTTCTATTGATCTATGTGTCTATTTTTGTGCTGGTACCAAACTGTCCTGATGACTACAGCTTTGTAATATAGCTTGAAGACCAGAATCATGATGCCTCCAGCTTTGCTTTGCTTTTTCAAGACCGCATTGGCTATTCAGGGTCTTTTGTGATTCCATACACATTTTAGGATTGTTTGTTTCTAGTTCTGTGAAAAAAGCTGTTGGTATTTTGCTAGAGATTGCATTAAAAGTGTAGATTGCTTTGGGTAGTAGAGGCATTTTAACAATATTTGTTCTTCCAATCTATGAGACAGAGAGTCTTTCCATTTGTTTGTGTCACCTTCAATTTCTTCCATCAGTTTTATAGTTTTCAGAGTACAGGTCTTCCACCTCTTAGGTTAGGTTTATTCCTAGGTATCTTATTGTTTTGGGTGCAATTGTCAATGGAATTGTTTCCATAATTTCTCTTCCTGCTGCCTTATTATTGATGTATAGAAATGAAAGAGATTTCTATAGGTTGATTTTGTATGCTGTGACTTCAATGAATTCGTTTATCAGTTCTGGCAGTTTCTTGGTGTAGTATTCCGGGTTTTTGCAACTGTATTTATAATAGTGAGAGACAGGGCCCAAATGTCATCAGTACAAATGGGTTGAAAAAACATTGGGACATCAGAAGACAGCAAGGCTCTGCAATTTTAAAAAGAAACAAAGCAGGCATCTATAGACTGAGTCTGTCTCCATGATACATTGTTAATAGGAGAAGAAAAAGCAAAGCACAGAACATTGCTTACAGTAAGTTACATTTTGTGTAAGAAGGGAGGAAATAGGAATATAAAAACATATACTTTTTACATAATGGAAGAATAAAACAAAACCAATTTTTTGAAAGATTTTATTTATTTACTTGAGAGAGAGAGCATGAGCAGAAGCAAAGGGAGAGAGAAAGGGAGAAGCAGACTCCCTGTGGAGCAGGGAGCCCCACACTGGGCTCCATTCCAGGACCCCAACAACATGACCTGAGCTGAAGTCAGATACTTAACCAACTCAGCCACTCAGGTGCCCCCAAACAAAGCCAATTAAAAAAAAAAAACTTGCCTAAATGCTTACCTAAAACCAAATCTTTAACATGCTCACTTAAAAAACAGAGATTAACAGACTCAATAAAAAAGCAAGACCTAACAATATGTTCTTTACAAAAAAACAAAAACATAAAGATGAAGGCAAGTTGAAAGGAAAAGGTTGAGGCAAGACCTATAATACAAGGCTAAGCATAAGCAAGCTGATGTGACCCTAAAAATAACAGGAAAGTCAACTTCAAGAGACAGAGTATTACAGGAGATCAGGCAAGGCATTTCATTACAATAAGAGGGTCAGTTCAAACATAAGCTTGCACGCACCTTATAACCTAGCTCCCAGATACACAAACGAAATTTGACAGAACTGATTTTCAGAAGAGTTGAAAAGGCTAAGTCTCTTGTTTTATCACTTCCAGAACGTACCTACAGTTGACAGCTGGCTGCCTTGAGTTACTTTTTTAAAGCTCCCCGTGTCATTACCAATAGCTAGCACGATCCACGTGTTTATCGTTGTCCCCCAGCATCCGAGTCCCCTAGCTACTGCATCAACAAATGCCCGACTTTCCCTCCACCCTTCTCCCCCCACACCTTATCCAAGTTAACCACAGGCAAAAAGCTTCACAATTATGATGCCACTGCATGCCAGGTGTTATGACACCCCTTATCACCAACAATGGGGTCCTTAAGGCTTCAGTTGGGGAGTAATCCTGTCGGCTTTCAGGGGTCACACCTGTTCTCACCTATCTCAGTCTGAGTCTCCCAGACAGCCAAGCCTGAGGCTATCTCAAGGAGCTGGAGTTTGGTGGAGGGTGATTGGGAGGAGGGGAAGAGGGAGTGAGACAGGGAAGGGGGGGAGAGCCATTAAGAGGGTGCAGTGCCAGCTGGCCATCGCCTTATTGTGCATGGTCCTGTGGGACCATCTGTTTCTCAGCACGATCTGTCTAGGACGGAAGGGGAGCAAATTTGATCAACTGGCTCCCACGTCCATTGTCAAAGCTTGGCCCTGGGGTTGCACCCTGTGGGGACCCATGATGTCTGCCACTTTAGCAACAGCAGGAAGCCCTCTGGGCATGAGGAAAGAATCACACAGCATGGACACAAAAGAAGATGCTTTCAAGGCATGTAGGACGGTGGTCAGAGTCCATGAAAAGATGCCTCTAGCAGCAACAGCTAGAACAAGACATCTGAGGCCAAGAATCCAGATGGTACATAGGAGGGATCTGATACAGAGTATGTACAAAACCTACACCAAATGGTACATTTAAATATGAAATGTTGAATGCTTTTCCCTCAAGTTGGAAAGAAAACAAAGTTGCCTATGAGCACCATTTCTATCAACAATGTACCCAGGGTCAAAGGGAGTTCAGTAAAGTAAGAGTACAAAATAGGAGTTACAAGGACTGGAAAAGAGGAAATAAAGCTGTTAATTACTCACAGAGAATATGATAATGTGCTTAGAAAATTCAAAAGAATCTATACCCTAATAGAATTAATAAATGAATTTATTAGGAACCAGGGGGAAAAAGTCACTTTACAAATCAATTGTATTTCCACATAGGAGCAACACATTGATAGCAAGTGAAATCTTAAAATAAATGCCATTTACAATGGCAACAAAATCATCAAACATTGCCCAGCTCTGGAGCCCATGGATGTACGATAAACAGCTCAAGGATGACTATTTTAAAAAGTGAAAACAAAACAAAACAAATATTCAAGGCTCTGGAGCTGTAAATTTCTACTTCCTTTTCACTTTTTTTTCATGTTGTAAGTCTCTCCCCATCCAGGTCCCATCTACCTTAGTGTCTCTCCCTGGGAGGTGTGATTATAAAGGTAATAAAACCTGTCCTGTTGCTTGAAAGAAAAATAATTAATGATAGAAATAATGCCACAACACTGCTTCTGAAGGTCTCCGGGGGAAGCCAAGCATGCTCCATGAATGGGATTGGACACACTGACTGCACACAGAACCCAGAATCAGAAAGAATTAAGAAATTTTACAAACTTAATGGTGGAGCTGGACACTGAAAGTCTCTGGTTCCCCTTTCCTTCAATGTCGACTTGGTGAAAATCAAATCTGCTTGACAGCTTTGTCAGTCAAAAGGCAGAAGGCTCTTTCTCACCTTCAGGAGAAGAAAGCTGTGTATCTTCCCAGGGATTTTGGAAAACATCCCCGGGGGGTTGGATGGAAGCTATTTAAGTACTATCACCCACGGTCATACCCAAAGCCCCAGCACCTTGCCTCCCACCCTCCATTCATTTTGCCAACTGCTCCGTTTTATTTGTTTGGCTAAAATAGGCCTTCTCAGATTGGTGTTCCAACCATAGATGGCACATTTTCCCACGGTCTGCCAGGACATTCTTTGGCTTCAGAAGCCTGTATTGGTTGGCATGTTGCACTCCAGGGTCTTTTACCCACAGGGCACTTTGGTTTGAGTGACTAAAGTTGACAAGCTTTTAAAGGATCTACTTTGATGTTAGAAGCCAGGGGAAACACATGGATTCTAAATATATAAAAAAAATCAATACAAATACATATTTAAACATCTATAAAATGTAACACTAGGCAGCTAATCAATTGCGACTCCAGTCCGCTCTTCCTTGGTTTTGTAGGAACTGCATTCAGCATGGCTCAGGGGTGCATTTCAATATGGGTTTGGGGGTGGTGCAGTCTCTAAAATGGGGAGCACTCATGCCCTTACCAAGTCTTATATGGCCCTCCAGAATTCCCAGCATGAGCTGACAGATTAGGACACCTTTTGGGAGTTTCACAGGGTGACGATTAGATGAGATCACAGAAATAAAAATATTTTGAAAGAACGAGAAGTATCTGCACAAATGCCAATAAATGTTTTTAAGGTTCTTTGAGGACCTCTTCTATCATTCTTTACCTTCTCCTTTTTCAATACCCGAGAACAAGTCACGGTTCCCTAGAGACACTTCCACCCCCACCACCTACTCTGGTTTCTCTGCTCACCAATCCCACTCTAAATCTGCCACCAGGGTCCAGACAAATCTCAAGCAAGAGAAAATTTTCTGTCATTTCTTGCACCCCATGGAAATTTGATTTTGCTAAGGCTGGCACATGGTGCCACACTACTCCCCAAGAGCAGAAACAATTGATTAAGGATGCATGTCCTCCCCTCCCTTGTCATCTGACCCACTGGATCCCTTCCCTATAGGTATACCCCCTACAATGTCCCTGGAATATTAAGCTCTCAGTTTTCTCCATGAATGAGGAAAAGGGATTTTTCTGTCTGTCTTCCCCCCTATCTTTTTCTTTTGAAAGCTCCTTTTACCCAAATCAGTATACTCTCTCATTACTGTTAATTCCTGGGCAGAGGATGGTAATGACTACTAAGATACTAATTATTGACTGAACTTATAGTCTGTTGATGGTGCAGCCATGAGTAGTAGAGCTGTTTTAAGGCAACACCAGACCACACTTTATATTTGGTATTTTTCTAGCCATCATTTGGACTTTAGAATCCATATTCATAATCTCTAGCGTTTATTAGAGGACAAGGTGATTTTTTTTTTAGATTTTATTTATTTATTCGTGAGAGATACAGAGAAAGAGGTAGAGACATGGGCAAAGGGAGAAGCAGGCTCCATGCAGACAGCCTGATGTGGGACTCAATCCCAGAACTCCAAGATCATGAACTGAGCCAAAGGCAGATGCTCAACCACTGAGCACCAGGTGCCCCTAGAGGATAGTGTGATTAATCAAAGTTTTGCTTATGATAAAAACAAACAAACAAACAAACAAACACACTTCCTTAGAGTGTTAGAAGACTTTGAGTCAGGAAGAAACCAACGGGTACTCTTGGAGGAAATAGATTTCCCCACACTTCGTATCATCTTCTGTGGAGCTACAGATATAAATAGGTTTTTTTAAAAAAACATTTTATTTATTTATTCATGAAAGACACAGAGAGAGGTAGAGACATAGGCAGAGGAAGAAGCAGGCTCCCTGCAGGGATCTTGTTGCAAGACTCGATCCCAGGAACCCAGGATCACACCCTGAGCCGAAAGTAGACGCTCAACCACTGAGCCACACAGGTGCCCCAGAAATAGGGATTTTATTTACCACCCACCAAATCTGCTTGTCCTCTGCTCCATTTCTGAGTCTGACACTGCTCCTTGATCACCCTCTGAACCTGGGAGTCACTTTCAATTTCTCTTTTACCTGCATTTTTCCAGCCAATGTCAGGTGCCTCATCAGTGAACCATCCCTACCTGGCAAGCACTGCTGTTCCAACCTGTTAGCCTTTTACCCAGACTACCCAACTGGCATATGCTTGGTCTCCCCACCTGGAGCCTCTACACCCATACGCTCCAAACAATGAGGCTTCCTAAACTGCAGAGCATGTCATTAAGAGCCAGAGATATTTCCCTACTGGATAGTCTATTGGGTTAAAGAAATTTCCTTCTATTATCAGCAAATTGGTTTTTCTTTAAATTTTTTAAATTTAAATTAATTTTACTAAATTTCTCTTTTTACATATCTTAAACTCAGCCTGTGAATTCTTGTTGGATCTACTGATATACTGTGTCATAGTAATATATTTTCTATTTTTATATCATTTTAACCCTCCTGAGATAAACGCTACTTCTTTGTGATAGCAGATAATTGTTTTCAATTGAATTCAGTTTGCTAGTGTTTTGTTTGGGATTTTCACAGCTATGATTTTCAATAATTAGGGGTTTGTAAGGCAGTGATTTTCTGACAGTGAGCTGCAGAAGCTCACTCAGTTTCCATGGAGGCCCTAAGTGTAATTGGGAGCTGGTGGGGGAAGGTGGTGAGTACCTACTAGGTAACCCCACCCTCTCTGCTCTGCCTTAACCGGAGATGTTTCATTTTTAAAATGTCTTTTACGCATGTGTGTGTGTGTGGGGGGGGGGGGGTTTCCACGTGTGGCTTTAATATTCATATTTTTTTAATATTCACATTTTTTGAGTAAAATGAATTGAGTGGTTTTCCATCTCTTTATATATGCTGAAACACTTTAAATAACATGGAAAATTATTTGTTCCTTAAAATCATTTGGACTTGGATCCTTTTAATGGAAGGGGTGTAGTGAGAGGGTCAGGAATTTTAAAGACCTTCCAAATTGATATTTATTTGAGATAATTGTAGATGCACATGCTATTATAGGAAATAATACAGAGAGATTCCTTATACACTTGGTCTAATTTTCCCCAATGCTAACATCTCAAAACTATGGTATAGTATCAGAATCAGGATATTGACACTGATAGAACTTACTGGTCTAATTTGGATTTCCCAGTTGTACTTATTGAGGTGTGTGTTAGCCTGTACAGCTTTAGTGCCTGTGTGGGTTTGGGGATCCATCACCACAGTCAAACTACTCAACACTCCACAGTCCCTAAACCACAGACCCTTCATGTGGCCCTTTTATATCAGACCCACATCTCTCTGACACCCCTTCCCCTTACCCATTTATCATCCTTGAACATCACTACTATGCCCTCCATTTCTAAATTTTTTCATTTGAAAATGTTACATGAATGGAACCATACAGTGTTCCATTGGGGATTGGCTTTTTTCACTCAGTCTAAATCCTTGGTGGGGCCCCCCAGCTGGCTCAGTCAATGGAACATGTGACTCTTGATCTTGGAGTTGGAAGTTCAAGCCCCACATTGGATGCAGAGATTATTTTTTAAAAAATAAAATCTTGGGGCACCTGGGTAGCTCAGTCAGTTTAAGTGTCTAACTCTTGATTTTGGCTCAAGTCATGATCTCAGGAGTGTGAGAGCAGCCCTGCTGGGGGCTCTGTGCTGGGTATGGAGCCTGCTTAAGAGTCTCTCTCTCCCTCTCCCTCTGTCTCCTACTCCCTTCTCTCTAAAAAGAAAGAAAAGTAAAATCTTTAAAAAAAATTCTTGCTATTCGTCCAAGTGTTGCATGAACCAACAATTTATTCCCTTTTTATTGCTGAGTCCTATTCCATGGTATGGATGTTCCACGGTTTGTTTAACCATTCAGCTGCTAAAGGACATCTGGGTTATTTTCAACTTGGGGTTATGACAAATGAAACTACTATGAACAACTGCATACAGGTTTTTGTAAGAACATGAGTTTTCATTTTTCTGGGATAAATGCTCAATTGCTGGGTTATAGAAGTGTAGATTCAATTTTATAGGAAACTGCCAAACTGTTTTCTAGAGTGGTGATACCGTTGTGCATCCCCACCAGCAGATGTACGAATGGTCCAGTCTCTTTGATTCCTCAGCAGCATTTGGTGTTCTCGTTATTTTTTATTTAAACCATTCTGATAGGTAGATAATGATGGCTTATTGTGGGGTGGGGTGTTTTGTTTTGTTTTTGTTTTTGTTTTTTTGAGATGTAATGGACATATGACATTATGTTAAATTTCAGGAGTTCATTGTGGTTTTAATTTACATTTCCCTGATGGCTAATATCGAACATCTTTTCATATGCCTATTTGTCAATCTCAAATGCTTTTCAATAAAATCCAATATTCAGGGATCCCTGGGTGGCGCAGCGGTTTAGTGCCTGCCTTTGGCCCAGAGTGTGATCCTGGAGACCTGGGATCGAGTCCCACGTCGGGCTCCCGGTGCATGGAGCCTGCTTCTCCCTCTGCCTGTGTCTCTGCCTCTCTCTCTCTCTCTGTGTGACTATCATAAATAAAAAAAAAATTTAAAAAATCCAATATTCATGTATTCTGCCTATTTTCTTTTTTTTTAGAGATTTTATTTATTTATTCATGAGAGACACAGAGAGTGAGAGAGAGGCAGAGACACAGGCAGAGGGAGCAGCAGGCTCCATGCAGGGAGCCCGACGTGGGACTCCATCCTGGGTCTCCAGGATCACACCCGGGGCTGCAGGTGGCACTAAACCACTGCACCACCAAAGCTGCCCCTCTGCCTATTTTCTAATTTGATTATTTGCTGTTGCTTTGACTGTTGAGTGTGGAGGCTTCTTAATATATTTCAGAAACTAGTGCTTTGTTGGATGTGGGTTTGCAAGTATGTTTTCCCCAGTGTGTAACTTGTCTTTTCATTCTGTTCATATGGACTTTCACAGAACCAAAGCTTTTGGTTTTGATGAGATCCAATATATCACTTTTTCCTTTTATGGATCATACTTAAAGGTGTCAAGTCTAAGAACTGCATCACCCTAAATTTTGAAGATTTTTGCCTATCTTCTCAAAAAGATTACAGGTTTGGGGTGTCTGGCTGGCTTAGTAGAACATGGGACTCTTGATCTTGAGGTTGTGAGTTAGAGCCTCATGTTGGGTGTAGACATTACTTAAAAAATTAAAATCTAAAAAAAAAAACTAAATGAAACAAATATGTGAAATCTTAAAAAAAAGATTATAGGTTTATGTTTACATCTACATCCATAAGCCATTTTGAGTTAACTTTTGTAAAAGGTGTGAGATTTACATTGAGATTCTTTTTTCTTTCCTATTCTTTCTTTCTTACTTTCCTTTTCTTCTTCTTCTTCTTTTTTTTTTTTTTTTGTGTGTGTGTGTGTGCCTATGAATGTCCAATTGCTTCAGCACCATTTGTTGAAAAGGCTATCTGCCCTCACTCCACTGAATTGCTTTTACACCTCTGTCAAAAAACAGTTGAGCATATTTGGATGTGTCTATATCTGGATTCCCTACAATCTGTTATGTCTCTCCCTCTGCCATTAGCACACAGCCTTGAATACTGTAGGTGTATAAGTTTTGAAATCAGGTAGGCTGATTTTTCCCACTTTATCTTTCTCTTTCAAAATTATATTGGCTATCTAGTTCCCTTGCCTTTCCATATGAATTTTAGTCTAAGCCTGTTTACATCTTTAAAAACCTTGCTGGTGCATTGATAAGAATTGTATTAAACCTATCCATCAATGTGGGGAGAATTGGCATCTTTACTGTGTTGAGTCTTTCGATCTATAAACACAGCATATCTTCTTTGATATCTTTCATCAGCATTTTGCAATTTTCAGCATACAGATCCAGTACATGTTTCATTACCTGTATAATACAACTATTTCATCTTCACTAAACTGACTGTAAATGACCTTGTGCTTCTATTTTCCCCTTTTTGCATGTTCATGGTTGTTGTATGGAAATAAAATTGATTGTGATGTGTTCCTGTAACCTTAAAAACATATTACTAGTCTTGGAGGGTTTTTTGTGTGGATTCTTTGGAATTTTCTATGTAAACAATCAATGTCACCTACAGATAAAAATAGTTTTATTTCTTCCTTCTTAATCCATATGCCTTTATTTTTTCGTGTATTTGTGCAGTGGCTAGACCTTCCAATACTATGCTGAGTAACAGTGAGGAGAGTGGACATCCTTGCGTCTTTCTGGATTTGGGAGTGTAAGCAGTCAGTCTTTCACCATTAAGTTTAATGTGAAGTGCAGGATTTTTGTAAATGCTCTCTATCAAGTTTTAACATTTCTCCTCAATTCCAAACTTGCTGAAAGTTTTGATCACAATGGGTTTTGGATTTTATCAAATACTTTAAAAAATATTATTTTTATTTATTCATGAGAGACACAGAGAGAGAGAGGCAGAGATATAGGCAGAAGGAGAAGCAGGCTCCCTGTGGGGAGCCCGATGAAAGACTCGATCCCAGGACCCCGAGATCACGTCCAGAGCCCAAGGCAGACACTCAACCACTGAGCCACCCAGATGTCCTGTCAAATACTTTTTATGTATCAATTGATATCATTATATGATTTTTATTTTTTTTTATATTTTTTTAATTTTTCATTTATTTATGATAGTCACACAGAGAGAGAGAGAGAGAGGCAGAGACATAGGCAGAGGGAGAAGCAGGCTCCATGCACCGGGAGCCCGACGTGGGATTCGATCCCGGGTCTCCAGGATCGCGCCCTGGGCCAAAGGCAGGCGCCAAACCGCTGCGCCACCCAGGGATCCCTATGATTTTTATTTTTTAGCTTGTTGATATGGTACATTTCCTTGATTGATTTTTGAACGTTGAACAAGCATTGCATAACTGAAATAAATCCCTCTTAGTCATGGTGTGTAATTAATTTTTTGTATACATTGCTGAATTCCAGTTGCTAATATTTTGTTGGAGAGTTTTGTGTCGGAGTTCGTGGGAGATATTGGTCTATAGTTTCCTTTTTTTATGTACTTTTTTTGGCATCAGGGTAATAATAACTTCATAAAATAAATTGGGTAGTATTCCCTTCTCTTCTATTTTCTGAAGAAATTACATGGAATTGGCATTAATTCTTCTTTAAATGTTTGGTAGAATTCTCCAGTGAAACAACCTAAGCCTGGAGATTTTTTATTTTCTGGGAGCTTTAAAATTACTAATTCACAGGACACCTGGGTGGCTCAGCAGTTGAGCGTTGTCTGCCTTTGGTTTAGGTCATGATCCCAGAGTCCCGGGATCAAGTCCCACATCCGGCTTCCTGCATGGAGCCTGCTATCTTTGTAGTAAAAGATCTACAGCCTCCCCTGCTAATTTTTTAAAAAGAGAAAAATGTTATTACTCTATTGTATATTACAAACCAATTATAGACTGGAATGTGGTTTAAGTACAGCCAGGAAATGTCTTGTATTTGGCACTGCCGTAATTCAAATTTGTTTTTATTTTGGAGTTGTTTAGTATTAAAAGTTAAAACTTGTATGGGCACCTGGGTGGCTCAGTTGGTTAGGCTTCCAATTTTTGGTTTCAGTTTAGGTCATATCTCAGGGTCCTAGGACTGAGTCCCACATCAGGCTTCATGTTCAGTGGGGAGTCTGCTTAAGATTCTCTCCCTCTCCTTCTACCCCCTCCCTGCTCGCGCTCTCTCTCTCTCCCCTCCCCTTCAAGTAAATAAAATCTTTTTTAAAAAAATTAAAATTTAAAAGATAATTAATTAATTAATTAATTAAAATTTGTAGGGATGCCTGGCTGGCTCAGTCAGACAAGCATGCGACTCTTGATCTCAGCGTTCTGTTTGAGTCCCACATTGGGAGTAGAGATTACTTTAAAATTACCTTTAAAAAAAGTTTTTTTTTTTTTAATTTGTGTTTACAGGACACATTCAAGTGTGTACCCTGTAAGCATGGTATCAGTGATTTTTTAAAAAATTTTAATTCTGGAGCCTCAAATAAGCATTATAATTCTGTAATTATTATTTCCTTCTTTTAATTACTTCTGAAACATGCCACACTGATCTTTATTATTAAAAAAAAAGAAAAAATGAGTTTTCTACTCACTTATATGTTAAAAGCTCAACAGAATCTGTAGTGATATTCTCTATTTCATTCTTGCTATTGATAGTTTGTGTCTTCTCTGTCAGTCTTACTAGAGGCTTATCAATTTTATTGATTTTTTTCAAGAACCAGATTTCTGTTCCATCGATTTTCTCTATTGTTTCTCTGTTTTCCATTTTATTGATTTCTTCTTTTGTCTGTATTCCTTCCTTCCTTCTCCTTGCTGTGGATTTTTATTCTGCTCTCCTTTTCCCAGCCCCTTCAGGCAGGAACTTGAGTTATTAACATGAGACTCTTCCCCATGTTTAATGTCGGGAGTTAGTGCTACCAATTCCCTCCTCAGCACCACTGTCACTGCACCCCACATACTGGGATATGTTGTATTGTTGTTTACATTCTGTTCTGTGTCATTTTTAATATCAAAACAGTGCATATGATTCATTCCCCATGACCCACTCTTTTTTTTTTTTTTTTAAGGATTTTATTTATTTATTCACGAAAGACACAGAGAGAGAAAGGCAGAGACGTAGGCTGAGGGAGAAGCAGGCTCCATGCAGAGAGCCTGATGTGGGACTTGATCTTGAGACCGAGGATCACGCCCTGAGCCAGGGGCAGGTGCTCAACTGCTGAGCCACCCAGGCGTCCCCATGACCCACTCTTTTACAAATGATGAAGGGTGTCTGTGAACAGACAGTTCTCAACCACATCCTGTGTTTAAAAAGGAAAAAAGAAAACACAGAAAAGTGCTCTCAATCTCAGGTGCACATCCAAGACATCATGCTCAGACATTATGCCAATGGTAGAGAAAAGTCAGTAAGAAATTATGTTGGAAGAAGGGGGTGTAGGGAACATTGTTGGCCAGCTGTGTGAGTTTCCTGCTTTTCTTCTCTGAGAGAGAAAATTTGGGTCACTTTCTCACTGGTGCACAACAAATCAATCCTCTTTTAAGCATGCCAAACAGCATCTTGCGAAGACCTTGGTTTCTCTGCTTATAACAGGCTTTACAGGGAATTGGACTTCCGTGGCTTTTAATATTGTATCATCTTGACAGATGTCTTGTTGAGATTGATCGTGTTGTTTTGTTTTGTTTTGATTTCTTTTGAGACTTCCCTCTCGACCCATGGATTATTGAAAAGTGTGTTGTTTAATTCTTACATGTTTGGAGATTTTGTCTTTCTGTTATTGCTATCTATTCTGATTCCATTATGGTCAGAGGATGAACTCTGTATGATTCCAATTTCTTTGTTTCATTGATGTGTGTTTCATGGTCCAAGATATAATCCATGCTAGTGAATGTCTCATGGGCACCTGAAAGAGAATGTCTATTCTGTTTTCAGGTGGAATGTTTTATGAATGTGAATGAGAGCCTGTTGGTGCTAAGATCTTTTACATCCTTGCTGCCTTTGTGTCTGATTGTTCTATCAGCTGCTCTATCAGACAGGGGAGTGTTGAAGTCCTTAACCACGATGGTGGATTTCTCTATTTCTCCTTTCAGATCTCTCAGTTTTTATGTCATGTACTTCAAGGCTCTATTATTTGGTGGATACATATTTAGGATCATTATGTCTTTCTGGTGGAATGACTCACCAATAACTTAAAATTCCTTTCTTTATTTTAAAGATTTTATTTATTCATTCATGAGAGACACAGAGAGAGAGATAAAGACATAGACAGAGGGAGAAGCAGGATTCCTGAAGGGTACCCGATGTGGGACTCGATCCCAGGACCCTGGGATCATGACCTGAGCCGAAGGCAGATGCTCAACCACTGCGCCACCCAGACGCCCCTTAAAATTCCTTTCATTGTCATTGAGCCCTCCCTGGTTTTCACATACTTTTGGGATGACTTTGACCTCTCTATTTTCCCAGAATATCTTCAGTATCATTGAGTTACAATACATTGCCAAAGTATTTTGTTATACTGCAGCATATTGTATGTGTGTGCATACATTGTGTTTTTACACAATATAAACAATATAAACAGCTTTATATCAGCAATATAAACAATATAAACAGCTATCTGAAGTAATGTGTACTTCATAGCCTTGCTTTGTAAGATTTTATCATATACATAAATGTGATGGTACTCTTTGTATCCATTTGCAAACTGCTTTTCTCACTCAACATCTCCTTGTCAAGATGTGTCCATGTTGACACATACAGACACCTCATTGCTCTCAAAGGCTGTGTTGTAACCCTTTGCGTGAGTAAACATTAACAGTTTATCTGCGTCATGTGTTGGGAAGGCCTGTCTTCAGGTGATGGGCCTGGGAAGGGTCTGCAGCAGGACACGATGGCAGGACAATAAGGAGTCAGTGACTTCTTTTCTCTTCCTTCTAGTCTTCTCACCTCTCCCAGCCCCCACCCCCCCACCCCCACCCTACATACACTCATAGTCCTCCCAGGAGCTTCTTCTTTTCTGGAAGCTGTCCCTGCAATTTTCCCATGCCAGCTTTTTGGTTTTGCCTTGGAATGCTTTCTCTGCCCCAGTTAAACTGAACTCACCCAGCAGTTCCCAGGGCAAATGCCGCTAAAACTCATCCTTCCCTGCTCTGTCATAGCACTATATCCAAAACTCTACAGAGTTCTTTGTTTCATTTTGCAGTTCTTGTATCTTCTGCCCCATTGGTCACGATTTGTTTTCTTTTTAAGGGTAGGATGATAATTTATTCATCTTTGAGCCCCATCTCCCTCAGGAACTACTCATCTGGCAGCATTGTGCCTAAAACATGCTGAGCATTTGATAAACATTTTGCAATCAACACATCAATGAACAAAGCCTCTGGCCTTTAAACAACTCCTAGGTGTCACTTCCACTCAGCTATGCAAGGACTCATTTGAGCATGCAACAAAATTGCATGGGACACACTGCCTATTTCCTTGGAGAAGTTCTTCTGGAGCCAGGCCCAGGAATCCTGCAGCCCTGTTTTGGCTACACCACTAGAAGCTTTCATGGATGCCAGGGAGAGAGCCTCAGAGGTGGAGGTCACCTCCACAAAATAACCATCTGGAGAAATCAGATCCCTAATGGCACAGATTTTCAGGGGTGGCAAGTGAAAGGTACAAGACTCCTGCCCTGCAGCTGGGGAGTTACCAAAGCACACCTCAGACGTTATGATGATATTCTCAAATAATAACTACAATTAATGAGCATTTACGCTAAGTAACCCAGGGACATTTCCTGGCACTTTACAAGCATCTAGTTGTAGCTGAAGCTGCTAATATTTTTAGGATTTATTAGGTCCAAGGCCCTGGGCTAAGTGGTCTATACAGATTATTTTTTCTTAATTTAAACTTCTCATGAATCCTATAAAGAGGGAAGTATGATATTACTCTTATTAGCATTCCTATTTTACTGAAGTTCAGGGAGGCACAATAACCTGCTCTTGGTCACACAGTAAGTGGCAGAGCCGGAATACAAACCCAGGTTGTTCTGGCTGTCTCCAAACGCCATCCTCACCCCCCTTCCTGACTCCCTTCCTTTATTAAACATAATTTTTAATTCTACAGAGAAAACCTGATTCTATTTTTCTAAATATCCAGACCGTATAAACAGAGTATAAATCTCCTTTCCCTTCCCCTTCTCCCACCCTAATCTGCATAGAATTTCATTTTTTTAAGCTTCTGACTTTGTTTTTGAAATTCTTTTGGGGTTAAGCAATAGATTCCCACAGCTTAGAGATCAAACTGCTGTGTCCACCTCTGTCCCTCACCGGCCACACCACCTGTCCTCGCTCAAGGGGGACCACTGGGTTCCTTTTCTGAATGGCCTCACATGGTGTCTTCATTTACTTACATGCTTTTACAGGCGTACTTTCTGATTTTTCTCACTTAGGGGCTCCAAAGATAGCACATGATATGCACTGCTTTGCATTTCAACAGTTGTTTATTAACCATTGTTCCATACTGTGTTTTGCCTCCTGGTTTCTGGGAAGGAAGAGAGTGGGATAAGGCCCAGCCTACATGCCTCAAAGGAGGCGTTTGTTCTGTGATGGTCTTTTATCTTCCTGCAGCTCACTCCCACCCCCTTGGCCCAGCTCCTCCGCTGCTGCTGGCATCACAGGCTGGGCCTCAGACAGCTAAATCTCCTCTCTGGTGTCCCTGCAGGTACCCCGACCCACAGATGGAAATTGTCATTACCTTTGGCCTTCCCATACCGCCAGTATGCATTGTGTGGCCCAGAAGCACAAGGATGCTTTCGATAGCAAAGGTCTAAAATGATGGCCTTCCTGATGTCCTGGGGAGAGTACATCTGGGAGAAGGCACTGCTGAAAGGAGACTGCCACCAAGTGGCTCCTGCTTCTTGGGGTAGAAAGAGCAGCAAGCTCAGATAGGCTTCTTCCTCAAGCAGTCCTCACACTACCACCAGTTGAAGGCAGGGCACCGTCTGCCTTCCGCAGCCTCTGCCCTTGCCAGACCTAGCCCTGCCCTGCTCCTTCATGCACCCACAGCCGAAGCAGTGACTCATCAGTGACCTTGATCTGGCTGCTTCCCCAGAAGGGCAATCACCAACACCCAGCCCCTCCCTTGGGAGCCGAAGCTGACAAAGCCATCTCTTGCCAACGCCCAGCCCTGGGCAGCCCCATCTGACCAGGAATTCCATCTTCAGGCAGCTTGACCCCAAAATTGAAGACCTGGTTGAATGTATCAAACGCTGATTTCAGAAACCACTGACTTAATGGTGGCTAACACTGCATCTGACGCTACATGTGATTCATTCTGAATTCATGGAGTAACTACTCGTGGAGAGCCCACTATGTGCCAGACACCGTTCTAGTCTATAAATGGAGCAGCAAGACAAGGTCCCTGCCCTCACAGGACTTAGGTTCTGGGACAGCAGACAGCCAATCCCCATGCCAAATAAAATGCATGAATGTGTGCATTTGTACCATCAATGTGTGTGTGCGTTTGTATTGTCAACCAGGAACACCTGTAGACGAACAAGTTGAGTTTATTATTTGTTGTAATGACAGAGACCACACTCCACGGTACAAGAGTATTAGAAGAACCTGCATAGGATTTAAGCTTTGGGTGGGTGGTTTGGGAAAGGGCCCATGGAAGTGGGGGTTTGCTCTAGACTGGGTGCTGTCAGAAAGCAGGGATGAGTACATTATAAGGTATCTCCATAAATCATATCTGAAAAAAAGAAGACCAGATCAAGGTCAAAGCTGTAATTAAATAAACAGCACTCATATTAACTAGAAGAGGTGGATGGTTGGTATTTTGTGACTTGAACAATGCTTATATTTGCTGTGTTCAGACATTAGTATAGAGTGGTCTTGTTTTTGTCTTGACCCATCATGGTCAAGAGTGACCTTGTCTGATGCTAATGTTCTGTGAAATTCTTCATGATCAACAGGAGAACACCTCACTGTCCATACAGGGCCAGCTTCTAGATGTCAGGGCTGCTTTTTGCTTTTCTCCCCACCCTCCAAAAATATATATATAAATAAAATTTCAGGTAGAAATAAGTGCTGTGGAGTAAGACCAGGGATTACCGGGGTGGGGAATGTAGCAACTTTATAGAGGCGGTCAGGGAAGCCTATGTGATCAGGCAAAGTTTGAGCAAAAATCTAAAGAAGCAAGGGAGTCAACTGTGTGGCCATCAGGGGGAGGAGCTTTCCAGCTGGAGCCCCCAAAAGTAGAGGTCCTGCAGTGGGAATGGGTTTGGCTTGTCGGAGGCTTAGCATAGGGATCAAGGGTTCCCAGGCAGAGCAAGCGAGGACAGGAAGGTAGGAAGACGGTGTGTGAGAGACGGTCCAGGCTGGACCGGGGCAGGCCAACATAAGGACTCTGGCCTTCACTCTGAGATGGGAGGATTCTGAGGGGACCACAGCCACAGCATATCCTGTTATTAAGATCCCTGTGGCTGCCGTGTTGATAGCATATTCTAGAGAGCCAGAGGGGAAGCAGGGAGATGAGCCGGGTGGCTGCTCTGATGACCCAGGGAAGATATAACAGTAGTTTGGAGCAGCCCGGTGGTGGCAGTGAACATAGTGAGACTGGATCGCTCAAACTGGACAGGGATTGCAGGTCGGTAAGGGAGGATGGCGCCAAGACTTTTATTTGAGGAAAGGTTGAGTTTTGTAGTGTAAGCCCTGGGAGCTGGGTTTTTCCTTGTTTTCCCTTTGAATGCAGAGGCTTCAAAGATGGCTATCTGGAACAAATACATCACCAGCTACACACTGGCTGGAGATCAGAGCCAGCCCCTGACCCACCCACACCCCTGCACCGAGGCTTCTTTATTTTGGAGATCTTGGTTGGTTTCAATAACTGACCATTTGGGCCACTTATTTTTCCTCTTCCTGCTCTTTAAATTACAGCTTTTATGGTTGGAACTTACCAATAAAGAGTGAGCCCATGAAACCCTGGGCCCCCACCCTGGACCCCAATAAACACAGAACCCCAAGCCCCAGCTTGCTTGCATGCTCTCTCACTCTCTCCCTACCTGCATGTAACCTTACTGTGTGGCCCCAAGGGTGCTGTGTAATTTTCAGATTTTGTAAGTAATAAACATGTTTTCAAAGTTTCCTGATGGTTGTGGCTGAAGGGTATCTTGCAATCATAAGAGCCACAAGGGCCATTCTAACCAAAGCATCGGTAATTGACAAGAGGGACAGGGAAGGGTATCAGGAACTCAGTGGGGGCACGTTAGGTGAGGGGCCTGCCCCTAGACTTCCAAGCCAAGACATGGAGTAAGCAGTTGTACCTGTGGGCCAGGAGCTATGGAGAAGTTGGGGTGGGAGTATAGATTTGGAAGTTGCCAGAGTGTATACAAACATAAGGCACAGACAGCCCTGCGTGAAGTTCCCTGGAGCGAATGTAGGTAGAGAAGAGGTCTTCTATTCTGGAGGTGACTCCAATACTAGTCGTCTGGGAACTGAGGGGAAGTCAGCAAAGGAAACTGAGAAGGAACATCCCGGAGGGCAGAAGAATCAAGAGTTCAATCAGCTGTTATTAACAAGTTTGCATTGAATTCTGTACATCATCTCAGAATTTCTAAGACTAGATTCTGAGCCACCAGAAGACCGGACAGATGTCGACGACAGGAGGAAAAGAAAAAGGTGTGGGCTGGAACTGTCGATTGACCTGAAGAACCTATTATTCCCCTCTTTTCTCTCTTGGTAAAGGCCCCCTGACTCTGTTTGGAAAGGCAATACACTCATAAATGTAAATGGAAGTGTGCGTGGGGGACTTCTGCTTATCTGGAGCTAACACGGTTGGGAGGCGCACATCTGCTCTTCCGTCCTATCCTTTCCTGCCTCTGCAATGTGGATGTTACCGCTGGAGTCCCAGCCACCATCCTGGAACATGAGGCAACTGGAAAATCAAGCATTAAGGGCGGCAGAGCAGAAATATAGCTCATGTGCTTGATGACTGTGGAGTTGTCAACCAGTTCCAGATTACTTAACTCCAGATTTATTTTGCATGAGCAAGAAACAAACTTCTGTCTTTTTAAAATTCACAGTTATTTCGGGTTTTCCGTCACATGTAGCAAGAGCTAATTCTAACCAATATGAGATTTGTTCACAGGATTTCAAAACTGTGTAGACAACTCGTGAGAGGAAGCAAGGATTCGGAGATGTCATGATCCCCACCCTCCCAGAACTCCCTTTTGCAGGGGGGTGGTCATAAGCAGGTCATTACAACACAGGGGTAGGGGCGGTGATATTGTTTATGTTCCCAGGTCTAGAGTGAGGACTGAGACAGATGGCAAAGCAAGCTTCATCTCCTTTCTCCTCTCAAATCATATCGATTCGATAACTCAACACATGTTCTTGGTCTGATTTTTGTCCCTTTGCCGGCATTTGATTCTAATATATTCCAGTACCTAATTTAAGCCATGGAGCTGAGGAGGGGGGAAATGATAATGTGGACTCCATTTTAGACGCTTGGCACTTATAATCTCTCAGAGAACTCGAATGGAATCATAAACAATGGTTATGAGCTTGCTAGGAATCCATTTTGTATGTGGAGCTTCATCCAACCAACAATTATACAAATACTCCAGCTCTAGACAATTGGCGGGATGCTAAGAGTACAAATGCGATCTGTGTCATTTCTCTCATGGGCCAATTATTCTGGATGCCTCCTTTTCCCCTTGGAGGCATCTTAGCAGCACACCTGGCCAACGTCTTACCTCCGGCCAAGACTGCTCTTAATACCAGAACCCTCCTGTCTTAACTGTCTGCCCATCTAGACCAAACGGAGATGCAAAGCTATATTGAGCACTTAAGAGGTGTCAGGCCCACTGCATACATTCTCTTATTTAATCTTTACAGTAACCCTGCCATACGTTCAAGAATCCTCCTTTCGGGATCCCTGGATGGCGCAGCGGTTTGGCGCTTGCCTTTGGCCCGGGGCACGATCCTGGAGACCCGGGATCGAGTCCCACGTCAGGCTCCCGGTGCATGGAGCCTGCTTCTCCCTCTGCCTGTGTCTCTGCCTCTCTCTCTCTCTCTGTGACTATCATAAATAAATAAAAATTAAAAAAAAAATTAAAAAAAAAAAAAAAAGAATCCTCCTTTCACCAGTAAGAATCTGACACTCAGCCTGAGCATCTGCCTCCGGCTCTCTCCAGGTCCTGAGGTAGAGCCAGGATCCAAACCGAGATGGGGTCTTCTCTGCTGTCCTCTCTCTCTCTCTGCACCATACAGTTTCCTCCCAGAGGTCTTTCCTGCTGCCACCTGGCACCCTGGATTCTCTTTTGTCCAGTCTAAACAGCCTTCCCACCAGTCAAAATCCCACCTCTCTTCCCAGTCTTTGGTGCGCTCCTCCTCCCCCTCTATAAACCTTTCTTAGACCTCCCACAGGTGTGACCTCTGCTTCCTGGGAATTCTGCGCTCCCCATAACTGGCTCCTACACCACCGAGGACCTTCTATACTCTACCAGGGCTTTTCATATCCTTAAGTAACCTACCTTATAATCGATCTTCAGAAGAAGGGAGAAAAAACATTTATGGCACACATACCTTGCCATAGGAGTTCCTGTCCTTTCATTCCGGAAATAGGACTCTCTTTTTTTCTTTAAGATTTTATTTATTTATTTATTTATTTATTTATTTATTTATTTATTTATTTATGAGAGACACACCGAGAGGCAGAGACAGGGGCAGAGGGAGAAGCAGGCTCCGTGCAGGGAGCCCGATGCAGGGCGCATCCAGGGACCCGGGGATCTCGACCTGGGCGGGAGGCAGACTCTCAGCCACTGAGCCACCCAGGTGCCCGGGAAATAGGACTCTTTACCTGCCCCGTTACAGATGAACAAATTGGATACCCAGCAACCTGAAGCCGTGGGACAAGATGCAAAACTAGAAGGCAAGAAATAGGAATTATGGATCATTTCTATAATCTGCTTCCGTTCAGACACTACCAAATCACACGGGCGTGCAGCAAACGTTGGTGCAATGAATTAATGAATGGATGAATGAATGAATGAGCGAATGCCTCTTTGAAGGCCGGCTTACATCAAGAACTTAGGAATGGTATGGGTCGGAGAGCCGGGGCACCCTGAAAAAGACATATCCCAAGTACGTAATGGGGTTTAGCGGCTGCAGAAGATCCCAAACACTGAAACGAGCCCAGAGGACGACGAAGGAGTTTCCCTAACACTTCCACTACCAGAAGCGTGGCTCCGCACATCCGGTCCAGAAGCGGCGTTTGCAACCCACAAGGTTCCGTCCTTCGGAAAGCTCTAGAACACCGACGGGTTTTGTTCCTAAACTTCGGCCGCGGGGGCGGGCGGGGGCCTGTCCCTTTAAGAATCTGGTCAAAGTCTGGTTCCTCTGCCCGCCCCGCCCCCCTCGCGGAGCCGGCGCGGCCCGGGCGCCCGCCCCTTTCTCCCGCCGCGGGCTCAACTACGGGTTCGGCCGCCCGTCCGTCACAGAGGCGCCGCTTCTGATTGGCTTCGCGCCGGGAGGCGGGGCGGGAAGGCCTGAGAAACTAGTTTGTCGGCGGCGCCCGGGCGGTACAGCGGCGGCGGCGCGCTCGGGCAGAGGCGAGCCGGGGAGGGCGGCGGCGGCGGCGGCGGCGGCGGAGGACCCGGGGCGAGGAGCGCGGCGGGCGGTGAGTGGCGGGGCCGGTGCAGCCGCGCGCCCCGGCCGTCGGCCCGGCCGGCACTTGTCACCCGCCCCCGGCTGGGGACCGGCCTGCGGGGGCCTGCGCGCCCCGCCGTGGGGCTGCGCCGGGCGCTCGGGGGCTGCGCTCGGGGACAAAGGGGGGGCTGGGCCGGGCTGGCCGGGGCGCGGCGGAATGAATTGGTCTTGCAAACGGGCGTTGCGCGCGGGAGCTACAACTCTCCCCCTGGGAGTGCTTGATTCTCGGAGTCCGCAGACTCTCTTTTTAAGGAATCACTATCGATCCTGGGAGGGGGGGCTGCCGGGCTCTGCGCCCGCGCTGGGCGAAGTCCCCGCGCACTTGCCGCCGAGGGCCGGATGGCCGCCGGCCGCGTGCGGGGCGGGGCGGGGCCGGGGGTTGCCCGGGGCAGTGCGGCCCGCGCCCCCCCGCCCCGCCCCCCGCGCCCCCTCCCGCCCAGTCCCCGCGCCCCCGCCCCGCCCCCTCCCCGCCCCCTGCCCCCGCGCCCCCGCGCCCCCTCTCCGCCCGGGGTTACCTGGGGCAGTGCGGCCCGCGTCCCCCCCCCCCGCGCCCCCCCGCCCTGTCCCCGCGCCCCCTCCCGCCCTGCCCCCGCGCCCCCTCTCCGCCCGGGGTTACCTGGGGCAGTGCGGCCCGCGCCCCCCCGCCCTGTCCCCGCGCCCCCGCCCCGCCCCCTGCCCCGTCCCGCCCCCCGCGCCCCCCCCCGCCCAGTCCCCGCGCCCCCGCCCCGCCCCCTGCCCCGCCCCGCCCTGTCCCCGCGCCCCCTCCCGCCCTGCCCCCGCGCCCCCTCCCGCCCTGCCCCCGCGCCCCCTCTCCGCCCCCCGCCCCCGCCCTTCCGTCCCGCCGACCCGGCCCGGGCTCTAGGGAGCGGCGGAGCGGCGGTCGCGCGCGCAAGTCCCACCCTCTGCGCACCGAGCTGGCGCCCCCCGGCGGGTCCACAGCGAGCCCCGTCCCGCGCCGCCGCCCTCCTCCCCGCCGCGTGCCCTGGCTCCGGCACCGCATTGGGCACGCCCCCCTTCTTGTCCTCTTCCTTGGGGAGACTGCACCCCTAGAAGCACCGCACATTTTCTCGTGTGCTGCTGCTTCAGCATCCCCGAGGTGCATTATCACTCTCTTTGTGCAAAGAGAAATCTTCACGGGGACCTGATCAAAGGGATGGGGGTATGGAGGCCGACCTAGGCCCCTGCAGGTTTAAACTGGGCACTCTTGGGTCCTGCTGACTTGATTTGAGGAGGGGAAAGGCTCCCTGAGGTTTGGCCTCCCCGGGTGAGTCAGGGCAGAGAACACCGTGTGTCTGGGCCTTCTGGTTTCACTCTGGCCTGGTGAAGGGTGAAGTTCCAGTGGCACTGGGGCAGGAGGCAGGAAGCCCCGTCCCCCACCCCTCCGCTCTTATCGTGGACCAGGTTATGGTGAGGGTCATGTGGGGTCAGGCCCTTTGAGACCCCTGGACCTCAGCCTCTCCCTTCATAAGTGGGACGGATGCTCAGTGGGCCCGGGTGTGCTGTTAGGATTCCTAGGGGCTGTTGGGAAAGACTTGCATTTGGGGCCTGGGGACCGGTGAGCGGTAGAAAACAAGGTCCACCCCACCTGGGACAAATTTGGTATCCTCCTGAGACCAGGGGTCCTGGGGTCCCCAAGCTGTGCCTGAGGAGGTTGATGGAGTCAGTCTTCTGGGCCTGGCAGCTACCTTGGCCTTGAGTCATTGCGTTTGTCAGGAAGTGACTCCAGGGAGGTTGTTAAAAGGAAGGTAGAGAGAAATGGTAGAAACCTTCATCCTGGGGCTTGGGCTGCAGCTAGATTTATGTTAGTAGTGCACAGACAGGAGCTGTGGGCGAGCTACTCACTCAGCATCCGAGGCAGCTTCTGCAGCCCGATGCCCCTTAATAGCCTCTCAAACCTCTGGGCACCCAGTGTGGGGACGATTACCCAGGCCTGGGACTTCGTGGTCTGCAGTGAAAGCAGGCTCACTTCTTCCCTTCTACCACTCTGATGCGCAAAGGGGGGCTGGGAAGGGAGTGTACTCCTGAGTGTTTTGTTCATTCATTTAATTGTCTAATTGAGCATTGTTGGAACAGTCTTGGTAGGGACCCTATATTCTGGGAGCTCCTAGAGAAGGGTGTGCTGGCACGTGGATTGGGGCCCTGACACATCAACATGCTGAGGTGTGCACGGTACCCCAGTGATAAAGGCAACAAAGGGAGCCGAAGGGCACGGGTGGCAAAGGCTTTCTGGAGAGATGATGGCATGACAAAGTAAAGATGAGAGTGGCTTGACAGAGCCCTGCTTCTGGGCCCCAGGCAGCAGGCTTCTCCCACCCACCCACCCACACTTCTCTCAGAAGCCAGTTCCTTGCAACCTCAAGGCAGGTGCAGGTTGAGGTCAGGGAGAATGCAGATGGGAGGTGAGAGAAAGGTTCATCTGATCCTGGGGAAGTCAGCAGGCCTGGCAGTCTCCACGAAGCTGGATGGCTACTGGCTGCAGCCTCTCTGCTCAGGGGGTCCTGGGAGAAGCCACCCCACCAGCCTCAAAGACCAGCCCGTGGCCTAAGCCCTCATCCGTCCGGACCAGCCTGCTGTGTGGGATGTGGCCTGGCCATGGAGGGGCAGACGGAGCTGGCAGGAGAAAATAGAGTGGCCAGACGCAAATGAATTGGCTGATTGAGATGCTGGTTTTCATCTAATGTGGTAAATTTCATAATTGAATTGCTTCAGGCAGCCAGAGCTATTGAAGCATTTTCCCAGCCAGAAAACACTTAGTTAGGACAGCTGGGGGGCCGGGAGGTGGGGGGGGGGGCCTATGTGCATCCATAGCTTTTATTCACCTCATCCCTGTAGGGCTTTCCCTTTAGTAATCTGGGTCTGTCCGCAGGTGATGGAATCCAGCCCCACCTCTGCAGCAGCTTCCAACCTCGTTTCTGGACCACCTGGTCCCCCTGAGCATCACTGCCCCTGTCCCAATTGAAAGGTCCTTAAAGCTGATACCTGTTCACCTGCAGGCACTTGCCTTGCCAGACTGTGGCGATGGGGATGGTGGGAGCAGAGAGAGGTCAAGGATGAGAGGGCTTCCTGTTAGGTCTCTTCCTATTACATCTCTTCAAGCACAAGGTCAGAGGAACGAGCATGGGCTCAGAGTCCAGATTTGGGTTCAGATGTTACTGGTGTGTCCGTGATCAGCCACCTCCCTCTGTCCCCTCCCTCTGGCTCCGGTAGACCGTGTTCTTTCTTACTGCTGAACTTTTTTCCTTCTAAAGCCCTGTCCATACACTTTGGATGAAAAAAAGGTAGGCATGTGTAGCTCACTGACCCGTTCTTCAAAGCTCTGTCTCTGTGATCTGAGACATCCAGTTTGGTTGGGAAATTTCACTGGATTCCCTCACAGTGGTCTCCTGTAGCCCTGGGATGTACACAGAGTCTGGACCAGGCTCGCTGGGCCACACCTTGTTTTAATGGGACTGAGGCCCAAGGTCAACTCCACCTCCTCACTTCCCACTACAGTTGGAACACTTACACCTGGAACATATTGGGAGAAAGAGCGCTTAGGTGGGGGTCTGGAAGTCCTGCTGCACCTCTTCCCTGACTGTGCTATTTTATGTAGGTCCTCCAAGTGTATGGGCGTCAGCTGGCTCTTCTCCAACATGTGTGGACGCTCTTCTGTATGATGCTTCTATTACATGTTTTGCTGTAAAATCCCAAAAGTTCTAACAGCCTCCGGTGTCATGTAATTGTATAGGCTTGAGTTATTTGCCTAGCCCTCTTGGGCAGGAAGAAGAGGCAGCCAGTAGAGATTGTGGAGGGACAGATTAGAAGTTAGGAGTCTAGACTTCCTGCTCTGCCTCTGATGGGTGCTGTAGGGCTCTGGGCAAGTCACTTTCCCTCTCTGGGCCCTAGTTTTTCCTCCTGTAGAACGAGAAGGGTATATAGTAGGCAAGCTCCTAGTTCTCTTTCCTCTCTTGATGAATGGAAACTGAGTCAGACATTCGCAGTTGCTCAGGCCTCCCTCAGCTCCCTGCCTCTGCCCACTGTCTTGGAGTCCAGGGCCCACGTCTAAAGGGCACACAGGCACTGGTACCCATGGATTAGGGGCTGATGAAGCCAGAAGACCAGGTCAAAGAAGAACAAAGCTGGGCCCAAGGGAATGTGGGTGGGTGTGGTGGGTGACTTACTTCCCAGGGTTGTTCTAGCTGGTGGCCTGGGCAGCAAGTATGGAAGCACTTATGCTGGCACCCTCTCCCCAGTACCAAAATGGATGGGGTGGGACCTAGCCAGCAGGGGTCCGCAGGGCCTCTTCCAAGAAGAGAGATGGGCACAGATCTCCCAAGATTGGTAGGGATCATGAAGGAGCCCAGGGGGACAGGAGGAGTACCCGAGGCTCCTACACACTAGACTTTGCCAAGAAGGTGCCTGCAAGACCAGTTGGATAGCTCCTCCTGCAAGAAGGCGGGGGCTGAGCAGGGCCGTGGGAGAATTGTATCTCTGTTGCCAGAGGGAGGACCACGTTCGCCTAGGGTGTCACTTCCCACCCACCTCTGCCTGCCAAGAAGATACCTTCTACTGTCAGCCAATCCATCAGAGTAGGATGTAGGGATAGGCTAGAAACAAAAAGCCTGGGCAACCCTGGTGGCTCAGTGGTTTCGCGCCACCTGCAGCCCAGGGTGTGATCCTGGAGACCCAGGATCGAGACCCGGGATCGAGTCCCGCGTCAGGCTCCCTGCATGAAGCCTGCTTCTCTCTCTGCCTGTGTCTCTGCCTCTCTCTCCTCTCTGCGTATTCTCATGAATAAATAAAATCTTTAAAAAAGAAAAAAAAGAAAAAAAAAGCCTTGTTTATTTTCTACCTGTTCTCATTGGGCCCCCAAGGAGAGGCTGACCACAGATCAATCTAGGGTGAAGGGAATGAATTTCCTAATTACGGTAAGAGGAGCTTTGCTCACCCAATTCCAGAATGAGCTGCCTGCCAGGTTTGCAGTTGGCCAGGCCAGATTTGTCTGGGCAGGAGTGAAAGCCAAGAGACCCAGGAGCTCTTTTTATAGAAAGCCATGGCAGTTACATCCAGCATCCAGAGTTCAAGTTCTGCTGCATGCTAGCCAGGCCGGTGAGACCCTGGGCAGCGAGTCCCTTAACTGTGAATGCTTCTGTTCATAGCTTTGAAAATTCAAGGGAGAAAGCCATACAGCTCCATTCATGTAACAGGCTTTTGTTTCACACCTTCTGAGTGGCTCATCCTGGACTAGAAACTAGGGAAAAGGGGATCCCTGGGTGGCGTAGCGGTTTGGCGCCTGCCTTCGGCCCAGGGCGCAATCCTGGAGACCCGGGATCGAATCCCACATCAGGCTCCCGGTGCATGGAGCCTGCTTCTCCCTCTGCCTGTGTCTCTGCCTCTCTCTCTCTCTCTCTTCTCTCTCTCTCTCTCTGTGACTATCATAAATAAATAAAAAAATTAAAAAAAAATTAAAAAGAAACTAGGGAAAAGAAGTCAGGCTCAAAGAGACTCCTTTCTTGGAAGTTCAGCCTCTGGCATGTGAGGTAGATGGATAATCAGTGGTTGTGGTGCACTGTGGCATACTGTGGCACAGGGGGAGTGACATGTCAAGAGTCTGCCTCAGTTTCCCCATTGGAGAAGTGAAGAAGTAGACTGTTTCTAGCCTCCATTCGAGATGTGTCCAATGAATATTTTTTTGCCATCCGTTCTCTACCAGGCTCTGGGATGCAGCAGAAAACAAGGCAAGGTCCCCACCATGCTGGAGCCCCTATTAAACTGGGACCAGATAGACAAAATAAATACAGCTCCCATCAGGGCTGCTGGACGTGGATGGGGAGGAAAGGTCAAGGGGGCCTGAAGCAGGTCTCTGGATTGGTAACATTTAAGTGGAGACCTGCAAGACTGGACTAGGCAACCATGGGAAGATCTGAGGAAGCACATGCCAGGCAGGGAATAAGCGAGTGTAGGGCTGCGGAGGGGGATCTAGCCAGAGATAGGCCACAGCCATTGCACACCGTAATCTTGCTTTCTGGCAAGGCTGAGGAAAACATGTTCCTTTAAGTTGTTTAATTGTTTCCTTTGAAACTTCAGTCATGGGTGCCTGGGTAGCTCAGTGGTTGAGTCTCTGCCTTGAGCTCAGGTCATGATCCCGGGTCCTGGGATCGAGTTCTGCATTAGGCTCTCTGTAGGGAGCCTCCTTTTTCCTCTGCCTATGTCTCTGCCTCTCTCTCTGTGTCGAATGAATGAATGAGTAAATAAAATAAAAATGAAGCTTTGGTAATATATCAGTGGATTCCTTTTATAAACAAACAACATGAGAGATGCAGCATGGTCCGGAAGTCTCTTTGGCCTTGGTATCCGTCAGTGTGGTTTGGTACATACCCTTCTGGCTGCACGATATTCCTGTGTGGCCCAGCACCGGCTTTCATCTTACTCTCTCCAGGGGAGACAGGTTGTGTGTGACTTTTTTTTTTCTCCTTCATACAATCCATGAAGTCATGTGCGTCCTTGACTATGCATCTTTCTGATTTTTAAATGTTCATTGTCAAAGCCAAATGCCTTTCCCAAAGACAGGCAGGTCACTCACCCACTGATGGTGTCTGGGAGCCCATTTGCCCACATCCTCACCCATACTTGATAATACTTGACATTATCCATGTTTTCACTCTTAGCTCATGTGATGGAGAGGTTATGATCTCATAACTCCTTTAAAACAAGCAGACCAAAAAAAAAAAAAAAAAAAAAAGTGATCCAGTTTATCCAGGCTTCCTCTTTTTGTGTTCATCCATCTTTGTTTTTCCAGAATATCATGGTTTAGCAATTGCTGGCTCTGCCTGTGACTGATCTCCTGACCTCCAGCGAAGCTTCATCTGTGAAATGAGGCCCTTTTAATCCCTGCCCTGCCCCCCTGCCAGGCTGCTCTGCGTTGCGCATGGGAAAACATTCCTGAAAGTTCATTTTATGCTGAAAAGTTCTGCAAACATCATGGGTTTTACTAGTGAGAGCCAGAGATTTAAAGTCCTGAACATGTGAGTGAATCTGAGTGTTTCTAAACAGCCACCGTGTCTAGAGGAGGCCCTCGGGTGGCTTTAGGTGGGATGTCTGCCTGGCATCCCTCATGTGGCCTGAAAGAAAAGTCGGAGGGCTAGCCTCGTAGGTGTGTTCCTCCTTGTCTCGCCTACAGGAAGGAAGAAATGAACCAGGAGGGTAGAGAAGGTTCTCTATCCCATCCATAAAAAAGCTCTGAAAGGGCATTGATCACCACAGGCTGATCCCTCTACTTAACCTGCTGGTTAGACCAAAAGTGGGGGCTCTTAGAACTTTATTGATTCCTATGTTTATTACTTTGGGGGTCCTTGTCTGTTTTCCTGTAACAAGAGGCTTTAAAAGAAGCAAAAGATTGACAAAAGGTCCCTTGTACTTGATTCAGAGACAGAAGGATGGGGAAGCTCTGGAGATTGGTAGAGAAGGAAAGAAGGAGTCTGGGGCCAGGGAAAACCACTCCCATATGGTTCCTGGGTGCCATCAGGCGCTATGATGGCCCTGGGGACACTTTAGCCAGGCTCTCCTGTCATTCCCCAAGTGGGCTCTAACAGCTTGCCTCTACCGCTTGAGGGGCAGTATCCAGGCTGGTATGAGCCCTGCTGCCCCAGGGATAACTCAGAAATAAGCCCTGGTGGAGATTTCTGTTATCCATCCCCTGCCCAACGTGGTTAGGACAGCTGCAGGGGACGGGAGGCCACAGAGAGGAAGGTAGACAGACATGGGAGAGGGTAATAGAGAGCAAATGCACAAAGGGACCATCGGACCCCAAAGGGCTTTGGTGGGGGGCCTCCCCTCATTGTACCTCTCTGCAGCTAATGAGCAGGAGGAGGTGAGGAGGGTGGGGAGCCGGGCTATTGGCAAGTTTTCACATTTCTCAGACATTCCCTGATTCTGAAGGTTGGGTTTTTCGGGAAAGGAGTGAAGGGAGCATCTTGGGAGCTTATTTAAGGATGGTCCACCAGGGGCAGAGGCACGAGTGGCCACCCTTGCTGGGTGCCTCCTGCTGCCGTCCTGCAGTCAGATCACCAGGTTTCCTTTCAGGCCGTGAGATGGACTGGTATATCTATGCTGAGGAAGTCATAGCTGCTATTTTTATCACTCCAACTAGGACTTTTTACTGGAAGGTGCAATTACAAGCAAAATGTCAGGGTTTGGCTAGCCAGCTAAGTACTGGGAGGCTGCCGCAGGCTGAGGCAGGGGCCACAGCATGGTCAGGTGGTGTGTAAAGCAAGGTACTTTGCATGTGGACACGTACCTCCTCTGGTTGCTGAGTGGCTTCCTCTGAACCACTTGCAGTGTCTGGAGCTCTCCTCTAAGCCAAAAAGAGGCTTTTGCTGGGTTTTGCCCAGATAATTACACCTTATAACTAGCTGGTCATGGGACTGAAGCTAACCAGCTAAGCCATTCTACTCCTAAGTGCCCCAGAAGTTGACATTTTTGAATGTGAGTGAAATTATTGAAAGCTTCTACATGATACCTGCACTAAGTGCTAGGAGAGGACATGAGTAAGACAGTCCGGGCTCTCAAGCATCACAGATACAGCAATTAAGGATACAGAAGGTATGACCCCAGACCCTTTGAACAAGCATGTGATTTGCTTTTCCTTTATATGCATTATGGCTAGAGGCCAAGCAGGGCTTATATTAGGTCCTGTTGCTATACAACAAATCACCACAAACTTAGTGGCTTAAGCTGTACCTATTTATTAACTCATAGGTGTATAGGGCAGAAGCCTGAGCTGGCTGGACTGGGTTCTCTGCTTAAGGTCTTGGACCATAAGTCCGAGGTCAAGGTGTTGACTGAGCTCTTACCCTGAGGCTCTGGGGGAGAGTCTGCTTCCTGGCCATTCAGGTTTGTTGGCACAGTCAAATTCCTGGTGATTGTAGGACTGAGGTCCCCCTGTCCACTTTGGATGCTGATCTCCGCCCCTAGAGGCTGCCATATTTTGTGCCACATGGCCCCCTCCATCTCCAAATCTGAAGTGGGGCACCAAATCCTTTCCTGCTGCAAATCTTTGGCATCTGCTTCTGTGACCTGCTGGAGAAAACTCTGCTGGAACGGGCTCCTCTGATTAGGTCAGGCCCACTCAGATAACCTCTCTGTTTCTAGGTCACCTGATCAGTTAGCAACATCATTTATTCTGCCTGCAGATTCCTTTGCCATGTGGGTGCCATGTCAGTCACAGGAGTCAGGCCAGGGGTGGAGATCAGCGGGCCGGCCATCTTTGCATGTTCTCATGCTGAGGCTCATGCCATCACAGGGCTCATGCCACCCGGGGCTGCAACAGTAGTATGAAAAGCAGCAGCTCTCATGAACTGAGTGAATTTTGTGTGCCCCATTGTGCTAAGCTCTCTACCTGAATTCTCTCCTTTAATTCCCAGGATAGTTCTTTGACATAGGGACAGTTCTCTTCACCCCGTTTTCCAGATGAGAGGACTGAGGCTTAGAGAATATGTAGTATCTGGGGTCAGTCATACAGGTACAGACAGCAGTATGGGGATTTGGAACTAGGGGCTTAGAGCCTAGCCGCCCCATTAGGCAGTATCTCCAGTTTGATCCCTGCAATTTATGGAACACCATCCAGAGCACGGTTGAGAGTTGGTCTTTTCCATCTAGCACTTAAAATATTTAAATACGAAATATGTCAGTCATATTGCAGGTTAATACAGCAGATATCGGGAACCTCTCACATGGGTTTGACAGATGTCTGGGTCTTTCTGATTCTTATTCCAGTGGATATTGTGGTTAATCCATTTCCCCTTCAGCCCTATTCACTGAGCATTGCATAATTCTAGGCAAAGATGACACAGAATACAGTCCTCTATGAGTTGGAAATTAAAATAGGGGGACAATATACAATGACCTGAGTGCCAGACAAGAAACACCACAGTGCTATAGCAAAGAATCAATGGGTATCAGAATGTTAATGGCAGGAAATAAGACAAAAAATGTTTATTTACTCACCCCCGTATCCCTGGTACATAGCACAGGGCCCTGCACATGGTATCTTGTATGGCCAGGGCCCTCCCCACGCTGGCTGCTAAGTCCAGAGGGAGGTGTAATGGTGAAGTGAGGTCTCATGGAGAAGCTGAGACTTGAGGGCAGAATTGGGATCAGGAGAACTGGGAAGGCCAGCCTGTCTGCATGCATGGTATCAGGGAAGAGGGTGGGGGGTGGGCCATGAAGCTGGAGTGGGGGCAGACTGAACCAGGCTTGGATGTCCAAGCCGCATTCAAGGCTACTGAGCAGGAGAGATTGGTGGTCAGGAGCAAAGCATTTGGCCTCAGATTGCTGGGGGTGGGAGAGATTGGGGTCAGGGGGCCCCTCACAGCCCAGCGCACTGGAGGGAAGGCCTTACCTCATCTTCAGCGTAGGACTAGTGACACGAGGAACCCGGAAAGGAAGATTTAATGGAACTTGATGGCCAGGCAATGTGCTAAAAATATATCTATGAATGAGTCGTAATTTCTGAGCACCCATGTATTTGGCTATAAATATACACACATATGTAATTTCAAGAGACCAAGAATTATCAGCTGCAAAGCCCAAGGGTAGCAGCCTGTGCATGGCCCCTGTAGTTTGCTGTCTGAGGCCCTGCCCAGTACAAAGTACCCAGCTCTGTCATTTTGGGGGAGAATGAGGGGGTCTTGTGGTAAGAAGAAAGTGGCTGGTAATGACGGGAGGAGCTGGGGAGATGGGAAGAAGGGAGGCACCCAGGGCAGGTGGGGAGGCCAGACAGCCAGTGGGTTAGAGGGTGCTGGGCCCTGTGACCACACCTCTATGCAAGCTGGGGAGGGGGATTGAGATCCGCAGGGGCAGGTGATCCTGCTGTCACCCACACCATACTTTCCACAGAAGTTTTCCTCTGAGTTCTCAACAAAAACATGGCTAACATGGAGGATAAGGGAATTCTGCTAACCTGGTGTTCTCGAAGTGTGGTTCAGAGGCTCCCCGAGTTTCTTTTAGGGGTCCCCAAGGTCAAAACTGTTTTCATGGCAATACCAAGATGTTATTTGTCTTTTTCTCTAATCTCTCTGAGTGCATAGCTTAGTGAGCTAATGTGTTCCAAATGACCGTTGCACGGTGTTACCAAACCATGCATGGGTGAAAAATCCATTCAGAGTACAAGATAGACCAGGAGATCGGAATGTCACAGAGTACAAAAGTTCACCAATTCAGGATCGGGTTCCACGCTGCAATTAATCTTTAAGAAGCTACTGCCTGTCAGGTCTTGGTTAGTATCAAAGAAGGATATCCTAAATTATCTGAAAGGCTCTTAGAGTCTCTTTCCTTTTCCGATAACCATGAGGCTGGATTTTCTACACATTCTTAAATGAAAACATTTTACAACAAACAATGCAGAAGCAGATATGGGGATTCAGCCACTACTCTCAATTTAAAAAACAAAACAAAACACTTTTTTTGGGAAAATACATCTATGAATGACTTATGTTAACATATAATGGATTTATTATTTTTCAGTTAACTAATGTACATTTATATTTTTCCCCAGTTTTAATTTTTAAAAATTCAAATTTAATTTTGATGTCATAGGCGAAACCACATAAACAAGAACCTCTTGGATCCTCAATCTTTTTTCTTTTTTTGAAGACTATTTATTTGAGAGGGAGAGAAAGAGAACACGAGCTGGAAGAAGGAACAGAATGAGAGGGAGCAGTAGACTCCTTGCTGAGCAGGGAGCCCAGCACAGCCTGATCCAGGACTCTGGGATCGTGACCTGAGCCGAAGGCAGACACTTAACCCACTGAGCCACCAAGGCACCCCGCAGTCTTTTTTAAATTGCGGAGAGAACCTAAGACCAAACCATTTGAGGGTACTGCGCTGCCCAAAGCACCTGTAAACGGGGAACTAGCTGCCAGGCCTTGAGCTAGCTCTCTACATTAATTTTCCCCCTTTAGTCCCTCAGCAGCCCGGTGAGGTGAGCATGGTTATTTTCACTCCCATTTTATACATGTGGAAACAAGGGCACTGAGTATTTGAATACCAGCACAGGTCTCACATTATGGTTGAGGCAGTACCAGCAAGAGGGAGATCCCAGACTGGTGGGCAGGGGTGCAGATGCCTGACCCAAAGCCTGTATCACAGGTCTGGTCTGTCCCCAGGGCATCCACTGTCCTCTGTGGCAAGCACCCTTCCCCAGTACTAAGCCTGGCAGCAAGGCACACCTCCACATGCTTCCTGCTTTCCTGAGGCCCAGGAGGGAAGGTACTGGTCTGCTAAGTGGAAGGGGAGTGCTTGAGAAATCAAGGGTTTTCATTTAAAACACCATCCCTGTTCAGCTGCACACAGCATTTGTGGCCAGGAATGTTCTTTGTCTTCAGATATAGTCCATATCCCGCTATTTGAGCGGGGACTTGGCAGCAAAACAGCTTTGAGTACTAAGGGTATCTGCACGTTTTTAAAATCTCTGAGCCTTGGTTTGCCCATCTGTACAGTGGGGACCCTGAAGAGGTATCTTAAGGATTAAGTGAAAGAATGCATTTAAAGTACCTAGTGTGTGATGCCTGGCTGGCTCAGCGGTTGAGCATCTGCCTTTGGCTCAGGGCATGATCCCGGAGTCCCCGGGATCAAGTCCCACATCAGGCTCCCTGCATGGAGCCTGCTTCTCTCTCTGCCTGTGTCTCTGCCTCTCTCTGTGTGTCTCTCATGATTAATAAATAAAATCTTTATTAAAAATAAAAGTACCTGGTGCAAAGGTTCATGTATGGCAGGGTTTTGAAAAAGTGATACTGCATCTGGCACAGAATCCAGCAGTTCAGAGTGATGAGGGGTCTCCCCTGTGATCTCCGGTGGCACTACTGTCAACCAGTTTCTTCCGCAGCCTCCCAGAAGTAGTCCGTGCACATATCCACATATCCACAGGTGTGTCCTGTCTCTGTGTGTGTGTGTGTGCATAGGTGGTCTGGTTTCTAGCATACATAAAAGACAGCATGCAATCCACAGCACTTCATGTTAGCATGGAAAGCCACCTTCTTAATGTGTGTGTGTGTGTGTGTGTGTGTGTGTGTGTGTGTTTGGCTGCATAGTATTCTCTATGAATGAACCACGGTTTATTTGGCTAGGACTCTTATTTATGAGCATTGAGATTGTTTTCTAGCCTTTTGGTTGCAGCTGGAAGCTCATGTGCAAGTGGAACCGAGGGCGGGGTTCCCAAGGAGTGGAAACGCCAGGGCAGAGGGCACCTGCATTTGTCATTTTGAAAGATAACTGCAAATTGCTCTCCAGCTGCACTCTCCTGCTCTCGGCCCTCAATGGGAAGAGAAAAGACAGAGCTGTGTCGTCTTGGGCTTTAGGAATTGAGGAGCGTTTTGATTCCAGATCAACACCAACTCTGACAGACTCAAGAAGAATGAACAGGGAAGAAGATCCACTACGAGGAAATGGCTAGTGCTTTACTCTTGGTATTTTTGTTGCATTTTTTTCTTTTTTTTTTTTCCTGTTCTATTTTGCATATTCATTTTCCTCCAAGACTGTTGCTCCAGGTGGCTCATTGAAAGTGATATCTAGGCCAAAGTGCTTTTAGTGGCTCCATCTGTAAGGCTCTGCGAATCTTTTAAGGGACCAGACAGGAAAAGAAAGCACCTCCCTCCAGATCCCCAGCCCCCCACCCCCACCCTCTCTGTTTGCCAAGGGCCAGGCCAGTCCTTCTGGAGAGGGAGGAACCCAAGACCGTGATGCAATGTTTGCTTTGGAGGGGACTGTTCTCTCTGCCCCTCTTTTGTTTCTCTGTCTCACTCTGGATAAGTGAAAGGAACGTACGAACAAGTAATTTCAACAGATGGGTGAGCCTGAGCGCCCTGTTCTCTGTCCGCTCTCTGATTAGAGCAGTGGTGTCCATTTCACTGGCCCTGCTCCCAGCTGGAGCAACAGCTGGGCTTGCAGACTCCCAGCTTTGGGGGCCAGAGAGGTTCCAGGTGGTCCCCACCGAGCTGAGGGGGGAGCAGGATGTGGCACCTTCTGTCTGCCCTGCCCTGATGAATTTGGTACAGTCTACACCACCCCCCACCCCCCACCTCCCCTTAGCTGTAAGAAGCCGCTTTGTGCGGGGTGTTTTCAGCATGGTAAACAGAACTTTTAGGACAATGGCACATCAGACATCTGTGATTCTTCTCCAAAGATTTTATCTCAAGAGAATACAGTAATTCAGCATAAGCAAAAATGCTATCTGTTGGATAAAAACTTTTAAAACTGTGGATTAATGACCTAGATGGTGGTTGTATATTTCACAGACCTTGAAAGTTACATTTGGCAACCACAGAGACACTGGACCATGAAGACACTTCCAGCCAGAAGACTGGATCCCTGGGCCTGGGCACAGCAGGCTCTTAATCAACCTTTGTTCAATAGTGAATGAAGGATAGGAATTTGGAAACTATGTACATAGATAAAAACAATGTGGAATTGAGTTCCATAACTGCAACAGTGTAAACTGGGGGATAGGAGGAGGAAGTAAGCCAAAGTGAAAATAGTTACTCTGCAGTTTTTCTTAACCTTATCACCTTCCCCCAAAACCTTTGCAGACCTTTTCTCCCCAAATGTGATTACCCCTCACATAAATGTTAATGCCAGATATACTGTGAGTCTGTGTGCTGTGTGTATAGATCTGTGCTTTGTATGTAAAAAGAACAAGAGGGGCGCCTGGGTGGCTCAGTTGGTTGGCATCTGCATTTGGCTCCGGTCTTGATCCCAGGGGCCTGGGATTGAGCCCTGCATTGGGCTTCCTGCTCAGTGGGGAGCCTGCTTCTCCCTCTGCCTTTACCCCTCCTGTTCTCTCTCTGTCTCAAATAAATAAAATCTTTAAAAAAGAAGAAAGAAAAAGAAAAAGAAAAAAAGAAAGATTGATTTTTTTCTGTCCCCTAAGAACCAATTTTTGCTCCTTAGGGTAGTGTCCCCAGCCACCTCCTCCTGACTCCCTCACCCTCAGGAAAATACCTGTGTTCAGGGTTGTAATTCGGAGGGATTTACATTGTTTGTGTCTTGCGCTTCCTTCTTACATTGTCTTTTCAGTAAGAATGCTGAGCTCCTGGGGGTGCCTCTTGGCCTGTGTCACTTGGTCCACAGAGCTGACGCCGTGGGAAGACAGGGTTCTGGGGGAACGGGGTGCTGACTGCCCTCGGCTGTCGCTGCCGTGGGCTGGACATGTGGCCCAAACAGTCCCTCCCGAGGACTAGCTCCTCCCCTGAGCAAGATAGCTTCTCTTAAAACACAAAACCCTGCTGGTGAGGAGTTTGCAAAACCCTTACACTGTCTTCGGGCAGCCAGACTAGGCCTGCTCAGAAGCTGTTAGATCCTTTCCCTGAGGTGGCCTTGCTCAGCAGGGTGTCCTCCTCTGAAAAGAACACAGAAAATGACCCTGGAAGGCTGCTTTCTCCCCAGGAGCCTCTGCAGCGCACAGGAGAAGAGTGAATTCAATACACACCTTGGATGTCTTGGGGCACAGTGGCTTCATTCTCCTCAAGACGGCATTGCTCCGGGTGCATACCAGCTGGTTGACAAGCGTTTTTGCTCCAAGGGGTAGACAGAAGAGAGTATCCGGTGGCTGGAACCCCAGGCTCTGGTGCCCCCAGATCTCTCCTGTCCCCTTGGTGCTTGGGAAAGAGTGAGGGATCTGCACCGCGAGCAGCCTTGTGATGCTGGACACACAAAGTACAGCCAGGGAGCTCATCGCCCGGCGTCCAGCCAGGAGGCATGGGTGGTAGTTGTAGCTAAGGCCGTGGGGAGGTGGATGAGTTAGCACACAGAACAGTGCCTAGGGTGGAGCAAGGACTCCATCACTGTAATTTAGTACTAGTGGTGGTGTTCCTGCTGTTAATCTCGGAGCTACTGTTCTCGTGTACAGGTGCCAGAAATAGTGGGGCATATGGCAGATCGTACTTCTGGCACTCATGAGTGAGTGAAGCTGTGTGTCCAGTTTGGGCCAATGAGATGGAAGCAGAAGTGATGTGTGTTGTGGGCCTTCCAGGCCAAGCACTGAGTTGTTACTGCGACACATTCCAGAGAGTTCTCCATTTTCCCATTGGTGCACCAGCTGGGTGACATGGCGCTGCTCTGTCATCTGGGTCCCTGGGGCTGGCAGTGACGGCAGGAACACTCCTCACACTTCTCTTCTTACCACCACTGAACCGTGATGCATATTGTATGAGCAAGAGAGAAACCCCTGTCCTCGGAAGCCCCTGACATTCAGGGGTGTTTGTTGATGCAGCATAACCTAGCCCATCCTGATTAAAGCAGACCATCCCGATCATGTCAGGCCTGGTTATGGGAATCACACCTCCTGCATTATGTGCCCAGCTCAGCAGAGGCCCATGGTAGCTGTGCGTCTTGTCTGGCTCCCTCCCTGGTCAGAGTTCCCTGGTGAGGCTTCGCAGCAAGTGTTGCTTCATTTTCCAGCAGGCTTGCACAGCCTTGACCCCTCACCTCCTGTCCTGTGCCTCCTCCGGGAAGGCAGAGGCTGTTGCCCTGGGTAAGCCAGTGCAGCGCAACCCCTGAACCCTTCCCCAGAGCGATGTTTCCACACCAGTGGAGTTGGCATCCATCTCACATGCATCTATCAACTTGTAATAATAGCTCACTGGCTTCCTGGCCAGCAGAGGCTTCAGCAGCCTGGAACTTGGCTATCAATCATGGAAACCAAAGAGGTTGCCCTGCTTCATGTGTGCTTAAAATTTGAGGGCATTGAGAAAGTACTGAAGCTTTGCCTACCCCTCTGGGTCTACGGTGGCCTCCCTTCCCCTTCCAGACTTTGGCTGCAGGTAGATAAGTGGGCCATGGGTAGGGAAACCTTAGAACTCACTGCCCACCATGGGACGCACTGTAGAGGGGAGCCGGGCACACTTGAGAGAGGGTACAGTGGCCCTGGTGATCATGACCTCAGAAAAGCAGGCGAGAGGACCATTTTGTCCCACAGTGTGCCCTGCGGAGATGTCCGAGGTAGTTAGGGTTCTGCCCTGCGGGGAGGTGAGCTCAGGGGCCGGCTGGCCTGGTGTCTCTCCCTTTCATGGGGACCGATCTGATGCAGGGTCATCTTGGTACCACCATCTAAAGAGAAACCTAATTTGTAACCCAGCACTGTATGAAGCAACACCTTCACCCCTTCCCTGAGCCATGCTTAGTTCTAGAACCGTCCTTGTGGCCAAGCCATTCCCCTGCAGGAGGAACGGGGGTGAGGCTGTGGGCTGGGGTGGGGCAAAGTTGCATCCAGCCAACTAACCACATTGAGCAGAAGATGTGTTACACAATTCTCGTGACTTTACTGCAGGTTTGAAATCTTTCACAATAGAGGTGGAAAATAAAATCAAAATAGAGACACGGTGAAAAATACAAATAGTTCTAATCCTTTGGGTTTTAAATTAAAAACGGTACATACAACTTTTTGAATGTATATTGTTTTATTTTTTTAAAGAAAGGACTATTGAAAGGCAGAGGCATTGAGGGAAAGGACCCTTTGTCTGATGATGCACTTGTATCTGGAATGATCTGCACCTCTGAGTCAGTGATTTTGCCTTCAATTAACAATTAGATTTGTGTGCTTTGTAAGGGTGCTTAGTTTGCTTTCCACTTGAAAAATGGAAGAACGGATACCCCTGCACCCTGCAGGCTCCCTGAGAACGTGGGGGTGGGGCAGGGCAGGCACTTGAGCTGCAGTGTCATGTGGCCACCCCGAGATCTGTGCCTGGGAAGCATGTTGCATCACAGAGCCCAGCATGTATGTGGTATTTAATAGCATTTAACTCCTTCGTTTTTATGGTTCCAGGAGACACCCAGATCCAGCCAGCTTGATAAACACCTTTGGTGTTTTTTCTGATCACAAAAATATTACATAATCATTAAAAAATCAAACAATTTATAAATGAATAGACTGTGAAAATTGCCTTAATCATAGCAGAGGGCCAGGGCACCGGGCTGTCTCAGTAGGTGGAGTGTGCAACTCTTGATCTTGGGGTTGTGAGTGCAAACCCCGCATTGGGCGTAGAGCTTACTTTAAGAAAAAAACAAAAAAGCAAGAAACAAAGTGGAGAGTAGTAGAGATGGAGTAAGGATGAGGAGTCTGTTCTTTTATTGGTGACAGTGGTAATAGAGCATCAATACTAAAACAACCCAGAGACAAAGCATGACACATGCCCACGCCACTTGAAATGCTCATCATTTACTGTCTCACTTGTCTCTCATTTGTTTCCTGAATCACTCTGTGGTTGAAAAAAAACAGACCCAGAGAGACGAATTAACTTTTCCAACAACACACAGTTGCATGGTCTTCGGAGGCCCAGTTCTAACCACTGGCCTTCAGGAACTTTGATCTCTCCTCTGGGCTGCTTTGTCACCATTGTCAGTACAGCTGGGGCAGTACCACCAGGGAAGCATCTGCAGAGGGCTTGCTGCTCCCCCCACACACACTCCTGACCCTCTCCTATCTCGAGTGCATATTAGTGCGTGAGTGTGTGTGCTGTGCAGCCCAAGAGCTAAGACTACACAGTCTTGGTTTTTGGCCTGCAGCACAGCCGGGTATTCAGCAGGTGCTCAGTCGGGACTTGTTTCAGGTTTTGAGGTCGGATGATGTGTGTGACGTTTGCAGTCCCCAGGATCCTGTGTGTCTGGCACCCCAGTTCCGACTTGCCAGCCAGGGCCCACCTACTGTAGCGGGGCTGTGCGAGGTGAATCCCTCACTCCCAGGTCTGGCCTCTGGGCTTGGATGGCTGGGTCGGTGGGGAGTGGCCAGACTGCCTGCGCTCTCACGCACGTGCAGGCCGGAGCCTCCTCACAGCGTGGTGGGCTCACGTTGTCTGGCTTCCCTTCAAGTGAGCACTGCGAGAGACAGGGAGAGGAAGACCCCCATCTCTGAAGGTCTGGCCCCGATGGTCAGTCACCGTGTGGCCACAGACTCAGACTCCAAGGGAGGGGACATCGACACCACCCATCTGTGGGAGCTGTGTCCCAGTTTATGGGTACCTTTGGTCCTCCCCCAGCCCCCGGAACCCTGCCCCTGGCCTTTTTCTTCCCGGAGTGGGCCAGCCTTGTTTCTGCCCTGCCTTTGTGTTTGCTGTTCCTCCACCTAGAACCTTCCTTTTATTGTCGTCACATTGTGGCTCCGGCTCATTAATTAAGCTTCAGCTCCTGTGTCCCCTCTTTGCGGGGGCCTAAGTGACCCCACTGTAGCCCACTGCTGTACTGAGCTGTTCACCGCTGCTCTGCTACCCCCCGCAGTTCCACCTGACGCAGAGCGCAGCCCCGTCAGGAACTGTCTGTCCACACCCGGTACCCGGTATGCGGCACATGGGAATTGCTTGGGAAGCTTGCTTTGACAAGTGAGTCTGAGCCACATTACCTGCCACCACAGCGAGCCCCTGGGCTTTCCCACTCCCTCTGGCCTCTACTGAAGAACAGTAACGATGACATCCTCGTTTTGAGGATGGCGGACTCCTGGCTGCTAGAGGGAGGCGGAGAGGGGGTTAGTGCTGCAGCCAGGCCTCTGGACAGTGGCACCGACAGCAGGGTTTCTTTTCTTTCTTTTTTCTTTCTTTTTTCTTTCTTTCTTTCTTTCTTTCTTTCTTTCTTTCTTTCTTTCTTTCTTTCTTTCTTTCTTCTTTTTAAGATTTATTTATGAGGGGCATCTGGGTGGCTTAGTGGTTGAGCCTTTGCCTTTGGCTCAGGTCATGATTTCAGGGTCCTGGGATCGAATTCCACATCAGGCGCCCCACAGGGAGCCTACTTCTCTCTCCGCCTATATCTGCCTCTCTCTGTGTCTCTCATGAATAAATAAACAAAAAGCTAAAAAAAAAAAAAAGATTTATTTATATGTTAGATAAAGAGGGAGCGTGCACATGCGCATAGCAGGGAGGAGCAGAGGCAGAGGGAGAGAGAATCTCCAGCAGAGCTGGACAGGGGGCTTGATCACAGAACCCTGACTGAGATCATGACCTGAGGCAAAGCCAAAAGTCAGATGCTTAATCAGCCAAGCCACCCAGGCGCGCCCTGACAGCAGCTCTGATTGTCTGTGGTGCATTTTTCCTTTGGGAACAGAGGCCTTTGGCTTTCCCGCACCGGGGTCTTTGGAGAGCATGGTGAATTTCTTCTGGAGGTCTTACCCCTCAGCTGCTTTGTTTCCTTGTGCATTTAGTTAACTTGCCAAGGATGAGAGGAGAAGTAAGCTGGGCACGTTGTTATCTGGTGCCTTTTCACTGCTTCTGTGCAGGTGAGAAGTGCAGTGTAGGGAACGGAGGGAGGTGTTGTCTGAGGCAGATCAATACCTCTTAGCAGGATGATACATTGCTGGTCTGGAGCATGGCTGTATATCATGGGCCTTAAATCCATCAAAGCCCAGGATGATGCTGAGGTAATCTAAATAGTTCTATGATACACGAAGCATGAGAGCATCTGATTTATCGTGGCCCCCAAGGCAGGGAGCCAAGGAGACGGCCCTTGAACACACGCTCTCGAATGCTCGCCCCTCCTGCCACTGAACGGGACCCTGTGTCCTGCACACTCTGTATCCCCTGCCCTGCAGAAGACTGTGTGTGTAACTGGTGGTAAACACGGAAAAGGATCTTCTGAAACCCGTTCTCTGTTGTCTGAGGTGGCCTTCCTGCAGGTGGAAAGGGCAGAGGGACTCACACAGTGAAGACCCCTTAGCAAGGAGAGCAGCCCCTGCTCACTGATCCAGGGAACTGATGTTTAGTGCTTGTACTGGTTGGGACTCTAGATGGCAAGTGACAAAAACATCTGTAGGACAAAAAGGAAGGGGAAAGGCAGGCCAGCTTCAAGCTGGGCAGGGACAAGGGGTGCCACTGTGCATCCTCTGTGCAGCTCCTGTCTTGGGCAGTGCGGCCACCATCCGTCCTGCCCCTGCCCTGCTCCTGTCCTTCAGCACCTGCTTCATTCTCTGCAGTTCCAGTAAATGTCACCGACTAGCATCTCCTTGGCCCGTTGTAATGGCTGGGAGGATGGCACTCTGATTGGCCAGGCCTGGCATGCAGGCAGCCCCAGGGCTCAGGGATGTGCCACTTCGGCCACCCAGGCTTGAGTGCCCAGAGGAGGGTGGTTCTGACAGCAGTCAGGGTGTCCGTGCTGACTGGAGGCAACGTGTCCCCCGCACACACCCTTTGTTGTGCCCCCCCTCCCCACCCACAGCCTCCACTGTCCCAGCCTTCATCCTCTTTTGGTCTGAAGAGTGGCTGAATGAGCACCCCAGTAGACGTCAGGGGAAGTGAGTTTCCAGGCTTCCTCATGAGCAGAGGCAGGGACCAGTGGGTTCATTCAGTCAGATTAAGTGGCTGCTCTGTGTCCGGTCCTGCTGGGTATTGGAGTCACATCAGTTAGTCCACACATGGTCCCCACCTTTAGCAGGTTGGGGAGACAGGAGACAAGTGCATAATGTTATGTAGCAATGAGTACTGTGAGGAAGGAAGAAGTGGGTGAGGGGTGGAGAGGAGGTGACCTCAACAGGGTGGTCAGTCAAGTCACTTACTCTCTGAGAAGGTGACAGAGCAAGCCATGCAGAAAAGTGACATGTGGGGAGCCTTCCAGCCAGAGGAGCAGCATGTGAAAAGGTCCTGAGGCCCAATAAGAAGTCCACTGTGGCCTGAAGGCGTGAGTAGGGTGGGAAGTAACACGAGGTGAAGACAGAGGACAGTCAGTGAGGAGGGGTCAACTCATGTGCAGCCTAGCGGCTACAGGGACAACTTGGGATTTCCCTGAGGGTGCTGGGATGCCCCTGGTGGGTTGTTACTTGGCATGATGGGATCCAGGTGATGCTTTTGGATCCCTGTGGTGTGCAAACGTAGCACAGATCAGGAGCATCATGGAGAGCAGAAGCAGAACTGGGTGGGGCGTTTCTAGTCATCCAGGGAGGGACGGAGGCAGGGAGAAGGATCAGACCCAGGACTCATTTAAGAGGCAGAGCCACAGGACTGCAGAGAGTGTTCTGGTAAGGGGTGCTGGGGAGAGCCTGGAGATTGGGTCTAAATAAGAAGGAGCATGTTGGTGCCATTGCTCATTTTCCTGGGCTGGAGAGCAGCAGATTTAGAGGCAATGCTGAGCAATTCTCCTGGACACGTTATGGTTGAGGTGACCAGCTTCCAGATGTGTTGTGGTTGAGATGAGCCCACCACAGGGCATGTAGCACGCAGGCCACTGGTTCTGAGACCTGTCCTCCCATGCTGGCCAGGCCAGAGCTGAAACACAGCCCTGGGAACCTACAGGCCTGGCCAGAGATTCACATCTCTTGTGATTCCCTTCCTGTGTCTGGGCCTCCGCGTCCTCATCTGTAAACTGGGGTGATGAGACCTGCACCTCCTGGAGTCATGAGGTTTCTGGGACGCGATCACCTCGCCTCAGGGTCCGGGGCAAGCCAGTGCAGGAGTGATGGCTGCTGTCCCCAGGAGATTGGTTCAGAGTGAGGCACTGCCCAGAAAGAGGTGGGACAGTCTGGGGAAACAGCCAGGCAGGTGCCTCTGCTCTGGGTACGGAGGTGCCCGGACAGGCACCTCTCTGGGGGTGGGAACCTGTTGGGGTGTGTGCCCATCTCTGGCTCTTCTCCTGTGCAGGGAATTTGGATCAGCGGTCAGGCATCTTGGTGCTGAACAAGAGGTCAGTCAGCTCTGGAGCCTGGCTGCTCACTCAGCATTGGCTTTGGAGAGCGCACCCCTTAACCTCATTCTCAGGGCAGATGTGACTGCTCTGCTGGCATTTGCCCTGCTTTTTGACACTTTCTCATTCTTTGAGTCATGCTTTGTCCTGCCCTTAACTCCTTCCATAGAGTCTCCACCTGGCTCTCTGGATTGGAGTCCTTGGAGCCATGCCCTCAGTGTGGTGCACAGGTCAGAGGCCATAGCTCCTGTTCGGCCCAGGCACAGTGGGGACAAGATGGATGGAGTCACTCGATTAATGGCCACATTTGGGAAAGGGTCTGTGAGCAAGATTAGGAAAAACGTGTTGTGGTGTCTGGAATTCAGAGTACAGAGCTGCTGGTAAAGCTTCTGTGGGCTACGCCACTGCAGCTTCTTAGTCTCTGGGCTACCTGATCCCAGGGCCAGGCTCAGAGGGCAGGTTCTGTAAATAACTGCCAACAACCAAGTGACTCTGAGGTCCCAGCAGGACAGGGACTTTGTTTCACGGAAGAAAAAACAGGGGTTCAAGGGAGAGGTGCCCCAGGGCAGTGGTTGAATGGGGACCACCTGTCCAGCCTGGACCTGGACCCAGCTCTCTTACGCTCTTGCCGGGCACTGCTCCCACCCCCGTGGACTAACCTCAGAACCTTGACCTTGTGGCCTGCAGGGGCAGGTGTATATAGCAGCATCCCTGGTGGGCCAGCAGCCTGGAGTTTGGGGGCCTGGAGCAGCAGGGCCAGAGCCAGCCCCTGCGCCTTTCCTGCCCAGGCCCGGGAGCAGGGGCCTTGCCCGGGCAGCTCAGAGCACGTCAGTTTGTGGTTTCTCTGGTTCTTTGCCAGGGGAGGAGTGAGAGAGAGAGACAGCAGTGTACTTGGATGCTAATTTACAATTTCACTGAAGCATGAAATCGCTTCCTTCCTTTACCAGATTATTACTTAAGCAGAAAATTGACTTGGAGTGGGGGTGGGGTAATCGTAGACTTTTGAAAATTTAAAAGGAAAAAGAAGAGATTTGGGGTTTCTTTTGGGGAGGGGCTCATTACCAGCAGGAAGAAGGGAGCACAGGCTTTTGAGGGTGCTTTGGGACCACTTTTGCTCAAGACATACAATTTTGCCTGCCCATATTCTGAGCCAGGCTTCCACAGCACTGCAGTGCATCAGGGTTGTACCATCACTTGGACTTGAATTAAAGTGCCTTGGAATCCCCCAAATTCAACTGTGTGACAGGACTGTGTCTGCCTACACAGAGCAGCCCTTTGAGCCCCGAGTCCTGGCCTGGCAAAAAAGGACAAAGGAGGGAGGCAGGTGAGGTGACCACTGTCACCTAGGCCTAGGATCCTAGAGTCACCTGTAGGGACTAAAGAAGCTCCTTTGGTTGTGGGCTTTCCAGAGGCTTCAGCCAAAGGCAAATCTGGTCCACGTTACTGGTTGGCATGTCTTACTGTCTCTTGGGCCTTTCTTGTGGCTTTCTTGTTTGGGATCAAACAGAATTGAGCAGGTGCCTTGCAGGTGAGCCACTGATCAGCCGTCTTTGCCTCCAACCCGTGCTCATTCCCACTGGGTCAGGAGGCCTTGAAAGACCCTGGATTTGGAGAACAGGTCTACACTGAGCCCTTGGGCTGTAGCGGAGGCTCTTAGGAATTTCCCAAGGGTGAGGGAGAGGAGGGATTTTGGCCAGTGCTGCTTGGAGCCCAGCTCAAGACAGGTCCCACTGGGAGCAGGGGAAGGGAGGACTTCAGGCTCTGCCTGCGGTCTGCGGCTCTTGGGCTCATTGCTTCCAGCCTGCCACAGAAAACCCTGAAAGAGTCCCATCTCCTTGGGCCCACAGAGAGTAGAGCTTGGGCTTGGAACTGGATAGCCCATGTGGGAGTCCCGGCTCTGGCACTTGGGACGGCCACTTGGCTTCTCTGAGCCTTGGCTTCCCCAGCTGGAGAATCAGGCCACGAGAGCCGTGTCCCCAGAGGACAGCCTGAGAGTGGGATGTGTCCCAGGGCACATGCTATTTAGCCCTGCTCTGACCTGACATCCACTTAATGGCCTGAGGCCACCATATACATCCTCCCTTGACCATGGGAGGCAACCGCAGCTCAAACTCACCCAGAGGTGGCTCATTTCCAGGCCACAGATGTTTGGTTCCAAAGCTGGTCCGAAATGAACAAAATCAGTTTCCGAAGGGCAGGGTAAAAGCCAGCCCCTCCCACCCGCACCGTCCCTGGCTGAGGGGAGCGGCAGAGCGGAGAGAGGAGGGGCTGGAGGGTGAGCTGCAGCGGGCCAGAGCCCAGCTGAACAGGGAGCCGGGGCCGGCCCCTCTCACCTGTGGCCTTGTCCCCTGGCAGGTCGGCTCAGCATGTCGGTCAGCGTCCACGAGACCCGGAAGTCGCGGAGCAGCACGGGGTCCATGAACATCACCCTCTTCCACAAAGCCTCCCACCCCGACTGCGTGCTGGCCCACCTGAACACGCTGCGCAAGCACCGCATGTTCACCGACGTCACGCTCTGGGCGGGGGACCGCGCCTTCCCCTGCCACCGCGCCGTGCTGGCCGCGTCCAGCCGCTACTTCGAGGCCATGTTCAGCCACGGGCTGCGGGAGAGCCGAGATGACACGGTCAACTTCCAGGACAACCTGCACCCCGAGGTGCTGGAGCTGCTGCTGGACTTCGCCTACTCATCCCGCATCGTCATCAACGAGGAGAACGCAGAGTCGCTCCTGGAGGCGGGCGACATGCTGCAGTTCCACGATGTGCGGGACGCCGCTGCCGAGTTCCTGGAGAAGAACCTCTTCCCCTCCAACTGCCTGGGCATGATGCTGCTGTCGGACGCGCACCAGTGCCGCCGGCTGTACGAGTTCTCCTGGCGCATGTGCCTGGTGCACTTCGAGACAGTGCGGCAGAGCGAGGACTTCAACAGCCTGTCCAAGGACACCCTGCTGGACCTCATCTCCAGTGACGAGCTGGAGACAGAGGACGAGCGCGTGGTCTTTGAGGCCATCCTGCAATGGGTGAAGCACGACCTAGAGCAGAGAAAGGCCCACCTGCCCGAGCTCCTCCGCAGCGTGCGGCTGGCCCTGCTGCCCTCTGACTGCCTGAAGGAGGCCGTCTCCGGCGAGGCCCTCCTCATGGCTGATGAGCGCACCAGGCTTATCATAGACGAGGCGCTCCGATGCAAGACCAAGATCCTGCAGAACGATGGGGTGGTCACCAGCCCCTGTGCCCGGCCACGCAAGGCAGGCCACACACTGCTGATCCTGGGGGGCCAGACCTTCATGTGCGACAAGATCTACCAGGTGGACCACAAGGCCAAGGAGATCATCCCAAAGGCGGACCTGCCCAGCCCCCGCAAGGAGTTTAGCGCCTCAGCGATCGGCTGCAAGGTCTATGTGACTGGGGGCCGGGGCTCTGAGAACGGAGTCTCTAAGGACGTGTGGGTATATGACACTGTCCACGAGGAGTGGTCCAAGGCGGCACCCATGCTGATCGCCCGCTTTGGTCACGGCTCGGCTGAGCTGGAGAACTGCCTCTACGTGGTCGGAGGACACACGTCCCTGGCAGGCGTCTTCCCGGCCTCCCCTTCGGTCTCCCTGAAGCAGGTGGAAAAGTACGACCCCGGGGCTAACAAGTGGACAATGGTGGCCCCATTGAGGGATGGCGTCAGCAATGCCGCAGTGGTGAGTGCCAAGCTGAAGCTCTTTGTTTTTGGAGGGACCAGCATCCACCGAGACATGGTGTCCAAAGTCCAGTGCTACGACCCCTCGGAGAACCGGTGGACCATCAAGGCCGAGTGCCCCCAGCCTTGGCGGTACACGGCAGCCGCCGTGCTGGGCAGCCAGATCTTCATCATGGGAGGGGACACGGAGTTCACAGCTGCCTCAGCCTACCGCTTTGACTGTGAGACCAACCAGTGGACGCGGATCGGGGACATGACCGCCAAACGCATGTCCTGCCACGCCCTGGCCTCGGGCAACAAGCTCTATGTGGTGGGGGGCTACTTTGGGACCCAGAGGTGTAAGACCCTGGACTGCTATGACCCCACTTCGGACACGTGGAACTGCATCACCACCGTGCCCTACTCGCTCATCCCCACTGCCTTTGTCAGCACCTGGAAGCACCTGCCCTCGTGAGGAGCACCTGCAGAGCCCAGCCAGGTGAGTCCCCAACACCCCGGGGCCTGCTCCCACCCTGGGTCAGGGTCGCCGTGTCCTCCAGGGAAGGCTGGTTGGGGCAGCAAGTGGCCAGGGGCTCTGGGAGCCTCTTCCAGGTCTGGAGCTAAAGTGTAGCTCTGCTCCTTCCTTGCAGTTAACCTTGAGCAAAGCATATAAGCCTTCTGCCAGATGGGGACCACCGCCTCAGGGCAGTGCAGTGCTTTCCAAGTGTGGCTGCACCTCACAATCACCAGGGATCTTTTGACAATTACTGCGTGGCATTTAGGCTAGTCGGCCGAGTCTAAGGGCCGTCTCTACACAAGAGCATCCTCACATCTGACAGCGGCAGCTTAGGGCTTCCCAAAATCACTCTCAGATTCGAGCATTCACTGGAAAGACTCAGAATACACTGCAGGCTGTTATGTTCACGGTCCTGGTCTGCTACAGGGACGGGATATAGGTTAAGATCAGCCACAGACAGGGATGAGTGGGGCAGAGGCCTCTCCGTGTGTTCAGGACAGCGTTACTGCACCTACCTCAGTGAGTGGCCGTACACACGGGATATTGCCCATCGGGGATGCTACACAAGCTCTGGTATCCACAGTTTTTACCGGAGCTTGATTGCCCATTGGGGTTACTCTTCAACTCTGGGTCCCCTGGTACCACATGACCCAAAGCCCCTACCCTAAGTCACATGGATGTGCCCACCCTCACCCCTGCCCTGAACAAGGACAGTCTATTGGGTACAACTGATAATGTCCCAAAGTCAAGAGCAAAGGCCAGATTTCTTTACAATACAAATGCTAAAGCACATGCCACACCCCAGACCAGGTGAGCCAGGGCTTCCACAGTTCCAGGTGAGTCCCAGTGTGCATCCAGCATGCAAGCAGCACCCCAGGGTCCCTGAGAAATAAGGATGATGGACGGGAGCACTTAAGGGGCAAGGGGCATGCTAGAGCTGTGGGGCTGGGCACCCCGTGGAGGAAATGGGGTGCTGCTTCTGTCCTGTATAGATGTTAGTGGGTCTCCCTTAGAGTGAGTGTCACAGTAGGGAACCCTGGCCAGGCAGGGCCTGCTGCAGAATACTGCCCAAGTTACTGCTCCTGCAGTTATGTGAGGTCCTTACCCAAAAGTGGATGACAGGGAGCTGAGGGACACAGTCAGGTGCTCTTTGGGGGTAATGGAGGGATGGGGAGACACAGAAGGGACTTGCCCAAGGCCTGAGGGCAGGTGCAGAGTCAGGTGAAGGGAAGGACCAGCTTACCTGGACAGGCCTCTTCTGAGGGGTGGGGTGGGGCCTCTCTTGCAGCCCTTCTGGGGCAGGACCAACTCCAGTACTGAGCCAGCCTGGCAGGGAGCTTAGGAGTAGGGGCTGGAAAGGGATGGTAGATTTGTAGGCACCAGGGAAGGGTTTGTGTTCTTGTGCCACCACACTGGGTCAGGCCCTAGGGAAGCCAGGATGTCCTAACCCTGAGCCCTTCTCCTGGGCCCCTCATACCTGGGGCAAAGGCAGCAGGTCCTCAGCCCTTAGGACTGAGTTCTGGGGACCCCAGGGTGAGTGGGAGGCAGGGAGACATAGGTCCCAGAGGCTCTGAGAAGCTGGGGCATGGGGTGACGGATCCCAGGCTCTGCCTCCAGCCCAAGAAGAGGCCATGCAGGATAGCCTTCCCACCCGGGAGGGCAGGTCAGCAGCCACAGCTCTGAGAAACTGGCCCTCAGGCCAGGCACAGAAACCCCCAGGCACCAGCCTGGACCAAATACCTGATTGCCTCCCTGCCGCGGTGGCTGCTGGTGCGCGTGCAGTAGGCTCTTCACAGCAGAGAGGTCAGACTGAGCTGGGACTGCCCCTCCACACAAAGCACCTGCTCTAGCCCGGAGATCCAGGTCGGCTGGGCCTTCGAGGTCCTGACTGGAACGTACCAGCCCACGAGGCTGGCCCAAGCCACATTCCCTCCTACATCTGGAGTGTTCGGGCTCCTGAAAGCCCATCTAGACAGGAGGGGGCTTTGTCCCCTTCTGAGGTTGCCTGTTTTGTTTTAATCTGCTCTCTCCTTTGGGAGAAAAATCTAAGTAGCCCAAGTGGTTGGTCCCCTGGGCTAGAAGCTATAAGAGGAGAATGGCACGTCCATGTGGCTTCCCTGTTCCCTCGCTCTGGGGTGGTCCTCTCTGGGGCCCGAGGGCTCCTCCTACTGGTGCTCACCCTTCCCCATGACCCTGGACAGTAGTTTGACCCCATGTGGGAGGGTGCGGGGGCAAGCCAGCAGGCCTTATAAGCCCTGTACCTTTCCAGGGATTTTCCCCATTCCAGGCACGGGGAGGAGTGGGGGGAGCGAAGCTCACATCTCTCCTTGGTTCTGGCTCTCACTGGCTGCTTGACCCTCATTATGTGGAACCGCATCACCTAAGCTGAGCCTTGCCATTTTGAATACAGAAGCAACAACTGTATTACTCCCAGTACTTATATAGGTCAGGGAGGGGTAGGTTCAGAGTTGGATTTTTTTTTTAAGATTTTATTTATGTATTTGAGAGAAAGAGAATGAGTGAGGTGGAGGGGCAGAGAGAGAGCGAGAAGCAGAAGCAGATACACTGCTGACCAAGGAGCCCAAAGCGGGGCTCGATCCCAGGACGCGGAGATTGTGACCTAAGCCGAAGGCAGACACCAGACCAACTGAGCCACCCAGGTGCCCCCGGAGTCGCTGCTATACCAGGTGGTGACGCCAAAGTATGGTGACTATGATGGCTTTGGATGCCTTAGGCGGTGGGAGCCTCTCCATGTCCCTGGGCCAGCTCCTCCTTCTCAAAGGGTCTATCGCCCATAGTCAGACATGACGTGTGCCCATCTGAGGACTGCCAAGGCCTTATCCCTTTAGCTTGGCCCAGTCCACCGTGGGGGTGATGTTGTCAGCCCCACTTCTGGGAGGAGGAAGCAGGTGCAAAGAGGCTAATTGCACATGACAGAGCCTGTCCTGCATCCCACTGGCAAGCATGCCTGGGCCCTGCCCTCCCAGAGCCAGGCCAGCACAGGAGTGTGTGAGCATCTCCCGGCCGCAGGTTTCCCAAGCTCTTCCGCCAGCACCATCTGCAACAGAGGCAGAGGGTCCTTCAGCTCTTGCCCTGCAACAGAGGCAGTGGGGGGTGCTGAGCCATTGCGCCTGAATGAGGTGCAGGAGGAGCCCAGGCCGAGTGCCCTCTGCAAGGAAAGGTCAGGAAGAGCAGAGGCATAGCGTGCCTGGTGCCTCCCCTTCCACCTGCCATGGGCACCCCAGTTGACCATGACACTTCCCACTGAGGCTGGCTACCAGCCGGGAGTCCCCGGGCCCAGTGCCGGGGCCGGAGGACAGGCCCTGTATCCCCAGATTCACTTCCCTGTGCCTGTCGTCCCAGACCCTCCTGCAGGGAGCAGGGTAAGACCCAGTTTGGGGGCCTTCCTCCTCTGTGCCTGGAGGGTCCTGCTGTCCCCTGACCCCTTGTCCATCCTGTGAGACTCTGACTTACAGAGCCACCAACCAGAGGTTGCCTGCACTCTGCAGCCCCTCAGGATCACCCCAGACGATGTCCCCTTGGTCTCCCCCAGGACTTCATTGCCCTGTTTGGGCTACCGGCCTTGAGTTCTGGTGGGTGCCTGCGTCTACAGTGAGCGCTCTAGTCATGATTTCCTTTGCTTTTCAGAACACATTGTCATAGATGTCATAGCTGCAAAGGTGGCAGTTAAGACAGAGGATAGGTTGTTGGCATCAGGTGAATAGCTAGTAAGGGTTGCAGTGGGATTTGAGCCCCAGAAATGCCCCAGGCTTGCGGGCGTCTGGAGAGCCAGGGGATCCTCACGTCTGCACCCCGGCATCAAGCATGGGACCAGCACCGGTGGCCACCCAGCTGTGTAGGGATGAATTGCTGTGTGGGAAGCTTAATGCCAGCCGGAGCTCCAGGACCAGCCTCTGAGCCCCAGTGTCACCGCCAGAACCACGTATCTGGGCGACAGCAGCCAGTGGCAGCTGGGAGGCCCCTGGAGCAGGGTCTGGGTTACCCTGGGTTACCCGCCAAGTATAGACTAGCCATGAATGTTCTTTTCTCTTTTTCTCTCCCACTGGGTCTCCCTGCCCCCACTAAACCCTTTAAAGACATAGTGCCCTCATCTCTCTTCCCCTGACCCCCACCAGCGTGCCGGGCAAGTGTCCAGGCCACCAGGAGCTCATCTCCCCACAGTCATTGTTGGGACCTAGCCACTTGGGGTGTGGGGGTGGAGGGGCCTCCAATCCCAGCTCTGGGAAAGACTGAGCCCATTATTCCCCGATGGGGCCCTGCAAGGGGCTCGGTCACTGCCACAGGAGGGGCGACTCAGCACATTCTATCCTGCCTTAAAAGAAATTGCCACTGAGAGGAAATACCAGAGCACAGATCCACTCGGATGGGCCTGGTGTCATGAGAAAGGTGCCCGGGCAGGAGTTCGGGCCTTCTGAAACACCCCAGGTCCATCCGTCTGTCCCTGCACCCACAGTCTTGCACTCAGCAGGTTTCCCCGGGGTTGGCCCCATGCCAGGCCTGGGATCAGGATGCTAGCCACCCTCCGTTGCTGCAGTCCAGCGGAGCAGACACCTCACCAACAACTCCCAGGATTGTCAGAGCAGTAGGAGGGGTTGCCAGGCCAGCTGCATGGGCAGTGCGGGGTGACCACTGACCCCACACCTGCAAGGTGGAGTGTCTCATCTCACAGACAAGGAGACCAGGCCTCAGAGAAGCACCTGCCCAAAATTGGGATGGCCCAGATTGGGACAGCTGTGGGCTGAGCCAGAGGGAGTTCAGGAGCTGGGCAGTGTGTTCCCCAATTCCTCTACCGTAGGCGTGCCTTTAGGTGCTGTCTCCTCTTTAACAACTCGAGATGGCCCAAGGGGACCACTCCCTGGGTCAGGGTCCCACAGCCCCTCACCCCTGGCATGGGTGGCCTTGAAGTTTGGTTGGGGGGCAGCAGTGGGCCTTGCCTCAGGGGGAGCCCCTCATCTGCCGAAGGTATGGAGCAGGGACAGGCCCCAGAGGTTTGGATTTGCCACTCTAGAGCATCTTGGGATGTTAGGGGCTTCATGACCCAGGTTCTCACTTGGGAGGGGCCTTCACCCACCCCAGTATCAGAGGGTTGCTGACCCCCTGGGCACTTCCTGCAGTGTTCAGGCCAATCTTCCAGAAGCCTTGGCAGTGAGGGAGCCAGGGCCATGCCCTACTCAGAAGGAAAAAAGTCCTACAGATTCCATTGCTGGCTTGAATTTTTAAATGTTACTTAAATGCATGCAGACTTACAAGTAGCTCTAAACGTAGAGCTATGTGTGTAGGTGTCGTATAGCAGACACAAGTGTGCAGGGTAAATCTGACCAAAGCTGTAAAACCAAAAATGGTGTCATCATTCATTGATGTCCTGCAGAGATGGCCTTGCCTCTTTGCCTCTTGGCCGGTGTGCAGGTTTCCTGGAGAGCTCCATCTGCCCGTGCCAAGGCTGGCTTCTCTGCCTTTCCAGAGCTCCCGTGAGACTCCTTCGGGCAGCTCAGCATGCTGGAGGGACATTGTCCATGTCCCCTGGCACAAATGTGCCTCCTCAGTCAGGGCCACCTCTGAGCCCTGGCCTGATAAGTGTGCCTTCTGGCCTGAACTGGTGCGCGGATCAGCAGGTGCCTGGAAATCTAGGTGAGCTCCCGGCGCCCTTCCCATGGGACTCCAGAGAACCTCTTAAAATGCTGCCCCACTGGGGTTCAGCTGCCTGCGGAGCCTGAGAGGACAGCCCCTGCCGCACTGTGCTGAACGCTTCCTCTTCCCTGCCCAGCTAAGCCCTTCCGGTGCCCCTTCCTTTGTCCCCGGGGCTCTAGCCGAGAGTGTCACACCCTGACACACACGCACAGCCTCATCTCCACGTGGAGTCAGGCAGGGCTGTGCTGAGCTGTGCAGTGGGTCGGCCTTTCACATTGACCACACTGGCCCAGTTGGGTTACCTCAATTGCTCCAAGGACATTCTATGCAAAACCTCTCCTGAGCATCAAACCACCCGGTTCTCTCCTCTCTGGGAGGCAGAGATCCATCGCCTCCTCTTCGGAAAACATGAGGCTCAGAGAGGGCAGATGCTGTGTTGAACGAGAAGCCCGGCTGCAGTGTGAGTTTGGTGACCCTGGGGGCCTGTGCTCCCTTGTGCACCACCGTCGGCCCCCATCGCCTGGGTCAGGGCCCATAAATACCGATGGAGGACACAGACGAGCAGTCTTCTGACCGCCTGGCTGATGCGCCCCTGCCTGTGTCCCTGCTCTCTGCCCAGGCCCCCCCCCCCCCCCCCCCCCCCCCCCCCCCGCTTCGACCTTACTGGCCTCAGCTTACATTTTTAGACGTGCTCACATCCCACCTCTGGGCCTCTGCCCGTGCCCTTCCTCTTGCCTGGGCTGCTGTTGCCTCCTCTGGCAAACTCCTGTGCCCCCTTCAGGCCTCAGGTTAAATACTACCACCTTCCCATAGCCTCCACCAAAATAAAAGCCTGGTCTCTCTCTCCTTTTTTTTGTTTTTCCCATCCAGCCCTTCTGTCACTGTGTGAGTACTGTATGCATTTATTGGTACATTATTGGTACATGTCTCCCCCTGGGGGCTGGTCCCGGGGACCGTAGCGGTGTCTGCCCGCCCTCCTGTCTTCCTAGAGCCAGGCATGGTGCCTGCTGGGTTGCAGGTGCTCAGGGTGCGGAGCCAGAGTAGCCAGATGGACAGGTGGCCATTGCCCCGTTCTAGGTGAGGCGACCAGGGCCCAGGGAAATGGCTGAACTGTCCCGGCTGCAGTGCTGGTCATGACAGAGCTGCATCCTCCTGCCCAGGCCTTCTGCTCTCGGGGCCTGAGTTCCAGCCCCTTACATGTGGCCCCTTGGTTATCACTTTGTTCCAGGTTAGGACAGAGCCGTGTGGACGTGACTCATGCTCTCCCTCCCTCTCCTCTGCAGACTCTGCGTGTCTCTCCCCACCCGCGGCTGCAGCCCTACTGTCCCAGAGTGGCCCTGACCCTGTCTGCCGCCGCAGGAAGCTCAGCCTTGCCCCGGAGCTGCACCCTCCCACCCCCAGCTCTGGGAGCAGCAGTCTCGGGGGGACTGTTCTGAGCTTCAGACAAGAGAGGAAAAGCTGTCTCGAGTGCCCTGTGTGCCTGCTTTGCAGTGGCTTGGAGGGGAGAGGACCTTCCAGAGGGGCGCGGATGACACAGGACTCGCTTGGCCGGGGAGAAGACACAGCTGCAGAGTGTTGAGGTGGCCTGATCAAGCAAGTCCTGTTCAGGGGCTGGGAGGCCGGGCAGGGAGGAGCCCTGGGCAGGTTAGGGTGGCGGTCCTGGGCTGCCTTGGGGTCTTGTGGCACCAACAGCACAGCCTTGGCCTCACTGCCTCCCCCTGGTGATCATAATGTCACCCAACAGAGGGTGTCTCGGGCCTCGGGGAAACGGGGTCCACCAGGACAGCACACGAGTTGCCCAGGAGAAAATCGAGGACACTTGTATCAGGGGTGGAAACCCGTCAGGTGACCTCAGTGGCACCCACAAGACTTCATTAGCAAACGACACCAAGAGCCTCAGCGTGAAAGAGGAAACATGTGGGCCTCTCCCCAGAGTCGGGCCTTGCTCTCACCACCTCTCCATCAGACCAGCTGTGCCCAGGGGCAGATGGACACTCGTGCCCTGTCTCAGCAGGACTCAGGACCCCCCATGTCCTCAGAGCCCACCTCTCCTCAGCCCACCCCAAGACGTGGCAATGACCCCATCTCCTGACAGGGCCATACTACCCTCAGGATATGGCCTTGCTCCCCAAGACTAGGAGCAGAGATGAGCCGGCGACCTCAGGGTTGGGTTACACCAGGGCATCCCCTCTGGATCCTACCAAGACCAGCCGCCTGGGCGTAGAGAACAGCAGCCAGGCCCGTGACCGGGCTCCCAACCAGCACCAGCTGTCCTCTGAGTCTGGGCCTTCCAGCTGGCCTGTGTTTGCTCACTGAGCTCCAAAAATAAGAATGGTCCCCAGGAGAACTGCCAATTCTTGGCTCATTTCTCCACCTCCCGAGTCATTGGGTCCCTCCTCCGTCTGTCCTCCTCCTATCTGCGGTTCTGGACGGGTCATCTCACACCTAGTATTAGGGTTTGCAGCCCAGCCCTTGCCACCCCTGGGTGCCACTGGAAGGGGAAAGGGCCTGGGCCAAGCCTGTGGCTTCTCTGGCCACCTACCAGCTGCCTGCCATTTGCTCGGTGCTGCTTGGCTGGTTCAGGACTGGGCACCAGAGCGGGCTGCACTGTCGATGGGGCTGCATCACAAACGAGTTGCTGCCCATAATTTCACCCTGCCCCCTCACAGGACCTTCCTGCTGCCACTGGTCCTGTGGGCAACTCTTGGGGAGGGCCCTTGGTGCTGGGCTCCCCTTCCATGAGCGCCAGCCCCAGGGCATTGGCTGCCACTTGGGAAAAATCTGGAAGCAGATTGTGCATTTCCAGGTCCCTTGGAGGCCGCAGAACCCTCCGTAACAGAGGCTGGCCTCCTGGGCTCTGAGAGCACAGTCTTAGCCCCCCAACCCCTGGGGCTCTGGTCTGGGAGATGGTGAGGCCAGGGTGGCTGGGGCTGTGGGCGGTGAAGGAAGCTGCTCGCCTGGAGGCCCCAGGGCTTCTGGATGGCCGAGGTGAGTTAAGCACACTTGTCACATAGCACAACAGGCCTTGCAGTGGTGCTTCCCCCAAGTTGTGTTCTTCCCTCCTGTTTCTAATTTAATAAAAGAGCTGAGAAAGATACTGCTTCCCTTGGGTGCTGAGACCGGTCTTGGGACATACGGCACGGGCCGACTTGGATTTCGCCCCACCAGCCAGGGCCCGAAGCCTGCCCCCTGGCATCCGCCCCTCTTGTGAGTTGGTGGGGAAGGGAGAGGCCTCCTCCCCACAGACCCCCGGCACCCAAATGAGATGACTTCCTTTCCTCAGACTCCAGGGGTGAAACCTTAAATTGACCCTCCTGTAGAATTCAGGTTGCTTTCCTGGACAGCCCCTTCCAGGGGAGCTCTTGAATGGGCCCATCTGTAGGGGAGCCCCGGCTGAGGCTCATCTGCATGAACGGAGCTCCCCCCAGGGGCCAGCATTAGCACTCTGCGGCCTCTCAACGATCCTGTCCCCTACTGTCACCTCACGCCCCTCCCTTCACAGCTAACATGAACTTGCAGGAATGTGGGCTCGGGGCAGCGTCCTGGGGTCTGACCTCAGGGCGTGACTCCTGGCGCCCGTGTGCCCTGAACCTCTGCGGTGTGCAGGCCCTCAGAGCCCAGACCGGCCTGGGATAGAGTGAAGAAGAGATTCAGGTGCTGAGGTAGGGGAAGATCCTTTGTCATCACGTCAAACGAGCATCATCGGAGTGAGTTGCTCTTGAAAGTGTGATGCACTCGGAACCTCCAAGCTGAGACGCCCTCCCAGGTCCCTCCACAAGCCCCAGGCCCAGCCCCTAGGGTCCCCACTCCTCCCCTGGTGGTGGGAATGGCAGGCAGGCAACAGCGCCTCGCAGGCCTGAGAACTGGGCAGTGGCCATCAGACGTGGGGCGGGCTCCTGTGAGGCCGCAGTAAAGCGGCGCAGACGGCAGGTAGACCTGGGCTTCCTGTGCGCAGCTTCAGTGTGAGCGTAGCGAGCCAAGGCCCCAGGAGCTCCGCACGCTTGGCCCCAGCCCCGTGTCTTGTTGCTCTGGCAGCTTCCGTGCAGGGCCTCCAGCGCCCGGCCCAGCGTGGCCACCCGGCTCCTGCCGTCCTGGCTGCATTCCAGCCGTTGGGGAGGACAGGGGGCGGGGGCAGCAAGCCTGTCTACGGCCCACCCCAGCCCTGCACGGAGCACTCGTGCACAGCACTCCCACGGAGGCTGGACAGGCCAGCTTCACCTCCAGCTGACCTCTACAGGGCGGTGGGTGAAGGACGGAGCAGCCTCCCCACCTGCCCCCTGACCTGGACTTCAGAGGAGCCGCACCGGCCTGCTTCCCGCCCTGGGGCTGGCCCAGTGGCACATGCAGTCCCCGGCGCTGTGTGCGGACCAGCCTCTGGGAGGCCGCCGGCCGGCGCTTCGCGAGACCCCCCAGGAATCTGCACGGTGACCCAGGAGGTGGGCACTCTTGTCCCTCCTGCTGGTGAGGAAACAGGCTCCAGCCCCAGGGGCTCCCCTGGTAGCAGGAGGGCAGAGGCCACAGGCCAGAACGTGCTGGGCGCAGGTGTGCGCGCTCCTGCGTGTGCGTCTGGCTCAGTGGCAGCAGGGTTCACCAGGAGATGACGTCAGGTTCCGGGGAGCACTAAACGCCCTGCGGGGCACCCGGAGAGCCTTGCCGTGGTGGGAATGGCTGCTATCATTGCAGTGGAGGAGGTGGGGTGTGCACCCAGTCACTGGCCAGCACGCCCCGTTCTGCGTTCCTTGGACCACGCCCCCAGGACCCAGGCCGCGTCTGGGAGGGGGCTTTGGGCGGCGAGCCTCAGCAGTGGTGGGGTAAGAAACCCCTGGGGACCTTGTCCCAAGGGGGCCTGCAGAGTCCTCGTGGGTTATAGCCCCTGAGGCTAATGGTCAGGCCACTTGGAGCTTCAGCACCCTGTGAGCCCTCCTGGGAGCCAGCATCTCTCAAGGTCAGGAAGGGGCCCCGAGGGTCCCCCCTCACGGCTGAGCGTCTGCCTGCGTCCAAAGGCCCTTCCGCCGTGGGGGAGCCGCTGAGGGGCCCGCCCAGGCCATCCACCCAAGGCCTGTGCCCACCAGCCCTGCCCGTCCCTCAAGGCTGTAAGTCCTGGTGGGTGGAGAAGCAGCCGCATAAGCAGCAATTATTTGTCTTTAATGAGGAGGCTCAGAAAGAGCCTCTGGTTCTCCTGGGTCATCAGCAGGTGGCTGTTTTGTGCAGCAAGAAAGGAACTGCATCGGCGCAGCCCCAGTGGCTCCGCCCACCTCTCCCCTGCAGGAGGGGGAACCTCCTTTTGCAACACCCAGGTGGTCTTGGGGGTCTTGGGGGTGGCCAGGCCCTGCATCCGCCCGCTTCCCTGCCCCTCCAGCAGCGGGGCCAGAACACCTGCCAGCGTTGGGTCCTGTCCCCGAGGCAGGTGTGGTTGGGGTCAGTTTCCAGCAGGGACACACGGCTGCCCTGGATTCTCAACTGCTGTGTTGCCACCTTGGGCTTTGGGCTTGGGCAGGGATTCAGGGTCGAACTCGGGTCTGTGCCCGTGAGTGGGAAAGAACAACTTTATTTTCAAGAACCTCTGACATTTTATTCAACTGGTGCCCCCCTGGTATCATCAGCCTCCATGACTTTGTCGCTGGATGTTTTCATGACATTACAGTCAATATCTTGAAATATCACAAACTCCTTACTGTGTCCAAATTACAGTAATCCTTGGACTGGCCACCAGATCACATTACAGATGTGTTACTACAGAAGCATGGATGTTATCATACATCCTATAAATGTGCTTTCTGAAATATTGACGGGTGATACGGGCTGAACTGTGTCCCCAGCTCCTCTGTTGAAGTCCTGACCAACCCCCAGGGCCTCAGAATGTGTGTGGCCCTTTGTTGGAAATTGGCCCTTTGCAGATGTAATTAGGTAAGATGAGTCATAGCAGGGTACGGTGGGCCCCTAACCCCACCTGAGGGGTTAGTGTCCTTAGAGGGGAAACGTGGACACACACACACACACACACACACACACACACACAACACGGGAACGCAGGTGAAGAGTGGAGCCTTGCTGCTCAGGCCAAGGCACTTGAAGGAGTCAGGAGACGGGCCCAGGACAGGCCCTTCCCTGGTGTGATGAGAGCAGGGTCCTGTGGCATCTTGATTCTGGACTTGCTGCAAGTCTCTGGCTTCCAGCTAGTCGGTGGTACTTTGTCAGGGCAGCCCCTGCACACTAACGTGGTGGGTTTCCTCTGCTGGCCTGCAGGTCCTATCTTAGGCATTTAAAACAAGGGGAATTGGGAAATCAGTCAATCAAAATACAGCCATTCCCTGAGGGGTCCACAGGCTTCACCAGCCGACCAGAGCGGCCAGAGCGCTGAAGAGGTTAGAAGCCCTGACCTAAGGTGAGCGGACAGACAGGGTGCCACTGTGCTCCACCCCCGGGGGCTCTCCTGTGGCTGCACCCTCAGGCCAGGACCCCAGCCCAGGACCCCCAGCTGAGCCACCTCATGCCTCCCCGGTTCCTGATCTGGGGAGGGGCAGGGACACACCCAGCCTCCAGGTCAGTTCTGGGTACCCAGCAGGGCAGGGTAGGGGTGGGGGGGCTCCCCCGGGGAAGCTCGTGGCCCAGCCTCACTGGAAGCAGGGCTGATGTCCTATCCCCCAGTCTGGGGGGCACACCTGGGGGGCACCAGCCATGCTTCATGGATGTGCACTCTGGCCCAGGCCTCCGAGAGCCACGCTCACGCAGAGTCTTCCCCAGCTGAGGCCCCGCAGAGCCCCTGGGTGGCTGCAGAGAGCTGCTCCTGGCTTTCACTCCTGACCTTCTCCCCTGTGACAGGAGGCCAGCCGAGGGTCCTGGGTCACAGAAGCACTGCCTGAGCCTGGTCTAGCCCTGAATGCCGTGGACACATTTCTGATGCATGTCCCCAGGGGCCAGGATCCCATCTCTCAGATCCAGACAATGGGGACGCTAGGGTCACAAGCCCTTCCTTCCGGTGGCCAGGACAGAACTAGCAGATGGCATCGTTCTGCACCCCCTGAGGCCTACTATCCTGCTTTATCCACTCTCACCTGGCTGCCAGGTGCGCCCCCAAGCCGCACGAAGGCAGCCCTGGTCCTCACGAGACGCCGGGCAAATGCCATCGCGGTGTGGTTCCCCTTGGTGGGACACGGTGCTTTCCTCGTGCAGAGACCCCCACCCTGGCCCAGCCGCTGCCTCACACAGAACCACCGGACTGAGGCCTGTCGGCTGTCCCCAGCGACCTCACCAACGACATCTGCATACATGTCCTTTTTTACCTTTTTGAGTCCATGCTTTGAGCCATGTTTTACCCCAAGTGGTTTCGGAGGTCAGAGCATAGTTTTAATGGAAAAGATGTAAGCTTAAGGCCAAAGGGCAGGGTCTTTACCAGATGACACTCGGATTTCAGAGGCCAGCAGGTCCAGGTTAGTCTGGCTTTGGGCAAGGAGGTATGTTTGCCTACTGGGCCACCTACCTGGAAGCACCATCCAGGTGCTTCAGTAGGAACATGTGTGTTTCTTGCCGAATGGGGAGATCTGTGAGTGAGGAGGATGCACGAGCCGGGGGCCCTCTGTCCAGAGCAGTCAGCCTCAGAAGATGCGGCCGTCAGGGGGCCACTTGTCCCCTGGGACCCACCAGGCAGCTCTGTCCTCTCTAGGACATTATTTTTTCCCCTGTGGGCCTGGCCCGCTGGCCTGCAGAGGACAGGGCTGCCTTCAGACGGAAGCTGAGCAGAGACATCAGCGGTGAGCTCCGCGGGCGGGGATGGAGCACCTCTGCGCCAAGGGAGGAGCCGGACGCAGGTTCCCACCAGGAGCCCTGGGGATTTGGGGAAGAGAGCCCGGGAGTCGGGGGCCCGGGTGCTGGGTGACCAGCCGTCCTGGTTTGCCCTGGACCAAGGGCTTCCCAGGATGTGGGAGAGTGTCGTGCAGACCCAGACAGGGGCTCGCTCTACCTGTGTTCCCTCCTGCTGGGTCGCCCTGAACCTGGCAGCTGGGGGTTTGCAGCCAGAAAGGGAGAAGCTGCTGACCTAGCCTCACCCCCATGCTAGTCCCACGACATGCCAGCAGTGTGTCATGGGCCAACCCCAGAACCGTTCAGATCTCGAATCTGTAGTGACGGCTGGTCACCCCCTTGTGGGTTAATTACACGGGCTAATTGTCTGTGAGCGCTCCCGAGGTGGCAGGGCCCTGCAGGGGGACACTCAGTAACAGGTCCGCCAGGTCTAATTGGGTAGGACTGGACCGTTCTTCATCTAACTTCCGGAGCACCAACTTTATGCCAAGTGCTGGGCTCCATGCTGCTGGCTGCCATCCCCCCGGGGTCCGACCCAGCCCCAGCCAGTGGGTGACAAGGCCCCGCGTGCTCTCATCCCATCTCTGCTGCCCCAGCCAGGGCAGCTTGCAGACAGACGCATCCCCGCTGCCCTGTGAGCACCCAGGCGGCCCCCCAAGCAGCCCAGCCAGGGCAGGGAATGGGGGGAGTGGCAGCAGCAGGCACGCAGCCCCCCTGCCCCTGGGGTGAGCTCTGCCTCGTGCAGACGCTAGCTCTGAGGACAAAGCACACAGATTTCATGCTGCGTGTGAGCTCACTTCAACTTCACAACTTTAAAAGATAACTCTGCCTTCTGTCCCACCGTAGAGTGGACACCGGTGCTCTGTGTCACATCTCTGAGCCCCTGTTAGGGCCTTGTCACGGACTAGGGACACTAGGTTTGGTCTCCCTTGCTCTCTACCTCCCCACTTCTCAGGGAAAGAAATGAGTCTTCTTTCTTTCTTTCTTTCTTTCTTTCTTTCTTTCTTTCTTTCTTTCTTTTCTTTTCTTTCTTTCTTTCTTTTCTTTCTTTTTCTCTTTCTTTCTTTCTTTCTTTCTTTCTTTCTTTCTTCTTTCTTTCTTTTTTTTTTTAATTTGAAAGACAGCAGGAGGAGGAACAGAGGGAGAGAGACAAGCAGACTCCATGCTGAGCATGCGGAGCCCAATGTGGGGCTTAATCCCACAAGCCCAAGGTCATGACCTGAGCCGAAACCAAGAGTCTGGTGTTCAACCAACTGAGCCACTCAGATGCCCCCAAGAAATGAGATTTTAACACGAGAAGTGAGATGATACCCGAGAGCTCAAGCTGCTGGGCTGTGAGGACGTGCCCTGACCCAGCACCCGCTCGGGGCTCCCCTCGGTTCTGCTCAGCAAGCTGGGCGGTGGCGCGCTGGTGGCCGCCTGCACTAACTCGCTCCGCTGCTCGCTGCCACCGTCCCTGCCCGGGGCCTGCCCGAGACGCCCTCTGCCACCCCCTTTCCCGCCCCCGGGACCGAGCGCCCTTCCACTGCCCAGGCAGACACACCTGTCCTGTCTCGGGACCCATTCTGCGCGGTGCAGAGACTTTCAGGCCACCAAAGGGACATGCTGGGAACAGACAGCTCTGAGGGAGAGGCTGACAGTGAAGCAGAAGGTGACCAAAGAGGAGTTCCGTCGATACGCAAAGCAGGACTCTGTGTGTCCATCTGTCTGTCCGTCCCCGTCCATCTGTCCTTCTTACCTCCCAACTACCTCTCTGTCCACTTAGCCTGAATCATAATTCAAAATGAAAGCGTGGTCCCCAGGCTGACAATCTTATTTAAATTTAAAACACTAAACCTTTTTTTTTTCCTGGTGGAAATGAATTCTAAGTTGACCAGTTTGCCAACAAGGACTGGCTTAGCTACTTGGGTCACACGGTAGGCATTTTCTACACATTGGACAGCTTCAATCCTCATCCCTAAATCTACTTAAGGCCTGTAAATAATATGTCCCCAAATCATACACGTTGTATCTTCTAATCTTGTGTTACTATTTTAGAGACCCGTTTTAAAAATGCAAAAGGTAGGGGGGGTCTGGCTGACTCAGAGGAGAACACGACTCTTGATCTAGGGGTTGTGAGTTTGAGCCCCACGCTGCGTGCAGAGATGACTTAAAATCTTTTAGGGGCTTCTGGGTGGCTCAGTCTGTTAAGCGTCTGCCTTCAGCTCAGGTCATGATCCCAGGTCCTGGGTTCAAACCCTGCATTATGCTTCCTACTCAGTGCGGAAGCTGCTTCTCCCTCCCTGTTCCCCACACCTCATGCTCATGCTCTCTCTCAAATAAATAAATGAAATCTTTAAAAATAATAAAATAATGATCTGAGCCCAAGGCAGACACTTAACTGACTGAGCCACCCAGGAACCCCTGCAAAGTTGCTCAAGATCTGTCACCCTGTGGAAAAAAGAATTATCCCTTTTTGTAAAATAAACTATGTGTGTTCATAGAGAAGAGATTGGGAGGACGTATCATGATGTGAGTGTTGAGTCTTTCTAGATGCTCACTGTAGGCGCTTTTTAGAAACAGCTCTATTGAGGTACAATAGATGTATAATAAGCCACACATTTATTTTTATTATTTAAAATATTTATTTATTTGAGAGAGAGATTGGGATGGGGGAGGGACAGAGGGAGAGTGAATCTCAAGCAGACTCCCTGCTGAGCACAGAGCCTGAAGCAGAACTCAATCCCAGGACTCCAAGATCATGACTTGAACCAAAACCAAGAGTCAGATGCTTAACTAAGCCACCCAGGTGCCCCTAAAATGCAGATACTCAAAATGTACAGTTTCACAAGTGTTTATCTTTTTTCCCCACTTTTTAGGTGCCCTCCTTAATCATCGTCACCTATTTCACCCCTCCCCCACCCATCTCCCCTCTGATAATCATCAGCTTGTTCTGTATAGTTAAGAGTCTGTTTCTTGGTTTGCCTATTTTATTTTATTTTTTTTATTTTATCTTATTTTGTTTTATTTTATTTTATAAGTATACTCTACCCACAATGTAGGACTCAAACTCACAACCCCCAGATCGAGTCGCATGCTCTACTGACTGCGCCAGCCAGGTCCACCCACTCTTTTTTCCTTTGCTCATTTGTATGGTATTTGTCTTTCTCTGGCTGGCTTATTTTCCTTAGGATTATACTCTCTAGCTCCATCTATGCTGTTACAAACAGCAAGATTTCATTCTTTTTTATGGCTGAGTTTTATATTTCATTGTGTATTTACACCATTCATCTATTGATAGACACTTGGGCTGCTTCCATAATTTGGCTATTATAAATAATTTTGCTATAAACATTGGGGTGCATGTATCCCTTTGAATTAGTGTTTTTGTATTTTGGGGGTAATGGGATTACTGGGTTATAGGGTAGTTGTATTTTTAACTTTCTGAGGAAACTTCATACTGTTTTCTACAGTGGTTGAACCGATTTACATTCCCACCAACAGTGTGTCAAAGTTCCTGTTTCTCCATATCCTCACCAATACTCATTATTTTTGTCTTTTTGATTCCAGCCATTCTGACAGGTGTGAGGCGATGGCTCACTGTGGTTTTGATTTGCATTTCCCTAAGGATGAGTGATGTCAAGTATCTTTTCATGTGTCTGTTGGCCATCTGCATGTCTTCTTTGGAGAAATGTTGATACATGTCTTCTGCCCATTTAAAAAAATTTTTTTTTAAGATTTTATTTATTTATTCATGAGAGACACACAGAAAGAGAGAAGCAGAGACACAGGCAGAGGGAGAAGCAGGCTCCATGCAGGGAGCCCCATATGGGACCCGATCCCTGGTCTCCAGTATCACGCCCTGGACTGAAGGCGGCGCTAAACCGCTGAGCCACCCAGGGATCCATATCCTGCCAATTTTTAATCGGGTTATTTGTTTCTTGGGTTGAGTCATATCAGTTCTTTATGTATTTTGGATACTAACCCTTTATTGCATATGTCATATGCAAACATCTCCCGTTCCCATCTTTTAGTTTTGTTGATTCTTTCCTTTGCTATGAAGAGGGTTTCTGTTTTGATGTCATCCCAATAGTTAATTTTTGCTTTTGTTTCCCTCCCCAGAGGGGAGCTATCTAGAATAATTTGCTACAGCCAACGTCAGAGAGATGACTGCCTGTGCTCTCTTATAGGATTTTTATGGTTTCAGGCCTCATATTTAGGTGTTTAATCTATTTTGAGTTTATGTGTGTGGCATAAGGAAGTGGCCCAGTTTCATTCTTCTGCATGTCGCTGTCATTTTCCCAACACCATTTATTTATTTTTTTTTAATTTTTATTTATTTATGATAGTCACAGAGAGAGAGAGAGAGAGGCAGAGACATAGGCAGAGGGAGAAGCAGGTCCATGCACCGGGAGCCTGATGTGGGACTCGATCCCGGGTCTCCAGGATCGCGCCCTGGGCCAAAGGCAGGCGTCAAACCGCTGCGCCACCCAGGGATCCCCCCCCAACACCATTTATTGAAGAGACTTTTTCCCACTACATATTCTTTCCTGCTTTGTCATAGATTAATGGACCATACCATTTTAAACATTTTGATGTATGGATACACCCACGAAATCATCCCAATCAGCAGGAAAGGTGCCTCCTGCCACATTGTTAACGTATGTAACAGTTTGAGATAGAACTCACATACTATACCCTTCACCCCTGTAAGGGTACAATTCGGTGGTTTTTAGTACGTTCACAGTTATGCAGACAGTACCACAAGCAGTTTTAGAATCTTTTCATCCGTCCATCCCGAAGAAACCCCATACCCATTACCAGTCACTCCTCATCCCCCAACCTGGGCACTTGAAAGAAGACTCCAACTCCATCTGAACTTTCTAAGTTCTTTCCAGCTTATCCCTTAACTCAAGCAAAAGGCCCCATGAGCAAAGCACCCTGTGATGGAGGCCAAAACTCCCCCTCAAAGCGATGGGGATCAAGACCCTGCGTGAGTGACCCCAGCTCAGTGATTGACCTGAGCTGCGCTGCCCATTTGCATGTACCCGCCAGCCTTGTCCCCCATCCTCCTGGTATAAACCTGGAAGTATCTTCAGCACTTGGGGAACAGTCTTTGAGATGCTGGTCCGCTGTCGTCCCGAAGCTGGCCTCGCTGAAATAAATTCCTTTCCTGTTTCACTACCACTCATCCCTCTGCCTTTGGAGTGTATCAGCTGCAGGTGGCCGAGGCTGGTCTGTTTGGGGTGCTCTTGCACCCCAGCGCCCCAGCTCCACAATGACGGATCTACTTTCTTCTCTGTGCACTTGCCTACTCTGGACATTTCGTGTACACGGAATAAATAATGTGCTTCCTTTTTGTGACTGGCTCGTCCCTGTCATATCAGTCCTGTGTCTAACCATTTGAGGAGTTGTCCGCATGTTTTCCAAAGCAGCTGCATCGTCGTATGTTCCCATGAGCCGTGGTGAGGGTTCTAATTTCTCTATATCCTCACCAACACTTGTTAGAACCTTCTTTTTAACATTACAGCCCCCTAGTGAGTATGAATTGAGGTCTCACTTTCAGGGGTTTGATTTGCCTTCTCTGACGGTTAATGATATTAGAAGCATTTTTTCACATGCTTACGGGCCCTTCATATCTTTACTTTGGAGAAATGTCTTCAGGTGCTTTGCCCATTTTAAAATTTGGTGATTGTCTTGGGACACCTGGGTGGCACAATGGCTCTTGGTTTCAGCTTAAGCTATGATCTCAGGGTCAGGAGATGGGCCCCCCTGCCCTTGGTTCCATGCTTAGCGGGGAGTCTGCTTGGGGTCACTTTCTCTCCTTCTCCCGCTACCCCTCCCCACAGCTCGCCCAGTCTGCCTCCCCAGCAAGCATCACTTGGTTGTAGGTGCGGGGAACCCTGCTCCTAAACACACAGGCCCTTTGGAATTGGTCTCAGAACACTTAGTTGGTGTCACAGAAGGAATTTGCCAGATGGGTCCTGGCTCCCAGAAGCATGTGGTCTGGGAAGAGAGGGGAAGTAGGGACTCCCAGGTGGCCACGTGGTCACCCCTGGAATGGAGCAGCAGCTGTGCAGCCATCAGCTGCTAAGGTCAAAGTTACCAACGGGGTTGGCCAGTGACCCAATCTTTGGGTGGGGGTGGCCGTGTGTCACCGGATGCCTCAGGAAATGTGCACTGATAAGAAAAAGGCAAAGTATTGCTTCCCTTGTCCTAGTTACCTGTAATAGCTGCCCTGAGCTGAAGAGGACACTGGGGCGGGCCTGGGTGCTACAGCAAGCTGGGATTTCAGTGAGGTTGAGTGTCGGCCATGACCTCAAAGCCAGCCCCAAGGGGAAAGTGCATGGGACAACAGGAAATACCTTTCAGACCTTGAGTCATAGAGAAGGTAGTGAACCAGAGGGTGTAGTGAGAGAAGCTGTCTCATCACCCCCTGGAAGCCTTCACTGAAGTGGCCCCTCTGGGAGTGGTATCCAGTGGTGAAGGCTATGGGGTGGAGAGCAGGCTTGGGTTGATCCAGGAGCAGCAGCTCTCTGGGGCACAAGTACAGAGGGCTGTGAGCGACCCAGACACTCAGGACGGTGTTCTTGAGGGAACAGCCTGCCTGGCAGACTGGGTAAAAGCCCTTGTAGTGCAGATTTACTCCAAGAAGGGGACTGCCATCCCCCTATAAGTGCAAGTGGACACCCTAATGAAGCAGCTGCTGTGTTTTAGGTGCAAGCCCCATGGGGCCACCTTTACGATGCCCAGATAATCACCCACCGAATGTGCTGCTCCTTAGCCTGCGGTAAATACTGTGGTGAAGGGGCTCCTTTCACGTGGGCTCCCTGTAAAACCTCAGCTCCAGAAGCCTTATCAAATTTGCTGGCTCAGCTTCCCTGCAGGGGTCTTGCAGATGCTCATGAAAACATTAGGTTAACATTTCTTTCTCATAAACGTACATTACTTTGAAATAGGAAACAAAGTGGATGTTATAAAATAGCCATGTGTGTTACTCATTAAAGGGAAAAATTGGAAATACCTAAGTTCCTGAAATGATGTCTCTGTAAAGTGGAACACTAAGCACCCAATGTTCATACCAAAATGTGAAATGAGGTAAGTAGGATATGTGTCTATGTAGAACATGACCTAAATTTTACTAAAAACAATGACAAAACCCCCCGCATACACAGAAAACACTGGGGATCTTGTTTTTTTTTTTTTTTAAGAATTTATTTATTTATTTGACAGAGAGAGAGAGAGAGAGAGAGAGAGAGCAGGAGTGGGAGGAGGAGCAGAGAGAGAAGGAGAAGCCGACTCCGCTGAACAAGGAGCCCGACAGGGGGCTCGATCCCAGGACCCTGAGATCATGACTTGAGCCAAAGGCAGATTCTTAACCCACTGAACCACCCAGGCGCCCCAACACTGGGGATCTTAATGACATTTTAACGGACAATTTATTCCAGGTCTTGAGATTATAGATATTTTAAAAGTTTTTAAAAATAAATCTCAGTACTTTGGGGCCACCTGGGCGGCTCAAGCAGTTAAACATCCAACTGTGGGTTTTGGCTCAGGTCATGATCCCGGGGTGGTGGGATCGAGCCCGCATAGGGCTCCAGGCTCAGCTGCGGGGCGGTGTCAGCTAGAGAGGGTGGGGGTGGCACGGGAATCTGGGGCCCCAGCTCATCTCCATCCACCACGATCATGCTTCTGGAAGCCCCTGGATTGTTCCCTCCCTCAGGCAGGCTTGCTCTCACTCGCCCTCACGTGCCCCCCACGTGTGGCAGCCTCGAGTGGGACGGGCCCCCCAGCAGAGAGCTGCCGTGCAGCCCCCGTGATGGACTTCCTTGGGGCACAGGGCGGGCTCCAGCTCAGGGCAGCTCTGCAGCAGGTGCTGCCTGGAGACCCGGGTGACGGGGCTTCCCTGCGGAACAGAGCTGGGGGGGTGGGCAGCAGGCGCCTCCTGGGCCTCAGCTGCGCAAGATGCAGCGCCTGCCCGGGGCCCGGCCGCAGGTGTGGGCCGGCGCCCCCCAGGTGATTCTAAGGTATGGGATTGAGGCGGCCAGGGGGCAGGGGAGGGGTTGTCGGCCCAGCAAGGACGCACGGAGCCAGGACCCCAAGCTGGCTGCCCTCATCTGGGTCCCAGCAGCCCTGGGAGGTGGCATCCTTCCTGTCCCACGGAGGAGGAGGAGAGCAGAGCCCCGTGGCCGGCCCGAGCCCATGCAGCTCTCACCAGTCTGTAAGCCTCGAAGGAAACAGCCGAAGTGCTCGTTAGACGGTCATTTGCGGAACGAGAGGTACCTGATTTGCAGCGTGGAAGGGGCCTCGCTGTTCCAATGGGGTGGCACGTGGGAGCTCCTTCCCACGCTCCTTCCTCACCTTCCATTCTCCTGCCCCCCCACCTGCTGTGCTCTGCGGGGGGGGGGGCGGTGGGATTAGGGTGCAACAGGGGCCTCGGGAATTTAGTATGCATTTCAGACTCCGACTCATTAAATCCGGGTTTGGCCCAGGGAGATGCATATTAACAAGCAGCCCAGATCATTTGAATGCAGGCGATCCAAAGACTGTATTTTGGGTTTTTAAGATTTATTTATTCATTTTTTAGAGAGAAAGAGCTGCTCGAGTAGGGGAAGGGCAGAGGGAGAGAATCTTTTTTTTTTAAGACTTTATTTATTCATGAGAGACACAGAGAGAGAGAGAGAGAGAGAGAGAGAGAGAGAGGCACAGGCACAGGCAGAGGGAGAAGTAGGCTCCCTGCAGGGAGCCCGACGTGGGACTTGATCACAGGCCCCCAGGACCATGACCTGAGCTGAAGGCAGGTGCTAAACCGTTGAGCCACCCAGGAGCACCGAGAGGCAGAGAATCTTAGATGCAGACTCCCCACTAAGTGGGGAGAAGCGTGATGCAGGGCCTGATCCCCCAACTCCTGAGATCGCGACCTGAGCCAAAACCAAGAATTGGGAGCGCCAATGACTAAGCCCCCCAGGCGCCCCCAAAGACTACACTTTGAACACTGGTCTAAGGGCAAAGCACGGGCCTGCAGGTCAGCAGGTGTGGGGTGGCGCCAGCTGTGGCTGGGCCAGTTGCCTGATTCCCTGAGCCTGGAGGTAATCATCCAAGCAGGGACACTCAGAGCCCCTTCAGGGTGTCAGGTTCAGTGGGATCATGGAGATCGTGGGTTTCCAGCCAGTGAGTGCCACTCACCGTGTCAGCCCCACTCTGGGGAGCTCATCCCAAAGAGACAAAACAGTGACAAGCTGCCTTTGACCCGGATGATCTGAGACCATATGGAAGCCCTCAAATCGCAGTAAATGCTCACACCTGGCTGGTCCACCCTTAAGGGATGGACGTACACACACTTCTCAAGATCGACGCCTTCGTTGTTCAGTCTCTCCAGCCAAGCAGGAAGAAAGGACAATTCTTTGTCTTAGAGAGGGGTAGGTCCATCATCCCCATTTTCCAGTTGGAAACCATAGCTCAGAGAGGGTGGCATGTTGCCCCGGGACACAGGAGCCGGGCACCAGGGTGGCAGCTTGCCTCTGTTTCCAGACCCCAGCACTTTGACCATCCCAGCCTCCCAGGAGATGCTCTCATTTCCGGTGGGAGACAGAGAGGGTCCCTGGACTCTCTGGTCCTGGGGTGGCGGTGGGGGTGCTGAGTGGTCTTGGCCTACTTTTGGCTGCAAGGTCTAGTAGGGTGGGGGCTGAGTGGCCACCCAGGACCTGGCAGCAGGACTCTGGACAGACCAACTGGGCTCTCCCAGTGGGGAGAGCTTCCCCTGGAACCCCTGGTGCTGAGGGCTGCCCTTCGGACTTGGCCCGGCTGGCAGGGAAAGGATGGCTCCTACCTGTTCAGGCCGCAGGCCACACCACCTGTCCTTATTCCCAACACTGCAGCCTTGGAATGAGGGGTGGACAAGGTGACCTTCAGGCTATTCTTGGGAGCAGGAGACGGGGCTCAGGCCTACTCTCTGGCCTGGCTCACTGGGGGGCAGTGGGCAGCAGAAGGGAGGGTCCTGCCTGTGGAAGTGCTGACCGGTGGGTTCCAGCTGTAAAGCACACAGGAAATGGGCTGGGTTTTCGCGTCAGGGAAGGCTTCCTGGAGGAGGAGGCATTTCAGCCAGGCCAGGCCAAGCAGGGTATTATGAACCAGGCAGAGGCCCAGGTGACAAGCAGAAGCTCCTAGTGGAGCCCGGTGCTGGTGCTGGGGCCAGGCGGATGGAGAAGGGGCCCCCCTGGTCCGGACACTGCCCGGGTGGGTCGGGGGCTCCTGAGCAGCAGGCCCCAGGTGCAGAGACTCATGCATTAGGCCCAGGACCAGGCACCCGGCGTCCTCACAATCCTTGCAGCAGACCTGCAAGTTACCTACCTGCCATCCCTCCTGAAGGAGAAAGGGGGATGCTTTAAATAACTTGTTGGAGGTTGGTCTCCCCTGTCTTTGTCCACAGCCCCCCAGATGGAGTGGGGCCCTTCCCCAGCTCAGGCGGGAGCTGCTCCGGGTCCAGCTCAGGGCAGAGACCAAGGCCAGGCCGGGGAGGAGCTAGGGTGTCAACGGCCGCTGTCACTCGGCTGGGGACAGGGTGGGAAGTGTGGGGACCCCCCCGAAGGAAGGGGGACGGGAGGGCTTGGCTGGAGCAGCCATTAGAGCCAGCCCCACCCCGGCTCTCCCGCCAAGGCCCTCCTGGGCCCCTCTCCCCTCCATGCCCATCCCGAGGGGCCACAGGCCTCCTGCAGGAAGAAGGGAAGGGTCACCAGGGGTCTGGGGCAGGGGCAGCCTGAGCTCGGGACTCTTCAGAGCTGGGTCCTGCCTGCGAGCACCATGGGAAAGAAGGTGCGGCCCTGGGAGGCAGCCAAGCCTTGACCCCTTCCCTGGTGCGCCTCTCATCCGGCCTGCGGGTGGGGGCGCCGCACCCAGGTGGGCCCCCCTCGCTCTGGGTGAGGCCCCCAAGAACTGAAGGCAATCCGAAGGAAAAGAAAATCTCGAACCCACCAACAGGAGGGGCAGGAGGGCGACCGGGAGGTGCCGCCGCCGGGAGGCTGCACCAGAGGGTCCCCTAGACTGCAGGCAGCCCCGTCTGGTTTCTGAGGCCGCAGCTCCTCCGCCCGCTGGTCAGCGCGCTTCTGTGTTCCTGCCGCGGAGGGAACAGCCCCTGCACCCCTGCACCCTGCACCGCTTCCTTCCGCTGCTTCCGGGGCTCTGGCTCCGAGGTTGCGCCCCCCCCCCCCCCCCCAGCTAGCGCGCTCCCGGCCCCGCCCCCTGCACCCCGGCTGCCCCATCCCCGGGCCCCCCCCCCCCCCCCCCCCCGCTCTCCCCGGCGGGGCCTCCTCCCCCAGGCCAGGTGGTGCTGTCGCTGAGCCTGTCGCTGAGCCTGTCGCTGAGCCGGGGACAGCGCATCCGCATCCGCCAGGGCAGGCGGCGACCAGGCGGCGCGTCCCCCGAAGCCCGGGCCTCCAGCAGGGGTCCTCAGGCCCCCTGTCCCCTGAGGGCAGCACCCGGCATTGGGCGACCCTCTCCTTTTGGGCGCTGGGGGGGGGGGGGAGGCCGTGGGCTCCCCGGGGCTTTGCCCACCTTCTCTGCAGGCCCGTGGGACCCGGGGCCTCCAGGGGCAGCAGCCAGCCGCTGGGGGCACAGGCCCGGGGCACCTCGGCGGGGTCCGGCAGTTGCCCCAGGCGCCCCTCCGTTCTGAAGTCAGACCCGGAAAATCCCCCTGCAGCCCATGCAAATGGGGTTTTTCTTCCCCAGTTAGTTTTACTTACTATTTTTGCCATAAATGCCTTAAAATTCTTTCAACTCCAGTAGAGCGAACCTACGGCGCTGTGTCAGGGATTGGGCACTTCGCCCGGGCGCATGAGGGCCGGGGTGCCCCCCACCCCTCCGCCCCCTTCCGCCTCCGCCCCACCGCCCTCTGGAGGCCAGCAGGGTGTTCTCTGGAGTGGGGAGCCCACCCTCCAGGCAGCCCAGGGGCGCAGCGGGTTGGCACCACCTTCAGCCCGGGGGTGATCCTGGAAACCCGGGGTCCAGTCCAGCAGGGAGCCTGCTTCTCCCTCTGCCTGTGTCTCTGCCTCTCTCTCTTTGTATCTATGAATAAATGAATACATTCTTTTTTAAAAAAGTCTATTTTTCAGTTTGTCTTTTTCCTTTGTTCGATTATTTTGTTTCTTAAATTCCATACGTGAGTGAAATCAGATGACATTTGTCTTTCTCTGACTTATTTTGCTTAGCATCATACCTTCTAGCTCAATCCATGTTGTTGCAAATGGTGAGATTTTGCTCTTTTTATGGCTGAATAATATTCCATTTGTGTCTTTATGTATTGGTGGTTTGGGGTTTTATTTGTTCTTTTTCTAACTCCTTTAGGTATAAGGTAAGGTTGTTTATTTGAGATTTCTCTTGCTCCTTGAGGTAGGCCTGTATTGCTATAAATTTCCCTCTTAAAGCTACTTTTGTGGCATCCCAAAGGTTTTAGGACATCATTGTGCTATACGCACACCATATGTCTTATTTTTTTTTTTAAGTAAGCTTTTTGCCCAGTGTAGGGCTTGAACTCACAACTCTGACTTAATTAAGAGTTGCATGTTCTACTGACTAAGCCAACCAGGAGCCCGTACACCACATCTTTATCCATTCATCTATCAGTGGACACTAGGGCTGCCTCTGTAATTTGGTCATTGTAAATAATTCTGCTATAAACAGGGTGCAAGTATCCTTTCAAATTATTTTGTATTTTTTAAAAAATTTGTATTTATTTATGATAGTCACACACACACACACACACACACAGAGGCAGAGACACAGGCAGAGGAAGAAGCAGGCTCCATGCACTGGGAGCCCGATGTGGGATTCGATCCCAGGTCTCCAAGATTGCTCCCTGGGCCAAAGGCAGGCACCAAAACGCTGCGCCACCCAGGGATCCCTTATTTTGTATTTTTGGGCAAATAACTGGTAGTGTGATTAGTGGATTTTGGGTACTTGTATTCTTCATGTTTTGAGGCCCCTCCATACTGTTTTCCATGGTGGCTGTACCAGTTTGCATTCCCACCAACCATGTATGAGGGTTCCTTTTTCTCCACATTCTCACCAACACCTGTTGTTTTCGTGTGTGTGTGTGTGTGTGTGTGTGTGTGTGTGTTTGTAGCCATTCTGACAGGTGTGAGGTGATATCTCATATAGTTTTGACTTGTATTTCCCTGATGATGAGTGATGCTGAACATTCTTTTTAAGCTTCTTCCACATGTCTATTGGTCTTCTGTGTGTTTTCTTTGGGAAAATGTCTATTCACATTGCCCATTTTTAAAATGGAATCGTTTTTTGTAGTTGTTGTTATGTTGGTTGGTGTTGAGTTGTAGGAGTTCTTCATATATTTTGGATACTGACCCTTTATCTGATACGTCATTTGCAAACATCTTCTCCCATTCCATAGGTTGCCTTTAGTTTTGTTGACCGTTTCCTTTGCTGTGCAGAAGCTTTTCATTTTGATGTAGTCCCAATAGTTTTTTACTTTTGTTTCTCTTACTTCAGGAGACCTATCTAGAAAAGTGTTGCTATGGCTGATGTTGGAGAAATTACTGTCCCAGCTCTCTTCAAGGATTTTTATGGTTTCAGGTCTTACTATTCAGTCCTTAATCCATTTTGAGTTTATTTTTGTGTGGTATAAGAAAATGGTCCAGTTTCATTCTTTTGCATGGAGCTGTCCAGTCTTCCCAGCACCAACTGGATATTCCAGCTGCCTTAGTTAAAGATTGATTTACCCTAAAAACATGGGCTGGGGCAGCTCGAGTGGCTCAGTGGTTTAGTGCCACCTTCTGCCCGGGGCATAATCCTGGAGACCCGGGATCGAGTCCCCTGTCAGGATCCTTGCTGGGAGCCTGCTTCTCCCTCTGCTTGTGTCTCTGCTTCTCTCTCTCTCTCTCTGTGTCTCTCATGAATAAATAAATAAAATCTTTAAAAAAAATGGGCATATTTTGGGGCTTTCCATTCTGTTCCAGAGAGTTATGTGTCTGTTTTTGTGCCAGTATCATCCTGTTTTTATTACTACTGCTTTAGAGTATAACTTGAAATTTGGAATCATGATACATCCAGCTGTGTTTTTCTTTTTCAAGGTTGCTTTTGCTATTTGGGGTCTTTTTTGGTTCCATATAAATTGTGGGATTGTTTTTTCTAGTTCTATGAAAACTGCTGTTGGTATTGCGATAGGGATTGCATTAAATCTGTAGATTGCTTTGGGTGGTATGGACATTTTAGCAATTCTTGTTCTTCCAATCCATTAGTATGGAATATCTTTCCATTTGTTTGTGTCATCTTTTTTTTTTTTTTTTTTAAGATTTTATTTATTTATTCATGAGAAACACACAGAGAGAGAGAGGCAGAGACACAGGCAGAGGGAGAAGCAGGCTGCATGCACCGGGAGCCTGATGTGGGATTCGATCCTGGGTCTCCAGGATCGCGCCCTGGGCCAAAGGCAGGAGCCAAACCGCTGCGCCACCCAGGGATCCCTGTTTGTGTCATCTTTAATTCTCTTCATCAATGTCTTTATAATTTTCATTATTCTTTTGGGTGCAATCATAAATGGGACTGTTTTATTAATTTGTCTTTCTGCTGTTTCATCATTGATGTGAAGAAATGCAACAGATTTCTGCACGTATTTTGTATCCTGCAACTTTACTGAATTCATTTATCAGTTCTAGCAGATTTTTGGTGAAATCTTCTGGGTTTTCCATATAGGGTACCATGTCCTCTGCAAATAGTGAAAGTTTTACTTCTTCTTTAACAACTTGTGCCTTTTGTTCCTTTTTGTTGTTTGATTGCTGTGGTTAGGTCTTCCAGTACTATGTTGAATAAAGGTACTGAGGAGTGGGCATCTTCATCTTGTCCCTAGGGGAAAGGCTCTGTTTTTCCCCATTGAATATGGTATTAGCTGTGATATATTCATATATAGCCTTTATTTTGTTATGTTACCTCCAAATTACTTTGCTTAGGGCTTTTTAAAAAAGACTTTATTCTTAAGTAATCTCTACACCCAACATGGGGCTTTAACTCACAACCTTGTGATCCAAGAAACATAGGCTTTACCACTTGAGCCAGTCAGACACACACCTGTGCTGAGGTCTTACATCATGAATGGATGTTATACTTTGTCAAATTCTTTTTCTGTGTCTACTGAAATGATCATATGATTTTTATCCTCTTACTGATGTGATATATCATGTTGATTGCTTTGCAAATACTGAACTACTCTTGCATCCTGAGAATAAACCCCGCCTGATTGTGGTGAATGATTTTTTTAGTGTATTGTTGGATTTGGTTTGCTAATATTTTGTTGAAAATTTTTGCCTCTATTTTCATCAGAGATACTGACCTGTGGTTTTCTTTTATTGTGGTGTCTTTTGTTTGTTTTTGTGGTGTCTTCCTTGTCTTTAGTATCAGGGTAATGCTGGTCTCAGAATGGATTTGGAAGCTTTCCTTCTATTCTTTGGGATAGTTTGAGAACAGTAGGTATTAACTCTTCTTTAAATGTTTGGTAGGGCAACCCTGGTGGCTCAGTGGTTTAGCACTGCCTTCAGCCCAGGGTGTGATCCTGGGGACCCAGGATCAAGTCCTGCATTGGGCTCCCTGCATGGAGCCTGCTTCTCCCTCTGCCTGTGTCTCTGCCTCTCTCTCTCTCTTTCTTTCTCTCTCTCTCTCTCTGTGTGTCTGTCATGAATAAATAAATAAAATCTTAAAAAAAAATAAATGTTTGATAGAATTCACCTGTGAAGACATCTGGTCCTGGACTTCTGTATGTTGACAGTTTTTTCTTAAAGATTAAAAAAAAATCAATTAATATTTATGTATTTATTTATTTAGCAAGAGAGAGTGTGAGCAAGGGGAGGTGTAGAGAGAGAGAGAGAGATTGAGAGAGAGCATTTCAAGAAGACTCCATGCTGAGTGCAGAGCCTGATGCAGGGCTCGATCCCATGACCCTGAGATCATGACCTTAGCTGAAATCAAGAGTCACACACTCAACTAAACTAAGCCACCCAGGCACCCTTGCTGGGAAATTTTTGATTACTCTTAGAACTGCTTTTGTTGCATCTCAGGGGTTTTGGAGCATTGTGTGTTCATTTTCATTTATCTCCATGTATGTTTTGATTTCCTCTTTGATTTCTTGGTTGACCAATTTGATGTTTAGTAGCATGTTATTTAACTTCCATGTATTTGTGGTCTTCCAGATTTTTTAAAATTTTTATTTTTATTTTTTGTGGCTGATTTCTAGTTTCATAGCATTGTGGTCAGAAAAGATGTATGACTTAAATCTTTTTGAATTTGTTGTGGCTTATTTTGTAGCCTAATATGTGATCCATTCTGGAGAATGTTCCATGTACACTTGAAAAGAATGTGTATTTGGCTGTTTTAGTATAGAATGTTCTGAATATATCTGTTAAATTTGTTGTTGTCCAGTGTGTTAGTCAAAGTCACAGTTTCCTTATTTTGTTTGAATGATCTGTCCATTGATGTAAATGGGATGCTAAAGTCCCCTATTATAATTGTATTACTGCCAATTATCTCATTTATTTTTATTAATGGTTTCATGCTTTGTATATTCTCATGTTGTGTGAACAAATATTTACAATTGTTATATCCTCTTGTTAGATTGTCCCCCTTATTAAGTCCTTCTTTGTCTCTTATTTTTTCTCTTATCTTGTTTTTGTTCTAAAGTCTATTTTTTATTTTTATTTATGTAAAAATATTTATTCATGAGAGGCACAGAGAGAGAGAAAGAGGCAGAGACATAGGCAGGGGGAGAAGCAGGCTCCCTGTGGGGAGCCTGATATGTGAGTTGATCCCAGTACCCTGGGATCACGACCTGAGCCAAAGGCAGATGCTCAACCACTGAGCCATCCAGGTGCCCCCCTAAAGTCTATTTTTTAAAAGATTTTATTTATTTGCACAAAAGAAAGAGCATGCAAGTGAGCACAAGCAGGGAGAGGGGCAGAGGGAGAAGGAGAAGCAGACTCCCCCCACTGAGCAGGGAGCCCCATGTGGGGCTTAATTCCAGGACCCTGAGATCATGAACTGAGCTAAAGGTAGACACTTAACCAACTAAGGCACCCAGGTGCCCCTAAATTCTATTAAAGAAAATAAAGTCTATTTTGCCCCATGTAAGTATTGCTACTCTGGCTTTCTTTTGACATCCATTTGCATGAGAAATGTTTCTCCACCCCCTCACTTTCAATCTGCAGGTGTCTTTTTTTGAGATGGTCCAAAATGAGTCTCTTATAGGCAGCATATAGATGGGTTTTGTTCTTTCACCTATACTGTCACCCTATGTCTTTTGGAGCATTTAGTCCATTTATAGTCAAAGGAATTATTGATAGATTTGTGTTTATTATTATTTTGTTGTTTTGTAGTTGTTTTTGTATTTTATCTCTGATCCTTCCTTCTCTTTCTTTCATGGTTTGCTGATTTTGTTTAAGTGATATGCTTGGATTCCTTTCTCTTTATTCCTTGCAATCTATGAGTAGTTTTTGAATCGTGGTTACCATTAACTCTGTATCTTTTGCATTTAGCAGTCTGTATTACACTGATGATCACTCAAATGTGAACCTATTCTCTCCTCCCCATGTTTTAGGTATACAGTGTTATACTTTGTATCTTTTTATTTTCTGAATCCCTTGGCTGATTTTTACAGATATATTTAACTGCTTTTGTGTTTCCTACTTTTCTAAGTCCTATTTATGGTTTTCCCTTTGCATTCAAAGAGCCTGTTTATATATATATATATTTTTTATATATAATTTTTTTTTTTTTGTAGGACAGGTGTAGTGGTCAAGAACTACTTTAGTTTCGTCTGAGAAGCTTTCTATTTGGATGAGAGCCTTGCTGCATAGAATACTCCTGGCTGCAAGTTGTTCTTCAGCACTGTGAATAGATCATGTCACTCCCTTCTGGTTCTTCAGTGTTTCTGCTGAAAAATCAGCTGATAGCCTGATGGGGGTTTCCATTGTATGTAATTGTTTTCTTTTGTTGCTTTTAAAATCCTGTCTTTCTCATTACTTTTTGCCACTGTGGTTACTGTATGTTCTCATGTGGACCTCCTTTGGTTGATTTTGTTGGGGCTCTCTGTGCCTCCTGGATTTGGATTTCTGTCTTTCCCCACATTTAGGAGGTTTTCAGTTATTATTTCTTTAAGTAAATTTTCTGCCTCCTTTTTTTCTGTCTTTCTCCTTCTGGAACCCCCCATAATGTGAATGTTATTATGCTTGATAGTATAAGAATTCTTTAAGTCAATTTTTATTTAGGATATATATATATATAATATAATATTATATATATATTATATATATATAATTTTAAAAGATTTTATTTATTCATGAGAGGCACAGAGAGAGAGAGAGAGGCAGAGACACAGGCAGAGGGAGAAGCAGGCTCCATGCAGGGAGCCCGATGCAGGACTCGATCCTGGATCTCCAGGATCACGCCCTGGGCTGAAGGCGGTGCTAAACTGCTGGGCCACCGGGGCTGCCCTGTATATATATTTTGTATATATATATTTCTTTTCACTTGCTCAGCTTGATTGCTTTCCATTGCTCTGTCTTCCAGGTCACTGACCTGTTCTTCTGCTTCCTTTTAGTCTATTCCATCTAATGTGGTTTTCATTTATTGAGTTCTTCATCTCTGATTGGTTCTTTTTAATGTTTTCTATCTCCTTGCTAAGAGCCTCAGTGAGGTCCTACACTCTCAAGTCCAGTATCTTCATGATCATTACTTGAAATTCTTTGTTAGGCATATTACCTCCATTTCACTTAGGTCTCTCTTGGTGTGATTTTTGTCCTTTTCTTTCACTTGGGGTATATTCCCGTCCCCTCATTTTGTCTATGTCTGTTTCTGTGTTAGGAAAGTCAGCTATGTCTCCTACTTGAAAGTAGTGGTCTTAAAGAAGTTCCAGGGGCACCTGGGTGGCTCAGTGGTTGAGCCTTTGGCTCAGGTCATGATCCTGGGGTCCTGGGATTGAGTCCCCCATCAGGCTCCTCATAATTGAGCCTGCTTCTCCCACTGCCTGTCTCTATCATGAATAAATAAATAAAATCTTAAAAAAAAAAAAAAGATTCTGTAGTACTCTGCAGTACAATGTCCCTTGCTCACCATAACTTGGTGCTTCAAGGGTGTCTCCTTTTTCTTTTTAAAAAGACTTTATGTATTTATGTATGTATTTAGAGAACACAAGCAGGGGGAGGGGCAGAGAATCTCAAGCAGACTCTGCACTGAGTGTGGAGCCTGATGCAGGCCTCAAATCTCATGACCCTGAGATCGTGACCTGAGCCAGTCAAGAGTCAGGTGCCCAACCGACTGAGCCATCCATGTGCCCGAGAGCATCTCCTGTGTGTGTTGCCTGGAGCCTACTTTTGTCACTGAGCATCTTCTCTCCAGTCATCTGCAGTGGCTGTCTTTGCCCTGTTGTGGGCAGTTGGTCCCTCTACTGTTAGTGGACCAGTGTGGGGCTGGCTGGGGCCAGAGTTCAGTCAGACCAGATGTTTGCCAGAGATATAGTATCACCAAACTATAGGGCACTCTCCCTGTGTTGTCCCTGAGAAGGTTTTGTTGTTGGGTGGGGCTTGTTATCAGAACAGAGGTCTGCAGCCTGACTGGTGGTTTATGGTTATTTTTCCCTCTCCCTGGGGCAGGAGCCTCTTTGGAATGGTGCGGGATCTTGTCTGGGCTGCGTGCACACTGTGTGGCTTGTGGTACCGCTTTGGATGGGCTCCTGCCAAGAGTGTCTTGGAGGGTGTAGATCTACAAAGTGTGCTGGGCAGGATGTGCAGTGTTTGCAAGGTTTGTGTGCCAGTCCTCTGCAGGAGAGGACCTGCAGCCACGGGGTGGGGGATGTGACCAAGGCTGGCTGGGTTGGAAGGGGCAGATCTGCATGGGGGTAGGATGTAAGGTGCTGGCAAGGTTTGCACAGTCTTCTGGGGCAAGGGACTGGCATCCCTGGGACTGAGGCAGGACTGGCTGGAGGGGATCGATCTGCCAAAGTGCAGGGAGTGGGGTGGGGTGTCAGCAAGTTAGATAGTGAAGATCAGCTGGCTGGTTCCTACAGGCGGCTGTGTATTGATGCTGGGGGGCAGGGGTGGGGGCAGGGGGCAGGGGCAGGAAATGGCATCTGGCAGCTCCTTTGTTCCTGGGAGTATCCCGATAACCTCTGCCCCTCCTGCCCATGCTCTGAGATTAGTAACTCTGCCCCTGTATGTCCAGGTCACTACCTCCCTGGGCTGTTTGTTGTGCTGCCTCTTTAAGGGTCGGGACTCTGGTTCCTGTTGACCCTCCAAACTCCAAGAGCCAAGCTGGCTGATTTTAAGGTCATAAGAACTTGTGAAATTCGGCCCTTCTAGTTTTCAAAACAAGATGTCACGGGGATTCATCCCCCCCACAGGGGCTCCCTGGTGTGATGGTCTGTTTCTCTCCCGTGGACAGCTGTCATCTGTTTGGTTCCCAGTTATCTTTCCCTTTCCCACCCTCTTTGATATGGTCTCACTTCTGCATTTATAGTTGTGGAGTTTGTCTTTGGCTTGTTTGCACTGATGTGAGCATTATCGAGTTGTGTCTGCGGGGCACGGGGTGGGGAAAGTTGTCAAAGGCAGGCAAACAATTCTTTTTACAGAGCAGAACCTATAGCAAAGGACAATTTTACTGCACTGATATGACTGGAAATAGTTTTGATTCCAGGCCCAAATCCCGCTTCACGGGATCTGCTTCACGGCTGGCCTGTCACCCCTGGGTTTTGTGTCTGGGCCCCAGGAAAAGGCCTCTGAGGAGCCACTGAGTGCTTGTAAGTTCTCTCTGGGGAGAGGGCTCTTCTTCGAGTGTGGGGGTACCGTTATCAGGAGCCCTGAATGTCTTGGGATGCTCTACAGGAAGCCCGTGGGGACAAAATAGGATATGGCAACATCAAGACTTAAAGGACATTTATTTTTTGAAAGGGTGGAGGGGACTTTACAAGTAGAGTCTGAAGCCAATAACTAGAGAGGAAGATAAATAAAATACAAAGCCAGTATGTTGTGGCAAAATCCCAGAAAACACACTGAAAAAATTTTTTACAGTTTTACTGTAAAACTGCTTTACTTTATACATAATTACAAATTAATATACAGCATCTGGGTTTTAACCCCTTTTTATTGAAAAGAACCTAGCACAGAAACGTTCATCTAGCGCTTGAAAACAACAAAAGCAGAGGTATAAGGTGTACGGTAATTGCCCTCCTGCAGGTCCGGGCATGTCCCATGCCCCCAGTGGGCAAGGAACACAGAAAACCACAGGCTGAACCGTGACCATGGGCAAGCTGACTGGGCGGGCCCCTGGAAGGTGGCTGTAGAAGGCAGGAGAGCTCAAGCTGGGTGAGGCCTGGGGTGGAGAGGCTGGGCCGGGGGGGGGGGGGGGGGGGGGGCAGTGCCCTCTGCTTTGCAGCAGGGAGGAGCCCCCCCCCCCCCCCCCCCCCGCAAGCATAGGCCGGGTGTGCGGAGCAGGGTGTCATGTCTGTGGCCGGAGGACTTGAGCCAGCAGGGTTTGCCCGGCTTTAAACCTTAGCAAGATGGAGAATTAATTCAAGGCCTGTCAATCTTTTGACAAATTAAATTAGATAAGTAGAAGGAAAGAAGCCTTTTTGTTTTTTCCCTTCCTTTTTTGTTTTTACTCTTATGGCAGCATTAAAATACTTTTCACTTTAAAACCTGGCCAGCAGGCAGTAGATTCCAAAGCTCTGGTTAACTAGGAATGTTAGGCTACATTGGAAGAAAAACGAAGACAGACACAAACCACAACAAACTCTTTGCCCTCCTCTTCATCTCTGCCTGTCAATGAGCAATAGCATGGGGCTGGCGCCCAGGCCTGCAGCACCAGCATGTATGTCCAGACGGAAGGTGGGTGGGCAAGGCACACACGTCTCTCAACCACCATCTGACCCTAAAGGGCTGCTTGGGCTTCCACATTCCCCAAGCCACCCTGGGGACAGCCACTCACCAAGACAGCATCTCCAACCCCCTCCCAGGTGGGGCTGGCCTGGGCACAAGTGGCCACCAACACTGCAGTGGACTGCCACCCCCCCAGCAAATACCAGAATCCTCAGAAGAACTGGCTCTGGAAAAGCTGCCTCAGAGGCCAAGTGGTGAACAGCAAGTACTTCTGTGAGGAGCAACTCGTGGATGATGTCCTGGCCTCCTGGGTAGGTTCTGCCTCCGTCACCCTGCACCCCACTCCAGCTCCCTCCCCGGAAAGGTACAACAAACCCCGAGGGTCTGAACAATTCAGGCAGGCTGAGGAAGAGAATAAGGGAAACATTCTCTTCTCAAAGGGACTTGAGTGGTGCTACCCTGAGACAGAAGGTGGAAAAAGGTAAGATTCGTACCTTTTCAAAAAAAAAAAAAGAAAAAAAAATCTTGATGAGGCACAGATCACTCTCCTGGGGGCAGAGAATGGAATGTTGGCAAAGGCTGGATTATGGCGATCTGCATGCTTTTAACCCTCAAGTTTTCAAAGAAGGAAACAGTTACCACAGCTGATTGTCTCAAAAATGAAGCCAACAGACGAGAGCATTTAAAGTGCACGTGTCACCCAAACAGGATGACAACTTCTGAGATGATAGACTGAGAAGATGCAGCCTCTTTCCAGGAAATTCCCTAGACTCTGGGAACTTGGGGACTCTTGGCTAGTGGTCTCTACCTGACCCCCAAAACTCAACCACACCGTCAAGCATCTGATTTCTTGAGCTTGCTGGAAGATACAACGGGGAACTGAATCAGAGTTACCCTGGCAGACGACCCCTTCTCACAGGGAGACCAGTAACCAGACGGGGCTTTAGACTCAGTAACCAGAGCAGTTTTCAAGGTCACAAGCACAAGTAACAACCCAGGTAGCTCTCCAAGCACAATGTGAGGTCCCCCAGATCCAGTCTCCTGGGGGTGAGAGGGGAAAGGCAAGTCAGAGCACGGGTCTTACTAAGTAGTTGTCTCTTCCTACGGCAGCCTGGATTCTGAATGGAGGTGGCCAGGTGGGGTGGATGCAGGAAGCTACTAATTACGATTCTACATTTGTCCAGCCAGAACCTGACCAAATTAAATTACTGGGGTGTGGGTGCAGGCGAGGTCTCCATTAAAAAAAAACAACAACAAAAAAACCCACCATCGCCCCAACCAAATCCACTTAAACGTTATAGCTAGTTGAGAGTAAAAGACACTTTCAAATTGCCATCAAGCTAGGCAGCAGTGGACAGTGACCCGGGGTCCAGAGCACTCTTGTGGAGAGCAGACGTGAGGGCCGATGTGGTCAGCCCTGAGCACTTCCTGCCGCAGGCTCAGGAAACAGGGTGGCCCAGCTGCCAGGCTTCGAGTGCCCGGAGCCATCCCCTCTGGCCAGCCATCTCCTCTGACAGCACACGTCCAGTGGGACGGCAAGCCCCAGTGGGGAGCTGGGATTGGTGCCCAAGAGAGCTGGGCTCTGTGTGAATCTGAGGAAAACCATGGCAGGCTCTGCTGGACTGATGCACAAAAGGAACTTTAGGGGTGGGGGAAGGGGAATCAGAGTTCAAAAGACCATTAGCCAGTTTTGGTCTTAAAGTCTGTTTCTGAAGACTAAGAAATCTCCACAATAGGAATAGGTGATTAACTCAGAGGTGGCAGGTTCTGACTCTCCAGTAAGGATGATGACATCCTTTGATCAGAGAATGAGGTGGGGATGAGAGGAGAGAAGAAAAGCATCCCCCTTCCCTAACCATTAATTTTCTTTTGGGCCATCAAAGCACTTTGACAGACACCGAGGAGTGAGCAGCACTGTTGGCTATTCACTTTCTGCATTGATCAGATGGTTGAAACCGTTGGGCTAGTATGTTCACTTGTTCACTTTATACACACACACACACACACACACACACACACACACACACACACAAATAAATAAACAAACCTAACCTAAAAATGTTAAACCAGACCTCTTTCAAATAAACTGAAAGATAAATATCTCCATCTGCAAGGCCAGCTTGCAATTCATCAACAAGCACCAAGTTACAGATTTTGTTTAAGAAGTATGTTCAAAGACCCATGCTTCTGAGGGGCAGGACCCGGGGCATAATGAAAGCAGGCTTTTCCAGGGTCTCCCCTTACAGGGAGCAGTGAGTCCAGCAGGGAGATGGGGCCTCAGAGGAACTCAATGAACGGTCCTGCTCCTACTAGCCGGTGACGAGCCTCCAGCAAATACAGATCACCAACAGTGTGGAAGAGAGGAAAGAAGAGTAACCAGGCCACATCTGTGGCACCGTCAGGGGGTGGAGTACAATAACCAACAGACCTTTAGATTTGAAAAATGTTTGAAGAAATCAAATTGTGCCCCAGCCTCCTGATAGAGGATGAGCACATTTCCAAGCCACACCTGGGCCAGCTATCGATCGGGCTGCACTAATGTAAAAATTACTACCTGTGGGCCAAATTCCTTCACCTGAACTGACATGGCCAGCTGTCCCGGTACTGGGGTGGGGACCACCTCAGTGCCGGAGAAGCAGCTTCCCTTGGCGTGCTGCCAGGAGGCTGCGAGTCAGTGACAACCAGAAAGTGTCACAAGGCAGGAGTAGGGATGAGGAGATTCTCTACTTCATCTCTGCCCAGAGTATGCGGGCAAACATCCTGGAAAACCAGTAAGTATAAGATTTCTTTGGATTTCATGTTAAAACTAGATTTTTTTTTTTTTTTAAATGACAAACACCCAAATCAAGGTGGTACAGATCATATATACACACATATGCTTTTTAAACATGTCATGCCTTTTCTCACTGGTTTTCACAAATGTTTGCTATCACTTCTAAAATGAAATGAGAAATACATGCAGAAAGGGGTGTGTGCACAGAGTAGGGTTATAGGAAAGCTGCCTTGGAGGGCTAGGGGATAACTGCTGAGTGCCTGCGTGTCCCCCAGGCAGGGCGGGGCAGCACCTCCTACAGATGGCGCCTGATTCTGGTATGCCCCATGGGTATATGCAGACGGTAACTATGTACACAGACCAAGTCCAAATTATCTGCTGCTGCTTGACTGTTGCTTGTCTCCCGCAAATAAAAGGCAGGTAGAATTTTAGACCTTATTTGGAAACTTCTTTCAGCCTTTAGAAATTCCTGACATGTCCGAAACCATCACCTGGACTTCTGGGACCACCTACTTTCAGTGTACCACCCTCAGTAGGGCCAGCCCCAATCCGGGAGCTGTGAGCAGCCACTGACTCCTGGTCCCCTGCCCCACCCTGACATTAGAGACCATTTGTCACTCTGGTCCAGGACCTGGGGCAGCATGGGTGTCCAAGGTAAGAGACCACACCCAGAAACAGCAGGAGAGGTGGGGCTGGTAACCATGGGCCAGGACAGGAGGTGGTGGCCCTGGCAGAGGGCAGCGTCAGCAGAAGATCTCTTCACCCTCTGCGGGTACTTCTGACCCGGGGCCATCTGGTAAAGGAGAAACCACGGAGAAAGAACTTCAGAAAACAATTGTTCTTTTCACTGAACTCTCTTCCCTTTCTCCTCAACCCCAGTCTTCTGGGATGCAACCAGTGATGGCCTGGTAGGCAACCCACCCCTTCTCCAGGCCAGGGTTCCTTAACTGGTTTAGTAAATGAGGTCCTCTGGCACCCTTCACTGTCACTTGACAAAGCACCAGACTTCCTATTCACAAACAGGCCCAGAGACAAGCTGCTCTCCTGCACAAAGCAGAGGGAGCAATCCTAATGAGAAGGAACAGAGGGAGGACTTTGGGGAAAGTGATGTCCAAACTGGGAACCTCAGTTAGTGGGGTTTAATCACAAGCTGTGCTGGCAAGCACAACTGTTGGTCTCTCTGAACTTCCATTTCCTAGTTTCTCTTGGGCTTAGCATCACCTGCTTCACACAGCCAGCTCCTGGAAGTGCTAAGTACGAGCTCTACTGGTGACTGGACCAGTCCTACAGGGAAGCAGGGAGACTTTAGTCTTCATCTGGGTGCCTCAGTTGGGAAACAGATGCCTGGAATATGAGACCTGCACACTCTCCTGGGCACACGTGTGCACAAGGGGGGAGGATGTCTTAAATGACCACAGAGTTGGTATTCCAGGTGTGAGTCCCAGCAGCCTTCACAGGCAAAGCAAGTGCGCCTGGCAAGACAGCACACACCTGAATGGCCCCAATTTAACCATCCCCATGCTATGGAAACCTGCCCACCCTTCAAGATCTGGGGGCAATGGGGCTGGAGGGGACCTGGCGTGGGTAACTCACCACAGGGCTGAGAGCGGCTGCCTTTGTTCTTCTTCTTTTTCTCCTTCTTTTCCTTTGGCTTAGCTAACCCAAACAGGCGGGTGGAGGCAGAGGCAGGTACTGGGGTCTGGCTCTGACCCTCGGGTACTTTGTTTGTCTGGCTGGTGGAACTCAGTATGTGAAAAGGCCCCTTATCTTTGTGTGTCCGAGAGATACTGTTCCTTTTTGGGGATACTGAGAGTTCTGAGTCCAGGGATCCTGATTTGGCTATTGAAGGTACAGATGGCATGGGGGGCTCCTCAGGATTCGGAAAGAAGGATGGGATCCTCAGCAGCTTAGTATGTTGATATGACACCTGCACATGTTCCAAACGAGGTTTTAAGTGAGGTGCCAGTGGGATTCCCAGTGCCCACTCACTAAATGCTGGCTGAGGTCAACTGGGGGGTTTCAGCCTGGTGTGCACCCACTTCCTTGGACACCTCGGCACTCACTGTATAAGGATTCAGGACTTCTTGACTAGCTACTCCTCCCCGCCCCAAGTAGTACCTGGGAAAGTATTACAATTATTAGTTTTGATACCATTATTAACTTTATTACATGTACTTAATGTCAGCAGCAGAAAGAATTAATTTATCTTGGATGATGCAGCTTAGTAAAAAACTCCCATTCCTGAAGAAACAGGAGAGATGTTTGGGTGAAGACTGAATCACACAGGGCCATGGAGAATTATTTCAGGGCTGAGGGACGATGGGAGCCTGTCAGGTTAAGAGGGTGGTAGGGAGTCAGGAGTTGAAACCAGGTAGAGGAGCATCATCGGATCTGTGGTGTCCCATGCAGGGGTGTTGCAGGGAGGGGCTTCCTCAGTCAGAGCCCTGCTGAGTTATTGGGATGCAGGTGGAATCCATCCTGTCTTGAAGAGCAACATGCAGAGCCCATTCCTGCTCCCACCTTATACCTCAAACACCTCTGTGGGAAGCTAACCTGCTTCTCTGCTAACCTGTTTCATCCCTGGAAGATGGCAACACCAGACCAGTGTCAACAGACAGGCAGTTCAGTCACAGGTATCCATGTTCCCCAAATGCCCGCAGAACACCCCTGGCCTAAGCTCAGAGAGGGCGGGGCTCACCACCCCACACACAGACCCCGGTGCCCCTGTCCCCACCAACCCCGTCCAGGCTAAGCAAGCTCCGGGGGCACCCCCTTACCCGTCCCAGTGCCTCACCTGACACGCGTCGTGCTCCACCTGCCTTTGGCTGAGTCGCTCAGCATCCCGCTTCAGCTGCTCCTGCTCGCGCTCCAGCTGCTTCTGGGCTGCGCGGAGCCTCTCCAGGTCACACTGGTAGGCACCCTTCTTGTGCTGCAGCTCCTCCCGCTCACGGTCAAGGTCTTGCTGGCCACGCCACACATCCTGCTCACGTTGCGCCAGCCGGGCCTCACGCTCCTGCAGCGCTCTCTCGCGGGCCTCCCACTCGCGCTCGCGCCGCCGTTTCTCCTCCAGGTGCTGTGCCTGCTGCTTCTGCAGGTTGGCCAGGTCCTGGCGCTGCTTCTCCAGGCTGCGCTGCTTTTCCTGCTCCACCAGGGAGCTGGGGCGTGATGAACTCCGGGTGAGTGCACGCTCTGCCAGCAGCAGCTTCTGGTCCTCGATGTAGCTGTCCTGCTGCAGCACCACGCCCTGGGCAGGGGCAAGAGAAGTAGGGAGGTGTGACTAGCCCTACCCCTGGTCCAGCCCCGGGCTCAGGACAGCCTACAATTCCCCCTCACTTTTTAGGCCAGTCTGGTCAGAGCGCTCCACTATAACCTTGGAGCCAAGTGCCCGCCCCTGGGGGCACTTCTCATACAGGAATGTCAACTGTGTGGGGACCGAGTCTTGTTACACTTGGTCACACACTGTTGACACTGCCTGGGGTGGAGACTGTATGTATTCTGGAGGTGTGAGGAAGTGGGAACTGGATAATGTTATAGCTTGCAGAAAGGAAATGGGCAGAATTTAAGGATAATTCCCAGAAAGTGTTAGATAGCAGTTATTTGAGGAGGGCTTCCCTATCCACATACTACGCAGCCATTTGGAAACTTAAAATCATGCTAAAGCTTTTCTGGACAGAAAACATCCAAACCATGTTTAGCACTTTATGGGGTTTGCCCTAGGGTTATCTACAGCACCTATGTATAATAGGCTACTATCATCAATCATCAGTTCTTAGAAGGTCAGTGACGCTCTAAGCACTGCATCTTATACCCTTTCTCATCCTGACAGCTAGCCTTGTCTTGACTGAAGGCTCCATTTTACTTATGACCAGCCCACATACCTCAAAGATCCAGGCCAACAATACCCTTAACAATTTTTCTTGAAACGAATGAGTGAAAGGATAAAAGAGAAAGGTCCATACCTGCAATGTGCTTAGGAGTTCGTGGAGATGAATGACACTCTGGACAAGTTGCTGCAAAAGCAAGGAATGGAAACATTACCTCAGACCAGAGTCTCAGAACCCATCACACCATGTCCTGTCTGGCAACATAAGCCCCTGAACACACAGCAAGGAGCCTGCATCTGAATGCAATGTTTCTATACTGAAAGCACCAAAAAGAATAAGCAGGTACAAATGTCCAAGAGATACACAACAAGATCAAGCCAACCAAACGACGGTGTAGGAGGGCCATCAGCACACATTAGAAAGGCATTGTAAAGCTCCAATTCTCTAAGATTACTGGCATAAAAATGACGTGCACACCAATGTAACAGAACAGAAAGCCCTGAGCAAACCACAAGAAGTTAGTGTATAATTAGCATTCCTGAATCACTGGGGAAGCAAAGAATATTCAACAAATTGTTCTCAGAAAGTGGCTAAATCTTTGGGAAAAATTAAGTTGGGATCCTGGCTCACACAAAATATATTCAAACAGATTAAAAGGTTGAGTGTAAAAAAAAGAATCATGAGAGAGTAAGAAAATATGAGAATGTCTTCTCATCATGAAACAGAGACTTTTTGAAGAATCAATGCAAGAAATCACAGATGCACCAAGTGTCACTATATGAAATATAAAATTAAAACATGTAATGCAGGGACACTCAAAGCCAAATGAAAAAAGGCTCCTGTGGATCAACGAGAAACAAATAACCTAGTAAGAAAACAGGCAACACAAACCAGCAATTTGTAAAAGAAATATAAATGGCCAATTATATGACCTATAAAAAATGATTCACCTTTATTTGAAATTAAACAGATGAAAAATAAAATATCACTTGAACTTATGAAACCAACAAAACGTCAGTTACAAGCGGACTGTTCCCAATGCTGGTGAAAGCAAGGACAGACTTGTGTGGAGGGAAGGGGAGCATGCCATGAGTATTTCTCTCTCGAGTGCGGTAGCGCCGCACAGAGCTGTTTTTGCTGCATTAAATTCCACACACAAACTAGAGGAAGAACTGAATGATGGCATACAACATAACGTGCAACCGTTAAAGAGCATGTGTGTATAAATCTGCTCTGGGGAAATGCTTCTAATGTGTGTAAGGGGAAAAAAGGACACAAAGCTCCAGGGAGTATTTGGTATAAATTATGTTTTTTTTAAAATTTTTATTTATTTATGATAGTCACACAGAGAGAGAGGGAGAGACAGAGACATAGGCAGAGGGAGAAGCAGGCTCCATGCACCGGGAGCCCAGCGTGGGATTCGATCCCGGGTCTCCAGGATCACGCCCTGGGCCAAAGGCAGGCACCAAACCGCTGCGCCACCCAGGGATCCCTATTTGGTATAAATTATACAGAACTATTTTTGTACTAGTCATACCCACATAAACTTATACATATAAATAAATATATGTTGTGCAGAAGAAAAGGCTGGAAATATAAATACCAAACATTTAACAGTAGTTATTTCTCAGTGGTGGGATCATTTTATTCTTTTTTTCATGATTGGACATTTTTCAAACTTTCTACTATGACCACATATTTCTTTTATAATACAGCTCACCTATGAACAATGCAGGGGTTGGGGCAGCAGTTCCCTTGCACGGTAGAAAATCCACCTATAACTTCTGACTCCCAGCACTTTACTAACGGCTACTGTTGACCCAAAGTTTTACCCATAACATAGCTGATTAACATATATTTGGTACGTTATAGGTATTACATGCTGTATTCTTATAAAAGTAGGCTAGAAGAGAACGTTACTAAAAAAATCAAAAAGAAAACATATTTATAGCACTACACTATATTTGTCAGAAAAAACCTGCCTATTAAGTGGGCCCATGCAATTCAAGGATCAACTGTACTTAGAACAAAACACACAAAAAATTATTAGGCTTATAGCCCTTCTGAGAACACAGTTTTTACTCCTCTTTTCAGTTTATTCTGACAGTGGCTTGTGGTCCACAGAGTGTTATCCTCACTAGAGTGCCTGAAATGCCCTGGTCTGGTAGTTTCTTACCCAACCCTTGTCACAAAATACAGGGGGAGAAGTTACCAAAGAGAAAAATAAGAGCGAAATTTCATTGGAGCAGTAGGTACAGAGAGCAACAGTCTGTGTGAGAGTAAGTTTATTTCATTTAAGGAAAGCACACCAAAGGGGAGGCCTTCAGAAAACCATGGTGTTTTTACACTTCCATGCCAACAAGTTTTAGGGGGGGAAAAGGGGAAGTTCCCTTTAATTAAAAATTTTAAAACCACGTTCGTCAGGGACTTAAGATATTATGTTAAAACCAAGAAGAAACTCAAGAGCCTGGGTGGCTCAGTGGTTGAGCATCTGCCTTGGGCTCAGAGTGTGACACAGGGTCCTAGGATCAAGTCTCACATCAGGCTCCCTACATGGAACTTGCTTCTCCCTCTGCCTCTGCCTCTCTGTGTCTCTCATGAATAAATAAATATATATATATTTTTAAAGTAAGAAGAAACTCAAGAGCACCCAGAGAGGGGCACCCCATAAAGCCACTGTCATTTGTTGTCTAACTCCGGTTGGCTGACAAGCATTCCAGCCGATCAGAGCCAAGCAAGTGTGGAGAGGGTGGTGGCCTAGAACAGGATTTGCAGGGAAGAGGAACAGGATTTGCGGGGAAGAGGCAGGAAGAGGGGACCAGAGCCAGAGAGGCAAGCTCCCAGCAGGGTGGGCAGAACTGAACCCACGAAGGGAAGGAAGATCCCCTCTCCCATAAGAGCAGTGACACCACTCTGTGCGTGACACAGAGTGACATGCAGCGAGTGAAAAGCAGCACTCAAAGAAAATGCAACTTGAGTCATTGCAGGACAGGATATTACTGCGCAGTTACCTACAGGGGAGGTGCCATGGTCCATAGAGCCAGGCTTATGTGACCCTGCATCTTCCCAGAAAGCAAGAGGCCTGCTTCTCCAGGATGGAGAAGTCTGGAGCAATCCGAGGCTGAGGCCCCGGGGCCAGGGAACAGCCAAGTAAATGGAAGTGGCAACCGCACGGTTAAGTGCACAGATCAAGGCCAGGAGTCAGCTTGTTCATAACAGCAAAACACAAATAAGCATTCTCAGCCTAGCAATTATAACAAAATCCTTTTCTTATACACAGCTCGTAATGCCCTTACCTCACTGTTTCTTTTAAGCATAAATACCAGGTTAGCATTTCCACCCTATAAAACAAAAAACATGCATTAAAGAAAAAGAAAAAGAAAAAGATGATCCTGGGCAAAGATAATATTCAATGTATGTCTGTTATGCTTGGGCTTCTCATTTTTATTCTTTTCCAGCACAGCCTCCTGCTGCAGGATAATGAAGATTTGAGGCTGGACTTAACTGACACACCTGAAGAGTCAAGGCTGGTATGGGCCACTAACACAAAGCTCCTGATGTCGGGGCCGCAGGGGGAGCCATGAACGTAAACTCAGGGTTCTAAGCCTGAGAGGTCAAAGGGCCAGTGATATGGTACTTTTAATTGTAGGGTTTCTTTAAAAATGTGTTTTTCTCTTAAAGTAGGAATTAACAGCAAGTCAGGCATCCAAAATAAGATTCCAGTGGATTAACTGCAAAGTCTATGGATGTAGAGGGAAGTGCCAAGGACGTCTCGGGTGGTGCATTTTAGAAAAATACCTTTTTCAGACCACTGTCGGATTCTGTTCTCCTCAGATCTTGGCCATCCTCTCCCTCTTCCTTCTCACCTCCTGAAACAAACAAGTTTTTGTTTTGTTTTGTTTTGAATAAAGCTGTGGAACAGATTAACCAATAAAAGCATACAAAATATATAGCTTAGAGATATGGTGGTAATCCTACATCTTATTATTGTCAAAAAGGGGGAAGCCGCTTGGTGGCAGCTAAGTGATTAAGAATTTTGTGGCCGCAGAAGAATTAGAAGCAGAAAGGAAAAATGAGTATCATTACTCTTTTGGCCACAGCTTACCTGAGATCCCAGGAAATTGTTTTTTATTATTCAAAGTAAGCATGACACTGATAGAGATTCTTGAGTGTTCTAGCAGCTAGCTACTAAATGAGCTTTCACTAAAACTTCTACTGACTGGGACAGAGGAGATGCAGCTACCAGAATGAGCACATTTTTGGTTGTGTGTGATAGTCTACAGAAGGATCATCTACAGAAGTATGGGTTCTAAATCATTTACCCTTTTTATCCCCCTCAAAGTAAGCTCTAGGCCCAATGTGAGCCTTGAACTCACAACCCTGAGAGCAAAAGCCGCATGCTCTACTGACTACTAAGACAGCCAGGCGCTCCTAAATCATTTACCTTTTGAGGCATTCATCTGATGGCTGTCAAATCCTCCGAAGGTCTCTGCTCTCCGAGGCAAGGAAACAGGGCCAACTATGCCTTCTTGCTCAACAGGGCTACTGACAGCCGGCCCGAGTGTGCCTCCCAGGCTTCCACTCACCAAACCTTGAAGGATCTCCACTGGAAAAAAGGAAATGTGCAAAAGTTGTATTTCACCTTCCACTGAGAAAAAGAAAATATCATGGTAATACATGATATGTAGGGAGCATGATCAGAAAATTCCAGAGGGACTCAGTGACTTTCTTTGCTCAGAGAAAGGTTTCAGCTCTGGATTCTATTGGGAAATTCAGAGGAAGCCTTCAGTCTTATTTACATGGGGCTGAGGAAATTTGAAAGGGCACAGGGAAGATAGTCATTTACTGGAAGGAGCATGGCCTTCTAGAGTCAGGCCCAAAGTAGCAAAAAAGAATTCCCGGGGAAGCAAGATGGGCCAATTTGAGAGCAGTACTGAAACTGGCAGGGTTTTTGCCCGTTGGCACAGTGAGTTCAAGGGACCAGAGTAGTCTAAGGATCTGAGGTCTCAAATCTGAGCAGTGAGGCTTCTTTTCTAGAGCAGTGTCCCACAGAAGGGAGAAAGCACTAAAAGTGGAATAGAATTAGAGTCCTGTGAAGTGAGAAAAGATATCTGAACTTAAAAACTTAGGAAAGTATTTCATGTATAAATGAGCAACTGGGAAACATCAAAGTCAAATCTCACACAACACTATGGAAAAAGAGAGCAAGAAAAAGAGACTCCACTCCCTGCATGGGCTGGTAACAGCACATCAGAAAGACAGGTCCGTGCAGTGGATGAGCTACTTACTGTATGGAGAGGACACAGGCATGGAGGGACCCAGGGCAGAATCAGGACACACAGATTCCAAGAAGTGGGAACAAAGAGAAACAATTATTTTAGAAAGGAAAACTAGAAGACAAGAGCAAAATAAACCCAACAGAAAATGACTTACCAGAGGTGGGAGGAAGATTAAACATTAAAAAGATGAACAGAGAGAGAGTGTGAAGGGAGCAGCACAGATGGAGGACAGGCAGAGGGGATCCAGCATGTGGGTGATGGGAGCTCTTGAAGAAGAAAATCAAAACGAGGACAGAGAAAAAAATACTAAAAGCTTTAAATGAAGAATATTTTTCTGAACTCCGAAACCACATCAAATTAGAGCACTGTGAACCTAAGAGCATCGATCCAGAACAACCCCAACACTAAGGCATGTACCAGTAAAACTACCTGGATTTCCAAATAGTAGTTCTTGGGAACCTAGGCAGAAAGCATGTGACTTACACAGACTGAATTGAGTTAGGATCGTATGTGGACAGCAACGTTTTACATCAGAAAAAAAGGAAGGACATTATTTAAGAACAATTAAGATACCCAAGGGAAGAAAGAGTGAACCAAGGAATCCATATCCCACACAGCAGACTTTCAAGGTTTACGTGCCACAATTATCAACAGTGTGCATGGATACAGGGCACACTGCCCTCACATGCCTCTCTCCTGAGACATCTACTTAAAGGATGAGCTTCAGACATCCAAAATGACAAACGATGTCATGAAAACCCCAGCAGCAATGACCATCCCTATTGCCCAGACTGTGGTCTTAAAATATCATTTCCCACTAAAAGAAGTAAGAGTTCCTTAGAGAAATGACTCTAGATCTGGGCAGAGAACAAGACGAGTCTAGAACATCTTAATTTATCAAAGAGCATCGAAGCTCTCAAAAACTCTTGGGATCATGTCAGAAGCACCTGGAAGCCAGCCAGAGAGGCGCTAGTTGGCAAATAGAGGATATTCTGAACGTTTAAGTAAAGATAAGAATTGTAGGGTCTTGAAAAACATCAAACAAGTTTACACTTATAAGTCTATATAGTAATATCTAAAAAGCACTGGTCACCTTTAGAGGATGACCATGGAACAATTCACTATCCTGATAACTGGTAAATAAAGGGGGAAAAAATAAAATATTTATCCTTTTATCTTCCCTTTCCTCTAGGCTACAAAGGAGGAGGCAGCTAGCAAAGCTATCTTGTGCCTCCAAAAGAGGAGCACAACACTCCACGACCACAGCTTACCACAGGGATCAAGGCTCAGTAATTAAGACTCTGAATCCAGATGCAATTCTGAAAGAACTAGCAACAGAACAGAACCCCTGCATGAACAAAAGCTGGACTGTGAGAGACATTCTAGGTCAAAAAGCTCAGATTCTTCAAAGATAAATTGTGTGGAAAAGAAAGGGATGGTGGGGAGGCCAGGAAATTAGGAATCCGAAAAAGCCTATGAAAAAAATACTAGTTTTTATGGTGTCTACACATAGGCCGTTAGCCACAGAACTGTATGGAAACGTGTAAGTCACAGCACCCGTTCCTTTTTAGAGGGAGGGAGGGAACATATGGAAGGGCTTTGGGGTGTCTGGCCACATTTTATTTCTGGACCCATGTAGTAGTCACAAGGAAGTTCCCCTGATAATAATTTACTAAACAAAATATTTGTTTTGGGTTGTTTTCTGTATTTGTGCTTTATTTTACAATAGAAAAGTAAAAACTAGTAAATACTATTAGTGCATAAAGCACTTTGGGAAGAGATTAAGAGGGGCAGTTACCCTCGTTTATTGCACTTTTCATTAAAGGTCCTCCTTTGAGAGCCTCTTCTGTGTTGGAGCGGAAGAGGATTCTAGAACTGTGAGTTGGGGAGCAATCCTCCGGCAAGGGGGTGCTGCACTCAGTCATGTCTCGGAAAATCATCTCCTTCTCTTCCAGTAAGAGGAGGATCTGCTGGTCCTTCTGCTGAAGTTGCTCTGCAAGGAGGATGGAGAAAAGGTCTGGTGACTCTAAGTGTGTTTAATAAGAGATGAGTGGGACACGAGTGCCACCTTGTGGCCACTGGTAGGACAACAGAGAACACAGCTGCACCCCCCGCCCCCAGATGGCAATTTCCATCCCGCATCTTTCTAGACAAAATCAGAATTTCTGACATAAGAAGCCTTCCTTTGTTTCCACTCCCCTACCTCCTGTTTACTTCTCAACCCACTCTTGTCTGCAGCTGCTCTTTCCAAGGCTACCCTTCATTACTCATCCAATGAGGCCTGTGTTTCATCTTTTCCAGCATGGAGGATTCCGCTCTATTTTTTTTTTTAAAGATTCTTTCTTTTTCTTTTCTTTCTCTTTCTTTCTCCCTCTTTCTCTCTCTCTCCTTCCTCCCTGCCTACCCCCACCTACCTACCTCACGAGAGCGTGGAAAGGGGCAGAAGGAGAGGGAGAGAATCTTTAGCAGACTCCCTGATGGGTGAACAGCCTGACACAAGACTTGATCTCATGACCTGAGCTGAAATCAAGAGTTAGACACTGAACCGAGTCACCCAGGCGCCTCTCCTCCCTCCTTTCAAACCCTTTACGCCCCTCACTTGGAGGACATCATTGGTTCTCTTGCTGCCATCTTCAGTGAGTAACACCTAGGGTTCCCTCTTGGCTCCATCCTGGCCGGTCTCCTACACTTCACATGCTTCCTTCTGGAGATATGCCCTCCCACAGCTTCAGGGACTTCCCATGTGCTGGTAACTCATGTAAAGCAGCCTGAATCCTGCCTCCTTTTCTGAGCACCAGGTCAGAGTCCCATCGTCCTGTGGCTAGCTCGACCTCAGCTTGTCATAAAGCATTTTCTCTATTCTTGCCGTCCTTCTCCTCCCTCTGGCCTGTGATCCCTTCCTTAGCCAACACCACCTTCATCCTAGAGCTGGGCCACCGAAGACCTGGGAGGACTTCTGTCTCCTGGCCCCGCCCTGCCTTCCACACCCACTCTTCTCCCATGAGCCTCCAAGCCAGGCTTTCCACTCCCTGCAGCTCCCCCACTCCCTCAAGCAATTCTCCCACTGGCTTCAGCGTCAATGAAGACAATTTAGGTTGAAATTTCGCTACACAGATTTTACCATTCCTTTGTCACTCTTCAAGCCCTGGTGCCTTTCCAGCTAAATCCCTATTTCTTGGCCCTGGCTCCCTGGAGACCACAGGCAGGATTAGGTCCCGCATTCTCTGTGTCTGAGGTCTAGTCCCATCATTTATGTACGTCTCCTTTGCTAATGGGACTCCCTGACAGCAGGGATGCCGCTGTAGGCATCTCTGCTCCCCCAGCACCTAGCACTATACATGGCCGGGTGCCTCATGCATATGAAGAAAACAAGTTTTTCATCCCTGCCAATACTAATTACAGGCCAATAAATCAGGTGTCACTCTGGCTTCAGCCTAAATCTGCGTCCTCCCCACACCCCCAATGAAACAGTATTATTGTTTTGTCTGGCTTAAAAGACTAACTGAACTCCTTGGGTGCTGACATTGACTTGACTCTGGGCCTTATTTCTACCTGAAGCTGGGTCTTTACTTGGGAACGAACATTCAGCAAGCCCTGGCGGAGAGGGGAGCACTTGCCTCTGCTGCTTAGAAGGCAGGGGAGCAGAACCCTCTGTCACACTCTGCATATGTGACCCTGGACTGCATGGCCTTCGTGGGCCTTGGTTTTCTCATTTGCACAATGGGAACTGGCACACATGTCCTGCAGGGATGTTGACGAGACTACACCAATAGCAGGGACTCAATGAACAGAGGTTGAGCATAACTGGCGAGCACACCTCTCCCAGAACCACCTTCTAACTCATGGTGCACATACAGCACAGCAGCAAGGGTAACTGATAAAAATTGCTTAACTGGAAAATTCTTTTCTTCAAGTACCCCTCTCTCTGTTTGAACCTTGAATATGTGAGTTTTAGCAAATTCTTCCACGACAAAGTACAAAGAATGTCACTAAGGTCCAACCAACAACACAGAAAATGAAAAAAGAGAATCAATGTCCTCTTGATCTGGTGTCAGACAACTTATGATGGCCATTTTACAGGACTCGGGATCCATGCCAGTTCAGATTCGGTTGCTCTTTCATTAAAACCTATTCACCTCCTCGCTGTGACATGTCTGCTGGGACACCTGTGCAGCCAAGGGGCCACAGCACTACAGGAGCCCCCTGCAGACTCCACACCTGCACATGTTCCGCAAATGAGGTCTCAGATACTTCCAGCAGCCTTACCTTTCAGTTCTCTGGCTTTGGTGTCCAGTATCCTCTTTTCTTCCTCATTCTCGCTGGGAATTCCTTCATCTTCATCTCTGTTCCTAATACCCAACAAAACAAATGAATCAAAAGCCCTCCACCATGTCAATTACTCTGGTCACTGTCCCCTCCTCGAGGATAAAAATCAGAGGCTGGGAAGGGCCCTGGTGCTTGACTTACAGGGTGTTGATTGTGTCCTGAATGATCTGAATCCAGCTGTTGCGCTCTTCTTTGGAGCTGGCATGTACTTCCACCATCTCCGGGTCCTTCATCCCCATACTTATTAGGAATAAACCTTTTTCTTCATGTGCGACTTCCCTTACAATCAGCTTCTTTAAAGAGATCACTGTTGATTTCTGGTCCTAGAAAAAGGGGAGAGGGTCAATGTAAGAAAGGCATACGATATCCTAACTCTCCAGAAAATTCTGATCTAAGTAAGGTAAGACCAGATGTATGATCTCACTTATGAGTGGCATCCAAAAACACATAAAACAAACAAAAAATGCAAAAACCCCACATCAAACTCCAAGAAAAAGAGACCAGATTTGTGGTTACCAGATTGGAGGGGTAGGGAGGGTGAATGAGATGGAGGAGGGTAGTCAAAAGGGACAAACTTCCAGTTATGAGATAAATAAGCTCCTGGGACGTAATGATGACCATGGCTAACTCTGCTGTCCGAACATAGGACAGGTGTTGAAAGAGCAAGTAAATTCTCACTGTTCTTATCACAACAGTTTTCATTTCTTCCTTTTCTTTATATATCTATAGGAAATGATGAATGTTAGCTGAACTTTTTGTGATCATCATTTAATAATATATGTAAATCAAACCATCATTCTGTATGCCTTACAGAGTGGTATGTGTCAATTATTTCTCAGTAAGACTGGAAAAAAAAAGCATATGGTTTAACAAACAATGGCAGATTTAAGATAAAGTATCTCATTATTTCATCTACATTTTAGCAAACTGAAAAAGATTTCCAAAAAAGGAAATGATTTGTATCTACTGAGTTTCCAGACATGGTTCCTACATGATGAATCCTTCTAGGTTCCTCTGTGACTCTGGCTGGTGACATTATAAATGAGCACGATTTATGGGGCATAACATGCAAGAAATACTCCAGTGACAGATGTCCTTAGATCAAATGTCCAAGGTCCCCAAAGGGACTGTGAGGGAACAGAAAACTAATGTTTCTTGGGGGTAGGGTGGAACACTGCAAGGGTATCTGAGAAATTACTCAGAGGAATCTGTCCTGAGCAAATTAATTTTGAGACGGGGGAGAGCAATAATCCAGTGTTCAGACTCAATACTTACTCCGGATGTTCTGAATACTATTAATTACAAATGGAAGAGATTGACAGTTTAGCTTACCAATGATGCAAAGACATATTTCTGGTCTTTTTCTTGAAGGAAAACTAAAATGTCAGTAAGCAGAACTGCTTGAACCTCTGTAAAGTGGAAAAGAGGAGAATGGACAAGGATTACTGAACAGTGAAACGAGTCAGAGGCCAAGTCAGCAATACAGCCCTCAGAACAAATCAGGATGGGAGAGTACCCTGCAGATGGGTTTACACTTCTGCAGGACCCACACCGGGTCACTTATTTTTTAGACGTATTTTTAAATGGAAGTTACCACCAAAGTCTTATCTTGACAAAGCCTGAATACTCTGCTCTGGAAAGAAATATTCCATAAGGGAAGAAGACATGAAGAACAAAATACTTTAAAGCTGGGAAGGATTTTAACAGATACTACATAGCAACACATTCCACCAAATACTCAGGTCATGATACTCCCTGATCCCTGATCCTAATAATGGGAGAGGCGTGAGAGAGAAGACTGGAGCACTGCCAACAGGTGATGTATAAAAATACCTCGGTCTGATGAAAGGCCTGTACACAGCAGTTTGAGACAACCCTCACACCCCAGGAGAACAGAATGGCTCCACATGCCCTCTGATTTCACAGGTACATACATGGGAACACAATGGAGCCCAGTCAGCCTCAACCTCTATCTGCCATGGACACAGCCTGCTGTTCCTCTCAACTCAAACAAAAGCCAAAGTAACATGTCTACTTGGATCTAGTAATCGGGAGAATGCCGATTCTCCGATCGGAGAATGCCGATCACAAACTCCTGCTCTGAGAATGCGGGGCAGCATTTTCTAGTATCGCCTTAAAAGATGAGGTCTGGCATCTCCGATCTAGCAGGCTGGCCCCTCTGTGCTATCCTCCCCCTGGAAGGGGGGGGGGCCTACTACCCCGTGGGGAAAGAATGGAACTGACTTAAGCAACCTCCTCAGGTGGTTGGGTCCCCTCTGGGCTTTCCCACCCCTTCTGCCACAGCTGGAAGCCCCTCTCTGTGTAATTTGCTACATGGCTATGAAGAGAACAGAAGCAAGGACAGCAGATTGCTCAGGAGGTAGTTTTCAGCCTAGACCAAACAGGCCATGAACTACTGTTCTATGGGCTGCTATTCATTTTGACAAGTTTCTTAAAGTTTACTTTTAAATAATTCAGGTGTCTGCTAAACAAACAAAGTTTCAAAACACAAGTTTCAATTTCGCTGGATGCTTCTACGTACAGTGTTGGTGGGTCAGAGAAAAACAAACCCGTCCCTTTCAAGGGGTGCCAGTGCAGTAATGGCTGTCCTTGGCACGAGCCCACCTGAGGGGGGAAGGCCTCCACACCAAGCCTGATCTCCACTGGAGAGCCTGTCCTGTGCCACTAGCTGACCACAGCTTCAGTCCCACAGCTGGAATCCATCAGTTTTTACTTTGGGAATGAATAAATAAACTGCTGTGTACAGGAAAGAACCAAGTGCTAGCTCTAGGCAGTGGCAGCTCTAGGAAATTCAGGTCCTTGCAAAAGGAAGCAGGCTTTCCTCAAGTGCCAGGCTGCCTTGAAGCCAGTCCCAAAGTGCCCGTGTGGGCAGAGTCCTGATCTGGGGGTTCTCAGAGCATCAGAGGACAGGTACTGGGAAGGGGGAGGGAGCCTCAGGGATTGCCTCATTCAAGTTCACCATGGAGCAGAGACACACATCTGCTGGAAGCAGGAAGGGATCACTCTTTCATGTGAAAGGTTCCTGGCTTTCCTTTTCATGCTCCCACTGGAACTCAGGCCTGGTGTGCTTGCCGTGGTTCCCTGCAGCAGGGACTCTCCTGTCTCTGTCACCAGCCTCTCCCTGCTCCTGCTGCTCCCTGGCTGCCTCCATGATGGCGCTAGAAAACAGTAGAATGGATCCCTTTCCTGCTGAAAACCCCCTGCGTGGAGCCCATTCTGTGCCCACCCCATTTTTCAGTATCAGCTGTCACTGTCCCCATCCAGACTAGGCCCCTCTCTGCCCCTGTCCTCAGCCCTTCCTGCCACCATGTCTGCTGCCTACAGGCCAGGTGTACCTGCCCTTTGTCCTTCATGACTAACTCAGATGCTACTTCTCATGGGTCTCTCAGTTCTGCCCTTGGTTCCAGTGCCCGTCAGACTGTGGAGCAGGCACCTCTTCATAGGCCTCTTCATTCTGAGCCCAATACCTATGCAGGCTCAGCTTCATTCACCTTTGAGGCCAACGGGTCACCTGGGACATCTTTACTGTTTGGCGCAAGAGTGGTGAGATGCCAGCTAAGGACTCTGGGGGTACTGGCTGACAGCAGCTGCCTATAGTGTTCCTGATGTGTGAGAGACAGGACAGGGGCACAGATCTTATTCCCAGCCTTGGTTTTCTGTCAGCGTGGATGACACCACGTGGCCAGCCTGCCTGGTGCACACAGCTTGTCAGGGCTGGGCCAGGTGTGCTTAGGGCTGCTGCTAAGGCCAGAGCCCACACAGGCCTCAAGGGTCGATGAAAAGGTTATTTATAAATCAGATGGGTAGAAGAATTAATAAACCTCATAGTAACTTCCTTAACTTGATGCAGCTCATCCTTTAAAAGGAAAAATTAAAACCAAATGGAAAATTAGTATCTTCTACAATCTTGTGCTTAGAGGAAGATAAAAGAGATGAGTATCATCAAGTTTAATAATCTATCTGGCTGGTGTGAGTTACACATAGGTTTACTCTAAGGTCTTGGGAGCTGAAAAGTCCTCTACAATCTCTCTTTAAACAAGTGATGTATTCTTAGTCTCTCAGACTCTGACCTGCTACCTGATAGGGTTTTCTCTCCATGCAACTGTTGCCAGAGACCCAACCCCTAATGTGTTGCCTGTTTCTGGAGGAGACCACACCTTTCTTAATAGCCTGCATTTCTGTAATAATGTTATACTTGGCCTTTTTTTTTTTTTTTTTTTTGCCTTTTTAAGCTGTTTTATAAACTTCAGAATATATAACGAGCATCTTGCCATGCAATAGGGTAAAACTCCCTTGCTAGAAGAATCTTACAGACTGGGTCAAAATACTATGTTCAATTAGAAGCTGGCCACAGGAGACCCACAGAAACACATAACACCAGAAGGTCTGCAACAAAGGTACACTGAATACATGTAAGTTCAGGAAGCAAGCAAGTGTGTCTTCCTATTAACTTGAGGAAAGACATCAAAATTCAAGGCATAGGCCAAACTCCTCATCATGGCCATGGTGAGGAGGGTCAGTGCTAACTGCTCGCAGACCACGACTGGGCTGCTTTTCCATCCCGTCTCACCTCCTCCCGATCCTTTCCATAATCTCCCCTTTCACTGCTGCCTGTGGCTCTCCAAGCCTCTGACATGTGTCCTTGTTATACTGTAGGATGTGACCGCCTATGATTGACTCGAGGCACACGACAGTCACCAGCTTCCAGGCAGGGCCAATGGCTCTGCTTTATTAGCAATTTGTTCCTTTTCATCCTTTTTTCGTTTTCCTGGTTGGCATGAGATTTTGTCCCGCTCATTCCTCTCTGGATGCCATTGCTCTTAGGCCTGTCCTTGAGGTCTCCCACTCTTCCTGATTCTTGCCGTGAGTGCCATGTGGCAACACTTAGACCTGCACAGCAGCTCCCCCTCTGCCACCTACTCTTTGGGGCCATCCCTGGCCTGCATACCCTTGGAGTCACTGGGAGCAGGTGCCAAGAAGGGCCACCTTGCTTTGTTTTTAAAATCTTTTTTCTTCCCTCATTTTCCCTGTGTCATTCCTGTTAATCTTACTGGAGTTTACCATCTCATAAACTGTCTCAACCTCATTTTTTTGATATAAAATTAAGAATTAAGAGACAATAACTCCTGTGTAATGTTTGGGTGTGGGATCCCTAGGAAAAACCTGGCGGTGGATTACTAACAAAATTATCTGAATCTTGCTTGCTCTTCTTTGGTACACATGTAGACTCAGACAAAAAGCAAGCCTTACCTTTCAACCTTCCTGCTGCGTTCTTCAGAAACACACCCCCATCCCGCACAAGCTTCTTCCGCTTCAAATCCTCCTTGGCAAACATCTGGCCGCTCTTCATCCTCATGATCGACTTGCTATCTGTCTTTGTATAAATTTCATTCAGACGCACTTTCTTTTCGTAACTTGCCACTTTGCTGTCCACGGCTCCAATCACATCCTTCACCAGGCTCAGGGACTGAGCCAGATCTTCCTGCTCCACTTCATTGTCTTGGAAGGAAGGAATAATCCTGTTTTTAATGGATCCTTTCAGACAAGGAGAGGGGGAAGCCTACTTCCTGGTGGACATGCTGATAGCATGTCTGATAGAGTGAAGCCAACACACCAAACATCATGTGCCTATCCTTGTCATAAGGTTAATTCTCAATAAAGTTAGATGTTTTCTACAACAGACACAGCATGCAATTCCATGCCATGTCCTGAAGCAGAAGGACCCAACAATTTCAGGGAGAGAGAGGGGCAACAGTAATGTATGTCTTTATCTCATCTTGAACATAACTGCCTAGGAGCCGGGCTGGCCAAGAGAGAGAAACTAGTAAGTCCAGGTTCAGTGAGAAACAACAGCAGGTCTAGCAGTTCACTTATGGAAAGAACTGGTGGGGATCCCTGCCCAGTCTTGTGGTGAGGGAGAAGTTGCTCGGGCTGCTGAATCTGGAGGGAGTCAGTAAGTGGCTCCTTCCTGCTTTTGTCCACCTGAAGCCTGGGGATACAGCATTCCAAGTTTTCACTTAAGAAAACAGTTTTAGGGTAAAACACAGGATCTCTTAGAGACCTGTGAGAGCATTAAGCAGCTCTTCCTTGGGGCCTCTTGTGCTGCTGATCATACAAGAAACAGTCTGCTGGCAGACCTGACCGGTGAGGAAAGAGGCTCACCTTTGGTACACTGCAATATTCTTTGGAATAAAACTGGGTATTTCGTGATTCGCTGGGTCACCAGCAATATGCACTCTGGGATGCCTAGCCTCCTCACGACGGCACTGCTCATCTTCTTCTGCAAAGGACAAAACGGGATTATCAGGAGCTATTCGAGGAGGGCTCTGGCTCAATGAATAGTGACACAGTGCCCCAGACCACGAAAGAGAGTTCCCTGTTTCACACTCATACCTTCACAAAGGCCTGAAACCGCTTATCCTTGGTATGAAGGTCTTTAAAGTAGTTCACAGACTGGTTGTGTTGCCCACAGAACTTGCCGTATGTCTTCTTTAAGCGTTCTGCGTTCTCCCCTGAAAACTGCAGAAAAAAGCAAGCAGAAGTTAAGTTGGAGCTCAGGACGCTGAAATTTTATACAGAATCTATATCAAATTTTGTACAGTTTCCAGTCTATTTGTAAAACCCAAGAGTGCGTTCCCCAAGAGTTCCTCAAAAGATTAAAATGGTGCAGCAGCTTTGGAAAACAGTATTGCAGTTCCTCAGAAAGCTACACAGAGTTATCATGTGACCTGGCAATTCTGCTCCTAGCCATAAAACTTACACAAAACCTTGGATATGAAAGTTCATAGCCACCATATTCACAAGTGCCCCCAAGTGGAAATAAACCAAATGCCCATCCAAGGGTAAATACAATGTGGCAGGAACACAGGATGGACCATTATTCTGCCACAAGAGGAATGAAATACAGATAGATAGTTACAATATTGATGTTGAAAGCATTATTCTAAATGAAAAAGTCAAACGCAAAGGACTGTCTATTGTTTTATCTCATTTACTTAATAAGTCCAGAATAGACAAATCTGCAGAGATAGAAAGTAGACTGGTAGATGCCTAGGGCAGGGGCAGGGTGATAAAGATGTTCTAAAACTGACTGTAATGATGGTCATACAACTCTGTGAATATAGAAACTAGAAACCATTGAACTGTACACTTAAAGTGGGTACCTTCTACGGCATATCAATTTGTTCCGATAAAACTATTTATTTAAAAAAAACAACCATCACAGAAATATCTATGTGCTGTGCACTTAAGTAGTACAAAATGTGTTCTAATTTCTATTTGTTATAAACACAGTAGTGAAACAAGGAGATTCACTAGAAGTTTTCTGGTGAGACAGTCAGTCTTAAAAAGCTCACCTTGATAAATCAAAAAGATATCAGAAGCAGCTATTATTACTCAGTGATCTGCTTATCTTACCTACCTCAGGCCAGCAGTCCTAACAATTCTGTGTGGCCTTTCATCATTTCTAAATGTGTGCAGTCTCAATGGCTCATCTGAAGAGATGTTCACTTTCGGGTAAAACAATAAGTTTCTGCATGTTAAGCATCAATCTCTAATGTATTAAAAATCTCTGAAGGCAACAGAAATTGATCCCTACCAAAAAACTTGAAAGAAAAAAGGTTCAGAGTATCTAGCTTCTCCTTTTCCCCTTTACCAAAGGGAAAGTTAAAGCAAAGATTTTTAGGTGCTCCACTTCCATCATGAAGTAAGTGCTATAAAAGGGTGGTTTTAGAACTGGCACATAGAAGCAACAAATGGACGCCATGACGGTCCAAGATATGAATCCTACCATTAAAGATCTTACTAAAGGAACATGCACAAATACAATGAACTATGGACAATACAAGTCAGGTTAGAAGAGGCACCTGTGCAGGTCTGAGGGTAGAGAGAAAGACGTGGAATCTGTTAGGAGGGGATGTTAGGGCCCTATTTGTGGCAGAGACCTGTGTTACAGCATGAGCCATGCTCTGTGTGCCTTACATCCTACCATGCCTTTGTTCACTTGGGAACAGGAGAAGTGTGAGGCATAGGTCTGAGTTGTGTCTGCCTCTGTGGTTCCAGCTGGTATTTTGATGCCCAGGAAATATTAGAAAAAGGATGAATGAATGCACTAATGAATTAATGAGGTGAGGAGTACAGGCTGAAGAACGTAAGGAAAAGACAACACTTTATCAATTCTTAGGCAGATATTCTACCAATGAAGCTTCTGCTTATATGAAGCGGCAGAGATCTGCTGGGGAAGAAATAGTTGGGGGTGATGCCGTGCTCCTCTGCCTGTTAAGGTTCAACTAACAACACTTTTTTCAAAATAACTTCTGGCCCAACTGTTTTTGGAGTAGGATTGAAACCATGCCACCTCTTGATGAAAACATCAGCAAGATCTATTTTATGGAACTATTTTACAGTTTCTTGTTCAATTTTCTAATCCCACGTGGTTTTCAGATAAAGGAGTTCCTTTTGATTTAAGGCATAAGGAGGAAGTTGAAATTCCAAAAGACTGCTTTTAACTTCTTAAACTACACTGTTTCTGATGATAGTCTGGATGCTGAAAAAGGAAAATGGGACTTTTACTGAATATCTACCATATATGCTAGTTATTTTATGTATATATTCTTTTTAGTTTTAAAAAAATGACATTAGGAAAGAAAATCTGCCCTCATTTACAGAAAAGGAAATTGAGGCTCACAGAGATTTGAAAACTTGCCTATGCTCACAAAGATAACAGGCAGTACAGTCAGGATGTAAATGTGTGGCTGCTGAACCCCAAAGCTTCACTTTCTACCTCATTATGTGGGGGAAGATCCTTTCCATTGCTCACCTGATTTACAAGCACATCTCCCATCCTCTTGATGAGGAAGTTCTTTTCGCTTTTATCCACCAGAGATTCCTTCTTCCGCTCCAGGATCCTCTGAAAGAACTGGCTATGGATACTGATCAGTTCATCCAAACAGGGGAACAGCTTCTCCACCGTCTGTTGCTCAAAGAGCAGTTCTGTCATCATCCCCCGGCTGTACACATCGCTCATGATCTTCAGCGTGCGGATGTGGTGCAATTCTGTCTGCATCAACTCTGAAGCAGGACAAAGCTGGTCAGGATTCTCCTTCAAAGGTCACCTGCTACTAAAAGCCCACTTTAGTCTTAACACTATTTAGAGCCCAATTGAAACTTAAAAACTGGGTCAACAGCTGTCTTTCCCTTAAAGTGTTCCCATTTCATTTCTCTATTTCACATCACCTAATGCTGTTTTCTGACAGCATGCTGGATTCCATCACTCTTTAAATGATGGTTTCCCAAGTGGTCTGTGCTAGATTCAGAGCCTTTCATAATTTCCTACAAATGACTCATGCTTAGTTTCCAATGTAGCTGAGAAATCAAACTGTACAGTCACAAGAGATCTCTTTCTAGGGCTGCTGCATAAACAAGCGCTTACATTCAATAAAATTAAAGGAAACAATTTTATTTTATTATTTTATTTTTTAAAGATTTATTTATTTATTCATTCAGAGAGAGCGAAGAGAGAGGCAGAGACACAGGCAGAGAGAGAAGCAGGCTCCACGTAGGAAGCCGGATGTGGGACTCGATCCCGGGTCTCCAGGATCACACCCCGGGCTGCAGGTGGCGCCAAACCACTGTGCCACCGGGGCTGCCCAAGGAAACAATTTTAAAGAGAAAAGGACAGATAAGATCATGTCTCTAAACCTCAAAGTTTTTAAAGAAAATCTGTGACATGCACCATACTTGAAAATTGGCTTTCTAAGGTCCAATGATTTCCTTGATAAAAGGTGCTGCACAATGCAAATCAAACATCAGCAGAACAAATGGAGGGTCTCACCGTAAATCACTTCTTGCCGTTTGACCACATCTTTCTTTTGCTGTTTGAGAAACTTGCTATCCACTACTCGACTCCAGGACTCTGCTTCTAGTTGTTTGGATTCCATCTCGAAGTCCCCCATTAGCTGTCCTTCATTCATGTCTGTACCTACTCCTCAAAACAGCAAAAGATCAGTATCAGAATCTGGGGTCTGTGAGCTCTAGGAAGCTTACACTGCACTTTCCTCAGGTGATAATTTCCCAAGACACACACAGTGCATTAACACAGGGAATATTCATAGAATGCATATTCTAGGATTAGAAAAGAATCATTTCCTGTCTGGGAGTGACACACTGCATGTGCACGACTGGGTTAGAGTGATAAATATCACGTAAATCAAATGTGACTGACATACAGGATTCCTATGTGAATAAGGAATTGTAAAGTACCTGGTAACTTTACTTAAGAGGCAGGCTTATGACGTGCCCAGAGCTATAACTGACCACATATGAAAAGTCTAAGGGAAGAAAAAGTGTTTGTACTAGAGAAGGACTACATTAAAGTCAATGACATCCTTCAATGGACAACTATCTAACAACTGGGTAAGTTTGATTACCAACTGATTATAGAGCATTTTGATGATTAAGAGACAAGTTAGAGAATCTTCACAGGAGTAAGGAAGAGGCAGGTACTATTATTATTCCATTTACACTTATATTCAGTGAACAGCACCCAGTCTCCACAGATGCGTAAGACACAGGCCATAATTTCCTCTTACCCTCATCAGTAAGTGATTCTGTTGACTCATTGACCTTGCTGATTTTATTTAGGGAGTCTGTTGAATGAGACAGGAATTTCCAGGTATTCGATATGTTCTCATCATTGCCAACTCTGGGGAAGAAAAGAAGCACATACTGTCAACCACATTTTTTAATAACCCATTGTCTGCATTCTCAAAACGAGTACCAGAAAATCTCTAAAATGACAGCCGGCTATAAGCACCACAGTGATGGAAGACAAATTACTTATGTCAGGTCCTTGGCAACATGCAACACGAGCTATTCAGGAAGGTCAGAAACATCTAAGATCACTGAAAACTTGAACCTCTTGAGCCTTCAGTTATGGTGTATGTGTTTTTCTTTTTTATGATAAGTAACAAGAATAATGCTCTTCCCTTAAACTCTGTACACATTACATAAGAAATTTCTCCATTTGAAACTCACTGTGTAACTGCTAACTTTTACTACTTGTTCCTAAATAACTGCAGCCTAAGCACTTTTAATAAACTGTATTCCTTGGACTTTCTCACACCCAACCCACCAGCTGGCACAGCAGGCCCCCAGTAAATGTTTTTGGTAGGACACAAAAGCAAGCCAGAGTCATTTAAAAGTTTACATTTTATTTAAAGATTGGTTTTTAAAAGTCATAACGCAAACAAGTTTTGAAACCCTAACAACTCTGAAAGGAGGCCTTTGAACAATGACAGTACAAAGACAAAATAAAAATACCAGAAACATTTTTTTAACAAGAAAACAATAGTCAGCACAGAGGTTAGGAGATGAAGACAAAAGAAGATCTGCACCCTTTAGTTAAGAATTTTGCTCCAGCCGAGGTTAAGAGAGATGCAAGAGATGTTCTGAGTCCTACATTTGAGGTGACTTCTTTACTTGATGGGAAGGCAGGAGTCTTATGACCCAAAACAGGCAGCAACATCATAATTAGCCTTGTGCCAGCCCTGTGACAGCTGAGGCCTCAACAGTCCGGGGCCAGAGCAACTTTTGCAAAGACCACAAAAGGAACTTAGTGCAAATGAGTGAGTGCAGACCAAGAAGTCCTAACTGGCCCATTATTCACTATCATGAAATGGACTTAAGAGTCAAGATGCAAGCCCAGAGAAGAGATTCAAAAAGCAGCGGAGACACTAAGTTCACATGACCAACAGAAAAGTGTAATATCTGAAAATACAAGTGGTTACAAACAAAAACCCCGTGCCCCTCCCCCCCCAATTTTCACTGATTTTGATCTAAAAACTGTCCCTTTATAACTCAGGTTCCTTAAAAGTGAGGATGACCACGCAGGAAGCACAGGACAATGTGCCTGATGATGGTGTTTAAAGGGGATTCCTTGCTAAAAATGGTGGGCATGACAGTGCATCAAAATGCAATCCCCATTCTCCGTATCTGTATCACTTGGCTATACACTAAATCATTATTTTATACCTTTTTTTTTTTCCCTGAGAAGAATCTTTTCCTGAAGTGATATGGTTATTAAACTCCTGTCACCCATATACATGGCCAAACAAGCAAATGAGAAAATGCTCCGCATCACTTGCCAACAGGGAAGCACAAATCAAAACCACAATGAGATACCACCTCACACCCAGTGAAAATGGTGAAAATTAACAAGACAGGAAACAACAAATGTTGGAGAGGATGTGGAGAAAGGGGAACCCTCTTGCACTGTTGGTGGGAATGTGAACTGGTGCAGCCACTCTGGAAAACTGTGTGGAGGTTCCTCATCGAGTTAAAAATAGAACTGCCCTATGACCCAGCAATTGTACTGCTGGGGATTTACCCCAAAGATACAGATGCAGTGAAATGGCAGGACACCTGCACCCCGATGTTTATACCAGCAATGTCCACAATAGCCAAACTGTGGAAGGAGCCTTGGTGCCCATCGAAAGATGAATGGATAAAGAAAATGTGGTCTATGTATACAATGGAATAGTACTCAGTCATCAGGAAGGACGAATACCCACCATTTGCTTCGACGTGGATGGAACTGGAGGGTATTACGCTGAGTGAAACAAGTCAACTGGAGAAGGACAATCATTATATGGTTTCACTCATACAGGGGACAAAAATAGAGAAAGGGAATAAGGGGAAAGGAAGGAAAATGAGTGGGAAAAATCGTACAGGGTGACAGAACATGAGAGACTCCTAACTCGGGGAAATGAACAAGGGGTAGTGGAAGGGGAGGTGGGGAGGTGGGTGACGGGCACTGAGGGGGGCACTTGGCGAGATGAGTATTGGGTGTTATGCTATATGTTGGCAAATTGAACTTAAATAAAATTTTTAAAAATTAAAAGAAAAAATAAACTCCTGTCACCTAGATGTCAACTGTGCTGTATCTATGAATCCCCACTTACCCAGCAATGTTCTGTATGGAGACACTTTTGGAGAGTGAGATACTCTGTTGGGACCGTCTATTGGCAAACATGGGAATGGCAGTGGCTTCATCTGCCAGGAGGACTGCAGACCGAGGACGCTCCTTGGGCTGTGAAGCTATAAAGGAAGAGAGGACATCAAATGAGTGGTGTATCCAAGCTCATGAGTAGTGACTCATCTGACAAGTGTCAAACAGAAGCAAATTTTTTTAAAGCAGATTTGCCCTGGGAATGTAAGTGGATACAAACACTCTATGGAGGACAATCTGGCAATATCTATTGAAACTGCCTAGATCCTTTGATCCAGTAATCTAATTTTAAGATGTATTTATTCTACCCCCCCCCCTTTTAAAAAATGTAATCTCTACTCCCAACGTGGGGCCTGAACTCACGACCCCAAGATCAAGAGTGAGCCAGTCTGGCACCCTGGATATATTTATTCTATGAGATACACTTGTAATGCTTGAAAGGACGTATGTCCAAAGTTATTCAGTGAAATGCTGTTGGTAAAAGCAAAATACCAGCAAGGAAACAAATGAATATCAAAAGATCAATTCACAAACTATGGTACATCATACACTAAAATACTATGTAGCTTTAAAAAAAATGAAGACACTCTCCACGAATTGATACAGCTCCAAGATAATACTGTAATGGGGAAAAAAGACAAGGCCCAGGACAAACTTTTTAGACTTTCATGTTTAAAAAAAGAAAAATAAGCCAAATTAGGATTTGCTTTATTTAATAAAGAAACTTGGAGAAGATAAATATATTGGGGAATGAGGATAAAGAATCATGGGTAGTAATATATTTAAACAAAGAAAATAATTCAAAGTAAAATAAAATGAAATTGAAAGAATCTTAAGGATAAAAAGAACCACAAGATGAGAGAGGCCAGTGCCTACCCGGCCATATAGGAGGTGCCTGTAAGATATGCAAACTCCCAATCCTTCGGGCCCTTGGGAGTGGGACCTGGGAGTCCACACATTTTACCAGCTCCCCAAGGGATTCTTCTGTATGTTGCCTGAGAACAAAGATTTTGACCAATTTCTTTAATTCAAGCTGAGGAAAATATAACACTCCATTTAATGTCACATAGTGAAGCTGTTCTCATACTGTGTGGTTCTCTGAACATGACCAGAGAGGAAGCTGGAGCTCTAATTTTATGCTCAAGTGGTCACACTGGCATTCGGGCAACAAATTATTTTTCCTTGGTAACTGAGCTCATGCCCCAGACACGAGCTGTATTATCTGTCCCTCCCCGGGAGTCTCAAGAGCTGGAGGAAATAAGACTAGGGCAGCTGTTATAACTTTATGATATTGCAGGATGTTTCTGACTTAATAAAAATTAATAAAACCATTAATTTCCAATTCAAATTCTATTTAGAAGAAGGTGATACAATAAAACACCAGAAACACACTATACTACCGCATAACCAGATCCTTCCTGCAGGAAGCACACACGGAGCAGGAGACATGGGCCCTGCCCCAACAGGGAGTAAGAGCAGCCAGCAGAGAAGGGAACATGCTCGAGGGTCTAAGGGCCTGGGGCACACCCTCGGTATTTTAGGAGGGAGGTCAGTGAGTGGATAAAACCTAAGGAAGAGATACTGGTTACTGAAGAATGGAGGATGTGGGTAGGTCAAAGGGAAAAGAGGACATTCTGACAAGGAGAACGATGTCAATGAAGGCAGAAAGGATCATGTGGTATGACATTAAGTAGGAGAGGAAAAAAGAAAGACAGAAAGATGTATATAAAGAATCAGTAGAAAAGGCTAGGGAAACAGAATGAAGTCATGCTATGCAGAACCCTAAAAGTGATAAAGAACAACTCTATTTTTTTTTAATTTTTAAAGTAATCTCCACCCTTAACATGGATCTCGAACTCACAACCCCAAGATCAAGAGTTGACTGAGGCACTCAGGTACCCCCAAGAACAACTTTGTTTGTAAAGGACAGAATCAGGCAGTCAATGTACAGCCTTCCCTTGTTTGAAACCAATCCCTATTCCACTCAGGGAACTGATGTAATATCACTGAGCCTCAGTTTCCCTATTTGTGGGGATGATGACAATAGCTAAAGCTAACACTAAAGGAGGCCTATTGGGTTCTTTATAGGTGTGATCTCATTTAAACCTGATGACCACCCACTGAAACTTTTACCCTCTGTTTACAGAGGAGGAAAATGAAGTATGGAGTGCGGATATAGTAAATACCCAAGGTTACACTGAGTGGCAGTGCTGGGACTCAAACTCATAAGACTTGAATCTACAACCTGTACTCTTAACCACCATACTGCGTCAGCGGGGGTAGAACGGTAAGAATATTTGTGGGGGTCAGAGGTAACACGTGTAACCTGACAACTTGACATATAATAGGTATTTTTTTAAAAGGTTTTTTTTTTTTTTAATTTTTATTTATTCATGATAGTCACACACACACAGAGAGAGAGAGAGGCAGAGACACAGGCAGAGGGAGAAGCAGGCTCCATGCACCGGGAGCCCGATGTGGGACTCGATCCCGGGTCTCCAGGACCATGCCCTGGGCCAAATGCAGGCGCTAAACCGCTGAGCCACCCAGGGATCCCCCTTAAAGGTATCATTTCATCTGATGTGAAAGAAAATAGATTTCTGAAACAAAGGACAATGTCCCAGAAAAAATGTTTAAGGAAGATCAGACTGGTAAAAGGTTTTGGAATGGGTTGGATCACCAATTAAAGTGGGTGTGGGCCTGGTGAAACTTCTCTTATAGGCATCTACCTGCAGCGATTGACAGTAAACAAACTTAATCTACCTAAACAGAATCCACATGCTTCTGGAAGAACTCAGAGCAATGAGGTGTGGAACAGTGGTTCTCATGCTTGAGTCTGCATCAGACTTACCTGGGTGATCAATTCAAACATAGATCATGGGCTCTACCTCTGAATTTCTGATTTAGGTCTCAATAGGGTCCACGAATGCACACTTATTATTGATCCAGGAAATACACTTTGAAAAACACTGCCTTAGGGTAAGTCCCACAGGGGTTCCCATAGAGCCAATTAAGAAGACACTCAGTACTGCATTATTTATGGTAGTAGTTGGAAATGACTTAGATATCCATCTTTGGGGGAACTGATAATTAAATTGTGGAACAGATTTATGAGAGAATACCATGCAGCAGTCTGAAACAACAGCTTATCCATAAAAACATGCATAGATCTGAAAATGACAGACTGAGAAAAAAGCAGAATGAATAAGCCTAAGTCCTATCTAATATAAATGCAACACACAAAACAGGAATCCCTGGGTGGCGCAGCGGTTTGGCGCCTGCCTTTGGCCCGGGGCGCGATCCTGGAGACCCGGGATCGAATCCCACGTCGGGCTCTCTGCATGGAGCCTGCTTCTCCCTCTGTCTGTGTCTCTGCCTCTCTGTCTCTCTCTCTCTCTGTGACTATCATGAATAAATAAATAAAATCTTTAAAAAAAATATTAACACACACATACACACAAAACAGTAAGAGGTATTTTCAGCGATGGATGTGTAAAGAGAACCGATCAGAAAGATACATGTTAACTAACCACAGGGGGCGCTACAGAGGGAGGTGATAATGCAAAGAGGAGGTAACACCAAAGTGGAGCCTTGCACTGGTGAGGACAGGACAGTACTCTGTGATTGACTCGATTCTGTGTACCACCTGAAGGCCCTGGAGGAAGAAAGAGAACTACTTACTTCACTTCACAGTTTATAAACTAAGAAGTTTGATCAGCAAGATCTCTTTTTCCCTTGTATAACTGTAGGCGTTAAAAACATGCATAATTGTCAACTCATGGAAGAGAACTTGGAGATGCATGAAATTTCACCTGCTGAACCACATGGAAATAGGGCTGCCTCTCAAGTGAATACACACACTATTCTAGAAGCCTTCCAAGGGCATGTGATGGTAAAACATTCGGCTTTTGGACAATAATCTGCAGTCTTCTCTAAATAACCACAAAATAAATACTCAAGTCTTAAGAGTAACAAACAAATATTACAAAAACATTTTTAAGTACTGAACCAGAGAGTCAAAAGAGCTGGCAGAGAGGACGGCTGAGTGACTTACGCTTGCTCCGCATGATGACTGTGGGCAGTGAGGATGTGTCCTGGGCCTGGAGGCTTCCTCTGGGCTGCTGAAGGAGAAAGGAAAATAAATACATGAGGACTGCATCCACAATTTATCTTCTGTCAGGTCTCAAGAAGCCCAGAGCCAGGAGAGAGCAGGGACAGCGCTCCAGCTGGGCTCCTGGCCAATGGTACTCACCATCCCTCCAGTCACCCCCACAGGCTCTCCTCTGAGCCTGCCAAGTGCATGACCCCCAAAATGCTGCTTTCCCCCCTGGAACACCCTGTGCCTCTTCACCTCAGGGCATTCCTCAATTCCAAGACAATGTGAAAACCATCTCCTGGGTAAAGCCACCCATCACCTTCTTTCTTCTCCTCATCCAAGGCAGAGCCTGGTAGTCCCGAGAATCATGCACAGACCTCCACAGTTTCCCCCTTGTTTATGGTCACTGTCTGCCTGCCATCTCTCCCCCCACTAGAATCTCTCCCCCCACTGCCTGCCATCTCTCCCCCCACTTAGTTCCTGAAGAGCAGCCCCTGTGCTTTTTTTCATTTGTTTCTCCAAGTGACTAGCATTAATAAAAGTACTAAACAGTCCTTATGTAAAGTACTAATTTCAGTTGAGACTTTTGTTGTAGAATGTGATAGAAACACTGTGAGAAATTAGAGTGAGCCAATTACTCTGAGATAAATCAGGCTACTTCCAATTTAGAAATGGAACTCCTCTTTCAGGCTGTGTTCTCTTATAAGGGAGATGCTACATCCCTATCATTAGTGTTCTACAGAGCTTAGTACATTCCTAGTAGCTCTAAGTCTCGTCAGATCACAAACTCAGTGCCCATGGGGTTAGGCAGGCAATAAGTGAAGGAGGCAAGGCCGGGGGTGGGGGGAACCTACACATCCTGTTGAGGAAGCAGCAGCCTCTCAGCCCCCGTGGATTACCACTTTCTATCCATCTGCCCAACATTCAGGGACCTAGACAACCAGACTCCGTGCTGGATGCCTCAGATCTATCAACGGATCAAACATTCCTGACTTGAGACTGCTTGGCAAGTTTGGTGCTTACATTCTAGTGGGGGGAAGGTACAGATTACACAAAATAAATGTAGTAAGTAGATACAAGCTGTTAAATAGAGACTCTGAGAAGGTGAGAAGTACTATGGAGAGTAGGAAAAAAGAGCAAGGTGAAAACGGAGACTGCTGGGTAAGAGGAAATAACCAGGGTTGTGAGATCTTCCAATTTTCCTTTTTTGAGGTCATCCAATTTTTAAAGGAGAAATTAGAATCTAAATTGATATGAAATGTGATTTCTTCAAATAACTGCATCAACAACAACAAATACTTCCAGAGCCAAACAAAATTTATATCCCCAGCCTGATAAAATCTGGGGTACAGAAGTGTATCGTTTTTATGTTCATTTAGACTTGTAGCAACTGCATCATCTGGGAACTGACTAGAAATGCAAATTCCCGGGCCCCACCCCAGGATGTGCAACCCGGGAAGAGGGATGCAGTAAGTGGTCTCTTGCAAAAGTCTCTGAGGGGACTCTAATGCACATTCATCCAGGTGTGAGGCCACTGCATTACGTAATGTTTGCTTACTGCTAAAGTGCACAGCATACTAAGTATCATGTAGATGGAGCTGGAGTGTTTTCCTGACAAGGACAGAAGGACATTTATTTATGGGTGACTACAACACTGAAAACCACGGAGGCTATTTAGAAGGTAGGCCCCCAAACCCTCTCTCTTTAGGGCCACTTGATAAGTGGTGCCCATTATTACACAGCATGCACCTCCCGGGCAGATACCTCCACTCACTTCCTGTTCTTGTGTCACGTGACCAGAGACAAGTGCTCTGTGACCCATGGACAAAAGTGCTGCCGGGCAGGCCGTGTCAAACTCTCACACTCCTCAGCAGGTCAGAGCCCCTGAATGCCACCTGCTGCCCTCAGGGTGGCCCCAGGGGAGCCGGGTGTGTGAACAGCAGAGCAGGCCTGCACACACAGTTATGAACAAAACCACTTTAACAACGACACAGGGACATTAGAAACTCAGAGATGTGTATTTAACACGGAATTCTGAAAGCATTTTCTTTTCCAAAAGCCTCAGATACCCAAGTGTGTTAAGAAACTCGGTGGCCTTAGAGAAATATTGTTTGTTTTGGTCTCAATGATCACAATAAACAAAAACCCCAACCAGGACTCTCCCCATTCCGAGTAATGTCTTACCTTCATTTTGACCTTTGCACAGGAGGCCAGGCTTTCTCTACAGCCTTTGTGGACAAAAGCACTGCAACCTGAAAAACAAGCAAAGCCCCAGGTGACTTGGGCCAAGCAAACAGATCTTAGACTCTGACTTCCCAAGTGAAGTCACTTGCATATCACAATGCGGCTCTAACTGGAATTACACACTGCAGTCCCCTTCCAGAAAGCAGGCATGTGATGTCATGGGGAGGAGGAGAAATGAGAGCAGATGTGATTTCTGATTAACGGAAACTAGAAGTCTGGAGCTTCTCAGGCAGGAAGCTGAGAGGCAACGACGCAAAACGACAAGAGAAGTGCCTGCTGTCAACAAGTGAAATGAGAGTCATAGACAAATCCATGAACAGAGAGCCCCTGACCAGGACCTGGGAAGTACGTATGCTTTTGCCAGAGGCAGAGTGTGAACCTCAGAGTCTACCTGTCTATGTCCTTCTGTTTGGGATCTTATCCACTCTGAGCTTTCTGCAACCCAGCTAGAGTCAGGAGACAAAAGAAAGGTCATCAGAACTACCCCAGGCACACCTTGGAATCTGGACTCAAGATAAAGTGGGAGACTTCCGGAAAGATGGAGGGGAGACCACTTCTGTCAAGGACACGAACCTCAACCCTTACTTCTTCTCCCTTGGCTCCACAGCCACTGATGTAAAAACTCAGCCCTCTCTGTGCCTCAGAATGGTCGCTGTCAGCTCTTACTGCTGCTATGAAGTCGTAAGATATAACTGTGCCAGGAGGCCAGAGGGGAAGCAGAAACAAAAGATCTGTGGGGACACCCGGTGACAAAAGCGTTTCCAGGGGAAGGCTCCCTGAAAAAAATCAACCCAACACCACAGGTCCTGACAGCCTCAACTCACTCACTGTGGGCCAAGACACTCTCTTAGCTCACACGTATGGATGTGGGAAGAGGGGAGTGATGATGGGGAGGATAGGACACTAGAATAGAGACTGCCAGAACCCCAGGCCCCAGGGGCCTCTCCCCACAGGCCCTTCCTCAACAGTTGCTCCCATGATGTCTCCTTGGTTCACGGATCTCTTTGGTAATACCACCTGTCACACCATACTGTGATGGTCTTACGTTTTTTTCCTCCATGGAGTGCTCTTCTAAGGCAGGGACCCTTCATCTATTGCTCAATCTTTAAGTCTTTCTACCACAGTGCCTAGCTCATGGCTCCTATTCACATGTCTAGTTTAGACCCTGCTAGGTCTTTTTTATCCAAAAGGCAAATGCCCTGATACTACATTGATTATAGAATGTGAAACACCAACTGGCTCTGCGAGTTAGTGTGACCCATGCAAGTCTGTCCTTACCCCAGTTTCCCCATCTAGTAAATGAGAGGAGGGTCTACACTTTCCCCCAAGTTCCTTCAGCCTATGATTCCCTAAGACTCTTTATGTTACATCTCTTGAAAAAAGGGTTAATTTTTCAAAGTGAGTCCCACTGGATTGTCCCACAAGGTTCATGCAGCTGAAGATTTCAACTTCTGTGTCATCTGAATTATCAGTAGGGTAGCCCCAGCCACCTAGTATGTTACATTCAGGGAAGGGCCTCACCTGGAGAGTCTTGACAGAGGCCACCACTACCCAGAGGCTATCACGATATCAGGATATCAGGCTATCACAAAAGCTATCTGCTTTTGTCAACAGGATGGCCCACAAAGCTGGAACTAGTCTGGAGTCCTAGGGGTGGGGTAAGGCTTTATTCTGGGCCTTTTGCTCCTAGGCCTGCCTCTGTCCCCTGTCTAACTAACCTCTTCTAGCTCCACCCCATGTGGCATTCATGGTCTGGCCACCTTTCTGTTAACACACCTGAAGAGTCATCTAAGCTCTTCTACCAATGGCAAAACAAGGTCAGGCACTCCTGGAAAGGGCTCATGGTGGCATCAACAAGAAGAAATACTGGAAGGTTTTTTTTTTTTTTTTGTGGACAAAAAAAAAGCTGAGAGGCAACGAAGAATGAAGAAGGTCTTGCCCCCCCCACTGCATTCTTCTCCAGAAACAGACTGCAAGTTAGTGATTTGGATGCCATGCTTCTTATAATTTCTACCGTCTGTGGTCATCTCCATGAAAGTGGTGAAGCTACTCTAGAGGTCAGCAGTGAGACAGAGCTTATGTACTACTCAACAGGAATGCCGGGATTTCTCAGCAATGTCCCTTTCTGGGCATAAGGAGGCCTCTGCAGAAAGAGACCCCTGGGGAGTGACTCATTCTAATCAGCAAAAGTAAACACTATGAGGATGTTTCTCTTAAGAACCGGAAACCACTGGCCGTCATTAATTTGTCCAGTTCTCTGTGACTTGAAAATACAGATCAATTTTGATAAAGAAAAAAAATTTGATAAAGAAGTCATTGTTTTATTACTGAGAGAAAAAGTAGAACCACAAATAGAAATCCATGTAACTCCTGAGATACCGATGTGGCTATGCCCCTCTTCACATCATGCAATGTAACTCCTGTTCCAGGATCTAGGCCCCTGTGAAGCTTGGCCGAAAACTTCATGCAGTTTAGGAAAGGCCAAAGAACCAATAGGTGGGCTAGACCATATGTCTTTATTGATTTGTATTTAAAAATTGTTTTTGCTACTCATTTCCCAGAAACTCTTCAATGGCTCCCCATCATCTTTAGGATAAAGCTCAAATTTCTTCCTTGGCTTGATATGGCCTGCCTGTGAGCCCTGAACAAAGTCTTTTGTGCTTGTGTCCCTTCTCCTGACTGGGTCAGTGCGACTCAGCTCTATGCAGTCCTCTCTGACTCACCCAAGGAAGAAAAGATCCCCCCACCTCTGTACTTCTGCCATTCCCTGCTTGCCTCCATTATGATACTGTACTTTACTGGTTGTACTGTCACACTGGATAGAAAACTCCTTGAGCGAGTCTCACTTTGTATTTTACAATTTTTAGATCTCTATCCCTAGTTCCTGGCCCACAGTAAGCACTAGATGTCTAAAGAGGGGACAGAGGTGGGTGGGTGAGCTCCATGCTGGACCTACAGCAAAAGCACACAACATAGTTGTGGAGACAAATTCCTACAGTCATTTTCCAGTGAGACAGGAGCATTCTCCCATCTGCACACTATCCTTACTCGCCACACAGATGCCGGGAAGTATGGAGCCGCCCTGTTCCAAGGGCCTAGCTGACTCATCATCTCTTCCATACATACACTTCAGAGCTCCCCTCGCCATCTTTCCTCTTTCACGAATCCCTGCTCAGCTGAAATGTTTCAAATACCTGTTCTTTAATCCTATTCCTCTTTCTTCCCTCTTAGAGTCTTGCTTAGGAGAACCTCTCGTTTGCTCCCTTCTACTTAAACAAAATACGCTTTACAATATAGGAGATAAGCATATGAGGAAACTAACAAATCCATATCAAGGACAAGGAAAACCACACACTTTGAAATGAAATTAAATGTACTGCCACACACAATAACTGCATCTTGAAAGTGTTAAAGATTTTTCATAAAAGACAAAAAGCAATAGAAAAGTTGTACAGAACATGAACAGGCCATTCACGACACAAAACAGTGCTTGATCTCTCTAGAAATCAAGGAAATGCAAACTGAAACAGAGAAATACCATTTTGTGTCCAAATGAATTGGATAAAAGTCTGCCAATTCTAGATACTGGTGAAGAAATGGCAGTGTAGGAACTCTCAGCATCTGCCGAGGGTCTAGAAAGTTGGTACCTTTTGGCAACATGTGGTTAAGCTGACAATGTGCCCACTTTATGACTTAGCGATTCCCCTGGTGTATATACAAGTACAGGAAGACATACATACATACAGGCACAAAGGGATGTTCCCTGGAGTCCTACTTACAGAAGAAATTGGAAATGACCCAACTGACTTAGTAGTGGGACAGATTTGATATATTCATAAAATGGAATACCATACAAGAGTTAGAAGTCAATCGTCTAGATTAATCAGTTTCAATACTCTGGATCCTCTAGGGATGTGTAGATTTTACAGAATAAGACATACTGTAGGATACCATTTATATAAACTAAAACAAATTAAATGTTACTTACACCGGAAATAAAATTGTAAAATACAGATTATGTATACACTAAATTCATGACAGTGCTTATCCTTGGGGAGAGAGAAAGAGGGCTGGGAAGGGAAATATGGGGGGGGATTAGACTTTAATGGTTTATTTCTTCAAAATTGAAAAATAACCCGAAGCAATATAACCAAATGTTACTACTTTTTCATGTTGACTGGTGAGTACACAGGTGTTGTTACATTATTAATGTGTTGTTACATTATTAATGTAGAGCTTTGAACTAGTATTTTAAAAAACCAAGACCCCAGTATATTGCATTCCAATATCCTCCAAAGTTCCTTGGATTTTCTTATAAACATTTCCTTATCATTTAAAAAAGTCAATCATAGTTGAGATAACTTAAAAAAAAAAACAATTTTCCTTTTTTTTTCTAGTTCACTTTTAGTTTTTTTAAATTTAAATTCAACTAACATACACACTGTATTATTAGTTTCAGAGGTAGAGAGTTCAGTGACACACTCTTATGCCACACCCAGTGCTCATTACATCAAGTGCCCTTCTTAATGTCGACCACCAATTACCCCATCCCCTCACCCACCTCTAGTGACTCTCAATTAAAAGCAATTTTTCAATCAGCTTCTATGGTTTTCTATTCCAGTTACAAAAGTGCATTTTCTTCTCTGCTTCAATGCAAATCAATACTGTTTTTCATCATCTATGGGCACCAGGAAGTGGGATTTCCCACTAATTCTGATCTACAAGAGACAGCTTAACCACAAGAGTTAGCACACTGGGACATGACCTGTCTCCAGAGAACATTCTGCCTATGCCTTTCTCCCCAATCCGTTCTATCACCCGACAGAATTAAGCAAAGGCGATTTTGAAAGAGGTGGTGTAATCACTTTTCACAGACTTCAGTAATATTCAAGTTCTCAGGCCAGTGTTGGAGGTTTAAAAGACAACTCCAACTGATGAATCATACACGCAGATATAACACTAAAATGTACTTCTAGGAAACACCTCTTCATATACATTCCCTTTTTAGCAGAGACAGGCCCCCAAAACCTCTAACCCAGCTAAAATTGTAATGTGCTGATGGGATCATAAGTCTTGGTGATAAATAATTCTCATGGATATCTGCCTAATATACTCAAATACCTACTTGAAAAACAGTCAACTTGTTACCAAGTTGTCCTGGACTTGGTTGGCAGTCACAGTTTTAGTGGTGTGTGTGTGTGTGTGTGTGTGGGTGCTTTAGAAACTCTGGCCCCTCTGACATCAGCCAAAGTCACATTAAAACTTTATTCTTGGTTTTGGAACACAGATAACTACCAAGAACAGAAGAACCAAAGACAAATCCAATATATTGTCAGGCGCTCTGTCATAAATCATACCATGTTGTTAGGGAGATCAAAGAACTATTTGGCCTTTAATTATTTATTTATTTAAAAGAACAAGATTTCCTTATAGCAGTAAGCAATATACTTTCATTTTTCAAAGCTATTCAAAAAAGTCTCAGCACAGTGGTTTATGAGAACAGAGCCGACTCTTAATTAGATTTCCCGAACTTAAATGCAAAAAGCCCAGCCTTCAACAACTTCTTTTTTTCTACTACAAGGAGGCAAGAGACAAAAAAATGTGAAGGAAAACTCACGTAACTGGGAAATATCATCCATCTGTTTTGTTTTTTTTTTTAACCTCTGCCACCAACTGCCACAGATCTGTAGTGAACTGTTGTTATATGTGACACGTTGTTTCTCTTTCAGCAGAAAAAAAAGCAGCCAGTTTAAAAAAAAAAAATCCCCTTTACCAAAGGGTAAGAGGACTGGCCCTGCTGAATGGAGCTGGAAACAAAGAATGGCAGGGGTACAAGGACTGCCACAAATGGAAGTATTCACCTGTCTGAGCTGCGTTCTGAAGTGAGGGACCTTCCCGCCCTATGTCACTGATCATCCTTAGGGAAAATGCCAGAACTCCTGCCTCACAGATGCATGTCTGAGCAGTAAAACTGATGTAGGGAAAATTCTCTGATCCTTCTCAAGAACAGGCTGAAGGGTTCCCTTTAAGGACAGAAGGGTGCAACTGCTTCCTATCATTTCAACCCTAAGCCAGGAAACTAAAACTAAAACGAACGACAGTGGAAACAATAACAACAAACCATTTCAGTATGAGTTTAGAAATACATGGTCCACAATTCTTTCTACAACTTTTTTTGTTTAAAATCTCCAGGGAGTATGAAACATCGTGGTCTGGACTGATAGAGCTTATTAGCTACAAGGCACGTAAAATGTTCTTTGTAGCTGGTGTAATAACCACAGAGCTGATGTGCCGAACAAGAGGAAAGCCACAGACAAGAGCCTCATCATCTTAGCCAAAGGGCTCATGAACAGCATTTCTCATAAGAACACTGGTAAACAGAATGCAACAAAAGTGCTCTGCTTGAGTAAGAACCAATTCACTGATCAGGCTGTTCTTTTACCTTCCTTTTCCTTAAACGACAAATTTCTTGTTTTTAATCAATTATGTGTATTTTACTCTTTCATGTAAGTAATGAACTCCACCTGCCAGAAACAACAGAGCTGCCTTCCCAGATAAAATCCAAAGCAAACTCTGACCATCATGCACTTTCTAAACACTGGTTCCTACTTAGAGTGCAGCTGATCTACTTGTTTATTTTTTTAATCAAGAGAAACAACCTATCACAAAAGTACTTAGAAGCTGCTAACACAACAGAAAATAAATCAATAATAACCTCAAGATCATCTTACATCTGTTTAAAGCAAACAAAACAGAACCACTGACAAGATCCAAAACCCAAACATAATGAATTCCTTAATCTGAAGGACTCCACCACTCATTCCAAAGATCAAATTATTTGTGGCAGCTGGAAAGAACAGCTGATATTTCAAGGGCTTTACATATAGCCTAAGAAGAAAGAATTGGAAAAGACACTCTTTCCTTTCCCCATTAAAGTGACCTAATACTAAAACAAGAGTCGAATAATGGCTCTTACTCGAGAAAAAAAGACCTGTCAGGTTTCTCCTAAATTAAATTACTTCAAAGTAGTCCTGGCAGGGGGCTTTAGCCTTGGTTTTCATTGTTTGTTTTCTCTCCCTAACCTCAGTAGACTGCAAAGAGCTATATATGGAGACTGTTTCCAGTGCCTGTGACCAGGACCATTTCCACACAAGTCCACATAAAGGAATCCAAGCTTTCATCCAGAATTAGGACTCACTTCAGACCGGCCCAGGTGTATTCCAGTGGAGTCAAGAGCTGTAGATGCATTTTAAAATATTCTATCCTGTTGAATTGCTTAGTATATGCATGCAGAAGGATATGTTAAAGGGACTAATGACATTTGGAAGACTGGCACCCATCAGTATCAGCCACCATTATCCATCAGTACGACAGGCTATGTGGTTGATCTTCCCATATCACGACTCAAACCTGACTGAGCAGGCACCTGGGTGTAGAGGCTCCAGGAGTCAGCAAGGAAGGTTATGTTAAACCGAAAAGGAAAGCTACCAGGAAGTAAGTGATTAACTGGAGGGATGCTATGTTTCCTGAGACTCCTGGAAAGATCCTGAACATGGGAGAGGATGGAGAAAAGGGAAAAAAAGATTCTGAATCTCCAAATTACTCATATTTTCCACTTCCTGCTAAGATAACAGATGGTGCTTCACACAACATAAACATTCATTGCAGGCCCTGTTCTTCAGGAAGCTGGGGAGAATCAGTCGATTACTTTTGCTCCTTTGGGAAAATGACTACACACTGTTCCTTTGCTTTCAAGCCCTGATTTTTTTTTTTTTTTAATTAGTGGTTAGCTGTACACTGTCATACACACATCTAATGCCACCACCAAATGGTGAGCCTATTTCAACACTCCCTCAGAGCTGATACAAAGCTGCAGTGGAGGCAGGGAGCTCTGAAGTTTCTGAGGTGGAGTGGCATGCAAATTAAACATGGATTTTTGAAACTTAGGTGCAGATGAGGCTAACAATCAGGTCCTATCAAACTGTTCCTTTTTGTTGATTGATTCTTTCAGTTGAAACTTCAAAAATATTCTTTTTCCTTGTTTTTGCAGAATAGGGAGAACTAGCATAACGTGACATTTTCGCTAGATCAAGCTATTACCATAAATCAAAGGGTTTATCATCCGGCTGGGGATGTTCTGATACTCCCCTTCCCCTGACAGATCCTCTAAACAGAAAAGACTCTAGTGATGACATGCTGGACTCCATGAAATAATTTGCTTCCAGAAGAAATAGTTAAGCCAAAAAAGTTCAATATAGAAAAGTCCCATCCCCTTATAAACATGGTTAGCATAAAACGAGTAGCCAATCTAGGATTTTACTGGTTTTCTTCTTTAAAAGGTCTTGAGTCAAATATTGTATAGGGCCATCAAATATGTAAACTATTTAGGACAGGTTTTTGAGTTACAATTTTAATGTTTACTTTTAAAGTCAGTAAATGAAAACAATGAATTATTTTTTAATACATCCAAAAATCAGAAATCAGAGGTGCCTAGGACAGTTGTAATTTATGAAACTACCTTGGCATCTATTTTACTCCTGTATTTTGTTTTGCATACACAATATAGAGGATATCCTCATTCACACAGATAAGTAGGTTCCAATATTAGAAGTTTAAAAAATGGCTTTCTTTGCAATCACATTCTGTTTTTCAGTTAATTGGAGACCAAAGGAAAAATGCAAACAAGCAGGTAGGGTGATGGCTAAAGTTAATATGTTGATGTTAAAATGTGGTTAAATTTTTGAGCATGTGGATTTTTAATGCAGGTTTAAAATTAGTTTAAAAAATATGTATATATTCAAAAATCTATAGAGCTTCCAAAACAGTCCTACAAAAAAAATTCTGAAAACCACTGCCCTATCAGATTATTTAATTACTACACAGACTTGTGGCTGATAAGTCCACAAGTCTCAAATCTCCTACATTTAGTTTTTCCTTGTCAGTACCAGAACCCACACAAATGATTCTACATGGGTTGCTCTGGTGTCCTTAGGCCACAGAAGTTTCCAAGAGATGTCTCAGACCCTCTTCTTCAGGGAAAATCCTAGTGCACACTATTCTAAACAGTGTGAGCAGTTCCCCAGTCTAGGCAGACTGGCTGTGCTTCCTCATGGAGGAAGCCCAGCAAAAGAGAAATTCTATTTATGTTTAACAGGAAGAGATATCGAAAAAAGAAAAAAGGGCTCAGGACACCTGTGGTTAAAAAAAAGTGCATTCTGCTACATTACAGCAGATATTTCTGCTATCTGACAAATCAATCCTGTGCCAGCTGCAGGTTTAACTCTGAGTCATTATAGTCTAATATAGGCTAAGAATTAGTATAGCCAAGGAGGGTAAAATTCAATTGCTTTAATCTAGAAAAAATGTATATTAAAAACCAATGGCACTATAAGATAAAACATTTACTGAATATATAAACCAGACCATCTTTTTCAATCTGAATTTAAATTGAAAAGTTGTCTGGAGCCAGTCATGGCAGGAGTCATCCAACTACTATAACCACAAACCAATGGTTTTCACTCTTTCCTAGAGGACAAAGGAAAAGATTCTTTGGGTCTTACTTCAAAGAAGATTTGCCATCTCTTTTGTCCCTAACTCCTTGGTATTATTTCACATCACATTTCAGTACTGAGAGTTTGTAGAATCAACTACACTGCTTCTTATTCGAAGCAGGTGCTGTCAGTTAACAGTCAAAGAGCAACTCCTGAGTCTTCTGTCAAGCTGTTTTCTGGTATCATTTTGCTCTTTGTCCATGAAGTTCCTATCAAGTATCAACATATTTTGTTCTTTCATCAGAGTTCAGCTGACAACCAGAAACACCCTTAAAGTTATCAGTGATCCAAGGTTCACATTTCGTTTCTGCTCATACCACCAATATGTAAGTACAGTCTTCAAAGACTCAAAGACAAGAGAATAAAATAAAAAATTTAAGTCTCCCTGATCTCTTGTCTCTTCCTTTAAATTGTGAACAGTTTGGGGTACATCCTTTTAAATATTCTTGCATATTTACATTAACAATGACTGTTCACTTGTTTTCTGTAAATTCAGATCACACATACAGTCCTTATTGTTTTTTCAACTTATCAAAGTGCCTTGGAGATCTGTTTGTATCTGCAGAGCTATCCCAGGCACTGGCAAATGTGGTCTGTGGGCTGAATTCAGCCCATATATATTTTGTGAACAGTTTCACAGAACATAGCTACATTCACTTTTTCTGTCTTGTCTAGGGCTGCTTCTGTGCTCCAGGGGCAGAGTTGAGCAGCCACAACAAAGATCTGCAAAGCCTAGCACATTTTCTGCCAGTTCCTCTACAGAAAGAGCCAGCTGACCCTTGGTCTATTCTTTTTAGTATCAGCTCCAAATTTCATCTAATGAATATACAGTATCTTATTGATGGATATTTAGTTTCTTTAAATTCTTCCACATTTCGAATAATACTGCAATGAATAGGTACCAAGGTTTATATTTTTATTTATTTTTAAAAATATTTTATTTATTTGAGAGAGAGGGGAGAGAGAGAGAGAGAGAGAGAGAGAGAGAGGTACAGAGACACAGGCAGAGGGAGAAGCAGGCTCCATGCAGGGAGCCTGACGTGGGACTCAATCCTGGGACTCCAGGATCACGCCCTGAGCAGAAGGCAGGCAGTCAACTGCTGAGCCACCCAGGCTTCCCCCAAGGTTTATACTTTCAGAACTCTTCTCAAAAGCCGCTTTGTAAGCAGCTTGAGAAAGGTGCCACTCATTATTTTAACTGTTGGAAAGAAAGGACAATTACATAATGTGACAGAAGTGCTGAATATTGCTACAATGGCAATCACATTACAATATATAAATCTATTAATGTGTTTGCACATCTTATCTTTACACAATGTTATACGTCAAACATATTCAGTTGGGAAAAAAAAGGTGCCTGGCACAAACTGCTGCTCAATAAATACTTCCTGACCAATGGTTTCTGAATGAACCAAAATACCAAACACAGCACTCTGCAGAGGTAACTGGTCTGTGTTAACGAATTTCACTTAAGAGAAGGAACTCAAATTCATAACTACTGACGGTTAAATGTAAAAAATAAAGTCAGTCTGCAGTCATAAGAGTTCCTAGAATATTCACCCAGCTTTCCCTTTCCTAAAGCAGGTGACAGAGTGGAAGTCATTTTCTTCCTTTGTAAACAAACAGAAATCACAACAGTCCAGTGATAGTGCAGAATGCAGATGTGTCTGAAAAAATCTCCACGAAGATCCTTCCGGGGAATATTTTTATTACTGAAATTTTATTCAATTATTTTTCAAATCTACCCCTTAGCTGTGCTTTTTTTTTCATTAGAAATTCTATTCATTTTAGCCTCTTAATAATCCTCAACATCTTTACCTGTCTATGCATTTGCTAACTTCCTCATGGTGGTTTACTTCCTTAAATAGTGTCTTTTTTTAAATTTATTTTAATTTATTTAAGACAGACAGATAGAACGAGAGTGACTGTGGGGAGAGGCTGCAGGGGAGGGAAGAGAGAGAATCCCAAGCACGCTCCTCAACCAGTGCAGAGACTGATGAGGGGCTTCATCCCATGACCCTGAGATCATGACCTGAGCGGAAATCAAGAGTGAGATGCTCAACCAATTGAGTCAGCAGGGGCCCGTGTATTTTTAATTGTAAGCTAAGCTTCCAGCTTTAACAGGACTGCTTTTCCCCTCATACGAACCTCTAGATAGCCTGTTTTGTCAAAGTGATCCTGTGGTACAGGTCTTATGTGTTTCAGCTGAGGTTCCTTAGGGTTTGATCATTCTCAGATTGGGATTTCATTCAACTGCTTGTGAAAATTTCTTAGTTTGGAGTATGGATGGTGTGAATTTGGACCCCAGGTTATATATGATGCAGAATTCTCACTAGAGTCTTGGGAGGAGGCAAGTCTCCTTGCTGCTCTTTAGCATAGGATGAGCTCTTTAGCAGTATAGGATAGGTCAAGTATGTAATTCTTGCATGAACTACATATATCCTGTGCAAGTAGGCTACAAATGTTTTAATGATACATGAACATACTACATAGTGCTTGGTGACTACTACCCTAGGCAACCGAGTCCCTCAGGACCAAGGAGCTGGGTCAAATGGCTAAAGAACTAACCACAGGACATTCAACTCGTGTCCCAGGGAAGAGCCTAACAGAACCTGGGCCCCAAAATAAACATGGAGGAGTCAATAGACAGTGGTGGCCTCTTGTTTCTTAGAGGTCACATAAACTTACCACTACACTGGAACATTCCATTTCCTGGTGAGTCTCACATGGAGGACATAAATGTGTGACATTTGTCCCCAGGGGTGCATAAAGGTTTTGACAAGAGCTCCTCCCACAAGGTAGTTTTTTTTTTTTTTTTTTTTTTTTTTTTAAAGGACAATACAACAGGGCAGCCTGGGTGGCTCAGCGGTTTAGCGCCACCTTCGGCCCAGGTCGTGATCCTGGAGACCTGGGATAGAGTCCCATGTCGGGCTCCCTGAGTGGAGCCTGCTTCTCCCTCTGCCTGTGTCTCTGCCTCTCTCTCTCTCATGAATGGATAAATAAAGTCTTAAAAAAAAAAAAAAAAGGACAATACAACAAATAGGGCTGCAGACAACATTTGGTATAGAATATCCACAAAAGTCATCTTAAAAGACTGATGATAAAGCCAGTCATTCAAAAAGTCATGACAGCTGTGGTACCGACAAGCTGGACTGTGGGTTGTGTGCTAGCTTGACTCTGACTCAAGAGTGAATGAGGGGAAATCATTTTTGCAGTAGGTCTGAGTCTGCTCAAACAAGCTTACAAAAACTTCAAATTCCAGGAAGTTAATTATTTTTGGTAACAAGTCACTTGGGACCCTCCACACAAATGACTGAAAACAAGACCATGTCACAATCGTCTCAATCACACACTGTCTGACGTGGTTATAGGTGCCACACAGTGCCAATAACCTCAGCCTCCTGGGAGAATGGATCTCCAGACTGGTTGCTTCTGGCCATGAGCAGCCTCACTGATTCACCTTGGGGTGCGCTGCAAGTATCTCTACCTTCCATCTATCCAACAACAGTGTTTTTGAGATAAGTGCCTTAAAGCAGAGTCTGTGGGCCAGATCCCTCTCATACCTATTTCTGTAAGGCCCATATACTACAAACGATTTTGACATTTTTAAAAGATCAGAAAAAATATATTTTATGACACATGAAAATCACATGAGATTTCAGTTTCACTGGCTATCAGTGAACTTGTATTGGAACACAGCCATGCTCCCTGGTCTGCCTCTGTACAATAATGGCAGAGCTCAGTATGCCTCGGCTGCCTCTGCACAATAATGGCAGAGCTCAGTATTGTGCAGGGAGCATCCAGCCCACGGAGTTTAAGATTATCTGCGAGTGGTCCTTGACGAAACACTCCAGCCATCCTCTGCCTCAGAGTATCTTATCAAAATCAGGAACTGGGCTTAGTTAACAGACTTGGCTTTAAGGTGGTTTTAAGCAGGTCAGCAATAGGCCAGTGTGGGACATCTCTGCACATGAAAGTAATTTCCTTGGCAATCACCATGACCTGATGTTGGTAAATGGCTGAAGTATCCACCCAAGTCCCAGAGTAAACAATGAACACTTAGGGCCTGACCATAAGGGCTGCTGCATAGCTTTAGGGTATGAGGCTAGGACGCCCGTTCGATGCTGACACAGACTTCTGGGACAGGCAGGGGCTTAGGGACAAGAGAACAGAATCTAACAAATTGGGTCTCTCAGTAAAAATGTACAAGCTGTATGTTCTACATCTAGAATTGATGATATACAGGATGTTTAAAAGCAGACATGATAGGCTGACCTTTCCACACACACCAGGAAGGGACACGGGGTGAATGAGGAACCTAGAATGAGCCATCCTGAGCCAAGAGCACTGTGCCTCACAGGAAGAGGTGTGTTGCTTACCTGCACACGTGTAGGCATCCTTGCTGGTGAAAGGCTTCACGCACTGGCTACAGCTGATTGGACCCACAACAGGAATGGGACTGAAAGTGTGCCCGTTGATGGTCTTCTTGTCCTTCTCTTTCAAATCTTTCTCCTTCTCCTTGATTTTCTCTTTCTCTTTTTCCTTTTCCTGCTAAAGAAAAGAACCAACAGTTAATTGAACACCAGGTAGCCCCCTCTTACCTGGGCACCCAGGTGGCAGGGGGTCAACAGTGGGTGGTGGTGAACGTTTTGGATGATAGATAGCAGCATGGTCCTAAACAGTGGTTTTTGTACGTTGTGAGCATTCAAGATATATTAGAAATGCTACAGAAAGACCAGGCAGACTAGGCAGTTCTGTTGGTGGCTTGTTCAGCAGTGTTTACACCGATGGACAAAACATCCCAGGACAAACACTGGGAAGAACTTTCTGGAACGGGAGGAGAAGACTCTGGGGTGGCCATGAACCCTTCTCAGCAAGCCCAACCATGACCCATGGACCAAGCAAGCACCAAGGTGAGGGCCAGCTGCTAGTAGGGAGCAGAAAGGTTGGAGCCATTCTCGGATCAGCCTGGGGGAAAGGGAAGACGATGGGACAGCAGGAGGCATTAACTGTTCCCCATATTCACAAATATTGTTGTAATCTAAAAAAATTCCTGCAAAATGGGCCTCCCTTAAATTTGTGATCATGACAACTACTAAACACCTTACACTTGAATCAACACCTTCTATGTATGTTACTGCATCTGCCTTTGTAATTCTGAAGCGGGCAGGCATCATGCTTCCCACGGTACAACTGAGAAGATTACAATGATAAACATCAGCTATGATTCTGAACAGCTGCTATGTGCCAAGCACAGCAGCAGGCAACTTACACATATTTTCTCCTAACAACCCAATGAAGTAAGTGCTAGTTATTATCTCTAGCACACATTTGAGGAGACTAAGGCTCAGAGATGCTGAATATTGTATCTGAGGCCACAGGCCAGTAAGTGCTTGTGTGGGAACTAAGATCCAGATCTGGCCGACTCCAAAAGCTCCACTGTCATTCCCTATACTCTACTGCCAAGGGCTGGCGAGGTGTGTTGGCTCACAAAAGGTTACATCGGCAGTCGACAAATCAGGTCTCTAGACTTCCTAATGCAGGGCCCATGCACTGTACTGAACTGGTGAGTGATTAAGAAGTCTGATTCACGTACAGTCCTTGGTTAACAGAATGCATCTAATAAAAATCTAAGAACCAAATTGCCACATTTCAGAACTAGAAAAATTAAGAAAAGAGGGAGAAATAGAAAGCATCTTACTTTACAAAACAGGAAACTGTTCTGAGTGATGATCAGTAACCGCTAAAGTAGGTAATAATCTAATAACAATAAAAAGAATTTTTTTCAGATAATTTCTCTCTTAACTAAATTTTGCTGCAGGCTTCTCCATGCACAAATTGTTAAACTAAAAAGCTTCTGTCTCTTTGCCGGAGAAAGCTATATATGCTCCAAGAGTTGAAAAAAATCTTCTGTGGCAACTAAAGTTCTGTTCTCTCAAGCCTCACAATGCTCATCCAATCTGAATAAATACCCTCATCCTTTGCAGTAATCCCAACTAGTTCTTCCAAGGATAAAAACAAAACAATAAATTCCCATTGTCTCTTTCTGTGTTTATTAGAATTTAGTGCTTTAAAGAAGTTAGGCTCTTACCTCCCCATGTTTTGGTCCTATGAGTCTCACTGTTATGAGGGGTACTTCATGAAACCGACCCCATTTTACCGACATGATTCGACCCCCATGCCAGGAAACGTGCTCTCACAGAAGGAGGGGCTCATGCCGGCAGGGCAGAGCGCAGCAGCTTCGAGCTGCCATTAGAGAAGCAGTAAGAGGAAGCCAGGGACTGGTTGAGAAAGAGGAGGGAGGGCTGAGGCTGCTTGTTTCCTTAAGACACGCTTAACTATTTGCATGCTGCCAGCACTGCCAACTACCCTGGCTACAGAGGACATAGGAAATGAGACAAAACCATTCCCCCAAATATAGTGTGTGTGGATGGTGCTTCCGTTGCAAGATGGACACTCTGGAAGTACTGAGGCCAATTTTCTGACACTTAAAAGTGAAGGAACACATCTATTTAAAAAGACTCCTCATTATGTTGAAATTAGTATGCTTCCTAAGAACAATGTTTAGTGAAGTGTGTGGTAAACTTCGCCTGTGGTCAAGTGATGTATCAGCTGCTTTCTCAAGTGTGACTTTTCCACGTTTAACAGCTAGGGAAGCAGGAGCTATCGGTATTTCAGGGATGGATGCAGAAGTAATTATACTAGGGTACTAAGAAGGAAAACGAGTTCTCATTTTCCCAAACCTACTGTTTGGGACAAGCAGGTACAATGCTAAAACCAGAGAGCACTCAGGACAACCTGAACACACGCTAAAACAAGTTGCCATGAAGCCACCATCACACTGCATATCTCTGATAAGAGAAGGAATCAGAGGGAGAACCAGATTTAACACAGACTTAAACCTTTGCAAATGTGCTCTAGCTGGCACCTTTGTAAGGCCGATGGGTCTGCTTCTTTTATACAGAGCACAGGCCCAAGGAGGTGGAGCTGGACAGAAGTAGTTCTACAGGAATGCAGCTCTTGCCCCCAAAATTCCTACTTCAAGTCTGATTAAGAATTTGTGTAGAATATTTCTGCCCATCTCCTGGTTGTCTGCATAATGAAAGCTCAAAGAAGAAAATCAGTGTGATAAGATAGGTTTAAATGGGCTCACTCCACTCCCTCTGTGAGTGGGATCACGGTCACATTAGTGTTTAAATACTCTGCAGTAAGTAAACTTACTTAGCAGGAAATGATACTATCAGAAGATACTAAAAGACAAAAGCAGAACCTGCCAGTCTTCCTGTTATACTTCCTGTTTAGGCTTGTCCCCTTTGAAAAAAACATTAAATACATTTAATTACTCATGCCAGATACTGCTAATTTTTAAAAGGACATATGAAGGATCAATACTCAATTTCTCAAACATTCTCTCTCTATACATATACATATATATATAGCTCAGTGATACATGCAAAATACAATTTTTTTGGCTCCTTAGAATATCACTTAAGAGTTGTAACATAAATTAATTCTTAAGCACATATAATAGATTAACAGACTAGACGTCAATAACTATTTTTACATGAATACATACATCATGCTTAATTATAAGGAAAGCAAAAATTTACAAATTATTCCTAGAGACTTTAAGAATTTACAGGTGGCAACTTTAGTATATCTTCAGTAAATGCTTACATTTTCCTTTAAAAGAAGTAGGAATACTTATATTGTACAACAGGCTAATAAAAGTAAATCAGATGATCTCTAATAGCAGTTCTTTTAAAAATAATTTAAGAGAAGTAAAATTGTGGGGAACCTGGGTGGCTCAGTCGGTTAAGCATCTGCCTACCTCCAGATTTTAGGATCAAGCCCCACATCGGGCCCCAGTTCAGTGGGGAGTCTGCTTCTCACTCTCTCTCTGTCCCTCACCCTGCTCATGCTTTCTCTCAACTGAATAAAAAAATCTTAAAAAAAAAAGGAAATAAAATTATTTTCATTAAAAAAACCCTCTAGTGTTAATATCTATCACAGCACTTTCAATTGTCTTAACATTATGGAGAAATAGCATTAGTCAGAAGTTAAGAAAAACCAGAGTCAGCATTCTCACACTAAGAAAAATTCATTTATTTTTCTCATCATTTAGAGAATAAAACAGTGCTGTGCGATAAAGCTCTACCATAGGTGCTATGGCAATATTAAGTTAGAGTATTGAACATAACTTTACAAAAGATGTATTGTTCCACTATTCTATTTACTATCTTTTGATACATTCACAAAAGTGAGCTATTCTACACGAAAGGTGACTCTTGATATATTTGGCCAGTGGGGCGCTTTTCTGATAACGTGAAATAATGACTGCTATCCAGGGTTACAGATCTGTAATTTTTTAAAAAGATTATTTATTCTTAATATTTATTTTAGAGAGAGAGAGAGAGAATGCATGCACAAGTGGCGGGGCTCTCTGCTTAGCAGAGAGCCTGATGTGGGGCTCGATCCCAGGACCCTGAGATCATGACCTGAGACCTTTAACTGAGCCACCGAGGCACCCCAGATTCATAATTTTTTGAGGGTTTCCACCACCAGAGGCAGTGTGAGATACCAAAGATCAAATCTTGAAGCCATGTGAGAAAGAGGAACCAGTCTCATTACAAAACAGTGCTGTCGTCTTGGCAAAGGAGATGCTCAGATGCAAAAGGTCAACTGAAATAGCCTCTGCCAGGGAAGACAGACTCTTCTCTCACCATTTCCTTCTTTTCTTCTTTCTCTTTATCTCTACTAGCAAACTCCAGTCCTTTGAGTTATTAAAAAAGTTAAAAAGATATCGTTTAGTAAGATATTGTTTGAGTGAGCATGAAATGAAGTGTACAGACTGCTGGAAGTTAGCCTACAAAGAGGTTATTCAGTTAATATTATCTAGTTCTGTGACCTGAAGCATAGCTCTCTGTGCTTCAGTTATAAAATAAGGAAGATGGGATGGGACTTTTTTAAAGGTCAGGTTCCAGTTTCTAAGTTTGCTTACACTGTTTTGTTTATATATGCTTGTATTCCTTTATTAATGCAATCTGTAGTATATTCACTGTCCTACTCTGACAGTTAGCATCACTGGGAGATGGATAGAAAGGGGACTCTCCACTTATTAACTGGTCTCCCAATTGAAGATCCCACATTTAAAAAATAGAGCAAACAACAAAACACATTTGAAAGTATCAAAATAGATAATAAAATTTCTCAAAGTAAAAGCAATGATCTTTAGTTCTTTAGGAGTTTCTTAGCACCTAGCAGAATGCTGAGACTATCTACACAAGTCATTTGATAATAGTTGGCTAATCTTATACTGATTTTTGCAAGGAGATTTGCTTTTGCTGATGCCAACCAGTGTCCAAGCCAGCAGTGATAAGTCAAATAAGGTTCTATTTTAAGCCTTGCTGCCAATATTTAGAACCTTGAAAAGCATTCTGCCCTCTTTAACCTTAATTTTTTAAATTATAAAGTTTTCAGGTTATGTCTGAAGTTAATATTTGCCATATATGATTATTCTAGGGACACTTTTCTAGACTCCTTGCATCTTTTCCTTTTTTTTTTTTTTTTTTTCTGATTGTCCCACTTTCCTCCCCTTCTGCACCTGGGCATGAAAAATGAAAACACAATTCTGGTGGCAGGTTTCGTGGAAAAATTCCTCTGAGTGAGGAATGAACCTAGCTAGCATTTGCTAAATGAAAGATCCTTGCTTCTCCCTCTGCCTGTGTCGCTGCCTCTCTCTGTGTCTCTCATGAATAAATAAAGTCTTTAAAAAAAAAAAGGGTGGGGGGACAGTCCGGGTGGCTCAGCGGTTTAGCGCCGCCTTCAGCCTAGGGCACGATCCTGGAGACCAGGGATGGAGTCCCACGCATTAGGCTCCTGGCAAGGAGCCTGCTTCTCCCTCTGCCGGTGTCTCTGCCTCTCTCTCTCTGTCTCTCATGAATAAATAAATAAAATCTTCAAAAAAAAAAAAAGGAAGATCTTATTTACAAAACCTCATAAAATACGCTGGCTCTACTTCTACCAGCCCACTTAACAGAGGGCTTTAGAATCTTGAATTTGGGAGAGCGGAGGGTGCGGGCTTACAATCATATTGAGTTGGGTGCTTGTTCAGTCCCTTCTATGTACATATGTACATCTGTACATCCCAAGCACATGTATACACATGCATATACATAGTGATTCCCTGGCAGGAGCTCCTTTACTGATTTCCACTCAAGACCTTTTTTTTTTTTTTTTTAAGTTATTTATTTTGTTGGCAGCTGGGTGGGAAGGTGAAGGGAGTATAAGGAAGTGGGAGGCAGAAAGAGTTCTCCTGTTGATTTGACACTGAATTGGATTTTGGTTTAGCACTGGGAATCAGTATATAAAAGTAACTCCTTGTCTTCCTTTCTTTTAAAATACATTGAGGGATGCCTGGGGGGCTCATGGTTGAGCATCTGCCTTTGGCTCAGGTCGTGATCCTAGGGTCGTGGGATTGAGTCCCACATAGGGCTCCCCATAGGGAGCCTGCTTCTCCCTCTGCCTATGTCTCTGCTTCTCTGTGTCTCTCACGAATTATTTATTTATTTTTAAAGATTTTATTTACTCATGTATTTATTTGGGGGAGAGAGAACACATGAGTGGGGTGAAGAGCAGAGGGAGAGGGACCAGCTGACTCCAGGCTGAGTGCAGAGCCTGATCTCACAACCTTGGGATCATGACCTGGGTCGAAATCAAGATGCGTAAACAGTTGAGCCACCCAGGTGCCCCGCCTTCAGGTACATTCTAAATCTGGTTTACTAATTAAAGCATGTGGTTGACAGTATGAGAACTGAAGCCAAAGAGATCCGGATTTGGACCTCCATTCCAGATGTGGGGGCACAACGCCCAGATAGGGTAACTCACTCCAGGGAAAGGGTGATACTATCAGCCTCATATGGTTGTGGAAAGGATTATATATTATTATATTATATATATTATATAAAATAACATATGGAAAGCGCTTAGCATACAGTAAAACCCAATTAATGGTATTACCGTTTGTTGCTATTTTTTTTTTTGCTGTTATTTTTCTTCAGATATTAGGCAATTTCAAAGATTATCTCTGGGTTTATTTCCTTGTGTCCCACTACTTAATTAGTTTTTGGGTGCATGAAGGCTGTGACAGGACCTATGGGTGGTGACCATCTACAGTGGTCACAGAGGAATGCCCACAAAGGTACTTACTCTGCTCTTCTTACTGCTGGACATTTTATTCTTGATATAGCTGAATGTACGACTGACTTTTGTTCCACTCTTCCCTTCAAAATCTTTCTTAGAGGGGCTTTGTGGCAGGAAACTATAGGTCTCTTCTGTTATGCTAAATAAAAACAAGAAGATTGATTTTTTAAAAAAAGACTACAGGATTTTAAAAAAGGAAACTGAGATTAAAACACACATTTCTTTGTAACCATGTTATCATTTTAGCTACAAGTCATAGTCAACTTATACACACACATGAAAATGGGGAACAGAACGAGCAGGACAGGGGCTGCTGACTGGTTCCATACAGTAAGACCCAAGAAGAGAGCATACCACAATGCCCACGTTCTGGTGCCAAAACCTGGCTAAGTTTTGTTGTATCAGCCATTAATGTTTTAGTAATAGATTTTCAGTATCAAACACAGCCTGTCAATTATTCATTTATTATTTTATCTGAAACTTCTAAATCTAAAATAGCACTTAACTTAGAACCATCTTTGCACCAAACAGGTGCTTGAGAAGAAACTCATAAGTACAGTGGAATAATGGATACATTGATAAAGGTTACAAAGAAATTTTTATGACCAAATGCATATTCAAATTCCCTAAAGGAATAAGTCACGTATCGTTTTTAGTCTTTGGGTGCACTAGACACTCATTTCTGGTGCATATAGCCTTGCACAATCTTAGGAGGGAGAAGAGTGTAGAAAGATCCCTTTTAGGAGTTTCACACTGATCCAGATGGACTACTGATCTACAAAGCATCTAAATCCATCTATGATGGACATGTCTGGACCTTAGGAGATTCATAATGGTTGATTTCCTCAAAGAATGCTGGGCACTTGTATACATTATCCATTACACAGAAAAGGATTCTACTTAGATTACTTTTTTTCAGGTGTTCTACAATCGTTATTTTAAGAACTTTTCCGCAGAAAAGTTATGTTTATCTCAAGGGCCTCTGGGAGACGACAGAGGCATAACTTCAGAGAGAGAACAATCCTCTCCAATAGCTAAAGGTCTGTTTATATATAAAGTACTGTTTATAAAATAAAGCCATCTGTTATTATGATAAAGGGGAAATGGTGTGAGAAGCACTGCTCTAGAGGACAAAGGATAAATAAACTCAGAAATGCAAAGAGAAGCATTCATACAGTTCTGGATCACTGAGTCACTCTAAAGCCTTTGTGAAAAGGAGAACAGCTTGAAGTGTAGCGCAACAATCAAAACCCCATTATGCTTACATTAAGAATATTTTAGAACCCCATAAGCATGAGAAGAGGAACATAAAAATAAACAAGGAGTCAAAGTATTAATCTTCTGCCCATTGTCAACTAAAGAACCAATTCACTTACTTTGGACAGAGCTGTGTAATATGTACAGGTAGAAGAAAATGACTTTATTTTAAAGCTTACAATGGCTAAAGTAGCAGCACTGCACATGCACAAACAAAATGCTGTCAGCCCTTAGGGACTAATAATTTCTATAAACAGAGTACAAAAGTTCATAAAGTCAAATACAAGTGTTTCCTCTACTGAATAAATGCAAACGCTTATCGTCAGGATAGAGAACAAAAGTAAAAGGCTCTTGAAGACATAATTCAAAAAGGATAGGCCTTCTTTACAAACCACTTGTAGCCACTATTCCAAATTTATCACTCAAGGAAGTAGGATTCCAATGAGCTGAATTCACTTCTTAGGTTAGTTAAATGTCCTAAGACATTTTGGATTTCCTTCATTTCGTCTCAGGGAAAGGAGTAACAAAATAAATGGGTGGTACCTCTCAGTCAGATTGGCACTGGTGCTGTGGAAAGGCCGAGAATCTGGAAGAAAAAAAAAAAAGTAGAGAGAATGTTGGAACCGAAGGATTGTGCCTGGCTGACAGAGAAGAGGTTTAAAATGTTTACAATGACACACGTAGAGCAGAAAGCATCTGAAAGCCGTGTGTGGTGCCTTCTCCTCCTAACTAAGGGTTTGGAAGAAGGAAAAATTCAACTCAAAACCCTTAACATTGTAATTGGAAACAGGCAGCAACAGGAGCGAATTCTCCCTGACAAAAAATTTAATCCAGGATCCAAGCTAGTGAGCAAACCCCAAACCAACATGTTTTTCTCCATGATCAAACACACGAGACATGTTTAATTCCTGTTCTTGCCAATACTCCGTTTCCAAAGGCCATCTTTCTGAGATGACATCAAGGAAGAACATAAAATCGAAAATTAAATATATATGCTGTTCATTTTGCTTTCATAAGTTTCCATACCAAAAGATCTAGCTATTGTAAATCTAATATTTTCGTGAGCATTCCTAGAAATGGATTAGTGAACAAGAGAAGAGCATTAAAGCTGGCTTCTAAGTTCCTTGTCTTATTACTAATTTGGGGTGAGATCTCTGGATTTCATTTCCTCATCTGTGAGACGAGGGAGGTAAAACACATGGTAAGGTCTTTGCCAGGCTGACACTGACAATGTGCAGGGCAGATGCATTCTTCCTTCTTCCATGACTATCAGACCATAAAGTGAAACAGGTCGTTAGAAGTAAGGCCAGGTCAGACAGCAGGGCAGCAAGTGGAGCAACCAGAAGGAACACTACATTATTTTATCTACAACATGTTAATAAAGTTTGAGTTACTTCAGAACTTAGATCAGTGGGTCTCAAGAAATGGTTTCCAATTTTAGGGGATCAGGTATAGAAATATTTTCTGTGCATAACTCCAGGTAGACAAGAGCTGTCGAGTACCAATGTTGTTATAATGTGAGTGGGACACACACTTCTTCCTTCAGGTGGGTTTCAAGGATCTGAGATTACTGTGAGTCAAGTTTTAGTTTGATAAAGATTTGAAGATGTTCCACTACCAGATTCCCAGCATTTAAAACTCTTAAATGTCCAACCTGTTCTAGATTCTGAACAGAAATTCAAAATGGTAGCTAATACTAAGTAAATAGCCAACAAGTATTCTAAGTCTTCTTTCTATGGTTCTTCTCTTACCAGCTTGGGTTCTTCTATTTCACTTATAATGTGTGGTAGTAACAGCCAGTTGAGAAAGATGAACCGAATAAGAGTTAATCTGGGATCTGTCCGAGTTTCTGTACGATCTAGGTGTGAAATTGTCAGCAGTTTAACCTCAGATGCTTTAATTTACTTAAAAAACCAAAAGTGTAGTTTAGGATCAGTGGCTTTAAAATCTTTTCCATCCAAGGGACCTTGCATGATAGAAGCAGCATTAAATTCTCTCATGCTCCCAGGACTCTGATGTATAATAAAGCAATCACCTAGAAAGTTAGCACCCTAGTAATATGAACAAGGAGAAACTAAAATCCACAATGAGGAAAAATACCAACCAGCAAAGTGCCCAGCCAAGAACAAGCTCCCAGTACATTTCTGTTGAATAAATTAAAAACTGAACAAATATGTGATTAAGTACTAGGAGAATCTATGACTCTTACAAGGATTTCTAACATTTTTACTGCTGAAAAAATTGTAATTCATTTGCTGTGACTTCCTAGATGTGGTTCTGAAAACTGATTAATTCACCAATACATCTCAGATTCCTTTTTTTTTTTTAATTTTTTATTTATTTATGATAGTCACAGAGAGAGAGAGAGAGGCAGAGACACAGGCGGAGGGAGAAGCAGGCTCCATGCACCGGGAGCCTGATGTGGGATTCGATCCCGGGTCTCCAGGATCGCGCCCTGGGCCAAAGGCAGGCGCCAAACCGCTGCGCCACCCAGGGATCCCCTACATCTCAGATTCCTAAAGTGTCATTAAGCCTTCAGAGAACCTAATAGTATGAAATAACCAATGTTACTTCTCTGGTGCAATCATAGACAAAAGCACAGAAATCTGTCACTGATGTTGGCCTGCAAAGTACTATTGCAGGTCAACAGCATATTTCAACTAGGCTTTTCTTAAAGTCCTGAAATAACCTGCAGACCTAATATACTATAATATTCCAGGGTCAGAACTACTGGATGGACATGGTCAATATTTTCCAAAGTGTGTTTCATGGAATACTAGTCTTGTGAGGTGTTGTGCATAGTCAGGCACATTTTGTGGTTATCTAGCTAATAACTTTGGGAAACATAGCTCATTGAACATGCTGTCTTGGAAATTCACAATGTACACATTAGCCTCTGAAATCAGCTTAACTGGAGTTTCCTAAATTTATGTGGCCATGAACCAAATCAAACCTTTCTTTTTTTCCTCTCTCCTCTACCTCCCTAATACTCCCCAATACTCACTGGTATTTGTGAGTTTAAGTAACATATTTTGAGGAATGCTAGATACTTGGTTCAAAGATCTCTTCAAGCTTCTACAACTTTTATGATTCCATCATGTTGGGTGAACTGTATAACCAGTGCTGTTTTACATCAATAATTTTATATTAGTGGTAGAAGGAATGCCACTGGGACCTTTGTTGTAGTTGCCATATGTGGACCTATTTCTCTGGGTGTATCACAAATATTTTCAACTGAAATAGGCTTGAGAATTTCTGAACACTCAAAGTTTTTTTTTTTTTTAATTTTAATTTTTTAAAAAAATTTATCTATGATAGTCACACAGAGAGAGAGAGGCAGAGACATAGGCAGAGGGAGAAGAGGGCTCCATGCACCGGGAGCCCGATGTGGGATTCGATCCCAGGTCTCCAGGATCGTGCCCTGGGCCAAAGGCAGGCGCCAAACCGCTGCACCACCCAGGGATCCCTGAACACTCAAAGTTTTAAGTGGACTTTCGCAACTTCCCTATTACAACCAGTATAAAGATCTCATGCTGTGCCTACTTAACAAATATCTTTTAATTGTGAAAAAAGTACTAAATGTAATAAGAGAGAAATTTTAAGAGAAACTGACTAATCTTTGTGTTACTATATGTAAGGTACTTTCCTGTAAGAACAATGCAAAGATGTCACTCTGAGCTTAAATTGCTTAATTATAAAATTTTAATATTTAAATAAACAAATACTACTGAAATGTATAGGGTCAGCAAGTGGTAGGAATTAGGGTGTTAAATTATATGAATACTGTAATTCTCTGAGACTCATACTGGTTATATTAAAATAACTCATTATTTACCTTTATTGTAGAAATGGTTTTTTTCCATTAAAAGCAGCAATCCTGAAATATTCCAGAAATTTTGCATAATTGAAAACCACGATTTTCATGGGGAGGGAATTCCTTTCCTTTCCTAGCTTATTAAAACTGATACTTTATAAAGTTTTAAAACTAGGCATTATCAAATAAGAATACACTAATCCTAAATCCATACTGTAGGGAAACTATTGAAAAATAAAGTTGCGAAGGAGAGAAGGTAGGAAGGGAGGAAATAAATCTGTAACTCTCATCCCCTATTTCATGGGCTGTAATCTCAAAGGAAAGGTATTTCCTTCTTTCTTAATTCCTGTTCTTGCCAATGCTCCGTTTCCAAAGGCCATCTTTCTGAGATGACATCAAGGAAGAACATCTTTCTTTCTTTCTTTTAAGTAATCTCTATGTCCAACTTGGGGCTTGAACTCCTAATCCCAAGATCAAAAGTCACATGCTCTTGCCAGTGAGGTGCCCCAAGGGAAAGGTATTTTTAAAGACATGTCTGAAAAGTGAGAAGAAAAAAGCTTAACGTTAGCTTTTAAATACCACAGGTGGATATCCAGATGTCCCATGAGACCCCCCCCCCCAAAAAAAAGGGCAAACCAAGGAAAAAATGAAATTTACATGATCAAATAAAAAGCTTTGTGAAATTAGTGCTCAGTAGTACAAAAGCTACCAGGTGGGATAGGAACACATCCCTGTGCCCTGGAATCAGGCCCCCGGATCAACCAGTGCAGGTGGTATACAGAGGACAAAAACTGTTTCATCCAGATTAATTTTTAAAGTGAAGCATGAAGACACGTAATTTAGAAATGGTGGCGTGCAAGGGGCTAAATAATGTCTTAGTATGAAGCCAACAGCACTTGCAGCACTGGTCAGACCCTTTGGAGAGCAGTCATGGACACTACAGTTGCTTACTTACTATGCAACTCCTCCTCATCATCACTGGAGTAAGAAGAGCCAAGAGAAAAAAGAGTTTTAGATTTAAGGAGATGTGGAGAGATGTGGACGGAGAAGGAGACCCGCCTTGCCGGCTGCATCCTTGGCTGGGCTGAGAAAGTGGGTTAACAGAAGATGTTAGCACAGCAGACTGTTCCAGGACAGAGTGAAAGGCACCTCAAATTACGCTGAATGGAATAATGTTACTAGTCTGTTTGATTGCAGGAAAGGCTGTCTAGGGGAACAACGTATTTGTTTACATTTTCATCTTTATTTCTGAATACGCAGAATTTTAATACAGCTTAAATAATTCATCCAACAAACACCTACTTGGTAGAATAAGAAATTCTACTGTGGGTAAAATGCTATTAAGACAGCATTGCATGCTATACAGAGAAATTGTTCATGATAGGAGGAATCAATATATTTGGCAAACCTCACTGTTGTCCTGTTTTGAGATACTGGCACAGCCACCCAACCTTCAGTAGCCACCAAATCTGAAGGTAAGATTCTCTACCGACAAAAAGATTATATATAATTCACCAAAAGCTCAGGAGATGGTTAGCATTTTTTTAGCAGTAAGGTATTTTTTATTTAAAATACGTGCACTGTTTTTTTAGACATCATGCTATTGCATACTTGACTAGAGCATAGTGTAAATGTATCTTTTATATGCACTGGGAAACCTAGTAATTCATCTGCCTTGCTTTATTCAGATACCTGCTTCATGGCGGTGGTCTGGAGCGGAACCATGATACCTTGGTGGCACACCTAAACTAACTCACCTACTGAATTCCCAGTCTCCTTTTAGTGTCAACTTTGAGATTACTTCTCCCTAGTAAAGCTTTCTCTGCTGGATGTTCCTGTAAAGCCCAATGTTTCTTTCACTTGCTTTATTTATCACTTCATATTACACACACCTGTTCTCTTGTGGAGGGAATGTGGTGAAGAAACTGTATCTATAAGCTCATCCCTCTCCTACCACTGTCTAGCCTGGTGCCCGGCAAAGAGTAACTCAAATGCTTGCTGAATAAACACATTAATAAATGAATTTCCCTCTGAAAGCTCAGTGTCCTAAATGAAATGAAAAAACCCCATACCAACTGAATGTTCCATATAAATACTAAGTGATGTCTGTCAGCAGCCACATCACGTGACAGATCAAAGAACTACTGACACGAATACATGTACACTGGGTTTTTTGGCAGTGACCACCTAGTATAAAAAGTAAGGCATCCTCTTCATGTGCTTTCTAAAGTTACTTCGAAATGTGAAGCAAATTCAGGAAATGAAAATAAGCTCTCTTATTACACAAAATATAAAAGCACCCCCTTTTGTCACAATTTCATGGATCATATGGAGCAACCTATTTGTATGAGTATCTAAGGAGTATCCTCAACATATATGGAACATATTTGTTCTTTGTGATAACACACTCAGAAAACTGAAGGCAAAATGATTTCTCATTAAAAGCCTCTGAAATCTAATGGGTATACTGTCCTTTTAACATCACCGCCACTAATGTGGTTAGGGACCTTCCAGGGATACAATCAACCAAGCACTTTCTCTGTTTGTGAGCATCTTCTGAGTAGAAGCAATGAGATGTTTTATTTTATTTTTTTATTTTTTTATTTTTTTATGATAGTCACAGAGAGAGAGAGAGAGAGAGAGAGAGAGGCGCAGAGACATAGGCAGAGGGAGAAGCAGGCTCCATACACCGGGAGCCCGATGTGGGATTCGATCCCGGGTCTCCAGGATCGCGCCCTGGGCCAAAGGCAGGCGGCCAAACCGCTGTGCCACCCAGGGATCCCCAATGAGATGTTTTAAAATATACTCTTGGAAAGGGATCACCTGTAATAATGGAATTATGCTGTATGTGCAAAAACAATGTTTATTCTTAAGTTCTATCAAGAAACCATCCATGTCTGCTGGCAAGCTGGGAGTTTCCACTCCATCCTCTCTGATGCAAGAAGAAGAAATAGGGCCAAACCCATCTCTGGGAGCAGTTTCTCTGAGGGCAATCTTTCCAGCATTTCCCCACATGATGCAGGAAGCTGCAATGCTATTCTGATTCCCTAAAAATGAGCTGGCAAGATGCATTCATCATGTTCCCACTGAGGCAGCACAGCCAAGACATGTGAATGAGGACAGCTCCCCACCTATTGTGGTTCCCAAGTAAGCTGTCACCTGTCTATTTTCCACCCCCAAAAATGACACAGAAATCCATTAGTCACCACCTTTACTCAGTATTTTCCTCTGCATCAATGGATTTCAAAAAGTGATCCCACCTTAGAAATAACATTGAGTTTCTCTTCTAGAAAATGACCCAATGAGACATTCCAGACAAGAGGCTCAGGAGACATATATTTTCAGAAATGCCCAACTGTTAACAGCTATGAAATACTGTGGTAGAGGCAGCTAATTTTTTTGAAGGAAGAAGACACAGCACAGGTAGAGGCTGGAAGTAGTGAAATAGGTAGATTTTAGAAAGTATTTTGTTCCTAGAAAAGTGTACTCCTAAGACACAACCACTTAAAGACAATGAGGCATGGTGTTCTCCTTTAACATTTAAACTCCAGTCAGAGACAGACTCTGGCACTGTTCTAGGCACCAGTGCCTAGTGAAATCAATGAACTCACTCTGTAACAGAAACAAGTGCTTACTGTAAGCCAGGAAATACACTAAGGATTTTATGTAAATGCACTTTTAAGCCTTATCAACATTATTATCCCTGTTTAATCAAGTAACAGAAAGGATTTCACTATTTAGCCCAAGGTCACATAGCCACCAAATGTGTGCTTACAGTAAAACATCAATTAAAACATTTTAAGTGTACTGAATACTTTAAGCTTTAAAAATTGCTGTGTAGATTTTAATTACGATTCTTTCAGCTAGGAAGACCATGATCAGAGATGAATCATGCAGAGTATTTAAGTGATTTGGAATGGAAGATTTGAGTCTGTGGCAAATTGAGAATCAGGCCAGTGATCCTGATGCTTAAAGGCACAGCACATGGGACACAAGGTTTAGCCTTCTGTTCAACTGCCAGGACTTTTACATCTGTGAAAAAATTTATGTTTCTAGAGCAGAATAAAAAAAATACACTTGGGAAAATTAATTGTATATGGGGAGGAACTAAGGATAAGCAGTATCATTAGAGTTGATTAACCCTCCAATTACAGCATATGCTAACTCAGGGAAAGTGTGAGGCTAACTAATTTATGACCTAATCATTCAAATGTGCACAAAATGTGCAACATAAGTCACAATGAGGGTACCCTCTTTTAATCAAAGGATTAAACTCTTGCTTAGAGCTCTACTGTTGACAACAGTCTGCTAACTCATTTCAGTCCTCTCAGCGAGTGGACCAGAAAATTTCCCAGCAACAGGAGGAAAAGCTCTATGTGCCAGAACTCCTGGCACTCTAGGACAGTGTTTTCTGGGAGTTAGCTGCATTATTTATAGTGTTTGGCTAGCAACTGAAAATAGTCAAAAACCATCTTGCTTTTTGGAGGAAAAATTAATGAAGTGTTTCATGCACGAGGCAAGAAAGTGTCACAAAATATAGGAAAAAGCTCCCTCTGTGGGACACATTCTGTTGGTGTTGTTATCTGTTGCTATGGGAGTAGACTCTCCACTATGACACCACATACACTAGTCATGGAAGGAGGCTGCACAGAGCTGAAATGTCTCACTTCAGAGTGCTTTTCTATCTGTGGCTAATGAACTCTAGTACTCCAGGATTATCAAATCCACTATTAACTATTTTGTTATAATGATTTTCATTCTATACCAGCAAAACCTCTATTCCAAAGCCAAACTGAAACAAAACCAAAATCCAAACAAAAACAGGAAACTCTATTCCAATTGTAGTTCTGTGGGATCATCATCTTTGAGACTATGTCATTAGCAGGCACATCTTTATAGTCAAACAGGCCAGATCTGAAGTACTGGTCATGAAAATGAGGACAAGGGTAACAATTAACTATCGTGTATTAATTCTACAGTGGAAGTTAAAAAGATGATGCCTGCAGTAAGTCTTGAACTGAGACAGAACACCTCCCTAATGTAGGGCAGCTACTTCTGTCCCCAACTCTTTTAAGATGAGTTATATCAGGGGACACTGAAGAAGCATCAGAAACACCAGGAGAGTTTATTTATTCCCTCTGCCTCAGCCTGCTTGAATACATGGACTTTCAGCAAATAATGGGGACAATCTAATCTAAATGAATGTCTAAATCTTTAAGTCATGATCTCAAACTGTACTCATGGAAAAAAAAAAAAAAAACCAACCAAGATTTTAAAACTAAAATAAAAAGGTGGGGTTTCTCAAAGAACAAGCTATCTTTCCATGGCAAACATTTAGATCCAATTCAAATATGTTTCTGAGCATCTTTTATTTGCAAAGGCCCTGTGCTTAACAGATGCCAGACATCTACCTAATGCGTCTAATGGGTCCTAAACCTGCATAGAGCTCCATTCATATTTGCAGATGTAATCCTTTTGGTACAGGCTTAACCAACTAAAAATATATCTCAGTCTTTCTTTGTCCTTCATGTTCTGGACATTTTTGAAGATTTCAGGAAACTAATATCGGTTAAAATTTGGATAATAGATGAGAATATCTTCAGATATAACCTCATTGTGTTTGTAGCTTACTCTCCAGTGTTTCAGAAAAACACTTAAAAAAAAAAAAAAAGACTTGAGAAAGAGAAAAAGAACGAGTGGTAGGGAGCAGCAGAGGGACAGGGAGAAGCAGACTCCTTACTGAGCAGGGAGCCTGATGTGGGGCAGGACTCAATCCCAGGATCTTAAGATCATGACTTGAGCCAAAGGCAGATGCTTAACTGACTGAGCCACCCAGGTGCCCCCAGAAAAATACTTTAAAAGAAGTGATAGAGGAAGAGCGATTGATAAAAAGTTATGATTTTCATAAGATATATCAAACATTTAACATCTGGGACTCCAAATGAAGAATATATGGTAATTCTTTGTAACTATTCTTAAAGTCTGAAATTACTTCAAAATAAAAAATTTTCTAAAATCTGTGTCAGGTTTAGGCCCAAGACTATAATGCATTTAATGTATTAGAGCAATTTTTAGCAAAAGGAGGAAGATCCCCAAACTAAACTGTATATCACCTTTTCCATTTAAATGAGCCACTCAGGAGAAGAGACAGGCGAATTTTGGAAGGTAATATTACAGTCTTAAAGTAAGAAGAATGACAAAGTGTTTAAAAAATATTTAATTTTTAAAAAAAGAGGTAATATACTCACGGTCCAACCCTGGATGGCTGATTGTCATTAATGAGATGGATTTTGTTAATGGAGAAGAAATGGCTGATGTACAGTAATTGAATCCCTGTTGTTTAGATCTGTGACATGCCTGGGAAGTACAAAAAATTTAAAAAAATTGAAGAACAGGTTCTGAATACATCTTATTATTTCTAGATAAGCACAAAACTTTACCTTCCAGTCCAACCTAGAAAAAGACGGCAGTTCATGGGAGGGGTAACAGCACAGGCTCTATAGGCAGATACACTGGATGCAAGTCTGCCCCTGCTACTTAACAGCTGTTTAACTTCAGAGGAGTTACTTAGCTTTGAACCTTAGTTTTCTTATCTGTAAGATGGAATAATGGAGTGCCCATCCTGTACAGTGGTTTCATATCCGTCATAATACCTAATAATGTTTACTAGTACATACTTAGTAAACATCTGCTGAATGCACAATTAGATAAAAATAACTTCACTGGAAATACCAAAACACATATAGTATTGCTCTTGTTCTTCAAAAATCTAAATATCCTTTCTAGAGGTATAGGAGATACCAATAGTATTATTCTGATCTTAATGAGTTGGAAACAAAGCGGCAAGTAAAACGTTTTAAGATCAAGAGCCAGGCAGGCATTCATCTGGGAAGAAGTCTAAATCTTTCCTTTTCTAAGATCAGACTGCTCTACATGAACATGAGGGGTGCTGAAATTGGTAATTTACTGCCTTCAGTAAATTCACAGCAGCCATGTAATGCAACCAGCTGCAGAAGCTCCTATAATAATGCCCCTAGAATAGTCCACCAGCGTGTACTGGCATACTGCTGGTGGTGAGGGGCTCCCTCTCCTTCTGTTCTGAGACGGCCATTTCAAGTTGTTAGCTGACTTTACTTGTCATGAACCACCCCCTTAACAGTAGGCTAATATCTGCACATGCTCAAAAGGAAGCATTGAAAATCTGTTACTACCATGAATTCAACTCCAGTGTGCCAAAGACTTCTGATTATTTAAAGCTTGTTCCATGTGTAACCATGGAGCCTAAGGCAAACAGTTGCTATGTTTCATATACAACCGTGAGGTCTGAAAAATGAGCTCAGTGAAAGGCAGAGAGCTTTAGCAGGAAGCTGGCTGCTGGCTACTTGTCCAGATCAGAGATACCAGAAGCTCAAAAACCCACTCTGAGGCTGCACACAAGACAAAAACTATGGGTGAGCAGAGTTCCAGAAAGGCTAATGAGCACAGGAAAGCACGAAAATGTCAGCAACTTCATCTAGAAAGACTAAATCAGAAAAGCCATTTTAGAAAGGCTTCAGCAGTAACTGATACCACTTATTAACAGACAGGGTCCGCTGTCCAATTCCTAGAAATATGTTTCAGAAAAGGTTTTACATAACAATATTAAGAAAATTAAAATGTTCCCATTTCCTCATTAAAACTCTCCGACTTCAAAAATGTGGAGAAAAGCAGTGAGAGTAGCAGCCAAGAATTCTGAGGTTAACGTTGTCCAGCCAACGGCCAGTTGTGAGGCCTTCGGCAAGTGTTTCAAATGGGCATGAAGTTCTCACACACAAGGCCTTATGTGGAATCTGAAGGGATATATTGGCTCTAAGTCTAAGATTCTGTTCACAAACCCACAACTTTGGTATTTTGCCTGGTCTTACAATGGACTTCCAAAGGATTCTATACACATGAAATGCGGTTTATTCTTCAGACTCCTCACTTACCAAAGATGCACTTGGCAAGCTATGAAAGAATTGTTTTTATTTTTCACTCTCTTTTTCTGTTACCATTAGGTTGAATAAATTTAAATCATTTGCTTCAATAAATATATTCTCCATTTTTAAAAAAAATTTATTTTTATTTTTTAGTCATCTCTAATCAATGCAGGGCTTGAACTCCCAACCCTGAGATCAAGAGGCAGCCAGGTGCCCCTATTCTCCATCTTCTTGCTATTTTTCTTAACCCTTTCTAAAGTGTCAGGCTCAGAAGACATGGGAGATGGGGAAGGGGGAGAAGTGGCAGAATTCCTTTGTGCCTTCAAACTGATTTTCATCCGGCCAAAATTCTCTTGGACCTTCACGTAAGTAATACATTCATTATTAAGGTAACCCCCCAGTGTCCAATTTCTATTTGATCATATCACTGCTACGTAATGGGGTGTAACAGAACATTAAATGTCTACATAAAATCCTGTCACCAACTCAAATAACAGGCTGTTTTGACATTTTTGTTAGCTTCATTAGATATGGTTCCTTCTATTTCTACCTAAAACTCCAGTCATCTACTCAAACACAGGTGTTTAACTTTGTTGTCTGTTTAATTAGAAATGTTTCATTTGCACGTGTATCACAGAATCCTCCCAGAAATCAAGTGAAAGTTCTCTTGGCCCAAGTGGAAGATAAAGTACCAGGAGTCCAGGGTGGGAGGGTCTAAAAGCTTATGATTCTAGTTCTCACGGCAAACTCCCTGAAGACCTGTGCCTGGTGGTTAGTGACAGAAAGGCCCTCGAGGGTGAGCACTGGGAAAGTCACCTGACTGGCTGAGAGAAGACCAGGCCCTCCAGTAGGGAGTTCCAGGTGAGTGCCAAGGGCAGGCATGAAGAGATCATCAGCGGGGAGGGAGTACAGATGTTTTCTGAAGATTCTGACAGTGATGGGAAGCAGAGATGAAAAACAGCCATTTTCTAGGCAATGTGAGAAGACAAAGATTTTTCTTCCCCAGGAAGGGATAGGGTTTTGAAAAATTAGGTAATTTTATGTAACAACTTCAAGACTCATTTTACTATTGGGATGATAAAAGAAGTCCTCAGGTAAGAAGGAAAAATTCAATTACACATCCTGGGTACTTTCCTTATTTAAAAACATCTGCTTTGATGGAATATTTAAATCAGTGCAGATTAAAGGTATTCTTTAGTGTTAAGTGCTAAAAACTTGCTTTGTGCTAGACTGAGTATATGGTATAATGGGTAAGCAATCACAGCTACTAGACTTCTATTAATCTAAGTCTTGCTTTTTTTGTTCCTCATGTGAGGACACATGTAGGGAAGCATACATTTTTCCACATCAGCAGCATATATCCACTTCAGCCTTACCTGCTGATCAAGCATCCTATGTTCTCTCTGGCCTGATTCCAGATCCTCTTCTGAAAGTGACACCAAAGAGTCACCCCTTTCTTCACCATTGAAAGGGTGTCTGAGTTCTTTGGTGTTTATGGAGTTTACATCTAGGGATGAAGATGGCTTGTTTCCGGCACCAGCTCCTCCTGTCAAGCCTTCTAGGCTGAAACTGAACACAGAGTAAAGGAGTTAATTCATTCTATTTCTGAATCTCAGAAAGGAAGGAGGACATGAAACTGCTCTGGGTGTATCTCCCTGCTGATATATCATTTCTATGTCATCTAGCAAAGTTATCGACAAGGGCATGGCACAAATGAGTGCCAACTATCTTTACCCCCCACAGGTGTTGGTATGCTGAGAAAGAACACTGCACTGAGATTTTCTTATCTTATTCAACTTGTTCAAATGTTGGCCATCTAAGGTCATTTTCTCAAAAAAATTTTTTTTCAATATACCATATGGATAAGACCGTAGTATCTTACTGATCTTTTATTTATGGGTGGTTTTCCTTGACCTGACGTAATTAATCTTTGCCAAAGTCTGAGCTCAGCCAATACCAAAGAATTAAATGGCACGGAGAAAAAAGATGCATAAGTAACTTTCTGAAGATAAACACGGATAAAGACTTGCCCTTGAGTCAGTTAAGTGGATCTTTACAACTTTACATTCAACTACAGTCTAGCTGACCTTTATAATTTCACAGGTACGTGTCTACTCCAGAAACCCAAGTGTTACTTATGAGCAGTATCATCTGTACATCTGGCTGGACAACAACTGCTTTACAGGTTCCCGGAGAACCGTCAATTGCAGACAGATGCATAGGCCGCCTTAAAGAATGAAATGCTGAAAAGCTACTAAGCCTAAGAGTTTTAATCTTTTGGTTTTGATATTGACCAAGAAAAGGGGGCCAACTTAGGGCACGGGATGCCTGGAATAAAGATTCTGTGGTCTGCAGAGAGAAAAAAGCGTTTTTTTTTTGTTGTTGTTGTTGTTTGTTTTTTGCAAACAGGAGACTACAAAGAGTAGTTAGCATCTCTCCGCCTTGGGGCACTAGCCAGAATAATCCACATGTTACAGTTGCAGTGAGAACTTCTTTAAAATAAGCAAGATTGCAAAATATAGCTGTAGCAGACCACGTTCTTAGTTACAAGCAGTTGGAAAAGCATTTGAAGGTAAACTGAAGCTATTCAGTTATCTCTGTTAAAACTGTACAGTTAGTTCTTACAAATAATTCATGTGTGCCAATCCAGAGGGCTTGTATTTGCTTTTTTTATTTCATAAATTACTTATTATGAACTGAAACCATATGCTTCTATTTTTCTCTAGTGGGTAATTTGAACAATGGATTTTGTTTTTCTTATTTCAATATGACAATAGAAATCATGATTAAATGTTAAGTAAATATGTCTCTGTGAAACTCATTTTCAATACCAGGGAGACAGGCTAAGTGAAGAAGAAATTTAGTTTTCTATTGTGAATTGTCTGTAAAGCCTGAGAAAAACCAGTCTATCATTACCCACAAAACTTAATCCTAAAAGTGTTATAGTAATTAAATCTGGCTGCTTAGCTAAGAGAAGAATATGAAACACTGAGGAATCTGTGATTTTGGAAATCTAAAGAGATTGGGGGATTTGGAAACAAAACAGAAATAAGTGCATCTTATTAGCTGCCTTGCTTCTGTCACTGTTTTCCTCAGGATGTGGGAATCCCCAGGTTCTGGAAATTAGGACAAACCAAAACCAAACAAAGACATGATCTACTTTTTTATACCATAGATACAAGTCTGTGCAGAAAACACCAAATCTCCAGCCACTTGAGACAAATAGGATGCATCAGGGTACACCATCCACCTCCTAGTCCGTACCCCTTCAAATGGATTAGTGCTGCCCATAGCAGAGGCAACTCAACACTGTGCTCACAGACAAAGCAGGCTGCCATATGCATTTGAGCCACACAGAAGCAAGCTCCCAGCCAAAAGCCCAGGTGCCATATTTTATGATTCCCCGTTTGGGGGCTGGACATGTAACAATACCATACCTTCTGTAATTAAAGTCAGCACTCAGGGCAGCAGAGTATTGCACACCAGAGGGACACCAGCTCATACTGGGGATGACATCAAAGGCAGAAACAGAAATGGAGGGAGAAAAGAGGAAACAGCAATGGGGTTATTGGGTTTGAAAAGAAAAGCCATAGTTACAGACAGATGGATTTATTTGATCATCAAAAAAAGGAACATAACATTTAGAATTTAGAAAAAGGCTAGAACAAAAACGACAGAAACTTAAAACTGCTCTACTCATACCCATCTAGACAATGTGCTGGAAATGATTATGTGAGTTTGCCACAGGGTAACAGCTCTGAACAGAGTGCTCCCTCCTCAGGTATTGTCCAGAGGCATCCCCATTACTGGAGACAGTCCCTCTGTACGCTCTGCCACACTACTCTCAGACCTCTGTGGCCACGGTGATAATCCTTAACTACACTAAACTCACCTTTGACTAAAAGGGACAATGACAAATTACACTGGGGTAGGATCAATGGGTCATGAGTTTTCTTCACATGTTTCCAGTTAGGGTCCATCTAAGCCAGAGGTCTCCTGAATCTTTCCTAATAACGATATCCTATCAACACTCACACCCATCTTTAAACCCTACTCACTAAGTTCTTGTGATGAAGATATGCCATGTCACACTAGTCACATTTCCTTATATTTTAATGATAATGAAAGCACGTATTTTTTTTCAAAAGAAAAGGAATTCTATGGTACTGAGTGAAAACTGTGTCTTAATTTTAGGTTTGCATCCATCTTTCCCACAAGATGAAAAAAAAAAAAACTCCATTTAATCATCTACTTTGATTATCTTGGCACTGGTATTTACCCTTAAGCAGGAGGGATAGAAAATCTAGGGTTGGAAATACCATGTAAATATAACTAAGAAAAAAAAATTCAAAATATCATGTACTCTGTGAAGGTTGCTGCATCAAGTCAGGATTTTTGACCGACAAATCAAAAACCAGTTAAAAAATACACTACTACCATTTGGGGCCTTAAAAATCTAAGTGATGTATTTTTGTTTTCAGAAGGGGATAAGAGTAACATCCACTCAGCTCCCTCTGGAATCTTGCAAATGGGAAGATGTACAGACCCCAAAACCCTTTGAATACTCTGAATATACCTAATAACTTTGCTTTGTTGATAAGTGGGGGTTTCTGACAGATGAAAAGACACAAGGAAAATGGCGGGAGAATAAACAGAAGAGCTAGCCCTATGAGTGTTCTAAAAGTACATCTTTAATATCACTTAAAAATAATTTCAAGAGTAAAACACTTAAAATCAGGTTAAATTAATAGCACAAAGCTCACAAGGGCAGAAGCAGAAAGGAAAAATATGCATCTAAGACACATCTCTAGTCTGATAAACGAAATCAGACTGATTTATAATTTGCTTCTGCAAGGGAAGCAAGCCTCGATATAAGTTACAAACATGCACAAGACTAAGAAGTCCATTCTCTGAAATTATTAACTTCATTGTGAATCTCCAAACTGTTAATAAAAATTTAAAAAAAAATCCAACTTCTTAAAAACACACGTTAATCAGCAACTGAATATACATTACCAAATTATCATTCAAAAAATAAATCTCCTTCTACAGATTTAAACATCCCTCTACTCTCAGAAAGTGATAATGCTGTGAGAGAGCAGGGTGAAATTTAGGATAATGAGGATGCTGAGAGACAGGAGACAGGAGGGATGTGACAACCATCCTGAGGCTCCAGGAAGGAAGCTGCAGGTGGTGCTCAAGCAGCAGCAGACCTGCCCTTCCTTCTTAACAGAGAACTCGGATCATAAGAGCGGTTTGTAGGGTTTTTATGAGAGCCTCCTAAATTTCCTCAGTTCCTCAATTAGTGGAGGTGACATTTAATGGTTCTTTGACCTTACTTTGAGAGTTCGGAAATTCTAGATTTTTAAAAAACAAATATTCTGCTCCCCACCTGTTAACACTTGTGGGAATGTTTCAACTTTACTAGCTAAGGCTTCATATAAAATTTTAAATTATACTTCACATTCTTCCTGCAGAAAAATGACTAAGGGTGAGACGGTACCTAGCTCTATCGTGAAGCTTGATCTATATACTGAGACTGTATCCAGCAACTTGTCATCTTCCACTGTCAACACATGCACGCTTTTACTAAGTTCACACTGAAGGCTTTAACGGAGAGCCAAACAAATCTCTAAAGGTCTCAGATTCTTCTGAAAGGGGCACTTAACAACGTGTTCTCCTGGGAGAACAACTCAGCTGATCCATGATTACCTGAGATTCATGAGAGTATTTGTATTCATACTCAATTTTGTGTCTGAAATCAGGCATTATAGGAAGTACCCACTGGAAAAAGACAAAGCCGGGAGGATTACTATGTGCCAGCTTCCCAAGGAAGGGCTTCAGCTCAGAACTGAAAATACCTCTTCACAAATGTCTCCCAATATGACAAGCTATGTGTAATTCCACCACCATTTCTGGATTTCTGAATTTCCGTCCCCCGCACTCCCCCCCCCCCCCCCCCCACCAAATAATGGAAGGAAAGGTCACTAATGATGACTTCTGAACAAGCAGAGTAAAACTCAGTATCTGAAAAGCAAATTGGCACTTTTTGGCTAGAAAGGACTATTCAGCTTATAAATTACTAATTTCTAGTTTCAAAATGTTACCTGACAAAAAATAATTAAGGAATTCAAAGACTGTGAGATGAGCTAATGTGCCTTGTTTTCAGAAATGACTGCATCAACAATGGAGTGGTCAGTGGGCCTAGATGTGTCGAAAATGTGTTAGGGCCTGTGTGCCAGCACACAATTTTTTTCTTCTTCCCCCTTTTCTAGGGGTGGGGGAGGAGGAAGAAATAGTACTCCCCAGGGTCCCTCAGGCACAATCAATGTGCCTTTGAATTCTCCTAGGGAGAGTTATCACAGTGATATCTGAACACCAGTAAGTACAAGACAGAAAAAACATTAACAAAATTTTTTTAAAGATAAAAATAGAAAACTTCAGATTCATGAAACCATTTCATATGCAAATGAACATCAGAAAGTAATAAATACCTATATTTTATTTGCTTGAAGCAGATGTGGCATTTTAAAAATAATCATGTTTAATCATGGCTTAAGCAAAATGAGATGCTTGTTAGTATAAGCTCAGAGGCAACACAGTTAGTCCATCAAGTTAGTGAACTCTGTACCTTCTCCTATGAATGGGAGGTCTCCTGACAACATCCCCAAGAACTCGCAATGAACTGAAAATGAATGGTGGAAGAGGTCAGTGTTGAGATGAAACACAATGAACACAAATGCATGAAGCATACAGACATCACAAAGGGGGAGACTCAGGCCACAGAGATATAGAGAAACAGTACAGGAAGGCAGGAATGAAAGAATGTGGAGTTAGAAACACAGGAGAACCAAAAAGGCCTGGCAGCCTGACAATTTCTGGGGAGGATCACTCTGCTCCCTCCTTGCTCCAAAGAGGTAATCATATGGCAAGGAATGAGGTTTATTAACTCATACAAGTAAAAGGATTTTAAAAAGGCCATTCAAAGCTTTAAAAGAATTTCTTAAGGCTTTAAAACTCAGGTTACATTATATGCAGATTAAGCATTAGCTAAACCAATAATTCCAGTCCATCCACCATCTCCAGAGGCACTGGGGCAGTGGTGAGAGCGATGGCCAGTGCTAGACTCAAACAGGAGATGTCGTGATATTACACAGGTTGCAAATATGAATAATTAAGTGAAAGGGTTCTAGTCTTCATTGTCTTAAGAGCACCATGTAATCTTGGGCAAATCATTCAGTTTGAGCTTTAATTTCCTCATCTGGGCTAGAAGATCCATAGTCACAGCCAACTCTGAAATCAAAGTCACGGTGACAGGATCCATAGTGGGTTATAAAGAAAAATGGATTGTATTTATAAACTCTCATTTCTTGATGCCGTTATCAACTTTGACAGAATGTCCTGTCAAGAGGCTACTCTTGACTCAGGAAAAGAATTCCACCATAGGGATCATTCCCCACATCCTTATTTACTTATTTTTTTAACTAGTATGAATGCTTTTTTAAAAAAAGTACAGTGTGAAAAAGCTGGGAAGGAAGGCTAAAAAAACTGTTTATATAATTTATGCTTTCAAATGTACATAAAAACTATCCAGGAGATAGATTTTAAAAATAGCATCCTGCACTCTACCAAAGAATAATATGGAATCACAGAAAAGGCACTTAACTAGGAGACCAGAAACCTAGATTCTACTGACCTCACTCGGTAAGTGATATCAACTATTGGCAGCAGTCTTATCTGCACAAATGCAGACAATGCCACCTGATTCAGCATTCGGACTGGAAAATCAGATGGGATACTGTGTTATTAAACACGTCCAAGAGGAGTAGCACATGAGGAAAGTGTAAGGTATTGCTGGGAGCTCCATGAAGGTGGGGACTCTGGCTCATTCACCTGTGTCTCTAGAACCTAGAAATGTCTGGCATGTAGTGGGTGTTCAATATATTCTGGCTGAATAAAAGAATAAACGAGTGAATGTCAGCAGATAACACATACCTATAGTTTTGAAATCTGAGCCATGTTTAAGGAAGTAGAGGAATTTAAAAAAAAAAAAAAAAAAGCCCTTACCGTCCCAGGTGAGGTTTGTCACACCACCTGTTTTAAAACAACAGTCAGCCTGCTCCCTTAGCTTTTCCTCCTCAAGAAAGTAGCTCTGGAGTAGGCACAACTATACATACAGCAGGCATCATGGCATTTGTTTGCTGGAGTGAAAACCGTCTGCTTAAGTTCGTGTAAGCAGCCTCTGGTCAGAAGGCAACTCCACACTACCCTCTGATAGCCTGCTTCCAAACTGAACGGCTGAGACTGGGTCACGTGTAAACACGTCCCTAACAACTGGAGGATATGTGGAAAAATATCAACCATTCAATGATACTGAAGGATTCTTTTGCTCTTTTATGATTAAATAATCATTTCAACTCTGTCAAAACTTTCTGCATTAGAAATGGACAGCAATTCTCAGGAAGCACGTTGAAAACATAGTGTTAAGACTAACATTTCATGTTTAGTTTTTAATCTGAAATTGATAGGACACTATTCCCTCCACAAGTTTTTAATCTATGAATTTTATTAACAAATGACTATAAGCATTAAATACCCACCATGTAACAGACCTACTTCACTTGCAGTATTTAGAATTATAAATATTCTGAAAGGCAGGTATTTTCCAGATGAGAAAATTAAAGCCCAGAGGAGTCAAGTAACTTGCCCATGCAAATCTATCTATATAATGAGTTAACAGAGCTGGGGTTTGAACACAGGTTTTCCTGATCCCAAAGCCCATCTGCTTTTTCCATACCACAGTGTCTCCTAAATTTTTTTTTTTTTTTTTACCACAATAACACCAAGTCACAGCATCAGAAGCAAGCAGACACTGAGAAATGAAACCAACAGCCCCCGCCAGGTCCACCTCACCTGCGCTGGTTCATTTCAGCATCACTGGCCGCGTTCTTCCCAGGACCCCAGCTGTGCCTCCGGAAAGGGGACAGCGAGCGCATGGAGCTCCTCAGCACAGAGCAGTTCGCAGGCACCTCGGTGATGCTGTCCATCTCCTCCTCCTCCATCTCACCTGAGCCGGCAGCTTCACCCTCGCTCTCTCGACCCTCAGCTCCCACCCCATGGCTGTAGAAGCTGTCAAGACACTGCTGATCTCTGGACCTGTTCAAATTTGAAATCTGGGGGAGGGATACATCACTGCCATGAGAAGAATGTCGATCCAAGGAAGCTGTGTCGTCAGTGGAAGAACTGGATCCAGTGATATCACAGACCAACTGCTCTTCCTCGGGCTGTCATGGAGAGAAAATATGCACAGCTGAAAATGGCAAGGCGTCGTAATTCCCGAACCAGGAGTGGCTTCCTGGTGGCTGCACAGTGGGTAGGATGGGCAAGACCCCAATTGGCATCAAACAGGTGTTTCCTTTATGAAAGCATGGTCACAGTTGGATTCAAATAGCCCCTGATGAAGGTGTGGTCTAGGTCTGTGCTCTTTCTACACTCTTATTAGAGGTACACAGACCATTCCTTTCTTACAGCGGAAAAGCATCCAACCCAGGTTCAGGTTGGTTGCATAGGCCAATACCACCAACTGAAACAAAGAGAACTTATGTACCTAGGCTTTCTGCTGTGTGAAAACTCTAAATTCATATCCTATTAGGTTTAATTTTTCCCACAAGCTTGAACTAAAAACACGGTTGACTGCTTGGTTGCCATAATGTTCTGAAGTTAATAGTCCAAAAGCAAGTCTGTAATTATTTTAAGAGGCCTTTTGAAAAATGCAGAATAGCTTATAACCCAATCTAAAATCTGCCAAGAAAGCCCACATTCTGGGCCATGAATGCCTACATGGAAGAAATCTATTCATTTCACTGGGAATTGGCAGTGTTATCAAGCCAAATCGAACATAAAATAATCAGTCCTGGCAACGGAGTCTTTAGTAAGTGATGATGCTCTTTCCCTGGTCAAACTCTGGAGCCTAAGAGAAAAGTACATTTTGATCCCAGTAGCCCTGACATTCTCTGTTTCCACAAACACCAGAGCACATAATTGGATAGGTGAGGGAAAGATGAGCATCCTGATGCTCAGAAGATGAATTTATCTGGAAGATACATAGAAGTGTCTAGAAGATGCATGATCACACTCTTGAATTTGGGCACTGAACTCTTAACATCTTTATTGTGTTCTTCTAGGTCAGGGAGCAGGGACTAGGGAAAGGCATTCTGTGGTTTATTTTTCCTTCTTTCCAGTCTAATCAAAGTTTTAATTTAATTAAGAGTGAAGAAACTTACAGTTCTTTGAGAAAGCTTTTAATAATTATGAGAACTAATGAGCCTTTTAGCTTTGGAATAGAAAATAAGACCTAAAAAAAAAAAAAAAAAAAAAGAAAAGAAAAGAAAAGAAAAGAAGACCTATTCAAGAAGGAGAGTATTTTCAAATATTTACAGTAACACTTCAAAAGCATTCTCCTCCAGCTCATATGAGCTTTTTTTTCACTCTGTGGCATCCAGTTTCCTCATTTAATTGATCTGAAAATGATGGTAAAGGATGAGACTAATAGGGAGATGTGGGGGTCACTAGGTCACTAGGACTCAGTCCTTCCCAATACACAGGTGGTGAACAGCAAGAACAAGATGTGAACTCAGGCAGATTTCAACTACAACTGCCCTGTTCTGTTCCCCTCATTATCTTTTAAAAAAATCCTGCAAGGGGCAGAGGGTGCCTAGGTGGCTTAGTCAGTTAAGGGTCTGCCTTGGGCTCAGGTCATGATCCCAGGGTCCTGGGATGGAGCCCTGTGTCAGGTTCCCCACTCAGGGTGGGGCGGGGGCGGGGCAAGAGAGTCTGCTTCTTCCTCTCCCTCTGCCCCTCATGCTCTGCCCCCACCCCCAATGAATAAATAAATATATATTAACGATTTTATTTATTTATTCATGGCAGGGGCAGGGGGGCAGATGCTCAACTGCTGAGCCACCCAGGCATCCCAAATGAAAAAATCTAAAAAAAAATTCCTGCAAGGACAAGATCTTGAAGTTCTGTGTTCCCTCCACTGGGTCACATCATAAAGTAAAACAATGTTTTAACCAAGTAGATTCTAAAATAGGGTAGGTATTATTTTAAAATAAAATCATCAACCATTCTTTTTAAGTTAGTGGGGATTAACTTGCACGTGTAATAAGCATCTATCTTCTAGTAAGACATTAAAACAAGCTGGGAAAATTACTGGTGGCCTGTTTGTACACACTTTAAAAAAGGATAACTCTGTGTAGCATATATCCTCAACAGTGTTGATCCCGGTGTGTGCTAGAACATCTGTGTACTTTTAACTCTGATAAGCCAAACCAAGCCCTTAAAAACTAAATAACCAGGGAGTTTTCACAGTAAATACCTGAGTTCTTTAGTCCTTGCACTCCTAGTAAGAATGAAGCTCACACTAATATTACGCTCAAGTTTTTTTTTTAATTGTACCTTATTTTTTAAAGACTTTATTTATTTATTCATAAGAAACACACAGAGAGAGGCAGACACAGGCAGAGGGAAAGGCAGGTTCCCTACAGTGAGCCCGATGCAGGACTCAATCCCAGGACCCCAGGATCATGCCCTGAGCATGATCAACCACTGAGCCACCCAGGTGCCCCTTTATTGTATTCAATTCTTATTATGAGCTTGTGGTTATTACTTGAAAAAGGGAAAAACAAGACAAAATCAGTAACTGAGGTAAGTCTTCATTTCTAAGTATTGAGGCAAATGGTTTTTCTTTAATGCTAGATCAAATCTAAAAGAACGCTCTAAATTACTTTTCCCCCAAGACTTATGTGCTCTCAAAAGAATTTCCCAGCTTTATCATGTCTTTATACTATCCTGGCAGAATAGAAAGCAGTCAGGGGTGCAACCAGAAACTAGGAATATGGTCCTAGTCTTTCTATAGCTAGGTATGTAGCCACTTTCTCAATTTGTCTATCTAAGATGATGATCTTTTAGATCTAAAGATACTAGACCTTACCAAAGGCTGTTACAAATTACTATTTTAATAGTGAATAGAGAGGAAACAAGTGGGGTTTTTAAGTGTTTGGATTTTTTTTTTTTTTATTCCCTTCCAGTCCCTGGATTTATTAGTGCTTTAGTTCTTAGGAGAACCGTTACTTTCACCATTCTCCACACTCCTCAGAGAAAGTACCAGGACTGAGAATACTGTTTTTCCATTTATATATCAGAAGGGGGAAAAGTTCTGGCTGGTTGTCTGGCTGGTTCTGGCTGGTTGTCACATAATAGACTGTTCCATGCCTAATATTTGAAGCCATTCTTAATAGTTTTTGAATTATGTACTGGTCTTTCTTTGAGACTTCTTTTCTCTTAAAACGTCTGCTAATTAAATGACTTTCAGAGACTTAGAATATTAGTCCTGATTGTCTGGAGAAAAGGTGCCACGGGATCAACTTAACTAGCACATTTAAAAAAAAATATGGTTTTGACTCCATGTAAATCAAATGCACTAGTTACACTGATCCCCTGGCACCATTATGACTGTTACTTAGATATACATGCAATGTGACTATTCCATAAATGTGAGTAATGGATATTCACCACATGGGAGGCTCTGCACTAAGTGATGTAGATGTGTTTGTTCTTTTAATATTTGATTTAGATTTTTTAAAAGATTTTATTTATTTATTCATGAGAGACAGAGAGAGAGAGAGAGGCAGAGATACAGAGGGAGAAGTAGGCCCTCTGTGGGGAGTCTGACGCAGAACTCAATCTCAGGACCCTGGGATCATAACCTGAGCTGAAGGCAGACACTGAGCCACGCAGGAACCCTGATTTTGGTAGATATTCTTATTCTCATTTTATACATGAAACAACTGAGGTCCAGTGAGGTTACATAATAAGATTCTAATTTAACTGGTCTGGAGTAAAGGCCAGATTATTTTTCTTCTTCTTAAAGTGATGATAAAATGTTTTAAAAAATTAAGATCAACTCCAGTCCTAAATGTAAAAGCTAAAATTATCAATGTCCTAAAGGAAAACAACTTGACTAGGGGCAGACAAATCAGTAACAGAAGAGGACACAGGTAATAGCAATGGCCATAAAAACTGGATGAATTATACTTCACCAAAATTCTAAACATTCAGTATATCAAGACACATTCATGAAAGCAAATAGGGAAGCCATGCACTGAAAGAAAATATTTGCAAAACATAAATCTAACGAATGACTGGTATCCAGGATACATATACACAATTCCTACTTCTCAACAAAAAGACAAACCGATTTCTTTTAATGTACAAGAAACATGAACAAGACATTCCACAAAGGAAGATACACAAGTGGCCAATAAACACACGAAAATGTCTTTAAGAGTATCACTGGTTGTCAAGGAAATGCAAATCAAAACGGTAAGAGCTACCACTACATGCACACCAGAAATGCTAAAGTCAAAACAAAACAATCACACATGTTGATAGGAACATGGAGCAACCAAAACTCTCATACATTGCTAGTGAGAATGGAAAATGATACAATCACTTTGGAAAAGGTCTGGCAATTTTTTATAAGACTAAACCTACAGCCACCATACGATTCATCAGTTCCTTTCATCTACCCAAGAGAAATAAGAACATTTATATTACATTCCTATAAAGCTCTGAAATAAGGAAAAGTAACCTGTGACAGGAAAAAATTTAAACAGTTATTGCCTCCAGGGGGTTGGAGAGGAGACAGAGAAGGGACATAAGGAAACTTTCCAAAGTGAAGTAATAGCCTGATCCAAATGGGGGTTTGGGTTACAAAGATGAATGAACTTGTTAAAAGTCGCTGAGGTGCAGCTATTATGGGAAACAGTATGTAGATTTCTCAAAAAATTAAAACTAGAACTGCTCTATATATTCTAGCAATATCCCATTTCTAGGTATATATCCAAAGGAAATAAAGCCACTGTCCTGAAGAAGTATCTGCACTCCCATGTTCACAGCAGCATTATTCAAAGTAGCCAAGACATGAAAACATCTTAAGTGTCCACGAACAGCTGAACAGGTAAAGAAAATATTATTCAGAGTTAAAAAAAGAAGGAAATCCCACCATTTACAACAACAGGGATGGACCTTGAGGGCAACATGTTAAAGGAAATAAGCCAGGCAAAGACCACTTTTACATGATCTCACTTCTTTATGGAATTCAGAAATGGTAACTCATAATAACAGAGAGTAGAACAGTGCTTCCCCGGGGATGGAGGGTAGGGGAGAGGGGGAGATGTTAAAAGGAACAAACCCTCAGGAGACAAATAAATGCTGAAGACCTGATGTACAGCAGGATGACTACAGTTACTAATAATGTACTGTATACATGAAATTTGCTAGGAAAGTAAATCTCAAGTGTTCTTACCACCTCCACAAAAAAGTAACTGGGAGGTGATAGATACTTTGGTCTCATTGTGGTTAGCATTTCACAATGTAGGTCTATCAAAGCATCATCTTGTACACTTTGAATATGTACTATTTTTGTCAATTATAACTCAATAAAGCTGAGGGAAAAGTCACTGAATGGTAGCCTTCACACCGTGCATTTCACGGTGTATAGATTTTATAAAAAATAAAAAACTATGAACACATGAATTCTAAGTATTTGGGGGGTAAAAGTGGATTGTTAATCGAATTCAGCAATTAGACGGACAGGTGTGTAGAAAAAAGATGGACAGATGCACATGTGTGTAACAAAGCAAATATAATAAGGTAATGGTAGAATCGAGGTGGTGGGTGTTCACTGTATAGCTCTTCCAACTTCCCTGTGTTTCAGCATCTTCTCAATAAAACACTGGGGGAAAATGCCCTACTGGCTCTCTTCACCAACAATTATACTAGATAGGGAATATACAGGTACAGAGAGAGGTGTAATCATTATGTAAAATATATATATATATTATATATTTGTATATGTATATTCTATAAATATATATGTATATAGATATAAAAACAACTATGCACTTTCTATCTTACTACTACACCTTAAGGAATGTTTGATATTGTCAAAATACTAGTTCTTTAATTTTAATAACTTACTCATTAAATTGTTGTCTATAAGACACAAGGCATTCTGCTATGTGCCTTGGAAAATAACAGCTCACATTCTGAACACCTAATATTGCCAACTGTTTAATCCATTTGTGTGTGATAATTTATTTAAGAATCTAAGCATGTGATAGCAAGCTGTTTCACAGTTCGAAATTATAATAATTTTCAATACTTGTGCATGAACGATAATAGTTTTCTGATTTGGATTCTATAAGTATAATCACTTTTATCCTTGAAAGGCGAAAAAACTTTTTTGGCTTGATGATCAAGTACTTGAGAGCAAACTATAGCAGACGAAAGAAAGGATGTTCCCTTAAGGTTTAGCATCTTGGGGAGTTACTCTGATTTTTTAATTTGTGGGTACATTTTATGACCCACAGAAAAAATAAGGTGTCAGGGCTTTATTTTATCTAAATCTCTTTGGGGAGAGACTGCAACTATCAGTATTTTCGTGGACCTCAATTAACCTTTTGGATAACAGGGTGACCAAGATTATACATTTTATGATCACTCTTTCTTTGCTAGTGCCAAGAAATATCCCAGGATTTCTTCCTACTTTAAAAACAAAACCTAGGGGCGCCTGGGGGCTCAGTGGTTGACTGTCTAATCTTTAAAAAATCTAAATTTTACACTGGTCATCTATGAAGACCTTAGAACTAACAAATATTCACTGGTATCCATTCACCCATTGTGAATATTCACAAAGTGAATATCACTTTGTCAAATATTCACTGGTATCCATTCACCCATTGTGAATATTCACAAAGTGAATATCACTTTGTCATCACAAAGCTCCTCTCATCCAAGAGTCATATTTATTGAAGGTATGCTGAATGGAAGCAGAAGGTTAAGGTGAAGAGTTTGTGACAAATGCAGCAGACTACTAAAGAGACCTCTGTGATGCCAGAGTCACACACACAGCTGTAGGAAGTGACCTAACGCACCACTCATAGTTCACAGAAAAGAGTGTTGTGATGTCTTGCCCAGGGATGACTTTTTAGAGATGGGAGAGGGGAAAGCACTTCAGGACAGGATGTTTCACAGCACACGCTGTGGGGCTGTCCACCGAGGCAGACAGAGAGGGACACTGATGATGGCCTGTCTGCCACCACCTTGCTTCTGTGTAAGTCACTGGCTATTGAAGTAGGTGCCCCTAGGTTGGCTCAGGTCATGAACCCGGGGTCCTGGGATTGAGTCCTGCATTGGGATCCCCACAGGAAGCCTGCTTCTCCCTCTGCCTATGTCTCTGCCTCCCTCTGTGTCTCTCATGCATAAATAAATAAGATCTTTTTTTTTTTTTTTTTAAGCAGGTACATGGAGAGAGAGAACAAAGTAACAGGGAACATTTTTGAGAGTAGGGTCTAAGTACAATCTCAAGTCTGTGATTTAGCAGCTGAGTACCTTGGACTACACTTCTCTACCAATCAGAGCCTGCATTCCCTCAGCAGTTTAACAAGGATAAAACCACCCATTTCACAGAATTGTTGGGAATATGAAACAAGATCACATGTATAAAAAAATTCAATTCAGAGCCGAGTGTACAGTAACCACTTTAAGTGTCTCTCTCTCTTGCTCCCCTTTTACTTTCATATGCAAACTCTTAGCTTTACAAATGCTAGGGAAAACATTTATTGCTAAACCTCTCCTGGTCACAAACAACTTTGGTAAAGTAGAAAAAACTAAGGGGAAGAGCCCACTGGATCTCGTCCCAGGCCATGAGACATTGTCGTGTGTGCACCAAGAGATGACACTGCATCCACCATTTCTGGTTGTTCTTAGCCACTCGGGTATGAAATGTGGGTAAAAGTTGATTTGGGGAGTATGCTTCAACTCTTAATGATTTTATCTGTCTAGTCATCCTGAAAAAACTGCCAAATCTAGCAGCAGCTATTCGTAAGAACAATCTCCTAAATGCTTTTGGCAGTTTGAGTAAGAGGCAAAATACAGGAAATCTGAATTCTCTTTAGCTAGGAAAATCACTCAGTTTAGTGACCAGAAATAACTACCATTCTGCAGAGATGGCAGCATCTAGGGACAAGCTGTCATGCACCTAGGAGGGAGCACACAACTATTTCTTAATGAAGACTTGGCAATTTCAAAACAACTTTTGGCTATGAAAAATTTCAAACACACATAAATTTTTAACAATCCTCATGTATCCATAACCCAGTTTCAGTGATTGTCAGTGATTTGATTTTAAAGCTGGAACTAAGATATTATCTAATCTGTTTATCTGAGACACAAGTAATAGATTCTGAGAGACATGCCCCTTCAGAATGGTATTCCCCTTGGAGGTGGGTGAAGGTTCAGAAGTCTTTACAATGGAAACCTCAAAATCACAGTGGAAATTACCCAAATTCTATTATTAAAAAAAAAAAAAAATCATGGTTTCCCTCTTCCTAGATAACCTTAGAGAAGGACACAACTTCCCACGGTGCAGATTTTTTACTTTACAGAACCCACTGAATCAATTCGCTATGAGTAACAATGACAGGAATCCTGAAATTCAATAAATTTTTCCAAGAACATCTGAAAGACAGCACAAGAAAAAGGAACAAGATGGGAAATAGTAAGGGGAGGCCAAATGGGAACATGGGAGCTAATGGACAAAAATGAAAACAAAGTGTTTGAGGGAACATTAACAGAGGCTTTTAATATGTTCTAGCCCAGAATCCCAGGACATCAAAGCCTCTCCCATAACTTAAACATAGCATCCTCACAGGGTCTTGGAGAACCTCCTCACCCACTAGGCCCAACTGTCCTTATCACTTCTCCAGGGTCATCATGAAGCTTTCATAAAGGCATCTTCACAGCTGCTGTGTTGCTGCTCTTTCACCCCCTCAAGATTAAGACAACCACGTGTGGCACATGACAGACTACCACTTGCTGATTCTGCTGTGGAAAAGCCCACGGTTCTTCTCAGGAGACAAAACAGAACTTGCTGCAACTAGATACAAACGTAAGCAGAAGAAAGCAAACCACCCCTATCCCCACCCCCTTAGAAAGCCTCAAATTGTATGAAAACACAAGGTGACTCATGCGCATGCGCTTGGCTTTTCATTGGAAGACGACAGTCTGGGTTCCCCAGCAGAGATCTAGAAAGTTCCAATTAAGCAGGCTAGAGGAGGAGGAGTAACATCACCAAGCTCGGCAGTGAGTTCCAGGCCTAAACACATTAATCAGAAATGACTCTAAGGTTAGTTTACACACATGACGTATTACAGTCTGAGCTCTGGTCCCTTCCTGCCCACTGACAAGTATTCACCCTCATCTGACTTAATTCACACCAAAGGAACTCCCATTTCTTTAGGATTCAAAACCTGCATGTAACCAGCCATGACTCTACAGAAGATAAAGTGGCCCATGTCTTTTTCTAAGCCTCAGTAACCTGGAGCTCCCTTCTCCAAAAAGGAGGACATACTCTTCTCTATGATCATACAGAGCTGGAGAGATGTTCAGTATGGCTAGCAGGAGTTGTATAGTGAAGTGGACAGTACCTTGGGAAAGATGATGCTGTCTACCTCTTCAATGGGTGAGTGAAAGAGGTCAGAGTCACTTCCAGATTCTCTTTTGAGGACAGCTTGTTTTGAGGCACACTCTCTGCTTAGTCCAACATCTAGGAAGTTCTCACATTCTGAAAAAGAAAATGACCAATATGCAAAAAAAAATTTACTTTTTTTTCCATTCCAGCAATTGGCCTTTTAAGTCAACCAACTAACCTCCCCTCCCTCCTTCCAGTATTAAGAAGCTATAAAGGATACAGTCAGATTAGTAACTCAACTCTGGTATTCCAATTCCAGGGTGATTGTTACTATAGAACAGCCACGAATTTGCCATGTACAAAAAGATAAAATAGTAATTTAGAGCCATTATTCCATCTACATTTAGGTATTTAAGTGGTAATCTTTTTCTCTTGGGAGTTGGAAAATATATATATATATACATTTTGCTACTAAAATCAGAAGTCCTTTGTTAGGAAACTATGAGATAGGGAAACCCTATGTTCTTTCTGGAAACTTGTTACCTAGCCAAATATTGGATTAAAAAAGGAGGGGGAGGAAAATCTAATAAAAATATCAGTGTATTACACTTATGGGTTCTAGTGAGTAATAACAGAAATACAATTGTTTAACTTCTACCTTAAAGAGATTTGACATTGGGGGAATAATGGACTAAAGAAAAATATATCATCTAGAATCTATCTTCAGTTCAGTAACTAGCACAGGGACTCTGGTAAATCAAACAGAGGAAGCCTGGACAGAAATGTTAGGCCATATATCAAGGAATTCTAACACTTAGTACACTGAAATTAGCAAGGTATTTAACCCATTCTCTCCTATTAGTTCTGTAAACAAAAGGGACATATGACCTGGTAACAACAGAATTAAAAATATCTGTATGTGGTAAAACCAAGAGCCCAAAGAAAGTCGTTTAGTAGGTAGATATCAATCTCCTTTGTGAAGTCTGGAGGGTGAAGCATTTCCATTCCAGTTAGCATTTTTATATGGAATTCAAACAGACATATATCAACTCTGCAGGGGATACTAAGTGACAAGGGACACAATGGACACAAGGGATATGGTCACCTAGCAGTTCTTGAGAACTCTACCCAGAAGTTTTGGTTGAAAGCAGATTCAAGAGGAGCTGACAATACGGGGTAATATCAAAACAAAAAACATTGGTGGTTTTAGACACTATTAATAGACAGCATACCCAAGTCCAAAATGGGGACAGTCTTGCCATTACGTGACAGCTAGACCGCACCCAAAGGATTATGTTTGTCCCTAGGTAACATTTAAATTAAAACACTGACAAACAGAAATGTATGCATGGTGATGAGGTCACAACAGTGGAAACACCTGAGATCCAAGTGGTTTGCACAGGAGCTTGTGCCGTTCCAGGGGCAGAACAAAAAGGCCACTGAGTGGAAGCCACAGAGCTTTGCTCTAACTAGGCTTCTGGGCAATGGGTTGGCAGTTTTATAAAGTAACCACTGTCACTTCACCAGAAGGGGTGGAAAAAGGCTGAATGACTTTGTCAAGAGGTTTCAGAAAAGATGTATACAGAGAAGGGAAGTGCAGATTAGATAACCCGCAATGTCTCTCTTAACTCTCAGGGTCTATGTTCGGACAGTAACTGTGCATGTGTGGGATGAGAGATAATGAGAAGTAGTTTTTCCTATCTGAACTAGCTAATTCTTGATCATTAATAAAGTATTTGCCCTGTATTAGCTGGGAATCTTAGAGGAAGAGTCAAAGAAGCATTGCATTGGTATATAGGTCATGCATGAATTGCCTGTCCATAAAATCACATCTTCTGTCAGATAGGTATTTGACTAGGTACTGGGAGATTAGCCACATAAAATGAGATATTTAGTGTTTGTGTATGTGTGTGGCGTAGTTTACAACCTTGTAGAAAAGGACATATTAAGAGACAATTTCAAGACAGAACTACACAAAAGATGCCACCAGCAGCAAGGCAGGGACCAGAGATTAATCTGAAAACGTTTCAATTAAAGAAAAAACAAATGATCTTAGTCCATTTCAATCTTGGTCAAACTATTTGAGTGTTCTGTTCAATGGGAATAGCCCTGCCTTTAAAAGCCTGGAAATCATGGGTATTCTGGACTACCCCCTGCCTCCCCCACCCCAATTTCGCAGAGTACGTACTAATCTAGGTGGAGTTCGTGGGTGTGACCTTTCTACTTCTCCCCCTTTCCCCACTTGGAAAAAATTAAAAACTCTGTTTCATGGTTGAGGGGAAAACAGGGTGCTGGCCAAGAAAAGAAAGAGCTGTCACAGCAACTATGCTGAGCTGCTGGCTGTCCAGCTGGCAGTCCAACAAACCACGTCCAAATTCCAGACTGGAAAACAAACCAACTCAAGACATTCTAATGGAAAATTCACAGGGAAGATCCAGACACAGCCATGGTAGGAACAGCTCACCCAGAAAATAAATTCGAGCCAGCACTACAAGGGATCACAAGTCAAGCTGGGCTAAGACTCTGCTGTGTGATATAATCCTAAGTGTTGAGTGTGTGTGTGTGTGTGTGTGTGTGTGTGTGTGTAGAACAGTATGAAAATTGGGAACAAGGGGGGGGAATGACCATGAGCCACTGTGAAACCCCACAAACGGAGGGGCCCTATAAGACTCGTCCTCCCTAAAGCTCATCTCCCCCTGTGGCATGTCTTCTTGCAGGCCCTCTTCCTAATGAACCAAGGGCAGCAACACAGGAAGGTGTAAGCAAGAACAATGAGCACTCACAGGGTTTGGAGTCAGAACTGTCTGGCTTAAATCTAGATCTGCCTACTTTTAGTAGAAAGATCCCAGGCAAGAAGTCATTTAACCCTTAAAAGTCTTCATTTCCACACCAGTGAAATGGGATGATTAGTATTTCCCTAAAATAGTTGGGAGTGACAGAAAGAATTTATACAAACAGTAACAGAACTCTGCCCTTCGCACACAGCAGGTGTGATAAACACACCTAATGAAGTTACGACTTCATTATTAACCGGCACTGTGATTTAACAACTATCTGGTAAGGACATTACCTTGACGTGGGCCAGCCCTGCTTTATGACTCCTGTATAAATCTGCCTATAAACTTTTGTGTCCTGAGACATTAGCTTCTTTAAAAGCTAGCAAAAAATGCCATTTTAAAGATGCTCTCTAGTCATTTGGGTCTAAAATTACACATTTGCAAATGAATTATAGCAGGTAAAGGTAGGAAAGGTGACCAGCAGTGCCCAATGGGGTTTGCTAAGCCATGCTAATCATACTGTATTTGTATTTATTTGTAGTTAGAAAAGTTTGTATTTATCCAGAATGGAAGACTATCCATAGTGATTTTAAAACACATTACCTTACTTGGTTTTACACAATTCTCTCTTGAGCCATGTTTATATAACGCAAATGAAATCTCCAAGATCCAAAGGACTCAGAATTCACCAAAAAACTGACCTATGATAAAAAAAACTCAGATCTGAAGCTCCAAAGCATAATCCAGATCTTAGATGTTGCTACACAGAGAGTTTAAAAACAAACAAACAAACAAACAACAACTCACTCTAAAAAGACCAAAGCAGTTCTGCTTGGGGTTTGGAGCATGGAAAGGAGGTGTCAACAAAATTGAAGAGGATGTCCTCAGGAAAATGCTCAGGGATTCAAAATTCATTTCTTTAAACGAGTAAATTAAACTTGAGCATGAGAAGAAACTTCCCACATTTAACCTTTACAACCTTTACAGTTTCACTGCTTGGGTGGTTGGGAGTAATTATACTTTCAGAAAATGCCCCAAACAGCTCCAGGAACCAAGATATGGTAAGTAGTATACTTTTAAGTAGAAGATTCTAGGGGGCAGGGTGGGGTGAAAGGGTCAGCTACATCTGTGAGGAGACTCAATCTTACAACGTGCTGAGCCCTAAACACAACTACAGCATAATATTCTCTATTAGAGAGAAAACTAGGGAAGAACACTTCGTATTTGTCTCCAACACTTCCTGGGAAGTAAAGTCTGAGAGCCGAAAATCAGCAGGAAACCCCTGGAGATAAAGGATTTGGACAGTTGTCTTTAAGTTTAATATAAAGGCAGGACATCCACAGCTAAACTGTTTCTATAAGATCAGTCACTGAAGACTCAGTCATTTTAAACCAGGTCAGTAAAACTTGTGAAGGTAAACAGAGGTATTGCTCAGTCAAGTCAACTCAAGGGCCCAGGGTACACATTACCACCAGGCACAGAGCCTGAGTGGTATGCACCATGTCATTCAGGCAATACCCCCTAGTGAGGAGAGTTAGTGATGCAAGACAATGGAGTGCACAGACATTAGGGAACTTTCTTTATATCACTGAAAATTAGTGGCTACACCTGGGTAAAAAGTTAGGCATCTTTATTACCCATAAGTCATATGCTGTGTCATTAAGAAGCCATGTCTGAGCAGCTGACCCTCCCCTGTTGCTACTAATACCTCATGGATGCTTCAGGAAAGGCTCAATTGCTGATGATACTTCCAAAGTTTCTGGTTCTCAATCATACTGTGCAGTGGAATTGCCAAAAGAGCTTTCAAAGATTCTGAGGCCCAGCTCACACCTCAGACCCAGTGAAATCAGTCTCTGGGAGCAGGACCCAGGCAGCAGATTTCTAAAGCTCCTCAGATAATTTCAATGTGCAGCCAAAATTGAGGGCCACAGGTTTACTTCTTATTAATAAATATTTATAGTTTTACCGGACTGGAGAAACCATGATCATACGCATGTGCACAGCATAAATGCCTTCACAGAAGTGGTAAGTCAGAAAGCCACAGGTGATGACTCACTACTAAGATGAAATTTAGGTAATTATATAACTCTACTCATTCTCAGTTGAGACAAAATGCCTACAAGCCCAAATCACATATACTCCTCTTCTGACTTACTGCATGGCCCGGGAAGGAAGGACACATCTCCGAAAAACAGTCTGTAATTAGAAGGGGGCTACAGTGCAAAAATAGATACTTTAAAAGCAGTTCTTCAAACAACTGGAAGCTGGAAGATCCCTACTTACCTGGGCTTTGTGCAGCAGCCAAAAGAGACGTTGCATCAGGGCATGGCTTTATCGTACACCAGCTTTCTCGGTTTATCTGAAGGAAAAAAAGAAGAGATTGACTTTCAGACAGTGAAGTAATGTGTGATGATTTTATAGCTGCTGCAACTGCATCTATTAGCAACATTCCTACCTTTTTCTTTAATACGTTATTGTAAAGCAAGTAAAATTATGACAACAAAAAAATCCTTTTCACTATATAATCAAGGCACACTACATTCAATTAAGGCTCCAATAAAAGCAACAGAAAAAAATAAAGAGGAAGACCTGGTGCAAGCCAAAGGTGAAATTAAAAAAAAAAAATGCCATGCATCAAAGATAAAATACTATTTTATCTCTTTGAAATTAAAAAAAACAAAAACAAAAATAATTTCTATTTATCCCAGAGTTACTATCCGCTGGGGATCAGGTTAAGAATTCCATGGAATAAAAAAAAAAAAAAAGAATTCCATGGAATTAATTATGAATTTAATGCCCACAATAGCTATAGTAAGTCTGTTCTGTATTACCTTTATCCAAAGAATAACTATGCTCAGCAGGGTTGCTGAGGTAGTAAATGACAGGACTGGCAAATGGAAAACAAGTCTATGGGGATCTGAAGCACATTAAGAAGAGAACACTCCCTTAAAATAATTAAGAACAAATTCAGCCTTTACAGCTCTCAGTAAGCTTATTAACATCATAACCATCTGCTTTCATTAAATTTAAAATAATATAATTTTTCAATTTACCATGAGATTTCAACAGTCCTCTCCCCATAATTGATAAAATAGACAGAGAATGAGTAAGGACACACAAAACCTGAAAAATATTACCAACCACTTTGATCCAACCAATACATACGGAGCAATTCACCCAACAATAGCAGAATAAACATTCTTTTTGAGTACACACGGACCATTCACCAAGACACACCATATTCTGTGGCATAAAAGAAGTCTCATATTTGAGGATTAAAATCTTATTACATACACACTCTGACCACAATGATATCAAAATGAGAAACCGAAATAAGAAGTTACCTGGAAAAACCGCAAAGATTTAAAAAAACAAAACAAAACAAAACAATACAATACACAAAAACTTATTAAAAAATCCATGAATCAAAGAAGAAACCTTCAGGAATCATTGTAGTTAAGTTAAATATCAGAAAAATATCTCAAACTCAAAAATTCAAACATCACATGTAAAAATTTGTGAGACAAGGCTAAAACAATGTTTAGAGCAAAATTTATAACATTAAATGCCTATATAAAAAAAGAAAGGTCTCAAACCAATAATCTAAGCTTCTACCTTAAGAAACTAGAAACGAGGACAGACGATCTCGAGGCAAATAGGATAAAGAAAACAAAGAATAGATATCAATGAAATAGAAAACAGAAAAATAAAATCAATGAACCCAAAAAGCTGGTTCCCTGAAGAGATAGATCAATGAATGGTATCAGTAAAATTCTAGCTAGACTGACCAAGAACGAAAGTTAAAAATTACCAGTATCAGGAATTAAGACAGATCCTACAGACACTGGAAGGATAACAAAGGGATACTGTGAACATTACTGTAACAGATTCAACAAGTTGGAATAAATGGAAACATTTCATGGAAAACACAAACTACCAAAATTTGCTCAAGAAGATAAAGAAAATCTGAATACCCTTATTCTATCAAAGACACTGAATTAAAAACTTTCCTATAAGGAAATCTCCAGGCCCAAAAGGCTTTAGTGGTGAACGCCATCAATCATTTAAAGAAATAATACCAATTCTACACAAATTCTTGCACAAAATAGAAGAGGACGGAACAACATACAGCTCATTTTTTATGAGTCCAGCATCACCTTGACACCAAAACTAGACAATTGTAAGAAAACTATAAATCAATAACCCTCAGGAACTGAGATGTGAAATCCTAAACAAAAACTAAGATATGGAATCCAGCCAGCAACACAGAAAAAAGATCAAGTTGTCATGACCAAGTTCATCCCAGGAATGTTGAACAAAATCAATCTATTAACAGACCAAAAACTCCACAAATTAATAATTATCAAGGAATATAGGAAACTGTCTGGCAAAATTCAATATCTATTCATGATAAAACTCCTAGAACATTGGAAACAGAAAGGAAATTCCTCAGCCTGAATAAAGGGTATCTATTTAAAACAAAAACACCTACAAGTTAACATCACATTTAATGGCTAGAGACTAAATGCTTTTGCTCTGAGATCAAGAACAAGGCAAGAATGTCCATTCTCCACACTTTTATTCAATACTGTATGAGTTTCTAGCCAATATAGTAAAGCAGAAAAAGAAATAAAACTGCACAGGTTTGGAAAGGAAGCAGTAAAACTTTATTCATAGACATGAGCATGATTGCCTATGTAGAAAATCTTAAGGAATCTACAAAAATACTGCTAGAATAAGTCAGTTTAGCAAAGTTGCAAGATACATATACATAAAAAAACACTAGTTCTGTGTAGTAGCAGTGAATAATTTTTAAAAATTAAAAATAAAAGTAATGCCTTTTACAAAAGCATTAATTTAAAATAATTGAGAAAGCATGACAAGACTTGTACTCTAAAAACTAAAAAACATGATGAGGAAAATTAAAGCACGCTTAAATACACAGAGACATTATGTTTATACATCAGAAAATTCAGTCCTGTTAAGTTGTGAATTCTCCCCAATCACTACTTGATTCTAAGATTTACTATAAAAGGTACAATCAACAAGCCAGTGTGGTACTGGTATAAAGACAGACATACAGATCAGTGGAACAAGAGAGAATCCACAGACCTTCACAGATATGGCCTACTGATATCTTACAAAAAAGCCTAGTGGTATTCCACTGCTTCTCCCTCTCCTCTCCACTCATGCTCTCTCTCACTATCTCTGTCTTTCTCTCTGTCTCTGTCTTTTTCCAATAAGATAAACAAATCTTTAAAAAGGCAGGGGCACCTGGGTGGTTCAGTCAGTTAAGCCTTTGGCTCAGATCATGATCTCAGGGTCCTGGGATCAAGCCCCACGTGGGATTCCCTGCTCAGCAGGAAGCCTGCTTCTCCTCTCTGCTCATGCTCTCTCACACTACCTCTTTCTCTCTCTCCAATAAAATAAATGAATGAAAGAAAGAAATAAAGAAAAAAAGAAAGAAAGAAAGAGAAAAAAAGAAAAAAAAGAAAAAAGAAAAAAGAAAAAAAAAGATGCCAAGTGGTATTCTCACAAGGAAAAGAACAGTCTTTTGAACAAATAATCCTGCAACACCTGGATGTCCACAGGCAAACAAAAAACAAGTCTCCCTCAAATCTTATATCGATTATAAAAATCAACTAAAAATATACCTAAATATTAAAGTTAAAACTACAAAACTTCTAGAAGAAAACACAGGGGAATATTTTTTGTATTCCTGGGTCAGGCAAAGATTTCTCTGCACACGTAAAAATTCTGATAAAACTATGTCAAAATTAAAGTCTTTTTCTCTTCAAAGGCACTATTAGGAAAATGAAAAGGCAAACCACAGACTGGGAGAAATTATTTACAGAGTATTTATCTGTTAAAGGACTGGCAATATAAATTATATTAAAATACACTTAGGAATCTACATTATTAAAATATATAAGTATTAAAATATAACAAAAAAACCTCTTACAATGTCATAAGACAACACTTTTAAAATGGGCAAAAAGCCTTGAGAAATATTTCATCAAAGAATATATATGACTATCAAAGAACAGGCACCCAACATCATTAGTCATCAGAAAAGAGCAAACTGGAACCACAAAGAGGTAATGGTCCACATCTATTAGAATGGTTAAAATTAAAGACTGAAAATACCAAGTGTTGACAAAGATGTGGAGCAACTGAACACAGATACACTGCTGAAGAATATACAGCCACTTTAGTAAACAGGTTAGCAATTTCTTATAATGTCAAACAGACACTTACATACAACACAACAATCTCACTGATGGGTATTTACCTAAGAAAACCATATCTTCAACAAAGAATTTTACTGAAATTTTCACAGGGCTTAACTCATAAGAGCCCCGAACTAGAAACAATCCGATTTGCTGTCAATAGGTAAATGGATAAACAAAGAGTGGTACATTCATAAAATGCAACAGACTCACAGTAAGAAGGAATGAACTACTGATACATACACATGGATAAGCCTCAAGATCATGATGTTAAGATAAAAGAAAAAAAGCCAAACAAAAAACATTACCTAGTGTACAGTTCCATTTACACAGTATTCTAGAAAAGGCAAAAAGTAGTGTGAGGAGACATATTAGTGATTAGACTGGAGGAACAGAATGATTGCAAGGAGACAGGAGGGAACTTTGGGGATGATGGCAATATTCCTACCATGACTGCAGAAGTTATTATGCAGTTTAAACATTTGTCAAACTCATCAACTTAAACTGGTTTTTTATTTTACTGTATATAAATTATATTCCGATAGACTTGAAAAAAATCCCCTAAGTGTAATATGTATTTTTAGTTATAACTCCCTAGCACCCAACATTATAATTCTTTAGTTTCATGAACATTGTAAGAAACTTTGCAAAAAAAAATTTTTTTTTTGCAAAAATTCTTTATCATAGAATATTTTTCATTGTCTTTTCAATTCCATGGCCAATGAGTAAACTGAACATTCTTGGCTTTCAATATATAAGAGACTGACTGACTATAGTTTTCATGTCATTTTAGGCATTTGCATGGTATAAAAAGTTAAAACAATCTGCAAAATATATAACATATAAATAATACTGTGAATATATTAATATTGAAAGAATGAAATTAAGTCTCTTTTTTAAAAAAGATTTGAGAGGAGCAAACATGAGCGGGAGGAGGGGCAAAGGGAGAGGGAGAATGTCAAGCAGCCTTCCCACTGAGCCTGGAGCCTGACGTAACACTCAAACCTGAAATTGTGACTTAAGCCAAAGCCTTGGAAGTTTAACCGAATGACCTACCCAGGTGTCCCTAAATCAAATCTCTAACTGAATACATTAATTTCTGAGTAATAGTGGTGAGAACATGTTAATGCTGGAAGAATATTCTTCAGGGTGTCTTCTATCTCTCCATGTCTTATGAGCAAAGGCACTGACTGTCCTGTTCTAAACTATCTTTTCAAAAAACGTCTGTGTATCAAACAGCCTTGGGAGATAGATTGTTTCTTTCTGAAGCAAAGGGTAGGTTTGTTTACTGTCCACATAATAAAGATAATGTCCCAGTCAAGGGCAAAGATCAGGCAGGCTCACTGCCCATTATAAAAACTGAGGTTTCCTAAGGGTAGGGTTTCTCAGTAGTGACACGGCACCCACCTGGGCTCCTCTGTGCTGCCCTTGGGGAACTTGGGAACAGAAGGAATCAACAAGGAAGCCATCTTCTTGGTGCTTTTCATGCAATGAGTAATCAATTCATCTGTCTCTGGATCCAGGAGCCCTGTGACTTCAGCCTAGCACCCATGAAACTGTCAGGCTAAGTTGGGAGCCCACAAGTTGGGTAAAATCTCAGACCTATCACGATTTTGAGAATAAGTATATTGAATAGTATTAAAACATTTCAACACAGTGGCAGGCAAAAGTCTCTTGAAAGGATTGCATCTATGTAGTGAAAAACCTTAATCTGATTCAGTTTTTCACTGAATGATTATGCTTGAGTGAACATAAAAGAATATCTATTTTAACTTTTCTGTTTTCCCAAACTTTTCTTTACAAATTACTTCTTGGTTTTTAAAATTTATTTTTGCAAATCTTCTATTTTGTAGTATCTTTAGGTTGACAGGGAAGTTACAAAGACCACATAGAGTTCTGATAGAGCCCTCCCTCACCAGTGACTCCAATGTGAATTATCTTACATAACCCTGGTACATGTGTCAATAGCAAGAAATTGATATCAGTACATTACTACTCACTAAATTCTAAACTTGATTTGGATTTCATTTCTCTTTTCATTAAAGTTCTTTTCTGTTCCAGGATGAAAACCAGGATACCACAGTGTACTGAGTGAGTATGTGCGTGTGTGTGTGTGTAATTTGGCATTTTAACATCTTTAGTGAAGAGTAACTCATACATTCTAAACTCACCCACCTAAATGTATGATTCAATGGTTTAGGATATATGCAGAGCCGTGTAACCATTACCAATGTCTAAGTTGAGAACATTTCATCATGCCAAGAAGATACTGTATCCCCTAGAATCCATACCCTACCCTGACTTCCATTTTCCACTTCTGGGCAATCATGAATCCATTCTCTGTCTCTGTGGATTTGGCTACTCCAGACACTTCATATACATTATGTGGTCTTTGCTGACTGGCTTCTTTCACTTAGCAAAGTGATTTCAAGGTTTTCCCAGGTCAGAGCATGCATTAGTATTTCATTCCATTTACTACCAAATAATCTTTCACTGTGTAGGGATATCCACACTTTACTCTTCAATTGATGGACATTTGGGCTGTTTTCACTTCTGAGCGGCTTGGAATAATGCGGCTATGAAAATCCATACACCAATTTTTATTTGGGTGTGTTTTCATTTTTCCTGGGTTTATATCTAGGAGTGAAACTGCTGAGTCATGTGATACCTTCATGTTGAACATTCTGAGGAATTGCCAGACTTTTCCAAAGTGGCTGCACCATTTGACATCTCCATCAGTAATATATGGGTGTTTTATCTTTCCCCATCTGTGCCAAGACTAGTTATTGTTCTTGTCTGTAGCCATGCTAGGAGGTGTGAAGTGGTATCTCATGAGAGTTTATTATTTTTTAAAAGGAAAATATGTTTTATAATCTGTTGGTTACTTTCTAGGAAGACAATATTAATCTGTAATGCTCATCACCCTCAGGTTTGTCGCCTTATTTAAAAAAGTATTAAATAAGGATTATATCAAATCATTATATGAAGCCTTAAAAGCAGAAGTAGTAAAGTGTCCTGAAAGGATTCACAGTTTATGTGAGACAGATGTGAAAGTGCCTTGCACACAGCAGGCATTAAAATGTCTGCTGCGTGGGACAATATGTGCCATAATTAATAGAAAGGAGAAAGAGTGGAACACCCATAAGGAGTAACCGTGCTTTAAATGCTGCATGCATTTCTGGCCAGGTCACAAATGACACACAGAGACACGGGGCCAGAGTTAACGACTCTCTTCTTCCGTTCCATGCAAGGCATTGCACAATATATCGAGTGGGAAAGTCAGAGACTGCCACACCCTTGTAGAAGCAGAAGAATTCAGAGAGCTTAGTTTCCCAGAAGTTAAGGAAGCAGAGGGCTGAAATGAGAAGGTAGGTCCACAATGCCAACCACTGCAGAGAGATCAAACAGATTTTTAAAAAAGTTAGAAGTTACTAGACAGGGCAACTGTGCATTTTCTCATGACTTTAAAAAGAGCAGGCTTTTTAACAGGACAGGTAAGATCAGAATTAAAACTGTAAAACATCTCTTGATATCTCTAGATTCACAGTACTTTACAGTTTGGGTAATACTAGCAGCTAGACTGGACCTCTCTCCTGCCCCAGGAGGAGGCGTGATGCCATTTCAGAGAGGAGGCCATACACATTGTGAGGCTAGATTTGGGGATAGTATCCTTGCATGTGAACTGTATCGTATTGGTAACTGTGTCTACTCCAAAGACTGAGCTTCTTGAGAACAGAAGCACATCTTTATTCCATGGGTCTCCTGATGAAGTAGTAAGCATGGGGTTCATCGTGGATGCTTAATGAATAATCTTTGATTTCCTTATCCTCAGTAATTTTACAGAGAATGAAAAGTTAGGAGAGCCTTTAGAATGATCACTCTGCCTTCCTTTACCAGGTTCATAAACAAAGCAGCGGTCAGTGGAGGCGAAGTAATCCTCGAACAAATCACAGTATGCTGAAGCAGTAGGGCTTTGACTTCGCTTCTAATCAATCTAGCTTCTTTCCCCATCCCCACATGGGCCTCTCCTTACTTTTTTGTCTTGGAATTCAATAACTGCTTAAACAAGTTTTAATAACAATACTAAACTAAAAAAATCTGGCAAAGTGCATTTCGGATCTCTGGAGAAGATTAGCTGGAAAATAGAATCACTGTTTATTTTAGACCAAAATATTTAGAAAATAAATTATCAAAATGAAACAAATATATGGAACCGTGGGCACGAATTTCTGAATATCAGAATGCCATAACTGAGAGAAATGTTCTGTTTGTTTCAGATTCCTCTGTCTAGACGGCCGTTTCAGTGGCTGACAGGTAACTAACAGTGATGTGCTGAGGAGGCTCATGGCTGCTGCGGACACTAGACACTTCAGTACATCTAGGCTCGAGGCAGTTTCAGCCAGTTCCCTCTTTGAATTAAGACTAGTTTACAAACATTTAAAAGTAAAATCTATAGGGGCACCTGGGTGGCTCAGTGGTTGAGCGTCTGCCTTTGGCTCAGGTCGTGATCCCGGGGTCCTGGGATCAAGCCCCATATCAGGCTCCCTGCTGGGAGCCTGCTTCTCCCTCTGCCTGTGTCTCTGCCTCTTTCTCTGTATCCCTCATCAATAATTAAGTAATATTTTTTAATTAAAAAAAGTATAATCTATATTGAAAAATGATAACGTTTTGAGTACATCAAGACTTTTTCACCACGGAAGGATGGGGAAATCTAGCATAAGAAGGCCTCCTAAAGCTCTCTTGCAGTCAGCAGCACACAGATCCATTCATACAGCTTGCTGGTAGGTGTTCTGGGGGCACCTACCTTAGGCAAGAAGCAGTATTAAGGTGCAGCAACAAAGAGCAGAATAAGATGGGGTACTGACTACAGTTTACATGGTAGGTCTCACAGTTCAAATGTGTTAGGCACCTTTTTTAACTGGAAATACCATGGGTTATTTGCCTCCATACCCAAGGATGACAGATGTATATAACCCTATGAAATGACTCTAACTGTGGACCACAGGTCAGGAAACACTGATTAGTCACTGAAATACAATAGGTATACAAATACCAGAAACCCAGAGAGATAAGGAAGCTCCTAGAACTTAAACAAAGATAATTTCTGGTTCAGATAGGTGAGAAAAGCTTATTAGCAAAGGTGGTGGTATATGTGGTGGGCCTTTCATTGCGGCAGTATGCTCCAGAGAGAGGGGAGAAGAGACAAGGAATTCCAGCCATGTGAAACAAAGGATGAGCCATCAGTTTGGACACTTCAGAGTTGGAGTTCATAAACTTTAGTGGTGCGGACTCCTTCCAAGAATCTGAGGGAAGCCATGTTTCTTACCAGAAACATGCATGTGTGTTTCTAGTCAGTGGTTCTGGAGCATATCCTGAGAACCCAGATAAGAGACCTTTTCCTTAGATGTTTCTGAGGAGCACAAAAAAAAAAAAAAAAAAACCCAAAGGTGCCCAGGAAGAACAAGGGGTACGGCTACAGTGAATCTAGGCTTTACTCCCAAACAAGGGTGGACACTTCCCCTAATTACATAAGCAAGGGAGTGAGAGACATATTATGGCAGGAACATAACTCTAGAAGAAGTGTATCAATAAAATGGGGTAGTTGGGAGGAAGGAAGCATGGGACATCATGACACAGAGTCCAGAGGAGGAGCCTGAAACTGGACTAGGCTAGCAGCAGCATGTGGCTGGACCAGAATGGCATCCTCTGGAGACAGAAGCAGCAGCAAATCAGTAAGCTAGCACAAAGGGCGGAATCCACAGAAATAAGCAAAAGAAATCAAAATTCACCATTTAATAAACAGGAAACCCAATGGAGAAGAATATAATGATGCACTCAATTTGACTATGCTGAGTCCGAGGTATTCAGATATCTTTCAAATAGTGAAACATGAAGCAGCCTGGAAAGCTTCTACTTCTAGCCTCTTACAGACATAACCAGCACAAAAGTGAGTATTAGGGAAATGTACGTAAGTCAAAATCACAGTGAGGATGCTGCATCATGCCTATTAGGGTGGCTACAATCGACTCCCCATCTCCAAAAAACCACCGAGGAAATGACATGTGTTGGTGAGGGCACAGAGAAATTGGAACCTCATGCTCCACTGGTGGGAATGTCAAATGCAGCAGTCACTGTGGAACTGTATGCTGGTTATTCCAAAACCGACACGGAGAAGTGCCATATGATCCAGCAATCCCACTTCTCGGTACATGCTGAGAAGAACCAAAAGCTGGGACATACACCGATATTTGTACCAACTTCAATAGTAGCACTGCTCACATACAAAAAGGGGGGAAACACCTCAAATGTCCATCAAGAGATGAACGGATAAATAAAATGTGGTATGTACATAGAATGGAATACAATTCAGCCTTTAAAAGGAAGGGAACTCTGACACATGCCATGACATGGATGACCCTGCAGACATGAGGCTAAGTGAAATAAGCCAGTCAGCAGAGTACAAATATTCTATGATTCCATGTATGTGAGCCAACTGGAGGAGTCAAACTCACACAAAAAATAGAACAGTGGTTTCCAGGGACTAGGAGGAGGAAGAGAGAAAGTAGTATTATTGTTTAATGGGTAGAGTGTCTCAGTTTGCAAAGATGAAAAAGTTCTGGAGATGGAGGGCAGTGACAGTTGCACAACAATGTGAATATACTAAAATGCCACTTGAATTTTATACCTAAATGTGGTAAATTTTGTGTTATGTATGTATTCCCACAAAAAAAAAGAAAAAGAAAAAGAAAAAGAGAAAAAGAGTGTGGCAATTAGAGATAGGCAAGCTTGTTTCGACAAAAGTGGTCAAGTGGCCCACATAGTCAGAGGCAGAGCTGGAATTGTGGGCCAGATGCTACCAATCATGGTCAATGCCATTAACCAGAGGGCAGACTCCATGTGCACCGAGTGTGGAAAAAATGTCAAAACATGTATCAGCATTTTCCACCACATCCTGTATACACTGACAGCACCACCAAGCATATTGTCTTCTTGTGTGAACATATTGTTCTTACTATATAAGTAAACAGCTTAAGAGATATAAACTGGATTACAAAACATCTCCCCCAACCTTCTGCTGTTTCAGAATCTGATGTCACAGATAAATCTGCCCTAACTCTCCATCTATTCTTCAACAACCGTTTCTTTCTTACACCGAGACCATTTAAAGACCACACTATGTGGCTATCTTTGAAACATTTTCAGAGTGCTTCTTACAGGCCAGATACAAGGCCAAGCCCTTAGTACAAACATAGTAACACACCTTTTTGCCCACCCATTAGTCTCTTTTCTAAAAGGTGACCTCTAAGACAGATTTTTCCATAAACAGATGATAAGCTGGTTCTCTGTACTAGCAACACGCTTTTTAAGCAGCTCTGAGATTAGGCCTGGCAAGATTCTGATTGTTAGCAGAGTCAGAAAACAGAAAGGGAAGAAACAAGTGTTGAGATGCTAATAATTTGAGTTTTTTTTTTTTAATTTTTATTTATTTATGATAGTCATAGAGAGAGAGAGAGAGAGGCAGAGACACAGGCGGAGGGAGAAGCAGGCTCCATGCACCGGGAGCCTGATGTGGGATTCGATCCCGGGTCTCCAGGATCGCGCCCTGGGCCAAAGGCAGGCGCCAAACCGCTGCGCCACCCAGGGATCCCAATAATTTGAGTTTAAGAGAAGAATGAAGATGATTATGAGCCCCTCTCCAGATTTTGCCCTATGGAATCTTTGCACTAGTACGAGCAAGACACAGGACTGGCAACTGACTGAATGGGTAGGATAAGGAAGAGTTCAAGACAATGCAGAAATTTTGTTTAGCAAGCAGCTAGAAGTGAAGAAGACCAACACTCTGCCATTATATATCCACATTTGTAGAGGAAGAAGTTACCAAAAACCTTTCTGACTCTGCCCCCATTTATGACTCTTTAGCTAAAAACCACATTTAGTCCTTTGTCCATACTATCTCCATTATACCTAGATCATGGACACAACAGGGATTCAGCATCCAAAGTTCAGATGAGCTACGGTGCACACGGGACACAGGACAATGGAAGCTCCAAAGAAACATCAGGTCATTCCGGTCATTTTTCATTCTTGCTGTGAAGCCTGGGACTCCTTGTGAGCATCTAAACTGCACCCATGTTGGGTTCCCATCAGTCTGAAAATAGAGCTGTACATATTTCCAGCAGAGAGAGAACTGCCTTTTGTTTTGGGCAATGTTTCTTCTACTGTTTATATCTGAACATCCTAATAATACAAGCCCATGGTTACACCCAGCCTTCCCAGCCATTGCTCATATTTACTTCCTCTGCAACTGTCTCAGGAGATCCAGCCGGAGTTATCAAGCTGAATAAAAGGAAGCAAAAACCCACCATCCGGACATGGAAGCCAACACATGAGTCAAAATCTTTTCGGGGAATCAGACTACAACTGAGCAGACATGCTCGGCTGTCCTCAGTCCTTAGCCTCCTTACATCTTTTGTTTGATGCAATGCGGAATTGTCTTAGAGCAAGCAAATTTATGAAGGATATGTATTTCTTGGGAAAATGACCCTAGACTCAAAGACAAATTACTCCTTTGAGCTTTAGCTAATGAGATCATGTGGCCTGCCTAAACATCATGGATAGGGACAGGTTGTCCTCTATAAATAATTTCATTTAATGGGATCCCTGGGTGGCGCAGTGGTTTAGCGCCTGCCTTTGGCCCAGGGCGCGATCCTGGAGACCCAGGATCGAATCCCACGTCAGGCTCCCGGTGCATGGAGCCGGCTTCTCCCTCTGCCTATGTCTCTGCCTCTCTCTCTCTCTCTCTCTGTGTGACTATCATAAAAAAATAATAATAATAATAATTTCATTTAATGCACCCATAACGTGGTTGCAAATATCATAAGCATTCACCTGACACTCTTAATTACTAGCTACAAAGTATGCTCTCAATAAACCATCAATAACAAGAAGAATCCTATTATTATTCGTAGGCAAAATGTTTTTCTAGGTACCCAAAGTTATAAAATTAGTAAAAGAGAAATGGCTCTTGGGACTAAAATCAGTTTACATTAGCAGTCAATTCTAGATACTGATGCCCTTCTTTTTGGTCTAGTTGTGCAATAAGTTTCAGATATGTAGTGTCCTCTGGTGTTAACACTGGTCTCAGGAAAACTCATCACGAGTTTAGCTACTGAACTACGTTAGGTGACAACTTCTATTGTTTACCAACCTGTGAGTTCCCTACTAGCTTTTTGAAGGATGTTGACAAAAGTGGGCCTGTTTGTACCAAAGGGTTCCTGCTAACAATAAAATTCTTCCATATCCCTTTTTGAGCATGTGATTCAGAGTTACCAACCATTTGTTGCAGGAGCAAGAAGTTATACAGGCATAGAGAGGGAGTAGTCAGGAGAACGTCATATGCTAAGGAAGAGCAATATGTATGTGTATACTGGGCTGGGGGCTAGAGGGGTAAGTGACCAAGGGATTGTTAACTTATGCCTTATTATTTAGCGAAGAATTCAAAAAGGAGGTAAGATTTCAGGGATGCTAGAGGTTGATGATGGGGATCAGCACGAGCCGATCTAAGGACAGAGACCAACAACGTATGTAGCTTCAGGAAAAACTTAAGGGAAGGCCTTGATGCAGAAGAGCTACCATGAAAGGGACTGTACAGAACTGACGAAGGGAACAGATCGGAATGCAGCATAAGCCAAATAAAGCACAGGTACATAATCTAGGATGAGAATTGTGAAGCTAATCTGCAGTGAATTACTAGGATGCCAATGGGAAGACCTGGAGTCGTAAATGTGGAATTCCATAGTGGCAGGCCCACAATCTTAATTTTGTGTTTATTGTTATACTCTATCTCCGTGCTCATACATCAACCTTTTAGTACAGCGTATGTAGCATGAGGTGTAGGAATCCTTACTTAGAAATCTTGATCAATTCATTCAATTAACAAAACTTTTTGAGCATTTAATACAAATCAGGAACATCGTTTTCAGTGTTTAGATATAGCAAACAGATGAAAAAAATTACAAGCTCATTTGTATAAAAGAGCAGACTTCCACAGATTAAAAAAGTGGAGTGAGAACATACACATGATCACTTGAGAACTGAAGTGGCATATACACCCAAACATTATTATTTTTTTTAAACACTAAAGGTACCAAAGTTCAAAAGGAAAGATAACTGGCGAATACTTCTGAATTATTTAAAAAAAAAGCATTGTGGAAAAAAAATCTGCAAAAAATTGTGCAAAAGGAATTAATTTGTATGAGGCCATGAGTCTGCCCTAAGTGTTACAGAAAGAAATCCTGTACTGGGAAAGAAGTGATAGAGGTAGGTTCTAAGATTATTTCCAACAGGAAAGTTGGAATCTAAGAGTGCCTAGGTAGTTTAGCTGGTTCATCTCAGCTCAAGTCTTGATCTCAGGGCCATGAGTTCAAGCCCCACATTGGAACCTACTTAAAAAAACAAACAAAAAACCCCTCCAAAAATCCAAAGTCTTAGAAAAGAAACACGTATGTATTTACAAATGAAAACTGATTCACATATTCATGTAACAAAAGGCACTGTTGACTTGAAGAGGAGGTCTAGGATAGCAAGAAAAAAGCATGAGCTCTGAAAAAAATCAGATCTGGGTTTGCATCCTAGGACCTATTACACATGAGCTCTGAGACCTTTGGAAAATTATGGGCTATCCCTATCTATTTTTCCACATGTAAAATGAGACAAACTAGGAATGTAAAAATGAAATGCTTGGATCTCATATCCATCCACTTTTTCCCACTTCAGACCACAAAACCAAGTTACCATGCCTTGGGCTGCCATAATGGCAGCCTACCTCATCCACACACAGCCAGAAGATCTCTTCAAAACACTATTTGAGAAGTAATATATCCAAACAAAGCCAACTTCTCATGGCTGTCAAGGCCCTGCTTTTCTAAGTCCCATTATGACTCTTTCGATACTGCTCCTCTGCTAGGCCAGTGTGTCCCTGTCATAGTGGCCCTTCCACTGCTTCCCTGAGTACCTCGGGCCTCTGCATTTCCCTGTTCATTCTCTCTGGAACACTTTCCCTTGGGCTAGCTGGCATCTTTCTATCCTCTGGGGATCAGTTTTTTAAATGTTGGCACCTCAGAAACACCTTTTTATCTAAAACAGGCCTTCTGATTATTTTCTATATAGCTCACTGCTCATGCCTGTCAAATTGTTTATAGTAATGCATACTTTTTCATTTCTCTCTTTAATTGCTCATCTTTGAGCAAGAAGAGGATTTTAAAGAACTGTGTACCCCTTCGACTTAGCGCTGTCACTGGCATCAAATAGGTCATTAATACTTTTTTTTTTTTTTTTAAATTTCATTTCCTCACGAGAGACAGACACACAGAGAGAGGCAGAGACACAGGCAGAGGGAGAAGCAGGCTCCTCACAAGGAGCACGAAGTGGGACTCAATTCCAGGACCAGGATCATGCCCTGAGCCAAAGGCAGATGAGTTCAACCACTGAGCCACTCAGGTGTCCTATTAAATGTGTGTCTCTCAATGATGTAACCTCCTCTGCCTCCAAAGGGGGGGGGGGGGGGGGACGGGACATGAAACTTAGCTATCTTACTTCAAACACTATTTTCAGGACTCCTAATGTTTACTTGTCAACAATGCCTATTTTCTGAGAAGTGAAGTTTTCTCTACTGAAACTCTTATTATACAGTTGGCAGCACAGTATAAAATATTAAAAGAATACAAATTCACTTAAAAAAACTTAATTTTAGGCAGTCCAGGTGGCTCAGCGGTTTAGTGCCGCCTTCAGCCCAGGGCCTGATCTTGGAGACCCAGGATCGTGTCCTGTGTTGGGCTCCCTGCATGGAGTCTGCTTCTCCCTCTGCCTGTGTCTCTGCCTGTCTCTCATGAATAAATAAATAAAATCTTAAAAAAAAAAAAAACCTTAATTTTGTCCTTTATTAGCTGTGTCCTCGTTAAAAAAAAAAAAATCACATCTTTGTCAGTCAAGTACTTCATACTCCTCACCATGGCTCAAGAGATCTAGAGAAGCCTGACGCTCTTCATATGAACATGGAGGGGAGGGGGGGCAGGTGGTGAGCCGCTGCCTGAGCAATAAGTCTCAAATGAAATGATGTACATGGAAGTGTTTTGTTAAAACTGTAAAACAGCATTTCTGAGCCCAATAAGCCCATGCTGATCTGGCTCCACTCATAAAGGTTTTCATGCCCAGCTAGATGGAAGAGTACTACCCATATTAGCATTATTTTAAATGTCTGATATTCCCTGTGATGCCCTGACTAGGATGTTCTTTACTTCCTCCCGCTTTTCCCCCCAGACAGGTAAAATCATCAAAAGTCAAGCATATAAAAGTCCTAAAAACTAGGCTCTTCTAAATATATGAGGACATAAATTTTAAAACACCACTGTGCTTTCATAGAAGTAATCCTATTTCAGAGAAACTAAAATTAATAACATCTTGGAACAAATTCAAAATGCCAAGTTCCCAAACTGCTCTCAGTCTAGGCCTAGCAAGTCAGACAAGTACCTGACAGAAATTAGGAGGGATAGTGACACCACTCTACCACAAATCACGACTCCTACCTGGCTTCTTATCCAAGGTGGTATTTCACTGGTTTCTGTGTCTGGCCTTCTAGACCTGTTTCTTGGCCTCGATGGACCAATAAAAAAATTAGAAAGTCTCAAGTAATCAACTGAATTGATAAACTGATAACACAGTTCCAAAATTTCTTTACCAGGGCAATACATTACCACTCTGCCTACACCCTGCTAGCTCTATACTCTCACAAGTTCAGGTATGGAGGTTCTCTTGGGAACTGTGAAGCACTTGGCTGGCTTCTAATTTCCCCTGCCTTTGCCAGAAAACTGCTAAATTTCCAAAAAGTGCTAATTGAGCCGTCCAACATTCCCAGACTTCCATCTTATGGCTTACTAATTTTAGATTTCAAGGATGCCTTCTGTGAGCAATTAGCTCTTCAGTCTCCACCCCCATCCTGCTTAGACACCCAACATCACTAATGCCAAGAAAACAAATACAGCCATCAACAGAGCTCATGAAAAGCAGTCAAACCAAAGCAGAAGCACCACTTCGCAACTTTAATAAATAGGTTGGAGACCCTTCCGAAGGGAATAAATGTTGTCCATCTTGCCCCTAAAGAGTTTCAAGAGACAGCAGAAAACAACAGGTAGGAAAGATTCAGACGAAAGACAGAGAAAAGGAGACCAAGAGAAAGTGATATCCAGACAGATGGGGCTGGAGCAGGGGAGGGTGAGGGAATGGGAAGCACAAGACAGAGAGACATCTTGGGAAAGAGCAACTCTGAAGGCAAATTTCTCCCATTGTGATTTTCAAGAGTATGAGTTCTCCTGAGCCTTAGTTAGAATGCATTTTAAAGCAAGCAAAATGACATTTCAAAAGTAAGTATGGCTCACTACTGATTCTTAAGCCCTCCATACTCTGTTCAGGTATTCTTCTAACAACCTTAAAATGACCAATCTCACCCCTCCACCTTCTACTTTTCACACAACTTCTCAGCCTTTCTCCCAGTACAGGGCAGCTAGGGATTCAGTTACTGGATGCAGAGAGATAAAGGAGCTTGAGAGCTTCGGGATTCTGAAGTGTGGCCCTTACCTTCAGCAACACCACATCCACAGTCCTGTCCACCTTGGAGATATCACATAGGCTGTAGCGCCTCTTGTGCCGTTCATACATTTTTGTTCAAATTGCACTCCCCCAAGTCCAGAGTTTAAAATTTCTCACGCTGAGCTGGAGATCTGTGCCTTCTAGACTCCCCTTCTCTATAAAACCCTCAAAGGGTCCAAAATTGATTAAAAAGAAACCGAGTGGAATCCAATTTCTTGAACTGATGACGGAGGACTTTCTGGCAATTTCAGAGCACTAGGATGATAAATTTGTAATTCATAATATAAACAGTAAGTGCCTCCCGATGCTATACTTTATGCAGATCTTGAGTGAAAGAGAAGCACACAGCATTTCCATCACTGGCGACAACTCCAGTAGAAAAATTATTAATGAGCCGGCTAAGCATAATGGCCGACACACGTGGGGGAAAAACCCAAGGCAGGCAATAAAAATCCAGTATGTACTTTGTCAGGAAAAGCAAAAGAGAGAAAAAGGTAAGACAACTCTATTTCAAAGGGATTGCACGAAAACATCCTCATTCTCTCATTAAATTCTGTTCTTGTTTAAAAAAATAATAACAACAAGGAAAATCAATTTTTCCTTTACAGGAAAAAAAAAAAAAAAAGCAGATGCTTGGAGATTCTGTTCAAAGTAGAGTCTTTAGCGTCAGCCTCTTGCTCGCCAGGCAGTAGGGCTTGGTTCTGACTTCAGTTGAAAATCTCTAATGATAGCAGAGAAAAAGGAGAAAAGAAAGACCACTCCTCCTGCGCTACTCCCTCCTCCCTCCTTGGGCGCTGGCTCTTTCCTACCCCAGCCCCCCTTTCCCTCACCCTCAGGAACGTCACTACTTGCCCTTTTAGCTCCAGACCAGCAGCCTCGGAGGTTTGAAAACCTAATTGCAGTGGGAACATGATTCATCCACAGACAGAGAAGAGAAAAACAAGGCTTCCTTTTCCAACCCACTTCCTCCTCCTCCTCCCCTCCTCCTCCTCATACTGTCCCCTATGAAAAAGGCTCTGTCAGGCATTGCAAGATGCAACTCGAACGCTATGATGTCGGAACAGTACGATAATAAAAGGGGGAGGATGTCATCCTAAACAACACGAGCAAGTACAATATACTTATCTATTCCACGAAGTACAGAAAATTGAAACTACCTAAGGCGTACACCACAGCTCCCTGCCAAATGCAAACCAATGATTTAATATGAGAAAAATGTCAGCCAAGTATTTCAGGGCTATGTCTCTAGGATCCACAAGTGGCTCCCAAAGTACCCGACATGGTGTAAAAATCATCACGAGTTCATCTGTTTGCTTTTTTTTTGAGGCGGGGGTGGGTGGGGAGGAAGTGAGTGATAGAGGGGCTTTAAAGTATACTAAGAGAAAAAGAGTGGAATGAATGGGCAAACACAGGGATACTTTTTCTGAGTGAGGAGGGTCACCTAAGCCAAACCACCTACGCTGGGATGGCTTCCCCCCTCAGGGCTTCACGTGCACTCTCTGCCACCTCATTTTTGCTGAGACCTAGCCCCACCCTGTGCAACAGCCTCAGGGCACCTATTGGAGAATTCATCCTCTTACTGCAGACACTCTCTCACTTAGTTCACAAGGGGTCTGGGAAAGAGTGGAGAGAGGCAAGAATAAGATCTCCTTCTGGAAGCATGACGCGGCCACCATTTTCCTCTAGGGGCCGGGAGAGTCCTTAGCCAGACCTGGTGTATGAATGAGGAGGGGATTCAAATACCACAGGGAAAGGAGGAAGAGAGACTGAGCACTTAAATCTCTGTCAGCACTGCTAACAGAGTTGGTGACAAGGTTTCTCAGGAGTTTATAGAAGGGGTGTAGAAGGTCTGATGAGTCACCATTTCCTCAGGCCAGGCGTTCACGTGGCTAACCAGCTCAAAGGAGGGAAATGCAGTAAACCCTACAAGCAAGTGAGTGTTTTCCTCACCTATTACCATACTGCAACCCCAGCTGTGCCCAAAGCAGAAGCCCCCGATCCCCACTCCTCACTGTGTCAAGCAGGGCACGGAAGGTGGACAGCCTCCCCTCCCTACATGCGCCCCAGTGAGTCCAGGCTCTGTGATGTCACCAACACCAATGGTGAAACAGATGCTGCTTTTCATTTTCACTAGAGTAAGGATGGAAAACAGTAGAAACATGATGATTAGAGAGATTAAAAAGTTGTAAATAAAGTTCTTGCTCAGACTTACCAAAAGGGTGGGAATACAAATACTTTGAGACTCTGTGATCCAGAGCACAAATCGGAAGACCCTTCAGGCTTTAGTGTATGAGAACACTGCTAGATTATCACCTTTTCTGGGTGAACTTTCATCAAACTATAATTTAGAGGGGCATCCCCCCGCCCCAGCTTCTTTCCATATGAACACAAAGCCAGCTCCCCTCTGTCCTCCACATGGTTTATTCCTCCTGCCACTCCCTTCTGTTTTAATTAGAATCAAATGTTTCCTGCTTCCAAGGTTCCCAAGCATCTCTCAAGGGATCAGAAATGCTTTAGTCACCATACAGCCTTCCATTTCCAACCTCGTCTAAGTACTTACTGCCTTAAATGCAGATAATCTATATTGCTTTGACAGATATTTTGTGCCTTGCAGTGAAGGCGAACAAATTACAAGGTCTCTGTCCTCAAGAGGTTTATATCATTCGAGAGAAATCGGTTTCAAAATAATGTAATTGTCTGAAATGTTTTGAGACTTACAGACTATTATAGACTACCCTGTTTATTTCTGACAATCTGATGACTCTGTGCCAGAGGCTGGAAATCTAGGTTTCCTACTCCTGCGCACATAAGTAAACCTACTACAAAGATTTGGAGTTGGGATCCCTGGGTGGCGCAGCGGTTTGGCGCCTGCCTTTGGCCCAGGGCGCGATCCTGGAGATCCGGGATCGAATCCCACATCGGGCTCCCGGTGCATGGAGCCTGCTTCTCCCTCTGCCTGTGTCTCTGCCTCTCTCTCTATCTCTCTGTGACTATCATAAATAAATAAAAATTTAAAAAAAAAAAAAAAAAAAAAAAAAAAGATTTGGAGTTGTCCTTATGTATTCTGTTCCTCCTTGTAGAACAAACGCTCTGGGTAGGGAACAAATACTCTGGGTGGGGGGGGGGGAAAGAGTCTGTTTTGCTTTCCCCTCTGGATCCGTTCAGCACTTTCCACAGAAGACAGGATCTGCAGTCCTGTGCTTTGGCTGCTGCTGTGACAATTCCAAGTTTTTATCAAAAACATCTGGAACCACTGACCAGTTATTCTGTTAGGATTTTGAAACGCAACAACCAATCATTTTATATACAAACCAGAGCTGAGAGCTATGAATTTTTGTTTTGAGAAAATTCTCCCTCTCCTTTAATTTTGGCAACTTGTACTAAAATATGTTTATTATTTACAGCGTCTTACCATAGTAGTTGTTTACAAGATTAACTGTATCTCCCTTCTATGTCCTCCATCCCACTCTATCTGCAAAAGGAGTCCCAAATTCTTTAACAGAAGCAACCAGTGCTTTTGCTCTTTTCACACAACAGGCCCAACATATGTTAAGGATTCCGGAAGATGAAGTAGAAAAATATTTTATGAATTTTAATTCAACTATAGCATTTCTGTTCATGAATTAAATCTTCTTTTGATTTATTTAATTATAAGATCTAACACCTTATCCAAATTACTGAAGCAATTCTCATGGGTCAGCTCTATTGGGCTCCTTTTGTTGAGTTAGAGAAGAGACCAGTCTCAAGCACCAGACAAGTTTCTGAATTAGGACACCACCTAGTGGGGATGCTAAAGACCCAAAGAGAACACCAAAAGCCAATAAGCACTTGGGGAAAGGGAGGAGGTGAGTCTATTTCTAATAAGCATTTTTTCCTAGAACCCCAAAGTAAACATAAAGCAGCAGCAGCAAGTGACTGGGTACTGGCTAATTGCCCTCCTCCCTCAATGATCAATTCAGTCTCTGCAGTGAAAACGAGGTACCAGGATGAAAATCAAGGGTTCTTTCTATTCCTAGGTGTGCTACACTCTTAATGGGCAATGTGGGATAATGAGTTGGACTCTGGAAAACTGTAGGGGATGGGTCCTATATGAAGTTCCTTCTCAACTGGATATGGTCAATCTGAGACTAAGAAATCTTTATCATCTGCCGTATAGCTTATAGGATGTGGGTAGATGCAGAGGAGAAAGAAAAAGGAATTGAGAAATTCTTTCAAAACTGGTGGTAGAAAACATGTAGTGTATTCTTGCGTCACTATGTTTTCCTCCTCCACTTTTCACATGAAATCAGAAGGAAGGAAAGGTCTACCACAGTTAATTTTCATTTATCTGTGATTAACTTAAAAACAGTGAGTCACCCAGATTTACCTGTTTGTTGGCAGCAAAATTTGCCAGAATATAAAATAAAACACTTCACCTCCACTTGGGCAATTCTTGTCTGCTTGGAATTACAGACTCCTTCACGTATGATGATTGATTACTTGGGACAAGAAAAAAGGAAATGATTTACCATAGCTGCAAAAGCACTGTTTCCATTTGCAATTTCCTTTTTAATTTCAACTGAGGTGTCTGAGAGCAATACTGGTCCAGGAGAGGAATCCTACTGTCCTTGTCCCCTAGTCATTTCTTTGACCCACAAATTTGGAGGTTCCAAGAAGGCTGAAAAAGGCAGAGGAGAAGTGCAAGGCCTGGCAGATACCCACCAAGTGTTCTGGTTCATTTGGAAGAGGGTAGAAGCAAAGCAGTGCCTCTGTTTTAACCCCTTCTTGCCTTTGCAAGAAGAAACCAGAGGACCACTTGGCTAGTAGCAGTAAATGATGTGAGCATGATAACAATGACAAAAAGAAATTAAGATGAAAGTATATAAGAAAAACAACAAAGCTTTAAAAATGTCTCTTCACACACTTTTGCTTGTCCTGGGAAACAGGTCTCATGGAACAAGTTCACAAATGTTAAAATTTTACTAAAACTGCCAACAGCATGGTGAAATAAAAGCAGTGGGGAGAGGGGAAAGATGGCAGAATCATAATGTGGGGTGGAAAAGTAGTGACATGCCAGTTTCTTCTGGGGCAAGATTTATTGGTAACAACGTGTACTGAGTCCTTGCTGTTTTCTAAGTGCTTCCATGGGTATAATCTCATTTATTCCTCATCAAAAGCTATATGGTTAGCATCTACTTTGCAGCTGAGGAAGACGTGCATTCAGAATTGCAGTCAGTTGTACAGGGTCATACAGCTAAGAACACGAGTCTCCTTTAAACTCAATTCTGTAAATCTTCTTTCTTTTCATTACGCATCTTATTTTGCCTTGAGTAGTCCCTCAACGTTAAAAGCCTAAAACTTGGAATTTGTAACTCTATCAATATTCTCAGACTTGATTCTACAAAAATGCCAAAGGATAGAATAATTCTTCTTCTCTCAAGAAAAATGACAAATGGTTCCTAATTTTAGAAGGTACAGGTGGAAAGTGTTATCATTAAACAGATTCGACTTCTTTGTCAACATTCTAATACTGAACATTCCCTTTCAACAGCTTCTTACTCCAATAATGTATTACAAAAATCAGAATGAATGCATCCACTGCAGAGACTAAAAATGTTTCTAAATACTGATGACTGCGAGTCAGGCTTTCTTCAAAATGAATGGAGCTACTAATCCTAGTTTCTCTCCTTGGGACAAACATTAGCTATCCTGAGGCAGCATTTTAAATATTTGAGGATACCCATCATGACTCACCACCCTCCTCTTTAGAGCTTCTCTCCTGGATCACAGTTCCCACAACTGCAGGCAATGAGGCACCTGACCAATGGCTGTCTGTCCTCCCTGTGATCATATAACCTGGGGTGATTAAGATCAATCTGGCCATCTTCACATGAATACCACTCTACTAGAAGGATATATGCCTCTGATGAAACACACTCACTTTCTGTACCTTTTTTGTTGGACTCAAAACAGGGCTTGCTTCTCTATACTATATAATAAATGTTCCATACTATATCTTGTGATTTTAGTCTTTTTAGAGATTTTATTTATTTATTAATGAGAAACACACAGAGAGAGGCAGAGACCAGGCAGAGAGAGAAACAGGCTCCCTGTGGGGAGCCCGATGTGTCACTAGATCGCAGGACCCTGGAATCACGACCTGAGCCAAAGGCAGATGCTCAACCACTAAAAGCCACTCAGGCATCCCTAACCTTCTGATTTTATGTAAAAACCCACTTTACATCTTTCCTTTCTATGTTCTCATTTATCATTTTAGCCTAAAAACAGCATCTGGAATCTAGATTCTGTCATTGAAATAACAGCTATCCCTCCAAACTTACTATCATCCATAAACCTGAAGGGCAAGGCTAACCATGAAGGCCCCAAGGTATGTCACTAAAAGCCTCCCTCGGAAGGATGGCAATGCATCAACTAGCACTCCTGGGAAACTGCTATTCCATCAGCTACAAAGCCCATGGAACCCTGAGTGCCATTTCTTCATCTTCTTTACTATATGGAACAATCTGTAACATCTCTTGATGAAAATGAATCATACTAGATGGATGGCATTCTCTAGTTCAGACAGTCCAGTGACCCTCTCAAAAGGAGAACTGAGACACAATCCATGCAGCATACTATTTGATAATCACCATCCCTGTGTGCTCATGCACTATATTTGAAACCAGATCCCAAAGACAGTCCTTTCTGATCAACTATTAATCATATTCACTGTTATTTCCAAATCTTCTAGCAACATTTTTAGCATGATCATTATGACTATATCACATAAAACACTACATCACTGACAAAATGAAACAAAAGCTACTCTAACTTTCTTCCTAATGGTATAAACTATTTCTCACGTGCAAAAATCTTACCAACTTCATAATCCTACAACTGCAAACTTTTAGTTGAGTAAAATAACTGTAAGTAATAGCACCTCTTTTTCTCCCCAAAGCATTAATAGTAAAAACGATATGCTCCCTCCACATTTTCTTAATCTTCAACACACTATACTATTAAAGATCATTCAAATACACTTTTCCTATTTCCTCCAAAAAGTTTATATATACATTTATAAGCATGAGGTTCAGACTAAATTTCTGGTCATAACCGCTATTTCAGATAATAACCTATACTTTGAAAAATATTTTTTATCACTTAAATAATTTTTTTTAAAGATTTACTTATCTATTTGAGGGGCAGATGCAAAGGGAGAAGAAACTCTAAGCAGACTCCCCACTGAGTGTAGAGCTTAAGTTGGGGCTCCATTTTACAACCCTGAAATCATGACCTGAGCTGAAATCAAGAGTCGGACACATAACCAACTGCACCACCCAGGTGTTCCATCACTTAAATGATTTTGAAGCAACTTTACTGAGGTATAATTGACATACAATAAATTATCCCTACTTAAGTATATCAAATATTGTATAAACATTTAATTTTTCAATAGAATTTTCAAATTTTTCCAAAGAATGTGACTTTAGGATACATTAGTATTTTAAAAACATGGAATGCTCAGAATGCTAAAAATGGCAAATTTAGTATCAGTAACAACCAAGAAATTTCACGTGGAAAATCCACAATATTGTTGTGATTGTATATGTCACATGTCACTGACCTAAACCTTCAACCCACTTTTCAGGAAGTGAATGAGATCTATTTACTGAACGCCCCTGCTTGGCACTGAGGCCACAGCAGCAGATGAGACATTAAAGACTTAGGATAATGTGTGAGAAGTGTTGGAACAGAGGGTCACGGGGCACTACGAGAACACATGCCTGGAGAGGTATCATGCTCCAACTGCCAGCACAGGTCTACTGCAGAGATGCTGACAGAGAAGCAGGCACCAAGTAGGTGGGACGTGTGCATATGCAGCTGCGGGGAGGGAGCCCCAGGACGGAGAGCCAAACAGATATTCTGGGCACAGGTTCTGACAGAGGACTGAGCACAAAGGCCCAGAGGTGAGAAACAGCAAGCGACAAAGGACAAGGCCTGAGCAGCAGAAAAAGGCTGGTGCCAGATGAGCACGCTTAGAGAAGTCTGAATCACTCCAACAAGAAAAAGCCACTGGAGGGTTGTTAGCTCGAGAAAGGCACGATCGGTTCTGCAGTTCAAAAATACCATTTTTCTAGAGCATGCTCAATAGATAGGAGGGAAAAGATGAGAGAAGCAGGGAGATTGGTCACAAAGCTATCATGGACGCTGGAAGAGAGAGGAAGGAAGTCTGAATTCAAGTGATGAACGAACATGGGGACCTAGAAAGGAAAATGGGAGTCACTGGGTGGAGGATGAGGAGGAAAGGTGTGGTCTGACTAGGATTCTGTCCTGGGCAACCACACAGAAGGTGGAATGGAGCACAAGGAGGAGGTAGGGAGAGAGGAGGGGGGAGTTGGTTTTAGATGCAGAGAATCCAAGGATCTTAGACCCATCCAAGCAGAGTGCTCTCGTAAGCAGGCAAGCAGGTGCGTCCAGAGCCCAGGAGAATGGCAGGGACCTGGCTTTCAGATTTGGGAATCAATACACAGACAGGACATCGGAGACACTAAAAGAAGGAAACACTTCATAGGAAGAACGGTAAACAGTGTCAAGTGTTATAAAAAAAGGTCAAGTAAGTAAGAGATTTGGATTTTGCCAATCTGGTAAAATTGGTAGGGGCAGTTCTGGGGTAGCAGAGTGATGAGAGCTGGATTTAAATATCCTACCATTTCACAAAAGGGAACATTTAGGCTCTGCCTACATATTCAATTTTTCCTAGCTATCTCTTAAGATGCTTTTCCTATTGCAGAAAGTATCTTTGTGAATCCTTCTATCATGGTTGCTATAGGGTTGCTAACCTAGTAATAAATACTTTAGATTGTAAAAAAAATTTGAGAGTAAATGAAGCATTAACAGAAAAAGGGCCATTAACAAAAAAGTGAGTTCTATGCAACATGTATGACTGTTCTTTTGTGTGCTTTCAATTCTTTCCAAGAGCTTCTGTCATAAAGACCAGAAGAGGGATCCCTGGGTGGCGCAGCGGTTTGGCGCCTGCCTTTGGCCCAGGGCGCGATCCTGGAGACCGGGATGGAATCCCACGTCAGGCTCCCGGTGCATGGAGCCTGCTTCTCCCTCTGCCTGTGTCTCTGCCTCTCTCTCTCTCTCTCTCTGTATGACTATCATCAATTAAAAAAAAAAATTTTTTTTTTAAAGACCAGAAGAGAACAGAACACTTGAGTGCACACATTGCTATTTTGGTTAAGAATATGGACAAGTGCTTCATAACAGCTAGAGGAGGGAAGCAGGGTGGACAGTGTTTTGGCAAGAAAATGGAAAAATTAGGAATAGCCAATAAGTAAGAAACTCCCTTTCCATATGAACATCTATGGAAGTAAAAACAAACCTCATTCTATAAAACAAAGGCATTGAGATCAAGGGAAACAACACTGACATTTACTGACCAGAATTTCCTAATGGGATTTTGTCATCAGTAGCATGTCATGGCCAGTTAGTAATGAATTAGTGAATATTAACAAAATTTATTTATCCCTTCAACAAATATTTAAAAGCCTGCTGTAATTGTGCTCTGGAAGGTGTTATGAGCTATAAAGATGGATGAGACATTCCTGAGACCTCAAGGAAGGGGCAACAGCATGGAATAAAAACATGAGACAGCATAGGTAGTACAAATAAAATGCAGAATTGTAGTAAAGGAATGAGGATCTCTGGATGAACTGATTAACTAAAAAATTCCATGAAGGCAGGCGTTGCCTTTAAAGAGTTTGAGTGAGGGTACAGATGTTGATGAATAGCAGGTATGACGGAGGATTAGCCAAACTTTCTAGTTCCATGCGTCAAATCTTGTAGGGAAGTGCTGTAACATCAGCCTGGGAAAGCATTAAACACCTAGATTATAAAAGCATATGATGTCATGCCAAAAAGTCCAGACTCTATACAGAGGCCAGTGGGAGCCAGCAAGGACTTTGGAGCAGAGAAGCTGTATGACTTTTGCTGTAATTCAGGAAGATACTACAAGTCTTTGGCCTCATCAAACCTAATCTCCCTCATCTGGATATCATACCACTTACTCCATGGTTTCATCCAGTCTTACTGACTACTACTTCCCAGGATAGGTATACAGTTGGTCTCTTAAGGTTCCACAATTAGGACATGGTTCTTCCTACCTCAATGCTCCCTGGCTCTTAGAACAGTTGTGGCTTATAGAATTCCCTATCTCGTCACTCCACCTCAGCCAAAATATACCCCTGAAATCCTACTTTCCTAATTAGGGAATATCTCTGCCTACTCAAACCCACCTTAAAACTCTATCCTTTGAACTCTGATAGTCTTGTACTCTGATGGGCTCATTTTCCAGTGTTCTGCCCTCTATTGTTATTCCTAGATGCTTACTTTGACTGTGAGTAAATGGTGAGTTCCTTAAGGGCAACAGGTGCTTCAGTTTCTCCTACAGAGTGCTAAAAATGACACCAGACACCCAAAAGCTGGATGACTGATTATGTGCTCATTTATTACCACTGTCATAATCCTCAGACTTTTCCAACGGCTGATCAGTTTATTTATTAAACAATGAGAGAACAAACATTTTGCCAGTGTTAACATACAGAAGAGGTAGGTAGTCTAAAGGAGTTTCTGAATTTAAAGGATAAAAGCCTTGGTCAGACATGAAAAACAATGCTCAAACAATGCTCAAAATAACCATTCCCTCCACCCCAGGAAAATTTTGCATCCCACATAAAATTCAAACGTATTACTTTAGGAAATTACTCAACTTACTCTTATTTTTCACTTCACGGCAAAAAGAATAGCCCTAATATAGTCACTCAGTCAGAAAAGCCAAGAAATGATTCAGCTTCCCATGGAAGACTTCCCTCATCCCTCAAGGCAAACACACACCACCATACAATCATGCTTTCCAAAAAATATAGAGGTATAACTTGCTCTTTTTATCAATTGTCCAAAAAGACTTTTGTCTTTTTGTCAAAGGGAAAAGAGAAAAAATCCTTCAAGGAAAAAAAAATCCCCTTTTTAATACTACTGCCAGGTCAATTTTGGCATTTGCTCATTCCCAAAAGAATAAATCTGGTTTTGCTCATTGAGAGACTACTATTTGGAGCTTGTATTTGATAATCTTATTCAACTAAAACAGGTATTTTGATGTTCTGCACATTTTTAAGGAAATACAGCATAACTGTTTACCTCAAATGAAATTGTGAGAATTTGTGTCGGAAGAGATGTTAGCACAAAAATATGTTTTGGGGTGGGAGTGGGTAGGGATATGGCCCTTTACTGAGATACATATAGGCCAAGATGTCCCTTATAGTACATGACAGGAAGTGAAGGGTGGACAGCTGGCTAGTGACTCCAACACAATGGTCAAGAAGATAAACCCTATAGCGAGACTATCTCGGGCATGCTAAGTAACTTTTCTGTTCCTTAGTTTCTCACCTGTACAGTGAGGGCAAAATCCACCAGGACAAAGCATGAAAGAAAAATGCCGCTATGAGGAATAAATGAATTGATACATGTAAAGTATATTCTAAGTGCCTGTGGCCTGAGTACTGTTTGTTGCTGTAATATTTTATTATTATCAATACATTTTTGCCTTATTTAGAAAGAAAAAAAGAAAGAGGTATTGAAGGCAGCGTACAAGGCAAAACCAAGTAACTGAAATATTCTGACTCAAGCTAGAAATTAAAGACCAAAACACCTTTGCTTTGAATCAGATCACCATGTTCCCTCTGAAGGGATCTGTATCCTGGGATAAGAAAGGAGAGAGAGGGGAAAGTCTTCTCTTCTCTGGTAAGTGGAGAAGGCAGGGGGCCTCCCCAGAAGCTAAGACCAAAGAAGCTACTGAACTTCTCAAATGTCTTGCTGTTTTATGAAGAAGCAGTTCTTTAAAAAGGCCCAGATAGAAAAAAAAAAAAAAGGCCCAGATAGGACTGGGAACTCAGACGAAAGAGTTATTAGCCTTGGGGGGCGAGGGGGGGGGGAGAGAAAAAGAAAAATGCTCTTTATCTGAGGCAAAGGGAAAGGAGTAAGAAAAGGCATATATTTATAGATTTTTCCTGGCTAACCCCCAAGCGCCTAATTTGGACAGAATTTACAGTATCCCTGAACAATCCCCACCCAGAAGGCTGAAATACCAGAGTGACCCGCTGGGATAAAGAACATTTGGCTTTAAGAGGGGACTATGGGAGAGAAACCCAGCATAATGACAGCTTCTCTAGCCTTTTCTCTCACCTATTCTTATAAGACTCTTCTACTGCAGCCACACAAGTCAACTTACTGTCTTGTGTTCAGACTAGACTTTATACCTGGCTGACTCTGCATCCTTGATCCTGCCCTCATAGTCTTCCCCATCTCTGCAAAACCGGTCGAGTCTTTAACTCCTTCCTATGTGATCACCTTCATGATGCTTCCACCAAGTACTTCAGTCAAAAAACTTGACTCTATCAGAACTGTGTTAGCTCTCCTACCATACTGAAAGCATCCATCGATTATCACACTAATCTGGGTACCTGCTCTACAAGTCACTTGGAGCAAGACCTCTCTATTTCTTGGATTTCCTATAGATTCCTGGCCTTAGCAATCAACAAACAGTTCCTACAGGAATAAGTAAGTATCTATCTCTCTGTCTGAAGAAAATATTTCAGGCAAGGCAACGCATTTCTCAGATCACACTGGTATAGGCAATATAGACTCAAGCTACTTTTATTCATAAATTTAAATAATTCATGAATTTTTGATATGGAGATAAGCACAAGAAAAAGTATCTACTCTGCTCTCCACCAACAAATGGCATATTTGTTTGTCCTGTCAATAAAAAGGACATATCAGAAATTAATCAGCAAGTAGAATACCTTCCCTGTCTACCCTGAATGGCTTTTTGAAATATAAACTGCAGTTGAGGTAGGTTTTTGCAAGGCCATTCTTGAGATCTGACTAAATATACATTGATTTTTATTTGTTCATAATTAACAACAGACTGAGATAATCCAGTACCTTTCTAAATATACAGATGTCTCTTTCTGGAATTAATATAAATGTTTTTAACACAAACCTTGAAAAAAGGAAACTGTTTCCAGTGAAACTTTAAAAAACACATACTCTTCACAAAATGGTGAATTAGTAAAGACTAAGTTTCATGGAAGCATTTAATACATTCTTCAATGATGTGCATATGTGTTCAAGGTGTGTGTTTAATGGCTCAGACAACTGCATCACACTGACGAGCCGTTGGCTATGCCAAGGAAAATACAACTAACAAATCAGGCTACTATGGAGATAGTTTTAAGTATCATCGGGGCTACTTCACTGAGCTTCCAGCACTGAAAAGGACACAGAGGAGGCCTTTGCTTCGTCCTTCCAACTTGCCACATGTAAGTCTATCATAATAGGTCTCTTCTGCCTGCCCAATGAGGATGCTATAAGAACAAGCATTAGTGGTCTTCCAAAGAGCACAGCCTTAGTTGATATGGCTTACCGCTTACGTCTTTCATACAAGTGCGGTTTTTCAAGGTCTGAAGAAGCTTTGCTCTTTTCTGTTTCATGAAAAAAGCAATTTATCCAAAGTTTACATAGATAAGAGTTCTTGGTTCAATCCTCAGTACTCATATTAATGGGTTATCAATGAGGAACTTCCTCTTCTCTACCTGATTTTTAGTTGCAACTCCTACCACCACGATTAAATCAGTTTTTAGCCTTGCTAACAAAACTTAAAAGCTCCAAATATTACTTGCTGTGGAAGTAAGAAATAGGATTTTTTTTTTTAGGGGGTAAAGATTTTATGTATTTGAGACAGTAAACAACAGAGAGAGAGCAAGCATAAGCAAGGAAGGGACAGAAGGAGAAGCAGGGCTGCTGAGCCCGATGCGGAGTCTCAATCCCAGGACCCTGAAATCATGACCTGAGCTGAAGGCAGATGCTAATGGACTGAGCCACCAGGCGCCCCAAATAATAGATTTTAAAGGAAAGGGAATGACTTAAGATGACTGGTTCCTCGAAAGAGATGAATTAATAAGTGAATTGAATAAATATACTCTTATGCAAAGTTTAGTGAAGCATTACAGACAATTATCAACTAAGTAGGACTCAGTCTTGCTGAAGTTCTGTTCCTTTCATTCTCTTTCAGGGTACTCAACATGCAGCCAACACTGTAGGTCCCCATCATGTGTGAGGTAATGTGGCAGGTCACTGTACAGAGTCACTGGCAGGAGGCAGGAGGGCTCCCTGTGCAGCAGTGTGCATGACGCATGGCTCACTTCACACTTCCAGCACTCTGTGTTCCAGTGTGGGGAAGGAAGACAATGCATACACCTGAGAAGGATCTTCAAGAATGGAAGGGCACCTGGTAGACTGCAAGGGTGCAACACGGGCAGAATACCAATGAACAAGGGCACATTTAATGGAAATGAGGAGTCTAGTGTGGCTGACCACTGGACTGTCAGCCGGAACAGCAAAGCTAATGGGACCCTAGAAGCATCCTCTGGAAGCTGATTGTCAAGTCCTTATATGCCACACTCTAAATTTAAAAACTAAAGAGCTAATTTGATATACTTTTAGCAAGAACCTTATGTATATAAGCTAGAGCAGTGGTTCTCAAAGTGTGGTCTACAAAACCTCAAGGCTCCCAGATGCATTTTCAGGGTATCTATGGGATCACGACTATTCTTACAGTACTACAGATATGTCATTTGCCCTTTTGCTCTGTTGATATTTGTGCTGATGGGCCTTAGCAAGAATCAAGGCAGTGTTACTAAAGTGAGTTAGTGGTCATTATATTCTTCATTGCCATATACTCATAGTTTTAGAAAAAAACAAAAATATTTTCACATAGAATGTCCTTGATGAAGCTATAACAACTTTATTACATTTCAATCTTTAGGTACATATCTCTTTAATCTTCCGTGTGACAAGTGGGGGGTATACAGAAAATGCTCTGCATGTAAGGTAGAATGGTTATCTTGAGGAAATTCACTTATGCAACTGTTTTAAGTTGTGGGCTAAGCTAGCCACTTTTTTCATGGAACAAAATTTTAACTTGAAAGACTGACAAATGAAATGATGCTTATTCAGAACTTAGGTATTTTCTTGGAAATGAACAAAGTGAACCTATCTTTCCAGAAAACAACTAGCAATATTTATCACTGATGATAAAATTCAGATGTTCAAGTGAAAATAAGAATTTGGAAAATTCGTATCTGCCACTGTGAAATTGTCAAGTTTACCAATACTTAAAGCCATTTCTGACAAGACTGGTGGTAATTAACAAATGGGATTTTCTGAAAATGAAAAAAAAAATGTCAATATTTGGAAGAGCTGTATGTTACTCAATGAATGAGTACTTTCCAAATGACTGATCCATGAGGTTAGAAAATTGTGCATGGCTAAAAGATCCACCAAAAAGGACAAGGCAGACCAGTAGATTTTATTAATGTATCAGAATACAAAATGTTCAACAATATGACTTCAGATTCCACACTGCAAATAACTCTTAAGAACCTATCATCTGTCAATTCTGATCTGGCATCAATAAAAATACCAAATTATCCGAGAAAACAATTACAATATTCCTCCCTTTAATAAGCATATATCTGCATGACACTGGATATTCTTTATATATTTCAACCAAAACACCATGTTGTTAAATAAATAAGAACCATGAGAATCCAACTGTTTTTTTACTGAGTCAAGTTAGATTAAAACCAATTAGATTAAAATGGCACTCTTCCAAATTAATTTTGAAACTTATTTTCCATAAAAATATGTTCTTCATATTAACAAGTAGTGATCTGTTAATGCTATTATAAATGAATTAATGCTTTTTCAATGTCTCAGTTTTAATTTCTAATGTGGTAAATAGTTGTAGGTATAACCCATACAAACAAGTGTTCTTTGGAGTTCCCAATAATGTTTAAAAGTGTAACAGGATCTTTAGAACAAAAAGTTGAAGAACTGCTGAGTTTATAAGGTAGAAAGAGATTGGTAGTAAGGAAACCAGCGAATCCAGGTGAGAGAAGATGAGGACACGAACCCTCTGAATCAGAGTTTGGAGTGACAGGTTAAATTGGACAGGAAAAAAAAATGAGGGCTGGCAGAGGGAGTTTGGGATGAAAGCTTTTTGGCTTAAGAGACTGTATGAAAGCCAATGCCTTTAGTTACAGATGAAGTGAGGCCCAAACAATTTCATAATATTTTGAATGAAGCTGATGAATTAAGAGTAACTACAGCAGGAATGAAAAGCAAAGATGGTTTTCTGACGGCTCCATAAAATTCTTTAGGAAAAGCCCATTTCCATGATCCACATGTGAACAGACTTCTCAGGGAGGCACTTCCTAGGTGACCACATGGCTGGATAGGTCTCATTCCATTATTTGAGAGACCAGATGAATGACCAACAGATAAATTCACACAAGTAACTCTTCAATGCAAGTTCCAGCATGACTAGCAGGATTGGTGTCCACGGATGTACATTTTTATCATGATAGTCAATGATGCCACAGTAATTCAGACATCAAGAGGAAGACAAATGGTGTCCAGTGTTTGCCAGGTACATGCATTGGCATTTTTGAAATATACTAAAGATTTCCAAATCAAAGTTCCAGCACCGAAGACTTTATGTCCAGCCACTGAAAACTGTGCCATTCCACAAAGATCCATTTGTCACAGGTTCCATGGAGAGGAAATGTTCTAATCTAATTATGAGATGGTCTTTGGTCTCAGGGCATGCAATGAGGAACCACAGGCTACAACTCTAAGGAATGGAAGTTAAAAATGTGGTAGGCTTCCTACACATTTCCTCTCTCTGCCAAAGCTGAGTTGTCTCTCAGTTCAGCTACTCCCTTTGGTCATCAGAATATAGATGCTTTATTTTTTTTTATTTTTTATTTTTTAATTTTTTTAAAAGATTTTATTTATTTATTCACAGACACACACACACACACACACACACATACACAGAGGCAGAGATACAGGCAGAGGGAGAAGCAGGCTCCACACAGAGAGCCCGACATGGGAATTGATCCAGGGTCTCCAGGATCACGCCCTGGGCTGCAGGCAGCGCTAAACCGCTACGCCACTGGGGCTGCCCAATATAGATGCTTTAAAAAAATTTTTTTTTGATTGGGGGGGGGGGGGGGGGGCAGGCCGAGATATACTCCTTTGTAAAGGTTACCTTGTTAAAACGTAAAATCAATGGCATGCAGTTGTCAAGTGTTTTATTTACTATTTGTTTACTAGAAAAGAACTTCCTAAAGGAACATTTCATTTTGTGGAAATGAATGCTGATAAAGTCCTATTACATTATGGCCCTGCAGTGCCTCCCACTTAGCAGAACAGCTGCTGACATTTCCTGTGACTGTGTATAGCTGAAAGTGCAAGCCTTGCCTTTAAAAATATTTGACAAGTCCCATTTTTTTTACCTATTTACAGATTTGTACAATTATCTCCTTTCATTACTAAATTCATTGGTTATATGATAAAATCCTTTCCAGAGGAAGAAGAGTCAGCCAGTCCTTTCTTCTTCTTTTATTAAAATCTCATTTTATATTCCCACCTTCCTCGCTCCATGCCAGGGTGATAAATTATCAGAAGTTACGCCAACAACTGCTACAAGAAGCAGACAGCCTGGGTCCTCCCACAGCTATTGCCCAGTTTCTAACCTTTTAGAGCTTGATCAGTGACAGATGCTCTCAGGAGGTTGCTATGCTCAGTTACCCTACTGTTTCCCTGACACTGCCCCAGGAAAGCTCTCTGTCTTCCCTTTGCTTTTTGCTACACCTCCTCTTTCCCGCTGCCAGCTCCCACTGACAAGCTTTGGGAGGAAGGATCAAGGCAACTTTTCACATCAGTTAATTTAAAGGCATCTTCATGTTTATCCATCAACAAGGATTTTTTAGAGAACCCACAGTGAGTTGTCTAAGCCTTTTCAGATACAAGACTTATTTCAGAGATCCTATTCATTTTATTTATTTATTTATTTATTTGAGAGAGAGAGAGGGGCGCAAGCAAGAGCACATGGGTAGGGACTTGAGGTGGAGCAGAGGAACAGGGAGAGAGAGAATCTTATGCAGGCTCCATGCCCAGCACAGACCCTGACGTAGGGCTCAATCCCATGACCCTGAGATCACAAACTGAGCAAAATCAAGAGTGGGACATTCAACTGACTCAGCCACCCAGGCGCCCCTAGAGATCATATTCTTAAAAGGGCATGCATTATCTTGTTTTTGTTTGTTTAACCTGTCCTCCTGCCCAGAGAGCCCTGCCAAGAAACAGACACATGGCAGTAGAAGTCTTCATCAAGAATACAAAACAAGGATTAGTAAACTTGGCATCAGTAAACACTAAAGAGCTTGCTAACTCCTTCCTCCTCCTGGGACAGCTAAAATGATATGCATGTCCAAATATGAGACTAAAACCAAAGTGAAGAGGTAGAGATACATTTTAGCTATGGCACTATGCAGATGTCAATCATCCGCATTCACAACTGTCCAGCATCTCTTAAGAACCTCCTCTGGCTTCACAGAGGCCTACGGGACTGTGGAGGTGGGGTGGACTGGGCCCTGCCAATGACAAGCTCTTTCCCAAAGCCCAAATGACACACCCTTTAACTTGAAATGCAAACCTAAGAGTGTGGTCCACATTATATTCTGTGCCAGTTTTGAAATACTTCTTCTCACATCTTGCAGGTATTCCTTTTAATGGATTCAGCTGCAACAGCAATTGCATTAAACTTTTATGTCAAGAAAACCAGGATTTAAGTCCTTTTCCTAACTCAAGGAGGAAAGAACAGTCTCAGACAAGGAGAAGAACAATCCACTGACTTTGATGTGAAGCAGATACAGCACCAGGTTTCAGCACTAATGAGGGAGAAGGGCCAGAGCTCTATTTTTCTCCTTCAGATCATCCCATTAGGGAAACCTAATGACTCCTAGGAAGGAACATAGTCTATTGTGTTGTGTATGGTGGAGATAGGGACAGGAACTGTTCCATGGCAAGCAATCATGACACATACATCACTTTCTGGAACTGGAATGAAAAGACTGACTCCCTATTTTAAGGCCAGCAATGCTGTCAACAGGGGAAAATCCCTTGAGTGAAACATTTCAGCAGTATTCCACTTAATGCCACCAAGAGTGAACAGTAGGAGGGACACTGGTGCAGACAGGCCTCAACAATGGATAATTTCTTCTCAGAGTTCCCATGACCCAGGTGTCAACTCCTGCTGCATTACTTCATCTTTCCCAACAGAGCTTCTTGTGGGATGGGATATCTCTTACTCATTTTGCCCATCACAGCATCCTGAGTTGTTATTACAACGTTCAGTACACAAAACAGTAATAAGTCTGCAAATTAAAAGCTCAATTTAGTTTTGAAAATGCAAAGCAGTAAGCAGGAAAGGACTACATTCTAACAGCATAATTTATTGTTGGAATGTTATAAATGTTTAAAGTAAGGAAATCATGCATGGATGTGTGTGTGTGTGTGTGTGTGTGTGTTTTCTCCATGCTTTCCTGCTGACATGCCTGTCTGTGGCTTCCCACAGTCCCTGGCCTCATAGGGGTGGAATGAGAGGAAAAACTCCTGGGCCTTTTAGAATGAATGTCCTGCTGCCCACAAAACGGAGATTACACACTACACAGGCTTCAGTGCTTCCTGTCACTCACTGGCCTCCAGATTGGTCCAAGCCCTGGTTTCAATATCAAGAGACCTATCGCTGAGGTGGTACCACTCTTCTTCTCTTGCCATCTCTGCCATTAGCAGAGCATGACAGGGAGAGACCCAATGCTGTCCCACTCTGTCCCCAGGACCCCTCCACATAAAAAGAGCTTTGCCTGTAGATGATTTAATGGGGAAAATGAATATGATAGAATTTTTGGTGGCAAAATAATGAGGAAGGATGGCAAAGAAAGAAATTGATGATGTCAGAAATAAAACAGACCACAAGCACATGTTCCATAAGTTATTTCCACAGAAATAGAGAGAAGGGCATTGGACAGGGGATCCTACAATTCCGCATTTTTCAGGGTTTCCAGGGCTACTGGGAGGCGGCCCCAGTGAAGGACATGGCAAGCACCAAATTCCTCCTTTTTCATATCATTCCCCTGTGGGATTGCCAGAAAACATCATCAAACTAACTGGATTCCTGAGTGACTCACGTGGGCTCATTTGGAAGTAAAGGCCCCCTGCCTTGGTAGGCAACAGTCTTTTTATTACATTAAAGGGAAGCTAACCCAGAATATATAGATTATATAAAGATGCCATGCTCTAGAAAGGAGAAGGCAACAAGAAAGTAGGATGCTCTAATTCATCCAGGTTGCGCTACTTTGTGACCCACATGAGGTCCAGTCACAAGCACCCTGGAACCTACAGGAGACAGCAGTGGGCCAAAGGAAGTGCTCCAGAGCCCCCCTCCCCAGGCAGCAGGGGCACACAGCTTGTCGGCCACAACATAGGATTTGAGGCACAGATTTCAGCTGTGCCCTTCTACGCATTCTCTCAATATAAGGGGAAGAACAGGACTTAATGATAGTAGAGGGTCATCAAGCTGCTATATAAGGGATGTCCACAGCAGAGGAAACACAGGCCTAGGAATCAGCAGAAACAGGAGAGGTTCCCAGGGTGCCACAGCTTCCGCTGTGACACTGAGGAGCTCACTGCAGTGACAGAGCTGAACTCTGAGGCAAGGTGGGCAAGGGCGAGAGGCTGGACCACCACAAGCCTGACCCCAGGGTTCAAGATCCTAGATTCACGAACCAGCAAACAATGGCAGACACTGAGTGCTCTAGGCTCAAAATCCCTCCTTGCAAATTAAAGAGTACTGACTGCATGATAGAGATGAGAGTTCCTCCCTACACTAAGATTCTATGATGAGAACAACCAAGTACATTTTTCTAGTGATTCAGCCTCCTTAAAAAAGATTCCAAGCAACAGAATAATTCATAGTTTTCCACTATATCCCCCTTTCCAATTTTTTTTCCTGCCTGAAGGAAGGAGTTGAACAAAAATTTCCCAGATGCTATGCAGCTTGCAAGACAGCTCATGTGCAATGCAGCAAAAGAATCACACACATATGCATGGGTACATATCTGTAATAAATGAAAGGTCAAAGTCAAATTTAAACATCCATTTTTCACAGTGTCCACTTTGAGAAGCTATACATTTATTCCAATTATTCTTACTATTTGTTCAAATACTTTCAGAAATCACTCTCTGCAACTATTTTCAAGAGAAATCCAAGAACCACACATTAAAAATGGTTCATTATTATATCTCAGTTCAACACCAGAAGTAGGTTTTCAAAACTTAATGTTAAATATAGGTCAACTACAGATAATGAAGATCAACATAATAAATATTCTGGCTTACCCTGACTTCTGAGTGAGGCTTAAATTCAGGATATTTTAAATATGCTCATCTGAATGTCACCATTAACCAACTTCCTCTGGAAAACTACATATGTGGCACTGAGGTAATAACGTTAAGACCACATCACAACAATCCCCTAGGTGCACAAGCAGTGACAGGGCTTTGGCGGGAGGGGGAGAGGTCCTCGGAAGGGAAGCAAAATGCCTATATCACTGCACGAAATGACATAGGCCAAGGAGGGAAAACATAGATTGATGCTGGTTGAATGGAAATATTTACACGAAGGTACCACTCTCTTTAATTTCCATACGGTTCACATACTACCAAATATTTCTGTTTCTCATACTTGGTAGATATTACTTTTCCGTATCTTAATGGCATTTTTTTAACCTGGATTACTGCCAGGTCAGTTACCTTGCAAATTAGGGCATTTCTGGCAATTCTCAGGCAATTCTATGATCTTCCAAGGGCCAACTACATAGTGAAAGCAAACAGAATTGGCTGTTTAAAGGCTGGAAAGCACATCAAAGGCTCTCTCAATCTATCCTTATTCTTCCCAATGAATATTTATACCACATGTGCTACAATGTGGTTATTACCAAGGAAATTTACTACATTTCACACAAACACTTTTTAAGAAGTCATTCCTCAGGGCACCTGGGTGGCTTAGTTGGTTAAGTGTCCAACTCTTAGCTCAGCTCAGGTCTGAATCTCAAGGCTGTGAGTTCAAGCCCCTCAGTAGGCTCCACACTGGGTGTGGAACCTACTTGAAAAAAAGTCATTTCTCTGTGAATCCTCAAAGCACATTAATGGTTCCTATGCCATGTCTCCCATACTGCATTCACATATTGTAATTACGTCTGTGCACGTGTGCTTTACTTAAATAAATCAGAAGATAGGATAATATTTAACATTAAAAAAATTATCTAGCTACTCGACTGTAATACCCTGAATGGGAAGGCATTCCTTTAATGTTTACTAAGTGAACAAAATCATGAACAAAATGTTTACTAAATGAACAAAATCAAAGCCACAAGCTAGATCTCAAAACTGAGCAGCCTGAAAAGATCAGAAAGATCTGAAACCAGAAATCCTGAAACCTTTTCTGGATAAGGTCAACAAGTCCAAATACAGGATACACCTTTAACTCTGACAGTGGCCAACCAGAGCAAGGCATCACTAGGCATCCTCATAACATACAGAATCAAAACATAGTATGTGAAATCTGTGACTTCCCCAGTAATGTGTATCCCTGCGGAGGACCTGGGCCTTTCTTCACAAACCAAATGACATTTTTCTCTTAGTTTTTTTTCCTACTATAAGTTTCCTCTTTTAAGAGGCAAAAATAAGCAGCCACAAAGTCATGTTTACATCAGTAAGCTGAACACAGACTCTCTCTCTCTCTCTGTAGGCTCCATACCCAGCATGAAGCCTATTGTGGGGCCTGAATTTCACAACCCTAAGATTGAGACCTAAGCTGAGATGAAGAGTCAGATACTTACCCAACTGAGCCACCCAGATGCCCCAACACAGTATTTTTCTAAGATAGCACCTGGTGGTGGCCCTTTCAATTCTACCAGTAGAAAGAGTGGGTATGGCCAAGCCCATGTTTCTGACAGCATGCACTGTCTTCACTCTCACAAAAGATGATCAGCTTTCAAAATGAAACCTGGAGGGGCACACCTGGGTGGCTCAGTGGTTGAGCATCTGCCTTCAGCTCAGGTCGTGATCCTGGGATCAAGTTCTGTATCGGGCTCCCTGTAGGCAGCCTACTTCTCCCTCTGCCTATGTCTCTGCCTCTCTGTGTCTTATGAATAAATAAGTAAAATCTTGAAAGGGGAAAAAAAAAAAAGAAACCTGGAAAACCATGTGAGGAAAACCCTATAAAAATAATACCATTCTTTTTTTTTTTTTTAATTTTTATTTATTTATGATAGTCACAGAGAGAGGCAGAGACACAGGCAGAGGGAGAAGCAGGCTCCATGCATCGGGAGCCCGACGTGGGACTCGATCCCGGGTCTCCAGGATCGCGCCCGGGGCCAAAGGCAGGCGCCAAACCGCTGCACCACCCAGGGATCCCAATAACACCATTCTTTAGAAAATTCCCTTCCTCCAGGGTGTGCACAAGAACCTGGAGAGAAGACTGTATCATCTATCTCACTGAAAGATACCTATGTTTCTCTCTATTTACTTACTATTCTGTATCTTATTTACTGGTTTGATAAGGGTCTTCCCATGGGCATAGGAGTCTCTGAATGCAGGCTGCCTGTTTTCACTTTAGCAAACCTAAGGCCTAGCACAGAGTTCAGTAAGCAGGTGCTGAAACAAGTATAGAATAAGTTAGTGCACTACCGTCACATCAACAGCATGTAGCATGATAACTTGCCATGATGACCTGCAAGAATCAGTCATTTCTTCCAAGACCATCTTAACCATCACCTATTTAAAATCATTCATCCACAGTCTTAAGCATAGGTCTGATAATTCTTATTTTAACAAGGGATCAGAATTACACCTATCGCTTATAAGTGCTAGCCACTATATGAACTCTAGTTCGTACAAACAATTCTTGAAGATAGCATCATTATCCCACATTTGCAGGTAAGGGAACTGAACCTCTAAACAAATGGATCAAGTGGAAGAACTGGGACTAAGACTTTGGTTTATTTGACTCCATAAACTTTCCATTATGCTTGGCTACTATCCTTGACTGTCTAAATAATGAGATAAGAATGAACAAAAACGAAATGAGGAGTGTAAGAAATGGTTCAACAAAATGATAGGAATCAGATTTGCTTGTTTTGTCCCAACAAAAGACTTAAAAAAAAAAAAAAAGGTACATGCCCTCCTTTCAAAATGTACATATAACCTATGATTAAGCCAGTTCTGTGAGGGGGGGGGGAGTCAATTATTAATACAATTTAAGACTACAGAGCAAAAGATTTTGGGAACTGTTCAAAAAGAAAGTGATTAGTTAAGAATCTGGCCATTAACTAGTATGATTTTTTAAAAAAATACCTCATATAATCTGACATGAAATTGTCAAATCACTGTTGTATACCTGAAACTCATATAACATCGTGTATCAACTACAATTAAAGTCCCTCATGATTCTCCTTTTGGTCCAACACCTAAGATACACACCCCAACATTTGGCCAACTTGTCCAAAATTAAGAGCTAGAAGAAACTTCAGAGTACCCTTAGGGAAGCATTATAACAAAGGAGAAAACAGGCCAGAGAAATTAGCTTGCTCAAGGTCACTTAAAAATCTTTAGTCAGACCATTAAATTATACCTTTATACTAAGGTTATACCTTTCCCAAACTTCTGACTTTACAGCCTGAACCTGTGGTTCTTCGAGGCACTTCTCTTTGGCAGCTATCTAGTCTAGAAGACCATTTGCAGAATTTCCTGGAAATATTCCATTTCAGAGGAGACTCAGAGAAAGAATATCTCCAAAAAATGTGTATGAAAAAGCTGAGGAGTAAGTTTTCCTGTGGTTGAAGCTGGCTCTAGTGCCAGACCCAAAAGGATTAATTAGGGGGACCTGGCTCTCTTAAATGACAAATACATGCAGAGAAGACTTATTGGCATCTCATAAAGAGGCCAATTTGCCCTTCCCAAGGTGACATGCCACAAAACTACATATGTAAATATGATAGCAGAGACACCATTAAAAGGACCTTTCCTGAAACTGAAAACTTAAATAAAAGGGTAGAGTGTATACACCATTTTGTGTATCAGTGTTAAGGTTTTCTAGCTGGTTACCAAACAGCCTGAGAGCTGCCGTATTTTCCTACTGCATCTGAGCACGAAGGCTGTGACTAGCCACACAAAAGCTTTTAACCAGACTCCTGGACTAGAGAGTGGCAATGCAAGCTCGCCCTCTTGAGACAAGAGCAAGAAAACACCATGTTCAATTAAACTAAGAGCATTCAAGAAAACTTTAACCAGAAATAGTCCAATACTACTCTTTCCACAACACTGAACAAACATTCATATTGTTTTAAAAATAATTAAGAATGGAAACTCAATGTGATGTTTTGCTGTGCAGTTAAGGGAGAATGGTTCTGATTTAAATTGCTTTCTTGATTGGGGACCATTTGTTAAAGTCTGTGTTACAGACTTTCCCAGTAACCTAATACTCAACATATGGGATTTTATAGTTGTGCTTGAGCATATTTATGTTTGAGTGCTTGGCCATTAGGACCATACGTATCCTGACAAGACATACTGGCCTGCTGAATTAACTGTTCCAAATGGCTAATAAGCTTATGCAATGAGCATTTGGAAAAGGAATTATTACAGAGATACCTCAATGAACAGACACCCCAAGGAAGCAAGTTCCTTCCTAAAGAACCTGGCCACATACTGAAGAGTAAAGAATCCTACAAGACATAGAGTATGCTGGTTTGCAGCATTCTGGAACAGGAAAGCAGTAGTCAGATTTCTTTCTTGATCGCCATGGAGCATATTCTCAAAGAGACTGGTCCCAAAAGCCTTTCTATTCTGCACTTATCCAATGTCATCTCTATACCTAGTCATATCATTCTTTAGGAAATAAAAGGCAGGTCTGGAAAATCTTAGTAATTTCTGCACCACAAGCCAAGTCTTTGAACAAACACTGTCTTGGTGATATTTAGCTGCAGCCAACAGACCATAAGAACATGAAACTTACCTAGATGAATCACTTATGTCCTAAAAACGGCCAAAGGAATCTCTCCAACCATCACTGAAAACAGTAGTATAATGTAATGGTTTTAGAATCTTAGCATATGTAAGCATCATTCCAGAGCAGAATGCAAAAAACCATCCAGATGAATTAGATTCCTGAAAAGCGTAACCTCCTACTTTGACTTTTCTGGAACCACAGTACAGCAGAAACACTGCTAACATAGAAGTGAGGTCCTAGTCTAGCTTACTGAGTTAATCAGTTGTGAGGTAAGTCAAGTCACTTAACCATCCTGAAAACGTCTTCTATAAAGTACAAATGTTGAGAATCCAGACAATCTTTAAAATCCATTCAAATTCTAAAGGTCTCAGAGGTACAACAAGTTCTGGGTCTCTCAACTCAAATGAATGTCTGATGCTCTTCCTGAAGCTTTTATAACAACAACTGAGAACAGAAACTGAGTCTTGATTGTTTTACGACCCACCATTATGCCACTGGTTACTAAAATAAATGAAAAGGACACTGGAATCTGAAGTTATGAAACTAATTAATAATAATAATGCTAAATTGTACTTTCTGTGTGCCCGGCTCAGTTTTAAGTCCTTGATATATATTAACTCACTGAGAGGGAAAAAAAGAAGGCAACAAATGGTAATCTGAAAACCTTGAAATCTGTAACGTAACAGGGGATTAATGCTGAATATTGTGACTAGTACTAAAGTTCTGGCAATACTTAATAATGAACCACATGATAAAATGCTGATAAAATTACGAGTAATAGGATAAAGGCCATGGTACGTGTAAGGGAACTTGGCCTCCTAAATTCTGACAATTTTCAACCCAGTAAAGAAGTATCTTAGGACCATCTATTGTCTACTGAGAAACCTGCAGCATTTAACAAATACCTGTGTTTCTCCCGAGAATATAAGCATTCATCTTGATATTAATTCCTTTATGAATTATGAATGCTAAAATAAGTATTAACTGACCTCTAAAGTAAGGCTCTATGTATAGCACAATGGTCAAACAGGTAAAGGAATGCAAAATTCCTTAAATACTTGGTAGCTTCACACTCAGCAGACGGGCTTTATGCATTTTGACACTTAGGTGCTTAGAGAAGGTGACAAAACAGGAAGATTCCTAGAAGAACTCAGAATGGATTCTTCATTTACATTTACTAGAAAATTGCCATAAATGTACCACCGTCCCAGGTTGTCAAGACAGTAACATAAGATACACGACTTCTTTCTTAAAACTGGAAGAGGATGATTCAGTGAAACAGTAATTCAATGAAGCAATGATTGGCCTATTCCCAAAATCAACACACAGACTAGGCATGTGTCAGAAAGATAGGATTAAATAATATTAAACTAATGCCACTCCACCCTGCACTACAATGGCAAGCTCACTCTTTCTGGGTGAAAAGTAACCCTTTTCAGACTGCAAACATACAGCTCAGGGGATTGAGGCTAGAAGATAAAGAAATAAACAAGCCACACTCCAGAGGGACTAAGTCAAAAAGCTAATTCAGGAGACCCAGAACCGAACTCACCACTTTCCAATGTGCAGTCTAATACCAGAGTTTCTACCACAAAACAAACAAAACAAGGTGGAAAAGAAAAATCAGTGTACTTGCTTTCTCTTTCTTTTCATCCATTGGTGCACAAGCATTCTCTAGGCCAGGGGCCCACCACCTGGTTTTGTATAGCTCATGAAGAATCCCAAGAGTAGGTTTTGTATTTTTAAGTGGTCAACAACAACAACAACAAAATTCAAAAAGGAGTACTTCATGACCCACACATTATGTGACATTCAAATTTTAGGGTCTATAAATAAAGTACCAACACAGTGAATACAGTATATGAAGACTTAAATGTGGGATAATGGAAAGGGAATGAATGTGCGCTCACACTTTATCCTTTCAATTCACAGCAACAGGGTAAGTGCTGCCGAACAACAGGGAGAAGAGGAAGTGGTCAGATGTCACATCAGTACAACAATGCTGTGAGCACCAACAGCTCTACTTCCTAGACCTGAAGATCGATGAACACAGGTTTTCTCCAATCCTATGAAGTGGAGGGAAACACAGCAACAGACACCTTAGGCCACCCTTCAGGAGCCCTGTTCACAGAGCCTGGGACAGTCAGCAAGGATGCATCCCACTGTGTAGTCAAGCTGCTCACTCTCATTCTGGCTGGGTCTGACCTTGGGCTAGTCACAGCACTCTCTAAGGGTCTAATCCTTTTAACCTGGAAAAATGAAACATGCTGACCAACTAGAGAAGCATTTTCTCTCTCTCTCAACTCCTCTAAAATCAGAGGGAAAATGAGAAGAGAAAAAAAATGAAGGAGAAATTTTTAAAAAAATATGGAAGTAATGCTTTTTCTTCTGACAGACAAGAAAAAATTAGGATAGCGGTAACCCTCTGGGAAAGAAAGCAAAGGGTCTCTGGCCAAGCAGCAGACTGTCTTCAGGGACAGTAATCACTACTACCATTAAGATGGAAGACTAAGAAACAGGCATTTGAATTCAAGGATGTGAGTTTGTTCCTTCCCTTTGTGAGGGGCTTCTGGAAACAAAGAATACACATGTACCCGTGCAGGGTGTGTTCTTTTTTCTTTCCCCAGAGACAAGAGCAACATTTGTCTGAATACTGCCTGGTATACAAGCAGCCGCCCAGGCATTAGTCATGAACATTATCTGTAATGAGGAGCGGGTTACAACAGTCCACACCTCCCTACCACTGTACTCCAATAAAATGAAGCTTGTTTATCACAGTTCATACACTTGAAACAGTTTGGGAGGGTACAGTTCTGTTTACCTACTGGGCTAACTCTATGAAAAGAGTTTTGAGGCTAGCATGTAGCCCTCCAAAGAGCAAAAACAGGGCCCTGTCAAGTCTAGGCAAAGAAGATCGACTTTTTGAGGCAAAATATGATTTAGTCTTATAACTTGATTTTCATCTTCCAAAGTTTTTTTTTTTTTCCTTAACCAGCAGGGACTCTAAAGCCTAGAGCAATGTTTCACTCAACAAGTTTGCTACCTTAAGTTAACAGCTTTAAACAAAGAGAAAAAGGAACCTCAAGAACCTGAAAAACGTTTTTAAAAACTTACTGAATATCAAATATAGAATTAACGGTGACCCAGAAAATCCACTACTGGGTATATGAAAACAGAGGTCCACACAAACTTGTACACAAAGGTTCCTAAGCAGTATTATTCACAACAGCAAGAGTAGAAACAAGGAGATCATATGTGGTGCATTCATACAATGGAGTATTACTTAAATGAAAAGAAACAAAATATTAATCAACATTACAACACAGTTCGACCTGGAAACAGAAAGCTAGGTCAGAGAAGGTAGTCCTGAAATCCTACATGTGGTGAAGTTCCAGAAAGGGCAGAAGCCAGAAACAGTAGGAGATAAGGGATGTCCAGGAGCTGGGCAGTGGGGAAGGAGGGGCTGCTAATGCATATGAGGTTTCTTTTTGGGGAGATGACAATGTTCTGAGATCAAACAGTGGTGACCGCTGCGCAGCTCTGAAATCAACGGACGAGGACAATTTCACCGTGCACTTTTATAGGCAGATTTATAATGGATGAATTCTAACTCAATAAAGCTATTATGAAAAAAAATAGTGAACCAGTTTTGGTCACAAAAAATGACATGTTATGTAGTTAAGACAGCTAGTCGTAAACTCTAAGGTAAAAATCTCATTGGTGCTACCCGTTTCCATATTAATAAACAACAGTCAGGTTAAGGTTAACAGATCCCTTTTTTGTGGTAACTCTCATTTTGTGACACATTAATAAACATGAGGACAAACTAAAGTCTAGCTCTCACAGGGAAAATCTTTTTCATTATAATCTTCAAGGGACCCATGTAGAAGGACCTGTTCCAAAACTATGCTGGGTGGCATGCAAGTTATGTGTGAAAGCTGAACACCGCAACAGGGGGCCCTTCACATACAATGAGACAAGAGAAAAGGGAGAGTATACTACTGTTGGGAAAAAAAAAAAAGGTACCCCAAACAAACAAAAAAACCCACAAGGCTGTAAATCAGACACAAGAGACCAGGCTAAACACATTTTGTGTATATACAGACTCAACACCACTTACCGCCTGGGTCATCAGGCCTTGCTTCATATCAGGTGGGGTGGCTGCATCTTTGACAGCCACCTCTGTAGAAGCCGAGCTCACCCCGGTATTACTCAGAAAATCCACTTCATCTGCAGCTTTCAAGTCTGGCATTTCTGAAGAGAACAAGGGGGTTACAAAGTGCATTTAAAAAATCAATTCCTGTGCCTTACTATTTACACATGTCCAGGCTTCACGTGTTTTGTTTGCTTTTGCATTAAATGGGAAAGTATTCATTTGGAGCTGTTGTCATTTTGGGCCCCGTGCTGAGCTATTCCTTTATCACAAGGTCTGTGTGGTTTTCCCCTGGCCTCTGTAGCTAAGTGGACATGCAATTCAATGTCTAATGAACTTCCATTTTCACTACTGAGTTTTCATGACACATCTGTGACTGCGGGGCTGACTGCATATGGAAAAGTAAATTCACAAGCTTTAAGGAAACACATTAATAGCTGGAACTAGGTAGTCCATCTTGATCATCATCAAAGCCAGAGATGTTTGTATCTGCATAGGACAAAGAGGAAATCTCTGTTGAGAATGATATAAGGCTTTTAAGAAGAGTCTGACTTTTTTTTTTTTTATAAACACACTACACATTCTCCTCTATCCATTGCTGCAACAGATAAGAGTGAAGTATTCTAGTGAATTATATTTTTTATATTTTAATTTTTATTTCTTCCCCCTCCAGAACATAATCACAAACAAGGAATTCTTTCTTTTTTTCTTTAAAAAAATTTTAAGTAATCTCTACACTGAACATGAGGCCCAAACTTAGAACCTTGAGACCAAGACTCATACCTACTGACCAAAAACCCCAAGGAATTTCTTTTCTTTGAGGAAATGTTTTCATATATTTTCTTGAGAATTATACTCAACCAGACCAAACAGTAGTGGTTTATGTTACCTGACCACCATATGGTCAAGCAAATACAGGAAGGAAGTGGTAACATGATGTCTGAGGCAAATTTAGGCTTTGACATTTTTTTTAAAAGGGGGCTTATGATTGAACATTTAAAATTCACCTTGATAATACAAATAAAAATAGAACTATCATCTCAATTTCGTGTGGAAATTTTTCTGTGGCTGGTTTTAATCTGTCCATGTCACTATTTTGGCAGAAAAAAATGTTCCAGACACCAAAGGGCAGAGAAGTTTCTTTCACCAAAGAATCTCTATTAAGATTTTATTTTAAGACCACAATGTGACATGCCCAAAGGTCTACTTCAGATTTAGGAAAGTTACATTCCTACAGATAAGCATTTATAAATTCTTTTTTTTTTTTTTTTTGCTCAAATTAGAATTATACAATCTTACTAACAATTAAAAGTGGGCAAGTTTCCTTGACCAAAGAACCAAAATCTTACATTTCATAAAATGTAAATAAAGTTGAAACAAAAACAAAAACAAAACCCTAAGCAATCACCTTAGAAGTATTCACTGATCAAAAAACATCTTTAAGAATAATTTTTTTGGTGTTGGATGACTTTTATTTTATTTATTTGGGGATGTGATTTTTGGCACAACTTTATTATCCTATACCCAGCAAGTGAAAATATGTATCTTGGCAAGCAGAAACCAATCACAACCATAAACAGTGATTACTGAGACACAAAGGGCGCTGGCAACCTCTGTAGGCCTGGCCTGACTCAGTTCTGGACAACTAACTTTCCAAACCATCTGATCAATGCTCTGGATGAGCGAAGGGCCACATCCCCTCCTTCTAATTAGCAGTTTTGTGTTTTCTCATCTTAATTTCTATTTGGCTTTTTCTGCAGTAGCATACACACAGAAGCCAGTGGTTCCTTCCCAAAGGTTAAACTGATGTCTCTTAACTTACATAAAACAGTTCAATTAAATCCATGAATGGAATGTAAACTTCCCAGAAATTACCCCTTGGCTGAGATCATACTCAGGTGGTTTTTCTCTAGGGCAATGTGACCAGGGACTTTCCCCAATGCTGGCTTTTTTTTTTTTTTTTTTTTTTCCCCTGAAGAAAGACCTATCTACTGGTCACTGGCTACTTCTCTCTGTAACATAAGATCATGAGCACTGAACACATATGACTCCTCTTGGTAGCAGAACAAGTAACTCGTCCACACATATCAATCAACCCTAAATCCAGATACTGCTGAAACTTCATACGACTCATTTTCCTTCCTAAAATCTTAAAAATTGCTTTTTAGCATCTATACCCTATCTACATACTACTAAAAATCAAAGTCAGAAATTCTCCCTGGTTTCTACCTTTTCTCTCTGGGTATTAGAGACCCAAACTTCACATAATCTGCACTTTCTTGGGTTAAATTCGGACTACTGAGCCAGAAAGACAAATAATTCCAGCCTATGTGGCCAAAGACGCAGCACCCAAATGAAAAGAACATAGCCAGGCATCAGCTTACAGCCACTCCCATTCTTCTGAAATGTCAACCTGCCAGGGCCCCCAAAATAGACTTGTTGTTGTATCTTGTTTTAAAAATTAGAGGCCTTTTCATTTAAATCCTGAGATAGTGGCTAACAAATTTCTATCACTAATAATCAAAAACATGCATAAAACTAAAACCCTCAAGTCACCAAAAATACTATAATACCTAAGGCTTCTTAAATTCCTTAACTGGAAAAAAAAAAAGATCATAAATGGTTAAAAACCCTTTATTGGGGGCAGGGGGAGGACCACTGCATTGAAGTTGCCTAGGAAAAATAGCTCTTTTTCCTAAGCCACTTCTTTCTGGTTCTATTTGTTCATTTCTCTACATGCCCCACCCCCATACTTTTAACATACTACCCCCTTAAGAAGATTTTCAAACACTGGAAAGAACAGCAAACACAAACAAATATTAAAAACAAATCCAGCGACTTCTTACCTATACAGCCTAGAGGCGAGCATGGAGACTGGTCCTCTGTCTATACCTGGTAACAGGTACTGGCATCAAGGTACCAATCAAACCGACCTTTTAAGGACTTCAGGAGTCAAATACCACCTTGGACTCCAGCTTTAGCTTCAACCCTCCCAGAAGAAGTTTTATTCATATAGTTTATTTCTACCGAGCTCCAGCGGTTTTTCTTCGCTCTCTCTCGACAGGGTTCCCCACAGATGGAACTGGCTGCCGTGTGAGCAATCTGCTGGGTGCAGCTGCTTCACCAAGATAAGCAGACACGACGTGTGCCCTGTGACAGCAGCTCAGCAGACTTGGGCGGACATCCTGCATCCTATCCCCTGCACTGCGCACACTCCTGAATTCCCAGACTGCTGCCCAAAAGCAACAGGCAATGGAACTGGAAGTCAGCTCCATGGGCAGGAAAAGGAGGGTGCGCTCTTTGCGCCCCTCCCCTGTCCCAGCCCAGCCCTCCCCAACGACCTAATACCACCATTTTGGATTTAGGGCCATCCACGCATAGAAGGACACTTACAGCTGTTCCATGAAACCACTCTGACTCTAAATTTGCTCATGAATACAAACGGAAAGAAAACTGTTCCAGGCTTGTAAGCAAAACATACTTTTCCAGCACTGCTTTTCACAGTTCTAGAAAAAAGTACTAAGCCATGTGAATAAAAACATCTGCTAAATTCCTTTATCATTGTAAAGCACCTGCAATCTAGACCATTTTCTTGGTTAACCAAATTGCAACAGCTATGGCCTGGCAGACAAAGCATTTATAGGCTTAATCAATCAAGCCCAGAGTCTACAATACAGGAAGCAAAATCTGTCCAACCCTGAGAGGATGTGCCTCTCCTGACAGTGGTGACAATTAACTTGGCAACTTACCCAGTGAATGAAAGATACTTCTAAACCACAAGACACCTCCTTTTTACCAGCATATCTCAGAGGCTCTTAAGGGAGCTTATCCCTCAAACTGCTACATCTGTATTCTGTTTTGCTTACCTGTTGCTGGCTCAGATCCTTCAGCGGGCAGAACCATCTTCTCTGGCTCCTCCGTTTCAGCCAAATACCCTGCAAAGGTACCAGGGGCTTCTTCACAGATACTGCCCATGTGTACAGTCTGCACAGGCAGGAAAGTGCTGACTTGCCCTGTAGAAGCACCCTCTGGCTGCTCAGTCACTGGATCGGACTCTGAAGGACGGGAGAGTGACATGTGACTGATCTCCTGCCCAGTGATCAGTGCTCCTGAGAATCTGACTTGATCTAGAACAGCCTCCACTATGCGACACGCAGCCTCTTCGATGGAGTCGGCTCCCTTGGGCAGAGGCACAGCACAAGGTAAAAGGAGAGTGCCCCTTGCCCTGCCCAGGGCCTGGTCACCACTACTTGAGAGTCCAGTCTCTGTGGGAAGCTCTTTGGCAAGAGGCTGCTCCAAGATGTGATGTGCTTTAGGATCCACCTGTGCCTTCCCAGAGTTGGCTAAGCCACAGTTGTTGTCTCGTTCCTTCCCCCTGAGGGGTACCATCTCTGGAGCTGCGGCACCCTGTAGGTCAGTCACACCTTCATCTGCTAAAGCTCCTGGAAAACCCAGGAACATATTCTTCTCCTGGCTCAAGACTTCTGGAATCGGGAGATCTCGGGCATTATGTGATATAGCCTTTCTTCTGGCCCCCGCATTACCTTGTAAAGCATTAACCACGGCAACATCTAACTGCACATTTCCACTCACCTCATGAGCAGTGTTTTTACCTTGGGATTCAGGGTTTTGCACTCCAACATCCAGAGCAAAAGATCCATTGCGAGAAAGAGCCTCAGACCCATCTGGCAACAGATCTGGCAACAGATCTGGCAACAGAGCAGAGCTGCTCTGCTCTGCACCCAAAGCTTCCTGGCTTGGGTCTGCAGCCAGACTTGCTCCCAGTGGCACCAGGCTCTGTGCAGCCCCACCTTCAGTCAGCAGCGAGACTGGTGGGGCCACTTCCTTGTTATGCTCCGTTTCTGCATTCAGGCAGGCCGAGGGTGTGCCCAATGAATTACCGCGCTTACGTGCTCTGTCCTCAGCACAGGCAGCTGAGCCAGGCTCTCCACAGAATCCCAGTGCCTCCTGTCCAGGAGGTGGTGTTCTCTGCTCTTCCTGAAATGTTCCTGAGGAATGAGTGTCTTCCTTGAGAAAGGAACAAGCTGCTGCTTTATCCCTGCCATCTTGTCCCTGAGCTTCGGAGCTTTCTGGAACCACCAGATTTTTTCCTTCTTCAGTCAAAATGGAATCTGAGGCCACAGCGGCCTTACCTGCACATAACACAGAAGAGTCAACAGCCCCCTCGATGTCCAGAACTTCAGGGGCTGCTGAGAGGCAGACACTCCCATGTTCCCCACCAAGTCCCATGGGACTTGTATTCCCCATGCTGGGCTGAAGCTGGACAGCAAGGGAGGGTGTGGATAGGCCTGTGGCACCGTCTTCTAATGGCTGTTTATCAGGATCATTTGAATCTCTGCCTGGGCCATCTCTACCATCTGCAGCTGTATGTAGTTCAGGAGTTGCTATTCCTTTTTCTTTCTGGGAGGGGAAAAGAAAAAGCGCGTCATCTTTGGTTACTGATTCACTGCCTGGACTGCTTGCCAGAGAAAAAGTCTTGTCTGATGTCACTGCTTGGTCTGGTACCAGTTCTTTCTTGGCTTTGGGGACAACTGCCTGTGGATGCACCTCAAGCATATTTGTTGAAGATGTTCCTAATTTCAAATCTTCTCCCTGGCCCTTTTTATCTGAAACTTCAACAGGACAAAACTCTACTTGTTCCAGGGTATCTCTCATAGGGCCAGGGGTGGCTGCATTAGCCTGTGAACCTTCACAGCAGAGGGCAAGGGGGGGATGCTGTGTTGAGGGTAGTCCTGGAGTGGTGCTTTCAGGCTGGGTAACTATGCCATCACAGTATTCTGCAGCCAGCATACCACTAGAAGTCACTGAGCTCTGCCCACATGCAAAGGCAGCACACGGTGTGTCCCCTCTGGTTGTAGAACAGATGGGTGATCTGCTGGTTTGGCTTTGAATGTGAGATGACTCAGGTTCTGATTTATGGTTTGGCGCGTCTTTTTGTGGCCTGGGAAACGTTAGATCAGAGGGTGATGCTGCCTCACTTGTGCCTGTCAAGGGAGCATAAAGTTCGAGTCCATCTGAAGTCGTGTCTTCTGCAGCAGCTGGAATTACCAAGGAGCTCTGATCCATGGGAGCCCCAGCACTCCCTTCATAACTTCTTGAAGTTTCTGTTTCTGCAGTTTTGACAGGGGAGGCTTCTCCATTACTAAATGCAAGCAAAGACTCAGCAGGTTTGTCACCATCCGGGGAGCTGGTGGCAGAGACACAGTTTGGAACACTGGCTTTATCTGCAGTCTGATTTGTGACTTTCACGTCAGAGGATCCATCTGTGATGATATTAGAGTTTTCCAGCTTTTCCTTTGTACTTTCCCTGACTTCAAGCACGTTCTTCTGGATGGCAGCATGTGCATTCACAGGACCACTTTCCATCTCCCCTGGAGTCACTGGGATGCCGGCTGCCAGTTCACATCCAGAGAAATGCTGAGTGGGAGCGGTGGCCGGCTGCATGCCCCCATCTCCCTGCAGGACGCTGTCTCCAGTGTCCAGAGACTCCTGGTCTGTGGCCAACGCAGAGGATTTTGTTCCAGTTTCTCCATTTCTGATTCCACAGGGTGGAAGGGTTCCCATGCCCTTTCCTCCACAAGCAGGCATGCTCAGACTGCGGCTGCTGAGATCAGACATGGTTCCACAGTCCACAGTAAGCGATGGCTCCGCCTCTTCCCCTTCTTTCTCCACGCCTTTAGTTTCCTTCTTACAGGAACAGTCTGTGTTCTCTTCCTTAGCCACACATGAAAAATCAGAGGAACCTTCAATCTCCCCAACAGTGCTCCCCTGGCCGCATGGAGAGCTCTCAGGGTCCTCAGGTAGGTAAGAGTGCGGCTGGCTGTCCCTGGGATCTGATGTGCAGCAAAGAAACTGGCCATCTGAATCTTGGGCACTGGGCACACTTGAAGGATCCTGTGCTGTCACCATTAAGGGTATAGGATTGTCCATCTGCTTCAGGTTTGTTTTCTAGGAGGAAATGAAAGATATTTGTAAAAACGTCCCATGAGAAAAGATGTCATTGACACCGATAAACAAAACTTCTGCTGCAGAGAACTCACTGCCATTCCAGCCCTCTGAAGATCACATGATAAGCTGACCTAAAGAAAATAAATACATTTTCTCTTGTTCCTGATATCATTTTCCTCTCTTGTAGCTACATATCCACTGGAATGATAAAATGGTCAAGAATATGCAAGACGGCTATTCCCTAAACTATGAACTTATTTTAGAAAAGTAGATGAAAATCAGGCCTCAAAAATCCTGTTTTACAAAAGCACAGCGCCCATCTTCAGCTAAGAAAGATATTTTTATAGGGTCTTGAGAGGAGTAGAAGTACTTCCATCCCACCTCATGTATACAAGTACCAGGAAATCCCACGCAGTTTGGTCAAGTCTCGCCAATTTCAAGGTGTAGGCAGATGCTCCTGTGCTCTAAATTCTTTTCTTTTTTTTTTATGGTTTTATTTATTTATTCATGAGAGAGAGAGAGAGAGAGAGAGAGAGAGAGGGGCAGAGATATAGGTAGAGGGAGAAGCAGGCTCCATGCAGGGAGCCTGATGTGGGACTCGATCCCGGGTCTCCAGGATCACACCCTGGGCTGAAGCTACCCAGGTTGCTAAACCGCTGAGCTACCCAGGTTGCCCTGTGCCCTAAATTCTTACTGAGAAGTTACATAGTGTCCCTTAATCCTCCAGACTGGCTCCATTCAATCCAGTTTGCCAGTTTTCACTACAGGTTCATAATTTAAAGAACAGTGGCATGGCAGATATTCTTTTACTTTTTGATAAAAGCAGTTCCTCTGCTATCTCATACTGAATATAAAATAAGAACATATCAAACTAATAATATTCAATTCCTGATTATTGTTGGATAAGTACCATGCCTTGAGGATACTATAGGTCATCTCAAAACCACTTTTTGCAACTTTAGAGTATTTCAAACAACAAAAACAGATAAAACCAACTATATGGGAGTGGTTAAAAAAAAAAATCACGGTTGGTCAACCTGATAGCAAATGTCATGCTGATAACTATGAAGACCACAATAAAAGCTGAAATACAGATTTATGATACCATGTCAAAATAAATAAATAAAACCCAGAGTTATGGACATGTAGAAAAAGGCTTAGGAAAAAAATGTGAAAAAAAAAAAAAAAAAAACAGCTATAGCTCACCTTCAGGGTGGTCTTGCCTTTCTACCAAGATTTCAGAAATTCTTACAATACTCCTAATTTGTTCAACACATAAAAATTATTTTAAAAACCTTTGGTTTGCTCCTCCCTGTTCTCTGATCTACTGTGATAATTTCACGCATAACTACCGTGCATGGCCCTTATTCACTTACGACCTCAGTGTATCAGTATGGTGAACATTTACAGCTCTCCAACATTAGACCAGTCCTGTCTATCTACCAGGTCTATCGTAAAAGTTTACCCACACCACTGTAAAATGCGTTGTGTTCAACTAAAGTCTTTCTACTAAGAAAGTACAAGAAAAATGGACTTTCACTAAAAGCTTCTGTGCTATGCTCCTCAGAGTGTTCATATTTAGCATGTTCCCATCTCCTGAAGATCATGAAAGCAGGTCATTACATTTAACAATGGGTGAACATTATAGAACAAGAGATTTGGGGAAAGAAGCTCCTAACACACACATCCTGTCACAGCTTTAAGTTCTCACAGTTTCCTATCAAATATTCTCATATCACACGGTAACTCTGGCACCTGCATGCTCATGTTTTCAACTAGATTATCATTCACCTAGTAAGAAGACCTCCCAAGGAAAATCGGACTTCTTAGCAAGCTGTTCAGAGGGAAATTAAAGGACATCTGTCCTGGAACAAACATGACCGAGAAAGGGAAAGGCAGGTGTATCAGAGGACCCTGGCATGAAGCGTCTTGGCCTGTTGGCCTCAAAAACAATGCCTGCTCCCAAAGAAGCCTCTGGTACTGAGCTGACCCTAGATGACCTTAAATGAAATTATTGTCAAGCTTTTTCCAAATCAAATCAGCTCTGAAATAAACTGGGTGGAAAAATTATCTAAACTTAGCCTTTCAGATGTTATGGCCAAGAGACATGTACCCATATGACGTTTATATTATCCATAATAAATGCAACCAGGGAGTCTGTAATGTTTTTATGTCTGGCAACAACTTTATCTTGAAGGCTTGAGTGGATTATAAAATCTTTATTTTTTTAGTGATCTTTTTGCCATATAATTATCAATTTAAATATAGTAACATTATCATCACTCATTGAAATAGTTGTGAAAAGGCTTTATTTTTAAGTAAATGTGGTCCTGCTCTTAGCAACAATCTCAGAAACTGTTTTGCTCATTTACTTTTATAAAGCTAAACAGAAAAATTTATAAACAGACAAATTCCTTTTTATGCCAAGAAAATTGAGTTCCAGTTGTTGCATATTTCTGTATCTGCTGTGTGTATATGTATCTTTCATTATTTCAAAATCCTGGCAAAAAAAGAAAGAAAAGAAAGGAAGAAAAGGCTCTCCCAGTCCCCGGTTGCTGTTCTGTATCTATAAGCAGTAACATCTAATGCTGCTGAAACGGCTTTAGGTTTTACAACCTTTGAGGAAATGTTCTAATTATAGGAAGAGTCACTGGGGGGAAAAGAGAGCACAAAAGCCTGAAAATGGACATTTTCTTCCTTACCATTAGCTGTTGCTGGATGTTCATAAGTTTAAAAATATGTCCAGTGCAACTGTTTCCAGGAACTGAGGGTTCATGATGTGATTTGGACTCAGAGGTTAATGTATAGACGTCCAACTCTCGATGATGCCTCACAGAACAGTCTCCATATGGGATTTCATAGGATAAACTGCTCCAGGAGTCTGGTTCCTCAGCGTTCTCCCTGCAAGCAAGCAATCTCTGGTTAGTCCATGGATGTTCAGCTCCCTCCTGGCAGAGAGTTTACCTCTCAGTCTGTAGTAAAATCTCTGACCTCTCTGTTCTGGAGGCTCTGCAGCAGAAATCTGGTTTATACAGTTCCCCAGTGATCCAGGCATATAACTGACTATTCCATCTGCCTCATAAGAGGTCACAAATGGATTAAATGAGAACTGCAGGATTCCTCCCAAAGAATATTCTTTTGATCAAGATAAAGAGAGGTCTGGGAGCTTAAAATAGTTAATATTATGCTAATAACCAACTAATGAATAAATGTAAGGAGGATGGTCTTAGCCTGGTTTTCAATAGAAGCAAGGTTTATATTAAGCATTTCACTTAAATTGGGTTGCACCACATGCTAACTGCAGTTGATTAAATCAGAAAGAGAAGAAAGAATCATTATATCCCATATAAGGGCACTCCAACTTTTGTTAACAACTCTAAAAGCCAACTATATAGACTAAGACTGTGATGCCACATCATATTATACTTGTCAATACAACTGTGAAGAAGCACCTGGTTCTAAGAACTTCAAGTTAAATTTTTTTTAATTTAAAAAATGAACAACCTTGCTCATCATAAACATACTTCATCTACAAGTAAAACCAACAAAGGCACAAGTATGCAAAAAAAAAATTATGGGACAGGTCTCAAAACATGAAATCTCTTTATGAACCAGTAGGTTGGAAAAGTATCCCCAAGATTCTGGAAGGAGGAAGAAGTTTCTATGTTTGAGATCATTATATATTAAAATGAAACAGATAATTGAATGAGGAAAAAAAAAACGAGAATTAAGCATGAAGAAGTAACAGACATGCCATACACTGACAAATATGAAAGGGAAACCTTCTTTGCATTGTTTTATTTATTAAATCATACCTGTCTGTCATTAACAACTCACCAGATAGTAACTGGAATTTCAAACTAACCATATGCTATCTATGAGGCCTAGAACTGAGTAATCATGTGCTAGCTGAACAATGAAGGATGCTCCAAAAGTAAACTATTGTAATGTCCATCCTCAAGAGTGACATCATCCTAGCAGTTAAGGCTTAAAATGAACCTAGCTTATGCTATGCTATGCTAAGTCATTTATGTACTAACCAAGCTGCTCTACTCTGTGTAAAGTGACTTCAAAAAAAAAAAAAAAGGACTGCTGACTCTTGAGCAAGGTGAGTTTCAACTGCATGGATCCATTTACACACAGATATTTTTTTTTTCCTCTCATAAATACAGTATAGTTCTGTAAAGGTATTTTTTCCTCTTATGATTTTGTTCATCTTTTCTCTGGCTTACTGTGTTGTAAGAATATACTATATAATACACATAAGACAAAATTTGTGTTAATTGGCTGTTCATGATACTGGTAAGGCTTTCCATCAATAGCAGGTTATTAAGTTTTTGGTAAGTTGTATGTGGATTTTTGACGGTGCAGGGGGTTGGCCCTTGCATTGTTCAAGGGTCAATTCTACTTGTAAGATAAGTCACTTAAAAGTTCAACAATGATTCAACTAAGCAGCCAATCGGCTACACCCAAATGAGGGGGACATAATTTCTCTGTAAATTTAGCTTTGAGGCTTGGGTTGACATTGTCACTAACTTGGAGTCATTAACTATCTGTACACATAACTAGCATATCTGATTACTTGGGATTACGATACCCGTACAATAAAAAAAAGAAAAGGCCTTTGAAAACAAAACCTGATTTATATACCCACCACTCCACCGTGAGGCAAATACATGAGAGAGGACTGTCTGCCAATACTGGGGCAATTAAAAAGTGACACAATCCATTCCCAGTAAAATGGTGTTTTCTACCAAGCTTGCCGCTATTAATTCTCCAACCGTTTCCTTTCTGCTATCTAAACCTTGAGAAGTTCCCGTCTGTGACCACAAACTATTTACCTTCTACTGCTCCCATGCTCTCCTCTCCAAGAGGAATGCACTTTTTGTTGTCACAATTACCCGCCAAGTGCTAACCCTTCCTCTCCCAATTCTTGTCTCCGTGAATTTTTGTTGCTTCTTACTCTGTCTAGATACCAGAGACTAGTCAATGCAACTATTCTCTTACTGATTTCATGAATATCTGGTGCAACTGACACTCTTCCAAATCCATTTGACCTGCAGGTCCGAGTAAACCTTGCTATTCAGCCAATTATTTATGGGCTAGGTAATATTCCAGATGCTGGGGATACAAACCAAAATTCTTATCCAGTTGGGAGTTTACATACTTAGCAAGGGAGATAAGACCAGTCAGATTAAATAAAATATCTGGCATTTTTGAGCAGAACAAGTGCTATGGAGAAAAATAAAGCAAGAGGAGGGTTGCAATTTTATTTTTATTTAAATCTAATTCATTAACATACAGTGCATTATCAGTTTCAGTAGAGGTCAGTGATTCATCAGTTGCATAACACACCCAGTGCTCATTTCATCATGTGTCCTCCTTAACGCCCATCACCCAGTTACCCCATCCCTTTCCCTCCTCTCCTCCAGCAACCCTCAGTTTGTTTCCTAGAGTTAAAGGTCTCTTACGATTTTGTCTCCCCTCTCTGATTTCGTTTTATTTTACATTTCCCTCTCTTCCCCTATGATCCTGATTTGTTTCGTAAATTCCACAGATAAATGAAATCATATGATAACTGGCTTTCTCAGACTTATTTCACTTAGCATAATACCTTCTAGTTCCATCTATGTAGTTGTAAATGGTAAGATTTCATTTTTTGATGGCTGAATAATATTTCATTGTATATGAAATACTGTATGTATAAACCACATCTTCTTTATCTATTCATCTGTCAGTAGACATCTGGGCGCTTTCCAGAGTTTGGCTATTGTGGACATTGCTGCTCTAAACATTGGGGTGCAGATGGCCCTTTGAATCACTATGTTTGTATCTTTGGGATAAATGACTAGTAGTGCAATTGCTGAGACACAGGGTGGCTCTATATTCAACTTTTTGAGAAACTTCCATACTGTTTTCCAGAGTGGCTATACCAACTTGCATTCCCACCAGCAGTGTAAGAGGGTTTCTCCTCATCCTCACCAACATTTGTCTCTTGACTTGTTAATTTTAACCATTCTGACTGCTGTGAGGCAGTATCTCGTTGTGGTTTTGATTTGTATTTCCCTGAGGCCAAGTGATATTGAGCATGTCTTCATTTGTTGGCCATTCGTAGGTCTTCTTTGGAGAAATGTCTGTTCAGGACTTTTGCTCATTTCTTGACTGGGTTATTTGTTTTTTGGGTGTTGAGTTTGATAAGTTCTTTAAACATTTTGGACACTAGCCATTTATCTGATAAGATATTTATAAATATCTTCTCCATTCTGTAGGTCTTTTGGTTTTGACTGTTCCCTTTGCTGGGTAAAAGCTTTCTATCTTGATAAAGTCCTAATAGTTCATTTTTGCTTTTGTTTCAAGAGTTGCAATTTTAAATGTGGCAGGCCAGAAAGGCCTCAAAGAGGTGGCTTATTATTTTTAAGATTTATTTATTTGAGAGAAACAGAGAGAGCAAGGATGAGGGTCAAAGGAAGAGGGAGAGAGAATCTCAAGCAGACTCTGCACTGAGTGTGTGGAGCCCGATGTGGGCTCATGACACTGACATCATGACCTGAGCCAAAATTAAGAGTCAGATGCTTAGCTAACTGAGCCACCCAGGCATCCCCTGAGGGGATGCTCTATGTCTTTTGTGCTCTGTGTTTAGCACTATGTAAGATTTGTCCTTCATCCACTAATAACATGTGGCAAAGCTCCAGACATAGGAATGTTTACTGCAACTTTAGGTATAATGGTTAAAAATGACACCACCTGGTCACTAATTACAGGGCTGTTTGGTAAACTGAAGAACAAATTTCTGGACTATTATGTAGCCATTAAAAATAATGGAAGTTAACAGTCCAGAAACACAGAAATTTACAATGTCCAGGGAAATAAGCAAAATAAGTGTAAAAACTTAGGTAAGTTTAAATGGTAAAATGCACAAATAAAAATAGTGTCACAGTGGTTGGGCTGTAGGTTTTCTTCTTCCCCAAGATTTTAATTAATGTTTTTAACAAATTTTTTAAAGTTCCCTACTGAGCCAGGACTCACTACTTCTCCAGAATGCTTTTAGTCACTTGTGAAATTATACTTTCTATAATGTCCCCAAAGGCCCAATCTTAACTTTGTCTACTTCATTCTTAGGTGACCTTTTTGCCCTTCTTAGTGAGAAGCTTAAGGCCACCTAACATGAGTTAAAACAATCTTCATCCACTAATAATTACCTCCGCCCACCCCCTCTAACATCAAGAACGCCCCTTCTCAACAGTGGGTTTGCTCTGTTCCCCCTACCCTTCCTGCCAACCCAGATTGGGTAATCCAGATGCCTACAGTTTTCCACACACTTCTGGACTAGCTCTGCCCTCCCAAGTGCAGTTAAAACACTAGCAGGAAACAGATCAGTGGTGGAAGCAGAAGGGATTACTACTGCCTGCATACGGGGGTTGGGGGGGGGGCGGAGATAGCAGCAGCAATCTGCACTTCATTCAGCAGACCAGATCTCACGGAGGAATTCAGCTCCTGGGAGGCATCTGATGACATGGAGACATTTTCTGGTGTTCACAACCTGGGGGTACTGGGGAGGGGAGGCGGTCCTACTATGCACAGGTCAGCTCCCCACCACGAGAAACTGTCAGGCCCAAATCATCAGCAGTGCTGAGGTTGAGAAATGCTGCTGTCAATGCACTGATGTACTTCATCTGTCCTCCTCTCCCTTCCGCCTCCTTACTGGTCATCCAAAAGCTTCAAGGCTCTGCATTTTGGCCCTTCCTCACTCCAACTGCTACTAAAACCTCTTTAGTAGGGGTCCACTGACCAGAAAACCCCAAATCTGGCAGCCTTTCTTTGTCCCCATCACCCTTGAGTTTTGTAGAATTTTAAAATAGTGACCGGATTCTTCTGCTGAAACTTATTCTCACTGGACACTCATCAAGAACCATCCTGCCTGCCTACAGTTTTCTCTGGCTTTCTCTTCTCACATCTAAGATGTGGACACATGTCAACTCTCTTACTCTCATTCATCCTTTCCCACAGCCCTGGTTCACCTCCCAAATCTCTCTCCAGCTGCAAAGTCTGAGGCTCCTGCCCCACATTTACAACTTCAATGGCTTACAGGATATGCAGTGGGCATTCTCAAATTTCAAAACTCCATTTTATGTTCCTTCCATTCCCCGAAGCAGCAGTAACTCCGAACTTATTTCCAGGAATGAAACCATTGTCATCCTTAGTAACACAATCTCCCTTCTTCAAACATTCTGTTGGTCTTGCGTTTGCAATGTATCTCCCATTCAGTGTCTTATTTCAATTCCTACAAGAACTGCCCTAGCTCAAAGCCCTCACTGAATTATCTGGACTCTTATAGATACTCTTGTTACAGGCCAGCTGCCCTAGAACTTCCCCTGCTCCCCAAATCTACCCAAAGAAATCATTTTAAAGCAACAGGATGCCATCCTCCAGCCCAAAAGTTTTGCTGTGCTTACTGTTGTTGTTTTTTTTAACATGAGGCGTGATAAGGGTCCCTTATCACCTAGGCTTTCCCTTTTAATCTTAAGCATTCTATAAAGCATCCCATTTTTACTGTATGGATATTTAAAACAGAAGGTTGGGATCCCTGGGTGGCGCAGCGGTTTGGCGCCTGCCTTTGGCCCGGGGCGCGATCCTGGAGACCCGGGATCGAATCCCACATCGGGCTCCCGGTGCATGGAGCCTGCTTCTCCCTCTGCCTGTGTCTCTGCCTCTCTCTCGTTCTCTCTCTGTGTGCCTATCATAAATAAATAAAATTAAAAAAAAAAAAAAAAAAACAAAAAAAAAACAGAAGGTTGAAGAATTTCATGACCAAGGACACTCAGCTAATAAGAACACTAGAACTACAACCATCTCTTTCCACTCTATGATGATAGTAGTTTCATTGGTATGCTACAGCAACAATGATTCTACCTGTCAACGCTTCCATGTTAAGGTACCTATGTTCTTCATGTCAACTTATCTTTTCATGCCCTATTCTTTTTTTAAGTCATCTCTACACCCAATGTGGGGCTCAAATACATGACCCCAAGATCAAGGGTAGTGTGCTCTACCAATTGAGCCAGACAGCCACCCCCTTCTTCTTGTACCCTATTCTGCAGCCAAACTGTCAATGCCCATTCCCCAAACACACTTCATCAGCTAACACAATACTAACCTATCCAAAATCCACCCATCTTTCAATGGTCTGGTTTCCAGATATCTTCCATTCTTCTCTCCAGTCTTTCCTTTCCCTCTGAATATACAAGACTCTATTATATTACAGTCTTGCAGCTTTAAAACAAAACCAAACCCTCTTTGGGCTATTTAATGATTATTTGTGTACCTGTCTTGTCCTATGAATACGCTCCCTTTCTTGCACAATTTAGTATTTTTACTTGAATTAAATTACTTTCCTTTTCCTAATTACTCCTAACTAGAGTCTCGTTTTTATGGTTTTGCTTCACAATGTAATACTCAAAGATCATTCAATAAAACACTTACTGAACACTTATTAAGTTGTAGGCACTGTGCTAGATGCCAGAGCTACAAGGATAAATGCAAACATACAATCTAAGGTCAAACACATGAATTACTATTAGATAGCCACAATGTAGCTTATTGGTGGTACTATCACTTCTATGGAAGCAAAAAGCAAGAAAGAATCAATGAAGACTTTTATACTTACAAGTGTGGCATTTTGTACACTAAATACACCACATGTCACCAAAATTATACTATTACTTGTAAATAGTACCATTACTTTATTTACCACTAAGAATACAAAAAAATTAAGTGAATTAAATTATGACACAACATTGTAGCAGCGTTGATCAAAATGTATCTAATTTCACAGCCAGAAAAGGACATCTCAAAAGAGACTAACACAGGGTATATAAATACAGCCAACTGCCCTTCTGCATATTGCCAGTGGGAGTACAAATAGCTCAAGTGAACTGTTCAAATGAACCTTCACTCATCTGCTTCCACGGAATGCTCTGATTGATGTTAACATTCACCCACGTTCCAGAAGCTTGCAACAGACAGCAGGTGCATGTGAGGAAAGCAGCCTAGAGGCTACGGATTGAGCTGCAAGGCACCTCAGGGGACCATGGGCTGGTAGACTTCAACAAAAACATCTAACACACAGGTTTCAAACTTGCAGGTAGCTGAACATCTTCAGATAAAATCATTTGCAAAAAAAGAATTGCTTGGGGATGGGGCCAGTACAGGGAAAGGAAGGCAGAGCCCTGCTCTCTCTCCATCTACCTTCCCTCCCATGTGAGTTGAGGGATTCCCACCTGGAGCCCAGGACAGAGCTAAATGCTCTGTAATTCCAAAAGTATAGACTTTCTTTATGTACAACAAGCATGTTTCCCACTAATAGCCTTTTCTTGTGTAGTCTCCTCTGGGCTTGGAGAATAACTAGTCAGCCTCTTTTTGATTAGAAGTCCTTTCTGGGGCTACAGTTAATAATTAAGTTGTCCCTCAGCTTTGTATTTCTGCCACTGAGGGGAATATGCCTGAGTATCTAAAATTTGCCCTAGAAATATTATTACACACAGATTTTATTGCAACCAAGTCAAGTGTAGCAACACAGAAAAGCATACCCACAAGGTGATCTGAAATTCTGGTTAACAGGCACCATAGCCTGAGCTGAAGTTTTTTTGTTTCTTTTTTAAATGAGCAAATGGGAGATTTACAGATGAGGACATGTAAATGTTGTGGGCTGTGATCTCTCCTCATTTCATTTCTCATTCCAAGGAGGACACCACCCCTCTGAAGAAAAGTGCACTTTTACTACTAATTGTGACAGTTATGCATGATGGGGACTACTTTGTGTCTACTCCATCAGACAGTACCGAGATCTCTAAGAATTTCTTAGACTGTCACATTCAGCCAGACCCCAGAACAGACTATAAGACAGAAAGGGCCGGCTGACATCATGATTACCTTGAGACTTGCAATCATCCTGGTGTAATGCATTTTATATTGCTTTCAGCCATGCCTGAGCACTGCCTACTTCAACCCTGAGTCTGCAGTAGGAATCCCCAGAGCAGTCTTGATCTGAGCTCTAAAAGCCCTGTTGCACTGTACTGTGATGCTCTTTACTCCTCTGTCACCTTGATTAAGGACAGGGACCATTCTCCTCTAGACTGGCTAGGCCTCACTACCCTGCTCAATCTCCTGACAGGTTGCAGGTCCTCAAACAGATGCTGGGCTTTACCACTCAGGCCAGCAGAGTACAAATATTCCTCTGGTTTCCTCAAGATGTTTACCAACAGTTTGAGATTACAAAGAACTCGTTTTCTATGAAGGGAGATAATCTAAAGAAGTAACTCCAGTAATGCTCTTATAAGTGGCAGGAATGGCTGAGAAGGTAAAGCTGGCAAGGAAATAACACACCATGACAACTAGACCCAGTGCATGGTCAAGGTCAGGTAAAGACCACGCTAAAAGGATACTCTTGGGCAGCTGGCAAAAAAGGAATATAAACCACATATGAGATCATCTTATTATATTAATGTGATATGACTGATGGGTGCACTGTGATAAGAATATGCTGAAAAGAGGTGCCTGGGTGACTCAGTCGGTTAAGTGTCTGCCTTGGCTCAGGTCATGATCCCACAGTCCTGGGATGGAGCCCTGCATTGGGATCCCTCCTCAGGGGGGAGCCAGTTTTTCCCTCTCCCCCTGCTTGTACACTCTGTCAAATAAATAAATAAAATCTTTAAAAAAAAGGAAAAAATATGCTGAAATACTTCAGAATAAGGGGACATGTCTGCAACTTACCCTCCAAAGATTTCAGTAACACTGCATGTACATAAATAAAACACCAATAAAACAAACACAACAAATGTTAACAACTGGTGCATTTCGATGAAGAATATACAAGACTTCATTATTCCACTCTTGCATCTTTTCTATAGGTTCAAGATTTTTCAAAATAAAAAGTTACATATAAAACACTGATTTTAAACAAGGCAGAGGTAGCAATTCTTTCATCCTATGATCACTATTTAGTTAAGGCAGGGAAGAAACTAGTATGATCTGGTATCTATTAAGAAACGGGCAGGTGCTTTTATGTACACTATTTAATCCATGTAAGAATCCTTCAAGGAAGTGCTATTCTTAGTTTAGAGGAGAGAAAACTGAGACTCAGAAATGTGAAACTTGTTTGCTCAAGATATACATCCATTAGCAGTTTGATAAGCCTGGCTTCAAGCAACAAACTTCACCACTTATGAGAAGTGAGAGCCTGAGCTAGATGCTTAACTTCTTTGAACATGCATTATCACTGTATGAACACTGTAATGGCCCCTCTACAAAAGCTGCCGTGGCAAGGAAAGGAGGCAAGAGAGTAATGATTCAATACTGCCAGGCACACAGTAGCACTCAGTAAGCACCAGTACTCTCCGTACTTAGGACTCAGCTAACAGGTACTGGAGTAATAGATTTGAATCCTGGCTACACTGACCTCTCCACCCAAGCTACCCTCTCCTAGGTCTTATGTAGCACTGCTCCAGGTGAGAGGGGCTGCTCTTTCGGGACAGAAAGCACCTAGGGTCATCCGAAGTCAGCACAGAGCAAAGAGGCCTGCAGGGGAAGAAATTTCTTCACAAATTCAAAGAACATCCATCCTGGGCCCAAAGTTTTTCACCACACAGGTATTCTCTAGTGAACACTTCTAAAGCCTCCCCACCCCCGGTGCACATTTACTCCAAAGCATCTGCAGATCAATCACAGCCATTCTCAGGTGCCTGGTGAGACTGGCAAACAAGCAGGGCAAACTGCACAGCCCAGATTCTCAGTCTCACTATTTTCAAAATAAGCACATTCCTCTCAAATGAAAGTGCCAACTTTGAGTCCTTTGATTTATTAAAAAAAAAAAAAAAGGCACAAATTGTTTACCCCATTTTCCACAAAACTGACACCAATGGGCACCCACCTTTCCCTAAGGGGAAAAAAACTATTCTACTCAAAATTATCTCATTACATTGACTATAGATTTCCATGGAGGCTACATCACTGGGTAATACAATGACAAAGCAGGGTTTTGAGGTGTGAACTGAATCCCCTTTATAACACAGTCTGGTCTAAGACTAGTGAGCTTCCAGGAGCCAACGTTTTTTTTTTATCTGTTTACCAAAAAGTGGCAATAATATCAGCTTTCTCACAGAGTTGTTTTAGGGATTAGAGATACACTTACTATTACATTGGTTTCTGTTTCCTTCCACAAGCAAAGAGGCACACACCCTAGTTACTTCCTTTTACAGCTACATTTATTAATGGTTTAACAATACACCGAATATTGAGCTACGTGTCTTACATTTAAAACATTATTTTTTCTTTCACCTACGTTGTGAAGGAAGATATTACCCCAATTTGCAGATGAGGAAACTGAAGGTGTGAGAAATTTAATGACCTGCCCCATGGCTAGTAAGTCACAGAGCTAGAATTAGAGTTGGTGCTCTAAACCACTACACAAAACCACCTCTATTTTGCACTAGAAAATGCAGACCAGTGAAGCCCATGAAGTATTTTTAACATATGCTCTTTGGGGAGCTTAAGTTTTGGGGGTGTAGGTTCTAGATTACAGTATGTTACACACATGACATTACCGTGTGTGGCCCATGGCTTCCATGGCCATTTTTCCCTCTTTTCACTTGGAGAGGCTACTTGGGCTCTCCAACTCAATGGCTCTGTGACTTCTGGACTATGTTGCTCCTATGACAGCCAAAGTTCTGCATTCTCTAGTCTTACCTTACTTGCACTGTTTTCAAGATCTTAAAAAAATAATTTCTAATATCTTACCATGATACTAATTATATTTGCATAAATATCTAACATACCAACATTCACAGGTTAAGTAAAAAGTACAGTTAATTTATACTAGACAAGACTGATATCTAAATTTTTACTAATGGGATCAGCCTTAGTTGATTCTTCCTTTACCCTATTAAGATTTAAGCCACCAACCTGATTTATTATGAATCATTATGAGCGTTATGAATCAACGCTCAGGAATTAATTTTCAGGTGTAATGTTAAGTCTAATTTTCCCAATAAGGCAAATTTCTTAATCTTAACTGCATTTTGGAATTACCTGGAGAACTTTAGAAAATCCTGATGTCCAGATCACACCTCACACCAATTAAATAAAAATCTCCAGAGGTGGCCCTCAGGTATTAGCAGTTTTTAAAACTCTCCAGGAGATTCTCATGCGTAATTAGAATCCTCAGGGATTCTAATGTACAACCAGTTATAAACCACACATTAAAGTAACTTACAGATGCCAGTTCATTTTAAAAAGGAAAGCATAGCCAAGGCTAGCAAGATTGCAATAAACACTGAAGTCGTAAGTCAAAATTCTTTGACTGAATTATACAATGCCTCGGAACTTATAAAAATAATTTAGCATAAGGAAGGCACATGATGAGATATAAGCACTGGCTGTTATATGTTGGCAGACAGAATTTAATATAAAAAAATTTAGCAGAAGCAAAAATCAATAGGTAAATATGAGGCTCACTGAAGCATTCATTACTTAATTTCTAATTTTTTACATGTTAAAACTAACATTCAACATTGGGCAAAGATTTAAATACTCAAGATAAACAAAATATTTTAGAGGGCCTCAAAAACAATTACAAGGGGCACCTGGGTGGCTCAGGTCATGATCTCAGAGTCCTGGAATAGAGAGCCCTATGTTGCGCTTCCTGCTCAGCGGGGATCCTGCTTCTCCCTCTGCCCTTTCCTCCTGCTTGTGATCTCTCTCTCTCTCTCTCTCTCTCTCTCTCTCTCGTGTGCACACATGTTCTCTCTCAAATAAAATCTTTAAAAAAATTGTAAGACCACAAAATAGGTAAGAATAGGATAAAGTAAAAATATCAGAACACAAAATAGGAAATCAGCTGCACTCTTTTAAAAAAACATTGCAATGTGGGAGATAGTATCTGGTAATGAAATAAATCTCTTATTGGTGGCAGCATTATGGATAATTTTATGTCTAATAAAACACTAATTCTCCCTCCTCGTTATCCTTCTTGATTCTGATCTATGTCAGAGGACAGACATACATACTGCAAGTGTCACCAAGAGCTACTGCAAGGGAACACAGAGAAACCGGAGTCTGGACTCTGACACTTCTATTTAAAATTCATTCTCAGAACAGCACCAGACCAACACCAAATGGATCTTCATCTAAGAAACAACCCAATTTATCAATCTCCACTCACTCAGTAATGCATTTTTCTCTACCTTCTCCCTTCCCAGATGACTGAAGCCGTCTAAATGATGACACAGAAGTTTCTATTTAAGTATTTCTTAGATTTCTATTTCTATAAAGCTATGTAGATCTCTCGCAGAACATATGATTCTTTTGTCTATTCTAAGACAGTTGCTGGCTTAACTACTTACTGTCCTCTACAAAGTGTACTTTTTTTTGGGTAAGATTTTATTTATTTATTCATGAGAGAGACACAGAGAGAGGCAGAAACATAGGCAGAGAGAGAAGCAGGCTGCTGCAGGGAGCCTGATGTGGGCTCAATTCCAGAACCCCAAGATCACGACCTGAGCTGAAGGCAAATGCTCAACCACTGAGCCACCCAGATGCCCCTACAAAGTGTACTTGATCAGAGGAGAAACACAGGGACATGAGAACTGTCTTGAAAAGGAGACCATTATCCCTGTGACTAACATCCAGATCCAGGCTGGGGAAAGAGAAATGCTTACAAAATAAGCTGAAACTTGGAAAGAATGGAACTGGATAAAGTAATTTGAAACTGAGGACAGAAAACAAATCAGGAAGAAAAGTCCAATATCCAACCACTAGAAGAGAGAGAACATATCTTTAAAATGTTACATTTCTGGCAGCCCGGGTGACTCAGTGGTTTAGCACCGCCTTCAGCCCAGGGCCTGATCCTGGAGGCCCAGGATCAAGTCCCACATCAGGCTCCCTTCATCGAGCCTGCTTCTCTTTCTCTCCCCTCTCTCTCTTTCTCTCCCTCTGTGTCTCATGAATAAATAAAAATAAAATCTTTAAAAAATAAATAGTTACATTTCTTTAGCTTTCTCATGAAGCAAACAAACAGAACAAAAATCTAACAGTAACCCTAGATGTTTACAAATTTAAATAAGCTAAAGACGATAGAGGGCAAGGACTGCACATCCATTTCTTCCAATCTTATTTCTAAAGAGCATTTCAAACTCAAAATAACAGGAAAATAAGACTTAAATATGAATCTGTAACTCTAGTGTACCGGTGACCATTAAAACCTGTTGATTAACAAGATCCCAAAGGTGAAGCTGCCACAACTCTATAGATAAGTGATTTGTTCTACTTACAAAAACTGGTAACTTTAATCATAACAAAGTCATCACTGTAAACTAGCTTTTTCCAGTTCAGGAAAAAGAAAAAGCATTCTTGCTCATTAGTCTGGGCAGGAATCCTCAGACATGATGTTCACTGGACTTCATATAAGGCTACTGTCATTAAAATTTAAGAAAAGAACCACCAATACTTAACAAGTCCAGTAAACTTCTAATGACCTTATGTATTTTTATATAATCCACTGCCCCAATTCAGCATTTTTCATAAGTCATTGTTGAAAAGGATTCATCTTATTTAGAAGCAGTTAGACAAATAATACATGTCAAAATAGACAATGTCTCCTTCAAAGACCAGATGGGATTTTTTGGGGGATCTCCTAGATGTTAGAGAACATACTCCTTGTAGAGAAACACAGAACGTCAATTTGCTCTCCCTGTGCATACCACTGTACAATCACTAGTTATGTGGGTTCGAGCACAGCTTCTCAACTACTGATGAAGGACCGGTTTTTTTTTTTTTAATTTCCAATTCATTACAGAAGCAAAAATTCTAAAAATGAATTACTAGAAAAGTAAAATACACAAGATACAAAATTAAAGCCCAAAGTTCTGATTAGATTCAATGGATATAAAATGACTCTGTCAACTTACCATAAAAGTTTCTAAACACATTCTCTCCACTTCACATTTATCTCACCACATATCAGTGACAAAGAACCGGCAGCTCAGTGCTGAGCCAGACCTGCCTTATTCTGAGCAGTCGTGGGTTACAACAGAGACCCCTCCAGATTACCAGGAAACGTGTTTCACATTCCTAACAACTACAGACCCTGGCAAGACAGGCAAGCAGGAGAAAGAAAAGTCAGGGCAGCCCCGGTGGCGCAGCGGTTTAGCACCGCCTGCAGCCTGGGATGTGATCCTGGAGACCCAGGATCGAGTCCCACGTCAGGCTCCCTGCATGGAGCCTGCTTCCCTCCCTCCCTCCCTCTAAATAAACAAACAAACAAACAAACAAACAAACTTAAAAAAAAGTCATGGCACAGATGGGAATGGGAAACCAGCTACATATGTACTTGACAAAGTATGTTTTTTGCCTGAGGTATACTTCAGAGCCTGGGCAAAGCTGAAAACTAATTCAATGCCATTCAGAAGTATTTCAAAAGTTCAATCCCAACTGGTTTTATAAAATCTAAAGCATCCACATATCTACTTTAACAGCCGTGTCACCAAGAGTTGCTTTAATTAATTCACTGACATGATTTCCCTGAAGCAAATGTGAAATACTAGGAACTAATCACAGTTCATAATAAAAATAATACACTGAAAGGCTGTATTCAGTTTTTCAGAGCACTTTCACCATAAATATCATTTTTAATCTTCCAAATGAAAAGGGCCAATATTCTGCATATAGATGAAGAACCAAAGCATAAATTAACCAAGGTTTCATACAGCTAAATGCTGAATGAGGGCTAAAGATAAAGTTTTAAAATCTATTCCAAGAAATCTATCCTCCAGCAATTCAGTATAACTTACGTGGATTAATGAGCTCAAAGAAGAGCTAAGAGCAAAATGTTTCTTTTAGACATTAAAAAAGGCATGAGAGGTATTCTACAGCTAACACTCTTATCTTAACCAACAAGATCGTTTTCGTATTAGTACATATTTTCTAAAAGCATAGGCATGGGGACGCCCGGGTGGCTCAGTGGTTAAGCATCTGCCTTTGGCTCAGGTCATGATCCTGGAGTCCTGGAATCGAGTCCTCATCAGGCTCCCTGCATGGAGCCTGCTTCTCTCTCTGCCTGTGTCTCTGCCTCTCTCTCTCTCTCTGCGTCTCTCATGAATTAAAAAAAAAAAAAAAAAAAAGCATAGGCATAGACTAAAAGATACTACTTTTCAGTACATGAAAATGTATTAGGCTCTATAAGAATACTTGTTTACAAATGTCCACACAGATATTTTTCCATTTTTGATAAAATGTCTCCAAATGCCCATCAAAAAGATAATACTACAGATGGAATGACACTACATTAAAAATGCATCCCACCTGGAAATTTGTCTTCTCTATATTATAACTTTAGTTCTCATTTCAAGATATCTCAAAAATGCATTGCCAGAAAAATGAATGACCTAGAATAGACATTTATTCATTCAAGCCTTCAACAAATATTCATGCAGTATCTACCATGTTCCTGGATACTAGGAATAGGCTGATGAATAAATAAGAAAGCCAAATTCCTACTATCATGAAGTGTCTGTTAGGGGTGTAGTTATAACCTGAGATAAGTCTTTTAAGAAAATAAAACCAGGTACTTATGGCAGAAAATTCCTGTGGGTGGGGACAGTGGGTTCTTCAGACAGCGGTAGGAAAATCTCTGAGGAGAGGGGACCACTGATGTGAATCCTATGACAAAGCCAGCATACGGAGTTACTGGGACAGGACAGAATGGGAAAAGGGGCAGAGCAAAGCTCAAAGATCCTGCCTAGAGAAAGTAACGGGAAGGGGGAAACATCAGGAAATGAGGTGTCAAGAGTCAGACAGGGCTCAGATCTCATGGGGCTCTGCAGACCATGATACCAGCTAGGATTTTACTCTGAGTTGGGTGAGAAAATGTGAGGAACAGGAAAGCAAAGATGAAAATACAGAAGAATAAAACAAGATTATTAATTTAGTACCAGATGAATATAGTGACTTTTAATCCTCCAATGACTTTGAAGCAGGGATCAGTGTATTTCCATTTTTCATGTGAGGAAATAACAGGTTTATGGGAATAATTTGTTCAAGTACACAGCCAGTAAGTGAAAAGGCCAGAATTTTACGCAGACCTAAAACCAAAACTTTCGTACCTCCTTCTGCTGTCCACCATAATACTGACTCTCTAACGGTGTCAAACGATGACCACATTCAAATCATACCACTATAAGTCTAAATAATATTTATCAGAAGCTAATCAGGTAGGAACCATCTGGGTGGCTCAGGCGGTTGGGCATCTGCCTTCTGCTCAAGTCATGATCTCAGGGTCCTAGGATCAAGCTCCACATCAGGCTCCCTGCTCAGTGAGGAGTCTGCTTCTCCCTCTCCCTCTGCCCCTCCTCCCGACCGCACCCCCACTTGTGCTCTTGCTTGCTGTCTCAAATGATTAAAAAAAAAAAAAACTTAAAAAGAAAAAGAGGCTAGTCAGGTATATGAGATTTTCTGTTACGAATTTTATGGGATCCACAGCAAGTTTTCCACTGTAGAAAACCACATTAAGAAGCCATTACTCAAGAAGCCATTCCTCAGAGATAGGATAATAGCATCCAAACAGTGTATTCACCCTGGCCCCAAAACTCAAGGTTTATTTATGTGGAACAACAAAACTCAACAAGCATAGAGCGCATTTCAACCAATTTCAGCACTCCTGCTGCTGTGAACCGATAAACAACCAGTCACAGCCTATGCCTCTTAGCCTTGTCCGTCATAATGCAACTCAAGCAAAAGGTTGGGGTAGATGCTAACATACATGTAAAATCCTGACAAATCAAGTGCAGGAAAAAAGAAAAAAAAAAATGTTTCCTGGTACTAACAACACTAGTCATTCAGAAGGGGGAAGTTCAAAGATACGTCTTCTTGAGATCAGCAAAAGCCAGACCAGATGCCAGAGAACCAACACTAAAGACCAATGATGCACAGGTCTGGAAGTGGATACTCACTGATGGCTGTTCAAGCACCACGAATATCGCAGGCCCATCTTATCTGGGTCCTGGCTCCATATGCAGCTTTAGGAGCAGAGAACAGCAGCCCTCCCAGAGGTGTGTTCGCTAAGCCTCCTTCTGACAGGAACTGCAGTGTCTAGTTCCTTGTTTGAGGGCTACTGCAATATCTTCCATGAAGCCACCTCACTGTAACGGTGCCTCAGGGAGTCCTAAAAAATCAACCACAACTGAGGCACCTGGTGGCCAGATTCTTTGGCTCAGGTCATGATCTCAGGATCCTGGATCGAGTTCCGCATCAGGCTGCCTGCTCAGCAGAACCTGCTTCTCCCTATGCCCCTCTCCTTGCTCAGGTGTGTGCGTGCGTTCTCTCTCTCTAATAAATAAAATCTCCCCCCAAAAAATCAACCAGAACTACACTAAAATGGAGTGGAAAAGGTGAAATGCCAGAAACCGGGAGGGGAGAGAGGGTCACCGGTGCACCTTAAAATGGATAGGAGGTTACTGTCTTGGGTGCTTGGAAGGAACTCGCTGCTAGTCTAGTTATGCATCCGTTCACGTGATACTCGGTTCCTCTCTCGTATTTCTTCTTTTGACACAGTATTGACACCCTGCCCTTTACCAGTACGGGAATAATGCAGAAAGAAGGAGGGCACAGAATTTGAGCAACTACTGTGTATCAGCAATTTGTTATCAATTCTATGCTGTTAAGTAACTAAAAATAACCTTCTCTAAGGTAATGGTCAGAACATGCTGGAAAGTCAGACTCGCTTCGATTCTTCCCTCTGGCCATACCATCTGTATAGGTCAGTTACTGAAAGTTCCCTTTGGCTCAATTTCCTTCTTTGTGAGGTGGGAACACTGGGTTTGCTGTGAGAGCAAATAAAGATGAAGGTAAAGAGTGTAGTGTCTGGAGCTCCCTATTGCTCACTAAATTGCGACTATAGGGGATACTCCAGGGCTGGTGTAATTCTAAGGAACAAAAAAGAGGGAAGTTTTCAAGTTATGTTTTTTTAAAAAGGGCACAGAACGCTTGCTTGTGGGTTAACTGTCAGATGAATAAAACCACACCCATGTCACCCTAGCACTATTTTCTCCCAAAAATCCAAGAGGAAAATGTGGCTCTTCTTCCTGGCTATCTCAAGGAAGTGTTACATTGTAGATAAAGGGTGACCAGGAAAAAACATGTTGGAAACTACATGGTGGTGTAGACAGGTCCTATTTACATAGAGCTAAGTGGTCATCCTACTTCCAACACGTCCTCCTTCCTAGTTCTCCAAGCAGAGGGATGCACCGAGTTTCTATGAACTTCACCAGCATGTTCCTGTTCTATACTAAGAGACCTAGAAGGTACATGCCATCAATTCCCATCGTACAGATGAGAAAACTGAGGCTCCTAGGCAATACTCAATCAGGACATGCCCACATTCGGCTCTACTATGGTAAAGGCCAAATAGCTGGATGCTCTTCTTATTTCTTATTAGAAAAGAATTAAAGGCAAGAGGATAACACTCCAGATTTTATTAACACTCTAAATGCCACTGTCAAATTTTATAAAACTTGAAGGAAAAGTGGCCAAAACTTGTATGACAACTTAAGATGTTCCATCCTCAATTCAGATATAAGTATACGCAGAAATGTTAGAAAAGAATGAGGTACCACAAATACATTTTATTTTCACTAATCAAATGTCAAAACAATAGACTTTAATAAGAATATTACAGTGCAACTCTATTTTAAGGACACAGGGACACTAAACATTTGAACAAAACTTTGTTAAAATGATTGTTCTACAACACTAACCAATTTCAGCAGCTCTGAAATATTCACTGGTAGAAAGGGAGTATTTAATGAAGCAGGAGCTATCTAGAAGCTGCAAAGGCTAAGAAAATCATTGTTCTTCCAACAAGCTCAAACTTCTAACAGACTGTTTAATTTTAGAAACGTACAGAATAAGTTATTTTACAGTGTATCACACTCTTATATCACATAACTTTGTTCCTCAGCACAGATACTCAGTTTTGGCCAAATACTGATTTTGGCCAAAAAGTTTATTCAACACCCTTAGTTTTTTCCTTAAGAATCATTTTATTTCTGTTAATGCACGCAAGTAAAATTTCCAAGTTATTCATTCTGTAGGTGTGCCCTCAAGGAAACTCCAAAACTGACCAAATAAAATAACATATAATGGTTACAAAAGGTTTATGTTTTCTAGAGAGCAGAGAATTCACCCATCAAGTACCGTACTTTGGCTCATGTTTTCTTCCACCTGTGTCCATGGTAAAGTCAGAAATGTTTGCAGGATCACGTGCTGCTGGGCAGCCCAGATGGCTCAGCAATTTAGCACTACCTTCAACCCAGAGGTTGTGATCCTAGAGACCCGGGATCGAGTCCCATGTCGGGACTCCCTGCATAGAGCCTGCTTCTCCCTCTGCCTGTGTCTCTGCCTCTCGCGCGCGCGCTCTTGTGTTTCTCACAAATAAATAAAGTCTTTAAAAAAAAAAAAAAAGATCATGTGCTGCTGCCACAGAGGGTTTGCTACCAGAGGTTAAGCTGTGTGACTTTATAGCAACCTGAGGAAATACACCTCAGAGTATCTGCTGGAAGGTTCTAAACAAGAAGCACCAAAATAGCAGGGAGCCCTTCCCAGTTTACACTCAGTCCTACTGCCATATCTCTACCAGAACAGAGCCCCAGATCACACAGTGAGAAAGGAGGATGGATGGACAAACATAAGGATGGACGGACAGGTGAGATTTGAGCCACAGAAACAAAGTTTAAAAAGAAAAAAATCCTCCCCTCTGGCTACTAGTTTAAAAGTAAGTGGGGCGCCTGAGTGGTTCAGTGGTTGAGTGTCTGCCTTTGGCTCAGGTTGTGATCCCAGGGTCCTGGGATCGAGTCCCACATTGGGCCCCCTGCAGGGAGCCTGCTTCTCCCTACGCCTCTATGTCTCTCGTGAATAAATGAAATCTTTTTTTTTTTTTAAAGGAAGTTTGTACATATGCTTCATTCTTTCCCCTTGTAAGCAAAAGCAAAGGCTCTGAACTTGTTTTGTGCCAGATGGGCTACGGAGGACCCACTTGTCAAGTCCTTAAAGAGAACCCTGGAAAAGCCATCACTATATTAACAGAACATCTTGCTCAACAGCACTCTGCTCCATTGTGCAATAAGTATACATAAGTAGTTACTCTACCCTCTGACCCTGAACTCAGGTTTTAAGTGTAAAATGCCAAAAGGAGGTCTTGAGAGTAGAATCTGTAGACCCAAACTCGTTGAGAGAGGCCAGTATTGCACTGCAATACCATGATCTAGTGCCTCACTATCCGCCAGGCTGGGTCTGTGCTCTGCATATGCACACGTGTCATCTGTACCTGGACAGATCCTTGGACTTTGAGCTTGAGCCTGGTTCTGTTACTTCACTTTACCTCAATTTCCTCAATTATAAAATGTGGGTAATAACACCTGACCTATCCACTCATTAGTGTGTCTTGAGAACCAATGTAAAAGGGAAGCTCGCATGTAAACAACACTACTTTTAAAATCATATGATGGGCAGGGGCGACTGAGTGGCTCAGCGGTTAAGCATCTGCCTTTGGCTCAGGGTGTGATCCTGGGGTCCTCGGATCAAGTCCCACATCAGGCTCCCTGCAGAGAAGCCTGCTTCTCCCTCTCCCGGTGTCTCTGCCTCTCTGTGTTTCTCATGAATAAATAAATAAAAATCTTAAAAAAAAAAAAAAAAAAAGAACATGATGGGTAATATAAATGGAAAGGAGAGGTCAGGATCAAATAGAAAGCTGTTAACCCTTCCCTAATTGAGCGTTAATCACCTTGTATCCCAGTGGCTTCTTCCTCCTGTCAAGCTTTTGTAGAGGGAAGATAATGGGCTGCAGAATTCCACAGACGTGTGTGTGACAGGAGCGCTAATACTTTCTATAAAGCCTTGGGCTAGTTACCTTAGCTCTCTGAGCCTTCATATTTCATCTGTACAACACAAATAAGGCCAATTTCAGAAATGCTGTCATAAGGTGGAAGCGAAGTATTAGCTGTAATGCACCCACCATGATTTCTAGTGCACTGCAGGCCCTCATTAAACAAAGAGATTTACTGAACAGATACAGAAAATGACACGAAGATGAACACTTTGAAACTTGCTCTCTGGGCCAATGAAATATTTCAACACTTTTACATCAACACTCGAGAGCTGACATTCTCTACAGGAATACTCTTCATGGAAGGGTGGCAGTGATGCAAATGATCCCTTGTCCATCTGGAGCTCTCTGTTCTATCACCCAGAGGCATCACATCACAGCATGGAACAGAAAACCAAACTAATTTTTCACAAGTGTGATCTATTATACTAGAGAATGATTTCAAACTCTTATCAAGCAGCAACAACCATATACCTCCCAGAAATACTTTTAAGGTTCTGGCAAAATTTCTTTAATGTATGAAAAATCTATATGGCTCTAGAAGTAATGAGGAATCAAGGAAAGGGCAATAATGGATACCATTTATACTGGTCACCATGTTAGCGCTCTAGGTGCTTTCCTTCATTTATTTCTCAAAGTAACTACCCTGGAGATGGCCCTCTTGTTTTTCCAATGTTACAAACTGGGCCGGGGTTCAAGAGGGTGAGAGGATCACCCAAGAACACAGCTTCACAGAGGCTGACCCTGGGTTCATGACTACTCGCCTGACTCAACACAAAATCTGCCCATCTCTCTACCAACTTCAATTCACAGAAAGCTATGACAAAAATCACAAAAAAGATACTCTAGGTAGACCAATCAATTGAAATTTGAGTTTCATTAATCAGAGAAGTATCATTTTACTGATTATGTGACTACAGGAGGAACTATTACACAGAGTTCCTTACAGTCTAACAGAGCATCTGCACAAATATCACTCGATTCTAACAAGCTGGTGACATAGGCCAACTGGGTATTATCCAAGGGATGAGAAACTCAGAATGGGTAGGTGACTTACCCACCTTTTTTTTCAAGTCACACAGGCTACTAAGTGGGGAAGCTTAGATTTTAACTAAGCTCTCTGTCCCTAAGTGGTTCCACTATACCATACTGTCTTCTCCTCAAGCTAAGGTATCTATTGCCCTTGTTATCTGCTCCGAACAGTAACTATCAACTATGTGACAAATAACCCCTGTTTCTTCACAGTGCATATGCCAGCCCCTCGGTTATAATTCCAGGAGGTAAGTATTCTTATCCTTATTTGTTTTTAAGCAGATATAGAATCTGAGGCTTAGAGAGGAAAGTTATTTAATGCATCCAAAGTAACAAAGCTACAGATGGCAGAGCCAAAATGCAAACTTTGGTTTGACTCCAAAGTCTGCCCACTTAGCCACCACCTGGAACTGCCTCTTGGTCTCAGCTCTTCCCCTCCCTCAAATGAGTGATCCAGGTTCCCAGACTGCTTATGTGTTGTGTGAGAGATGTCTGATAGCACCTGGCTCTCACATTCTCTTTCTGGATGACTGTGTGCAACACCCATCTAATGTCACCTCCCAGCCTTAGCTAAATGAAGAGCCTCAAGACTTGGGTTCTCTCCCTCTTCTACCCATCACTAACTAGGAGACCTCAGGGCAGGGGGATGTTCAACTAACTTCTCTTCAAAGTGGGAGAGACAACTGTGCATCTACCTAAAAGCAAGGGTAGGCCTAAGTGTTCTGGATAACATTTCTCCTCAGGCAAGATTGGCAACATTTTGTTTAAGGTGAATTCTCAGGTCACAAATACAACCATATTCAAAATGCAAGATCAAACTATAAGCTAAAATAAAAGAGCAAGGAGTCAACAGAATCTCTCCATTCCATCACTGAACGCAGTGAAAATCAGTAATAATGGATTACAGAAAAGGGAGGCTGTCAGAAAAACATCCTGAAGAATTACTGCTGTCTCTTTGGATTCAGTATCAATTCAAGAGTTCTCTAAAGATATGGGTCTTATTTAAATAATCTTTCTACTTCCAAGCACAGCAGAATCGATTTTCACACAGAAGTGACTCCATTTATCAGAACAGATTATCAAAACAAGCCTCAGACACTTAAACACAAACAGAACTTGGACCCTAAATGGCCACGTCTTCCTCCCCCATCTCCAAAAAAAACCAAAAACCAAACAACAACAACAACACCAGGGTAAGCAGCAATGAAGGGAAACACCAGATTTATTTTGGGAGACATTTATTTTTTTTAAAAGATTTTTTATTTATTCATGACAGACATAGACATAGAGAGAGAGGCAGAGGGAGAAGCAGGCTCCATACAGGGAGCCCAATGCGTGACTTGATCCCCGGTCTCCAGGATCACGCCCCGGGCCAAAGGCAGGCGCTAAACCGCTGAGCCACCCAGGGATCCCCATTTTGGGAGACATTTAAAAGGATTTAAATAAACTTGATTTTTCAGATAAGACTGCCGTGCCAGTAGTTATTTTGTAAATGCAGAAATGTATGTAACCCTACCTGAATTTCATATTAACTGAAGATAGAATAAAATGAAATGGACCTATATGGAAAAACTTAATTTAAAAAAGGGGAGAAGAACACCCCAATCTAAAGATTTTAGTGAAGTATTAGATGGTGTCATACAGTGAAACAATTCATAGCTTTTCACAAACCACCCTGTGAGTCTCACAAGACAAAATTCTTGATCAGAAACACATATGCATAAACTTTTGCCTATAATTTTAAAGGCCAAAGACCCCTTGAAGTCTATTCTTGGGCCCCTTGTTCAGAATCCTCGGAGTGGAAGGAGCTCCGGACAGCTTTTCAGGTGACCTGGCTTTTGGTGCTGGGTGGGCCCCCTTGTCACTCTGATCCAATCACTGACTCTCTGGATCTCAGCTCCTCCTCATCCGTTAATGATGATCTTTCCTGACTCGATGGTGGAAATTCTAGCAAAGTCACAGTAAGACTGGGCAACCGTAAAATCACCTCCTTACCATCTTTTATTTGCTAATTTTTAATCTCCTACTGTGGTCCTCTACTTGAAGATTTCTCAAGTTGGCTTTCTTTCCCTTCACAAAAGGAGGTAAAGTGGCTTTTGCACATGGAACAGAGCTTGTACTATGAAGCAAGCCAAAAAAATCTTCTCTAAGAACAAACATTCTTGTTTCCTTAAAGCCACGTTGCAATAAGTCTTGTGACATCCTCACCGAGCATATAATAAAGCTGTTGTAATCACTTTATTTCCCCATTTGGATGACAATCCTTAACCAACATTGCTTCCCAGCAAAAACTCTAAGCTATAAGATCACTTTTAGAGGAACTCCCCAGGGTTACTTATAGAGTTAATTGTTTCAACTTCTGGAACAAGGCTTCTTGTCCTAATGCCCTGAGGCAAACAGCAGAAGGAATCTAATCACTGGCCAGATGGGAAGTAGAAGGAATGGAATAGATCACTCCCTGGAATACTGTCATAGGAGAGCTCAAGTGTCCAGAGCTCATTTGAGATGAAGAGAACCCCTCCTACTGTCATGGTATCTGTAGCACCCATTAAGAAAGTGTCTGAAAAGAACCTTCTGTCTGGCTTGACTAGAGAAGTTATAAACTGAGTAGGTGACTTGGAAACAACAAAGGACCTGTTTATGTAACAGCATATAGCATTACATTCTGAAATCTCTTCTTGGCCCTTACAGACCCCCCCCCATTCTTTCCCCACACACACCTACAAATGATAAATAAATAAATAAATATATATATATATATATATATATATATATATATATATAAAGCAACTAAATTAAGTCGAACATGAGCAAAAGATTGGAGACTTTGGGAATATCCACTTAACTTACAAGTGTCCCTCGATTACTAAAGAACATGAATCCCAGGGGGTTTATTCTTGTTCAGATTATATGGCCAATAAGATGTGGTGAACATAAAACAGTAAAAACTACGTATTAAACTAGAGAAACTGAAGTTTCCGCCTTTTATAAATATTCCAGTGAAAAGTGTCGGCGTTGTAATGCATTTCTTTCTCTATACAAGAAAAAAAGGACTCTTCAGATGTTTTGACTAACAACTTTTCTTCAAAGGACTCTATCTAAAGAGTCAGAATGCTAACAACTGAACACACAGACACTCAGGATTTCCTACTGCCCTGTTTCCAGGGCAACTCGGTTGCTTTCTGCTGCTACTCATATGAAGAGACCGCAGCTCTTGATTTTATTCATAGAAATTACATTCAGACCAAACCTGAGTGGTTCGGCATATTTTCTGCACATAATGATTACATTAAAATATTTGTTTCTAATTAACTCAAGTCTTGAAGACGTAATAGGAAAATGTATGGCAGAGAAAAACTTTTTTCTTGTACCAAACCAGGATAAGCTACATACATGGTAATAGAATGCTACTCCCACAGACAATACCTATTTTGAGTTTTCAGTAAAATGGAAGAGGCAAGGAGCAGTGAGGCAGGGAGAGAAGCTGGTACCAGGACTTACGTTTGTGTCTCTCAGACAATGAAGTAAGTGGTTAGCAGGAGCAAGCTTACAAGCCTCCAGCAGAAGGCAAGGCACAGAGCTGAGGTTTTAATTTGTGGCAAACTGGCACTAAGATGCCAAGTGGGCGGTGCTGCCATGAATCAGGGGGTGGGGCTAGTGATGAGGGGGAAGGACTGGGGAGAAGGAGCACTTACTGGGTTAGAAGCTGGTGCAGCTTGTGATAACCCCGCTCCAAGGCCAAGCTCACAGGTGTTGCTCCTTCCTGGTTGTGGATGCTGAGAGCCCCACGGCCACCTGGCTTCTGCAACAGGAACCACGTCAACCTCAGCAGCCCCAGCCGCACAGCGAAATGCATCAGTGTTTCCCGGGGGCTGCCATCTGTACATGGAAGAGAAAGCCCAGTGAGAAGAACGTGAGAAAAACAAGCACACAAACAGAAAAACAAATGAGCACCACTGCCGCCAAGTACGTAAGATCCTGAAGTTAAACCACAGCACAGTGTGACAGTGGTGGGGTACAACCAGCTCTCCCATTAGGAGAGTACAAAGCTGGAACACAGTAGAAGCAAAGCCTCCAGAGAGAACCAAACCATTTCTATATTCTGATTTACTACATTTGTGCAATCCATTTATGTAGGCAGATTTATAAAGGGGAATTCACACATGTGTTTTTTTCCTTAAAGGAGAGAGAGAGTGAGAGAGAGAAATACAGCCTCACCACGTGGGGACCCAAGGGGAATAGCTGCTGGGGCTTAGATGGGTGTATGGTAAAAGGTATAATTAAGGAAAAAATAACACCCAGGCAGGAGCTGGCTAAACACTAAGAACAGGTTCTGCTCGTTAAGTACACACAGGTCTTTTTATTCCCCCCACATTAAGGGCAAATCAAATTGTCGGCACTGCCAGCTTTTTTGTTTTGTTTAATGAAAGAAAGAAATGCATCTCCAGGCACATTAAGAAAGACTAATTTTAAGATAATATACTAGTAAGTTCAGAAAGAAAAACATGTTCTTGGGCTTATTTCACTTAAAGGAAAGGTTCCCGTTGGTACAGCGAGTCATGCTGAAAGTGGTGGAATGAGAAAGGGCTCTGGAATGAGACAAATCTGGGTTCGGATGTGGCCATTTATCATCTATGACTGGGCCTCATCCGTTCCTACCTCTCTGAGCTTCATTTCTTCATCTCTGGGTGAGGCACCTTCATCTAACAACCAGGGTGGCGAATCTCAGGGATGAAGACTGTGCGAGATCCTCACTAAGTGCCAGGTTCCCTCCCTTTCCCTGCTTTCTCCTTTGGTTGTTCACTAACCACCTCTCTCTTCCTCAGGCCTTCTCCTGTGATGACAGACCAACAGCCAGGGCAGGGCTGCAGTGCACAGCCTCAGAGGCCAGCCATGGCTCACTTCCAGGGCACCACTCAGACAACAGAATAGGAATGGTGCCCAGGAGCTATACCTGCCTTCCTCTCATTCTCCATGGCTTCCACAAGCCTCAATTTCTTCACTGGGCATTCCCAGACTTCTTGGACCCCAGGGCTTTCTCCTTACACCTAAGTCCTCTATGCTTCTTACATGAACAGCAATTAATTAAGAACAAGTGCATCTTTGAACCTGTGATTTTACACCGAATCTCACTGCTTTCCAACGTCACGTATGTATCACTTTAGTCTCCCTATTGCTAACGTAAAATTTTCTTAGATGGAAAAGCTATCTTTCATATTTTTACATTTTTCCTACAGAACTATGCACACTGACTAATTCAAGAATTTATAGGGTGTTCAGCAGAGGCACGTGGCTGGAAAGAAATCAACACCCCAGAAGAAACCATGGCATGTGCAGGTACATACTGTAATAATCAACACCTCAGAGCAGGTGGCAGGGCCAGACAAAAGGGCAAAAAGATCCTTCACAGATCAAATATCACCACCTGACTTGTGCCTTACAGTTGTTCACAAGCACTCCTTATCAAAACCAAAGAGCTAATAAGTCATCGACCAGGAACTATGTGACTTTTTAGAGACTGGTCAATTCCAGCCTTACTAGGTGACACCTCCTCAAAGCAGTTTTCTCTCCACCCTCACCCTTTCCAATCCTGATTTGAGTCAGCTTAGTATTTCCGAGTTCCAACAACAAAGCCATCCACCTGCTTGAAGCTGGCACCCTGATTCCTGCACCTGTATCCTCCTGAAATCATTCTAAGCAGCAGGTGCCACATGTACTTGCAGGTCACTCCCTTTCTGCAATCAACAGACAACAAAGAAGTGTAACGCAGGTCAAGACCCTAGAGGTGCCACACTCTGGGCTACGTATTTTGCATTAATGCTTCTCACACATTATCCTCAGTTTGCAGACAAAGACAGGTTAATAACTTACCCACAACAACAATCAGCAAGATTTGAAAATTCTTCTATCTAGAAACCATAGCTTCTCCATTAACTCCACTCCCTTTCTCTAAAAACCAAGCAATCATGCAAGGGAACTAATGTGGTTTACAAAGCACCTTTTAATGTTTTTCTCCAATAAATAAAAATTTTTGCCCAACTTATCTTTTGTTACTGTTTTTATTCCTTTTGTCTCAGTTTAAACTCTAGCACACCTACAATTTAGGACCAATTTCTGTTCTGTGGTCTCTATATTCTGTATTTTTTCCTCTCATGATCCTTTGTCTTTCTCCTCTGTATTTTGAAAGTTGCTTAACTTTGTTCTTCAGATTTCTAACTTCATTTCCTGTGATGTCAACTGAGTCCTTTGTCCCCAATTTGAATTTAATTATGCCGTGGGATTCTGGATGTCCCTGCATCATTTCAAGTAACTCCCTTACCATCTTTGCCCTCACTGTGATGGCTTTTTTGCAGATGTAATTAGAGCCCCTAATCAGTTGATTTAATAAGGAAGACTATCCTGGATAATCTGGATAGGTCTAACTGAATCAGCTGGAAAGCTTTGAAACTAGGACTGAGGTTTCCCTGGAGGATGGCCTGAGCCTGAGCTCATGGGACTCCATCCTGCTCCAGATCTCATCCTTTCCTGACTCACTGATGATGACAACTTTGGCTCATTTCAGTGGGCATGAGCTTGTGATCTTCTCTATTCCTGCCCTATGATTCTTGGACTTGCTTAACCAGCCTCCACAACCATGTAAACCATGCCCTGCAATAAATCTTAATGCAGATTTCTCCTGCTGGCCCTGACTCTCTGGTTGAAACCTGACTGAGGGGCTTCTGGCATATTAAATACTCCCTAAACTTATTTTTCTTCTGGTTGCTTCCTTCTCTAACTTCACAATAAGTCTGCCCTCTTTGAGCTTTTAAAGGACAAATGCAAACTCTCTTCTAAATTTTTCCTTGGCTCCTTAAAGAAAGTCCCTTAAAGTCTTCTATCTTAATATTCATCATACTTTTCTGTTCCCTTGAGGCTATACTTTATCTCATAGACCCTGTGTTGGTTGGCTGCCTTTCCCATTTAACCATGCTCAATTGAAAAATCTCTATGGAGGCTTGGTTTCCACCCATAGAGAAGATAGTAGAAAATGTCTTAAGTCCAGCTTGTTATCTATTTATGTGCTGGGAGCACCTCCCACACCTATTCCCTCTGATCTGCAGAGAAAGCTGATGTACCTTGCCTAGCAGGCATTCAACCACAATGAGTATGCTAGATGGCTGCAACTTTTCCAAAGTGTCAGATTTGTGACAAAGTAAAATGTCCTAAATTCTGTGAACAATATAGCAATCAAAGACTTTTTCCTTCCCCATCAATCCACCTAAATGCCCTCGCTCATAGTTAACTCTTTGAATCTATATATATGAGACTCCTAAATCACCATTCTTTCTACTGTGGCAAAATGGGTCTTAGATAAAGCTACAGTCCCACATGATGCAGGGAAAGAAAACTGTGGACCAGTGTGAGCAAGGGGCTTGTAGAAAAATGGTAACTGTAGCCTTGTTATAGAATCAAAGTCTGAGAGGCAACAAAACCTTCTGAAGCTAAAGTCCTGCCATGACAAGGAACTGCTTCTGCTTGTCCTGGAGTCAACAGAGATTAATCCTATGCCAAGAAAAAAAATCCCTAGTGGTCTTTTTATATTTTACTATTTTATTTCCTTTCAGCTATGATAGCTGAAAAAAGATGCAAATGTTAGTGAGTGTAGCTAAGGAAATAGTTCCACAGGAGGGGTGCAGGAACTAAAACAGCAGTTAAGGCTGAGGTTCTAGTAACCAATACCCAATATACAGAACTGAGAACACCCTGTTTTTGGTGCAGTCTTTCTTAAACCTGTCTGATCCTGCTCCACCCAAATTTCTCCCTGTGGGGAGGATTCCCACCCCAAAAGACGATCAGATCTTTTCATTCAGTCCTACAATACCATAAGTCAGAAGGAAGATCTCCCCTAGGATGTCTCTCCTCCACCCTTTTCTTCAGAGCTAGTGGACCCGCCCTTGCCACCCTAGAGAGTTCCTTGCGAGGAAACCATCTCAGCTCACCACTTTCACGCATCACTGAGGCTCTGGGGAGTCAAGACAAGGAAGTGAGACTTGGCCACTCACAAGGAAGATGTTTGCCCCACCATTCACCCTCTGCCCAGATGCATCCTTACCACTTGCATTTAAAGCAGAACTAAGGCCACAAGTACAGTGTAGAAGCTGCTTCATGTAACTAGGGCTGGAAGGACTAGATGAACAAACGCCCTCTTGCTCGTGGCTTAAAGTGAAGAGCAACTTTATAAATAAGTAAAAGCAAAAACAAAACGGTTTCGTTCTGCTTCAAAGAACTATTCTTTCTAGTAGCCTTCTATAGGACATGTCAGTGTCCCTCCTAGAGCTCATCGATGTTCTGTCTCCAGTAGGTTACTGAAGAGTGGCCAAGGTATATTCAAAACAAAACAGCTTACACACCAGTACGCAAACACTCTCCCAATAAGTCTTCCTCCCTTTTATAGATAAAGAATCTGGGAAACAGAGATGTACTTTGTGCAAACTCTTGCAATGAAGCTAGGCTGTAAACAAGTGGAGCCCACTGCCTATGCCCCTCCCATATTACAGTATCAAATCTACACCAAGAATTCTCAAAGTTATATTCATGCCTGCTGTGCAGGGAGACCAAGGCTATGGAAATAATATATAATTTGTTTCAAATAGGCGCATATATGCACTTGTTCCTGAGGAGAAATCTTAAGCTATTTTCAAAGGAGTCACTGATCTGAAAAAAGTTAAAAAGCACTGCATCTAAACAAAGAGCAGGAGGATTAACCACACATCTTACATGATCCTGTTGTGCAAATATCAGCCTGGGACACCTGTAAATATCCCAGCTTTCAATAGCAAGCAGTCCTGTTATATAACAGGGTGCCCTGTTTACCTGTCTCATTATCCTAAGCAACAAGCCTGCTCCGTACCTTCTTCCTTTAGGTACCTTTGCAACTCACTGAGGTGAGCAAAATGTTCCTTTACACTAGTCCCTTAATAGCAAGCAAGCACCTCTTAACTGATGCTATGCTGCCCTTAAAGTACCCAGTGCATGTAGATTCTAATCCACAATTAATGGAGGAACTTATGTTGCAGAATGCCAATCTGGCACTGAAATCAGATTCCTGATCCCAGCTGTTGAGTTCAAGGTAGGTCTATAGAGTTCCTTGCATGCATTTCACCTTGCAAAGTATACATACCTAACTTGTTCAATTTCTTTCACTCTTTTAATTATTTGTAATTTATGTACAATAAAATTCACGTGGGGGAGGGGGGAAGCGTCCTGTGAGTCAGAACGCACGTGTAGATTCTTATAACCACCACCACCAAGACATAAAAAGCACTCCAATATCCAAAATATTCCCTCAAGGCAGCCCTTTGCAGTCAGACTCCTAGGCCCTGGCAACTACTCATCTTTTTTCTTTTCCTATAATCTTGCTCTTTTCAGACTATCTAGAACCATATACTAAGTAACCTCTGGAAATGGACTCCTTTTACTTAGCAAAATGCATCTAGGTTGTTGCATTTGGACCCCTAATAATTTGTCCCTTTCATTATTTTTAAATTTTATTACAACTCCCGTTTTTTTTTTTTAATTGCTGAATAGTGTTACATTGTATGGATATATCACTACTGGTTTATATATTCACCCAATGAGGGAGATCTGCATTATTTGCAATGCTGCTATAGATATCTGTGCAAAGATTTTTTGAGTAAAGAGAAGTTTTCCTTTCTCTAAGCTAAAGAGCCAAATGTGGAATTGCTGGGTCATAGAATAAAAACTGCCCAACTGTCTTCCAGGATGGCTGTATCATTCTGCAATTCCCCTAGCAATATATGGGATGTTGTTCTGTGGCCTTGCCGGACCCTGGTATTCTTGATTTTATCCTAATAGGTGGGTAATGGTACCTTACTGTGGTTTTAATGCACTTCCCTAAATGTTCAAACCTTTGATTTAGCCTTTGCTAGTACTGCTTGAGCAATTCTGTGCAAAAGAAACTGAAGAAGCACATGGCAAGTCCACAAAAATTTCAAAGCTGGCCAGTTCCCCCATGAAAGACAAGGAAGCTAAGGACCAGGGAGGGGAAGTGACATGCCCAAGGTTTCAGACCTGTGCTTCTTCTAACAGTTCTTTTTAATCATGGTAATATGAACAAACAATCCAACTCCTCTGCCTTCTTTAAATAAGACAAAAACAATAAAAACAACATAAACCCCATAAAAAAACTAATGCAATCCCATCTTGATGCTATTTGTAAATGGCAGCCAGAATTATCATTCCCATACCAATACAGAAGAGTAGGGGCTAGAGGTATAAAGCCCCAACATGAAGATTTCTGAAAAGGTGCTCATGACCTATATGATGGCAAATATTCTGACCTTTAGATTTTAGCAGTGCAGAGGTTCCTTGGATGCTACAGTCATTAGGAAAAAAAAAAAAAAAGGATAAAAGTTTTTTCCTTGATTGGATTTGAGAGTCCACATTGTCTTTTTTATTTTTCTGAGCAGAACTGCACCAGTAGTTTGCTGCAGCTAGCAGGGACACCTTTCCTGCAGTCAATCATAGGATTTAAGAGAAGTAAAGCTGGCAAATACCTCTTTAGCATTCTTCCACGGATGAAGTCTGGAGAGCAAGCATTGAGCATGCCCCTGACCCAGTCCCCTCTAGGCGTTCCTCCTCAGGATCTGCTCACAGGCAGAGAAGGTGACCATGGGTCTGCTCTCCCTACAGGATACCATAACCAGAGTGGGATAGCCACTGAAGGGCATTTCTCTGACTGTCCAGCTCTTTCTAGGATAAAGCAAGAAGAGGAGCAAACCCTCTAAGCAGATGCAGCATCAGTAGCCCAACAAGCTGTCATCTGTAGCAAACATTTTGACCTCCATCTGCTTAACTGCTAAACCTTTCCATTTGATTTAAACTCAGCAGGGAAAGAGGACATTATTTATTGGACCCCAAGCATACACTGTTTCATTTAAATATATATATAAAATCATGAAGTCTAGTAGATACTCATCTGCTACAGGAAGGATTATGTAGGAAAACCCCTGTCTGAGTAGAGGAACACACACAGTTACTACACCAGTGCTTTTTCTAAAAGTGGAGCCTTTCCTTCAATTAACTCTTATATGGAGAGCTAGCAGATAAAATAAGTTTAAGAGTGGCACTGCTTTGGTTAAAGAAGTGTGGGGTTTCTCAGAGCCCAGGGAGCTCTGGTACTCCCCCTCCCCCCGGCCTCAATGCCCCATCTGTTTTTTCCTCTAATTCCATGGAGTCTCTAGAAAACTTCAGGATACCATAATGAAAACCATGTCTTTGATAATAAAATACCAAAAGAATGACAAAAAATTACTCTGCTAATGTCCTCACGAAGGAAGGGTTGCTTTCTGTGCCTGGGAGAAGCAGCAAGAACCCCTGACCTGCAGCAAGGTGATGTGTGCACCACTCTCTGCTATAAGCAGGAACTGATAACAGCCACAGTAAGCTCCTGTTTAGGACATTTCACGGCAAAAAACAGGCTTAACAGCTCAGCTGAAGAACCGAGAATGGATGCCATCAGGCTGCTCTGCTCCAGTAGCTGCGAGATTTATCCAGCCACTGTGAAAGGCCTGAAGACAATGATTGTACAGAAGCGGCCCCACTGAAAAACTTAAGTACTCCAAACTTGTTCTCTCTGTGGCTCACTGAAGTGCTTACCATGCAAAGTCTGATCTGTCCCCAACACATTCCACTCTGCCGGCAGCTTCAGGTGCCTGAATGCCAGGGCAACCTTCTCATCAAGGGAATTCACATCCCCAGATGGGGGTCCCGACCGGTCAAGAAATCGGGTGAAGTTCAGAGCCTGCTGATTCCCAGCACTGGTCGCTAGGAACTGGGCTGCATCATATGCCTCATCCTGGATGAACTGGAAGTCTTCTTCAGCCACCACAAATACTGGAAGGCCCTCCTTGGAAGCACAGAGCAGCACCTTCACCGTCTCACAGCAGTCATGACCTAAACAAAACACACGGAAAAAAGAAAACAGTATTAGAGCCCTCCCACTAGGAGGAGGACCATGTCAGAGCCCTCTTGCTGAGATGGGGACCTGTCAGAGCCCTGGGGGTGGGGGTGGGGGTGGGGGGGACACGACACTGTATCAGAGCCCTCCCACTGGGAGGAGGACCATGTCAGAGGCCTCCTGCTGGAAGGAAGAGAGTATTAGAGTCCTCCTGCTGGAAGGAAGACACTAATGGGTCCTCTCTGTTCTTCTTACACAGTACACAAGTTCTCCTTCCTAAAAGAAACCCCTCCTCCCTCTGCTCTGACAGCAATCCAAACTTTTTTAAACTTCATTTCCAGCTCTTTTTGTAAACTATTATTTGCAAGTACGAACTAGTTCCCTTACTGCCAGCAAACTACTTTGTACCCCAAATGTATTTCCTATAGCTAATGTTTGGCACTGAACAGTCTCTGAAGATCTCAGGATGTACTGAATTACAGCCGTTCAACTCAAACAGAGAACGAAAGCCCAAGGACCTTATAAGGTCTACCAAGTCTGATACCAACTGAAGTGAACTACATCTGGAAACCCAAGAGGGAGAAAGCCACACAGACTGGTTAATATAAAAGGAATTACAGATTCTGCAGCACTTGGCTCTATTATCACCACAATTCAACAGATCAAACAATTAAACATTTTGAAAAGTACAAAACTACTTGATTTTATTTCATCATTATTAGCAATTCAAGGCCTACAAAACAACTTCCGCTGTCAGATACACGTTCTTTCCTGTAATGGAATGACATCAACGAAATTGCCTGATTCACACAGGGATGACACAATGCTGTGGGCAGAAGTCCAGTGGGGGGGCGGGGGGGAGGACAGGGGGAGCGAGCATGCTGAGATAAGTGCCCACTGTACAGATGGGCAGACCTCACGAGCTGCAACATATACTCCACCCCAGAGGGCTCAAACCAGTAAAATTGACACTGTTTCCATGGCTAAGGTCTTCCTGGAGACCAGACTCTGCTCAATTTCTAGCCTCACAGAACTAAGTATGTATGACATGGAGAATCTAGTCATTGAAACACAGTTTTCCCTCAACTTCCCAACACTAATATCAACCGACTAGAAGTACACTCCTAATATCATTCTTCCAAAAAATGTCTTTATGATGAGAAAAACAAAGTAAAATGGAGTCGGGTGTTTCTGCTGTGTGAGTGATGCCATCTTGTGCACTGCCTGATTAACGGCAGGCCCCTGCACCCTCCTCCCTCCTGTACGCAGAGACTGCTTGTCCATAATGAGAGTGAGGCCAAGTCCTCTATGCTTCCATAGATCTCACTTTCCGTACTACAGCCACAAGCCAGGAGAGGCTTCACACATGTACAGAACAAAGTAAGCTTCCTGCTGCCTTTGAAAGAGAAAACAGTAATTGTTTTTCCCATGCGAACAATGAAAGTAATAAGTAAATTGATTTTCCACAATGATTCTCCAGAGGCCTCTTTAACCCCATTACCCTCGTGACAGAAGAACCCTCTCACTGTTGCATAACTTTAGGGTGGTTACAAGTGTTTACTGACCCAGCACCTTCTATATACCAAGCACTGGACACGTCGCTTTCTCTTTATAACAAATTTTATGAGGTATATACTACCCTCGTGTTACAGATGACAAAACTGAGATTTCAGGAAATAATATGTCCAGGGCTACACAGATATAACAAAGCAGAATCCATTATTCAAATTCAAGTCTGAGGCCAAAGGACCATGGCCTATTACGTCATGATGCAAAGGCTCTGTCCCTGCCTGCAAGGAGCCTAATACACAACTGACAGGCCAGTGTGACTACCGAGCAAGAGTAACAGGTTCATTAACCACTGAGATCAGCCTCCATATAAACATGTAACTCCATCAGGTTTACCTCCCGCCTTCCAAGTTGAATTCTTTCTATAAAGGCTGTAGGGAATGGGAGCCTCCTCTGTCTGGTGCATGTGTGCACCCACATACGTATTTCAATTCAGTATGTATGTTGAATTTATATATTTAACATATGAAATGAAATTAGGGGGAAAATCAATCTTTCTTGCAGGGCAGCCAGCCTTATTATATAAAACAATAATGTCAATAGAAACAAATCAACTGATTCAGGTAGTAGGTTTAGAGATTTTTCTGACAGAAAGTGTTTCCTTTAAAACTGTCCTGAAATGGGTCACCTGGGTGGCTCAGTCTGTTAAACGTCTGCCTTTAGCTCAGGTCATGATCCCAGGGTCGTGGGATGGAGCCCCACATTGGGCTCCCTGCTCAGCATGGAGCCTGCCTCTCCCTCTCCCTCTGCCCCCCCCCCCCCCACTTGTTCATGCATGCTCTCTCAAGTAAATAAATAAAATAAAATTTTAAGGAAAAAAAAGACCACTTAAAAAAAATTGTTCTGTAACATCCAATAGCTAGATATGCACCAAGCCCAGAGCACTGTGATCACAAGGATGAGAGTCTCAGCCCTCTGTTTCAGCCCTCCAGAGGTTTATAGTCTACAGGGAGGAAATCAAACAAGTTACAGAGAACTGCAAAGGTAGTCAAAATGAGATGTGTTCTAGAAGAAACTCAAATAGTGTAACTGGTGGGAGAGAAGGACAACATTTCACAAGTGAGTAAGAGCAGGAAGACTTCACAGAGGAGGTGGCCACTCAGGCACCCTACTCCCAGCTCTGCAATCCCTGGGGTTCTTCACTGCAACCCTCAGAACTCAGATGCATGGTGCCTATCCTTCCTTACCTAACACACACGTATATAATACTTGCGATGTGCTAGGTCTGTTCTCCATTCCAAATAGTGGTTCATGTGCTCCTCCTATGCAGTAGATCCTATTGTTATATCCATTTACCAGATGCAGAGCCTAACCAACAAAAATATGAAGTAATTTGCCCACAGTGATCAGCTCCTAGGTGGCAGAATTAGAACTTGAGCTCACTTCCTTGCTCTAGAATCTGCTCTTTCTCCCAAGATTTATGGGTACAAGAGACCTGAAGAAGAATTAATAGGTTAATGGAAGAATCACCAGGGAATGAATAAAAACATGGTATTCAAACCCTGGCTGTTAGTTAGACTCTTACACCGTTCAACCCCAGGTCTCCTCTGAGCCTCAACTTCTTCATTTATAGCATGAGGGAGCGGCCCTGACAGGCCCCAGCATTTCTCCAGAGGTCAAAGCCTGTGGGTGTTAGCAGGCAGAAGCTGGACCAGGAGAGAAAATTAGCAAGACATTCCAAGAAAGGAGAATAGTTTAAAAAACAAAAAATGGAAGTAGAAGGTAAGTTCAAGGGATGGAAAACTACAGTTTCAGGAGGATATTAACTTCGTTACATCTGGATGATTAGTGACAGCAGTGGGTTCAAACCTATTTTACTTCTTAGCTATGTGGCCCGAGGTAAGGGACAACACCTCTAACCCTGTTAAATCTCAACAGTCTTCTGGTCCCTTAAGTGAAGAGCCAGAATTAGGAAGAATCTTCTCAAATTCTTTAATACCCTCACCCAAGACAATATCAACACCTAGCCTCGATTCATTTCCAGTGAAATAAGACAGAGAGTGACGGTAATGTATTTTAGTCACAAGAATAATTTTAAAGAACAGTGTGGTTCTCATTCGTGAATCTAACCAATAATTACAGCATAGCATTACAAGCCTTAAGCCTGTGCAAAGGTAAGAAATCCAAAAGCTTGAGCCACAAAGGGAGTCACAAAGCCACTAATAGTAAATACCATCCACCACCCTATAAAAATTTTCTGTATAGACAAGTTCACACCATATTTCAGATCTTCAGCTTCATCACTCACACACACTCACACTCACAGAGGGGTGCATGAGTGCAAAATGCCACAGTGAAGCACCCACCACCTTACTTAAACCTGCAAAGTGTAGGAGTAAGTGTCTGCGTGGAAATCTATCCAGCTAGGATAGAGTGAAGACGAAGGGGAGAGAAACAGAACATGGTTCAGGAGTGTGTGTGTGTGTGTGTGTGTGTACTTGTGCAAGCTACGTGTGTTTATTAGCAGCCTAAGCATGCCTATCTCTTTTTGCTGCTTTAGCAGAAGAAAATTAGCAAGAATTGGCAGAATTAGAAGGTGTTAGAAGGTGGATGGTGCAAGGTGGTAGGTGGAGGGTGAACTGTCCGCTCTGTGTATACATTTTTGTGTAAAATAAAACTATCAGACGAGGCAGAATGTCAGAAAAGGCCATGAAACAGAAACCCAGGAGCAGCTATCCGATTGTGTGTGTGACATTTTTCGCTTCAGATATAAATTCACAATCTGAAGGAGAGACTATGAATCATCCTAAGTAAAATGTGCCACAAGTTGGGAATTTGTTAGGTATGATTACAGCCTTCTTTTTCAAAAGAAACACCGAGGAATAAAAGATGACTGAAGGAGTGAGTGTGTCCTGGACGAGCTTTAAGAACTCCGAGTACACTGAAAGAGCTACTACCGCTCAAAAACAGAGTGCCTCAGCCTGCTGTCTGGAAATCAGTGTATGGGGCTGCCAGTGCTACTCTCTCACACTAGTGCTTTCTATTATGCTCAAGACTATTTTTTAATCCCTATAACCTTTCAGATAAAGCAGTTAGGGAGGACAAAAACCAATATGTTAAAAAACAAAAGTTATGGGATGCCTGGGTAGCTCAGCAGTTGAGCCTTTAGCTCAGGGCATGATCCCAGTTCAGGGATCGGGTCCCACACTGGGCTGCCTGTGAGGAGCCTGCTTCTTCCTCTGCCTGCGTCTCTGCCTCTCTGTGTCTCTCATGAATAAATTCTTTTTTGAAAAAAGTTATATAATATGGACCCAGTAATAAACCCACTGCATACACACACACAAAAAACACCTTATTGCCAAAAATTAGGTCTAGAGACAGTTCTAGATGAGCTCTCCAGGGGCCATTAGCCTTAAAACTGCCTTTGTATACACAAAATGCAAGGTATTAACGATGCCCACACATATACTCAAAATACACGGAAACCACAACGTGTGTGATATCATCACCCCAATTCAACCTCTTCTAATGTAAAAACAGAAGCTGCAATGGAAAGAAGAGTAGCAGGGTTTTCAGCTAGTGCCATGACGCTTCTCCTTCCACTCTATCTCCTGGTAATGAAGGAAAATAAGAATCATGAGTCTTTTTAAAAAGGGAAGTTCAGAAAACTTTACTGAGCTTCTTCTGAAGGCAGCGGCCCCAGAAAATTGAGACAGGGGAAGAAGAGAGACAAACCAGTAAATATGGCTGAAGTGTCAATTCCATTTCTGAAACGGCCTGAATCAACCCATGATCAGGTCAAGTTCTTTTACAACAGAAGCATAAAGTAAATTAGGGGGTGGGGGAGACCCACTCCTGGCTAAGTGCGGGGCCTAAAGGATGAGGGCAACTCACTGAGGAGTCAGGAAATAGCAGGTGTGCTCTCCACCCTCCACAGCAGACAGGCTAGGTCACCCTGAACCAGTCACCCTGCCCGGAAGCCCAACACCACCTACCCTAAGACAGGCATCAAAAACCGGTAGCTAGTATTATCTTTTTTTTTTTAAAGCTATTAAAATATTTCTGTTTAAGGGGTGCCTGGGTAGTCAGTCAGTTGAACATTTGACTCAATTTTGGCTCAGGTCATGATCTCACGGACCATGATCTTGAGCCCCACATCGGGCTCCACGCTGGGCAAAGAGCCTGTTTAAGATTCTTTCCCCACCCCCCTCCCTCTCTAAAAATAAAATTTAAAAAATAATAAACTTAAAATGATCCTGTTTAGGTCACTCAAGGAAAAGAGATTCTCAATACTCTACAAAGAGCTTCTGTGGCAAGACCCAGTTGAGCTCGGAGCTAAAAGTTGCCTTTGGCACTGCAGAACTGAAAAGATAAAGAGAAGGGAATGGAAATGCAGAATAAATAAAAACACAACAAAAAGCACCTAGCTGAGAAGCAACAATGTTAATTAACTGCTAATGCTCCTCTTAAAAGCATCTAATTCCAACCTTTTTTAAGTAGACAAGTCAGGAGGTATTTGTGCTCATTAAGTTGGAGAGCTTTTCTGTACGCTCCTTATCACTGTATAAAGCACCCGTACCCATGGAAACGAAATACTGCTACAGATAAACAACTCTGTTGAAGCATGACCCAAGAATTACTTCATTTCCTATTAAGCTAAAAGTGGCACACATCCCATCCGGGCCTTCTCTTTTGAGGATGAAACAATGGGACTTTGTTTGACCAACTATCCAAAAAGGAACCCTGAAAGTGCTTGCTGGACTAGCCCAATCCAGTCCCACTCAGAGGATGATCTTTTTTTTTTTTTTTAATTTATTCATTTGAGAGATAGTGCACACATGTATGTGCATGGTGGGGGAGAGAGAAAGAGAGAGAAGAGAGAGAATCTCAAGCTGGGATTCTCCACTGAACACAGAGCCCCACACAGGGCTCCATCCCATGATCCTGAGATCACTACCTGAACTGAAACCAAGAGTCGGATGCTCAATCAACTATGCCACCCAAATGCCCCCACTCAGATCATGTTCTAAGAGAAAGGCTGTGGTAAGGAGTGGTAGAAAATACAAAAATAATATATTTTATTACTCCAGTTTGGCATGAAAGAATTTAAGAAGTGGCTCTATGGGGTTAAAGGAAATGTTCAGTCTTGAGGATTATATGCAAAAAAGCACCTAATGCTAATTTTTGGTGGTCAAACAGTAGATGCACAAATCTGGTATGTGTAAAACGTCTCTGTAATGTAAGAATATTTAAGCAGAGTGGGGGAAAAACAATAGGCACAGTAATTTCATCATGTACATTTTCTGAGGAAAAGGGGCTAATTAATACTAAAAACATGACCCACCAGATTTCAGCCTATTACTATAAGGTAGTGTTTCTCAGTGTTTTACTGTCATCCCCCCCGCCCAAGGAGCCTCTGTAGACATTTTTCTTTATTCACTACCACCCCATCTAATGAAACTTTAATGCTATAAATATATATTTATTTGCACATGTGTACCTGTGCTTATATAAATTAAGACTTTTTGCCCCCCCACCCCCCCACCCCCCGCACCAAACCAAGAGCCAATTTTCACTCCTGTGGCAGGGACATTGCCTTCACTATAACTCATGTGGCTAAGAGTCCAGTGCTATACCCTTAGTTCCAAGTATACAACGTCCACATAAGCACTCCAGCTGGGACAGTAGACAATGGGTATTTTTTCCCTTCAATTGGTCCTCAGTTTGTTTTTCCAGGATAGCAACTACATGTACTGATTAGCATTGGGCCAATAATTTAAGATTTTTAAAATTAAAATCACACCTGTCTAGGGATCACCTGATAGCAGGAGTGTTTTAGAATGGGGAGACTGTAACAAAGTGTCCAGTAGAAAGTAACAGATTCCTTCTCCATGGAGGGAAGGTCTGGTATTCTGTGATTAGGATGGTTTAAAGTCTACAAATTCTTTCCAAATGTGTAATTCAATCTGGCAACTCTGGACATCAGCTACTAGAGACAGGTCCTGGTTCACAATAAGTGAGAGACACATCATGATCTACCTGTCGGGCTATTTACTGGCTGGGCTGTGATCACTGATTTCTAATAAGCCCAAAAGGAATTCTGATCACAGCAAATGGTTTCTTTTTCTTTTTTTAAATGACAAATCTAATATATATATGATATATAAGTACCTTCCCTTGATGAATGAGAAAAATACAAGAGCTGAGTCAAATTTTAGGTCAATGAATGTAGTTTTCCTAACAAGAACCTTTGTTATAAGTTCTCAAAGTAAGTAACACATGCTGAAAGACAACTGTATCTTATGAAAGACCCTGCACCAAAGCCTTTCAGAGAAATGGGATGCAGCATCCACTGAACATCCTGTCTTATTTCCATTCTGAAATCATTGTTTGCTTGGTTTAAATTCACATTTAATGGGCAGCCTGGGTGGCTCACCGGTTTAAGTGCCTGCCTTCTGCCCAGGGCGTGATCCTGGAGTCCCAGGATCGAGTCCCACATCTGACTCCCTGCATGGAGCCTGCTCCTCCCTCCGCCTGTGCCTCTGCCTCTCTCTCTCTCTTTCTATCATGAATAAAATCTTTTTTTTTAAAAAATCACATTTAACTAATAAAAATGAACACAATAAGACAGTACTCTGTATCCCCCCCAAGAATTATCTTCTAATGATACTCAGACTTCTTTAGATTACTTACCAGTCCTACATAAGTCTTTTAAAGAAAAACCTCAGCTTCATCTCTAAAGTAAACTTCTTGTTTAGTTAAAATGGGATTTGGGGTTGGATTTGTTTCATACACATAGCAAAGAATGGAATTATTTTTCTTTATTACAAAGGCAATACCTTTTGTCTTTAGAGATGTATTTCCACTCAGGCTGTATTTCATAGTAAATTATATTCTCAACCATAAAACTCATAGGTGTTTTGAATGTAATATTTTATCTTATTGTTTGTCTGCGTCTAGTGTTAATCAGCACACAGATGGCTTTATTTTCAGGAGAGAGGTCATTTTTTTCAGTCTTCAAAATGCTTTTATTAAAAATTACTATATATGTTTTAAAAAGTAACATATTCACTTGTAAAGCATTTGAACAATACAAAGGCAAATAAAGTAGAAACCAAATTTTCCACTTAACTGCCCCCACCAAGATGCTACTACTTCTGTTGTACTTACTTTCTTAAAAAGGGTTAATCATACCATACATATCTACACTTTCTCAATGGCACACACACACACAAAAAAGATTACTTTCAAAAGTCTTTACAACTTACAATTAAACACACAATTCATTGTTAGCTTCTAATTGGAAAACAAGCGAGGAAAAACAAAAAAATAATCTTGGTATCTAAATTAAGTCTTTTTAAAGGACACAGTTTACAAATGTTTCTCCCTCCACCCTCAATAACAAAAGGTTACAGACTAACATCAAGAAGTAGCTGCCTTTTGAAGGTCAATCAATCATCTGGTTTTAGTAAAAACTAAAATGTTACAAGACACTGACAGTGAAACATGCAGAGAACTCAAAGAAAAATCAGAGCCACCAATCTGGATCAAACATGACATTAAAAGCAAGAAGAAGACACAAAGCTCTTTTTCTTCTCAGAGTCAACCAAAGTGACTAGGACTAGCAGAGCTCATCCCACACGTGAGCAGAAAGGGTGCACAGACATCCCTCCCAGCAGCAGCTGCTGCAAACAGGCTGTGCACATTTATCCGGTGACTGGGATGCACAAAACAAGCACAGACTTTCCATTAAGAATTCTGACTACTCTGACACTGCCCACAGCAGACAGGAAATCTGAGGCCATCAATGCAGCTAACTGATACACGGAAATCATCATAGGTAGCTCTGGCAAGAGCATATGGACTCCCGCCCCCAAGCAAGAATTCAATTCAAGAAGCAGAGCTAACTCCTTTTGCATTTTTCAAAAGGGTGTGTGTGTGTGTGTGTGTGTGCATACACACACACACACACACACCCACGTGTGCACAACTTTTATAAGAGTGGCTTCCAAGAACCAGGGAGAATTCAGATAAAGTAGAAACACTCTTCCATCAAATGGTAGGGGTTCCTAGAACAGCCTTCTTAGCAAATATGTACCAACAAGACATGCTAAGAAAACCCATGCCCTCAAGAAGCTGACTTTAGTAGAGGCAGATAGGAAAAAAATAAATAGAAGATATAATGTATCAGAAGTTGGTAAGTGCAATGCAAAAAAAAAAAAAAAAAATTTCAGAGAAGGGCAAGAGAGAATACAGAGGGGAGGTCATTGTGTATTTTTTTTAAGGAGGCTCCACACCTAGTGTGGAACCCAATGGGGCTTGAACCCCAAGATCAAGATCTGAGCTGAGATTAAGAGTTGGTTTAACTAAGCCTCCCAGACAGCTGTTGGAGGCCGCTGTGTATTTTTATAAGATGGACAAGTACGGCCTCACTGTGGTGATAGCTCAGTAAAGAGCTGAAGGAAGGTAAGGAACAAGTCTAAGATATTCCTAAAAACAGACTTAAGGCAGTTTAATTCTGGACCAAGATATTAACTCCATGATATCAAGGAGAAATTCAAACTAAACACCGTCAATGCCCCCCATCCCTCCACCTCCACAAGTGACTACAGCAGATATAGCAACCTCACAGGATGAGCGAATGGAAAGATCTCACATATACTGACCACAGCAACAGGGTCTACTGAGGAATCGCCTCTGCTTATTAAATAGGTCACACGGCTTCTAAATTCACCAGCAAGACCTCACTGCTACCGTGCATCTGTATCAAAGGTTCACATATTAGAGTATGGCTCTACATTCCGTTTGGCCTGCTTGTATGAGAGGGTCTTGCAGGGACTCTAAACCCGTCGCCTCTGCTGCAATGGGGCACCTCCTACCATCAACCTGAATGACCTTAAGTGAGGAGCAGACCCTGCAGGCCAACTGGGGTGAGAGGGGGATGACAGCTTATTGGACCAAGTAAGCATGACAGGGAACACAGGAGGTTCCTGAGATCATAATTTAAAGGGAGAATAGCTGAATAGTGGAAAAAGGAGAAGGCAGGTACTAGGACTTCAGGCCACACACAAATAAATCAGGGATGATTTCTGAGGATTTGGACCAAATTAGTACAATATCCACTCTAGTTTGCTGGGGCCAGGCAGGGTAAGGGTCCTGAGTCAGTTTGTGAGTACAAAAGGACACACAGAGATGGGTGCGGCTGGGAAAGAGGGGTGCGGAGATATATAAAGAGGTTTAAAACCAAAGGTAAGAGAAGAAATGGGAACTAGAGTTCAGAAGGACATGCTGGAAATCAGAAAGGGTCTGGAACATACAGAGCCCCAGGCTGTCATCCAAATGCAGTGGGCTTGAGAAGCTAAGGAAAGTGACCACCTGCCACCCACCCTAGTGTCTGTACCAGGGAAGGTGTAAGAGCTGCCAGGGGAGCTGCCAGGCATAGCCCTGTTCAAGGGGCTAGACTTCCTGGTACTTGTGACTGAGGACAGCAAGTAGGCCACAGGACTACATCCTTGTCCTATCTGTCCTCTACAGCTACTTATATGCTTTCTTACATGTGAGCACACACGATCATAAACACACACACATGTACCACCCCTAAGTTTAACTCCTAACCTCTAAATCAGGAAGGAATAAGTTTATAAAAATTACCACCATTCCTTTCCTAGCAAGAGTCCAGTCAGGCACTAACTGATTCTACTCACTGAGGTGCTGTTTCTCACCATCACCCACACATGATAGAGGTTAAGCAATGGTGATAATGGATGGCACCTGCCCCAGAGCAGACTTCATGTTCCAGATAAGCCTTTTTGACATGATACCCATCAAAGGGAAACAAGATGATTAGAGCTTTAAGTTACAAAGGAGGATAATTAATACACTTTAGAAAAGAAATCAGTATCTATCCTGAACTCCAAGTTAATTTCCAATCACCGAAAGTGAGTGTGTGTGTGTGTGTGTGTGTAGGGGAGATATTCATAGGAATTGTCAAGAATCTTTAAATTCTACAGTTTTTGAAGTCATTTTTACCAAGCACGAGGATAAATACAACTTTCAAGTGTCATAAATCCCAGTCCTTGACTGTAATATAATTTCCAGAAGCTAGTGGGTATCAGACATGAGTTCATTTATATTAAATGGTACAGTAATGGAAGACTGGCAATTTGATCCAATACAAGCAAGACTTGATATTAAAAGTGCTTCATAAAAAAATAAAAAATAATTAAAAAAATTAAATTAAAATTAAATAAATAAAAGTGCTTCATAAACTAATAATTTTTTACACCATCTATTTCAACACAGGGGAATCAATGTTCTATAAAAACACTGGTAAGGGGATCCCTGAGTGGCTCAGCAGTTTAGCGCCTGTCTTCGGCCCAGAGCGTGATCCTGGAGTCCCAGGATAGAGTCCCACATCCGGCTCCTTGCATGGAGCCTGTTTCTCCCTCTGCCTGTGTCTGTGTCTGTCTCTGTGTCTCTCATGAATAAATAAATAAAATCTTAAAAAAAAAAAAAAAAAAACACCGGTAAAAAGAAATAGATCAGTAAGAACTAAGGCTACTTTATTCCCTCAAAGAAAACAGTTAACTGTCAATATTTCTTAGGGGCTCCCTCTAAGTGTGCCCTATTTTGTATTCTGATGAAAACCAGTCAACTGTTAACTTTGAAGCCAGATCAATTAAGGAAAGCAGCTCATCTCCAAATACAAATCAATACACATTCAGATGCCGGGACAGACAGGTTAAGAGACAGCCATTATTTTAGGAGCCATTTCTGGTGGATATAGCAATGCTTTCATGACATTATAAAGCATTTTTAATAACTACATATCTTCCCCCCTTTTAATTCTGCTAAACTTATTGCAACAGTGATTAAGCACTCGTTCCACCATGAACTATAATTTGTTAATGTGGGGAAACTTTGGCTTTTATGAAACATTTTCAGGTGTTTCCCTTGCAGATACTGAGTAATGTGTTACTGTGTTTTACCTTTGCTTTTACCACTGAGATATTCAAAAATCAAATCTGTAGTCACAGCATGGGAACATTAGAATTTGCATTTTCCACATTTTAGTTTTCCCCAAATCTCAACATTCTAATAAATTAATATTTTTGCTGATCCTGAGTTTTATCTTTCAAACTTATGACACCATTTTACTTTGTTAATTTCTAGTGAGGCTCAGATTTTTGTGGAACAAGTAATATATAAACAAAATGTTTTATTTTAATGCATATTTAAAATAAAGATTTGTCAAGGGTTCTTAAAGATCAGACAAGAGTTCTATTGCCCTGATTCATTCTTTCCCTCGCTCCACATTAATGAACATAAAATAAACGTATTGGAGAACCAGTCAAGGCCAATTAAGATTCCACCCAATACTTACCAGGAGCAATGGTCTCCAGAGTATCGGCACTGACCTTCCGAGTACTTGTGCAGTGATAAAGGGTGGAACCCGAAAATACCAAGTAAAAAACTACATCATCCTCAACTTTGTCCTCTTCAGCCAGCAACACGGTAACAACACAATCGCCCTAGGAAAGGAAAGACAGAGTCAGGTTCCTCTTCAGAGTCTATCTTCATAAAACATCAAATTTAAGGGAAAATCAAATGTATTGTCTAATCTGTGTCCCACTGTAGTAGGTTATACAAATATTAACACTGACCACTTAGGTGCCCGGAAGTACCAAAGGCATTGAGGATACAAAATGATCTGAAAATTAGATCTGTATCCTCCTTAAAGCCTAGGTTTTAGTGAAGGTGGTTAGACAGATAAGTAAACTAACAAGGTAATAACAGCTTTGGATATTTACTTGATGAATGGTTAAAAAAGAAATCCAAAAATAAGGCCAAGAAGATGGAGGAGGCATACTGAATAACTACATTCTTATACCCAAAATGCCCCCTGACCCATATTCCAGTGGCAGTAAGAACTCTGAATCTCAGAAATCGCTGCCAAACCCATTCATTCTCCAACAAGAAGAGTCTCCAATGAGCTGGCCTGGAAGTGGAAGAGTGCAAAGAGCATACACTTGGGGTCCAGTCAAATCTGGGTTTAAGTTCCACATATAAAGATTTTACTTAAATTCTCTAAATCCCATATTCCCTGGCTATGTAAAGAGACAATACAAAGCTTCTCTTCTCTTCTTGTAGCTAATATATGAAAACTCTTAGAACACATTCAGCTCTCAGTCTATGATGATACTGTTTATCTAGAAGGATGGGACAATCACTTTTCCAATTATGTGTTTCCTGACCATCTGGAATCCCTACTATTCTTTACCCACCATTCCCTCAAATCCTTAGAATCAGACAAAAATCTTGTGTCAAAACCTTTGTCCATGACTTTGCAACTATTGATATCTTTGTCATTTATTTGCAAATACTCTTTCTAGATTTAATTGAGATTAGTGTCTAAATAAATATATTCTATAAAATATAGTCCTAACTACTATTCTCCCAATCATAAGTATTATACAATTCATGTTGTCAACATAAACAAAAGATTTTAAAGCACTGAGGTTTAGTATTATCTAAATCTTAATAATGTACCATGAAAAATAAGGAAAAAAGAATAATGCACTTTTGAAATATCAATTTAGAGAAAACCAGTTTTAGCATTAAATAGGGGCAAGAATGGTCCTACCTTACACATTTGTTTTTTGTTTTGTTTTGTTTTGTTTTTCCATTTTAGCTACAATGAAGACTATTAGAGAACTATGCCACCCTGTGGCCACAATTTACTAAACCCAGCAGCACAACAGAGCAGCAGGTAGTGTTTTATTTAACACTGAAAACCAAAAATTTTAACGTCGAGCTTAGAATCAAGTCTGTTAGCAGAAATGCTCCAATAGGTTGATTCTGGAAACAGAATTCAAAGTACTTCCCAAAGTCCCAAATGTCCCCACCTCTTCATTCATCCCCAGTGTATTGTGCAGTGCCCTGAACATGGGTAGGGGCTCCAATCTGCTCAATACAATATGTAAGAAGTCAGAATGAGCTACAAATAAATGCTGAACTGGAAAGTTCCAAAGCACCCTACCACAAGGAATAGCAGAGTTAGTAAAACAGAATTCACTGGCTGCACTCACTATTTAGAATTATAGTTGAGACTCATGTGTAAGTAAGTCCCTTTCTTGGAAAAATTTTTGAAAAGCTTAGGTTGGCAAAATGTCTAATACCCTTTTGCATGATAAACCACAATCAGCTGAAATGTCTGCAGCACATGAGAAGAATAAACTTCTCAAGGTATTGAAATACCATTATAACCTGGAAAAAAAAAAATGTGAAAGAAAGCTCTAAAATTTCATCCTTTAGAGCGCAGGTTGGCAAGCTATGATCCATGACCACAACTCAGCTCTCTGCTTGTTTTTTGGTTTTGTTGTTGTTTGGTTAAAGATTTTATTATTTAAGAGAGAGTACAAGCAGGGGGAGCAGCAGAAAAGGGAGAAGCAGGCTCCCCAATGAACTAGGAGCCCAATGCAGAACTCATCCCAGGGCCCTGGGATCTTGACCTGAGCCATAAGACAGACACTTAACAGACTGAGCCCCCGGGTGCTCCTCCCCTTGTTTTCAGATGGCTCAAAGGCTGAGAAAGGTTTTCACACTTTTAAGCGATGGGGGGAAAAAAAAACAAAAACAAAAGAAAAATACTTTTTACCATGTGAAAATTATATGACATTTGAATTTCAGTGTCCAGATATTAAGTCTTCTTGGAACCCAGCCACGCTCACTTATTTCCATGCGGTCTGTGGCTACTTCCACACTACAGTGAGCCACAGCAGAGTGGAGCGGTTCCCATGGAGACTATGTCGCCTGCCAGCCTAAAGTACTTACAGTGTGGACTTCTACAGGGGGGAGAAAGTGTGTGTGGTTGTTTTTTGTTTTGTTTTGTTTTTTTCACTTAGATACCTAACCTGGAATTCTAAGGATCTATCTTCTTTCTTAAGATCAAGGATTTCCTTTCTATGTGATACACAACATCTTGCTAGAAGACTCTGTGCTCAAGATACTAAGTGATATCTGGGATGTCCTTTTAACTGGGGGCAGAGGAAAGGGTAAATCCTTTTAACAAAGCTTTCACATCAACTTCTTTCTTCATTCCCAAAAGTAAATAAGCTTTAAACTGCTCTCATAAGCTTCAATAGTTTAATGTTACATCAAACTACCCAAAATATTAAATAGAAGGGAACACAGGATGCCTCGTTCACCTCAAAGCTACTTGAAATTCAGATTCCACAGGCACTGGCACAAAAGGACCTGTTTTCCCTGGAGGAGTACCCTCAGCACTGTGGTCAGGTCCCAGGGAACAAACAACCCAAACAGCTGATGCTCTCACTTGGCAGGTTAGCGACACAACTCCTACTCCCTGCAGCAGCCCTGCACACCTAGAGGCACTGCAGGTGGACTCACAACATTATGCTAGTACAGTGGTGACTGAAAAATCAGGATGAAAAACATATTTAAGTATGAATTTTTGTGGAGGTGCTTGCTTTCACCACACCTCCCCTGAGGAATATTCTGGTACATGATTTCATGGCTCATGAAAGGACATGCCCTATGGAATGAATACACAGGTCAATCTGGCTGACCTGTTAGTAGGTCTGTCATGCATCTAATGACAAGAGATGAACTTATTAATAACCAGGGCAATTTCCCAGATGTTCTTGACTAAAGCCCCAGGAAGAGAGGCATCTAGGTCTCCACTCCTCCAGAAACTGAAGAAACAGTGCTCTCCTTACAAAGATACCTTCCTTGCTTCATTAATGGGAAATGTATCCTTGAACCTCACAGTTTTGTCAGGGTCTTGATTATTTTTTCAACAGATGACAAAAGACTAATAGAAAAAGACAATCTATAATAGGCCCCATTTTGTAGGTATAAGTGGTCCCCCAAAATATGAATGCTTGTAGTCCTAAATGCCACCTATCACTCAATTATTTGCCAAAAAAAATTTTAAATGGCAGCTGTGACCTCAATTCTCCCCATCTTTAACTTATGTATATAGTAGATATATATTAATGGTTCTATAATCACCTATATATTTTTATTAATAACTAAAAATAAAATTTTCTTCCTACTCAGATTTCTAATCTGGAATTCAAAGAACAGATCTTCCTCTTGTAGATAAAGGATTTTCTCTCCACAAGAGACCCAACATCTTGCTGACAGACTCTCCATGCTCCAAGATATTAATTATGCCTGGGGCCCTCCTTTAACCAGGGACAGTATCTTGTTTACGGAAAAATGGAACAGGCAAAGGAAAAGCATCAGAGCAGTGGCAGAAAGGAACTACAGTGTGGGAATGGACAAGGCCTTGCAAACAGGGGAGATGTTAGCTGGAGATGAGGGGAATGAGATAGTTAGGAAGTTTTGTGGGAGGAATGGTCAAAGAAGGGCCAGGACTGATGTCTCAGCTGGCAAGACAGTGTCAGCCATAGGGTTTCTAGCAGTGGGCCCAATCAGCAGCAGATAACTGCAGTTGTATGCTGGAGCTGGCTTGGACAGGCTCATGAGAGCCAACTGCTATGTTTTTAGGAATTCTGCAAGCCACTTGTTAAACACAGCCATTATTAAATAAGCTCAGAATTAAGTAAGTTATATTAAAAATATGTAATAAATACTCAAGGTTCATACCTTTTTAATTATTTTACCATGGCTTCCTGTTACCTATAATCTTCAGGTTTACATCTATTTTATCTCTATGACAGAAATTTTATCACGATGGTGTGCTACGACGCATTTTCCCCAGCACACACCCCTTGCCAACCTTGCATTCAGTGATGTGGCACTGACAGCTTGAAATCAACAATAACAGGAATATTTATACCACTGAAACTGCCAAATGCTACAACAAATCAGGGCTTCTCTTTTTCCTTTTAAACCATCACATCAAGAATAGATTAGCAGAAGGGGACAGAGGAAAAGTGAGACACATTCTATAGGGAAGGCAAGGACATGACATGGCAGGCCCAATCTAGGTAGTGACTGCTTATGAGAACAAGAGTGGAGGACTGGCCATCAGAGAAAACCCAAGGCAAGTACAAAGTATCCCAGGTCCATGGATAACAATGCTGCAAGAATTCTGCTCACGGAAGATCAATATTATTACCACCTTAAGTCAATTTGTTTTCTAACTTTCAAATCTGGCTTTTAACATACAGCAGTAGGTAAGAGGATGGTCTCTGAATCACAGCCATGGCACCTCACGTTCTGTTTAACCTCTTGGGGTATGTTAAATTCTCCGCCTTAAGAGAGGACAATCATACTTACCTCATACGGTTTTAAAAATTAAATAACTGATAAAAGTGAAGCACCTGGCGTGCCTGGGTGGCTCAGTTGGTAAGCATTTGACTCTTGATTTCAGCTCAGGTCATAATCAGGGTCATGAGAACGAGCCCTGTGTTGGGCTCTGTGCTCATCGTGGAATATGCTTGAGATTCTCTCTCCTTCTCCCTCTGCCCCTCCCTAGTACACATGCTTTCTCTCCCTCTCAAATAAATACATACTTACATACATACTTTTTTTAAAAAGTGAAGCACCTACAGCAGTGCTTAACACATAACACATGTTCAACAAATAATTTTAAGTATAATGTATACATATAATAGTTGACATACAAAATGGTGACTATAGTTAATATACAGTATCCTATATTTCAAAGTTGCAAAGAGAGTAAGTCTTAAAAGTTTTCATTACCAGAAAAAAAAATTTGGAACTATATGTGCTAAATTTATTGTGGTAATCATTTTATAATATATACATGTCAATTCATTATGTTGCACCACTAAAACTAATACAATGCTATAAGTCATTTGTATCTCAATAAAGAAATACTAGCCATTATTATTTATCAGAATGTAAGCCCCATCTTTTATTCATTGTGAATAAATGAATAAAGTAAAGAATAAAAAGTAATAGGTGCTCAAAACACATTTGAAAAGAAAGAAAACACCAAAACCTTACTAGCAGGTATGTACTCCCAGATGGTGGCTGAGGCCAATTTTAACGTACTTCATGGTTTTCTTGTTTTCCTATACTTTTTTTAAGATTTATTTTTGAGAGAGTGTGTGCACATGTGAGTGGAGGGGAGAGGGAGAGAGAGAGAGAGAGACAATTTCCAGCAGATTCCCAGCAGAGTGGGGAGCCCAACATGGGGTTCAATCCCACAAACTCAAGATAATGCATGACCTGAGTTAAAATGAAGAGTTGGACACAACCGAATGAGCCATTCAGGCACCCAGGTGCCTGAATCCATATTTTCAATGGATTATTTTTAAAAGAAAAAAAATTCCCCGTTTTTTAAATAGTCTACTTACTAGCAAATTAAAGGGAAAGCTCGTAACCTGGTCGATACCACCTGAATCAAGTGATCAAAAAAGAAAACATTAATAATAATGAAACAAACCAGTACCACTCCTGATGCCACCCACTGAGGACACAACAACACAGCATCCCCCCCCAAAAAATGCATAACCTCAATCTAGTCATGACTAGACATCACACAAACCCAAGTTGAGAGGCCTTCTATAAAAAAAAAAAAAAAACTGGCCAGTATTATCCAAAATGTCACTAATAAAACACAAAGATGGAGGTACTGCTCTGGATTAAAGAAACTGGCCCACTAATGTAACTCATGATTCTGGGCTGGAAGCCAAATGGTAAAAGCAAATTGCTATATTAAGGATATTACTGGGACAACTGGCAACATCTGAGAGAGACTTACAGGTTTAATATTGCACCAATGTTAAAATTCCTGGTTTGGTCATTGTACCCTGTTTATATAAGAGTATATATATCCTTGTTTTTAGGAAATACACAATGAAGTACTGGGGTAAAGGAGCATGATGTCTGCAACTTACTCTCAAAAAAACGAAGAGATAACGATCAAGCAAATATGGAAGCATATTACAGTGAATCTGGGTTTAATGTAAATGTGATTTCTTTGTACTATCTTTGCGATTTTCCTATAAATTTGAAATTATTTCACAATAAAAAACTTCCAAGAAATAATTTCTCAAATAAATGATTTATGTAACCAAATACTCAAAGTTAAAAGGTGCAAAATTAAATCACATTTCTGAGGCTGTTTTTTGTATCCTGCAGACATATATTTAGTAAAGATATTCTTACAGGGTTCCAGAATTATGAATCATAACAATAACTGCCTTTCGTTTAAGAATCTTAAAGGAGTTTACAGGACTTCCAAATCAATTGCCCAGTTTGCCAAAATAGCAAGATTTATACCCAATGTTCGTATGGGGAAAGTGAAAGGAGATAACACAAAGTAAATATTGAACATTAAAATATTATCTTTACATGAGGTGGCAATGATTATAGTACCAAAAGAGTTACTCCAAAGTGAGTCCTTGTACAATTCAGTTATTTGCATTCATGCAATTAGTTTCATTTTCTCCTTTAAATATAATATAGGCAACTGATAAACCACTTTGCCCAATCATTTCCTAAAGGAACCAAAGATTGAGAGTCTTGGTTTCATAGTCTGAAACTAAGTTTCTCTCTCTCTTGGAAAATCAAGGCAGCTAGTTTTCAATTTCATTAAAGGTTCACACAACAGAGGGCCACCTGGTAACAATAAGCATACGTCCTGCTTAAGCTCTTGGTCAGTATACATCCTTATCCATTAAAAGGAACCAAGATTGCTCCAAGAAATAGCTGTTACCAGGCCTAGGGTCAGGATATGTACAAGAGGAGCCTGGAACATCTTGTTTTTGACAGAAAATAGGGAAGTGCTCAAAAAAGAAGAAAAGAAAAAAGGTTGGGGACATGTTGCACATTGAAGTGGCTTCCTCTGTTCAAATATGGACAATCTGAAAACCAAAACAATAAAAAAACAGTAGCAAACTATAAGTAATTTAAAAATAGTAAGTCCTCAGTCTATACTAGTACCAGATAAATGAATTAAACAGGGAAGGGAGATTCCCTGCAGATGACAGAATGATGAAGGCTGACCAGCAGAGAGTGTTAGAGTAGAAAAATAATCACTTTGCAACCAAACTGGTAAAAATTCACTCTAGCAAAAATTATCAATTATCAATCTAGGGAGAAATTCTGAGGAAGAAGAAGATGTTTACATTGTCTTCAAGTGTCTCCCCACAGACTACTTATTAGTTGCAAAGAAGAAAAACTGTAGTATTTATTCAGTGAAGAAATCTACCAATACTTTGACAGGGTAATCAAAATAACCCAATCAGGAGAGAGGAACACTGTGTACCTCCAGATGAGATACTCCAAATGAGGACACAACATGATCTATGTACCACTCTGGCCAAGAATGCATCTAGTCACAAAGAAACATCAGAAAAATAAAAAATATTCTTTTGAAGAAAGGAAGGGATTACTGTATTCTTCAAAATTGTCAACGCCAGAGAAGATAAAGAAAGGCCACAGACATGTTCTGTGAAGAAGGCTAAGACACAGCAACTAAAAGCAGTATCTAACCCTACTGCGTGATAAGCTGACCCCTCAACAACATATAGCTGACCCCTCACCAACTCTCACCCACCACTGCGGGCCCAGTCAAAAAACCAAATACAACTTCTGACTCCCCAAAAACCTAACTACTAATAGTGAGAACCCCCAGAAATCATTTATCACTGCCATATGCAATTTATTGGAGAGCCCGACTGCTCCTTCAGTGATGCACCTGGGGCGCCTCGGGCAGAGTTTTAAGTGGCCACTGGCAACACATGAGCTCAAGACAAGAGCACCAGGAGGTGCCTCATGATTCAATACTCATCTTCATGTTCGTTTACATTTCTCTTAACTACAAGTGGTGCCATGCACAGTCTGAATGTCTGTGTGCCTACATTTGGATAAATGGTTAACTCTTTCTAATAGATTTGTGAATGTTATGGTAGTAAATGATAACCTAGGATCTAGAAATATTTTATGCATTCATGACATACCCAACTTCTTAATTTTTCAATATTTCTGGGCTACATGGTTCATCTGTATTTTCAAATTGTAGCAAATCTCCAAAAAATTTTCCAATATATTTTATGAAAAAAAACCCACGTATATCGGTCCATGCAGTTCAAAGGTCAACTATACATACTTCCCATCACTGTATGAAGCTTGTGGATAGCAAGAACTGTGTCCTTGTATCCACTTCACACAGTGGCTACCTAGCACAGGAAGTTTCTAAAGACCTATATCAATGAATAAAGGTGGCAGAGATCAGCTCATGGAGAATACTAACAGCAAGCCAAATGATTCATACTTGGACCTGTGTGGGCAAGGAGAAAAAAAGGAGAGCCTTGTGTTGTCTGTATTGAAAGAAAACTATGGGGAGAGGGGTGGAGGGTGACATATTAACAGCAGCAAACATTCTAGAAAGGTTTTTATGCCACAGCAGTGCCCTAAAGAAGGAAAAAGAGAATAGAGGTGAGGAAACCACGTGGGGGAAACATTACAAAAACAGGACTTAAGGAAGCAAAAAGAGCTTAAACTGCTATGGTAGTAAGACAATCTGAAAAGAAATACATGTGAGAAAGGCATTCTGTTGAAAAGTTGATGAAATACAGTAGCCGACTAGCTGGGGGCTGGACAAAAATAGAGTAAACACAACAAGGGGTATCTCACAAGGAAAAAACAGAGGGAAGAGGTAGGGGAGTGATTTGTGAAAAAGAGGCTAATTAGCTATAAATGTCAAGTCTCACATATCAGCAGGTGACACACACCGAACAGGTGGCAAGCAGGTTAGGCTGTCAGAAGAGGTCTGGGCTGATGAGGCGGACCTGTGAGCCAGCCGTGGGTGCGGACAAGCTCTCCATGTTGCCGAGAACCAAGGTCTAGACCCCAGTGTCCTGCTCGGGAGGGCCGGAGCAGAAACTGGTCCTAAGAAATGGACCAAATAAAAACAGGCCAAGCAGAGAAGAGGAGAAATCAGAAATTAGAGGGCAGATCAGTGGTGCCCAAAGAGACAAGGACTGGACCTGCAGCAAGAAAAAGACTGAACCCTAAGCAATCCTCAGGGTGGGCAACAGAGGACAGACTTGAAGACGGAAGAGCAACAAACTTGAGAACTGCTTGCAATTTGCATGAGGCCCAGCAGTAGATGGGCCTCTGTGCAACACATCACTCATCTCTCTTTACCTGTGCCTCAAAACCCAGAAACAGGACCTTGTGAACCCAAGAGAAACCCAAATTCATGTGCCACCAAGAAAGATGACAAGACCATACTGTCCTTTCTTAATGGCAGCTACAACTGAGCCGTCTGAGTGAAAAACTTAGATCATGTATTTTCTCACATCTTCCAAGGAGCTCAATTGCTAAACTAAAATAAATATCACTTCCTAGATTCCTGATAGTTCATTTACACCAACTAAAATATTTCAGATTTCTCTCTTTACCCCATCTTGTTGTTAATAATACCCTCAGTAACTAGGAAAGCCTTTCAGGATGATATAATCTAAGCAAAATACAACTGTTAATCTACACTAATTTCATAGAAAGCAAGGCTGAATCAATGATAGTTAACAGACTTTCAAATAACATTGCTATCAAATATATAAAGGACTATTAGCCTTTACTGTTGGGATTTTTGAAATATAAATATTTGAAAATATGCACATTAAACATTAATGTTGATATGTAAATTAACCCTAAAATGTTTGTAAATATTTTATTACTTTAAAAATTCCCTATGAGGCACCTGGGTGGCTCAGTCAGTTAAGCACCTGCCTTCTGCTCAGGTCAGGATCCCAAAGTCCTGGGATGGAGTCCCGCATCTGGTTCCCTGCAAGCTGAGGGTCTACTTCTCCCTCTGTCCCTCCCCGTGGCTCATGCTAATAAATAAAATCTTCATACAAAAGAAAAAAGAAAAAAGAAAAATTCCCTTTAGGAGCAGCTGGGTGGCTCAGTCAGTAAAGCATCAGACTCTGTTCTCAGACCAGGTCTTGATCTCAGGGTTGTGAGCCCAAGCCCCCATGTTGGGCTCCATACTAAGCATGGAGGCCTACTTTATCAAAAAAAAAAAAAAAATCCCTTTAGCATATATTATGTATATATATTTTTCACTGTTTTTCACCTCTAGTATAAAATTTCTATTCCAGTTCATCAAGTAGATAAGTGAATTAGTAGAAACATAATTAATCTGAATTTGTTCGTTACCTTCCTTTCTGTTCTGTTCTCATAACCACAGCCCAAAGTCATTCATCCATTCATGCTAAACAAGCACCCAGGGCCTTCTGCTTAATATTTTGTCTCTGCTATCAACCAGGTACCAGAATTACAAATACTTCCTGGTGCCTGCCTTCCAGGAGCCTAGACAGAATGCCGCATGGTAAGTGATGTAATTGGCGTCTCTAGGGGCAGAGGAGATGGATGCCCAAACTGCCTTGAGGAGAACGATCAGGAAAGCTTCTGTGGAGAAATGGCTATGCCCAATGGTGCTCAAGGTTCAACACAGATCCTCTTTGGCAGGAACATACATTCTGAAAGCGAAGTCATTTATAAGTGAAGCAAGAGAAGAAACTGGGACACTCAACATCCCTTCAAAGGGCCTGATATACAGTAAGTGCTCAGGCAATGTTTGTTGGGTTGAACCAAAAACATTTCATCCTTCTAAAAAAACAAACTTAAAGTGTTACACATAAGCAAAAATATTTAAGTTTGTTTTGCTTATCTCTTCCTTCAGTTAGTTAAACACTGGTTGAGCGCTTGGGTGAGGTACTATAGCAGATACCAAAAATACTAAGACAAGACAAGCTCTCTTGGGGTTCCAAGTCTTTTTAAGGGAGAAAGAAACTTAGAAAAAGCAATGATTATAGCTGTATAAAAAGCAGTGCAGGAAAATCAAGGATCAGGTACTGCAGGAATTAAAGGAGACTCTGGATGCTATGCTGAGCAAAAGTCTGAGGAAGGAGGTTTCCCATAGGGCCATCTCAAACATGGGCCATTGGAAGGAGCCACAGCAAGAATCTTCTCTTGCCTGATTTCATATTCTGTTTGAAAGAGAAGATAGTTGCAATGAGTGGGCAGGGGTAACATGTGGGAAAAGGTGAAAGAGGCTACAAACTGAATCCAAAATCATTCAGGAAACAGAGGTCAGATCTGAGAGCTTCTGAACCCTGAATATTATAATGAAGTCAACAAAATATCATATATTAGCAAACCTCAAAGAAATAGCAATCTTGTATTTCTATCCTTGTGAGCACCCTGAAATACCATTCCTTGGCCTTCCCTATACTGAAATTTACTCAAAAGGAGAACACCACAGGGATGCCTGGGTGACTCGGTGGTTGAGCATCTGCCTTTGGCTCAGGGCTTGATCCTGGGGTCCTGGTGAGGAGCCTGCTTCTCCCTCTGCCTGTGTCTCTGCTTCTCTCTGTGTGTCTCTCATGAATAAATAAAATCTTTAAAAAGAGAGAGAGAGAGAGAGAAACCACCACAACCTTTAATTATAGGAGGACACATAAGTTACATTTGTGCTGCATAACTTACCAGAGTGTTCTAGGTAAATAAAGGACAAATTTATGAGGCAGAGTCATAGCAAAGCAGTACTCCAAGCATCTAAGAACAAAAATAAATACATGATATTGCTGTCAAGCTAGAAAATAGAAAGTCTACCAGAAGGGGGGGAAAAAAAAACCAAAGCCCAATCACTGGACAGTGCAATTTTACTGATTTTTTAGTATCTCCTCACAGTAGCTTGTATGATTTTCAGAAGAGCTAACATTTTCCTGGCAACTGATACCACTGCAAAACAGAAAGCATGTGCCTACACATATGCACATCTTCAATTTTACTGAGCACCCACCATTTCTTAAATGAAACATGCTAATCTAACAGTATCACCACAGGATAGTGAAGTAGAAAAACCATGGGCTCAAGAATAAGAGTCACTTAATAGCTATAAACCTGATAAACACATGAAGTCCAGTGTGTTTGTCAGCAAAAGGAATTTTTTCATTACAATATTTAATGATCATCAAACAGGAGTCAAGCACTCTTAAGAAGTATGGAATAAACATGAAACAGACAGGGCTCCTGGTCTCACAGAGCTTATACTTCAACAGGAAAGACAATCCAATTCAAAAAGTAACATCATGGGCAGCCGGGGTGGCTCAGAAGTTTAGCACCGCCTTCGGCCCAGGGCCTGATTCTGGAGACCTGGGATCACGACCCATGTTGGGCTCCCTGCATGGAGCCTGCTTCTCCCTCTGCCTGTCTCTCTCATGAATAAATAAATAAAATTTAGATAGATAGATAGATAGATAGATAGATAGATAGATAGATAGATAGATAGATAGATAGATGATAGATACAAACAAACAAACAAACAAACATCAGGGGAAAAGTTCCATTACCAAGAAAAGGACAGAGTAGAGGGCTTAAAAGTGTGTCTGAAGTAGGGAAGAGAAGCTATTTCAGATAGGATGGTCAGGGAAGGCTACTACAGGAAGTCACATTTGAGTGGGAACCTGAAAAAGGCAAGCTACATGTGTTCAAGGCCTAGAGAATGGCAAGCGCAAGGCAAGTATAAAGAAGGCCAGTAAAGTAAGCAAGCACTGGATGGGAGACGAGGGTGGAGTTTGGATTTTTTTTCCTCTGTGCGATGCCAAGCCACTGGAAGGTTCTGAAAAGAGTGAAATCATCACTCTCCTTGGAATGACTTTACCCTTTGTCTGCCTAAATCAATTCCTACATGTTTTGAACAAACAGGACCCACCTGAGGAGTAATGTGCCATGGTTTCTGCATAGGAAACACCCAAGCAGGAGACAGGGCATAAAGAAATGCCAAAGATTTCAGCCTTTAGAGTCCATGGAAAGGCATGGAAGGTTAGTGACATTATCTGCCCCGTGCACTTTTCTCTACATGGTTGGAAGATCAAACATAATCACAAACAACTTTTATATAGCATTAATAATCATTATTCTTCAAGTGGAAGAGAAAGACCTCTTCCTCAACCATCACAAAGAAATATGAACTCCTCTGCTCCAGCTCCCGTACCTATCTTGACTTTTTTCCCCATAGCACTTTTTACTAACACATATATTTATTTGCGTGTGTATATATATATATACACACAATGTATACTTATATATATATATACATGAGTGCATGTGTGCATGTATATATAAATTCTTAAGAGTACTTATACATATACATGAATTCTAAGAGTACTTATATTTTTAAGTATTTCCCTGAATTCCTACTTTCCTCCTAAATATTATGTAAGCTTCATGAGGCCAAGGGTTATATTTGTTTTTTGGGGTTTTTAAAAAATATTTTATTTATTTATTTATTTATTTATTTATTTATTTATTTATTTATGACAGACACACAGAGAGAGAGAGAGAAAGAGAGAGAGGCAGAGACACAGGCAGAGGGAGAAGCAGGCTCCATGTAAGGAGGCCGATGTGGGAATTGATCTCGAGACCCCAGGATCATGCCCTGGGCCGAAGGCAGGCGCTAAACCGCTGAGCCACCCAGGGATCCCATATTTTATTCAATGCAACACCACTGCTTAAAAATGTAAATCGTTGCTAAAAGTGTTCAATAAATATTGGATGAATGAATGAATGAATGAATGAATCCCTAACCTGATTCTCTTTCTATGAATAACCTTCTCTCTTCAATTCATTTAAATACTTACAATGACTGGATGAAAAATTAAAAGATCTAAAATCTAATGATCTAGCTATGCCAACTTTTTAGGTCAGTGGTCCTTAAAAAGTCACTTAAAAATAAACCAACAAGAAAAACAAAGCAAAAAAAAAAAAGTCACTTAAAATAGAACTAAGTTCAAAAGGACAAGGGACAAGAAAAGAATACAAGTGGCATCCTCCCTATTTATTTAACCAAGGGGCTTTACCCTTATCTCTCTCTGAAGTGGAAAAATATTCAGAATCTCTCCATTCCCCTCATAAGAAAGCCCATGTTCCAGACTGGACAGCAAGTCTGTTTATAAAGCTGTTTACAAAGCTTTCCTTAAAAAATGCCCCAAAGTATCTGAAGTAACATAAGAGAAATACACTGAGAAATGTACTGACTTTTGGCATAAACTAAATTCATTCCATATACATAGACTCTGACTGATCTCAATGCTAGAAAATATTTAACAATTTTATCTGAAATTTAAACTTAATTTTTATTTCTACCAGGCTCACCTTTTGCCAGGTAAAGATACAGGTCAGTGAAATCCCTACCACTTGCCTTCTTCATTTTTAATCATACATCTATATTCCAGCCAAAAGCATCCCCCTTCCCAATGGGCACACAAAACTTTTATTTTAAATACTACTACTAATAATAATCAAAAATAATACTGTTTTCCAGCTTCGTAATTTTCCAACACTAAGAGACACAGATTCTTAAAGGTTTCCAAGCACCACCTTTTTGGTCCATTAACACAAAACCAGTAGATGGCGCTCAATAAGCCTGTTGAATCCTTGGTGCAGAGTAATTTTAGAGACCATTCTCCAAACTGGGGAAGAATCTGGAAACTTCAGCTAGAAAAGGAATCAAATTACAGAAAAGTTTGGAAATCACTGAATATATGGTTTCCTTAATGGCAAGTGTTCTTTAAAATAGAGTTTTTCAAAAATCTAAATGAACTTTTTGTTTCAATGCACAACCAGGCCTCTTGGTTTACTCTTATTAGGCAAAACTAAATTGGTCAGAGGGTGTTGGCTGGTGGCTTAACAAACAAACAAACAAACAAACAAACAAACAAAAAAACACCTCTCCCTCCCACAAATGTTTCACAACTCTCTGGATCAGCTAGAATAATGAGGCCAACACTTAAAGAGACAATCTCCCCTTTGCTGACAAGACCAGCTATTTGGTTAAAATGAAGAGAATATAAGGATTTTTATTCTTGATGGAAATTTATTAAAAGGACTGGATGCAAGGGATTATATAAATCAGTCTCTTGGGCTCCCCAACCCACCCTCCCTCTCTCCATCCCACAGAGCAGATGACTGAAGTAGGGAGAGACATTCTGTAACTTCAATCTACCAGCATGACTTCTGCCCTCACCCACCTTGCACACTTACTCACCTAGCTTCCTGGGTTACTCCATGGTCAGTTCTCTAGACTTTCCTCTAAAGTCATCCATGAAATTGGGTCTCCAGGCCTCTAGGCTAGCCCAATCCAACAGAAGAGAAAGTACAGAAGTCTCCAGAACACAATCTGATCAAGTTACTGTCCAGGAACTCATAGATGGCCAACAGGATTACATCCTAACTCCTAAGCATGTCCCTTCAGTTCCTAGTACAAAAGGCCTTTCCACGACCTAGCCCTTGCCTTTCTCTCCAGAGAAAGGCCTCCTCAAATCCTCACTACAATCATATCAAACCACCTGCACGTCAACAAGACATGGAGATGGGATGCCTAGGTGGCTTAGCAACTGGGCGTCTGCCTTCAGCTCAGGGCGCGATCCCGGGATCCCAGATCGAGTCACACATCGGACTCCTTGCGGGGAGCCTATTTCTCCCTCTGCCTGTGTCTCTGCCTCTCTCTGCGTGTCTCTCATGAATGAATAAATAAAAATCTTAAAAAAAAAAAAAAAGACATGGAGATGTTTAAGCTTCACTCTTAATGCTTGTGTCACTACTTGGCCATGGGGCTCCCTTTAACTGTCAAACCCTCCTGTCGTCTCATAATTACAATAAAGCATGAAACAAGAAAAGACAATGTTTTTTTTGTTCCTGAGTAGGTATCTGGTCTCCTTCCCTAATCTAACTTAGCATGCCTCACCCACTGCATGCAGATCAAGATTTCCTCCACCTCCCTGAACCAGCCCCGTGTGGGCAATGCCTAGGGAGGAGAAACCAGCAGGTCAAGTTCAACCACACCTGGTCAAATCTTACTCCTAACCCAGGATACAATCAACCAGGAGACCAAGGGATGATACCCAAAGCTGGCAACTGGGTCACTGTCAACTGTATCAAAATTAAGGTAAACTTCCAATACAGAATGGGAGGCACTGCTTTGGAAGGCAGGGCCACAGGCTTTGCAATCACATGACAAGGAAGACCAGCTTCATTTGTCACTAGCTTTGTGATTCTTTTAGGGACCACCTCAAATCCTTTCTGGGAACTGCTAGATTGTAAACTTTATGAGGACTGAAACTGCATCTATTACATTCATATATCTGAAGTGCATGAAACAACAGTAATGACTTTTCCTCAACTGCTAACTATATGCCAGTGCTGTTTTGTCTTACACTGATTAGTTATCATTTAACTCTCAACAACTATATAAAGTAACCACCAGTATTTTAAGAAGGTATGCAAAGTATGTAGCATACAGAAGGAACAAAATAAATGTTCCCATTCGTTCCCAATAAAAATATCCCATACTTCAGAATCTCCAGGTCTTTACCTTCCTTTACAGCCTCTGCTGGTGAGACATTATTTCTCAAAGAAAGCCTTAAATAAAGCTACAGGTTTTACTATTTTTTGGTTTTATTTAATTATGAGTAAAGAATTTTAACTAGATGGCAAAATTGGCTTTCTGGAACAAACCCTTTGAGAAAAGCAGTCATTAGGGAGCATAGAAAGAGTAAAAAACTTGATTAGTTTCAAAGGAAAATTATAAAGTTTTCTTAAAGCTAGTAAAGCTTCCTAATTGATAAATAATAGCTATCTGAGCATTAAATAATCCGCTGTACTTAAAAACCATAAAGACATAAGAAGAAATAGTCTACCATTTCAGATGACCGTAACATTTTTCTTATTATTACTGGTAAAACCATTTCACACAAATACCCTTTTTAAGTTTTCCTTTTAAAATTGTTAAAATTTTAAAAAGAAACAAATAAGTTTTATGAAAGTCTATCTAAGGTGTTTTACCCATCTCCCAGCCTTCTTAAATATGGACAGGGAAAGGCAGAAATGTCTGAGCAACTACTATATGTGCTACAATCTTTATATGTGGGTTAACTGTTGAAGAATACATGATAATTGTGAAGCACATCTTAAAGTACCTGGTACTTTAATAAGTATTCAAGAAGTTCTAGATACACACTTTTCAGGATGAGCACTGGGTGATGTATGGAAAGAATTAATGAATCCCTATACTATACACCTGAAACTAATATAACACTGTGTGCTTACTGGAATTTAAAAATTTTTTAAAAATAAATAAAATAAAATTTTTAAAAGTGCTAGATATTATTGTCATTTAAAAAATCATATTTAATCCTCATGAAACCCTAATACAGGTATTTCGCTGCTGAATTTTACAGATAAAGAGTCTAAGGCTGCCAAAGCACCTCAGTACTAGAGCATGAATTTAAACCCATGCCTATTTACTCAGTCATTTTTCTCTACAAGAACTCTCAAAGTGCTGTCACAGGACCAGCAAACATCACCCAGAGACGTACGGTAAATGCAAATTTTCAGCCCTGCCCCAACTATAGTAAATCGGAAATTCTGGGGCTGTGGCCCAGCAGTCTGGGTGTGAATAAACCCTGTATGTGACTCCCATGGTGGCACAAATGTGAGAACCAGTAGGCCCACTGTACCGTGCTCAACCAGAGCAATTATCACAGGAGGTCTAGTGTCTGTCCCTAAATGGTGCCTCTTCTTCCCTACTAATTCCACTTTTCTGTGTCTCATTCTATCTTCAATAACCCATCAACACCCTTCACAGGTCTTCAGCAACAGCCTGCTTCCCATACCATGCATGGTAAGAGCAGACCCTGCTCTAAGACTGACACACCGACACCAGAAGCCCAAACTTCTGAAACAAGAGTGGCCTGGTATGGACTCGACCACTTACTAGCCACATGACCTCAGCAAGTGACTGGAGTTCTCTGGCCCTACTACCCCACCTTTACAATACAAAATACAATACAAAAAACAAGGCTGTCAGTGTTTGACTGAAGGAGAAAATGAACACAGGAGATAGTGTAGTGACTAAGTACTAGAAGGTATTCAATAAATGACTGAATGGTAACCTGAGGATTACCATTTTCATAAACATGCATTTCTGCCACCCTCCACTGCACACACATACATTGTGACCAAGGACTCACCATCACAATCCCAGCTCAACAGGAAGACTGGGACTGCAATCTCAACTACACCATTTCTTAAAACACTCATCTTTGTTTCAGAATCAAGAAGACCCACTTTTAATTCCAAGACTTAGTAAGATATGAATGACATACAAGCACACCCACAGACGTGGCAACCAATTTCATGGAGATCTGGAAAATGGGAGACTTGTGGAGGAAAGATACTGACCAAGAGAAATATCCATAGTAGTAGCTTCTTAACATTATGCTGGCTGAGACCCTGAACCACCCATGATAGGATGAACTAGGCAGTGTTGCCAAAACCTAATAAGCTTTACTCAAAAGTAGAGTGTTCAGGAATGCAGGAGGTGACCAAGAAGGAATTCATAGTCATGCAGGTAGGTTAAGATCACCCCTGGCCTCTAACTAACTAGTTCAAGATGATAGGAATGGTAGAAAATAAGCCTACAATCAGATTACTGGCTCCCATGGACCAAAAAAGGAATGTAGCAATGCCTTAGTAGTAAGATAAAACTCACATTTCCTTTTCTGGACATAACAAAGAGAGACAGCTGAGAATTCCACCCCAGCTGCTAGATGCTCCATATATCACACAGGGTTAGCAGATAATCCAAATGTAGGACTCTATGAAGGACTCCAAGAATGATGCACAAGGCCAATGGCTCCTTCTAGGTTTAGAAAGGAGTAAACAAACAAAAACCCTGGTAGTACAGATGATGTTCTCTGTACTCAAGGATAAAGACCCTTAGTTACAATCCTCACATAAAAGGAAACAGAATCCCTGGAGGAGGAATATATACTCATGAGAAAAGGCACTTAAGATGCATATCACCTGTCCAGCAATCAATCAAAAAATTAGTGTACCTTTCAGGAAAATGTAACTTCTACATCCCTGCTGCTATAAATATATTCCTAGTGTTCTATCTGGTGGAGCTATTTATGGATTTCTCAATTACAGTTTCAGTGGGCTGACTTTAATAAATCTAATAGCCTCACATCTCAGATGGCACAGCAAATTCCAAAGACAGCAATTAAAATCTTTAGTCTTATAATGAATGGACTAGAACTTCAAAATATAAACCTTGCTATCCCAGTTCCCCAACTGTTAAATAGGAAAACACTTTCTTCTAATCCATAGGTTTCTCAGGCCAACAAAATGAGGTTAGTATGGAAAGAGGTAAACACAAGAGAGTTCCAAGTAAACAGTCTATAGACAACACAGAAGGATCAAACAATGTGGGCTGCAATTCAATTTTTCACCAAGAGTCAGTACCAAATGCACTGTGAACTTATAATGTGCAAGGAAGAAGTGACAGAAGCAGAAGTTAAAATGAAAGCAAAACAAAACAAAAACCAAAACAAAATGACCAATTTAAATAGAATCTCTGCCCTCAAGATGCACACAGAAAAGGAGATAAGGCATGTAAACAAAAGCCCATTCATGAAGTGTTTGAGGTGTTTTTTTAAAAAGTCTGTATGGAGTAGCTGGGGCACGGAGGCAGGAGTGACAGATTCCACAGGAAGTGGAAGGTTCAGGAAGGGCTCAACAGAGACAAGTGACAGAAGATGAATCCTCTCTTGTGTGTGTGTGTGTGTGTGTGTGTGTGTGTGTGTGTATGTGTTGGGGGTGGTGGAGGGGGTTTATTACTGCATTTCATCAGAGAGAAAGAGATACGAACACTGTTTTTGCACAGCTGGACGCTAGCACAGAGTGGGAAGTGGTTTACCTGAAGCATCATCAAGTCAGCATGGCCTGGGAGTTTTAAACTCCCAAAGGCTGACTTCAAAATAGTTTTTATTTTTGCTGCCAAAAATCAGGTGTGGAAGATGCCTGTCTACACCTCATTCCAAGACCCAGGCATTACCAATTCCATTAGCATGATGACCTGCTTTGCTAACTAGCTACACCAAGCAGATCTGGCTTTCATTACTCACAACCACACAAGGAAGTACTCACAAGAAATCCAAAGGATATAAAAATGTCAAAAACAAGGGGGAACATTAATTTCCATACCTGAAAATCACTACTGCCTCTGCTAAAAGGTAACCAGATTGTGCTCAGTGTTACACACCTTGGTATTTTTCTGAGTCAATAATGTAGCAATAATCTATTTAGGAATCTACCACAGATCCGTCCTTTTGAAATATGTGTCATTTCCCATGTACCTGCATGGTCAACAGCTGGTGAGGGGTGAGCCATGTGGAAAGCTGGTGAGGGGTGAGCCATGTGGAAAGCCCTAAATCTACCCAAACAGCCTCAATTCGTAAGAAAGGGGCATCTGAAACTATCCTGTTTATTTGGTTCATGCTTACACTCTTGGGGTGGATGAGCATAATCTGAAGGGCTTATTAAAAAAAACAGTGTGTGTGTGGGGGGGCATCCCCATACATTCTGATCTGGTTAGGTATGGGGCAGGACCTGAAAATTTTCATTTCTAACGAATCCCTAGTGATGCTCATGCCACTAGCTAGGGACCACACTCTGAAAACCAGTGCTCTAGAACAGTCCAGTTGGAAGTCAGTCTACATCACCCCACATACTAATTATTGCCGTAAACAATTTGGATAGGCTCCATGTCTTAAATTTGACAGAAAGATGACAAGTAGAATTCAGTGCTAAAGACATCCACTAAATGTAAAAGGTGAGAGAAGTACCAAGGCTTCAAGAAACGAGGCCAAGAGAAGGAGTATCAATTTGAGGAACTGAGAGTGAAACCATCCTTACTTGTATGTAACAGATAAAGGAGTAAGATTTTGTTTGTTTGTTTTTTTAAAGAATATTCATTTATTTATAATTATTGCTAAGTAAACTTCTCTTTTAAACGGGAACATAAAAACACAGTAGGGCTTTGCACAAGTGGAATTTCTAAACAGTTGGTTTGTATACACGTCAAAATAAGTTAGAATGGAATTCGTCCAGGAGTTTCTAAGTCACCCAAGAGGCTGCACGCCTCTCTTGAAAGGTCGGGGAGGGGTGAGGACAGGAGCCTTGCCGAGACCACCCCCCAGCTCAAACTGTGAGTTGTGCTGCTTCCTTCTCTTAGCTTTGCCCGGGTCCAAGGCACAGGGCAGGGGGGCGTTCAAGTATCGAATCTCGCAGAAGGCCAGTGCTGATGGCAGGGCTGGGGGAGGAAGGGGGAGCCCCACCCTGGGGGCCAGACCTTCTCCCTTAGGTTTCCAAGACCAAGGCCACTGCACTGGCAGGAAAGAGGAGGAGGAGTAAGATTTTGAGTTTGAATCCCTGCTTCACTTCTTCCTAGCTAGTTCTTTCATCCATCATATGGGCCTCACAAGGATGAGGAGATAACGTAGATCACCTTAATGGAAGGTCCTCAGTAAACAGTTCCACCTTCAATTTCTACCCACACCAGGGAGAGCACTGTCAGCACAAGTGTATTATATGCTAAAGATGCAAGAGGAAGCCACACAAAGTAGAACATTTACTTGCTTTCATCAAAATAGAGATGGGTCTCTTTAATATTTTCTTAGATTGACTTATTTATTTGAGGTGGGACAGGGGATGAGGGGGAGAGGGGAAGAGAGAGAATCTCAAGCAGAATCCCTGCTGAGTGTGGAGCCTGACGCAGGGCTCGATCTCACAACCCTGAGATCATGACCTGAGCTGAAATCAAAAGTCCAATGCTTAACCGACTGAGCCATCCAGGTGCCTCAGGATGGGTCTCTTTACAAACTACCTCTATTTAAAGTTTCTATCCATCACCTGTGACATGGGTTTGCATCGCCTTGTTTTATCCTCACTCCCATCCTCTGGTTGTTGCACAGATATGTTCTCACTCAGGCTTCCAAGGCAGCTCCTGCCGAATGTGCCTCACTCTCTGGTGCTGTGCCATTTTTGGCCTCTCACACTGACCTCCTCAATGGTCATAACTGTGGCTCCTCTGAGACTTTCTGTCATTCTATCAGACCAAACCTGTAGGTTCTTCCTTCAGAACAGCTTAACCAGCTTCACATTCCATTTGGTGTGCTACAACGATAAAGCGATAGGCCTACCACTTGACAGCACCTCACCATCTTCCTGTCCCCCATCTCCAACCTTTCTCTTGACTTGTGTTCTTTGGGCCCTGCTGGCATCATGCTGTGTGCCTGGCCAGACGATCTCCAGCTGCTCTCCACCCTGTTATGTAAAATCCCACATTCCCTATACCAGGGCTGGCCAACAGAATTTTCTGCAGTGATAGCCATGTGTGACAACTGAGCACTCTGCAGTGGAGGAACTGAATTTTTAATTTTATTTCACTTATATTAACTTAAATAGCTACATGCGGCTGGTGGCTACTGTAATGAACAGAGCAGCTCTACAGAAAATCATCTCCAGGTATCCTCCCATGTGAACTGTCCTCCCCAGTCAAGCCAGATGCCTCACCATCCGACAACACCATGTCCATGCCTTCCATCAAACATTGTATTTCCCAGGTTGCCTGGGTGGCTCAGTCAGTTAAGCATCTGCCTTCAGCTCAGATCATGATCCCAGGGTCCTGGTTTCAAGTCTCACACTGCCAGCTTCTCCCTTTTCTCTCTGCCACTTCTCCTGCTTGTGCTCTCTTGCTCTCTCTCAAATAAATACGTGAAATCTTTAAAAAAGAAAAAAAAAACACTATTTCCTTCTCTCTGTTCTTCCCTCTCTCCACAGCATGCCTACCCAGGCTCAGAGAGCCCCCATCTTCCCTAGAGGCTTCTCAACTATTTCTGCTAATATCTCACTCTTTCTGCTATGAACCCTCATGCCTACAGAACTCATCTAACACCTGGATAGGTAGCGCTTATGTGGTCATGCTCATGCACTGGAGCCCCTGTGAAAGAACCTATCCCTCTGAGACTAGACCCTCTATTTCCTTAACAGGTGATTCACAAATACTTTTTGAATGAATTAAAAGTACAGAGCCTTACATTTTGGTCTTCTTTGGACACAATACCTTTCTTCCCTAGAACCACATGGAAATTTCTACTCCAAACCCTGCCCCTCTCTACCCAGCAAACATTCAGATGCTTGGGAAACACCAAGTGATTTTAAAGTCATCCTGCAGACAGGCCCTGAAAAGCCCTGCCCTTTGTATATATCTGCATCCACTCTGCAACTGCCAAAGGAAAATTTAAAAATGCTACTCACAAATGCAGGACCGAGTGACTTCTTTTTTTTTTTTTTTTTAATTTTTTTATTTATTTATGATAGTCACAGAGAGAGAGAGAGAGGCAGAGACACAGGCAGAGGGAGAAGCAGACTCCATGCACCGGGAGCCCGATGTGGGATTCGATCCCGGGTCTCCAGGATCGCGCCCTGGGCCAAAGGCAGGCGCCGAACCGCTGCGCCACCCAGGGATCCCAAGGACCTAGTGACTTCTAATCAAGTTTCTGGAGACTGATGAAAAAGCCCAACAGAAGGAAACTAAAGTTCTTACTCTATAAAACCATCAGAAGCTAGACTGAGGAACACTTGATTTCCTTATTTCTTCTGGCACTGGTGACAAAGTGTTGTTATATAATTACAGACCTCAGATCTGGCTGGAAAAGGCCACCAGTCTAGAAAATGTTGGAGTAGACCCATCAGATATGTATTGTTAAGGCAAAAGCAGGTAATTCATTTAAGAGATCAGAAAGCTGATAAAACTCTCTTTGTAGGAGCAAAATGGAACCTAACAGCCAAGTAGAGGGCAAAGCCAGGTTATTTCAACTCCTGCTCTGGAAACACACTTCCCAGGAAGAACTGATAAAATGTGGCCATTACCACATAGGCCCTCTTCTCCTACAAGGAGCCACCTGAGAATGCTGAGCTGAAGCAACCTAAATTCTGTGGCCCTTCAAAATTGTGATTATTTATGCAAACTACACTTATTCAAGAATAAATTGCTATAATTGATAAAAATTCTAAAACCTCTTCGTTCTGAGCACATCCCCTTGCTGTGCAACCCCACCTTCTGGAATTGTTTGGGCTCTGAGAGCTGTTCTCATCAGCACACAGAGAGAACACTAATCCATGGCACAGAGTCCAAGTCTTCACAAAAGCTGGAAACTGAAGTCCAGGGTCAAAAAGAATCCAATGTGGTGGCAGAAAATCACTCCGATAAGATTTTCTCAAGATCTAAATATGAGTCAAATGAAATGCTCTTTTGATCTCCCCTAGTTAAATGGGCTTTGGAGTCATTTGCAGGATTTGAACTCTTCATCCACCACAGCTGTGCATCCTTAGACAAGTTAGTCACTCCTTTGATCCTCACTACCCTGGCTCTACAGCAAAAATATTACCCAAACCTTAACATGTGTCTTGTGACAAACAACATCATTATAAGAAATGGCCCCTGTCCTAACAGAAATAATTCTAATCATTACATATTGTTTTATTTGGTACGTTTTCAGTGAAAAGACGCATTCAGTGCAAAGATATTCCAACAATGCTCCTCTATCCTCAGAATGCTTCTGCCTCCTCCCAGAAGCAGTAATATGCAAAACCAATGAGTATTCAAGAAAAAGGAGAAAGCAAGGAGGACATAATAAGCCAGATCTGTTGGGGTTCTGGAAATTCATTTTGTAATTGGAATGGCTCTTCCCCTCGAAAATCTAATAAATGTGGATTTTATCCCAAACATATGGCAGGTAGTGGTAATCAGCCCACATCTAGTCTCAGAGCATGCCTTGGAACACAATTTACATCACACATCTGAGTACCTCTCTGGTTTTAAAAAGTATTTCATTTATAGAGGGAAAATGCCTTTTGGCTTTCCTAAGGGAGACCTAGAGAGGTATGTTCAAGACCACAGAAAAATGAATTTATAGTTAAAGGATCTGATAAATGTACCCCAAGTTGTCCCCTTTTTTGTGTTCTTATGGTCATTTCAGTCAGCAAATTATCACCCATATAAAGCTTCTCGGTTTCTGTTGGCCACAGCCATCCATTCTGGAGCATCATTAACCATGAAGTGTTAATGATGTGCCCATCATTCCTGTGCCCACTGGAACACTTTTGAAACTGGTCAAGAAAAGTATTCTAATAAAAACAAGTACCAAAGAGCTGCAGGAGATGTACTTTAGGAGACAAATGCCTTCCTGTTCCAGGGCCTTGGCTTTCCTCTCACTGGTCTGGGGCTAAGAAGTCACCCATCCTCCTCTTGGAAGAGGAAGCTCTAAATACAACATACCCAATCAAGTAACTCATTGGGATGGTTATTACTGACTTCCCTCTATCAAAAGGTATAATACACATTTTATTTTGACTAATTTCGTCCACTTAAGGGAGATTTCAAGTAGTAACTATCAAACTCTTCTCCAGTGTGTCTAACAGTACATAAAGGCATTCTAACCCTTATGGGTTCACCCCAAAAGAGGACCACAATGCTATCCTTTCAAATACTCCTCTCTTCCTTCCAGGCTTCCCATTGGTACCTTTATTTTTTTCCTCTTACTAAGCCCACTTACACCAAGTCTTGTACTTTGACTTCTCTATGCAGCTACTCTGAATCTTAAGTTCAAACCAACTAGTGACCTGACCTGCCTGGAGCACACAGGCTAGACTCAATTATTTATAATTTCTGCTACCTGATCACATCTGTTGCAACCCCCATGAAACTTTAGGCAAACTCCTCAATCTCTGTAGCTCAGTTTCTTCACTCTTCCAGATGACTTGGGCTCAATCACCCCTAAAATACAATGATTCCTAGAACTCATCAAATGTTTCCCCACCCTGACACAAAGTTCACTCCCTCTCATAGAGCTGACTATATGGGACACTTGCTGGGGTTGGTTCATCACCACAAAAGTAAGGTGCTAAGAGAGAAAGGAAGCAACTTTCCCTGGCACCGAAAGTATGGATTCATCCAGGTCTCCTTATTCTTGACATTTGACACCCACTGTCTCCTTGTACCCTGTAGAACTTAAGGCCTGGCCTCATCAGATCTCTTCCAGAACAAGCCTGGGGCCTGAGATAAGAGGCATCCAAAGCCCTTTCCTCCTCCTCCCTCGGAAATTTAAAAATCCTGCTTCCTTTTCAGCTGTTAGTCTGAGGGAGGATATGTTTACTGCTGCTAACATCCAGTTGACTTGGTTGCTAGGTCCCATAGTGCTTAGTGTGGGGGTGGTAGTAGGGCCTATTTTGTTTGTTTTATAAATATCTACCTTTGCTTCATGTGCCTGACTTTTTCTTTTATCATTGGACAGCATCCCTCAATCCCTTACCCCTTCTGGTAAAAGCCTACGCTTTTATCTTGACAGTGAGAAGGGCTCTGGAGCTAAAGGGTACGTGTACCATGTTTGTAAAAAATATATATATTAGCAGTCACATGGTTTGCTGTATGCAGTCTGCTGTAAACAAGTGGCTCAGACCATAAGTCCCCTAAGGATTAGAGATGATAATTCAGGACTCAAGAGATATAGGCACTAGTTCTAGTATGGCTTCTCAATGTGCTAAATGACTAAGTAAGTAAATCTCAAAGAATGCATCTATAGAATAACACTCTATCAGACATTCTATATTTACATAGGCTTTGTAGCAATGGCTGTACAGATTTCCTCACAATTGTAAAGGAAGTCACATATGTACAATAAAGCACATTTATTTCCTTGTTTACAACACCTTCAATCACAAAAACGGCATCACTAAGTAATCAGGGACCTCACAAGTAAATTAAAAATAAAAAACTTGGAAAACAGTGAGCAACTTTAAGACTGTTGCTGTACCCAAACGAAGCAGATTTTATTAAAATTTTAGTAGTTTTATCTATATTGAATTTCATTCACTTGCTCAACAAATGTTCACTGAGTGCCTACTATGTTCCATGTGAAATGTGCTTGGAACAGCTTAGACGAGAACTACATTTATTTGAAAACCCTGTGTGTATCCACAAGTGCAGAGACAATGCTCTGTTCAAACCTCAAGCAATTAATTATAGTGAGCTCTCTGTTAACATGAGCCCTTCCATCTACATTCAAAGGTACACCTTACAGAAAACAAGGGTGCTCATTTTAGGAAAATCCAATATGCAGAAAGTACTTCCAAGCCAATAACAGCATTAGAGGGGAGAAGTGAAGAATTACACTGTCTCTAAAAAATGTCTAATTCCTTCAGAACAGATAAATTAAACTAAGCCAATTTAACACCACTCCAACCAAGGGATCAAAGTTAACATCTCCAATAATCCAACAAGAATGTGTCAGGTGTCCTCTTAACATGGTATGCCAGGAAGGGCATCTTTTAAAAAGTAGTATTCCAGCTAAAATATGGAGAAAAACAACATATAAACTCCAACTGCTACATAAAACAACTGACCTATACTCTTCCAAAACGTCAATATCATGAAAGACAGGCACAAGAGCTGTTCCTGATTAAGAGACTAAGGAGATATAAATAAATACAATGTGTAATCCTGGATTAGATCCTAAACTGGGAGGGGAGCGGAAGGGAGGGGCGAGGAGAAGGATGCTATAAAGGACATTATTGGGATAACTGGAGAAATTTGGATATGGACTTACGTTACATAAGGGTATTATTATATCAATGTTGTAACTCCTGTTTTTGCTAATTGCACTGTAGTTATGAAAGAGAATGTCCTAGTTCTTAGGAAATATATGCTGAAATAGTTAGGGAGAGAATAGGGTAGAATGTCTACAACTTTCAAACAATTCAAAAATATGTAATAGGTAAATGTGATTAAATGCTGTTAGTAAGAAAGGGGTAGAAATGAAGTGGTATTCTTCTAACCTCCCTATAAATCTGAACTTACATAAAACATTTAAAATATTTAGGGGATCCCTGGGTGGCTCAGTGGTTTAGCGCCTGCCTTCAGCCCAGGGCATGATCCTGGAGTCCTGGGATCAAGTGCCACATCAGGTTCCCTGCATGGAGCCTGCTTCTCCCTCTGCCTGTGTCTCTGCGTGCACACGAGTGTGGGTGTGTGTGTGTGGGGGGGGGGGGGCGGTGAATAAATAAATAAAATCTTTTTAAAAAAAATTTAAAACCACAAGAAATGGAAGATGAATGTTGGGTTACTTATTCAAAAAGGGAGGGGGGGGCTTTACCTGTACAAGTCTCTAGCATATTAACTGCTGTGATATTTGTGTTTTATGGAAAACTGTGTGAGACAGCTTGGTCTACAGAAGAAAGAAAATGGGTCTGAGAACCACGATTTCTGGGTAAAGCCCTACCATTTGCATTTAACTAGATGAGCCATCTTGAGCTGTTCCCTTAGTATGATGAGGGTCACAATGTGGCTTCTTCACCCTCACCTGGTTGCTGGGACAATCAAAGGGCATAACACACGCAAAAGTGCTTTTGTAAACTAGAAGGACTATACTAATAGGGACTCGTTTTTAAGAAGCTATTATCCAGAAAAGTTATATAGGTGTATGCAAATGAGTGTCACACCAGCAGGGGAAGTATTCACAGAAAACCACAAAGTGAAAGGACTACTCTTAAATCATATCACACATCCTTTAAGTTCATAAACGGACTGACAGTAACAAGTAATTTGGAAAAGTTTTTCTCCCAAGAAGCAATTCAGTCATAAAAGAGTATTATTAAAAATGAGCACTTTTTTTTTTATTACACTCTAAAGTGAGAGCCAAATCTGCTAAAGAAAATGTTCTTCAACTCAAAAAATATCCAATTTACATTTAAAATACGGATCTTAAAAGATAACCACAACGTGCCCAAACTCTGTTTCCAAAATACTGTGTTTAAACTGCCTAAGAAGTGGGTCTGCTCAGGGCCAACATCTCTACATTAGGACAAATCCCCAATCCCTAAGAGGTCTGACTTGACCCCAAGCCATGGGAGCTGCTACAGTCTTCAGTGCACCTGACTCAGAGATGAGCGCTGTGCTGGGAATCAGGCATGAAGAAAGACAGACCCAGGGAGGTGGCCCATGGTCCGTGAAATCCTCCATCAGGCTTTTCCGCTCACCTCCTCCCTCAGTCACTGACCTCTTCCGTAAGGAAAGACGGTGCCCACACTCACATTGTTCTGAGCCTCAGCCACTGTTTTTTCTGTTCCTCAAATCTATCAAGCCAGGTCTCTTCACTTTAGATCCTGTACACCTGTTGTACACCTATTCCCCTGAGCTAGAATAGAACACCATGTCAACATCTTTGCATGGCTGGCTCCTTTTGTCATTCAGGTCCCAGATTAAAGATTTATATTATTGTATTTTATTTTAGAGGGGGAGGGGCAGAAGGAGAGTGAGAATCTCCAGTAGACTCCTCACTGAGTGTGGAGCCCTACACAGGGCTAGATCTCACAATCCTGAGATTGTGACCTGAGCCAAAACCAAGAGTCAGATGCTTAACCACTGAAACCCCAGGCGCCCCCACATCTCAGCTTAAATGGCACACCTTCCCTGATCATGCAACCTAAAACAGTCCTGAGTCTGGTACCATCACATCATGTTATATTCATTTTTGTAAAGTTTTTCCTCCTGATGTGTTTTTCCGCTTATGAGTTGTCTGCCTTCTCCTCACATTAATACAAATACCTTGAGAGCAGAGCCCCTTGTGTTTCGTTTATAGCAAAATCTCAGCATCCAGAACAGAGCTTGGAGCAAAGCAGGCACCTGAATGAAAGAATGAATTCCCAGTTCCATGCCCATTCCTCCAGCAGTCAACAAGATACCCTTCAACATCCCTGGAGAACAAGCTCAGCGCTTCTTTTCCATATCTGGCAATTGCATCAGCTGTCACTCGCACTCAAATTCTCAATCAACTGTCCTACTTTTCTTTCATTCCTCCCCCTATTGTTTGGTCTTGCTGCTTTTTCAAAAATACTTCTTGCATTTGACACAGCCTCTCCATGTCTACTCCCACTAAACTCTCTAGGCCCTTGTCACCTAGACAGACACTTCTCAACTTGTCTAAGTCTGTAACCCTTCAATTCTCAACAATTCATCTGGCGATATCAGTGCCTCCATGGAGCCTCAGAGGCCCTAGTGGGAACACAGGGCTGACAAGACACGAAAACCCAGGCACAGCCACATTACGTGCCTGGGCTCTCAAATTCCAGGCCACTGTCCCCAATACCATTGTGCGCAAGTCATTAAAAGAATTCATTAAAATGGCCCCATGCAAACATTCAATGGTACTGCCTGCCACCTGCACAGTTTGGAAACCTTCCTACGTTTTTAATTATTGTAACTTCTTCTGGATACATCTTTATTCAAAGACTAAGTAAAATATTTGTAATCCAGCTAGTTTTTCCTTTCTTACAGATAAAAGTTCTCAGAATCCAGTGTTTTTTCTTAGTTAGGAAGAGTTTTCTCTCTTCTGCTGATACTTAACCCCTGGCAGATCCCAAATATAAACTGAAAGAAAAACTTGAACATACTTTCTCTCCTTTCGCTTCTTCCTTCTTCCTCTGGGTGCAGAGAAGTGACCCCCTGTCCAGTAGACACGATGTAACAGTTACCTCTCTTTACCAGAATAGCAGAAATGCCCATGACCTGACTCCATTCACTGAAAACAAGATACACTGTCACTCTCCTTTTAAAAAATTGATAACAAATTACCCCTAAGTATTCTTGCAGACAGGCATACTTAAAATCTGAAGTTAAAATTTTCTTCAGTTTGGCCTGCCCAATTAGAAGAACTTCCTTTATTAAGAATATTCCTTAGAACTCATTTCTAAAGAGCCTTGCTTCCCTAACAGAATGAAGCTTTTTTATGCTTAACACACTTTACAGCAGTTTCTATGACTAAGCCCAAAAATACAGATTTAAATCGTAATTTTGTCATGGATTAGCTGTACCACCTCATCACATCATCTTCAGAACTTGTGTCCCCACTCCACAACAGAGAGGCACATAACGCCCACGGTCCTCATTAACTCTGGAGTTCTCAGATCCCATGATGGCAAAATCAGAAAACTTCTAACTGGTCTCTCTGCCTCTACTCTCCCCTAAATTATCCTTCATGCTGCCATCAATTAATTTTTCCAAACTACGACTATATTCATTTCCTATTGCTGTTACAACAAATCATCTCAAACTCAGAGGCTTAAACTGACACTAATTTCTCATCTTACAGTTCTGGAGGTCAAATGTCTGAAACAACTTTCATTGTGCTAAAATAAAGATGTCTGTAGGGGTACCCTGAGAGGCTCTAAGGAAAAACTGTTTCCTAGCTTTTTCCAGTTTCCAGAGGCTGCACTCCTTGGCTCATGGCCCCTTCCTTCCTCAAATATAGCAGTGTAGCATCTACAAATCTGACTCGTGATTCTCCTCTCTCACTTTTAAGAACCCTTGTGATTAGACTGGGCTACCTAGATAATTCAAGAGAAGCTCGCATCTCAGGACCCTTAATCAAATCTGTGAAGTCCCTTTTGCCAAGTAAGAGAAATTGTCACAGGTTCTGGAGATGAAGTCATGGACATATCTGGGAATCATATGCTGCCAGACAAGGACATCAGAAGAAAACTAGACTCTATCTTTTATATATAGACATAAAACTATATATAGCAAACCAAATCCAGCAACATATGTTTATATATGACAAAATAGGATTTATTCCAAGAATGCAAGGTTGGTTTAACATTCAAAACCAATCAACCTAATAAACTATACCAATGAAAAGAAAGGAAAAAGGGCAGCCTGGGTGGCTCACCGGTTTAGTGCCGACTTCCGCCCATGGCGTGATCCTGGAGACCCGGGATTGAGTCCTGTGTCAGGCTCCCTGCATGGAGCCTGCTTCTCCCTCTGCCTGTGTCTCTGCCTCTCTCTCCCTCTCTCTCTGTGTCTCTCATGAATAAATAAATAATCTTTAAAAAAAAATAAAAGGAAAAAAAAAACATATGATCATCTCACAGATGAAAAAAAAAAAACTTTGACAAAATCCAATGCTCTTTCATGATAAAAATATTCAAACTAGGAACAGAGGGGAACTTCTTCAACCTGATAAATGCATCTATGAAAAACTCATAGCTAACAACATCATACCTAATCCTAATGGTGAAAGACCCAGTACTCTCCCTTTAACATCAGAAACAAGGCCAGGATATCTGCTCTCATCAGTTTTACTCAACACTATGCTGGAAGTTCTACTCAGGCAATCAGGAAAGAAAAAGAAAAGGCATTCTAGATAGGAAAGCAAGAAAGCTATCTGTATTTTCGGAGGATATGATCTGTATACAGGAAAATCTAAGGGATCCATTAAAAACTATTAACCGGGGCACCTGGGTGGCTCAATTGGTTAAGTGTCTGCCTTCAGCTCAGGTCCTGATCCTGGAGTCCAGAGAGTCTGCTTCTCCCTCTCCGTCTGCCCCTCCCCTGGCTCCTTCTCTCTCACTCACTCTTTCTCAAATAAATAAAATCTTAAAAATAAATAAATAACTTTTAACCAATAAAACAAGTTCAGCAAGGCTGAGGTTGTAAGATCAATATATAAAAATCAACTGTGGGCAGCCCCGGTGGCGCAGCGGTTTAGCGCTGCCTGCAGCCCGGGGTGTGATCCTGGAGACCCTGGATCCAGTCCCACGTCAGGCTCTCTGCGTGGAGCCTGCTTCTCCCTCTGCCTTTGTCTCTGCCTCTCTCTCTCTGTCTCTCTCTCTCTCTGCATCTCTATGAATAAATAAATAGAATCTTTAAAAAAATCAACTGTATTTCTATACACTAACGAGGAACAATCTGAAAATGAAATTAAGAAAACTGTAATTTGCAATAGCATCAAGAAGAATTAAAATAAAGTACAAGGTTTGTATACACTGAAAACTGTAAATCATTGCTAAAGAAATTAAAGATGACATACTGGAAAGGAAGAGACTTAACAGTCCAGAAGTAATTCTTTATATTTATGATAAATTTTCAACAAGCGTGCCCAAGAAAATTCAATGTAGAAAGAAGTCTTCTCAACAAATGGTGCAAGGACATATGAAAAAATGAAGATGGAACCCTCCCTTAGAGCATACAAAAAAATGTATTCCAGAACCATACACTTAAATGTAAGGGCTTAAACTATAAAATTCCTAAAAGGAAACATAGGAGGTTAATTTTTTTTGTGACCCTGAGTTAGGCAAAGTCTTTTGTAGATATGATACCAAAAGGACAAGTAGTAAGAGAAGTAACAGGTAATCTGGACATCATCAAAATTAAAAACTTTTGAGCTTCAAAGGGTACCATCAACAAAATGAAATGATAATCCTTATGGTGGGCAAAAGTTTTTGCAAGCCATCTATCTGATAAGGGACTTGAATCCAGAATATATAAAGAACACTTAAAATTCAACAATAAAGAAAATTAAAAATAAGCAAGGAATCCAAATAGACATTTCTTCAAAGACATATAAATGGGCAAAAGGATCTAAAAAGATGCTCACAATCATTAGCCACTAGAGAAATGCAAAGCAAAACCACAATAAGCAGGAGCCTGAGTGGCTCAGTTGGTTAAGCATCTGCCTTTGTTTCAGGTCAGGATCCTAGGATCCTGAGATCAAGTCCCATGTCAGGCTCCCTGCTCCGCAGGGAGTCTGCTTCTCCCTCTGCCCCTCACCCCGCTTCTGCTCTCTCTCTCTCAAAGTATAAATAAAATGTTTAATAAAAAAAAACCCACAATGAGTTATCATTTCACACCCACCAGGATGGCAACAATCCAGAAGTCAGGTAACATCAAGTGTTGGTAAGAATTTGGAGACACAGACCCTCAACATTGGTGGTGAGAACATAAAACAGTGCAGCAACTGAGGAAATCGTGGCAATTCCTCAAAATGTTAAACAGAGAGTCATCATGTAAGCAGGCAATTGTACTCTTAAGTCCAATCCCAAGAAAAATGAAAATACAAAGTCTATCAAAAACTGCTGCTCATAGCGACATTATTCGTAATATCCAAAAAGTGGAAATAGGCCAAATGGCCATCAACTAATGAACAGAGAAATAAAATGTGGCACAGCCATACCACAGAGTATTACCCATCAATAAAAAGGAACAAAGTTGCTTTAACATGTACCTTAATTAAAGATGTTCCACTATGGAAAAGAAGCCAGTCACAAAAGTCCACGTGTTGTATGATTCCATTTACATGAAATTTGCAGAATAAGTAACTCCATAAAGACAGAAAGTGGGTAAGTGGTTGCCAGGGGCTGGGGAAAGGCAGGGAATGGTGAGTAATTACTAATAGGTAAGGAGTTTCTTTTCGGGATGAGAAAATCTTCTCAAGTTAGATGACAGTTATGATTACACAACTGTGAATACACTAAAAATCACTGAATCGCAGACTTTAAATGTGTGAGTTTTATGGTGTGTGAATTATATCTCAATAAGAGCTGTTTTTAAAAGTCCAAGGTGTTCAGTTCATGTGCAAACCCACTGTTGAACATAATACATTCTCTCCAAGTAGTCTGGAAAGAAATGCATAAAATGCCTTCTAAGAATGCATATATTTTCTTTATAGGTTACATTTAACATAAAAATCATCTGTGTAGAAAAGTGATTGCATGAATGTTGTATGCTAGACAGGTATAGGACTATTAGTAACATCGTATGGCTTAAAATAAAAAAGTGCATAAAACTGACAGATTTAAAATAACCCCACTGAAGGTTCCTCAGGAGCTCTCACATCTTTGTCTTCACAGCTGACCTTTGATACCCTTTATAGACTTGTCTCTCATTACTCCTCAACACAAATGCAGCTGGGCCATTTCCAGTGCCCACCCTTCCACCATGCATCAAATACCATGCTCACAGTCACTCATCCCCTCGACTATCTCTCTTAGGTCTTGAACAAATTCTGGGGACTTTTCATCCAACCAAATGCTTCTTCATCTCCAACATACTGTCCCATCAATGACATTTTCCTCACTCTCTCCAGACCACACCAATCCAATATCCACTGGCCTCTGGCAGCTCTATCTATCCACACCCCTGAGGGGACCCCTCACCATTTTTCACCACCCTCATGCAGCTAATGCACTCTCTTGGTAATTAAAAAGAAAAAAAAGAATCACCTACACTTTACCTTTTCCAGCCTTGATTCATTGACTTATCAACTTCATCTGATAGTTGCCTCACTTTCGGGAGATGATTTATCAGCTTCCACCCGAGCCCTAATGTAAACAGCACTCTCACCAATGACAGAGTGCCACCTAGTTGCAACACAGGGTAACTCCCAATGGCAGCAGGAAGATCTCCACAGCACGTTTCTGTAAATGTGCTGACAGTGAAAAGAAGCAGCCATGGCATAGGCATTGGCATAGGCATCGTTCTGCAGGACCGTGCAACTGTTTGATGTGCCGCTTGCCACCTGAAAAGTTTACCTCACACATCTTACAGCTATTCGTTGTTCCCAGCTCAGTGCCAGCCATGCAGGAGTCATTTAGCATTTGCCAAATCAAATTCAATTTCTGAAGTACACTACTCATGTAGATGGTTAAAAATTCCTGTGATAAGCACATGAGAGCATTTCTGAGTTTCCTCATAACAAATAAAAGGCAGAGATGAGTATGAAATAAGAAATCTCATGATTTACTCACATATAATGGAGCCTGCTGTGGATTAAGTTTCATGACCCAGGACACTGAAACAGAAAAGGAAGAAATAAGTGAGAATGAAATTAAAAGCTATCACCAAAAAAATATAAAAGCTGCAAATGCTCTATGTCACGTATGGCCATATGAACACAATCAGAAGTCTGAGGTTGTTGGATGCCTGGCTTTCCTTAGAGGTTAGGGAAGGCTAGAAGGTCAAGGACTGCAAAACTTCTTATAGCCTCACTTCAATCCCTTCGACTGGGGAGAAAGACTTTCTGATTGAAAAATAAACACAAAAGGCTCCACTGTCCTAGGAGAATTTTCAACAACCAACAGGGTATTAAATGCGCTTACCAAAGCAAAACCAGTGTACATTCAGTTATACTTTTACATAACTGCCCAAATTCAAAAAGTGCTGCATGGCCAGGGCCTCCTCCAGCCTCACCAGGGAGTTGAGGACAGGGGTACAGTGGGCCAGAGCACACTCTTCCTGTCTGCCCACAGAGAAGGGAGGATACCCTGCAAAGAAGGGAAGATACGGCTGGCCTCCACCATATACACGCTGTTACCCCCTCCCACCCCCGCTCAAAATTAATAGCTCGGTTCCCAACTGTTACCTTCACTAAATGAATGCTCGCAAAAATCTTAGGAAGAACTTTAGAGAAGACTCGTAGGATTGTCTAATACCCTCCTGAATATCAAAAACAGCATGCTCTCAAGGTTTAACTTGGAGATTTGACCGGAGCTTCAAGTTAAAATACCATGGTCCAGAACTGTGGACTTCAGGATGGCAGGCCCTTTTCCAAACACCCTGAATTTGAGTATAAGCTGATCTTGTCCTCGTAGGAGTCAGAGAGGCAGACCCCAAAGGACTATAATTTGATCTAAGAAAGTTTCTTACTCATAATAAGTTAAATGGATTAAATTAAGGCACACAGTAACTAACCAGTAGTATAAACAACAGTACAGAAATGTCATTCGCACATGCAAAAAATAGATAAAATCACATTCTTTGTGTTCTACCAGATTACAAAAACCTAACAGTAAATTGAAATCCAAATAGCACTAACAGCAGCTTATCAATGGCTAAATGTTTAGAATAAAGAGCAATGAATGCCTCAGCAACCATGTGTAATCTAAGTAACAGAATCCTCCCGATACTGAAATCCTCCCAGATCTGCCAGTTTGGTCAGGCTGTGGTATGTGTATGTCCAAGATCAAGGCTCACCCAAAAAGCAGTTAACACACACTTAGGGGAAAAAAACCAAAAACCAAAGCTATAATCGGGCTCCTAAACCCAGTCATCCCCCAACCACTTGCAGGCCACAGGCTTTTCAGCATGTTTTGCCAACAGCCTGGGGGCTTGGCCACATTGGCAGACCACCTCCACATCCACCCCTGTTCATTCTCTGCCCTACTCCCCGCACTGAGACACCTCCTGGCTTCTTGGCACTTTCCTTCTTGTCTTCATGGAATGATTTTGTACCCTTAGGTGCTAAAATCACCTGCAAAAATCCAGAGTGAAAACCAAACTTGAGAAACGTACCAATAACTCATTTAGTAGAAAAATAAGGGAGATCTCCAGTCCATCAAATTCAAATAGAAAGCACGGATGGAAAAGAAAAAACAAAGTGCTTGAGTACTTTTCTCAATGCATTAAATATCCATTTAATTTAAAATTAAGCTCACTGTGCTCACTAGCCTTTTAATCAGCTTTCCAGATCATGTCCAGACTTGCCTGGGACAAAGAACTAAAAGAACCTATAGGGATCCCTGGGTGGCGCAGCGGTTTGGCGCCTGTCTTTGGCCCAGGGCGCGATCCTGGAGACCCGGGATCGAATCCCACATCGGGCTCCCGGTGCATGGAGCCTGCTTCTCCCTCTGCCTGTGTCTCTGCCTCTCTCTCTCTCTCTGTGACTATCATAAATAAAATTAAAAAAAAAAAAAAGAACCTATAACTTTATAAACCAATTTGCCTTAACTAACTTCTGAAGTGTTCCCCTCAAGAAGTATCCGTGGAAACTAAAACAGGAATTAACATTTCAGTAACCCATAACAAGTGGAGAAATCTAGGGAGACGCACTAGTGACTTATTGGCCCTCTGATGTTTCTTCATCTGCCAAGAAACTTATGACAACTTAGTTTGCAAAGACCACAGACATCAACCTATTTGAGCAGCTGCCGCTGCGTTTGGATAAAAGGGCTGGTTGAACTCACATGGCTCTCAGGAAGGGCTGATGCATCTCAACTGTTTGGTATTATGAACTCGCCTAAACATATATCAAAGCCAGAACCCATACAAGTTGTTCTGATATGAGGATTAAAGAGGAATGACAAAGTGTCTGTCCTCCCACACTGGTCAAAGGGACAGGTCATTGTTATGCTGGCAACAGAGGCTGTTGAAAGAATAAAGCTGTCAGAAGTCATCAAGGCAATGACCCCAGAAGCAACAGATTGGTAAATTCAGATTGCTTCAGCTTCTTCAACACTGACACACAAGAGAAAAGACAGGCCTAATATTTACAGAACTTTATGTTCAACATTATCTTTAATCCCTGTAAAAAGACATTTTCCCCATCTCACTGGTGAAAAAAAAAATCAAGTCTTTCAATGATTAAGTTACTTATTACCAACTTTAAGAAGTAGGAGAGCCCAGAATCAAACCCCATTTGATGCCCAAATATGTGCTTTTCAGGATCTCCTGAATGACCTCAATTCACAAAATAGCTCATTTCACCTCTAGTTCAGAGAACATCAGAGACAGATGACTCCATTGCTGTTAATTGCTGTGCCTGTACAATGTACCAGGCATGGTACTGAGGCACTGAGGTCAATAGAAGGAATAGAGACAAAATTCCCAACCTTCACAGAGCTTTATCGTAGAGAGTAACACACTTAAATATGACAGTAAAATAAACGGTTTTCAGTGATAAGTTCTATGGAGGAAAATGAAAAAGAGGAACAAAATGTTTTAAACATGGTACTGAGGGAAGGCCTCTCTGAGGTGACATTTACCCCATGAAAATCTAAGAGATTAAGAAGTGTTTGACAGAAGTAACATGTGGAGAGGGTTCCAGTCCCCCAAACTGGCTCCAGCACTCAGAACAGTTTTGACATTAAGGCACCAGAAAACTTGCTACATATAGTGCCCAACTTTACACATTTAAGTGTGCTTACTTTACTTGACAACTGTGTTTTTTGAAAGGAGCCTATTGCAGGAAGGCAGTCTTTGGGTCAGAGTAAACATACAAAACAAACAAACAAATTTATTCTCTAAGCCCCAACTGAAAGTCTTTGCTTTGTCTACAGATTCTTCATCAAGCCTTCCCAAAAGGAAAGTTAAGGAACGCACTCTGTCCATTAATGATTTCATCAAGGAATTTTCAGAGAGAAAAACCCTACAATTTCGTTCTTACCCAGACACTAATGAAGGATGTTGACCAAGTCCACACTTCCCTGGGCTCCTTTCACATAACACAAGGACAACACATGACAGACATGGTGGGACACTAAAAGCTGCACACCATTTGAAAGACTATGAAATGGAAATACCAACATTCAAACACTTATGGGATCCCTGGGTGGCTCAGCGGTTTAGCGCCGCCTTTGGCCCAGGGCGTCCTGGAGTCCTGGGATCGAGTCCCACGTCGGGCTCCCTGCATGGAGCCTGCTTCTCCCTCTGCCTGTGTCTCTGCCTCTCTCTCTCTCTCTCTCTCTCTCTCTCTCTCTCTCACTCTGTGTGTGTCTCTCATAAATAAATAAATAAAATCTTTTTAAAAAATTCAAACACTGAAATGATGTGATTTCAAGTATGTTCACCAAATCTGCCACTCAGCAGGAGCCGGCTAGAATTCTGTCCAGTCATAAACCTGCAGGGTGAAGAATTAAAACAAACTCAGTAATTAAGTGTTTTCATTCTTCTCACATTTTCCATTTTATTGCAAAATGCCGAAAGAAAGCAAAAGGAATAGTTTACTGTTATACAAAAGCAACACATTCACTTTATGTCCAAGCAGGATTTCTCCACCCCGAATGCAACAGTCTCAGTGATGTCAGAGCAGTTCTCTGACAATTCTCTGGCAGCTCGCAGGGTGCTGCTGGACAAGCAGACACAGGCTACGACCTCTCCCTGCACTTCAGAACAAATGCTCACCAGCCTTTCCCTCACAGGGCACCAGGCGCACAGCATCATCAGGATCAGCGATCAGTGTGGGATATGCAGTGCTTACACAGGTTAACAGAGGGAAAAGTTCCGGAATCGTTTACAGGTCACACTATCTGTAAAGGATTCTGAAGAAACTCAGTTGCTCTAAAGGATCACAAGGAAACTCAGGCATAAAGTGGGAGGGGCTATTTGGTTGGTTTGGGGGGGGACTAACGAAGAGTAAACAATTCTACCAACCAGAGTGCCTGAACAAATGAACGCAAAACCACCAGAAGCTACCAAAAAATGACATGCCTTCATAATGACTGGTGTCCAGAGCAGAGGCTGGCAAACATTTTCTTTAAAAGGCTAGATGGTAAACATTTTAGGCTTTGCCAGGTCATAGGTTTTCTGGTGCAATAAGTAAATGAATGGGTGTTGCCATGTTCCAATAAAACTCTTTACAAAAGGAGGCAGTGGACTAGATTCAGCCAGTGTTCCCCTAGAGTGCCAACTACAGATCAAAACCTAACAAAATACTTCTTAATAAGCTAAAGAAGCAGGGTGCCCCCATGCAATCACTCTGGAGGGCTTATATATTTTCAGCTAGAAAAGATTTCTCAGTACAGCGAAGTTCTAGAGTGCTTATACAATATCCTCTAGACCAGCAATCAAATTACGTGGGCGGGCATCCCAAGTTCTCCAGTGATTAACTGTATGACCCTGAGCAAGTAAGTCAGTGAACTGTGTAACCTCAGTCTCTTTATGTGCAGTGAGAGCATAAGAATTCCTGCCTATAGCATGGTGTCAGTGGAAGAATTAAAAGAGAGAATCCAAGTGAAGTGCTTAGCAAAGTGCCAGACACAGATCTTTCCTGCAATTTCTGGGTCTCAATGGAGACTACCAAGGAAAATACTTGGAAAACCATAAGTGGTCAAGATAAAAGGCATCAGGTATCCAGAGATGCATTTATCTAAAAACACATTGGTGGGTAAATCACAATTGTAAGATATAACAAAATAACCGTAGAAAAGAATCTGGAGGAACAAAATAACAAAATGTTAAACACACATATTTCTGAAAACAGCCAATTTTCATTCTTAAGTTATCTGTTTCTTAATCCTAACTATTCAGACATTGAACAGATACTTTTGTAGTCCGAAAGAAGACATTATACAGAGCACAACTATTTCAAGTCCCCTGTCATTCAGGGTGTCACAAATGAACTGGAATTAAGTAAAAAGACATTTTTCTTAAATGTGCAAACTGAAGAAATAAATCTACAATCTTTACTAATGCTCCCTAGAGCCGATAAAAGAAAAGCAATTAGAGTAACAATGTCTGTACTCCTATGTATCTAAATATAAATCAAACTTATTTTCCAGCCATATCTGCATAGTATACTAAAAAAACATAACACATGCTCCACTCTTAATGAGATGTCCCTGAAGGGAGGGGGGGAACCAAAAGCCAAACATTACATCGGGAATTACAGGGAGACCTGCAAACTCCCTGAATCTGTTAACTTCCTGACCACATGCCATTTCCTAAGGATCAGCTGTCCAGGTCTGCTGAACTTATCACTTCAATGGACATGGTTGTTGTCATTCACAACAGGGAAGCTTCCAAATCTACAAGATGTGCAAACCACCTTCACAATCAACCCCAGTCCCAAAAAAAGGAGGGCAGCTGTTTGAGACTCAGCCAAGAGTAAATAAAGGATTTGTACCTGCAGGATACTTGCACTGCAAAATGTGCTTCAAATGAATTTCCACGGCCTGGGATTCTGCTAAAACTGTGCTATGGTAAATCCCTGGAAACCCACAAAAATTTGGGGTGAGGGTTAACATGGAAATGACAATACATACTCTGGATTCTTGTAAAATAGTGTTCTGCTCTTCAAGGAAAATAACAGGATCCAAAGACTCTTTCCTTCATTCCTAAGGAGTCTGGGCTGGTGGCTATAAACATGTTATGTACTCGTTGGGGGTGGGAGCAGGGAATTCTGAACAATGGAAAAGCAGCAGGGTACAAAGAGCGAATAGGCGTTTCCTGTTGCAGATGCCAAGTTCTACAAAATCCGTACATACAAACTACTACAGGTACCAATACATTTCCTGAATAAGGGACTGAGGAAATCTTACAGGAGCCTAATTGTCTTTTTCTGTTTACAGCTGCATTAATTAATAACTGAGCACTTAGCTTTAAACACTGATTCTCAAACTTTAGGGGACATGGGTATCAGAGGCCTTGTTAAAGAATATAGATTCTAGCCCACCAAATCAGGAAACTAGACCTGGTGGTGTTTTTGCTTTTGAATCATGGCCCACACCTGGGGAAACAATGGTGTTGAGACCCAGAGCATGTGTCTGATTCTCTTGTGGCACAAGCTAGGCTTCTGTGTCCCACTACTTCATGACATTGTACTCCTAAAAATCACCAAGAAAAAAGTGAAGCACTGGTCACAACTGGAGTGAGAGGGGGAAGGGGACCTATGGCAGGAAGGTAGGAGAGGATAAGAAAGAAGAGTAGAACACAGGGCAATACTCACAGGAAAAACAAACACAGCCGATTAAAACTGAAACCCAAACAACCAAAACACTAACACCCACATTCACTCATTTACTATTTATCAGTGCCGAATTATCCAATAGGCAAAATGATCCTGAATTTAGGGCAAAAATACACACACACAAATAATCAAAGTCATTAACATGGAATAAAAAAACTCAGAACTCTTACCAAAATAATAATGAAAGAATTTAATTTAAAATCAGGCCTCTGATTTCTTATACCCAGAGTTTACTCTGAAATTCATATAGGAGAATACACCATAACTTTTCAGTACTTAGGGCCTCCTTTTTTTCTATTTATGTTTTTAATATCTGCCTGGCACAAAAAGACTCAATGATGGTAGATAACCTCTTTATGTTTCTGAGCCCCCAAAATATTTCATGTACAGTGAGCTGCTGAGTGCCAGAGATAAATAATACACTACCCTACCAATTTAGTAAGGGACATAACAGATGTAAATGGATCATTATGTATTATAAGTGCAATAATAAAAATGTTACAAGGGTCAAGTAAGAAGAATAAACTAGCTAGGAAGCCCTCACACAATTTACTGGAGATCAGCTGTGAGGCAAGTTTCACCGGGTGGACACAGAAGCAGCCCAGAGCAGAGGAGCAGTGCCTGCAAGGACAACACAGCACAGTGAGCTGCTGGGCACTGATCAGAATGAGAAGTGCAAGCAGGGGGCTGAAGAGGGAGAGGACAAAGGAGATGACTCAGGTAAATCCACACACCTCAAAGGCACTTGGCCAATGAAGGGAAAGAAGAAAACAGACAAACCACTGTGACCCCACTCTACCCTAAAGATCTTACAGCCTTATGATGGCACTGGCATCAACCAAATTTACATCTTTGATTTTTTTTTTTCCTTTTCTGACCATTCTTTTTCTTACCCTTTTTTTTTTTTTTTACGTTCAGCTAAATTTTCTATCCTTTCACAACTGCAGGTTCAAAGATTCACAAAAAGTTGCACTGGAAGAAGTCTATAATCATGTAGCCTACACTCAAACCCGGCAAGTACATGTGGGTCACAAGTAATAAGGCCAGTCTTCCCCCATGGCTTCCCTGAGATGCAGCAAGCGATGGCTGACTTCCCAGTCAAGTTCTGCAGGCCCTGGAGTCTGTGTCCCAAACCCCAGCCAAACCCTTTTGGCCACAGGACTTTACAATTAGAAGGGGGGTCTCATAAGCAGCCCACACCACCTTCCTCCCCAAGTGGGAATCACTGCCAGCCGGCCTGCCTCAGCTTGTAGACCAGAGTGCTAGGGCCTTATCACCTTGAGAAAATCTCTCCATGCTCCACTTGCTCCTCTGACTCAACCTTCCTGAAATACTATTCTCATTCTGTAGCTCACTCTCTGCCTGCCTACACAGTAGCAAGCAGTCCTTCAGAAAGGTTCTTCTGAGGTACCAACCTCTGTTCTTTACAGAGTGCTAGGAAAGGGTACTAAGATCTGCCCTGACTCAAGAAAAGGAAAGAAAAGCTTAAAAATAAAACGTGATCACAGTTTTGGAAACATATCTAAGCCATCTTAGTCGCTGTAGAGCTTCCAATCTCCAGGGCTAAAGGTAGAGTCCTGCAACCCAAGGTTCCTAAGCTCAGAGGCTGCAACCACAGACACATTAGGGGCAGCTTGAGGCCATCAGCTGCCAGCAGAAAGAGTAAGCTCACTACATTTCCTCTGTATATATATATATATAAAAAAAAGAATCATCATCATCTGGGTCATGATCCCGGAGTCCTGGGATTAAGTCCCGCATCAGGCTCCCTACAGGCAGCCTGCTTTTTTCCCCTCTGCCTATGTTTCTGCCTTTCTATGGGTCTCTCATGAATAAATAAATAAAATCTTAAAAAAAAAAAAAAATCCCCTCTCCTCCCTCTGCTCATCCCCATCCACCGTGCTCTCTCTAATATATACATATTTCATATTTATTTTACACTAAATCTCTATAAGTCATTCTGATGAATAAATGAAGATATTAAAGGAACAGATGACTACTAGGTTGGAGACAATCTGCTGGCATTTAAGAATTAACAACCTCTTGTGGAAGAATGTAAGAATAAAAATGAAAATGCCAATACAATTCAGAGAAGGAGGCAGACAGACTTGGATTTGGTTGTAACTTTGGCACTTCAGACTCTATTATTGTGGACAAGTTACTTCATTGCCAAACTTTATTTTCATCTGTAAAATAGATAAAATTAAGAATAAAAGATGTGTGTAAAGTGTTTAACACGGTAGTAAGCAACAAGAAAACACTCGGTGAGTTGCTGTCCCTACTGCCTCATATGAATGACAGGATTAGCTGTGTGCACTGACCTCACATCACATCCAACTCCCACGTCCTGTGGACCACCGCCACCACAGCACTGATCCCGAATTCTAAACAAAGGGAGTCCAGGAGAGAACTGTAGACCCCAGCAGATGAGGTGGCTCTACTGAATACACCCTTTATTGTTGGTGAACTCCCAGAAGCCCTCCAGGCTCCCCTACCACTCCGACTGGTGCCGCCCAACTGTGTTCAGTGGCTTGTCTATGCAGCCTTGCTAGTACTCCTAACCCACACCCTCCAATGTGCCCTGCACACACTGCTGGCATGCACTGTGCTAGGTCCAGTCCTTACACTTTGCTCACGATAATGCCCTCCATCCTCAATGATTCTGATAGCAGGATTATTGTTGGTAATCTAACCCAAGCAGCCAGCAATAAGTCACTTTTTTTTCTTTCATTTTCTTCTCCTTCATTTCCATGCTTGCCTTTTCTTCTCAACTTGTTAATTCCAGGCTGTCACACTGTACACATCTTCTGCAGCCCTCCTGCCCCACCACTACCACTCCTGCCACAGCATCTGGAGCAGTGCTTGCACACACAATAAATACTAAAATATTTGATATGAACATCAGAGACAGAAATTAATCAGCAGCTTTCTGCACTATTTGATAGCAAAGGATCCGTAGCTCTAGCTTTAAGAATAAAAACCATTCTATCAAAGCCAAAAATAAGTCAGTCTAGTCCCAGAAGGTTCACCTAGTAGCTCATCAAAGGTAGTATATGGATCCTGCCAAGTGATAAGAAAACCAGCCTGGATCAATTTGCTTAATCATCCAGAGAGGTAAAAGGGACCAAAGGGACCAGAGTGGAGGAATTCAGCATCATCTAACTGGAAAACCTCAAAGCAGAAGAGAGGGCAAAGAGCTGCTCAACACTACACCAAGGCTCTCATGTGATGGTTGGTACCTCTGGGAAGAACACACGCACATGTTATTTCAATTCTCTTTTGGTGTTTAACACAGGCTTGTGGTTTCCTGAAGAAAAAAAAAGGGGGGGGGGGGGTTTCTGCTGCTTTGCAGAGATCTATATAGAGAAGAAAACTCCAAATGGCTATTACAGGTGAGAAGTTTGCCTCCAGCTGTATCCTGTTATCCAAAGGAAACGGAACTGTAAGCTGCCAGGAGGTCCAGGCACAGGATAGCAAGACCATCAATTCAGTAAGTGCTGACATTCTTATCCCTATGGTAATAAGGATAAACTTTGAATTTAGAAAAATTCATGCACAGCTGGGCTTTATGTAAATTAACTTGGGGGGGGGGTTAAAATAGATATCCGGTGAAGGGTCTGCCAAATTCATTCAAGCTCTTCTACTTCCTTCATCCTTCCCAACCTCTGTCCATCTAAAAAGCAAGCAACCCAATGGGTTAAAGTGATGATAAACCATTTGGAAAGACTGAATATAGGCAAGTAGGTTTCACACAAATGCAGACCTGATCAAGCTATATGACCTAAACTGGGCAAAGCCCAGGCCCTGGAGTGGATAGTCCATTAGGAAGTTATTTCACAGTGACACACAGCCCGCCTTCTTGGACATATTACATGATAAAAGTACTACCACATTATTCCCACAAGTGGCAGGTGGAAGAGGTACTAGAAACAGATGCTAGAAAAGTCCATGTTAGCTTTTACTTTTAAAGTTGCTAAAATGGTTCTCCTATCTCAAGGATAAATACTTTAATGCTATAGTTCCTTATTTTTTTTTTTTTTTAAGATTTTATTTATTTGAGAGAAAGTGAGAAGGAGCAGAGGGAGGGGGCAGGGGGAAAGGGAGAAGCAGACTCCTCACTGAGCAGGGAGCCCAATTCGATTCGGGGCTCCATCCCAGGACCTGGGGATCATGACCTGAGCCAAAGGCAGATACTTAACCCACCCTGCTGCTTAGGCACCCCTGCTGTAGTTCTTCAATACTGAATCTTTAACATCTTGAGAATAATGACATTGTAAAACACAAGAAGAGTGATGTTTTTGTTTTGTCTTTAAAACAAACAAACAAACAAACAAACCATCTCAATGGGATGCCTGGGTGGCTCAGCAGTTAAGTGTCTGCCTTCTGCTCAGGGCATGATCCTGGAATCCCAGAATCAGGTCCCACATCAGGCTCCCTGCATGGAGTCTATTTCTCCCTCTCTCTGTGTCTCTCTCATGAATAAATAAATAAAATCTTTTTTAAAAAATCCCCAAATCAGAGGAAAAGTTTTGAACAAAGACTTCAAATAAAAGAAAAACATGTATCTAATAATTAAGTGAAAGACTACAGTCACAGAAACTCCAATGTTTTCAGCAACCCTCAGGTTTTTAAAAAATATCATTTTATTAACTTCTTAAATGAAAAATTTTCTTTTTAAAGGAGAATTTCTATTCATAAAACATCGCCGGCCTGAATTATTCCCTGAGGAGTCATTCTTGTTTTCATAGCATACAGTGAGCAGAGAGTATTTTTAAAAATCACTGATAGGAGGGGTGCCTGGATGGCTCAGTCTGTTGAGCATCGACTCTTTATGTCAGGTCGGGACATGACCTCAGAGTTGAGAGATCTACCTCAGGGGTTGAGATCCAGCCCAGCACTGGGCTCCATGCTCAATGTAGCATCTGCTTATCTTTCCCCCTCTGTTCTTCCCCCTACTAGTGCTGGCACTCGAAGAAAGGAAAGCAGAAAGGGAAAAGGGACAAGGAAAAAGAAAATGATCACTGGTAGGCTGGTTTAATGGGAAGAACATATAACTCTTGATCTCCCAGTAGTTGAGTTCAAGCCCCATGTTTGGCGTGTAGAACATACTTTTAAAAAATTAAATAAATAAAAATCACTGATAAATCTTTTAGGTGGAATGAACTAGGATCAGCCAACTAAAAGCACATAAAGATCATCACCCCACTTCTAGCAATCTAGATGCCATAGAGAACTAACTATAACATTTTACAGAACCTGTGGTAACTTGATTAGAAGTTCTAGCCAAGAATTTTGCTATCTAAAGACAAAAATGTATCAGTGTCCTAAAATAACAGAACTCTTTCTCAACCACTAGAGAGGAATGGCATCTGTCAGTAATCTCTCCTACTTGTAACATATAGAGTGAAACTGAGTCTGTCCTCACAAGCACAGAAGGAAGTATCCATGCATCTTGAAAATGTGACTTATACACAGTCATAGCTATTTGATTATCAATAAAGTTCATTCACTTTAATTTAGACCTACTGCTTCACAAAACAAACAGAACAAGTGTTTGACAGTACTAAAATAAAGAATTGGTTTTAGATTAGATCTCAACTGAATTAAATTATCAACTACTAGGTTAACAAAAAAGAAGTCCTGCAAATTCTAATTCAATTCAATCAATTCATTGAAAATGGCTTAAAAGAATGATATAAGAAGGCAACTTTTCATCAAATTATTTTAAGGGTATTATTGCTAGGTTAAATATGGATAACATTACAGTTGTTTTGCATTTAGACATAACAATTTAAGAGGAACTTTAGAGATTATCCCTTGAATTTCAAATTTTCTGAATTCCTCTTAACAGGAACTCTTATAGGGCCACATATGTTAACAACTCATTATATAATGCAGGAATGGGAAATTAATTTCCCTGCTTGAACTAATTTCAAAAATAAGGTTGCGGGACCCCTGGGTGGCGCAGCGGTTTGGCGCCTGCCTTTGGCCCAGGGCGCGATCCTGGAGACCCGGGATCGAATCCCACGTCAGGCTCCCGGTGCATGGAGCCTGCTTCTCTCCCTCTGCCTATGTCTCTGCCTCTCTCTCTCTCTCTGTGTGACTATAATAAATAAATAAAAATTTAAACCCCCCCCCCAAAAAAAAGAATTTTAAAAATAAGGTTGCCATAAAAACTACAGACCTTTTTGCCTTAAAACATTTATTTCCTAGCTGTGAGGAAGTAAAAGGCACATGATAGAAATACATACTGATGAATTGTTTTTTCTAGTAAACAATATGTTACTATGCACAAGACTGCAAATATTTAATAGCTGAGGATTATACACAAAAATCTAGATAAAGTCAAGCATCTACTACACAGTGTTCTTTCCTTTAGAATTACAATACTTCAACCTTTAAAAATATATATACATATAGGTGTTTCATAAAATTAATGTTATCACAGAGACCCAAGTGCTAATAAGCTGGCCATAATGAACACTTCAATTGGCTATTCTTTCTGAAAATCCTTCCAATCAAAAAGGAATTAAGGGAAAAAAGACTAAAATTTCCTGGCATACAGTCCTAAAAGTAAAACTGCTTTTGGTAAACAGGAGTGAGAGTGAGAAGGAGGAGAAGGTACCTGTACCTGGTTCTTCTAAGAGCCCAGGCCATTGAGAAAGTGACTTGATGTGCAAGATAAGGAAGAGGAGGTGTAAAACACGCAGACAAAAGGTATTTGAAATGCCACAAAGGAAATTCAATTTAACAAATATTTGAGTGTGTACTCTAGACCCACACCATGGACAGAACAATATACTACTATAAATAGCCCAAGTAAATTCTCTGGGGGGCCCTGAGATCCTGGCTGATTGTCCACATAAATTAAATAGGCCCCACCAATGCCCCACCCCCCACCCCAAATACACTACAACAAATAACTGGCTCGTGCTAGATTGGTCATGGTTAGCAGACGGCCAGAATTCTGACTGATCTGGGAAACCAACATACGGTTTCTCCCAAGACCTGAGATGGACAAATGGAAGAATCAACCCCTTCCACATCCCATGCCACCTGGCAGATAGATCATCTGGATGGATGAGCAACTGTGTTTCCAGTAAGAGGGCCAGGAGGACAGGGTTGGCTGAAGTTCTAAGCCCCTGCTGGCTGTGAGGCCTTTCTCTCCTGTAGGAGACAGAGTCATTAATCATCTGCCTCTGAATTCTGCTGTAAACCTGATAAATTTGGGCAGCGACTGTAGTGTGGTGGTGTCAGAGAAGATGTTCTACAAACTTGGTCCTTCACAGACACGAACCTCACCAACAGGAACACGTGACCTGGACCAACAAACAAGTCAAAAACAGTACTGCAAGAACGGAGACGACCAGTTAACAAGACCCTTGCCCCTTACTTGGCAGCTGTGGCACAATCCTTCAGGAACAGTCTATTCAAGTTAGCCACTAGCGCAGAAGCTCCAAGTTAAAGCTTCAGTGATACCAATGCTCCTTCTAGTGACCTGAGTAAGATGAAACAGCCACTCTGGATTATCAAGCACGGGCTCAGTCACCACTGTCCTTGTGGCTGGCTCTCCATCAGCAGGAAGCAGCAATGGTGAAAACCACAGCCGGGAGCCTCAGCCTCTACCCCATGAGGTAGAAACTCACAAGTCAAAAACTTTTTTTTTTTTTTTCAGTTTTAAAAATATATTCTTGATTCCTCTTCCTTTCCCTCTGTTCCTCTCCCCAAATGCTGGTATAACCAAACTAAAGATCACATTCTAAAATAATCTCCAGAAGCATTTACACAGAAGGGTACTGCCCTGGTACCCACCAGAGGCAAAAGCTTAGCAAAGATGAAGGCTTCGGACTACCAGCTCCACCACACCTGTTCCTCACCCTGTGCTCCTCCCTCTCCAGCTGAACACATGACATTTCCATGGGGACCTAGTCATTTTCTAGCTCATATGTTTGTACAGAAATAGGAACGCCATAAATGTTCAGAGAACAGAGTAAAAGGATTATCAAGTAGCTCCGATTATACCAACTGATCTCACCCTCTTGCTACAAGCTGAGTCCTAGCATCTGAAATCCATTTCTGAAACTCCATCAAGAGCATTTAAAAAAAAAAATTCTTCCTTCCCTCATTTTCTCAAGCATACACTAGAAATACACTGGATGATAAACACAGGTATTCACTGGTTTTCAGAATCCATGCTCATCCAAAACCACAAAACGTACATATATTTCATTGTCAGGTAAGTTAGAGCCCCCTGTTTTGCTCCTCAGGAGATGTTCTTATTTGTTCATCCACAAAGTAAGCACCTGAATTCTACAATCTTGACATCTTACAGTTTATCAATCATGAAGACACATAACTATCATCATCACTTTCTTCAATGGCACTTGTAAGAGTTTACTTATTCTGTTCAGGCATCTTGCTAATCTTCACATTAATCCGTTTTACAAATGAAAAGATTCATGGTTAAAGTTAACCAACCTGTGTAAGATTTGCACACCTAGTATATGGTGGGAGCCTGAATTTGAACCCAGATCTGACTCCAGCATGCTCTTAACTTCTAGATTACTGCACTGCTGCCTTTTCTAATTTGTAGCAACCTCCATTTCTTATTTAGTGAATGGAAGGGCTTGGACTGGGCGATCGTGAAAGCTCCTCCCATCCCTAACATGTCATAATTCCACACAGAAACACTGGTTGCCCTAGGTACATAAACAAACAAGGCAAGGTGATTTTGTGAGCTAGGGACTAAATACAAATGACAAAGGGAAGGGATGAGAAGTTCTTTTCATTCATTTTCATGGAAAATTCTTGGCAGGGGAGACAGTATTTCACTAACTGAAGGACAAAGGGAGAGGAAGAAGGTGAAGACCTATCTTGTAAAAAGCTTCTCTGTTGACTAATTCATCAGTTTCATCTCCCCCAAAATTTACTCTTGTAGACTACTTTACAGATGTGCCCTAGTCTGTTTCCCCAAAGTAAGAGGCAATAGCCTGCAGAAAAAGTTGTGCAGTTACCCAACAAATAAAGCCACTCAACAGACCAACATGTTCCTACTCACATCCAAATGGAAATGTTTACAAGCCTGAGAATCAGCTGGGAATGAACTCCCTTCTCTCCCTTCTACACAAACACAGGCTAACATCCGCCAGCTGAAATCTGCTGCTCAAAAAATTTAGTTGCTCTTACATAACCAACAACTTCTCAGAATGTTTTTCCCCAAAATTCTACAAAAAAATCTGATGAAGAAAATAACCAAGCTTCAGACCCAACGCCCAAGCTTAAAGAGAGCCAACAGGGAGTCTTTCACATTCAAAACTGCAGTGAAAGTGAATGGCAATGTCTCTGTCAGTACTAGATTAAATTTCACAAACTGCAAGTATACTAATAAAGGAATATACCGTCTTACTGCTTCATGGCACATGATGAAAAATACACAGGCTTTTCATACAGGTTATTAGCATTCTTGAAGCCTGCTATAAAGCTGAACAGAAAATTTTAAAAAACAAAGCAGTTACAAAGCAAGAGGGACAGACCAGAAAGACATGTCCACGGCCTCCCATTACAGACCCTGATTGCTGTCCCAGGTCAGAGCAAAGAACAAATAAAGAATGCAGCCACCCACAGAATACCTCCCCACCCAGAACCAGAGGGAAAAGAATACCACAGAGCTGGGGAATTTAAAAACTCAGTTATGGAATCTCCAAGGAGACACTCCTGCTCAGTTGATACTCAGTCTCAGGCCTCCGGGTCTAACAAATACAACCATAAACCCCACTAAGGGTCAGTATTAGCTGTACTTACCAATGCCAAGGCAAGCTCTGCCTTTCAAGGGCTCTCGTCAGAACAGAACTGGAAGCAAGGAAAACATTTTTAAAATCTTGCCAATCAAATCAACCTATTCCTTTCACTTTCAAAAATCTGAACTCCTAAGTTAGGTTTCCTGGTTAGACAAAATACACTAAGGGAAGGTAAGCAGAAATGACAAAGATTTGGAGAATATTGTTTCATATGCTCTGTAAGTCCTATACTGCCCTCCTGAATGGGATGGAGGGGCAGGAGGAAAGCCCAAATGGATTCACAAACACCAAGGGGGAAAAGAACGAAAACATGGACATCAAATCCAATAGAATGGCTAAGTAATGATGTGAAGACTAAAACAGAGCTCCACTATTTAAAAAGTCAACGAAAAAGTGAAGGCAGACTATCCTCTATTATGCTATTCCCCTTACAGATAAACAATTATAACTGAATAAAATATAAAAAGCTACCATTTGAAGGCACTGGAAAGAGACTGAAGCAGACAGGTGAAAGAAGGAGAAAGTACTGGGTAAGATTCACTTGCAAACTGCTTTTTGACTAAGGCCCAGATCATACAATTCAGCAGAGAGAAGCTATGGTCTTAAAATCTGTATCTAAGCTCTTCCCAAATCCTCGGTAGACGCCTAAATTGTACATATACTGGGGAAAGTCCAAATTTCCAGCAAAAAGCAAATCTGTTAGACTGAAAGAACTGAGCAGAATCAAACTAAAGTAGGAGTTTGGGGCCAATCCAATTAACAAAAGTTAATTTTGTTAAGTTAAGCCAGAACAAAAGTTAGTATTTTCAAAAGATAAAAACCATGGTGGTCTCTAAAACATATCATCCACAATGTACACCATTTAATAAAAAGTTACTAGATATGTGGAATCAGTTTTAACATCTTACTAGATCCCTTGATAAGCGAATTAGATAAAAATCTTCAGCATATGTTCATTTTACGTTTGTGTAAGAGTAATCAATTTACCTTTGAGAAGCCACAGACAATACTACAAATCATATATAAGGAACTTATGCCCAGAATTTACAAGAAACTTTTCCAACTCAATAATAAGAGAACAGCCTAACTAAAAACAGATAATATATCTGTACAAATACTTCACTAAACAAGATATATGCATGGCTAGTAGGCACATGAGATGATGCTCAACATCATTAGTCATTAAGATAACAACCAAATTAAAACTATGATGAGATGCACATCTACCAGAATCACCCTACATCTATTAAAGACCTTGAATTCTAAGTTAAGTTTTACCACAAAGAAAACTCCAGGCCCAGATAGCATCAAGATAACATGTTCCAAACATTTAAAGAAAAAATGATACCAGTATCAAGAGGTGGGGCACTAGGGGGTGGTGAGGGCATGTCCCACTTTATTTTATGCAGCCAACATTATTCTGACACTAAATCTAGACAGAGACATCAAAAGAAAAGCAAAAGCCCTCGTGAACACAGACACAAAAATCCTTAAGAAAAGTCATCAATTCAAACCCAGAAACATAAAAAAGGACCATACACAATCACCAAATTGGTTTTTTATCCTAGGAAAACAATATTGGTTTAATTTTTGCAAATTAAAGGACTTTACCACTATCAAAATAAGAAAGAAAAAGTACACAAATATCTCATTAGATGCAGAAAAAAAGTTTGACAAAACTCAACACTGATCCTTTATAAAACCTCTCAGCAGACTAGGAACAGAAAAGATACTTCCTCAAACTGCTGAAGGCAGTTTACAAAAAAACCTACAGCTAAAATTATACAGAAAGATGAAAGTATAAATGCTTAAGTCTCAGACAAGCAACAAGAATATCAACTCTCACCAGGAAAAAAGCAAAGCAAAGCAAAGAACTAAAAATAAGTGATTTTTATTTATTTATTTATTTTTAAGATTTTATTTATTTATTCATGAGAGACACAGAGAGAAGGCAGAGACACAGGCAGAAGGAGAAGCAGGCTCCATGCAGGAAGCCCGATGTGGGACTTGATCCTGGGACTCCAAGATCACGCCCTGGGCCAAAGGCAGGTGCTAAAACCGCTGAGCCACCCAGGGATCCCCAACAAGTGATTTTTTAGCAAAATGGCAGGCTACAAGTTCAATAAACAAGAATCCATTATATTTCTAAATATTAAAACAACTGGAAGTTGATATTTCAAGCATTTAGCACCAAACCCATGAAATGTTTTAAAAAGTTAATATTATATGTAACAATAAATTTAACAAAATATTACAACTGTAAACATGCTTTAGAAAAAAACTACAGAAGGGATCCCTGGGTGGTTCAATGGTTTGGCGCCTGCCTTTGGCCCAGAGCGTGATCCTGGAGTCCCAGGATCAAGTCCCAAGTCGGGCTCCCTGCATGGAGCCTGCTTCTCCCTCTGCCCATGTCTCGGCCTCTCACTTGCTCTGTCTCTCATGAATAAATAAATAAAAATCTTAAAAAAAGAAAAAAGAAAAAAGAAACTACAGAAGACATTTAAAATTAGAGATATGCCCAATTAATGTATTAGCTCCATACAATTACATGTCAACTCTCTCCAAACTGAGCTACAAATTTAATGCATGTTCAATAAAAATTGCAGTACAGGGGATCCCTGGGTGGGTCAGCGGTTTAGTGCCTGCCTTTGGCCCAGGGCGCTATCCTGGAGTCCAGGGATCAAGTCCCATGTCGGGCTCCTGGCATGGAGCCTGCTTCTCCCTCCTCCTGTGTCTCTGCCTCTCTTTCTCTCTCTATGTCTATCATAAATAAATGAATAAATCTTAAAAAAAAAAAAAAAACTACAGTACATTTTCTTATGAACTCAACTCACCTGATTTGATAATGCACACAAAAGTGCAAATGACCTAGACAAAGTTGGAAGACTTACACTACCTGACTTTACAATGAACTATAAAGTTATGGCACCCAAGACCCTGAGTATTGGTGTAAGGACAGACAAGAGGACAAAACATAAAACCAAAAGAAAAAGTGGATACGGGATCCCTGGGTGGCGCAGCGGTTTGGCGCCTGCCTTTGGCCCAGGGCGCAATCCTGGAGACCCGGGATCGAATCCCACGTCGGGCTTCCGGTGCATGGAGCCTGCTTCTCCCTCTGCCTGTGTCTCTGCCTCTCTCTCTCTCCCTGTGTGACTATCATAAATAAATAGAAAAAAATAAAAATTTAAAAAAAAAAAGAAAAGAAAAAGTGGATACACTGGACTTCAATAAAATAAGGAACTTCAAGCTCTTCACAACACTATTAAAATGAAAAAGAAAAACTGGAAAAAAATTATTTGCAAAACATATCTGATAAAGTACATATATTCTGAATGTGTGAAGAACTCTTACAACTCAATAATATGACGGAGAGCTCCAAAAAAAGTCAAAAAACATTTAATAGACCTTTCCCCAAAGAAGACTGATAGATAGATGCTCAATACTAGTAGTCATCAAGGAAATGAAAATTAATACCTCTATGAGATAAACGCTATATACCCCCCAGCCGGGCTTAAATTTACAAGATTGAAAATACCAAGATTTGATAAAGAGTGACTGGAACCCTCTCATATATTGCTAGTGGGAAGGGAAGAATGTAGAGGCGCAATGAAAAACATTTTCATTAACACTACTCTTGGATATGTATTTACTCAGGAGAAATGAAAATACATGCCTATATGATTATATGCAAATATTTCTAGAAGCTTTACTCACAAATAGGTAAAAGCTGGAAAGCATTCAAATGTCTGTCCAACCAGTGAGAAGATAAATAAAGTGGTATATCCATACAATAGAATACTTCTCAGCCAAAAAAGGGGAGGCAGGGACTACTGATACATATAACGATTGCAACAGATTTCAAAAGCTGTTATGGAAATGCCAGATATAGAAAACTATACACTGTGATCTCACTCTTACAAAACCCTAGCAAAGGTATGTATAACTGTAGTGACAAAGCAGATTCTGCCTGGGTTCTGAAGTGGGGAGGTAAAGGCATTGACTGCAAGGAGCAAGAAAAAAACTTTCTGGAATGACACAAAGGTTCTATCCCTTGATTGTGGTGGTGGTTATTATGACTGCATGCAGCTGACAGAACTGATTGAACTGTACACTTTGAGTGGATGAATTCTACTATATATAAATTGTACTCTAATAAAGCAAATTTCAAAACAATTTTTTTCACTTCTTCTAACAACTCCATAGTCCTTGATAAAGCTGTAATGTTCTACATCATCGTGTTGAACATTAATTATCTCAGTTCCACAGCTGGGACAGAATAACCAAGTCTCAACTTCTTGCACAGTGTGTGTGGTAGCAGGTTAGCCACAAGGGGCCAGCGAAAAGTCACAAGGAAGCATGGGAAGTGCATAAAACTAGGTAACTAAGACACTGCCATATTTTTGCTAAGTAGCACTAAAAAGTATATAGATAACAAGGATAAGAAAGAATACTGTTACAATGACACATATCCAACAGCAGCTACTTGATGCTATGGCTCACAGGGAAGGGCAGAATTGACCGTTCCTGGAAGCCATATCTCTGTTTGTCCCCATATCTCCAAAGAGGCAGAAAATCTTTGAATTCTCTTCACTGTCAATGCTTAAAGCTCTGGTCCTTTCTCTAACTGCAAGCCTGCTGGATGCATATGGCTACTCAGAACAAAACACAGTGATTAGGGCATACCAATTTTATTATAGTTATAGAATCGAAGGAGGGACAAGAGAAACTATTCTGAAAAGGGAAAAACCTTTAAAGAAATAAACAAGAATCTATAAGCTAGATAAAAATTCCAAAAAAATATGTACAAGTCACTGTATCTCTTTGGGTTTCAAGTTATCCTATAAAACAAACTCTATAATCCCTATACTGATATTTTAGGATTCTCTCTTCAGGGATCCAAAGTGTCCTGGCCAAAGTTTATAAACATACTTATTAAAACAGACCAGTTATATTATTTAATACATGATGTCTAAGGATGCCTGGCTGGCTCAGTCGGAAGAGCATCTAACTCTTGATCTCAGGGTTATGATTTTGAGCTCCATGCTGGGTGTACAGATTACTAAAAAAAGATACATAAACTTTAAAAAAAAATGCATTTAATAGTCACGATGTCCCTGGGTTGAAGGGAAAAGAGGTTAGTAGGTAAGTCTACATCTTTTTTTTTTTAAGATTTTATTAATTTATGAGAGACACAGAGAGAGGCAGAGACACAGGCAGAGAGAGAAGCAGGCTCCATGCAGGGAGCCCGAAGTGGGACACAATCCCGGGTCTCCAGGATCACGCCCTGGGCCGAAGGCAGGCATCCAACCCAGGTGTTGTGCCACCCAGGCGTCCCAGGTAAGTCTACATCTTAATGATAGTGGGTTCACCAGAAATGACCTTCAAGTGATAATGCAGAATTGCATCATATCAATCACTGAAATAATGGCGTCCATATCATTCCCATTTCCAGGCAGCTATTCTAAAAGCATGCTTTAAATGCTACACTTTAAACCTAAAACAGTACTTGTCAATATTGCACTATTTGTTACAATTTGGAGCAACCTGGAAAGAGGTACCCTGATGACAGTAACACCCAATAGTAATGCACACTGTAAACAACAGCTATAGCCAGAACTTTAGATCTACCTATTCTAGAAGGCACAAATACATGCAATTTCTTACCATTAGAGGCACTTTGGGGTCACACAGGACACATACAAAGGTCTAGAGTCTCTCATTTACACTCTTAAACATTTGTGCATCTAATGAGGGCCAGTGACTGCACTCTTGGGACACAGCAATTAATCAATTGGTATTCACAGCCCTGAAAGAGCTCTCTGTTAGACAAGTAAACAAGGTAATTACAAGGTAGTGACAATAATTCTATAGGTATTTACCAAGTTTAAAGTGTGGAATACGGACACACTCTTAACCTCTCAGGAGCAGTGTTCTCTGACCTAAAAACACTAATAAAGACTAAACTCTTTCCCCAAATATTAATTTAATTCAGAATCCTACAAATCCAGTTCATGTCCTAAGCCCTTTATATTTGCTCTGCTTTGTTTCGGTCTCTTCATAAGATAAAGAACAAAACTTTTCCAAGTAGAGCTCATCTGAGAACCCCACTCTTCTTTAAAATATCAGAGCTGCGCTGGGGGCCTGGGCGGTGGCTCAGTCAGTTAGGTGTCTGACTCTATAGATTTTGGCTCACGTCATGATCTCAGGGTCAAGATGGAGCCCGTATCCGGCTCCATGTGGAGTCTGCTTGTCCCTCTCCCTCTGCTCCTCCTCCCACTGGCTCATGCACTCACACTCTCTCTCATAAATAAGAAATCCTTAAAAATAAATTAATTAAAAACATCAGAGGTGTGGTGTTAAAATACTAGTATGACTACTCTTACCAGCTATAAACCACAATCGATTTACCAGAAGGTAATTTTATTTCATAATCCCTTTCCAAAGATTACCTCTCATCTGCTCCTGGAAATTAAAACAGTCCAAACTTACAGGACAATTACTAAATCCACAAAAACGGTCATAACACAGTGTTATTTTCAAATATCAATATATTTCTAGAAGGGCTGGGATTTTCACCAGTTTTAAAAGGTCATCAGCCAGAGAGTACGTTCAGGCTAACGTAAACACATAATCTAAACTGTAAACCCAGCTAGACAAACCAGAGAGCAAAGACAAGATTCCCAATTTTACTTCCCTGCAGCCTAAGTAGGTTTCCATGAAAATCTCAAAACTTCCTTTACCCTGAATATAAGAAAGCTTTTCCAACAGAGTCTCATAATATTCACTCAGCTGAGATAGAGTATAAGACTGACCTACACACATAACATTTTGAGAGCAAATAATAATAAATAGTCTCTCAATCTGGGTAGGTAGGGATCCCTGGGTGGCGCAGCGGTTTGGCGCCTGCCTTTGGCCCAGGGCGCGATCCTGGAGACCCGGGATCGAATCCCACGTCGGGCTCCCGGTGCATGGAGCCTGCTTCTCCCTCTGCCTGTGTCTCTGCCCCTCTCTCTCTCTCTCTGTGACTATCATAAATAAATAATTTAAAAAAAAAAATAAAGCTTTAAAAAAAAAAAAAAATCTGGGTAGGTAGCAAGACTCTCAATCTGGACTGTTCCTACACCACTGAAGCCACAAAATTCTAAGGTTTATGTTGTTATAGTTCTTTCATAATATTCTGAGACAAAAACACAGAAAAAAGCAACACATAAATTTTAGTCCATGAAGAATAGCAATCAGTCCTCAATCCTGCCCTAGTCAACACTGAAGCCAGTAACTCAGGTAAAGACAGAGAAAGCATGTTGACCAAACCTACTCAATCTACTAACAGATAAAAGGCTGACTCACAGAACCCAGATCCAAAAAGATTATGGACTGGAACATCAGGCCCTGAAACTGTTCATTTGTGTGTTTATTCATTCACAAGTTCACCTAGTTTAGTATGCAGCTACTGCCAGGCACACTGTGCTAGGTGCTACAGATAGAAACATAAAAATATGCTCCTTACTCTCAAAAGTAGGGATCCCTGGGTGGCGCAGCGGTTTGGCACCTGCCTTTGGCCCAGGGCATGATCCTGGAGACCCGGGATCGAATCCCACATCGGGCTCCCGGTGCATGGAGCCTGCTTCTCCCTCTGACTGTGTCTCTGCCTCTCTCTCTCTCTCTGACTATCATAAATAAATAAAAAAAAATAAAAAAAATAAAAAAAAAAAAGCTTCAAAAGTGTATACATCCCAAGGGAGACACATGGAAAAACAAGTGGAGGGACGTACCTGGTTATCCAGGGAGAGGAAGGCATGACGGAGTGTGTGGAAAAAAGGGTGTCAGGAAAGAGAGAAGAGGGGACTCCTGAGCTGAATCTATCAGGGATGAAAGAGAAGAGGAGTCTTCCAGAGATTAAATTGCGTGCACACTCCCAAAGAGGCACAAACAGTCAGCTGTTCCAGGGTCTAATAACTGGTAGTTGAACAGCTAAAGCACAGATTCTGCAGGGATGATGTTAAAAAGAAAGAAACGTGGGGATTAAGCCAAGCTCAGGCTTGGCTTAAAAAAGCATAATCACTCAACCATCTACTAAGCACCTACTAGGCACCAAGTAGGGAAAATGGGCAAGGTGGGGTATGCATTTAGAATCAACTGTATCACGTAAAGGTAGGAAAGATGTGGTACCGCAGAAGCACATATACTCAAGGTTTGGTTGACACAAAACTCAGAGTCCACAGCATAAAATGGTTGCCCAAATTACTGGTATGCATTAATAGATATATAATTAACACAGCTGTATACATTTGTGTATGTGCAGTTCAGTACAGTAATAAATACTTTGTTTCTAAGCAAAGAAGCTGGCAGGTGATTCCAAACCACTATTTATTCAACAGGCCAGGAATATAATGGTCCATTCTGGGAACTCCACCAAGACAGACACAGACAAAAAAGGCTGGGAACAAAGTGAAGGGGTTGATACGAGAAATGAAAACCATGTTGTTGTTGTTGTTGTTTTAAGTAAACTCTATGCCCAATATGAGGCTTGAACTCACAACTCCAAGATCAAGAGTCACTCACTCTACTGAGCCAGCCAGGTGCCCCCTGAAAACCATGTAGGTTTCTTTTTTTTTTTTTTTAAGATTTAATTTTTTATTCATGAGAGACAAAGAGAGAGAGAGAGAGAGAGAGAAAGAAAGAGGCAGACACAGAGGCATAAGCAGGCTCCCTGCGGGAAGCCTGATGTGGGACTCGATCCTGGACCCCAGTATCATGCCTTGAACCAAAAGCAGATGCTCAACTGCTCAGCCACCCAGACATCCCCCTGAAAACCATGTTTTTAAACATAACCACTGATGAAACTAGAAAGGTTTAACTAGGAGAAAAGGTCCAAGGATCTTTAAAGGATATTTTGTTCTCTTAATGCCATGATTCCACAGTGTGACAAATGAGTATAAATTTTAAAAGCTTTTTTTGTGGTGTTTCAAAAGTTTATTCAAGTTATCCATATCACCAATACAATGTACTATGTCTCTCTTACGAATGAGGTGCAGTAAGACGAGGAAGATGGGTAAGATGTAGAAAGAAAGTACTCAAGGGCAAGTATCTGTTTTTAAAAACCTCTGGTCTACTAGAGTACAGAAGACAGATCTATACACTGATACATAACAAAGTTAAAAATAAATGCCTACAGATCAATAAAAATAATTACCTTTCAGTTTAAGAAAAAGATGGATGAATAAGAAGCTACCAGTTTTAAACTCCCTCCATGAAACTAATTCCTTAAAACAGAATTGAACAAAGATGTACAAAATAAGAAATGACCTAGAGTAATTAGCTGTGATGAAACTGAAAGGAAATCAAAGGAATAAATATTCATGTGGAAGGCTTATTATTATATACAGACTCTTTTAAGCTTCAAAAACCCCTGAGAAATAGATATTATCCCTATTCTACAGGAAAATGAACATCAGGGTTCAAAGAACTTGTCTAAAGACACCGTGCTCAGAAGTGGCAGGCTTTAGAACCTGTAGGACTTCAAAGCTCTTTCTTTGTTAATCCAAGACTATACTACCTCCCAAAATCTGTAACTGGATTTCTAACACCTATGGAGGACACACAATGGTATACACACTGGGACGGGCACAGTCACAAGAAGGATAAGCAAGGGAGACATGACTATAAACAGGAGAGTCACTGGTCTGATAAAACCTAATAGGCAGAGGTACTCACCCCAAAGCCAGACTTTAACCCTCTGGTTGCTGGATCCCACAGCTGCATTAAAAGAGAAGGCACTGTCTTGGGGGAGGTCCAAGGGCTGCCAGAGGAAATGGGAACAGGAACTTGGGGCAGTATTTCCAACTTTTAACAATCACGATGGACTCACCAGTGCATACCAGCTGGATGTGCAAAAGCATGCATTTCTAAAAAGGTTAAGGTCAGAATCACAGGAATTTGGCTTCCACATTTCAACCAAGGCTTAATAACAACTCATTACCAAGTGATTATCAGTTCTGCCACCACAACATCATCTAGATGTTGAAAAGCAAAGACCCAACAAAAGCCTCCCCAGAGGTTGCTCTCTGCCAAAGCTGACTCTGATATCAACAGAACTCACTGCCTTCGATGTAGCCAGTCTGTTCAAATGCACCAGTTTTCTTTCTGCCCTTTCTCAGAAATAAGAGGAAGGTAGCAAGAAAGCTAAGAAGAAAGGCAAGGGAAAAGCAGGGCACACAAATAGATTCAGTGTTCACTGCAGACCTCCAAAGGAAACCAGCCCTGGCACAGTTCAAAAAACCCACCATATTCTACCATTTTGCACAATTTGGTCTTGGCTGCAACTTAATCTACTGCTGGCCTAACACTGGATTTGTAAGTCCCAGAATGGAGCACGACAGTAGGGACTAAAATCAGTCAGGCTTGTTAAGACTAGACACTTGGGGGGGAAATTATGGCAATCAAGCCATGGTTCTTCCTCAGGCTCTATGCTCCCCATCCTTCTTATAAACAATGTCAAACAGTAGTAAGTTTGACTTACTTCTCTCACTGCATTTGGGAAATGTGTATCCCTGTTCCTTCAAGTAACTTTTTCTATCCCATTCTCCCTCTCTGCTCTTCCTGGAACTCCAATTACATGCACAGTATAGACCCTTTTTAAACTGTCCCCTGGGTCTGTGACATTCTGTTCATTTTTGTTTCAATCTCTTCTCTCTGTTCTTCAGATTAGATCATTCTTACTGATCTAAAAGTTCAGTGATTCTTTACTCTTATCTCTGTTCTGTTAAACTTATCCTGGAAATTTTTTATTTCAGGTTTTGGGTTTTTATGGTTTTGTTTTGTTTTTTGTTTTTTTGGGTTTTTTTGGAGTTTTTTTCTGTACTGATTTTGTAACTTTTCATTACAAGTAAGTCTTCCTGTATATAACTGAGTATAGTAAAAAATAGCTCCTTTTAAATCTTTACCCGCTAAATCCAACATATGGGTCATCATGGAATCAATCTCCATTGATTATATTTCTCTTGAGAATGGGTCACGTTTTCCTGTTTCTTAATATTTTTTTAAGATTTATTTATTTGACAGAGAACGCATGCATGTGCAGTGGGGAGGGGCAGAGGGGGAGAGGGGGCAAATCTTAAGCAGACTCTGCAATGAGTGCAGAGCCCCATCCAGGGCTCAATCTCACAACCCTGAGGTAAATGACCTGAGTCAAAACCAAGAGTCAGATTTTTAACCAACTGTACTACCCAGGCTCCTGTTTCTTCATATTTTGAAGAATTTTACATTGTACCCTGGAAGTTGTGGCAATATTGAATTGTTCTATTCCTCTAAAGAACCTTGATTTGTTTTGTTTTGTTGTAGCAGGCAGTAAGCTGAACTTCTGCCTCTTAGATGGCAGCTCCAATCTGCATTCAGTTGAAACCTTAGCTTGGCTGCCCCATTCAAGTATAGATACCTAAATATCCAATGATTATTCCTGGAAGGTGAGAATGTGACTAATTTTTATTTTTCTACTTCATATTCTAAAATTTTCATAATGAGGGCAGCCCGGGTGGCTCAGCGGTTTAGCACCACCTTCAGCCCAGGGCCTGATCTTGGAGACCCAGGATCAAGTGCTGATCCTGGAGACCCGGGATGGAGTCCCATGTTGGGCCTCCTGCATGGAGCCTGCTTCCCCTTCTTCCTGTGTCTCTGCCCCCCTCTCTCTCTCTCTCTCTCTCTCTCTCTCTCTCGTCTCTCATGAATAAATAAAATCTTTAAATTAAATAAATAAAAATAAAATAAAATTTTCATAATGAGTTGTGTTCTTCATATTTTCAAATTCCCATTTTGAGCATATTCCAAAAAAGCAAAATAAAGGGGATATTATTAAAGAATATTTAAAAGTTAGTATTTTTTTTTTCCAACTGCTTAAGGCGGATGCCTCACCCCCTGATGGGACCTGCTTCTATTTGGCAACATTCAAACTCTTTTCATGATACTCTGGTTTAGTTTAAGAAGGTCAAATAAGGAATTCACTATACTACCAATGCAGTCACAGCTCAATGGCACCCTCCACCAAGAGTTGGAGCTCTGTATAAGACAGACACAATAAATGGAAGAACTTAAAATAAAGGCAAATCTATTTGTCACCAGGCAACAGATGTCTACATAGGACAAGGCCTGAGGAAACAGGTGTGTCCACATGGAGTGACTTACAGACCACTGCAAGGAGCCACAGGCCACAATTAGACAGCACAAGGTTGAGACACATGATCTCTACCTACTTCTTCCAGGGTGCCAATCAATGCTGCACACTGATGAGCACATTCAACCCCATGCTTCCTAAAAGAACAGGAGACCCCCTCTTCTTTAAAATACAAGCAAACAAACAAAACAAATGAAAACTTCAATGAGTCCCCTCTCATTTTTTAAAAAGCTTTGCAAAGCCAAGAATAGGTTTCCTTCAATTTCATTTCCTCCAAAGCACCTGGCACTGTCCCACACCACAGCAGGCCCTCAACTGCAGTGAGAACGAGCCCTCACATTCGAGGTCAACTAGACTGAGGTTAGAACTTCCATATGCCTCTTACTTTTTTACTTTAGATGAGTTACTTCTAAAGACTGATTTAAAAAATGCAGATAGAGAATAGACTCTTTTCATGAGGTCTGGAGCAATTCAGTTAACCCCTCTGAGCTTCAGGTCCCTGGTCAGTGAAAAGGCGATCGTACCTTTCTTACAACCCTGTTGGGAGGATTAAGCAAGGAAACTAAGTAAAATGCCTCACTATATACAGTCTGGCCTGGCACAGCAGAGCTAGTAAAGCATCACCATTATTGTTGAAGTATTGAACAGGCTGAGAAATACCTCCCCAAATCCATAAACTCACAGAACTTCCAGGGAAGGGTCAGAGCTCAGGTGACTTGACCCAGGGTGGGTGGGGGAGCTGCTAGTTGAGCTATCAGAAAATAGAGAGTGTGGAAAGTGAGTCTCCTACAGACTCTGAGGTAGTGTAGTCTTTAGTATCTGGATTCAGGTTAAAGAGGAGAAATCAGGATTGGTTTTCTTCTCTAACACCTTAAGAGTCACCTCCAATTCAAAGCAGAGAGACCTATTTAACTAAAATGTTCAGTGTATATATGTGAGTGACTAAACAATTAAACAGTTCTGATTTTGCTTACAATAAGAAGGACAATCTTACAACAGTTTAGAGTATAAAAGCAGAAAGGGTATGATCCTTGGTCCTCAAATGACCTGAAGCTTGGGAAAATGCCATGCACTACAAAAAGGGCTTTTCTGCTTTTCTATGTTTGAGGCAAGACAAATAAGGAAGATCTAAGACCTACTGCTCAGGGAAGTGGTGTACAAAAGTAAATACATAAAAGAGTCCCTTATCTGTTTTATTTTCCCTTTTCCTCCAAGGAGAATGAAGTTCAGACTAGATGATGTAGAATGAATAACAGCAAACCAAATATTAACAGCCCAAGGTGTGGAAACTCAGTCAGAGTGTCTGACTTAAAGGAGTTTGTCCCAGGCCAGAAAGAGATGTACTTCCTGAGCCCCAAAAAATTATGTAGGCATAAAAGAGACAGAAGAATATAAAGGACAACAGCAATTTGCAGTAAGAGAGTAGATTCCATCAACTGTGATCTATTGAGTTTTGTCAATGTCAGCATAAAGAGATGCTTTGTGAGCCTTCCAAAGGGAAATAATCTAAAAACCCAGCATACACCCAGGAGTAAGTCATATCAGGACAGCTCCTTCTCTTTTTTTTTTTTTCAAGTAATTTTTTTTTTACTCTAAGGGATTGAGAGTATGTCGATTTCAACAGAACACCTGTCCAAACTTCCCATGATACTGTTATGAAGGAATTAAAGAAATATGATTTAAGAGGATGTGGTGGGCTCAGATTCAAGCATGGTATGACTAAAATTCCTGAGCCCCCCCCCCCCCCCCCCAGCCCATGCCACCACCTGTGCTTCTAGGTTAATACGTGTTGTTTTTCTAGGAATTTGGGGAAGCACTTTGGAAGGGGGGGAAATATGCCCCATTTCCCACCGTTGCCATCCTCAATCCTATCAGGATTTCAACAACAAAGCAAAAAGAGTAACAACATCTATAAGAAGCAAGGTCTCTATCTATTATAGGCAACTATGACTCTTCTCCAGCTGCACACTCAATTCAATTCTGATGAATACTTTTACCAAGTTCTTAAAAATTCCAATGATAAAATGATCAAATATACAGACTATGTGAGATTCATTAGGAATACTAGTATATTGAAAATAAGACTGAGGATCCATGAGCGCCTGGCTTACTCAGTCAGGGCAGCGTGACCCTTGATCTCAGTGTCTTAAGTCTGAGCTCCATGATGGATATAGGGAGGGAGAGAGGGAAAAGAAAAGGGGTAGGGGGGATCCCTGGGTGGCGCAGCGGTTTGGCGCCTGCCTTTGGCCCAGGGCGCGATCCTGGAGACCCGGGATCGAATCCCACGTCGGGCTCCCGGTGCATGGAGCCTGCTTCTCCCTCTGCCTCTGTCTCTGCCTCTCTCTCTATCTCTCTGTGACTATCATAAATAAATAAATAAAAAAAAATTGAAAAGGGGTAGGAAGGAAGGAAGGAAAGGAAGGGAAGGAAGGAAGGAAACAGGATCCAAAAACCCTGAAAGGCTAAGAAAGATGTACCAAGGACATACATGAGGTGCCACAGGTGACAAGTGGTGGAATTTAATATGGATATAAATGAGTCCTACACATCTGTGTCAACACCCAAATGGACAAAAGAAAGCTATATTATCAGCATACGCAGAAAGAGACCTGTGACTTTTGGTAGCCAATAATCTCTCCTCTGTCAATAAGATGAATTAGGGCTCTCAGGTCAAAGAAGGGGATTGTCTGGCTCAATTTCCTGATAGCTGTTAAGAGACAAAATGAGAAAAGAGAAATGAGCTTCAGAGAACTTTGGTAAGTTATTCAAGATAAAACAGTTATTAATATCAGAACAGGCTGATAGCTCTGGGGGTGGTGGTGTTGGGTTTCCTTTTGGGGATGAAAATATTCTAAAATTGACTGTGGGTCATCACTGCACAACTCTGAATATCCTAAAAGCCACTGAATTGTACACTTTAAACAGATTATTTGGTATGTAAATTATATCTCAATAAAGCCTTTTTAAACCTTTTTTGACTCAATGAATCAAACCCAGATCCATATCCTTTCCATCACATTGATTCTTTTTTTTTTTTTTTAAAACAAATCTATTATTTAAAAAAGCAAATCGAAGATTCTGTCCTTTTATGACTATAGATTTACTTTTTTGGCTTAACCCATTCCCCTGCCCCTCCTTAAAGTTCAGAAAGCAGGATAAAGAACATTAAGTCCTGTCAAGTAGACACCAAACCCAATGAAGTCACAGATACTATGGCTCAAGTCTTCCCACACGTTGTTTGATTTGTCACTGACTGCTCCAAAACAAGAAGAAAATCTCATTTACCCGACTTGTGTTTACAAAGGTACAACCAACTTCCACAGTCTATGATTAACATTATCCAACACAGAGATTAAGCACAAGGCCCACTGTCTGAGGTCACCAGTCTACATTCTCCCCCAATTCCCTGAAGATAGAGAAATCTTCATTACAGAATTATGGTTATTTCTATCCAGGCCACACAGTTTTATATTTTATATGTATTAGAATGCCTCTTCTGTGACCTCCAAATACCTAAAGCTCTCACATTCACTCAACATACAATTATAGAACTTGTACTACATACTAGGAGCCATACCCAGTACTGTGAGGGTGATGTTGAGTCCTCTGAGGGGTTATCATGAGCTCTCAGAGGGCTTACAGTCTAGTGAGGGACAAAATCAAATCAGCACACTAATAAACAGAAAATCTAACAACATTATAAAGATAGGGTAACATGGTATTATGAAAACAAATAGCAGGGAGATTTTACGTGTTTGGAGAAGCCAAAGAAAAGCTTCCCTGAATAAGCAAGTATTTGAGCTGAGAGCTGAGAAATAATAATCAAAGAGAAGAATCCTTGAGGTACAAAGACCCAAAGTAGGTGAATAGGAAGGATTAAAAGAAAACAAATGCAAAAAGAAAAAGAATACTGTATGAAATGAGGGTGGAAAAGAGTAGAACCAAGACCACTGAGAGTCTTCTAGACCCCATCAACTCTCTCGGTCTTTATTTTACAAGGATCCTGATTAGAAGAGGATTCCTTGTTTACATACTGGACAACAGAGTGAAAGGCTGCAGGCAGTAAATACAAGGAGGCCAACCAGAAGGCTGTGGCAAGAACTCAGGTAAGAGGGCAGAGCTAGGGCTCAGGTGAGTGACGAAGACACAAGGGGGAAGACAAGAGACAATAGGATGTTAAATTCAATAAGGTCTGTGAACAAATATAATAAGTATGGGGTAAGAAAAAGGGAGTATTCAAGGATGACTTCTAGATTTCTGCCTTGCATGATGCAGATAGGCAGTGGTGCCATTTATTGAGAACATCAAGGAGGGAATCTGGAATTCATGCGTGCCTGTCTTCTTCCCCAGCTCTACGACAGCCACACAGTGGATTCCCATATCCTAAGGAACCATTAGGGCACACACTGGTAAAAGCCCTATCCAAATGATTTTGTTATGGGGGTCAATCTTCTGAAAAATTCTAGCTAAGCCACAGAAGAGTTTTCAAGAAAACAAATCTAAAACTTAGCTGAAGGTGAGTGGCGACCACACATTCCGGTTCAGAAGGCACACTTCACAAGAGTGCAGGACAAAATACTAATAAGTATAGTCCCCCCAAACACCAGAGCGCTGCCAAGTGTCATATGCCAAATTTCTGCTTCCAGGACCACACCTACCTCCCAAACCATCTTCTTTCTTGAACTAAATGATCAAGTTTATGACATGCTCTCATAAAACTGTTAAAACACTAATTATTTTACTTTCATATTTAAGTGTCCTTTTTTGTTCTCTATATCTATTGCTAAGATACACTTACCTTTTGAGACCTCTTTCTAGGAACAACAATATTAAAGCTAAAAGGAAATGTTGTTCCAGTCCCTTTTATCTTACAGAAAAGGAGAATGACCCGAACAAGTGATGTGTTCAGTGACAGAAGTATAGACGTAGCACTCAAATCCTGAGAATCCCTCTCCCCCCTCTCCACCTCCTACACGTTGTCAAGGCAGATTTTTCCAACATAAGTATTTTATTGGACACCTCTAAACATCAAATGATTACAGCAACTGGCAAGAGGAATGGAAATTAAAAGTTCAATGAACTGCAGCTCATCTTCAAGCCTCAATTAGAGCCCATGTGGGGCCATGGCAGCAGCATCCACAGATGAGCAGAATGAGGTAGGTTAAGAAACAAAAGGTCAAAAATCTGTTACTGCTGTGGCTACACTTCCTACCTTATCTACCACCAAAAGGTACACAAAACCATTCTACTTCCCCCAAAGCCAGAGCAACAAAAAAGGGGAGGAGAAAGAACCTCAAATCAAGTTTTGTTTGTTCGTTTTTAAGTTATCCATAGCAAAAAGAAAGATCTGGGAACAGTAAGTTTTAACTATGAGTCATTAAGACTCTGAATGTACCAAATTACTACCTGGACCTGTTGAGAACAGATATCAGAGTGTATGATGATGAAAACTAGAAACTACAGCCTGGGCTTATAACATACCAAGTTCTGTTTCAGTTTGTTTTTTTTTTTTTTTAATGTTTTTTGTTTTTTGTTTTTTAAATTTATGATAGTCACAGAGAGAGAGAGAGAGAGAGAGAGAGAGAGGCAGAGACACAGGCAGAGGGAGAAGCAGGCTCCATGCAGGGAGCCCGATGTGGGATTCAATCCCGGGTCTCCAGGATCGCACCCTGGGCCAAAGGCAGGCGCCGAACCGCTGCGCCACCCAGGGATCCCCTCTGTTTCAGTTTGTACTAAAAAATCATTTAATCCTCACAGTAACCATAAAGGTTATTTCCACTTTACAGAAGAGGCAGTGAAGCACCAAGGTTGAACACACTGTCCAAGGTCACAATACTACTGCCAGTAGGTGGACAGGTTTCTAGAAATGAACAGAAAAAGGTTTAGAACCCAGGCATTCTGACCCTAGAATTTATGCTCTTTGTTAATTGCCGTGCTATTCTGCCTCACAATACATACATGGTGAAACACAAGCATTTATGCTGTCATTTTATCATTTATTTATGCAATGCTTACTGATGTGATAGACTTTAATTAAATTCTCTCCATTAGAGCCCAGAGCTTCAGGAAGGGCTGGGCAAAGCAGCAGGAAAAACAAGACATCATGTTGGCCTGGCCAGACAACCTAGGCATCTTATCTCTGGATATCCCTCATATCCAACAATCATTTTTCCATTCCATTCCCTCAGTTTCAACTATCTCTTACATGCAGATTACTGTTGACATTTACTATATGTAGCTCTAGCTTCCTTCCTGAGCTCCATACCCTAACTGCCAATTTCCCACTAGCCATACTATTCCCCATGGATGTTCTCCACCAAACCAATCTCCTGTACTCTCCCCCTCTCTGCCCTTCATCCTCATTAATGGTCTCACTTCAAGCTCTCAAGCAACTCTTTCCTTCTCCCTCACCTCCTACACTGTATCTCAATAAACCCTATTTAGTCTACCCCACAATGACCCCCTTTTCCATTCCTACTGCCCCAAGTCCTCATCCTCACCCCTGGACTACAGTTTCTGTACTGTTCTGCTTCCGAGCAGGAGCTGTTCTCTGCATCATTACAAGGTTCAACTCCTCCACAAGTGGGATACAATTTGTGTGTCAATTCTCTGTGCAAATCCTTCCAAGGACCCCTTGCTTTCTCTTTCTTCACAATAAGGCCACACTCCCAATCTACTGTCTACCCCTATCTTAATGTCCACTGCTTACAGTGCTGGCAATACCAGGCTGCTCACCAATCCTGGCACTTCTACAAATGAACTCAAAACCATTAGAAGGAAAAACTGCAGGTACAGCACCATTAACAATGAGACTAATATGAATAATTTTTGGCTCTCTCCACTACTGCCTTCATTTAATTAATTGATTGAATTTCATTAATTGAATTAGGCCTGACTTCTTTCACAGTTGATGGTATCTTTCTTCCCCAAGCCAGTCTACGAGTACTGTAATAAAGGTAAATCACAGCACTATGGGAGCCCAAAGGAAGATGTAATTAAATGAATTCTCATCAGAGCACACAGCTATATCATCTAATTCCATAGTATGACAAGCCAATAAGAAGACAGAATTAAGCCACATGGCAGGACACAATATCCCAAATAACAAACTTCTCACATCGATGATTACTAAAATGGTTTCTGTACCAATGATCATCACTACAAATCTCAAGATGTTATCAGTTTACTTTTGTATCTTCAAAGAAGACATTAATCTTCTCCCAGGCTGACTCTCAGGGGACCATCAGAGCCTATGGCTCCCCCTGTGAGCTTTGGAAATAGAAAAAGCACCTTTTAGTGGTGAAGTGCCAAGGTGTTCACCATTTTCTTTGGTATTCTAGGGATCTCAAAAACAAGGGACCACCTATACGCTGTGCTAACCAAATATTCATTAAAGTTATCTGCCACCTTTAAAAAATCTAAGTATTAACTCCAAGGAGACTCATTCCAAAGAACTATTTTGCTCAGATAACTTATCAGAGATCAGAAATAAGGGCTTTCTGATTGAGTAAGCATATGGAAGACAAGGGAGAAGAAGGGAAGGGTCCATTGAAAGCCTTACATACTTTAAGAGCAGACAGACATTAAATGGAAAAACAATATGCGTGACCCCGTGCAATTTCTCTCTACCTTAATTTCCTTGGCCGTAAAACAGGTTTTAAAAACAGCTATGATGACTGTACCATATGAAGAGATAACTTCTTCACTGGTAATAGAATACCTCAGGGCAAAGAGGCTGGGAGAGAAAAAAGCCTCCATGACATAAGAGGTCCAAAATGGAAAGTAGAAGGCCACTGAGAACAAAATCCCCTCACCAGGAAGTACTGAGGTTGGCCTCAGTAAATTGTAACTAAATTGTAATCCCTTTTCCACAAATCTTCTGGAAAAGATTAAATGGATTCTGTACTCCTTCCTAGACATCCTAGGACTGTTTTATTTGCTGGTATTTTATTCAACCACTAAGGCTTTTCTAATTTTCCTGAACACGTGAAAAGCAAAAATAATAATTCAAAGTAAAGATTTTATTCTAAACAACTTGCTACTCCCACGTGGATTTCTTCCACAACCAAGTCAGAGCTTCACTGGCACCAGAATAAAAGAAATGAAAATAATTCCCTTTTCATTTCCTTTAGGATTTCTTTTCCACATCTCTTAAGCCACCTTTTGTCATTCTTTGTCCTGATTCAGTGGTCCAGATATGGTAAGATGACTGGAAGCTGTGACCCCTGGTGGTTTTCTGTTCTGTTTGTTTTCATGAGCCTGACGAAACAGTAAGATGCTCTGGCCCGAGTTCTAATGTTCTGCCTAAAAGAACATTTGTCAGAAATCAATACAATTTATATAAGGAGTCGGCCTAAATGTAAAGCCCTAAATCACTAAATAAAATAGTTTAGTGATTAACAGAGTGGGTTAATATAGAGAACTTTGCCTTTAGCTGTCCAGAGTCCAAACATTCCACCTCCCTTTGCACTCATAATACGTCAAGCATTAGCCTGAATCACAAAAAAATTTCTGCTGACAAATGTCAATGAAGGAGGAAAAAAAAAAATCTGGATTCCTGTACAAACATATCAACCAACTATCTGCTTCCAGACAGGATACTATGAATAGTGTAATTTGATAAAGTGAGGGTGTCAATGGGAAATCCTGGCTGTCATGATGGTCCTGGAGGACATAAACATCTCCTACATGAAGGAGGAACAAGATCAAGGATCACAAATATCGCACGCGCCACACACAGACACACACACACACAGAGGCACGCACCTTGTTGACATTAAAAGAGTGCACTACAATTGATATTCTTACCCATTAACTCAAATGCACATAGTTTAATGAGGTGAGATTTAAGGGTACTGAGAAAACAGAGGTCCCAATGGTAGGTACTTCCGACCACATCACCAGAAACATATTCATGGTCCCCTAACATGAGAAATTAGGAATGCTGACATTTGTAGAAGGGTCTTTGTTGAGTAAGCTAGTCCATTTTACAGATGAAGAAATGAGTGGCTTGCAGGGTAATCCACAGCTTACTTATTAGGCAATGCAAAGCAAATTAAATCAATCCAGTTGAAGGAATCTTCATTGTTAAAAAAAAAAAAAAAAAATCTCAGCTCTCTCCTTCACCTTTCTATTCAGCTAATAAATACTGAAGTTAAAACTAAGGCTCTCGAAGTTGAAAGCATAGAAAGAAGAAGAGAAACAAGCCTTAATTTGGGCAGGACATAAGGGGATCTTGGAACTTTTAATTCTGGGCGAGAATACAAGGGAGACCACATGAGCCAGAAAAGAAAGGGATCCTTTCTGCTTGTAAAGCTTTCTAAACAATGGAAGAAAACAGAGCTTAATGACTTGAACTGAAGGATGTGTAAGTTTTTCCCATTTTCAGATCGAGCACATACTACACCTAAATGACACTGAGCAAATTAACTCAAGCCTATAAAAGAGAAGGGGGAGATATTAAGGATGCCGAAAGGAAATAAATTCTCACTACTATTTCTGGGGTGCCTGGGTGGCTCAGCTGGTTCAGCATCTGCCTTCAGCTCAGGTGATCTCTAGTTCTTGAGATCAAACCCCATGCTGGGCTCCCGCTCAGCCTGGAAGTCTGCTTCTCCTTCTCCCTCTGCCCCAGCTCATGCTCATGCTCATGCTCACGTGCGCTCTCTCTCTCTCATTCTCAAATAAATTTAAAAAGACCTTTAAAAATTGTCATTACTATTTTATTTATTTTTTTTTAATTTTTATTTATTTATGATAGTCACAGAGAGAGAGAGAGAGAGAGAGAGAGAGAGAGGCAGAGACACAGGCAGAGGGAGAAGCAGGCTCCATGCACCGGGAGCCTGATGTGGGATTCGATCCCGGGTCTCCAGGATCGCGCCCTGGGCCAAAGGCAGGCGCCAAACCGCTGCGCCACCCAGGGATCCCCGTCATTACTATTTTAATAGAATTTCAATACTTCACAGAGCTTTGTGAAGTACAAGGCCTGGCCAATAGATGCTCTTCAAATAATAGCTCCTAACCTTTTCCCTTTCCATGAGAAAGAAAAGAAACCTGAATTCACCAGTAGATTCAAATATTGTTCCAGCTATGCTGTCCAGAGTCCACAGAAAATTAGGAGTGCTGCCGTGCCAAAAATCAGGATGACAGTAATGGGGAAAGAAAAAGTTTTCTTTATTCTTTGGTAACTTCCATAAGTTTCTGTAATAAACATGTTTTACTTTTTTTTTTTTTTAAGATTTCTTTATTTGAGAAAGAGTGTGTGGGGGGAAAGGAGCTGACAGAGAGGGAGAATCTCAAGTGGTGGAGTCTGATGCAGGGTTCGATCTCATGACCCTGAGATCATGAGCTGAGCCAAAACTAAGAGTTGGATGCTTAAACCACTGAGTCACCCAGGTGCCCCTGTTTTACTTTTATAGTTAGAAATAACTGGAAAGGGATCCCTGGGTGGCGCAGCGGGTTTAGCGCCTGCCTTTGGCCCAGGGCGCGATCCTGGAGACCCAGGATCGAATCCCACATCGGGCTCCCGGTGCATGGAGCCTGCTTCTCCCTCTGCCTGTGTCTCTGCCTCTCTCTCTCTCTCTCACTGTGTGCCTATCATAAATAAATAAAAATTAAAAAAAAAATTAAAAAAAAAAAAGAAATAACTGGAAAGTGAAAAGAAAATATTTTAAGATGGGTTTCATCAGTTTTGTGTTAGAACTATTTTTAACAAATGTTCAAGTTAGCTTCTACTATCCTAGGCTTATCTGACCCAAACTGTGAGTTAAAATAAGATTTCATAATCAATTGGAGGGGATAACAGAGTATCTTTAACTAAAGTCAAGCTGGCTAAAAGTCTACTCACTGTTTACAAAGACTCTGTAAATGTCTTCTTAATAGAATCAAAACAAAGCAAACTATAGTACAAGACCACTCTACAACAAGGTCAAAATTCAGGACAAACCTCTTCCCCTTCTTCTTCCCCCAACTCAGTCAGCAAGGAAACCTACTGTTCATTAGCATATCCGAGAGGGCAAGGCAGAAATAGGGCTGAAAGAAAAAGAACTTTTAAGTCTTTTCAACAAAGGGCACTAAGAAGAGCTATCCATGTGTGGAAAAACCAAAAAAATTTAAATCTCACCTCACTCCACAACAAAAATTAACCCCAATGTGGATCACAGACATAAACGTTAGACTCATCCCTAGGTAAAGGGGTAACTCACCTTCTTCAGATCGCACATATGACACGAGAAACTGAGTGATTCTGAAGAGAGAGGCTTCCTAAGAACCAGAAGAGCCTCCAAGAGCTTCAATGCAACACTCACGTGGTGTCTTCGTGACTGCTTCGAATCCCCCCTCCTTTGTTGGTAGCTGACTGGCCTCAAGGTAAATGAAAATTGGTTAATTCAAAGAAAGATTCACTCATGCAATACCAGAGAGAACAACTTCTACTGATGAACAAGAGAAGAAGAAAGCTCTGTGTTCTGTACAACAGCTGCCTGTTTTAAGATTCTGTATCAGTTCTCTCTCTCCCTCTTCAGTGCCAAAGTCAGTCCCTCCTGGGATCCCCAAGTTTATAATATAGTCAGCATTCAGAACACATGAAAAAATTCCAGAGAAAAAGAAATCTACACTAAGAAAGTCTCCCCTATAAAACAGAAATATGGAGCTCAAGCTGTTGTATGAACAAGTCTATAACTTAGAAAGCAGCTAAGAACTTGCTAGTCACAGTCAAAAGAAAAGGCAACAGGCAGGAGATGACCTAGGTGTCTGCTTTGATGGAGGAAAAGGCACAGGCATCTGGACTGGTTCTTCTGGATAACACAAAATGGTTAGCCCAATTGTTGCTAAATATACAAAGGACAGGCAGAGAACACCATAAACATGGATAGCACCATCAGGTGTTCTTTCTTCTTGTTCAGGCAATTTCCAAATGCTTGCTTAACTACTCAGTGACAACCTGGTTTTCACAAATCCACTCCAGACCTGGTCACACAAACACTTGTGTGTTTAGGAAACTTAGCACATAAAATGAAGAGATGATGAAAAAGCCCCATGATTGAGTCCAGACCAAAATGAAGGCCAAGCAGCATATGGACTGACAAGCAGTCATAGCATCTCTAAGGAAGGTATCATTTCATTGCATTTCTCCACCTATAAATTAAGAAAAAGTGTCCATTGCTGACAAAGATGGGACATCTATATTCAGATGATGGGCACAGAAATATAAAGCAGTCATTAAGCATTTTGTATAAAATTTAACAAATTTATCAGTAAGTATAAAGAAACTTGAAAATGTTCAGATTTTAACAGAGCAATTTGATTTTATCATAAGGAAAGAATGATGGAATTAAGAGGAAAACTTGTACTGGAAAAAAATGTTAAATATCCACTAATAAAGAATTGGTTAAATTTGGTAGCTACAAACAAAAGAATTATGTTATGCCTCAAACTAATATTCAAAACCTTGTATAACATGGAAATGCATATTAAATTTAAAAGGCAGGAATCTGTATAAATAAAATCTCATTTTCTCAACTATGTGTTTTTAAAACCACATAAATGGAAGAAAAAGGCTAAAGGAAAACCAAAATGTGTGAACTATCTCTAAGTAATGAGGTTATGGGTAATTATTTCCTCTTAATTATTTTCTCTTTTATATATTTGCCAAATTCTGTTTATCATTTGTGTAACTGGGAGGTCGCAGGAGGAGAAGATGACCCCACCACCAATGCCTTATAAAAATACGATGGCAGACGCTGTCAACCATAAGAAACAGCACTGTTGGAAATCTGCCCAGAGTCTCTCAATGGTTTTTTCTGCTCTTTTAAAGTAGTATGATTCTAAACGATCCAGACCAGTCTGTGACAACACTGGTGGGACTGTAGATCTTTTTTTTTTTCCATCTATACTAGCTGAACAAAGTCCAATTTTGCAAAGTGAATGAAAATCTCTCACATCCACCCAGGCCTTTTTCAGATAACAAAATTAAAGTTTTTCTGTTTTGTATAGTGAAGTCAACTCTAACAGACTCATTCTAAATCTAGAACTTTCCCAGAATAGTAAAGGCACGAGCCATCGTCACCTCTCTGCACCAGTAAACTGCTACTGAATGATGGCTTGAGATGGAATTCAGTAGAATTCTCCCACATTTTACAAACCACTGGTGTGTAAAAAAAAGTTTCAGTTATCCTCAAACTCAATCAACTTTTTTTTTTAAGATTGGCAGAAGCATGAACAAAGCTCAAGGGTTAGGAAAATAATGAGGGAGGGAAAAGATAATCCAAAATAAATATGCGTTAGCTTACATTTTATCCCCCTCACTGAAGGAAAAATACATTTTTATAGCAGATAAAAAACGGGAAGGATTTTGCAGCCAAAATAAATGAGAAAGTTCAGCTCAGTCAGGAATGAAGTTAGAACAAGTGGAGACAGTTAGAAGAGAAAGCTGTTTTCTGCAGTTCTGGAGCTAAAAGCACATACTCTACTGAAAACAAAGAAATAAGAACTAACCAGGTATGGAACACTCAATACTCAAAAAACACAGGATCCTAGAAACAGTGGGAAAAGAGCAGCTAACCTAAACCGCCTCCCAGTGAAGTGCAGAAGTAATTAGTAAACAGGAAGTATTTCTACTCATTGAAAAACTTTTCAATTTTTCTTTTTACAAGTGCTCATTTTTATCACTTCAATCATTATTTCTACCAGATAATGACAAAGAATCATAAACTCTTATTAGACCTGGAAAAATTCTTAGAAATCATGTATTCTAGTTCATCAACTGATACAGATGTAACCAAAGCAGCATGTCATTTTTTGCTGCAGTTCTTGTAAAAATATAACACAAATTTAAGCACAAAAGACCCTAAGATATGGGTGATAGAGCACTGTGTCCCTTTTTGGTCCAGGGAAGGTTACGAATACACATCCACTCTACAGAAGAGTCACCTGAGAGTCTCCAAGAATCTGCCCATCTGCTTCACTCTCCATTCCTTCCCCGCTAAGTGACCATAATCTAAAATAGTTAAACAGTTTTAAACAATCTATGTTTCAAAAATGGAAATGGAAACAATCACTGATTAAATTACTTCTTGAGGAGCTCCTGCAAGAATTTTGTAGTGCAGGGGCCTTCATTAAAAAAGTAAATGGTTTCCCATTCCAGCTTATGCAGCAAGATAGTTTTCTATAATGGCTCTCTTCTGGAAACGTATAATGTATTTAAATAATACAGAGAAGACAAAACGAAGTCTGGATAAATATTGTTATTTCTTAAAGTCATTTTAACATTAAAGGCATCTTTTTCATACATCAAACCCTGCATATGCACAATTACACCAAGCCTTCCTTCTGATCTACAAATGCCACTTGACATCTTTTTTGCCAACCAAGCACAAACACACAAGCACACACAGCTCTACCTTGCATTTTACAAGTTCTATCTATCCTAAGGTCAGTCTGATAAAAGAATCTGATAATCGGGGTGCCTGGGTGGTTCAGTCAGTTAAGCATCTGCCTTCAGCTTCGGTCCTGGGATCGAGTCCCACATCAGGATCCCAGCTCAGCAGTGAGTCTGTTTCTCTCTCTCCCTCTGCCCCTCCTCCTGCTTGTATTCATGCTCTCTTAAAAAAAAAAAAAAAAGAGCCCTGACAAATCAATTTTCTTGCCATCTACTTCACTTTCATATTCCCTACTAGCAAGAATATTTTAAAACATAAACTACTTTAAAATGTTTTAAAATATTTAAGAACTTAGAATTTTTATGTTCTTAAGTAATTACCTATAAGCTGGAAATGGCAGGCCTTACTTAGCATGACCAACACAAGTCTTAGTTAAAACTAAGGGACAGGACAAAGTAATCAACACCTCCCTTATTTGACGGTCTCCACCTCAGAGCTTTTATGAAGGCTCTAAATTTAATATTATGAAGTTCCGGGATCCCTGGGTGGCGCAGCGGTTTGGCGCCTGCCTTTGGCCCAGGGTGCGATCCTGGGGACCCGAGATCGAGTCCCACATCGGGCTACCGGTGCATGGAGCCTGCTTCTCCCTCTGCCTATGTCTCTGCCTCTCTCTCTCTCTCTGTGACTATCATAAATAAATAAAAATTAAAAAAAAAATATTATGAAGTTCCTATTAGCTCACAACAGTAAGGCAACATTTGAGGCGTACTACGTTCAAGATACTCTGGTAAGTACTCTACATTGTCTTTTTCATCTTCATGATCTCTCTTTGAGGAATGTACTAGTACTACCCTTGTTTTGCAGTAAGGAAAGTGAGGATTGGAATCACTAAACTACTTGCCTGGGGTCACAGAACTGCATAGCTACAGCATGAATGTCAACAGTCAAGGCTCCCAACCTAAGCTCTTAATCATTCTATCAGCATAACCTGAAGTATTTTAGATTTTTCTGATACACCTGGCTCCTAAATTTATAACAAATATGCTCCTAAACAATGTGATAATGTTGACTGACCAAGGCTAAGCATTAGCCTCTACACCAACAGTGTGAATATCTAGGAAGTAATACATTTATGGTTATTCCATTCCCTGAAATAATAGTCTCCAGTGATTATTTTAAAAAAAAAAAATGTTACTGACTAGTCACTGACTATGACCCTTACCTCTCAGTGTCATCAGGACACACTTGAAGATCCAAGTATGGGTGCTTACCAATCTGATCAGAAAATAGAGAGCAGCCCGGGTGGGGGGGAAGGGAGCCTCAGCAGTTTTAGCGCTGCCTTCAGCCAGGGCCTGATTCTAGAGACCCGGGATCCAGTCCCGGTCACGCTCCCTGCATGGAACCTGCTTCTCCCTCTGCCTGTGTCTCTGCCTGTCTCTCTCTCTCTGTCTCTCTCTCTCTGTCTCTCATGAGTAGATAAATAGAAAATCTTAAAAAAAAAAAAAAAAGAAAAGAAAGAAAGAGGAAGAAAGAAAGAAAGAAAGAAAGAAAGAAAGAAAGAAAGAAGAAAGAAGAAAATAGAAAACTGATGATGAAAATCTTGCAGCGAAATTAAAAGTATGAGTTCTGAAGGCACATGTAGATTTGTACGTGAGAGCTCTCTAATTTGTTTGTTCTAGAACCTAGGGCAGGTGGTAAAACTTCAAACCTGCAGTTTTGTCATATGCAAAACAAGGACAATGGTACTACTCATATGGGCATTATTATGAATAGTAAGCTAAAAGAATGAAGCATCAAGCAAAAAGCCTGGTATATAGTATGTGTGCCAATGCTAATGGTTATTTGTAATCAGGATGGGAATGAAGAGGACTAGATAAACAGTAACTGGCATGTCAAAACAGGATGAAAGGTAGAAATGTTACAAAGACCCTAGGTGTCAAGCACTAAGAGTAGGAATAACTACAAACTGCAAGACAACACCACTGTACAGTGAAATACAACTTCTACAGTTTAAGAAACAAATCCACCAACAGACACTAATACACGTATTACCCATTTCTCGCTGATGGGAAAGACTGAGTCACACACCTCTCTCTCTACAAAGAGAAAGCATCAGCATACTTCTGTACAGAGAAAAGAGTCTACAACTTGAACTACTTTTGCAAAGTTGGGAAAGAGAATCTAGTGGCGAATGTTAATGAGCTTAAGAAATTTTTACTACTTTAATGTAGATAATAACTTGAAACTAGGAGCCAATAAAACCTGGCCAAGAGGTTCTGTTTGACCTGCTACAGTGATTAAAACCTCTAATTAGCACACTGAGTAAACGATGGTGCCCTTATTAAGGATAAACTTTACCCCAGGCTACCTCCAAATTACAAATTTCAATTAACAAAGTCCAAATTAATGAAAGTTCATAGAATATGATGCTTTGCTATTAAATACACAAATTTATCCCAAAAGATACACAAATAAATGAAATCCACTAGGTTCTACAAATTAACTCCTAAAAAGAAGGAACTTACTTCCACATTGGAAATTCTCAACTCAATCACGGATTTCATTCTCAGATTACTACTAGACAAGAAGAATGAGCAAAAGGCACCAAAATCCAACATTCCCACTTCAGAGTAAAGTACAGGATAAAGGCTAGGCAAAAATGTAAAAGTTCTCTCAGAAGAACAAACCTATTTCTGAAAACTAAGATAAAAGATTCTTCTTGATTATATAAAAGTATGGTGCATTTCAGAATCATAGATTTCCTGCCCCACCCCAGACCTACTGAATTAAATCCCCCCAGGATATTCTGATCCAGGGCCAGGGTTGAGAACCACAGCCTCCCTTTAATAACCATAGAAATGTGTGCTCCCTCCCCCCCCCTCTAAACGGTGGTCTGGTTTTGGCTGGCTGGTTAGCTGGTTAGACAATCTATGGCCTGGTGGCACTTATTATAATAGCAACTGTGCATTCTTTAGTTGCCAAATTAAATCTTAAATTTCCTGAGAGCCAGAAAGGAGGTTACTATTTTCCTGGGTGCCTACCACCAAACGGCATCAGCAAGAGCACTCTAGTCGATGCTCAACCAGCAAAGGAAATTAGTCCAACAAAAACAAAGTATTAAGAAGCACTTTAGGGAATTACCTCCCATGCTTCCCTCTTTCCTGGCCTGAAAAACAACTCCCAGATGGACCATTAGTATTGTAAGGGAAAGAGGAAGGGAGATCATCTAGGGAAATTCTAGAGGTAAAACATGACCCTAAAGAAGAAACTCAAGAAAATTAAGAATTCAAGAAAATTCACTAGGAAAAAGGGTAAAACATATTTAAGTGCCTAAGAAGTACTAAAGTACATAATTAGGCAGAAGAGAATTGTGGTTGTTAGGCCATTCTAAACAAGAGGAATATAATTTGTCCTCTGTGGCCATAAAATAGGTCTTCTAAGATCAAGACACAACTGAATTAAAATCCCAGCACCGTTAGATGTATATGACATTACTTCATCTATGTGCCACAGCCTCTTCACCTAAAAGTGGGATAAGAACACTAATATAAGGCAAGGAAAAATGAAATAGTTGTAAAAGAATCAAGCTTGTTATCTGGCACATCCTAGGTGTCCAATAAAGACTAGTTCCCTTCCTCCTCAAATGGAAACTCAGAAGGTAAGATCATAAAAACTGAAGATCACTTAGTAAGAAAGGATCAAGTGGTCCTAGCATGATTTTTGACTGCGCTTTCTCAGATGTTTCCTGGTTTTTCTATTCCTGAAGGTATGCTATCCTCAGACTACCCTCAGCTACCATCTCTGAGGTGTAAGATCATAGGAAAGCTAAAAAGTCACTGCTATGCCCATAAATCTTTTTAGAAACAAGACGTTTTTATAAACAAGACCTTAACAGCACAGGTACAAAGCCACAAATGACCATTTAAACCCAGCCATTGGGGGAGAGGGAAGAGGGTGGGGGGAGATATCTTAATTTCATCTCTACAAAGGCTCAAGGCAAGACACTGAGAACAATTTCTAACCTTCACAGCTTTAAATAAGGGTCCTATGTGCTGAGCAGGCCTCTAGGAATGTAAAGGGCATTACTATGATCTTTACGCTGTACAGAAGGTAAGAAATAATGTTAAGGAAAACAGGCAAGACACTAGTCCTGTTCAGGTGGCCAGGACCAACATCTGAAGTCAATTAGAGTGAACCAATTATCCAGAAGCATCTGGGGAACCTGGCTAGGCTTCTGGTCTCAAATGGTGCTCAGGAGGAGCTGGATGGTAACACAAACTCATTTGTCAATGTTCCTCTGAAAAAAGTGATCAGGGATCCAACACAATACTCTGAATCTTCTGTGTGTCCTTGTTTCCTCTTATGGACCACCAGTATCCCCTTTTTTTGACCTTATACTTTCTATTACTGCAAATCAAGATCAGTTGAGCAATTCTCACAGCCAAAGTCACTCATGACTAAAATAAGCCTATAATGGGGATGCCTGGGTGGCTCAGAGGTTAAGCATCTGCGTTTGGCTCAGAGCGTGATCCCAGGTCTGGGGATCGAGTCCCACATCAGGCTCCCTCCGGAGAGCCTGTGTCTCTGCCTCTCTGTGTCTCTCATGAATAAATAAATAAAATCTTTAAAATAAAAGAAGCCTATTATGGTCAAGTAATGCTAATTAAACCAAGACTTCCTTCATCTATACTTGTACAACTGGTTTTCTGAACCCAAATGTAGACTCTTACAAATATGCCTACAACTAGCCTTATCAGACTTAGCATCCTATTTCAGTCCCCTCTCACCTCCATAGCCCTCAAATTTCTCATCAATAGCAATTAACAAGATGATTTCAACAGTTCCTTCCATCTTCAAAATAGTATTTCTAGCATTTACCAAACTTACATGGTTAACATGTACTTTTAACTTTTTTTAAGTAGGCGCCACACTGGGAGTGGAGTCCAACATAAGGCTTGAACACAAGACCCTGAGATCAAGACCTGAGCTGAGATCAAGAGTTACAGGGTTAACCGAATGAGCCACACAGGCACCCCAACTTTTTTTTTTTTATCTTAAAGCAATTTTATTTCCACTGGGATTTTCAAAGGACTATTTTTTTCCCCAATCACAAATAGCTGGAGATTTCTGCCTAAAGGAATCACTACACTTGCATGCTATTATTCATACTCCAGCCATAAAAACACCCTACCAAGCTTTTAGTTTATAACACAAAGCTTCTCAAAACTTCATGTACAAGAAGGAAGGAGAGCAAACTCCAAAATTTCTAATGACCAACCAAAGTTATTTATGCCTAGGAAAGCAAAATGCAAAAATGAGGCACAGAAAAATGAAGAATAAGGTTTGAATTCCCATAGACCAGAAAACAGTACTAAGGAGAACATGTTGAAACTAGATTTTCTACATCTCTAATCAACACTACTATATATGTAACTGATAACCACAAGAATTACTTGGAAGACAATTCTTCAGGGGGCCCCTGACTGGCTCAGCCAGAGAAGCACGTGACTCTTGATATTGGGGTTATGAGTTCGAGCCCCATGTTGGGTCTAGAGATAACTTATGTAATTATGTAACTAAAACTTAAAAAAAAAAAAACAAAGAAAAGGAAGAAAATCACTGAAACAGGAAGAAGAGGGTATGATGTGAAAATAAGTCACAATCTCCTACAGTGCACCAGCCTCTAAAAAACATCTAAGGGTAAAAACAGGGTTGTGGGTTCTTAGGATTTTTTTTTAAGATTTTATTTATTTATTCATGAGAGACAGAGAGAGAGAGAGAGAGAGAGAGAGAGAAGCAGAAACATAAGCAGAGGGAGAAGCAGGCTCCATGCAGGGAGCCCGATGTGGGACTCGATCCCAGGACTCCAGGATCACGCCCTGGGCCAAAGGCAAGCACTAAACCGCTGAGCCACCCAGGTGTCCCAGATCTTAGGATTTTAAATGAGAAAATAAAGTAAATGTGTAGAAACTGTATTAAGTCAATAGATGAAAACCAGCATGTAGTATCTTCCACCAAGTTCTGCCTGAGTGACACTAAGAACTCAGAATTATTTTCTCTCCTTTACATTTTTGTGTTCCTCAGCACAAATCAAAATGTGAAAATACACTTCAAATGTGTGTAATTATGTCAGTTATAACAAAAATTTATAAAGAAACTATGTCAGTTATATCAAAAAAAATTTTTATTCACATACTGTACTACCTCAAAATACAAGTGAAACTGTATATGCACAAACTTAATCTTGGATTCTTACCTATTTCCATATTTGATGATCCTTGCTTCTAAAACTGTCAAAGGTGGTGGGCAGCCCGGGTGGCTCAGGATGTGATCTTGGAGACCCAGGACTGAGTCCCACATCAGGCTCCCTACATGGAGCCTGCTTCTGCCTCTGCCTCTCTCTCTCTGTCTCTCTTAAATAAATAAATACTAAAAAAATAAAAATAAAAACTGTCAAAGGTCCCAGAACAGTGAAGGCTCATTCATACACTGTAAGAGATGATTAAATTCTCGCCTCACTGGCTGAACACTGCTCTTTTGCCAACTGCTCTAATTAGCACTTGGCTTAAAAATTATCAAGGTTTCATGCTACAGTGAAACCTTACATTTAGATTAAGTAAAAACCAATACAGAACATTAACGAAGATTTTGACGAAACAATTCTAACTAAATGGGGAAACGCTTTGGAGAACCACAATTTATTTTCAAACTAGTTATTTACTACTTTACCAAACACTTAAAAGGCAAAATTGGAAATTATACAATGAACCAAGGATTACCCCATGCAAAGTCTTTTTGGAAGAGTCAATACTTACTCCATCAATGCTGCCATTGTTCAAAGTATTTTTGAGAGATCCTTTTACAAGGATCTTGAAATAGCATTAGAAACTCATTACTTTACAGATATGTCTCTTATTTTCTTTCTTTACACAAGACAGTTTTCTGCAATTTATATATTAGTCTTTTACACTAATCTTGTTTCTAAATTTCTTTTGGGCTATTTTTAAAAACCAAAACTATATCTTACCTGCTCAAAAAACAGATATATCCCACCAGTTACTAGTATTTTCAAAGGCCTTGCCTTAAGTTCCTATAATAATAGAATGAGGAAGTTCTTTCTGCCTAGTGTAAGTCCTTAGAAGGCTTTAAATGAACATATAGTTTGAGACTCCCATAATTAAAAGAAATCAAAGTTTTTATATTATATAATTTAAACATGCCCAGAAAAGTAACATTTTTTAAAAAGATTTTATGTATTTATTCCTGAGAGAGAAGGGGGGTGCGGTGCAGAGACACAGGCAGAGGGAGAAGCAGGCTCCGTGCAGGGAGCCCGACATAGGACTCGATCCCGGGTCTCCAGGATTATGCCCCGGGTGGAAGGCAAGCGCCAAACCGCCGAGCCACCCAGACTGCCCTGAAAAGTAACATTTTTTAAAGATTTTATTTATTAGAGAGAGAGAGAGAGAGAGAGAGAGAGAGAGAGAGAGAGCATGTGCAAGCGCATGCATACATGTATGGGAATTAAGGGCAGAGGGAGAGGGACAGACTTCCACATACAGCCCAACTCGGGGCTTGATTCTAGGACCCTGAGATCACAACCTGAGCCAAAAACAAGAGTCAGATGTCCAAAAGACTGAGCCACCCAAGTGCCCCCAGAAAACTATCATTTATAACCAGATTTTTCATTGTAAATATTGTAAAAATAATTCCAATAAACCTGAATACATACTGTACCATATTCAAGTAGCTCATTTGTATACTGGCCATGCAATACATCATAACTAATAAGGTGTTAATATCATATTAGTTAAGAAAAATAGAGTATTAATAAGGTGGTGTTTTCAGTCACTCAGTTTACTGCAGAGCTGAGTTATTATCTGTGTTACTGAGATAGATTTGTACCAATATAAGAAATTATACATTAACTTCTACAAATAACAAAGCTGGGGTGGGTTTCTTCCTTAATTTAGAATCATAAACGGGGATGTACTGAGAAGGAGACAACATGTGGCTCAGTTTGATTTCGTTCAATTGACTAGGTTAACTCAGTTTAGGTTAGAGTAGAATTAATACTAAGTTTTTTTTCCTTAAACTTCTCTACTAAAGAACTTTGTTCAAATGACAAGAGGAGTTAAGTCCAAACTAGGCCAATTACACTTCCTTACAGATGAGTCAAAATGACACATAACCTGAAAACTTCCCCATTGCAAGGGACAAAGTTCTTTCTCCTCCAAGTCTTTCCCAGTCTAACCCCAACTGTTCTCTAGCCAACTCCTCCCCATCCTTCAAACACGATAATAGAAACACCACCACCTTCAAGAAACAATCCCCTAATTCTCTCAATTCATACTGAACAGGGTCAAGTGGTCCATTTCTGTGCTTTCCAAAGCATACTGTCAAACCTCTCAGCAGATCCCCACCATACTGTAATTACAGGCCACCTAGCATAGCCTCTCCTACCAGAATGTAAGTTCCTTGGGGGTGGGATGAGTTCCTAAAAATGTATGACCCCAGGACCACACACACTGCTTGGTACCTAGTAATCATACAAATGACCGTGGATAAATCACTTGCAGATGGAAATTATGAGAGCCCACCATTATCTGTACTTCTCACATCAACCTGGACTGGGGGAAGGGGCAGTGACATTACTAACACAAATGTTCTTTAAACATGGAGAAATACAGTTCTTTAACAATTCATACACACTAAAAAATTAGCAGCTTGAAAAATAAGCTTTTACTCAGAAATTTGAGAAAAACAAGCCTATGAAGTAAAATGTTCCTTCAGTTGCCCTCCCTGGACCTGTGAGTCTATAATGCATCAGCAGGGGAGGAAGTGTCTTTGCCTCTTCCATTGATTGCACTGTCAAAGTCTCGACAAGAATGAACATTAGATTGGAGGAGAAGCAAAGAAAAAAAAAAAGGATATGAACATGAATACACACCCCTCCATCAAAACATATGCTACTCTCTTGCAACCTCTCCAACCAAATGGTGCTTTTTTGACAGTGGCAGAAAATACCAAATACTCTTTGCCATTCATTCCACTTCCTATGCTCTAGTTCATGTTTCTTTCATATCTTTCTCAAAAATGCCCTCAGAGGCAGTGAGGATGTCTCAATCAAGCTGTAACAGATGGAGAGAATTATTTAGTTGCAAGTGATAGAGAATAAGAGATCCACTCCAGTTGCTACAGAAGTTCAAATATGCAGATAAGCTTCACTATTTTTAGGTTTAGCTTTGCCCAGCCTTTAAGAGACAATGGTACACTACAAGAGCCCCAACAGTCTAAAGCCAACAATCCCCCAATGTGATCCCAATTCTATGTGTGCCATGTTGTTGTGACACTCAGATTTCACAAAATACTTACCTTCCCTGAGACTGTCACTGTTTTTTCTAAAAATTGAGAAGTCACACAAACATAATCAAAATTGTTATCGCCTTGATTTCTGAGTCACTGTCCATCTGGACTTTTGTTTAATGAAATCCTACTGGAAATGGTTCACAGACTTCCAAATAACTCAAGTTTCCTCATCTATGAAACTAGGAAAAAACAAAACTCCTTTAAATGCAGTATTCTAGGGCAGCCCCGGTAGCCCAGTGGTTTAGCGCCACCTTCAGCCTCGGGTGTGATCTTGGAGACGCTGGATCGCGTCCCATGTCGGGCTCCCTGCATGGAGACTGCTTCTCCCTCTGCCGGTGTCTCTGCCTCTCTGTCATGAATAAATAAAATTTTAAAAAATAAATAAATAAATGCAGTATTCTAATTTTTTAGGTGTGGTCCCTTTAAATTTTTTTCCAATGTTGAACAGCGAAAACGAAATCTATTTTTTTTGTATTTCAGTTTCTCTGCCCTACATTCCATGCTACTCAGATAAATTTTCTGAAATAAAATAGTACTCTTGACCTCTTTCATTTTTTTTTTTTTTTCTTGACCTCTTTCAAAATGTTATTTCGAGTCTCTACATTTTTACCCTCAGGAAAGTTATCTGGCATCATCTTATCATATGGATATGGTCAACTGACTGCTTTAGAAAGTTAAGCAGTGGCCTTCATATTGGACCAAAACCAAAACAAAACAAATCACACACACACACACACACACACACACACACACTACACACTACACATCCATTCTTTCAAGCAGGACAGGTAAGAGACCAGGCTACAGGGCCCAGCAATGGTGTCCCAAGTCATGAGTCAGCTCTGTTCTGCAGGTCACCATAAACATAAAGTGACAACTTTATGCTTTAGCCTGCATTGTGAAGCTACCACTGCTCTGAGAGCATTGTTTCAGGGGTCAGACCTTCTTAAGGCATCTAGAAACTGCGTATATGAAAGGTGTGTCTTCTTTCTCCCTCCCTCTTCACTCTCTGCAACCAGAGAGAAAATGAGGCACACAAATTTCCCCACTTGTTGTCCTATTTACCCTTAGACAATGACACTCAGCAATTCAGAAAACATGACAGACGTACATGTTTGTTACTTCTGACAAAGGCATATACTATCTTCAAGAGCTTTACATTTCTTAAAATAACAAATGCTGGTTAGCTAATGATTGCACTCTGTTCTCTACCTTCTCATCAAAGAAACCAACCAAATAAACAAAAACATTAAACTTGGAAAAATAGGCCTCTCCTCTCCCAACCGAAATAAATTAGAATGCCAAGAAACTTTAAATGATTAGGCAACTGTATTTCCATTTCTTGCAACCAGGCAATTCTATATATAATAATATCCAGTTGAATACATACAATCATATTCTAGATATGACTTGGATGAAAACCTTGGTCAAAAATGCAGACCGAGTTCATCAATACGATCATTGGGTCTTTATCAAGAATAGAAATGTGGCAACAGGGACACCTGGGTGGCTCAGCGGTTGAGCGTCTGCCTTCAGCCCAGGGCGCGATCCTGGGATCCCGGGATCGAGTCCCACGTCAGGCTCTCTGCATGGAGCCTGCTTCTCTCTCTGCCTGTGTTTCTGTCTCTCTCTGTGTCTCTCATGAAAAAATAAATAAAATCTTTTAAAAAAAAAAAAAAAAGAAATGTGGCAACATAATGTTAAGTCACAGGCTATCAAAAGGAGAAGACTCTATAAACTTACTATGAGATTGTCACAATTCAACTCTCTCAGTATAACAGAATACTTTTTAAAAATGCAAACAAAAAAGTTTGCAAAGCACTAGTCTGCAAAGTCCTCTTCTGAAATCCTATAATGCTATGGGATCAGGTTTGTAGCTAAAGCAAACACTGTTTTCATGGTGAAATGTCCTCAAGAGTTTGACTCATCCCATCATCCCCCAATTTTTCTTCTCAACCCCAATCAGATGGGAAAAAATATCTTTCTGGAAACAACTGTTCTAAGTAAACCCTTGAGGGTGAGATCCTTGAGCATGGGGTCCACTTCTTATTTTAATCCCTAAACATACATACAAAGCCTAGCACATAGCAGACACTAACAGATACTGAATTTAATAATCTACCTTAAGCCCGCACTATTTCAACTGTTTCCTTTTTGTGCTTCAAAATGTCTTAGCCAGGAGCACCTGGGTGGTTGAGCATCTGCCTTTGGCTCAGGTTGTGATCTTGGGTTCCTGGAATCGAGTCCTGCATCAGGCTCCCCATGGTGAGCCTGCTTCTGTCTCTGCCTATGTCTCTGCCCCTCCCTCTCTCCGTGTCTCATGAATAAATAAAATCTTTAAAAAAAAAAAAAAAAAGGTGGTTTTAGCCAGTGTGGTCTTTATTATTAAGGATAACTATGTGACTACATTCCTTAAGCACAACTGTTTGCCTTTTAAATACTATTTGACTATTTTATTTTAACCTGTATCACCTACTACTGTTCAGAGGAGAATTTCTAAAAGGGAAATTTTTGGGAAAGACAAGCCAAATGTCTGTACTCCCAAAAGACCTCTATGCCACATTTTCTAAAGACTGATTTTATTAAACTAGTCAATGCTATAATTGTACACTGTTAGCTATCATTCAAAAACATGCAAAAGCTAGGCTGATGGGGAGGTCTTGGTTCAGTACCTACACATTTAGGAGAAGCAGAATGGAGAAGTGGCAACAGCCACACACCAGGGCCATACCAATCGAGAGAGCAGCCGCCAGTCACCTGAGGGCACTGAACATGTGAAAAGCAGCTAGTCCGAATGGAGATGTGCTACACATGTAAAACAACACACTGACGGAAGAATACAAAAAAGAATGCAAAATATCCGGTTTTTATGTTAATCATGTTGAAGTGATTTTTTTAGTATGTTTTGATTTAAGAAAATATTATTAGAGTTATTTCACCTAGTTTTGTTTTGTTTTACTTTTTTGATGAGACTACTAGAAAACTTTCAATCACATATGTAGCTCACGATATACACACCAGGTAATGCTGGGCTGGAACCACAGCCCTCGGTTCAGTGCCCAGCACTGATAATTTACTTGGCTTACTGTGAACAGCTGATTAACATCCGGGCTTCATTTCCCCATCTATAAAACTAGGATGATGGCACCTTCTTCCCAGGCTCATAGTGAAGATGAAAGAGCACTTAGGACTTATGGCTACAACTCAGTAGATGGCCGTCATTTTTAATCAGCAAAAGAAGGATTACTAATTCTACCAATGATACTCCTGCTCCCAAATAAGTGCATAAAAAGTTTGTCAATGGGGAAATAATGGATTGTTCTTTAAACAATGCATCATTTGTCCTTATATTACAACATTTCTCTTCCTGACAATAACCACTGAGCATATAACCTGCCTCCACAACAACTGACCAGCACTCCACTACATTTCAGTGATTTCTAGTTTATCTTTACATAAAATATATTTTTTAATTAAAGATCTATTGTTTTAATGCTGTTTCAGGTGTATCAAAAAAGGATCAGATCACAGATTCATTGGGTCATACCTAACCAGTTTAAGCTAAGAAGCAGCAGCAAAGCCAAAAGTGCTCCCAGAAATGAGGTTCCTAAAATCTCAAAGTCAAAAAACTACTGGAAGTCCACCTGGTGTAGATTTTAAAAAGCTTTGCCCCTAAAAAAAAAAAAAAAAAAAAAAAAAAAAAAGCTTTGCCCCTGCCTAGCTTGAACATATTAATATTTCCAAAAGCAATCTAGAACTTAATATCAATCAGCAACAAAAACAAAAAGCAAGAAAAAGTTACCTTTCATTCCTAAGTTAGCAAGCTTTTAAGGGAAAGTTCATTGCCAAAATCAGTTGTTTGAATTAGGCATTAATATTCTTTGAGGAAGGGGATCCCTGGGTGGCGCAGCGGTTTGGCACCTGCCTTTGGCCCAGGGCGCGATCCTGGAGACCCGGGATCGAATCCCACGTCAGGCTCCCGGTGCATGGAGCCTGCTTCTCCCTCTGCCTGTATCTCTGCCTCTCTCTCTCTCTCTGTGACTATCATAAATAAATAAAAATTTAAAAAAAAAATTCTTTGAGGAAGGAATGGTAGAAGACAGTTAAACTGGTGAATAAAATTCCATTATTCATGTTGAAACACAGCACACTTCTAGGACTCCAACAAACCAACCACCACTTACAGATACCAGAGATCAGCTCTGCAAGTACATAACCCCTGGTGGGCAGGTCAGCTTTCACATTACAATTTCAAAGAAGCATGTGTGTAAAATTTACTAAAATGCCTAAAATGTCCTTTTACAGGGAAGAGGAGGAATGACCTATGAGGACAGGGAAACCATGACCGTGGTGAACATCAACTGGTGTGAACATACAAGGTTTTCAGATGGGTCAGTTTTCAGCAGAATGACCTTGATACTATCTCTAACATTCAAACATACAACAAAATTTCCATAATCCTAACAGATGTGATCTGATGCTTCATATGTCCTGCAAATTAAAGCAAATTACCCAACTTCTCAAATTTTCTCTTCCCACTAAAAAACTAGTTAGCCATAGAAGAAATTAAACTTTGTTCAAATCTCTCTAATGCCATTTACATACCCACTCTGACTCATTTTTCTGTTTACAAAACTGCGTAGGCCCACGAATCCTGAGCTCAGATCAAGGAGCTATGCCAGCTGAACTACAGGGCTCTGAGTGCATGAGTTCCCTCTCAAAACTCCCATCACTCTTTTAAAAGCAAATAAGTAGCACACACGTGTCTCACTTTACAAAGTCATTTCCATCTGAAATTCCTCAGGACACCCAAGAAAAATTACCAATTTCTACAGTAACCTACGACTCCAAACCTGAAACTAAAATTTAAGAAGCAAAACACTCCAACCACAGAGAACCCAACCCAAAAAGCTCATACAACACCCCTAGTCACACTCTGTAGCTATACGCATGCCCCCCCCATCATAAAGCTGTAATTCCACATAATACAAGTCCAGAACCAACTTTACAAAAGAGAATACTAACCCTACTCCCAGATCACATCCAGTCACATACTTCTCAGATATTAAGGGAAGGCTAAAAGAAAAAGTCTCGAGCAGATGCCAACAGTCTGTTAGCAAATCGTCTCAATTTTTCATGTGCTCAAAGATGGACATTGAAAAGAACCAAGAACAAATTAACCATTCATCTTAGAAAAGCATCCACCAAGAGAAGGAATTTTGACCTAAAAATTAACAAAATATGTAGTACACCAACTTGGCTAAACTAACTTTTGGAGCTCTGCAACCCTTTCCAAGTGACTAAATGAAGGAACACTCTGTATCTTTGTATTAACATTGTATTTCCCATCTTTATTCTCTATAGCATCATCTGCATCTCACAACAACTCATTTTTTACATATGTGTATGTACCTCCATACAGAAATCTTTTTGTTAATGATCACTAGAATAAAAAGCTATTGACACTCACTGAGAAACAAAAGCATGATGATCATATTCTTCTACTGTTTTACTGTGCAACTATTTATAAGTTCTCATTTTGTTTTCCCTCATTTTAAAACCCCTTCAACACAATTAGCAATTCAATTCTTTTTTTTTTTTTTTTTTATGATAGTCACAGAGAGAGAGAGAGAGGCAGAGACACAGGCAGAGGGAGAAGCAGGCTCCATGCCCCGGGAGCCTGATGTGGGATTCGATCCCGGGTCTCCAGGATCGCGCCCTGGGCCAAAGGCAGGCGCCAAACCGCTGCGCCACCCAGGGATCCCTAGCAATTCAATTCTACCACAAAATGCAGTTTTAGAAATCAACAGGCCATCTTTACAACAGTTTAAATTTGCCCCCTGTCAAAGCTTATTTACAGGACACAAATCTGAAAGACAAGTTGCAACTATAAAATGTCCACCGAATTGCTGCATGAAAGACGGATTTTTGTTCAGGTTGAGTGTCAGGGAGAAATCTGGGAATAAAGCTGGAGCTAATGAAAATCAAAATGAACGAGAAGCCAAGAAGCACACCTTTCCCTGCTGTTCAGGCTAACATAGGTATCCTTATTTTCATTTCCACTGAGGTGGTAAAAAAGATATTTAGAGTTTAATAGTTATAATAAAGTATAAGAGAAACATCTATACTCTTTAAGAGCTATAACGTATAATATAAAGATGTTCACATAATTAATTTCAAAATACATTCTTCAAGACAATTTTAAAGCAGGTATTTGTCCAAGCCAGAAATTAGAGCTGTGCAGGCACATGAGGCATTGCCAGTACAAACAGTGAGTTCTCCAGTCAGCAGACCCACCAACAGAAACACAAGTGCCCTGCAGGGGGTCCCAAACCAGTGGGCCGGAGAACACCAACTGCCATTCTCAGCATCCTGGGATGAAGCTGTGCAGCATACATTCCGGCATGGGGTGCAGGTCCAGCGGCTTTCCCTCCTTTGAATCTGTGCTTTCACGCTGCTTTCCCTTCAGAATGAAGAAGACCCAACTTCACTTTCAGGCCCATTTCCCTTTCTCCCCATGGGAAAATCCCTTGCTGATCCAAAACAACACTTTCAGACAACCTAAGCTTTCTGTGCCCCTGAATGAAATCCAGAAGGGCCGCTAATGCAAGCAGTGGCCCTGAACAAAAGCCATCCTGTCAATCTCTTGGATCCTGAGCTACATTTACCTACTACTACTAACCTATTAGAAATTAAGCCTATAGACTTCCAGTCAGGGTGTTCTGAAGTGCCACTTATCTTCTGAGGACCTGGTTCCATAAAACAGTACAAGACTATGGCCTGGGTTAAAAGCAATCATAAGCAGGACCCACAGCCACTACCTGAACCCTGCATGAGCAATCTTAAGATTGCAATCTTAACATTTATCCTAACTACCGATCTATAAAGGAGATACAGTGCTGACTTATATGCACATATTGCAAAATAAAGGTTAGAGGAAATAATACAGGTACTCTATTTGACACAGGGCCAGACACATATTAAGTGGCCAATATCTCAGTATAATACAAACAGAAACAAATCATTTCTCTTTCCTCCTGTGTTGCTCCTATTAAGATTTTCAATTAAGCCAGAAACTAATGTATTTCCTCAGCTGTTGTAACCTATAATTCATGGTTTCAACCTTTTTGGTTTTCTGAAACTCCTCTTTACAACTTGAGGATCCCAAAGACCTTTTATTTATATGGATTATATTTATTGACAGTTATTGTATCAGAAATTAAAACCAAGAAGCTTTTAAATATATATCAATTCATTTTAAAAATCAATGAACTCATTAAATATTAAAATAGCATATTTTTAAAGAACATAACTATGTTCTGAACAAAACAAGCTTAATGAGAAAGTGATATTGTTTTACATTATCACAAACCTCTTTAATGTCTGGCTTAATAGAATACAGTTGGGAGTCTCACATATGCTTCTGCACTCAAACTATAACATACAACATTTTAGTTAAAGTATATTAAAAAAAAAATCCAGCCTCTGATACACAGCTGGAATAGGGAGGAGTATTTTAATATCCTTTTCAAATAATTGCTAATATTCTTCTGATATTATACTAAACCTTGACAAGTGATAGTTTCTTAGAAGGTTAGCTGTGATATAAAACTTATCCATATCAATGACTTTTTTGTACTTTGTGACAATAAAAGCCTTGGCTCTATCTTCCACTTTGCATAGAAAGGGTAGAAGTAAGTACCCATGCATGATAAGGTAATATCCTGTACTGATCACCTGAAAAATACTGGTTCTTCGACTTGTACAGTACTTCTTCCAAATTTTGACACCTTCCTCATACAATATTAAAAAGTACATTTGTGGGGCACCTGGCTGGCTCAGTGGGTGGAGTGGGCAACTCTTGATCTCCAGGTTGTAAATTCAGGCCCCACGTTGGGTGTACAGATTACACAAAAATAAAATCTTTAAAAGAAAGGAACATTTTATCACTACCAAATTCACGAGAAAGTGTTTAAATACTGGAAAGCCATAAAGATCCTGGTGGCAAATCTAAGTTTTCCAAATTTCCAATTTTTCAGTTCAAAGTTCAATTTTTATCACTGGCAACAAATACTTCCAATCTTTTTTCTTGAAGTAACAAACTTACTTTACTTTCAAGAAAAAGTCTGCCAAACACCCAAATTCTGAGTAACCACAGTTCGTCAACCCTCCCTTTAAGTAAAAAGGATGCTCCTCCCTAAATAAATAAATAAAATAAAGCCAGTTCGTTCACCTCCCAAGCCAAATAGACCCTCAAACCATGGGTACTTAAAGACTGAGATTTAATAAAATCAGTATGTTTAACCGCTTCACTGAGAACATTAATTGGCACTATTTTTCACTCTCAGTACATGACTGCTTGAAGACCATGGCTACCCAAATCATTTGGTGCCACTGCCCTGATTAATGCTAAGATATCGGCAGTTTTATCCAGCCTGCTTCAGCGCAAATATCTGCAACAGTATAAAAAGGTAAACATAATTTCAGTATTATTATGCAATGTTGGCCTCACACCTCACTGCAAAGGTCTCAGGAATCCTCAAGGGTCGTCCATGGATTACACTTTGAAAACCAATGTTATAGGGGCACCTGCCTTGCCCTCAGGTCATGGTCTCCAGGTCCTGGGATCAAGCCCCGAGTCAGGCTCCCCACTAGGTGGGGAGTCTGCTTCTCTCTCTCTCCCTCCCTCTGCTCCTCTCCCCCATTCATTCAAAGTAAATAAATAAAATACTAAAAAAAAAAAAAAATCTACAGATGAATGAATAGCTATCAATTAATTACCTATGTACACAGGACTGTACAGAGTATAAGACACGGTTACCATGTCAAGAAACTAAGAGGGACAGGGGTATACATATACACACACACCCACAAAACTAGCCACAATACAGAGCAGTTATAATCAACTGCCCAATGAAACAGCACAGAAAATAAATGCCATAATCCTTTTAAGGAAAGGAGATGATCCCCTGGGTTGGAGCAGCTACAGAAGAACTCAGGTAGGAAATGCATTGAGTTGGGGTCTGAAAGGCAAGCAGAGGTGAGAGCATTCCAGGCAGAGGGCACAGTAGGAATACAGGCATGTTCAGGTCACAGTGAGAAAATCTGGAAAGTCACAGATAGGGAGCAATGTCCCAGCTGCCAACCACCTTAGCCCAGTCCTGGGAAAGTAAAACACCAAGAACACCAACAGAGTGATGACCTGGGAAGTAAAAAGGCTGGAAAGGAAGACTGTAAGGTCAAGGTGGAAGAGGTCTGACTGCCGAGCTCAGTAGTCTGAACTTGACTCTGGAAACCCGTGAAGGAGGTTCAGTTTGAATTTCCAAGGTGTTCTGGGAAGGCCAACTGGAACAGTGAGCAGGAAGAATGAAGGTAAGCAGAATCTGAAGCAGAAGGCCCACTTGGAAGCCAGTGTCATGACCCAGGTGAAGTTAAGAAGCAAGGGCATGAGCAGGCCTCAAGACAACCACAATAGTCAAAGGTTGTTCACAAAAGACAGTATGACAGGACCTGGCTTGAACTAAATTGGTGATGAGCGACTAGCCCAGGAAAATAATGGGCATGATGCTTACTCTAATAACCATAGCAAAAGGCCATAAAAAGGAAAGGGAAGCAACAGTACTCAAGAGGTACTGGGTCAGTTAACCCACACCTAGAATGTAAAATCCCAAAGAGAAATACTCTTTGGTTCAAATTGTCACATCCCTCATCTGTGTGTGTCCTTTACAACTTGCATACATCACTGTCACAGCACAAAATCCCATCTCTCTCCATCTACCCAAAGTTACCTTTGTATTCCTAGTGGCTGATTCCATTTATTCTCCTCAAAAAATTTTTTTCAATGAGCTCATACGACTTGTACTTAAAATTGGCATACTTATTCTTTTTGTTTTGCAAGCAAGATGCTTATCCTCCAGAGATGAGCTTTTAGAGAACTGGGACTGTACATTATTCTCCCTCAGTTCTTTCAAGGCCTAGCTTCTAATATGCTATTTCAAGTGTCGGCTGAGCAAGAATCCCAGAATCATCTGCCTCTAGAAACAAAAATCACGTCAGCTTCTACACACTCTTCCCTCAAAGCATCTTTGTTCTGCTTACACAAGATGTTGATTATGAAATTCAGTTGCACTTACAAAAATTAACAAAAAAATACAGCTGCAAACAATTCATTAGGAGCAGTGAACAATTCACAAATCCTAAAACCAGAACAAACAAATCTCATAGGTGACTTATTTCTTAATAGGAATGTACACTGAGAAGATCAGTACCTGCTGTGTAGGTCTTCTTTTTCCTTTCTTTTTTTTTCCTGGAGATTTTATTTATTTATTTATTCATGAGAGACACAAAGAGAGAGAGGCAGAGACACAGGCAGAGGGAGAAGCAGGCTCCCTAACAGGAAGCCCGACGTGGGACTTGATCCCGGGTCTCCAGGATCACGCCCTGGGCCAAAGGCAGTGCTAAACTGCTGAGCCACCCAGGCTGCTCTGTGTAGATCTTCTTTTACCTTCTTCCAACATCCTATACCATGATCCACACTTTAAAAAAGTTCTTTCCAGTCACAGCTACAACTACAGATGAAATCTAGCAACATATTAAACAAAGTATTGTTTTTGCATTTTACACACAAGACAACTACAGCTCAAAAAAGGCTAAGTATCAAATTCAAGATCACAAAAACTAGTCAAAAGAAAGCAAGGCAAACCCACATTCATGAAACCATGTAGTGCTGTGGGGATTTCAGTCAGATTCATTCATGTCAGAGAGAAAGCACACCAACGGAAACAAAAAACTCATCCACTATACAGTACAGAGGGCAAAATCTTAATAGATCTTAATAGATCCAGAAAGAGAGCTTACTCAGACACTCTCTTTTATATTTTAAGATTTTACAAACACTATCATATGCAACATAGAGTCCTTCTTCCAAGAGACATCCAAAGCATCCTTCCTTTGGTTCTAAAGGTTATTCTGTAAGCAAAATACAGAACTGCTTGTAATTACCAACAAAAAGGACCTTGGCTTTGGAGAATGATTTTAGCTAATGCTCTGGATCCTGCTCTTGTCTGCTATACAGCTTAAAACAAGTATCCTAACTTCTTTGAACCTCAGCTTTCCTTAACTGAAACACAGAGATAAAATGAATAAAGCCAATAAACAGTGAATAAACTAAGTAGCATCTAGCATATAGTAAGCACTAAAGTTTGCTTCATCCTACCCCAACTCCACCAAAATTTTTTCTCTAATTCAGCATCCACATAATATTAGAACTCTAATAACTTATCTGGTCCTCTGTAAAATCAGGATGAGAATTCACAGAATTCTTGTCAAACCCACTTATTTTGTGGATACAAAGTTCACAACTGGTTAGTTAAAATTAGATAGTAGTAGCCAAATTAGAGTCAAATCTGGGTCTTTTAACTATCCAGATCAAAACTCTGAATCAAAGGCACATATCTTTCAAAGACTGTTAGTAGAAAAAACAAAATTCCAAGACAAAACAAAACTTGAACTGGAACAGGTGACCCATACATTCATTAAGCCCTAGACTTACCCCATACATTAAGAAACCCTCATAACTCTTCAAGGAAACACAAAACTGACCTTACACAGTGGCAGAGAAGATTCACTAGTATGTCACTGTGTCTTACGATATAACATTATAGATACAGTTCAAAGGAAAAAAAAAAAAAAAACACTGCCACATAAGGCCCTACTACATCACCCTCAGAATGCTAAGAATATACAAATACAATGATAATAGCCAGAAAGTGGCAAGTGCAAGCAAGGAAGGCAGAAGTTTGAAGATAACAACCTGTCAAACAGAAAAGCAAATTAATCAACCAACTGGCTTTTCAACACAGCCACAATATAACAACCATTTACTCAGTAAACATTACTGAGTCTCTATCATATGCTTTGGAGCTACGTACTAGGGAAAGGTTTAACACTAGCCTAGGACATACATATAAGTTTATAATGCAGGATAGAAAGCAGTGTGCCACAAAGGCTTGAGAGGTCAGAGAGATGATACCCAACTATAAGAATTAAGCACATTAACGTAAGAAATCTTCTTCAAAGCTCATATCAAAAGCTATGTCAAATTTGGACATGCAGAAATGAGAGAAGGAATATTCAATGTGCCCCAGAGTCCAATCTCAGTACTGGCATGCAAAGTGGTTGATACATGCTTCCCAAACACAGGAGTGGGCAAGGGCACATGCTGAATGTACAGTTCAGTGTGGCAAGAGAACAGTTTTTAAGGCACACCAGGACCAACCCGTAGCAAGCCTCACTCAGATTTTATTCCATGGAGAGTGAGGTCATGATATGACCAAAACTGTGCTTCTGGAAGAAAAATTGACAGAACATAAAATGGATGATAGCTAAACAGAAACTTTGCCATTCAATATATATAGTTGACCCCTGGACAAAATAGGGATTAGCAGTACTGACCTCCAGCGCAGTCAAAAATCTACCATAACTTCTAACTCTCCAAAGACCTAACTCCTGATAGTTGACCAGAAGCCTTACTAGTAAAGTCCATTAACACATATTTTATATGTGTATTATATTCTATATTCTTATAATAAAGTAAGCTAGAGAAAAGAACACATTAAGAAAATCCTAAGGAGGGGATCCCTGGGTGGCTCAGCAGTTTCGCGTGTGCCTTTGGCCCAGGGCGTGATCCTGGAGTCCCAGGATCGAGTCCCACGTCGGGCTCCTGGCATGGAGCCTGCTTCTCCCTCTGCCTGTGTCTCTGCCTGTGTCTCTGCCTCTCTCTCTCTCTCTCTCTCTGTGACTATCATAAATTAAAAAAAAAAAAAAAATTTAAAATAAATAAATGAATCTTAAAGAAAAAAAAAAAGAAAGAAAATCCTAAGGAACAGAAAATACATTTACAGCACTGTACTGTTTTGATCAAAGAAAATCCACCTCTAAGTGGACCCACACAAGTTCAAACCCTCACTGTTCACGGGTCAGTGGTATTTTTGTATCACTGAGCTTACCTGCATCCAAAGTAATTTTGCTCTGTTCTTGGTCAGTCCCTCTCCTTAGCAATTTATTACACTAAAAATTACTGATGATGCAGATAGCAACATTAGGATAGGCTAGGTTATCCTACGGAAACAACCAGAAGCAATAAGAGACTGATCACAATAAAGTTTCCTTCTCCCTTGCTCAAAGATCACCATGTCTCTAGGCCACTCTCTAGGGCAGCTGTCCTTCATGCCTTAGCTCAGGATTCAACCTGCTTCGATCAGATGGTACAACCCCACACTGTGGGGGCAGGGGAGAATTTCACATCAACTTTTAAATGCTTCTATCCAAAAGTAACACCTCATTCCTGCTTATATTTCATTGGACAGAGGAAGTCACGTGGCCACATGTCTTGCAAGGGCAGTGGATCCTCCACGTGTGCAGGAAAGGACAACTAGAAACCTGTAAGCAGCACTAAGAGCCATCACAATGTGATGTCCCTTACAATGCTCAGTTATGGACTATTACATTTCAAAGAAAACAAATGCCCAGTTTCTTTGCAATTAGGTAACCTATTCTTGAGGCATGAAAACTGTCACATTTCCCATGCAGCCCTACAATCATGAATCTCAAGACTACAAAACAATCTATGATTCTATAAAGAATTTCACATCATCTGTTGTAGATTTTTTTTTAGCTTTTATATTATTATTATTTTAGGTATACTTTCTAAGCTTTTAAAAAAGCATACAGATGGCTTCATCTTCCTCTAATCTGATAGGTTTCTCTTTTAATCCATATTTATAAAGACATAAGGAAGATATATACAGTCTGATCAAAGCATCTGCCCTTTTAAGAGTCTTTGGCATAATCTAAGTAGTTAAGAACAATGAAAGTTTCCCATTACTTACATGACCAGATTTAATTAATGAGAAACATGAGTAGTAATGGTGCTATTAATTTCTTCAAGCTACAAATCCCCCGTAAATTAAGGAGAGGCGCCAATGTAATAAAGAATGTACACATTTTAGAAATACAATCCTAGTTTCAAACCCCAGCTCTCTCCCCTCTTGTTGTGAGACATCAGAAAAGCTACAGAACCCCTGAGCCTCAATTTCCTCATCTAAGGTAAATTCCAGCTCCTTCACAAGACTAACCCAGGGTGAAAGGAGACATCTTACATAAAATGCTACAAGTTAGATGTTTTTTTAAAGTGGCAAGTAGTATGAATATATTTGATAAGCAAGGAATATGGTTTTCTTTACCTTCTTATGAGGATTCCCCAAGTTAAGAACAGCAAAAACGGCTTAATTACTGTTTGGTTGAGAAATATCTCATGAGCAGTTGACATCAGGACACAGCCAAGCAGTCAAACATCACAATTATCCATTGTACTACATACTTCCTCAGCAATTGAGCCAATATTTCCCTAACCCTGAGAAAACTATACCAAAAACAAAGACAGTGAGTATTCATAGATACTAAATCTTAGCATCAAAAGCCATTTTCAAGATGTTTTTGGTCTAGATGTTTCCAAATTGATTTTTGGCCATGGGACTTTCTTCAAAGGAAACATTATATGAAACCCCACAAAAGTAACAGAAGAAAGTGGAGCTATTCTGGGGGGACAACTAGGTCTCCTCCCCATGCCTTCTTCAGGTCCATGTGGCTCCCAAAATTCTTAAATCTTTTTTTTCTTTTTTAAAGATTGTATTTATTCATGAGAGACAGACAGAGAGAGAGGCAGAGACACAGGCAGAGGGAGAAGCAGGCTCCACGCAGGGAGCCCGACGGGAGAATTGATCTCGGGTCTCCAGGATCACATCCTGGGCCGAAGGCGGCACTAAACCACGGAGCCACCCAGGCTGCCCGGTTCCCCTAATTCTAAGGAACCCCAGGGCTTGAGAACACCTTTAGAGAAAAAACTTCACAAAACAAACAAAAATGAATACTTCCACTTTTCACAGCAGAAACAGGAGGTGGGGGTGTCTCAGTGACTCATCCAATATTGCTAGCAGCAAACTAAGTCTAGAATTCAAACTACTGAATCCTAGTCCAGTGTTTGTCCACTAACAGTCAAGTTCCTCTTACTGAATGCTCTGCATCAGAACTTACCCTTATTTTTACCGAAGTCTATGAGCTGCAATCTCCAGATTTTAATCTGGCATCCTTACTTCCTTAGTATTCTCTTATTACTCTCACATTACTCAGTCTCTTATCACTTTGTTCTCTATTAGTCTTGTCAGGTGTTCAGGACAACTGCAGTGAAACATTTCACTCCTAACACTGATTTACCAAGCCCAGTATGTTCATGCCCAGAAGATCCATAAGACAGTAAAGAAAAATAATGAGACTCACAGGGAGAATCCCTCTGAAATGTGAGATGCTGAGATCCGATTTCTTGCCTGACCTACTCAATGTCATCACTTCTCCTTTGCTGTATCTCCATAAGGACAGTTTTATCAAGTGAATGCTCGGATAAAAATGACTAGCTTCTTCGGGAAACAGAGAATATTTCAAGAGCCCTATGAGAAGAGAAAGAAGGATGGCACACTGTTGAGAGTCAAGTCCACATAATATGGAGGTAACACAGCTGAGGGGAGTTCACCTAACCCCAAAAGATTTCCAAAACAGAGGCTCTTTGGCAATTCAGGTTGGCAAAGAGAAGTCCTCAACAGAGGGTCCTTCTAAGTCAAAATAACACCCAGACAGCAATGAAATCTGAACAGTTCAACAATTAGGTACACTTTGTCAAAACTAGGTCCTTCCAAGATGACCACAGAAGTCCTCTCACAAATAAATAACCACATGTCCCAGGATAATACTATTATGGAACCCTCTTTTACTTCTAGTGATATGATTTATCTACTAAATTAACCAGCTCCTCTGCAATGGGGAATAGGCTAAAGAACAGCAAGATAATACACCTAAGAATGCCCAAGAGAAGCATTAATAGTGCCAGGAGATGAACTTACGCATCAATCTGACTTTAACTTGTCAGGCAACACTCTTCCTACCCATAGCACAGAAAATCTTGGCAAACGTTATCTGCTTAAAAAAAAAATCAATGCTACCATAGCTGGGATCAATTAGCTCATCTTTGTCTCAAAGAAAAATGATTATATTAATAAGTCAAAAGCACAGTCCATTGTTTAATTTGCTTATTTTCTGGGTTATTTAAAGCAGAATGTCAACACTTAACTGTGATTTGAGGAGCATATGTAGATTATGCATCTTTATAAGTAAACTAGACGAAACATTTTTATTTTTTAAAGATTTTATTTTTAAAAAACTTATTTATTTGAGAGAAAGAGTGCAAGCAAGAGAGAGTGAACAAGCAAGCAAGCAAGCAGGAGATGGGACAGAGGGAGAGAACCTGAAACAGATTTCCTGTTGAGTGTGGAGCCTAACATGGGGCTTGATCTCAGGACCCCGAGATCATGACCTGAGCTGAAACCAAAAGTCAGGCACTTAGGGACACCTGGGTGTCCACTTGGGTGGCTCAGTGGTTGAGCATCTGCCTTTGGCTCCAGTCATGAACCCAGAGTGGGATCAAGTCCTGCATCGGGCTCCCTAGGGAAGCCTGCTTCTCCTTCTGCTTATGTCTCTATCTCTTTGTGTCTCTCCTGAGTAAATAAATAAAATCTAAAAAAAGAGAAAGAGAGAGACTTAACCAACTGAGCCACCCAGGCACTCCAAGATTTTATATTTTTTTAAGTAACCTCTACACCCAATGTGGGGCTCAAACTCACAACCCCAAAATCAAGAGTCACATGCTCTATTGACTGAGCCAGCCAGGTGCCCCATGTAACATTAATATTAAATGCTTTTTTTTTTAACTGTCATCAGCAGCAGGCACTTAAAATGGCTGACCTTTTTTTTAAGATTTTATTTATCAAATCATGAGAGAGAGAGAGAGACAGAGACAGAGAGAGAGAGAGAAACACAGGCAGAGGAAGAAGCAGACTCCATGCAGGGAGCCTGACGTGGGACTCAATCCCAGGTCTCCAGGATCACGCCCTGGGCGGAAGGCAGCGCTAAACTGCTGAGCCACCCGGGCTGCCCATAATATTAAAAGCTTCTAATATTCATTCAGATATGCAACAGATAGTCTACGGTCATACCACCCTGAACACGCCTGCTCTCATCGGATATGCAACAGATAATTTCTCATAGAGCGCTCTGTATAAAAGGGGACCTTACTCCCTATCATCTCTACAATTCTTATTCCAAACTCTTCCCTTTTATTTATAATTGTTTGCCAGTAATTCTATTATGGCATTTAAAACTTTCTTTTAAATGTTGGATTTTTTTAAAACTTTCTTTCTAAAAGTTAGGGAGAAATGGTAAACAGATAATCATACTGGACCAATGATAAAAGCTTTCTGTAGACAACTTGGCGTTATCTATTAAAAGCTGTTGAAATATACAGCCTTTGCCCTAGCAATTCCACTTCTGTAAGAAAGAGATAAACAAGGATACAAAAATGTACAAACATGGCTGTTCATCACAGCAATGTTTATAATAGTGGGGATGAGGCAGGGAAGAGGGGAAAGAGGAAGTGAAGAAGATAGACAACTATTCAACTGAGGGTAATTAGTAAACTGAGGATAAATCTAAATCCATACAATGAAATACTATATTTGGCCATTAAAATAACTGTGTTAGGTTACTTGATAGCATGTAAAAGTATTGTCATGTAATATGTTTTATAATCTTCTTGTACTCAAGAGTGTATGGAATATGATCACAAATGGTATATATATGTAAATGTAGACACACACACACACACACACACACACACACACATAAAACCTCTATAGATTTTCAAGTCTGGACAGAAAAACACCAAATTGTACCAAAAAAATGTTCTAGGTAGTGTCATTTATTCAGAAGTATACTTTGTTCTATTTACGCGTAATTCCCAAATTTCTAGAAGAACTGTACATTACCATTCTTAATAAAACTAAAATAAAAACGTCTTTCATGAGTCATGAAAACTGAGGACTTCTAGGATAAGAAATAATATAATAGAAAGTTAATCATAAAAATAAATCTACCAACCAAGTCAAAGCTGTATAAAGTTCTGCCAAAATCACAGCTCACAATGATGTCCCTTTCACATAATTACTTATTTCAAGCCTTGCTAGAAATGTTCTTGACCACACATATAAAGGACTTGTGCCCTAGAATTAGAGATCCATGTTCTAGTCCCAACTCTGCCACACACCAACTGTGTGACCCCGAGCACTCAGACTCCATGAAACCCAGTAGGAACAGACCCACCCCGGAGGGCTGTGGGGATTAAAAAGAAAGGTATACAGAGCGCACAGTACTCAGCCTGGCACAGCAGTCATAAGTGATGGAAATTATTACAATTACAATTGCTGCTATCACATAATAATCAAGAAACAAAACCATGAGCACTTTAAGGGCGGCAACCATGTCTTAAGTTTCATTCATCCCTGGATCCCTGGCACCTAACAGTGTGCCTGACATATAGCATGCCCTCATTAAGTGCTTGTTGAAGTACACTCAAAACTAATTAACCTTCTCAAATATCAATTTCCTCTTCTGGCAAAATCATAAAAATACCTTGCAGAGCTGAGAATTGGTAAACCCTAAGATACCTAGCTCAAAAAAGGCTCCTAATAATGACAGCTCTATTATATTAGTGACCTTGTCCCTTTGGTTTCAACAGGCACCAAAGCTGAAAGGAGAAAATAGATAATTTTTTTCCTGAATTTCCTTTCATATTTGAGTCCATTATTTTTACTTAGACTAGGAACGAAAATGCTCTCTTTCCAGGCACATATGCTAGCAAGTTAACTATTAAAGGGGTAATCTTTACACTGCCATAAGACTTTTGGCAAAGCAGCCAAAAATGCACCTTAGAATCCATGAGCTTATAACATAATATATACAAATAGTGACCATGAAAGACCAGTAAATCAGTATTTCCTAAGGCTTCAAATGAACTTTTAAGATGACCTGAATTGGGAAGCATGTGAAAAATCAACACGATTTCTATATACATGACCAAATGAATTATTAAGGAAGTACGAGATTCACAAAGATATTCAGTTACCTAAAAAGTATTTTCTTCACAAAAATCAAAAGAAATGGGAACGCATTTAAAGAAAAAAAAAAACAGATCATCAAGGGAAAATAAATTTACTAAGTTCTATGAAGGGAAGTGAAAAAACTACTGACATGAAACCAAAAATCATTTCGTGTAACTCACAACATTCTTATACTGGTATTAAGAGATAAACAATCATCTGAGGAGAAGGGCGGGGGGGAAAGCCTACCATTAAGGAGAAGAACTCAAAAAACTGCCCAGGTCAGTCATTTGTGCAGCTTTGCTTAATTTCCCATGTCTAATTTAACAGAAACCTCAGATTTCATACAAAAGTGCTTAATAGAAGGTTTACGGTCCTATTTCTGCAATGATTTCCGTTGAAAGGCAAAAAGGCTACTCAGCATTCATTTGCTGTGAGTTAGTCTTTGGTTTCCATATCCCTGAAACATACCATGCCACGATTTGCAGAGACATCTCATCGTTTACAGTATTATATATTGGAGTAAAAATACCATTTAAGTATCCCTATTAAGAAAATGATAGTTTTGTAGTGACTTTCAAGACTACTAGAATAAGCATATTCAAGTGAAGCAGGGGTAAATTTTACCTTATATGGATTATATCTCAGTGAAACTTCAGTTTAAAAACTGATGTATGAAGAGAACAGCAAAATCTTGCTAATGTCTAGAATCTGGCATAATGGGCACACAGGGGTCAATTCTACTGTCTACTTGAGGTTTTCTCTGAGTATGTTTGAAAATTACTGTATAACATTTCTTAAAAATTAGGCAGACAAGCCACACCTAGTCTCATGTCAGTGTTGAGCTGCTGAACAGTTTAAAAGGTAAAGCAACAGCTAGACAGTTTAAAACATAAAGTGACCTACACTGACCAAGCACAAAAACCAAGCAAGAGCTGTACAGATTTTACCACCAGCCTTGGTCAACACTAGCCAGTCTTCTATTCAACATGGCGCTTCTCTTCCCCAAAAAGGATGATTTAACTCACCAGACTCAAACTACAAACAATTCCAGGAAGAGAAAACTACAATATGTTTATTCTCAACAGGGTAGATTTTATTAATTGTTCAATAATTTGCATATATCATTAATATGTACAGTTCTAGGCAGCCCGGGTGGCTCAGCGGTTTAGTGCCTGCCTTTGGCCCAGGGTGTGATCCTGGAGACCCAGGATTGAGTCCCACGTCGGGCTCCCTGCATGGAGCCTGCTTCTCCCTCTGCCTGTGTCTCTGCCTCTCTCTCTCTCTCTGTCTCTCATGAATAAATAAAATCTTTTTAAAAAATAAAAATATTATAAGAAAATATGTACAGTTCTGTCACAAGTTCATCCATCCATCAACAATCCAAATACTGCCTGCATAGTAACTAACTTCTATGTGCAGTGCACAATGCTAGGTGCTAGGGATACAGCGATGAACAAAGCAGATAAAATCTACCCTCCAGGGGCTTATAATCTAGAGGAAATACAGGTGTCAGTTATCACCTTATCTGCAGGGAGTCAGTTTGCAGTGTAACAAATGAGTCCTACTGAATTAACCAGAAGGGAGGAAACATACAGTGGGCAAAGACATAATGGAAAAGTTAAAGAGGTGGGACACCTGGGTGGTTCAGTGGAGTAAGCATTTGACTCTTGATTTCAGCTAAGGTCATGATCTCAGGGTCGTGAAATTTAGCCACTGTGTCAGGCTCCATGCTAGGAGCCTGCTTGGGATTCTTCCTCACTCCGTCTCCCTGTGCCCCTCCCCCTCTCTCTAATGAAGGAAAGAAGGAAAGGAAGGAAGGAAGGAAGATTAAAGAGGTGCAATCCAAGATACTTCATGTAAACAAGAAAAACATTCATTCATCCTGGTTGCTGGCACAATCTTAGAAAAAAAAAAATTATTTCTGTCATTTACAATACTGCTCTAACCAACTAGGTGTTTCCAGAAGAAAACTTTCATCTTTCCTAATTTATATACATAATTTGTCTTAGCCAAAAGACCAAAGGTCTCTTTATCCAAAAACGTTAAAAAAAAAAAAAGTTACCTGTAGCCATCCTTCAAAAATAAAAGTGGCTTTAAATATTTAAGTCAATCCCAATTACTAAAAGTTCACATCTAGCATTATTCAGGGTCCAGCTGTACAACGTTCCTTCCAAGTTATCAGAAATAGTGGAAAAGGTTCAAGTTTAAACCTGGGTGTATTTAATGTTACAAGAAGGTTCAAAACCCAACTTACTGTACCTTTAGGTTTTCAGATTTTCCAGAAGTGAAGGACAGGGAAAGAAGAAAAAAGAGAAAGGCCTGAAAACAACACTATTTGGCAGAGGGAAAAAAACTCAGGGCCATTCCTATCCGGCCCCAATTCAAAGAACAGATTCCCACTAATGATAAAAATTTAATCAAATACACATCCAAGCTCTCAGAATTCTTCTCCTTTCTGCCATGACATACTAAAACTTCCCTGGCAAGGACATTTAGACAAAGATTCATGAAGAGGTCCCTCTGAATGACCAGGCTATAAGCAATGATGAAATGGAACTTGCACGTCCTGAAATCACCCAGACACAATATTTATCAAGTGGTTCTATTTATTGCTCTGTATTAGAAAAAGAAAGATATTTTAAAGTGCAGTTTTGTGGCTGGCAACAATAGCAAGAGAATAATTTAATTATTCTAACCAAAGTAGGAAGGAAGAAGTCCCTGCAACTTTGAAGAATCCTCACTCATGTTAAAATATCCTCTGTCCTGCTTCCTATCCAAGAGTGTAAGTTTCCTATCCTCCTCCGCCACCCTTGTAGCACTCAATGAAAGGTTAACACATCTCAAAGAACTCAGGGGGAGAAGAAAGCAGTAATTTGCTCAAGGTTGCACAGCTAGTTTTGTGACAGAAATACAGCTGAACTGGGTCTAGTCTCCAAGTCTTCTTCCAAGTCTTTTTCCCCACTACATAACATTGCCAAGTAAAAGCCATTTTACTGGTGGAGGGGGAGAGGAGATGGAATCAAGTGACAAGTGGTAGTGAGGAAACCAGCTAAGTATTCAGTTACAGGGTTATTATCTCCTAAGCCAGAAGGAAAAAAGAAAAGAATTTTTCCCAGAAATTAGCACGTATAATGACTCTGTTCATCTGCCAGTCTCTGTGCCAATCCCTTCCCATCCCTCAAAACCCCCACAGGAATTAGGTAAGAACAATTCATACTGAAGGAACTACAGAAAAGAAACTTAAAACACAGGTCACTGAATCACCCAGGTCTTTCCCTGACCATCCTGAACCCTGTCTTTCTTTCAGTTCACATGACCATTCCTTTGCATTAAGGAGAAGATGTACACCCCAAAAACATGCTTAATAAAGCAGATCTGGGCACAGAGCGAGGGGATTGAGGAAAGAGGTCTCATAGATTGCATGGTGCATACCTGCATTTTTCTCACTAAAGACTCCTTATCATCCACCAGGAACACTTCTGTACTACTAAAATGAACCTAAAAAACTGGTTTTTCAACTTCCAATATAGATTAAACATGAACTAATTAACTGTTTGCAAAACACTCTGAAGACGTGAAAGAGTGTGTAAATGTTAATTATTAATGTTGATCCACAAAACTCCTGCATGTGAAGTAAAAATACAATTTTACTGGTAAGTTTCTGCTACTTTCAAGGCACAAACAGGGAAGCCTAGCATGTTTTTAAGAATTCTAGGAAAACTCTAAGAGCAGACCACAATGATTTTGTACTTTCAACATGAACAAGCTGGAATTTTAAGCTGGCAATTCTGGATATAACTATATCAGAGTTAAAAAAAAAAAAAGATTTACATTATATATAATAAAACTACAGTATGTTTATAGTCACAAAGTCCTGGATGAAAATTATAGTTCACTAACCTGAAAAGGGCAAAAAGTACAATCTCTGAACCCCCATTTTCTCATCAAAAAAAGGTTCAGGAGGAAAGGGAGGATACCTATCTTATAGCGTTATTTTAAGGAATTAAGAGAATATAAAGGAACGCACAATATATAGGTAGGCACCTAATAAACGTTTCTTCTTTCTTTTAATGACTTCATTTTTTTTTAGAAAACACCTCTTAGGAACTAGGCCTGCCTCAAAAGATCTATCTAGACTGCAAAAGTCTCTTAAAAACACACTATCCCCTGCTCCAGGCATACATCACCATTTTAGCAGGAGGGCGAGGCAACAGCTTCGGTCATTCCTGTCCACTGACCCATATAGATCCTTAATCCTCCAACAGAGAAAGCACCTCGGCCAGGCCCCAAAGGCCTCATGTGACCAAATGAACAATTAGAACTCTAGCTCTCAACTCTTGTTGCCACATTTTTTTTTCCTAAATAATTCCCAAACTGCAATGCCATGCACAAAGTACGCAAAGGGAAAAAAAAAAAAAAAAAAAAAAAACACATTTTCTTCCAGCTTGTAAAAGGTAACATTATTTCCATGCAATGCTGCAATGGGCTTACCTTCTCCCACCCCAGAAACACACCTACTTTAGACAGCAGAACTCAACTGCCAAGACCAAGTAGGGGGATTTATTTACAGATACCATTTACATAACACTGAGGGTTTTTAGAAGTGATTCAGGAATTACAGAAAACGTCAAACATGCAAAAAAAAAAAAAAACCTGACATATCTACTCCTTTTAGCAGTTGTCACCTGAGAAAAGGAATACTCCTAAAAAACTAAGTTAATGCTGACAATATAATTCAGATTTTAAAAATATATATATACACAAAAAATAAATAAATAATAAAATACATATATACATATACATATGTGTGTATATGTGTGTGTGTGTATATATATATATATATATATATAAAATCATGTTCAGTTCAATTTATCTCAACTGATCTGCCCAACAAACTTCAAGTGCTGAATAATGTCCCCTTTGAACAAAATAGGGCCACAATCTAGCAAGGTGGGGAGAACATGTGCTAATAATTTTCCCAGGAGCTGTTATTGACCTATATCAAAACCACCCCTACTCTCTTACCTGATGTCTCCCTGTGATGAAGGGCTGAAACTTTTCAAGACAACAGACCACAGTCAAAGACCCAGCTTTGGGAAGAAGTCCCCACAGACAAATGAAATTCATCAGCCCAGAAGCTCACCAACTGAGCAGGACTCTCCAAAAACACTAACTCCCTTTATTAAAAATAAGACTAGGGGCACCTGGCTGGCTCAGTCAATGGAGCATGTGCCTCTTGACCTCATGGTTGTGCATTCGAGCACCATGTTGGGGGTACCATTTACTTAAAAAATATATTAAGACTAAAGAAAAATGTATACAATGGGAAATATTTAGAAGATAAAAAAAAAAAAAGACCCTATCATCTCACTCCTTGAACACAACTAAACAATTTGCAATAGCCTCCTTCCAGACTCTCTAGCATATGCGAAATACACACAACACCCCTGCATCACATTAAAAAATCAGATATCCTTAGAGATTGGAAATGTACAACAGATTTCACTAATATTTTTCTCATGCTTGGGTTAGAAGAGTTTTCAGCATGTTTACAGTCCCAACTGACCTGGATTTAATAGGCCAGGTATTGTTTAGGTCACTACTACTTCCCTCACTTATAGGTAGCCCCTTAGACATACCTCGTTGTTGTTTGCCACTGTCATTATTATTATTAGAGACCATGTCATGTGACCCTGCCATGTGCCAGGAGTTTATACATCTTCACTTAAAATCTCACAAATCTCAAACATAGCACATCCAAAAGAGAAATAACAATTTATTCCTCCCAACAAACTCACTCACATCTTTCCCCACCCTCAGGAAATCACAGCACCATTCAGCCAGTTAACTAAAATATTTGGAATCATTCTGGATTGCTTTCTTCCCTTTGAAACCCTTTTTTCAGTCGCTAAATAATCCTATCAATTCTCTCTTCAAAATGTATGATGATTCCAACCACTTCTCACTGCTTTCACTACTACCACCTTAATCCATGCTACGTTTTCTTTCTCCAGAATGAACTACTGTGAAACTCTCAGTGGCCCTGTTTCTACTCCTGTTTCTAAGTGCACAAACTTTTAAAACCAAAATCGGCTCTTGTCATTCCTTGCTCAAACCTTTCAGATGTTTCCCACCATTCTTGAAAGCCTGTGTAATGTGGCCTCTGCCTCCTACACATTATCTCCTGTAGTTTCCCCTCCTAGCCCCATTCTAGCCAAACCAACCTCCCGGTTCATACTACTACCTCAAGCTCTTCGTCTGGATGTTCCTTCTGCCTGGAACATCCAGGGAGATTCAGGTGGTTTGTTCCCTCCACTTTCTTCAGGTCTCTGCTCAAATCTCATCTCCAAGAGGTCCTGTTTTACACTCCAATTTCTAATACTCGTCATATCATTCCTAAAATTATCACTTCACCAAAACTGTTCACTGATTCATATTTTTTTAAGAGTTTATTTGAGAGACAGAAACAGAGAGAGTGAGAGAGAGCACAAGCAGTGGGGAGAGGAGTAGCAGGCTCCCCACTGAGCAGGGAGCCCAACGTGGGACTTGATCCCAGAACCCTAGGATCATGACCTGAGCCAAAGGCAGATGCTTAACCGACTCAGTCACTCAGGTGTCCCATCATTTATCTTCTTTTACCCTCACCAGAGTGTCAGCTCCTTGATGGCAGCAACTGCCTCTTAATTGTCACTGAATTCCCATCACATGCAACAGTACTTCACACACAAGGCACTCAAATATGTTGAATAAATTATCAAACAATGCTACAAGGGAGGTTATATGCCCATTTTACAGAAAAAAAAAAAAAACTGAGTTACCTAAAGTCACATAGCAAATAAGTTGCCAAATGCATCTGAACCAGTACTCTTCCACTGACAGTGCCATATGTATACGCTAAAGAACAAAACTGTAAAAGAATGCATTTCTGTATGAAAATATCAGACCACAGTGATTTTTTTCTTTCTTTTCATCACTAGAGCATTTCACATCTTTGATTCAATCTTACATATGCACTATGTATGTCCCTCCTCAGGTGGAAGATAACTACTTTTCTGTAGTCCCCTCCAGATAAGGGCTAAGCTAGACAGCATATATTTAACAAATGTTTCTTTGAGGGCGCCTGGGTGGCTCAGTGGTTGAGCGTCTGCCTTTGGCTCAAGTCGTGATCCCAGGGTCCTGGGATCGAGTCCCAATTGGGCTTCCTGTAGGGAGCCTGCTTCTCCCTCTGCCTATGTCTCTGCCTCCCTCTGTGGCATTCATGAAGAAATAAATAAAATCTTAAAAAAAAAAATGTTACTCTGATATTTATACCCTTGTTATAGGATTCATTTGATGAATCCTATAACAAGACTTTCAGCACCACCAATAAAGTACACTCTTCAAAGAGACATTCATTCAGTTTCCAATCATGATAGAGTAACTGGACCCAGCCTTATCCTGCCAACACCTCCTCCAGTAACTAGAAAAACAAAATATAAGGCAATGTCTTTTAGACACTGGACAACAGGGGCAAAGGGCTGCAATCCCTAACAGAAGAGAACAGACAAGATGAGCCCCACAACCTCTCTGCCTAGAGGCACACTGGAGGGCCAGTGCAACGAGGTCAGTCCTGAGCAAAGCATGGCAATCTTGTTAAGTGGAGAAGGAAGACTTGAAAGCTTGCAAACGCTGAGGAATCTTAGAACTCCAAAGCTCAGCACAGACAGGCCTCCTCGAGTATGATGTTAAATATTAAGCTATACATGCATATTTTAAAAATCTATGTGGGCAGGCAAAGAAGGACCCAAAACTGTAAGCTAAATAATCCCACAGTTGGCACAAGGCTGGCAGACATTCATATTCTGATCAGAGAAGAGAACATCCAATTCTTCAATGGAAACTTGAGACTAAGTAATGGAAATAAGCCTCAGAAGTATCATGCTAACAATTTAACCTGCAAACATAAAATCCAATCTTCTTTAAAGCAGTGCCTCTCATATTAGAAATGATTTCTCCTCCTGCCAGTGGACTTTCAGCGTGTCCGGAGACAATTCTGGTTGTCACAAGTGGCATATAATGGGTAAGGAATGATGCTACACACTCTACAAAGCACAGAACAGGCCCCAAACAGAGAAGTACCTGGACCAAAATGTAAGACCAAGGTTGAGAAACTGCTTTAAAAGAGCAAAATCTGGGATCCCTGGGTGGCGCAGTGGTTTGGCGCCTGCCTTTGGCCCAGGGCGCGATTCTGGAGACCTGGGATCGAATCCCACATCGGGCTCCCGGTGCATGGAGCCTGCTTCTCCCTCTGCCTGTGTCTCTGCCTCTCTCTCTCTCTCTCTCTCTCTCTCTGTGACTATCATAAATAAATTAAAAAAAAAAAAAATTAAAAAAAAATAAAATAAAAATAAAATAAAATAAAAAAAGAGCAAAATCTGGCAATCAGTAACTTAAAATTGACATTTCTGGAATCCAAGAAGCAATTACTAGACATGCAAAGAAGAACACTTGACCCATAACAGAAGAAAAATCAGTCCATAAAAATAGACATAATGGGATTAACAGAAATCCTATTATGCGTATTATATATAATCAAGAATTTTAACATAAATAGGAGACAAATGAAATAAAAAATTTCACTAGCAAACTGAATCCAAGGTATGAAAGAAACATCATGACCAACCCAGGATTATCCTAAGAACACAAAGCTAGTTCAAAGTTCCAAAATCAGACATCAACAGAGTAAAGAAGAAAAAACACATGATTGTCCCAAAAGATGGGGAGAAAGAAAGCCTTTGGCGACACAGAACATCCATTCATAATAAACTAGAAACAGGAAAGAAGTTCTACATGATAAAGGACACATACAGAAACAAACTATAAGTACAAGCATACCTCATTTTATCATACTTCACTGATAATTGCATTGTTTAAAAATTGAAGGTTTGTGGCAACCCTGCATTAAGCAAGTCTCTCGGAGCCACTTTTCCAACAGTACTTGCTCACTTTGTGCCTTTGTGTCATATTTTGGTAAATCCTGCAGTAGTATTTCAAACTTTTCCACTGTGATTATATTTGTTATAATTAAATGTGACTGGTGATTACAAATCACTGAAAGCTCAGATGATAGCATTTTTTAGCAAGAAAGTATTTTTAATTAGGGTATATGCTTTAAAAAAAAAAAACAACAACGATACTTTCCCATACTTAATAGACTACAGTATAAACACAGCAAAAAATTAATTTGACTTGCTTTATTGTGATACTCTACTGCAGTAGTCTGGACCCAAACCCACATTCTCTCTGGGGTAAGCCTGGAACATCATATGTATGGTGAAACACTGAAAGTTTTCTGTCCCCTAACATGAATAAAGGATGTCCACTTTTAATACTCCTACTCGGCATCACACTGGAGGTTCTAGCCAGGTCAATAAAGCAAGAAATAACATGCAGACTGCAAAGGAAGAAATCAAACTGCCTGTATTTGCTGATGACACTACTATGTAGAAAATCCCAAACAACCTACAAAAAAGGCTTCTAAAACTAAAATATATGCCAGCAGTGAACACCTGGAAATTGAAATTGTAGAAGCTTCATTCACAACAGCATCAGAAATTATATATATATATATATATATATATATATCATGCAAGGTCCAATTACTGAAAAATGCAAAACACTAATGAAAATATCAAAAAAAAGTTCTGGTATGTTCATGGCTCAATATTATTAAGATGTCAATTCTCACAATTTATAGATTCAATTCAATGCCAATCAAAAATCCCAACAGGATTACAGAGAACCACAAGCTGATTCTAAAAGGTACCTGAGAATAACAAGCTGATTCTAAAATGTACCTGGAAAGACAAAGCAACTAGAATACTCAAAAATACTTCTGAGAAAGTAACACAATTAGAGAAACCACATTTTGATTTCAAGACTTACTATAAACCTATAATCAACAGTGTGATAAAGATGAAATGAAAGACTCAGATCAATGTAACAGAATCCAGATACAGACCTACAGGTAGAATGATTAACTGACTTTCAACAAAGGTAATACAATGGAGAAAGTATTTTCTAAAACTAACTGTTGCATTTGGGTGACTGCTGATTAGCGTCCAACTCTTGCTTTCAGCACAGGTCATGATCTCGGGATCAGGAGATCAAGTCCTGTATGAGGCCCCATGCTCAGTGGGGAGTCTGCTTGAGACTCTCCATCTGACCCTCTCCCCACTCACATGCATGCTCTCTGAAAAAATAAAAATCCTTTAAAAAAGTAATTTCTGGAACTACTGCTTATCTAAAAGCAAAAAAATAAATTCATACCCTGAGCCATTTAGAAAAATTAACTCAAAGTGAATCATAAACCTAAATGCAAAATTTTAAACTATAAAACTTTTGGAAGAAAATACAGGAAAAGTGTTTTTGTTTAGGTTAGGTGATGATTTCTCAGATATTACATCAAAAACATGACCCATGGGAGAAAACAAAAAAAAACCTTCAACATTATCAAAAGAACTGCTCTTCAAAAGACATTAAGAGAATATAAAGAGGGACTCTGGGTGGCTTAGTGGTTGAGCATCTGCCTTCACCTCAGCGTGATCTCGGGGTCCAGGATCGAGTCCCACATCAGGCTCCCTGCATGGAGCCTGCTTCTCCCTCTGCCTCTGTCTCTACCTCTCTCTGTGTGTCTCTCATGAATAAATGAATAAAATCTTTAGGGAAAAAAAAGAAGAGAAAAAAAAAAGAAGAAGAAAAAAAAGAAGAGCCACAGACTAGGAAAAAGTATTTGCAAACAATAATCATGTATCTGGTTCTTGAATATACATATAGAACTCTCAGGGCACCTGAGTAGCTCAATCAGTTAAGCATCCAACTCTTGGTTTTGGTTCAGGTCCTGATCTCAGGGTCATGAGATCAAGCCCCACGTGAGGCTCTATGTTCAGTGGGAATCTGCTTAAGACTCTTTCTCCCTCTGTCCCTCTGCCCTGCTCGCTCTCTCTCCATCCCTCTAAAATAAACCTTCACACACAAAAAAAGAACACTCAAAATTCAATAATAAAGCAATTTAATCTTTATAATGGGTAAAAATTTGAACAGACACATTTGAACACATTGCCATTTGAAGAATGGCAAATAATTACATGAAAGGATGCTTAACATCATTAGTCACTAAGCAAATGAAAAGAAAAAAAAAGCCCACATTCTGTATGATTCCATTTGCATGACGTTTTGGAAAAAAAAAAAACAAAAAAACAAAAAAAAAACATGGAGACAGAAAACAGATGGGTAGTGTCCAGGGTCTGAGAGTGGAAAATGGGTTGACTACAAAGGGGCTCAGAAGAATTTGGTTTAGGAGATAAAGGAACCATTCCATACATATCTTCATTGAAATAGTGGTTATGTGAATGCCTACGTCTGTCAAAACTCACAGAATGCTACTGAATTTTAGTGAATATAAATTATACACTAAATAATGAGAAAATAAAGACTAAAGAGGTAACAATGTACTGAGTAAACCCTGATTTTGCCCTGGTTAAATTTTTAAATCAATTAAAGAAAGATATCTGCAGGACAAATAGGGAAAGCTGAATATGCACTGAATAATATTAATAAAATTGTTCCTTTTCTTAGCTGTGACCACTGCATTTTGTTATGTAGAACACAAGGATCAGCAAACATTTTCTGTAAAAGGCAAGACAGTACATAATGTGTGGCTTTGCGGGCCACAGGGTCTCTTATTCACTACTCTCCTGCCGCTGTAGCACAAATGAGCCACAAATGAGCACTGCCAAGTCCCAATAAAATTTTATTTACAAAAACAGGCAGTAGGGATGCCTGGTTGGCTCAGCGGTTGAGTGCCTGCCTTTGGTGCCTGCCTTTGGCCCAAGGCGTGATCCTGGAGACCTGAGATCAAGTCCCACATCGGGCTCCCTGCATGGAGCCTGCTTCTCTCTCTGCCTATGTCTCTGCCTCTGTGTCTTTCATGAATAAATAAATAAAATATTAAAAAAAAAAAAGGAGGCAGTAGGCCAGATTTGGCCTGAGGGCTGTAGTTTGAGGACCTCTAATGTAGGCAAAACAATGACAGAGGGCAGAGAGACTAACTAAGGTTGCCTATGGTGAGGCAGGCACGGGGTGAGGGTCAAGGGGAGTACTGGCCAGAGTTGCAATGAAACTTTTCCAGGATGATGGAAATGCTCCATATTTTGTGCTGTGATCTGCATGGACACATTTGACAAAATTCGTCAAACTCCATATACTAAAACCAGGTACATTTTCCTATATAAATAGTATTTCAATAAACTTGATTTGTTTTAACAATATACTCTTTCCAGGTTACAGCATCAATATTGTGAAAAGCCTAACCTTTGGAGCCAGAATTATCAGAGTTCAAATTTTAGTTTAATAGCTGTGTGATCACTTTGGGGGTTGTTTCCCCATACTAAAACAGCATAATAATGCCTGCCTCATAGCTTTGTTTTCAAAATTAAATAAGAAATGTAGGTAAAACACAGAGTATAACATCTGGCACACATGAGGCACAGTCCCCTGATCTGAGATAACCAATCAAAAAAATTATTTTAGAAAATGAATCAGTAAACATCAGACAACTACACTAGCTTCTTTTGTACTCTTGAAATATTCTGACATTCTTTGTTCGCTGTTTATTGTGGTTTTACTTGACTTCAAGAATTGGCATCCAAAGTCAGTTCCTGTGATTTCACAGTAACTCAGGTCTAACAGCAAGCATCGTGAACTAAAATTTCTTTAGAGTCTAGAAAAATATTCCATGACAAATGTTATAGAAGGAAAACTGAGAAAAGCCAAAGTAAAACATATCAATTTTCCCAAGCAAGGAGAATGGTAATATAGTATATTTTAATTATCTTTTATTAAAAAAAAAAAAGGAAAACCAATATAGTTGGATGTTTTCCTCTTTTCAACTAGGATTTTAATTTTATCCAAACCAGCAGCCAACCAATAAAGTTACAAAATGACATAGCATTTGTATTTTATCTCGTGCATTTCTCATGACAGTCATGTGATAGATGATTAATATTAAATTCGTTTTTATTTTACAAGTAAAGATCTTCTGTCTGAGACAGATGAAGCAGCTGCCCAAGGACACAAGCCAATAAACAGCAAAGTTTGGATGTGAAACCAGACATGTGGCTCCATATCATGCCCCCCCCCCTTTTTTTTAGTAGAGATCACCATTAGAGAATCAACTTGGGTTCCATGAAATTCTTTACATAACTATATGCTTTTCCCTAACTTGACATCTTTAGTTGTCTAAAAGACAAACCAATTACACTGTGACATGCCTACTTAATTCCTAACCATTCAGGAATAACTGGCCATTTTGGATGGTAGAGGCTATGGCCAAATAAGGGCTTATGATATTATCAGAAGTGAAAATTCAAAAGCATAGTTCCAAACAGTCTACAGAGTGACATAAATGGTGAATTCCCCACACTTCTTCCTTTTCCCCCACCCCAATACCCGCATCACAGGAACACACTCATATCCACCTTTGCCAGGCTCTGAACACAGCTCTGAAGAGGTAAAAAAGGAAAGCATACTATTGTTCCACACAAATATTCATACAATCACAGTATCTCAGTAGTAGTAGTCCATCCCCCAGCAAGGACTGACAAAATGGGTTATTTATTCGTCTTCTATTTATTTGTTTCTTGTCCCAAACAACCCACAGGTGGCCTTCAAGACCATAAATAGGAGGAAGTATGAAGGAAACAAACTTCCTTCCACTAACATCTTCCCCCACTTTCCCCATTTACAGTGGTAAGACAGGCTGATGGTGACTCAGGAGCACTGCTTCCAAATGCACCCCTGTCCCTATCACTAATAATGAAGTCTATTCAAGTGCATTTAAATATTAACTTCAAAAGAAAAGATTGTCAAAAAGTCCAAGTTTATTCATCTAGCTTTGTCAGAGATGTTTTTTCTTCAATCTGTGAGTCTGAGTCTGATCAGATAAAATTTTTGAAGGTTCACTATAACCCTACATGTCTAAGTTTTTAACCTTATTTTATAAGAAAACTAATGGGAAGATGAGATTCAATATACAGAAATGTCCTGATTACAGGTTCTAGAATATATCTACTCCATTTGGTACTATGAATAGTGTACACGGAGCTGGTACAATGGATTTAAATCAATGCTTCCTTCCGCAAATGGTGACACCTTCAAAGGTGTTATCTTGAAGGGGAAGTGAGCGATTTGCTAATGTTGCAGAATTACGCTAACACTGTATTAACTCCCAGTCCATTCCATCTTACACTGAGTTTGAGAAATGTAGTCATAATCCCTATTATTTTTCAAGACTATGGTAAAATAAGGTAGAAAAGCTAGAACTGACTAACTTGGATATCCTACTACAAGTGTTGAAAACAACCCATCTGTCACCATTTCCTAAACACTATAAATGCACAGCCATATTCTCCCAAGCCATTCTGCAAATCCCAAAGACCCGTTAAGGTTAATGGGAAGATAACAGTTTCTATGAACATTCAGTTCAACTAGCTCCTTTAAAAAAAAACATTCAACTAAAGACAATTCTCAGGATTTCTTGTTTATGAAAGAAATAGCTAAATCACTAAACTCAGAAGCATCAGACTTTTAAAACTGCTTCAAATCACATTTAAAGGTATCAAAATTATTATCATTACAGCTACCAGGTTAAGAAGCATCTCCTTAATGTCTGGCACACCATTAAGTACTTCACATAATTTCAGCTATGTTCCACAGAACACTGCAAAATATATTACTGCACTGTATGGTAGGGCACAGAAGCTCTGAGGAATTAAGTAACCCACTAAAGGCTCACAACCAGTCGAAGTATGGGGAGCTGAACTCAAATGTACCTAGCTACCTTAAAAAATATATATTCTTCAAAACTGTACTACCTCCCCAATTTCACAAGAGAACAGGCAGAGATGTGAAATGATTTGTCCAGCAATCTTAATCATTTCATCAGAAAAGGGAGAAAACTTCTAAAACAAAAACCACATTTTTGAAAATCCATAGTGCACTATTTAAACTTCACTTCTTTTCAAGCATCTGGGTGGCTCAGTCGGTTAAATGTCTGCCTTCGGCTCAGGTCATGATCCTAGGGTCCTGGGATCCAGCCCCACATCAGGCTCCCTGCTCAGCAGGGAACAGGATTCTCCCTCTCCTGCTCCCCCTGCTTGTGCTCAAATAAAATCTCCCTAAAAAAAAAAAAAGGGAGGGGGGGGTTAGAAATCCTTTTAAAGTAAATTTCATCACAGATCTGCAAGTGAACTGTCAATTTTGGGTAAGTTGCCAGAATCCGTGGTTCTACGCACACTATCACCAGCTTGGATGAAGTACAAAGCACTTCATCCAATTCAGACATACGCTGAACACCTGCACTGCGTTAAGAGTCCTTCTCGGCAGAAGGGACAAAGCTAAGGAGGAAATAAAGCCCATCAACAGCCCTCAAGGAGATAACAGTCTAGAGGAGGAGTCCATTTATACTAACGTATACACTATTAGCCAGGCAAACAAATGAAGCTTGTGAGAAATCCCGAAACAAAAGTATGTGTAACACGGCATCACAGCTCAGAGGAGAAAAGCAACTGGCCTATTTGTCACATTCTGTTGCAAGCAACATTTGCTTACATGATGTCCCTCCCTGACAACCCCTTCCATCCACGCAACCACCCCAAGGAGGCACACACGACTGCACAACCAGGAAGGCAAGCTTCTAAGAGCAAGGACTGTGACTCCTAAAAGCGACCTTGTTGTTGTAGCTTAGAAGTACAGTGCTATGCCATAAAGACACTATCCTTCAGCCTCATCAGGTGAGGAAAGTTGGTTTTTCAAACCAAAACAAGACACCAAGGAATACAAGAACCAGGACAGTGATTTATCTCAGCTGATCATAACTCCTTTAGAAACTTGCCAAAAAAAAAAAAAAAATCTTTCAAAAACTACATGCAGCATTTGTTCTCATCTGGGCAATCCAAAGGTTTAGAAAAAAAGAACGAGACGGTTCTTCAGAAAACAAAGCGGGGCTGGGGGGGGGGGCGGGGGGAGGAGGGGAAATGCACTGGAATAAGATAAAAAGGCACACTGCTTTTTCCTTCAGTTGTGTATATGCCCGAGGCAATAAACTCCCAAAATAACTTCACCCAGGAGTGTAAAAGCTGAGATGGAACACCAAAATATTGCTCAATCCAACCTTCATTGTGAATTCCTCAGTACACAGTTAGCATTTGAAAAACTTAAATGTGATGAAGTCATTGAGCTGTTAAAAACTACGTATTTCCAAAAACAAACCCCCCCCCAAAAAAAAAAACCTGTTTTGGTGAAGAAAACCTGAGGGTTTTCCCCACATAAAAAAATAATAATAATTTAAAAAGAAAAAAAAAAAAAGCTCTTCTCATAGTGGTTTTTGGAAAAAAAAAAAAATAATAGCAAGCCCCCCCCCCCCCCAAAAAAAAAAAACTGTTTTGTTTGGTCTCCAAGTATGGCCGCACTTGAACTCGGCGGAGCGCGGAGCCCGCGGCGCAGTCCGGCCCCGACCCGCGCGGCCCGGCCCGGGAGCGGCCGCGGAGGGCGCCCCCCACAGGCGGGCGCGGCCCTGGGTGCTGCCCGTCCGCGCCCGCCCGGGGACCGCTCCCTCGCGCCCGCCGCACTTGTTCGCCGAGCCCGGCGTCAGGAGGGAGCCTGAGGGACCCCGGCGCCGGCTGGGGAGCGGGCGGGCGCGCCGCGGGCCCGGAGCAGACAATGAGCGGCGAGGGGGCGGCGAGGGGGCGGCGAGGGGGCGGCGAGGGGGCGGCGAGGGGAGGCGGGGGCCCGCGGGGCGCCCCGCACCGCCCCTTCACCCCGCCCGCCCGCGGCCCCGCCCCCCGGCCCCGGCCCCGGCCCCGGCCCCGGCCCCGGCCCCGGCCCCCGCCCCGGCCCCCGCGCAGCCGCAGGGGGAGGGGCCCGCGCGCCTCGCCCGCGACCCCTCCCCAAATCCCAAAACTTCCCCCAACTCCGCCAACTAAGTTGCGCTCTCACCGTGCGGCGCCCGGGGCTCCCCCGCGGGCCCAGCCGGAGCAGCTCCGCACCTTCGCCGCCGGGAAGAACAATAGGCGGCCGCTCGCCCGGCGGCGGCGACGGCTGGAGGCTGAGGCTGAGGCTGAGGCGGCGGCGGCGGCGGCGGCGGCGGCCGAGGCGGCGAGCGGGCACGGCGGTCTCGGCGGAGCCCAGGAGCTTCTCCGCGGCTGCTCCGGCTCCGCGCTGGCCCCGCACACAGCTCCAGCTCCCCCGCGCAGGCGCCACCAGCGGCTCGGGCAGGGGCGGGGCCCCCGGGGGGCGGTAACGCCTACGAGCCCTCCCATGAGCAAGCGCGGAGCCGGCGGCTGCGACGCGGGATTGCGCTGCGGAGCTGCCCATCAAGCTCCGGAGGCCAATAGGAAGGCACCTGGGCGGTGCGTCCAGGTTGCTAAGGAAGGCTGAGGCGGAGCGCCGCCGCTCTCCCGCGGCCGAGGCGTCCCAATGGAGTGCGCGAGCGAGGGGCTGGCTGAGGCTGCTCCCGGGGTGGCCCAGCCGCTCTCTCCTCCCCGCCGGGGCTCGGGAAACCACCCTGCTCCTGGGTGCCGGCGCTTACCTGAGCTGCCGCGGTTACCAGCCACACACGCACTCAGATGACTGACTTTTGTTTCCTTCCACTTGCAGTCAGAGCGTGGGGTTTAGTCTTCCGTGTGCCTGTGCCTTTGAGAGTCGTCGTTAGGTCTTCAACAAGTGCTTTGGGTGGAGGACGGATCAGGATGCAGGGATGGCTCGCCGGCGGCATCGGGAGGGTGACAGTGCATTCCGTGAACTGTTGGCTCCTCGATCACAAAATCCTAACAATCTTCTAGTTGCAGAGGACCTCAGAAACCCCTCCTGGAGGCTTTTGAGAAACAGAATACGGTCCATTGGTTGGAAGAAACTTCATTTTGATAGTTTGTGCGTGTGTGTGTGTGTGTGTGCTTCAGTGTGTTTCATTAGGAGAAAAATACCTATCACATCAGACTGTTATTTCACTGATGCTATTTCTCAGATGAAATAGAAAGCTATAAAAAAAAAAAGAATCTATGTAAAGAAAAATATTCAGTAAAAAACGACATCTTATAAGCAGTTCAAGCACGTGCGAATTGATAGTGTTTGAACTAAAAACAGTGGTTACCCAGGCCTAGAAGGATTATTAGCTGAGAAGGAGGAGGGGTGCTGGAAATGTTCCGTATTTTGATCTAGATGGTGGATAACAAAGTTATAAACATGAAAACTCATTAAGCTCTACACTTAAGTGCACTTTGCACTTTACACATGTATTTGTCTGTGTTCACTTTTCAAATATTGGCACAAGATATGGCAGAAAGAAAGAAAGACAGAAAAGAAGTGCATGACTTTCTTTTTTGGAAACCCTAATCCAGGCAAGTTTACCACCAGGGACTGAGAGACGGGTATGGGAGTACTTACTGGGTGTATCTGTCACTCCCATTGTGGGGTGGCTTTAAATCTTAGAAATTAACTACGAGTTAGACTTGAGCTGAAATCTGCTTCCCTGTAAGTGGACCTGGTTCTCACATGTATTTTCCTAGTTCACCCTCACAGAATGGGAAAACCAAGGCCAAACATTCCCAGTGCTTTATGTGAAATTATTTTCCAACCACCTCATCATGCTGCCCACCCTCCTCAACACTCACTGTAATCTGTCCTTGTCAATATTTGAACAGCAGCACAGAACAAGGAGTATCCTAGATCCTGGCCCTGACTACACCATAAAGGATCCCACCCATGAACAGACCACTCCTCAAGAGCCTCAGTCTCCTGTAAACCTAGAAAATCACTTAGACTGTCATAGGTGATAATCTCATAGTTTTCTCCTAGAGCCTAGCTGCTCTGTTACAAAGGCAGCAGCAAATAAATGTTACCATGTCATCTTTCTAGCGACTGCTGACAACATCATTCCCTGCTCCCTGCCTCAGCAGGATTTACACCTTCCCAGCGGGCTGCATGCTGCATCTGGTGGTGGTCTCGAGCCCAGCACTTTTCAAAATTTACTGTGCTACAAATCACCTGGGTGATTTTGTTAAATGCGGATTCTGAGTAGGTCTGGGGTGTGATCTGGGGTTCTGCCTATCTACCAAACTCCCAGGTGATACTGATGCTGCTGGTCCCTATTTGAGAAGCAAGGGTCTTCTCTAAATTTTCCAGACAGCTGAGCTCTGCGTCCTCTTTGGGAGGTCCTAAGCAGTTATCTGCAGGCTGGCACTTGCTCATCATTTAGGAATTAGCTCTAATGTCCCCTCCTTAGAGGAAACATCCTTGGCTGCCCTATCTAAAATAACCCCTTCTCCACTAGTTCATTCGTATGACTCAGATTGTTCCATAACGTTTATCTCAGTCTGAAAATAGCTTATTTGTGTATGTTTATTGTCTCCTCCCCCCACTATCATGTAAGCTCCCTGAAATCTGTTTACCCCCCTCTCTTACATCTATCATATCCCTGTAAGAAGAGGAAGAACTCAAAAGATTTGCATGAGTGAATTCGTACAGAAGGAGCTATCATGAGGGGTCATCAAACTGAGGGTCCCTGGTACTAAACATTCCTCCTTCCAAAGTACACCAAATATCTCCATCCAACGTGCCCCATTTCACCAGAGAGTGATGTGGGTTTAGTGATTTCCTCACTTTCCCTGACAGCCAGGAAAGATGTCAGAGCCTTATGAAGCTCTAATAGGATTATATATCTCCGAACTATCTTTTCGGTTGACTACTATCTCTTGTTAACCTCAAAAATAAAATTACCAGTTATTTTACCAGCAAAAATAAGTTTATTCGGGAACAGCAGAGAATTTCAATTTAGGACACATCAGCTATAGCAGAACCATAGGCAAGTTGCAGAACATAGAAATGGAATATTCTTTTATAGAGGAAAGGAGAGAGGGGGTAAGGCTGTTATAAACAAAAATCCCATGGAGTGAACTAACATTTCAAAGTATAGTGGCTTTTTCATTAGCTGAGTTGTGACAGTCTTTCATTGGCTAGGCTATTGCCAGGGAAGGAGGAAAACCTTCCACCTGCTGGGATAGTAAAGTAGTATCCCTGTGCAAGGTCTGGCTCTTCCTATTGGATCTGCAATTGCCAAGGAGTGATAGGCAAAAGAGCTCCCCCTGCCCACCCACCCCAGACTAGACTCCATTCTAAACGCAGTTTCCTTTTATTAATTTTCATACTATCTGATTGATTTACACAGGCTCTAATATCTAAAAATATAACAAGGATAAACTCCATTTTACAGAGAGTCCCTGCTGATGCCAAAGTAAGGAAAAAAACAAAATCCACACAGTTGTAAGAACATGAATTTCTCTTGAGATCATGGTTTCTAAAATGTCCACTTTTGTTAAGAAAAAAAAAAAGGAAGCATTAGAACAAAGTTGTCTCAGGGCTCTTCTTTCACAGAAGTGGACAGTGCTTTTGCGGTACAAATACCCCAGTGTTGCTTTGAGGTAATGTCCACTTTCAGCCCCTTGCTTGAGGTGAAGCCAACTCCACCCACAATCCCAGTTCCATGACTTCAGCTTATGATCAGACCTGAACCAATTTTAATGCATTATATACATAGGCAATAATTATTAATTTAGAGTTGGGCGCTTGACCCCAAACACGCCAATGAGGAGACAACAGGAGTAAGTTCCACCCTCTCTTTGAACTATCAGGGGAGCTGCTTTTGTTTATCTCAGGTGGTACTTGGAAGGATATGCTTGTCAGCCATCTTGTCACCATGAGTAAAGAATCTCTTCCAATGGAGCCAGCATGATGGAAAGGTAGAGAAATGAAGAAAAATAATATCTAAATGATGTTGATTGAACTGCGGAATCTACCAATACCTGAAAGGGGACATGACTTGGACATTTCAATCATGAAAACCAATAAAGCCAGCCAGAATGGAAGTCTCTGTCACTTGCATCTATAAGAGCTGCAGTTACGACAATACCCATGAGTTAATGATCACTGGTCAATTCCCTGACCAGCTTCTCAATTCAATTAGCAGATAGATTAGCTATTGAGAGTTTACTATGTGCCATGCCTTGGGCTTGGTTCTTGTCTTTAAGGAATTCAAGGTCAAATGAGGGAAATGGACAAGCAAACCAGCAAGGAACCAGAAGTATAAGTGCCTTCATGGAAGCAAATTCAGGCCAAGAAGAGAACATCTGCTTACTGAGTGAACGTTCAAGGGCACCATGGGGAGGATGCAACAGTGAAGCGCAGGTCTTGGAGGACAATCAACTGAGTAAAAAATGTTTGTATAGTGCAGGAGGCTTGAGTATGTGTGCACAGGTAGCAAAGAACTTCCTAGAAAAGGAAGAGCAAATTCAAAGACCTGGAGGTATCAGAAATTCAACACACACAGGAAACCCAAGAGGGAAGAAGTAGGAGGGGAAGCCAAAGGAAGTTCACCGAAGCAGGCTTACTAAAGAGTATGGTCTATATTCTGAAAGGCCAAGAGGGATCTTCAAAAGATCTTAAGTAATGAAACAATGATGAGAACAGATTTTCATCTTAGAAAGATCCATCCTAAGTACCCAGTGCTTAGGCTAACTTTAAGTGTGGGGATGAGGATGAGGGTGGAGGATAGGGAAATCTCTGAGACACCTGGCTCCAAGTAAGAGGTTTTGCAGTCCAGAACTAAATGTTCACTCCTTGAGTGGCAGAGGGAAGCTTCCTCTCTCAAAGTCAAGCCCAATGCTGTCTAATGTATGGTGAGCCACGGATGTGATTTAAAATTTTCTAGGAACCACATTTAAAAAGTAAAAGCAAACAGATGAAATTAATTTTAATGATATTTTTCTAAACCAAGTATTATAATTTTAGCATGTGATCCATAAAAATTATTAATAAGATAGTTTACATTATTTTTATCATACTGTCTTCAAAATAATCCAGTGTATATTTTATACTTACAGCATGTCTCACTTCAGATTTGCCACATTTCAGATGCTCAAAAACCACTTGTGGCTACTGTACCAGAAAGTAGAGGTCAGGTTGATTGATTCACATATAGAGCCTCCATCTGGGAATTTGTTCCAAATCACAACATGTGGCTAGGTCCATAATTCCCCCCACTGTACCTCTTTCACCAATATTACTTCATTTATTTTGTACAACCCTGGGCTGGTGCTATTATCCCCCTTTTAAAAACCATTCAGGCTTAGAGAAACTAAGTAATTTGCTCCAAATCACAAAGCTACTAATTGGCACAGCTTATTTTCCAAGGGTTGAAAACCAAGAAAAAGTTACTAAATCCAATTTAGAATGGCACACTTGGGTTCCCTCACTCTGCCCCCCTCCTCATTTCCATCTAGAATTGTAAGGGCTCAGCCTATCAACAGAGTTGGGTACTTAATAAAGAGCTGTTTAAGCAGCAAATCCCTTGTTCAGAATGTATGCCTAAAAAAGAAAAAGAATGTATGCCTATCACATGTTTCAAAAATTCTGCAGGCATAAACTAAACAATGTTGATAGAAAGGACAGTTACATGTTGAATTACAGAAAAGTGCATAGTAAATGGCATTTATTATTATAATTATTGCCACCTTAGACAGTTTTAACATTTTTAGGGACCTTGATGTACATTCATTGCAAATAGTTTTCTAAAAAGGTTTTGCTGATTTATATCCCTCTTAGGGTGCCAGGGTGCCTCACTTCTTTCTTCTTTTAAGATTTTATTTATTTATTTGTGAGAGGCAGAAAGAGGCAGAGATGTAGGCAGAGGGAGAAGCGGGCTCCTTGGAGAGAGCCCAATGTGGGACTTAATCCCAGCCCCTGGGATCATGCCCTGAGCCGCAGACACTCAACTGCTAAGCCACCCAGGCATCCCCTCACTTCTCTTAATTAAGTTCTCATATTAGAAAGACCAGGGCTTTAGGTGCCTGGCTGGCTCGGTGGATGGAACATGCGACTCTTCATCCTGGGGTTGTAAATTCAAGCCCCATATTAGGTATAGAGATTACTTAAATACATAAACAGGAAAGAAAGAAGAAAAGAAAGAAAGAAGAAAAGAAGAAGAAAGAAAGAAAGAAAGAAAGAAAGAAAGAAAGAAAGAAAGAAAGAAAGAAAGAAAGAAAGGAGGGAGGAAGAAGGAAGGAAGGAAGGAAGGAAGGGATAGAGAGAGAGAGAGAGAGAGAGAGAGAGACAGGCCAGGGCTTTAGAAGAAGCCAGGGCTAGGTTTAAATCCTGGATGCTCAAATTCTTTATAAAGTGATCACTCCTACAAAATAGCTACACAATGGCAAATTCATAAAACAACATGTGCATAACCCTTAGCACTTTGCATGTCACAGAGCTCTCTGCCCACTTTAAATCCACCACTTACCCCTTTACAGACAGTAAGAAAACGACAGTCCAGGAGTAGATCTGATCATGCAAAAAAAAAAAAAAAAAAAAAAGAAGTGCTACTAGAGAAATTCAGGGAAACATGGACCCCAACACAATTACAATAGAAAATTTCCAGCAAAAAGTGTATGTTGTCATACATTGACCTCCCCAATAGATGTAGCAGCCTTCTAGTCTTCTGCCCTGAAGAGTTTCCCAGCTTTTAATAAATACATGCTCTATGCACTGCTTGGTGATAGAACAATTTATTTAATTTCTGAAATCTCGCTTTTCTCTATAATGATCCTTCCAATAACAGATTTGCTTAAATGCTGCTCATGGGATCAAGTAAGCTACTGAAGTCATTACATTTCCAATGGTAGAAGAGTTAGGGGCTGTTGGATTGATGCAAGGGACAGAATCACTAAAGCTACAGGATTAAGGGACCACCCTGACCTTGAAAGAGGTTATGGCCATATTTTTCAGTGTAGACTCCAGGGGATTTAATGTGAGGGATGTAATAAGGTCCAGAGATTCCTTCTCCATAGCTAGAAAGGAAAACCAGAGTCACTTTGAGGGGTAACATTATTTTGATTCAGTTAGGTTTGGTTTGGTGTTTACTTTGAACATGGGTTCCAGTTGGGGGAAGGTGGAGACTGTTATTCTGATTCCAGAGAGATTTATGGGCTGGCTCAGGAACCACACATTTCATCCGATTGCTTTTCTCTTTATGCTCAGCCCTTTCCAGTTTATTCAGCTGCTCTCATAATTATCCCCAATTATTTATAATGGTAGGCTTTTGAAGCTGGCGTTAGGGAAACATCATGTTTTTTGAGCCCTTAAACAGCATTTAATAGAAATGAAGGCCAAGAGCTCATGTGAAGTCCAAACTCAGGTTTGGTTGAGCAGATTTTTTAAAAATTTTGTTTTCATCTTTAATATAATATCTTCCCCCCAATTACATGGAGTTTGCTATATTAAAAGAGAAACTTTTGTTTGCACACAACTCTTACCAGTAACTACAGTTTCAGTGTAGCTTCAACCAGCTTTCCTTTTTTTTTTTTTTTATTGGAGCAAATATACCACTTATACTTTTCACATTATTAGGTCTTACAGTATATAGATTCCAGATACCAAAGTACTTCAGGAAAGAGCTGTACAATTCAAATATGATTGAGTCAGACACTTATTTTCTTCCCTACTTTTTATTATCCAAAGTGTAGTTCATATTCAAACTTCACCTATAAGAAAACAAATTGTCTTTACAGCTCTGCTTATTTCTTTCCTGGAGGATCTGATCAAGGCTCATGCTTTGCATTTATTAATAATGACTCTTCAGAATCTTTTTATTTAGAAAGGTTTTCCATCATTTTTTTTCCTTTTGCTTTTGCTTTTTGATTAGATGACCTTGGACTTATTCGACCTTATTTAGGCCCAGTTGTTTTTTTAAAATTTATTGCACAAACTGAATTTTGTTTTATTGGCCCGTCCTTGGTAGACCTACACACAAAGAAATTTTTTGCGAGAGTTAACACATAAGCAATGCTATATCCTTATTGCATCACATCACAAGGGTTTGTTTGGCTCATGTTAAACTAGTTTCTTTTAAAATGCTACCCTTCTTAAGGTGTGCTTGGCTGGCTCAGTTGGAGGAGCATTTGACTCTTGATCTCAAGGTCATGAGTTTGAGCCCCACATTGACTGTAGAGATTACTTAAATAAATAAAACTTTTTTAAAAAATAAATAAAACTTTAAAAAAATAAATAAAATGCTACCCTTGAAAACATTAGTTTCTGGAACTATTCCTTAGAAAAAGCATTGTCTATTTAAGGGAATATAAAAAATACTTTCTATTCTATATCCCTGTTCTTTTGAGGATTCATTGTGCATACTTCCAGTATATATTAAGACTCTCAGAAGTCCTGCATTAAAAAAAAACTGTTTAGCTTTGTTTAATCCTATATTTATTAAACTTATTTGATCATGAAACCAATTTCTCTTGGAAAATGTACTAGTATCTTATATCATGTTAAGGACTCATTTTGAGAAATAATTCCTGAATCCATTCCATTCATCTTCCAGAAAGAGCAGTATAGGTATAGTTGATAGTTTACTATCTGTGCATTATTATGGACTGAATGTTAATACCCGCTAAAACCCATATGTTGAAGCTCTAAGCTCAGTATGAAGATATGAAGAGGTGGGGCCTCTGGGAGGTAATTAGGTTTAGATGGGGTCATGAGGATAGAACCCCCATGATAGGAGTTGTGCCCCAATAATAACAAGAAGAGACACCAGAGCCTCCTTTTTTTGCTATGTGAGGATACATCTGCTAGCCAGGAAGAGGACCTTCACAAAGAACCAAATCTTCTAGAACCCTGATCTTGGACTTTTAAGCCTCCAGAAGTGCAAGAAAGAACATCTGTTGTTTAAGCTACCCAGTCAGTGTGGTTTTGTGACAGCATCTGAGCTGACTGATACACCCACTATCAACATTTCAGAGTCAAGAAAGGAAAACAGATGCTTCAGGTATCTCATCTCCAGCCTGATGCGATCATTCTTGTGAGATTTCAACCTGCACCCCCACCCACTACAAGCCACTCTTCACCTGGATAGTCTGCTAAACCATGAACTCGATTCCAAAAGGGAGATCTGCTCTCCTGTATTTGCTCCAATTCCTGTTTTCCCACCTGCTCAGTTCCATCCTATAATTTCCAATGATCCATTCTGCCACAATAGCTTTTACAAACTAGGCCAGTCTTTCCTTTTCTTCTTTTTCTCATGTTCATTTAACCAACTTTTGACAGAGTGATTGCGATCTTCCCCCAGCTGGTTTCCTTACCTCTGAAACCTCCCAACCAGCCCATATTTCTCTCTACTACAGAATGATTTTCCTCAAGGACAGCCCTGCCTGTTCCATCTCCTTGCTCAAAAAACTTCAATGGCCCTCATTGCTTACAGAATATTACCAAAACACCGTAGGAGGGAATCCAAAAGTAATTGACTTACAGTGTCCACTTGCACAAAAACTACATTGAACTTCTTGGCTACCTAAACCCAAATCCCTGCTCAAAGCACCTAACTTCCTGCACGTGAACAGGTCTTACACTTTCCCTAGAACATTGGATCCAAATGGCCTACTCTCGACTAGCCACTTTTCCCAGGAAGCCTTTCACTGTCTAACCGTCCTGCTCAATAGCATTTATTTTGGTCCTCTTTGGAATTTTATTTTATAATTCCTGCTTCCTGTTTGACATCTTTAGTTTTTATCCTCTGCCTTCAAGCTTGCCTGAATTTCTCTTATCCTAAAAATAAATAAATAAACCTGCTGACTCAGATACACACGTAGAACGTTGTGCCACTTCTCTCCTTTCCGTCACTATCATGTTTTTTAGCCTTATAGCCACTGATTCCACCTCCCTGACATCTGTCCTCAGCTTTATTTAGGTAAAATATGTGTTCAGTAAATACATCCATTTTTAAGTGGACAATTCAATGAATGTGATACACGTGTCACCACCTCCACGACCAAGAAATAAGACGTTTCGATGATCCTCCAGGAGCTCTCATGTGTGCCTGGTCAGTCAATCCCCACCCCCACCCATGATCCCAGACAGCTTATGTAAGATTTGTCTTCCCTAGAGTTCATTTAAAAGGAACCATAGAGTGTGTATGTATGTATCTAAAATACAAAAAAAATAGTATTTAACTCCTATAGTTGCTATGAGGTGAAATGAGAGAATATAGATGATGCCCTTGAGAACATTACCTGGCACCTAGCAAGAATGTGACAAATGTGGGGTTTCATTACTTTAACCATGTGAATGACCGCAGATCTTTACCAAGAGCTCTAGGCACCTTATCTAGCACTTAAAGCACTAATTCACCTTTATTGACTGCCTGGGTGACTCCCAGTACCTTAAACATATATGCCCTTTGTATTCACTAAGACTTTTTTGGGTCACTGGCTTAAAAGAAAAAGAAAGAAAAAAGGAAAATTTAAGTTTAGAGATAGATTTCCAGCAAATGATCCAATGGTACCATTAGGAATCTGTCTCTCCACCACCTTCTTTTTCTCTCCTCATCTCCCTCTCTTGACTCTGCTAACCTCTGTCTTGGTTTCTTTCTCTAAAATCTCTTCTGTCATAATGACAATATAACCACGAGAAGCTCCAGTCCCCTATTCTATCAGCTTTGCAACCCCAATGAAATGAGAGTTTTTATACCCCAAACCTTTCATCAAAAGTCTCAGTGCTGTCTTTCATTGGCCAGACTTTGATCACATATCCATCTCTGAATCAATGGTGGTGGCACCATGGCACTCCAGGGAGGTCACTGAAGAAGACTTAGCTCCTCATAATCTTTATCATTTTCCCATTTTTTGACGATCTCTTAATCTGACAAATTGCTGTGCAAACACAGCTTAAAATTCCACAATCCCTCCCCTGCCATTGTATTAGCATTCACAAGCAATACTATAGGAAATTTTTGGAGTCAACCCTCATTGCCTGGGAGATGAAATGTTCTGATTAGTCAGACCTGGGTCATGTGTCCTTCCATTGAGCAAAAGATGGTGTCAGCTACCCCTGAGCCACATGAATTGAAAATGTGGGATGAAGTGTGTATTTAGAGGAAAACTGAAGCACAGTGGCCACAAGCTGGTGGAACAGACGCTGGAAAGGTGAGGTCAACAGACATCTATCTTAATCACCTTCCTTCCCAAATTCATTCTTTTTCCCATGCTCCATCCATCACTAAAGCTCATCATTTGGGCTGAAACCTGCAAGTCACCTCTGGCACCTCCCTCTGCCCTGCCCCAAACATCCAGACTGATGCCAAGTCCTTCTGACTCTCTAGATTCACACGCCCAGAGCGTGTCCTCTGGTTTCTTCTTTCTTGTCCCTGTTGATGTGGTTGCCTTTACACATAATCCTCTCCCACTGCATCTCTGCCTGGCTAATTCCACAAAGCTGAAAAGCCAGCTCAAGCACAGCACCTCCATGAAGCTCCCAGTCTGGGAAGAGTCAGATTAGTCACTGCTTCACAGAAAGGTAGTTCTGGGTCTCACTTCTTTTTGGGAGCTTCTTTCACAAATATATCAAGGTATCCCTGAATCGAGAACTTTGGAGCTTAGGAAGCCTTGGAAACAGATGTGGGCTGAGCACTGGCCCTCATCCCTCTCCCTTCCTTGCCCTCTACCCGTGCATCCACTTTCCTTCCCACAAAACAAGCAACTGGCAAATGCCAAAACTGCCTAAGTGTGGAAATCTGTTCATTCAGAACTAGGTCATTAGAGAATGTTTTTTTAAAATTTCCCATCTCTACCTCAGTTCATTGAAGTTTATGAAAGAACAATTTGATTTTGTTTTCTTTCCCCTTTCTGGCCTTAATCTGGATTTGATGGGTCTCCATCAAGTTAGCTTGAGGAGGCCCTCTGTTAAGGCACTTAAATGTTGACCCACAGACCCCCAGGGGATGTATAATTCCCAGCTGAATGGTGACTGGAGGTTTGGCTTCTGCATACATCAGGGACAAAGCATGTGACACAGGACACTGTTTAGCTGGGGTAATTTTAGCTAGTCTCTTGAAATAGGTATCAAGTCTATTTGGAAATCTGGTTTATTCTCTTTGTTTTTCTCTTGAAGATCCTTGTCTCTCTCTTTTCATTTTTAGTACAACACTGCTTCCTGATTTTCTATGTTAAGTATTCAGTGATGGAAAGACAGCAGCTGTATAAAACACGCGCGCACACACACTCACACATGGAGATAAATTTTAAAAGTCAGCCCAAACCAGTCTAACTTCGGCAGGGTTGCCAAGTCAGAGTGGAGTCTTCAAAATAACTTTTGTGTTGGGACTCTGGCCTGTGTGTGCTGACAGTTACACATTCCAGCTTGTCATTTGTCTCTGACTTGCTTTCCCAAATGCTTCTATTGAGTTATGCCACTTATCACCTGCTTAGTATGTGACACTTCATCTGCCAAGACAAATGTCATATTAGAAAAGCTTTCCAATGAGTGAGGGCAGTACAGGATCACAACGCATAAAGTTTGGGCTTTTTTCTCCTAATCCACTTTCCAAGTGTGCTTTCCAGATCTTGCTAGTTGCCGGCATTGGTGGGATTTTTATTATACGTGGGCGTGTTGTACTTAGGTTACAGACAAAGCCTCAGATAAATGGGTCCTGATTGGTAGGACAAACTGCCCTTGAAACTCCAAAACCCTGACAGTAAATTTGATCAGAAGAAGTGACAGTGATTAAAAACAAATGTTCGCAAATGTTATGGAGCTACCAAGTATGAGGTCATCAGATTTTCAGGCACTTCTATAGATTTCTCACAATCATAATATTTTTTTAATTACATGAACTTAATGTGTTTGAAAGTGAGATGCTGACAGCTTTGGTTAGGGCCAGAAATAGAAGACAGGCACTGGGATGCCTTAACGCCAGACTCTATAGTTATAAACTGCTTCTGCTAGTAAATTTCTCATCTCATGCCTGACAGACCTCTGAAAACCCATTTTTCAGAGGGAAGATTTGGTAAAAATTTCCATTTCCATTATAAGAACCATGGCTTTGGTCCTGCAGGTAAAAAGAGAGCCTATTGATCAGGTCATAGAGTGAATATTCCCATTTGAGTCCAATGCTACCACCACCACAACCAAATGAACCCCAAATTCCATTTAGCATGACAGTTTTAATTTCTGAAGATGTAACTTTCTCTTTTCTGTTGGGGGAAGGTGTGAACATTGGCTGGTGTCATGAATTTGTGAAAACGAATCGAATCTGTGGACAGAAATTGTGTCATGGCAATTTTAGAAGCAACTCCAAACATGTTACCCTCCTGCTTGGAATGCTTCAAAGACTCTCCATACATTTCACTTTAAAGTCCAAATTTCGAGGTGCCTGGGTCTGTGTCTCTCATGAATAAAGAAATAGAATCTAAAAAAAAAAAAGTCACAAAGGGTGGTGTGCAGTGTGGGGCCAGGCAGACAAAGTTCGCATTTAGGGATAAGGAAGCTCAGTCAGTTAAGTGTCAACTCTTGATTTCCACTTAGGTCACGATCTCAGTCCTTGTTCTGAGATGGAGCCCTATGTCGCACTCAGCAGGGATTCTGCTCTTCTCCCTCCCTTTGCTCCTCCCTCCACTCATTCTTTCTCTCTTTCTCAAATAAATAGGTAAAATCTTTTTTAAAAATAAAGTCCAAATTTCATAGCTTAGCTATGAAAATCCAGGCCCTTTGCAATCTGACCTCTACCCACCTCACCAGCCTCAGCCTGTCCCCCACCCCCATCCCTCTGGTCCTAAGGGTCAGAACTCATGGTGATTGCAGTCTCTGTGCCCAGGTACCTGTTGTTCCCTCTGCAGGCAGAGCTGATCCTTACCTTCTCCACCACCTGGTCTACTACTGCTTGTCCCTTCAGGCTCTTACCTGCCCCCATTTCCCACCATACCTTACTCCACGCCAACTCATTCTGCACACTTCGAACAGATCCGGAGAATCCCATTCAGGTGCTCTTCCCAGGACATACTAGGCACTGTTTTTGCCCTTAAAGATCTCACAATAATAGTCTTATTTGTCTGCTTCTCCCTCTAAACAGAGACTCATCACTCATTAATATATCCCCAGCTCCTTCCTGGTCTGTCCCTAACACTGAAAATGTGCCTAATAATTTTTATTAAATAAAAAAATAACTGAATTGCCCATTCTGTTTCCGGAACACAGGGTATCTGGAACGCCTAGTACCTTTCTGATCAATAAGCACTATGTTAGAAAAAACAGATGACACAAGGGCTCTCAAAAGGACTTGGTAATACAGAAAGAAGAGCAGGTCAGCCTAGGAGATTGGGCAACCAAGATATGATGCAGACACTCTCCTGGGCATGTTCACTTACTTTCTTCTCTCATGTACTCTTCCCAACAACTTTCCAGGGTAAGTCTTATATTTCTTCACTGCTACAGATGAATAAGCTTCTCAAAGCCCATGTACCCAGGAAGTAGCAAGGCTGGGATTCCTTTACAGATCTTTATGAGGCTGAAATCCTCTTTTTCCATACAGTATCTCTGGGAGAATCTGGGTGAGGAGAACATTTCCTGGCTTCTGCCTTTTGAAAGAAAGAAATGCAGATTATTGAGACCCACAGGAGCCTAGGTCTGTCTGGGGTTAGAGCACAAGATTGGACAGCCTCTGACCGCTGAGTTTACTCGCAAAGTTCAGATTCAGAGAAAGTAGACCTGGAGGTATAGGGATGAAAGGCACAGCACAGGGAATACAGTCGATGGTGTTGTAATCACCATGTAGGTGACAGATGGTAGCTATACCTGTAGTGAGCACAGCATAATATGTAGACTTGTCCAATCACTGTGTTGTACACCTGAAATGAATGTAACATTGTATGTCCACTATACATCAATTAAAAATATGTAGAACTGGACATGATGGGGGGAAGGATCAAGGACAAACTGAGGCAGGGCACCTGGGTGGCTAGTGGTTGAGTATCGGCCCTTGGCTCAATCTATCTGGGGTCTTGGAATCGAGTCCCATATTGGGCTCCCTGAGGGAGCCTGCTTCTCCCTCTGCCTATGTCTCTGCCTCTCTCTCTGTGTATTAAATAAATAAATAAATAAATAAATAAATAAATAAATAAATTTTTAAAAAGGACAAACTGGCGCAAGTCTTTTTCATTCTGTTTACGTCTCTACAAACTCATGTCATTGTTTTTAGAAGAACATGCGGTCATGGGATTGACATTTTATTTTTGGCTAGTTCACATCATAGATATTATATAATGCTACAAACACATCTGTGCCTCCATTTTGGAGGCGTTATATGCACTTTTACTGAGTCCCAGGCACAGAGAAGAGCAGATTCCCCTGATGGACTGTAGGAGTGTCTCTGAGGTTTTACTCACCGACTGGCCCAGTTTGTCTCTCAGGCCCAGCTAGTACTGCCCCTTCTCCCCAGGGCAGTCCACTCCAGGCCTCTGGAGTTCATGAAACCAGCTGTACCTTGGCAAGCCCTGGCCTGGGATTAAGTTGGCAGGAGATTATTCTGAGGCTTCTCTGACTCATAACTTTGGGTCTAATGTTGAGCACCAAGCCCCAGCCCTGCCCTCTTTTGCTTTTTCTCTGTGCTGATTCACACTGGGTTGGGATTTTATTGTCAGCAGTCATAATTGTGCATGGGTGGGTTTTAAAGACCACAGGAGGCCAAGTCTAGGGCTTTCTGCTAGCTTTGTACTCCGCTGTTTCATTTTTCTTAATTAAAAAAGAGGAAGGAAGGAAAGAAAGGGGATAGGAGGTGGGGAGGAAGAAAGAAAAAAGAAAAGAAAGAAATGTCCCCCTAACCCAAGCTGGAACCTATTCTCTTCCACCCTGTATATTTCTTCCCAGCCCTTGGAAAGGTTTGTCCTGAATCTAGTTCAAAAGAGAGGAAACCAAGCACAGTTTAAAAAAAAAGTTCTGTTGGCACATCTGAATAATTGTGTGATGGTGAGCAAGTTGATTAACCTCTTTGAACCTTTCCTCATCTGTGGAAGAACCATAGCAATATTTACCTTGTAGTGTTGTCACAATGGTTAGGAATATTATCAATAGTGTGCCCAGCACATTCAAAAGCATTTCATAAATGGCAAATATAATTGTTGTAGCTAGTTTTATTAAGAGGCCCTTTAAAGCAGTGAGAAGGTGGCTTCTCACAGAGCTGACTGCAAGGTTAAACTTCAGCCCTCTGAGAGTGTAACAGGTTGTATGTTCTCCTTGAATGCCCTGGGGTGTGTCTAGTTTCATGATGGTTGGGTCCCAGGGACTGACTCAAGCTGAGAATACTCAAAGCAGCCAGTACAGGAGTGAATTAGATAATCCATGGAAGTCAGGTCCTGGAGGAAAACAGTAGAAATTGGGGATAAAGAACTCTGTTGGGCTCAGTGCCCAGCAGCTCTTCCATTTACTACTGGAATCATCTTGTCTAAGGTGGCTAAACCACCATGATTTGGTTTTCTTATCTGTATGTATCTCTCAGGATTAGAGTAGATCACACATGCCAAGCCCCTAGTACAAAAAAAGGACTTAGAAAACACTACCTCCAGTGTTAAGGAGAGAAATATTGAAATTTAAAAAAAAGATTTTATTTATTTATTCATGAGAGACACACAGAGAGAGAGAGAGAGAAGCAGAGACACAGGCAGAGGGAGAAGCAGGCTCCACACAGGGAGTCTGATGCGGGACTCGATCCCGGGACTCCAGGATTGTGCCCTGGGCCAAAGGCAGGCGCTAAACCGCTGAGCCACCCAGGGATCCCAACAAATTGAAATTTATTCGGATCAGATGAAGTATGGCTTGGAGTTTGAAGCAACACTGCCTGGTTCAAATCTGAGTTCCACTACTGTCTGCCTCATTTTCTCATCTGTAAAATGGGTATAACAATAGCTTCCTTGTCTGCACTTATCCCATACTTTTGGTATGAGGAATAAATGAATTCATAAATATAAGGCATTTAGAATCTCACTTCGTATATGGCCAAATACTACATCAATATTTGTTAAATACATAAGTAGAGGGGCCAGTGCTAGGATAAGAACAGAAGACTAAACAGCTCAGTAGAAAACAAAATTAGGTGACCCTGGACCTGAACAGGGCATGAAGAACAAAAGCAGTAATGAAGCAAGAGCTTTCAAGATAATTGCCCTAAGCGAAGCTGAAATATTTAAGTTCAAGGAGCTTTTTCTTTTTTTAATTGGCCCCGGCAGTGAAGTGTGAGGGTGTGGCCACCGGAGTTAAAGTCCAGGATCTGGGTGGACACAGTTCTTCTCAGCCACAGACTCCAGGGGAATGCCGCAGTGTCACTGCAACAGCAGGTCCTGCTCCTTAGCTTCCCACACCCGGTGCCGGAGAAGAGTGGCTCCAGATCTTTTCTGGGAGGATGGGCTTGCTCGAGGAAAACCCATTCCTCAAGGAAGGGTGGTGACTACAAAAGGCAAAGGGCTATTTCCCAGGTCAACTTACTGAGCCGATGGGAAACCATGGCCACTTCTGCTTCTTCTGCTGTCTGCCTTTGGTGCACAAACAGCACGTAAAATACTCAAATTCCAGTGATAGAGCCAACTGTGCAAATTCCTGACAGGCAAAATGAAGCCCATTATCTGTAATTACTGTCGCCCAAATTCCATGCCAGAGAGCCCCTGCTTTCCAGCAGTCAGTAAGGGCAGCTGCTGCTCTGGTACCAGATGCATCCAGGGAAAGTTGTAGGAATGGGGTATTCCTGGCAGCCACGGTCGAGAAACCTGTCTCCTCTGCTTTCTATCTCTGAATGGCTCCAATTGCTCTCAGGACAAACTCCTCTGTTGGGCTTATCTGATCCATCTCCCCTTCAACTTCCTCTCCCCTTCTTCACTGAAGCCATGCTGAATTACTATTTACCACAAACCCTCCAATCCCTGATTCCATTATCGTGCCTTCAGTAGGGTGCTTTCCCACGTGGGATTTAGTCCTTCTTCCTGAAATCACCTCCATCGCTAACTCCCTAACTCCGTGGCATCCTTAAGCACTTAGCTCTGCCCCCTCCTCTTCTCTGAGAAGCCTTCTTTGGCTTCCTCAGGCTGGATTTTATTCCTTTTCTCTGGGTTTACAGAACACAGCACATTATCTTATGTTTGATTTGTTTGTTTTCCCCACTAGATTAGAGCTCCCTGAGGGCAGGGACCACATCTTATTAGATCACCTTGGAACCCCACACGATAAGCAGCATTACAAGGCATCTTTCCATTGAATGTTGGCTGCATGAACTAATGATGTCTCCCTTGCTTTGGCACTAATGAGATTGTTCTCCCATTTGGTAGATCAAAAGATTCCTCTCTTGTGATTACCATTCAAGCCTACTTTAAAATCAACCAGTGGAAAACCCAAGAAGATCATTTCATTGGTATTCTGCAGATAAATTTAACTCACGATATGCCCTTCTATCTTTAATGTTGTTTAAGAGGGTGGGGTTCCTTGGATATATAATAGGATGTAAAGACTTAATTAACCTCATTGCTTCTGTTTCATCATGGGGCACTATTGAGGCCTTATTTAAATATGATTTAGCGTTAGTCTGTTTGTAGTTATTTAACAAGTCCAAAAATTTTTATTTGATTTATATTCATGGCATTATTTGAGATCTAACTTCCAAATAATATCTATTTTAGTAGAAATACAAACATGTTATTTTTTATGCAATACAAATGACTAGATTCACCCTCACTACAGACCCTTTGTTAGTCTAGCCACCTCTTCTGTGATAACATTGTGTCTACTCAGAATATTTTTGGGTCTCTATTTTCTCTTTTTTCTTTCTTTTTTTTCTTTTATTTTTGTCTTCAGAGACACTTGATGATGCTTGCTTGAAAAGTGGTCTTATTACCTTAGAATCCAAAATGACAACAACAACAGGGGCACCTGGGTGGCTCAGTGGTTGAGCCTCCTGCCTTTGGCTCAGGTCATGATCCTGGGGTCCTGGGATTGAGTCCTGCATTGGGATCCCTGCAAGGAGCCTGCTTCTTCCTCTGCCTATGTCTCTGCCTCTCTCTCCCTCTGTGTCTATCATGAATAAATAAATAATATATTTAAAAAATGGCAACAACAAACAGTATTGTCTGTGAAATGTCCACTTTATTTATTTATTTATTTTAAGATTTATTTGTTTGTTTATGATAGACAGAGAGAGAGAGAGAGAGAGAGGCAGAGACACAGGAGGAGGGAGAAGCAGGCTCCATGCCGGGAGCCTGACGTGGGACTCGATCCCGGGACTCCAGGATCAAGCCCTGGGCCAAAAGCAGGCCCTAAACCACTGAGCCACCCAGGGATCCCCTGTCCACTTTATTTAACTTCTGAAAACTGTGTAGGGTTTTCCAAAGTTTGGTTTTGCAAACCATTAGTAGGAAGTCGGATATGTTAGGTAGTATTCACACATTTTTAAAATAAAAAATTAATAGTTATCTAATTATTTTAACATGCATAACTATATATTTAGGTGTATATATAATATATGTATATATTATACACATAAAAACCACATCAAACCCATAATTTCATGAATATTGCTTACCGAAAAGTTAAACTTAGAATAAGGTGAGTTCATTTGCTAGAAAATGTTCAGCAGTAGTCCATGTTATGAGGGTAAGACATAAATTGTGAAGGGAGGACGTAAATGAGTAAAATGTGAGAAACATTCACAGAATGAAAGGAGCAAAGCCTGTTGAGTCCAGATTGTTTTACTGATTAGCTGGGAGCCATTGGGCAAGGCACTTAACTTCTATGAGTCAGGGTTGCTCCTTCCTACAATGAAGAGAGTGAGTTGTAGCTGTGGGTAGAGATAGGTCTATGTGCTATGAGATATCTAGCACAGGACCTAAAAGGCTCTAGAGTTAGAACTGTTTTTTTTTTTAATAGATTTTTAGTTATTCATGAGAGACACAGAGAGAGAGACAGAGACATAGGCAGAGGGAAAAGCAGGCTCCCTGCAGGGAGCCCGATAAGGGACTCCATCCAGGGTGCTGGGATCACGACCTGAGCCAAAGGCAGATGCTCAACCACTGAGCAGGTGGGCAGCAACCCAGGTGCCCCTTGGTTTTTTGTTTTTGTTTTTGTTTTTTAAATTACATCCACTCTCAGGATGCCTGGCTGGCTCCGTCAGTGGAACATGGGACTCTTGATCTGAGGGTTGTGAGTAGGGAGCCCCACTTTGGATTTAGAGATAGCTTAAAAATAAAATCTTTTTTTTTTTTTAAATCACATTCACTCTCATAGGACAGAGATATGAATCTATTTTAGAGAAGTTGCCACCAGCTCAAAAGGAAAGATCAAAAGAGACATTTCACTAAATGTGATGAGCAGAGCAGCCCAATGGATAGCTTTCTCAGTGACTGCTTTGAAGTCTCAAGAATTCATTTGAACCTATTCACTTGCACAGGTTTGGTAAGACCCCCAATCACATAACAGAAAAGATAAGCAGTTGCACCTTATGTAATGCTAAATAATTGATGCTGTCCTTGGACTCTAGGATTTTCTAAACCCTTAGACCCTTAGCCAGTGAAAGTTTGTCCTTTGCTGACCCTTGCAGTGCTCTCCACCCACTCTTTTTCTTTGGCCGGCTGGAAGCTCATAGCCAAATGCACAGCTCAATCCTAGAACTCTGTATTACCTTGTGAAATACTTGCTCTTCCCCTTGATTTAAACCTTCTATGCTAATGTACACTCTCCCTGATCCTCAGATTGTTTGCCCTCACTTTACTATTTTATTATACAGATTCTCTCTTTTGTGTGTGTTTGTGCAATGAGAAAGGAAGAATACCTAAGTGCTTTAGTTGGCTTGTATTACCGTAACAAAATATCATTAACTAGGTGACTCAAACAACAGTTGTTTATTTTCTCACAGTTTTGAAGGCTGAAAGTCTGAAAGAAAGGTGACAGCATGGTCAGGTTCTGTTGAGATCTCTTTTCCTGACTTGGCAGCGGCTGCCATCTCCTTATGGCCCTCACACAGCAGGGGAGGGAAAGAGCATCTGAGCTCTCTGCTGTCTCTTCCTATAAGGCACTTATCCCATGATGAGGGCTCCATCCTCATGGCCCCATCTAACCCTAAATACTTAGGGCTTCAACATATAAATTTGGTTGTGGGTCTTAAACATTCAGTCCTTAACACTAAGTAAATAAGCAGATAATGAAAGCCATGTCATCCTTTGCCAGGAACCAGCAATCTATCATCTGTGCCACACCAGAATTCCCACATCATCCAAAAGTTCTTTAACCAGGTAGTCATGATAGAAATGGGCCAAAAATACTTGTTCTCATACTGAGTCAAGTATCTATCCTTGGTTTTTCTTCAGCCATCATAGATTCATAAAAGATGAGCAAGATCTCCTAATGTATGAGTTTAGTGAGTTCTCTTTCTCATTCTAGCTGGTTACCCTATCTGTAAATAACCTATAATGTAGACCTACAATGTGGCAGGCAAGTGCAGGATATTGTAATCTCATCTAATCTCATAATAATCCTTATTATTATACTCTGCTTTTAGGTGAGAACCTGAATCTCAGTAAGACTAAGTAATTTTGTAGCATCATCGTAATTAGAGGAGTTTAGATTTGAATACAAGTCTGCCTGAATTCAAAGGCTCTGGGAGAATTTTGATGTATCTGGAACTCTTTCTTGTATTGCTTGTCCAAATATTCATTCACTTACTGAACAAATATTCACTGAATTCTTTCTGTGTACCAGGCTCTGTGTGGGCAGTGGAGATATAGTAATGAATAAAACAGACCAAAAACAAAAACAAAAAAATCCCTGTCCTCTGGCTTGCTCTCCAGTCTATAGGAGACAGAAAATGAACAAAATAAATATGTAAAATAAGTAGCATATCATAAAGTGATAAGTGAAAAACAGAGCAGGGGAGAGGGACAAAGACTACCGGGTTGGAGAAAGTCACAACTGAAAATACATTGGTCAGATCCTCAGCAAAATATTAGCAAATGGAATTCAATAACACATTAAAAGGATCATACACCATGATCAAGTGGATTTATTGCATAGATGCAATAATGGTTCAAAACCACAAATCAATCATTGTGATATGTCACATCAACATCATGAAGAATAAAAATCATATGGTCATCTTAATAGATGCAGAAAAAGCATTTGACAAAATTTAATATCTATTCATGATGAATACTGTCAACAAAGAGGGTATGGAGGGAACAGGCATCGAAGTAATAAATGCCACGTATTACAAGCCCACAGCTAACATCATACTCAGCAATGAAAAATTGTAAGCTCTTCTTCTAAGATCAGGATCAAGAAAGGATGCCCACTCTCAACACCTTTATTCAATATAGTATTGGAAATCTCAGCTAAATCAATTAGGCAAGAGAAAGAAGTAAAATCATCTGAATTGAAAAAGAAGAAGTAAAATTGTCACTATTTACAGATGACATAATATTATCTTTAGAAAACCTTAAAGATTAGACCAAACTTGTTAGAACTAATAAGTGAATTCAGTAAAGTTGTAGGATATACAATCAATACACAGAAATTTGTTGTGTGTCTCTACGCTAATAATGAACTATCAGAAAGGGAAAAATTTTAAAATCTCATTTATAATTGCAACACAAAGAGTAAAATAGTAATAAATTTAACTAAGGAGGCAAAAGACCTGCACACTGAAAACTACAAGACATTGATGAAATAAATTGAAGACACAAATAAATTGAAAGATATTCTGTGCTCATAGACTGGAAGAATCGGTATTGTCAAAATGCCCATACTACCCAGAGCAATATACAGATTCAACACAATCTTTATCAAAATTCCAATGGCATTTTTCACAGAAATAGAACAAATAATCCTAAGTTTTGTATGGCACCACAAAGACCCCAAATAGCCAAAGCAATCTTGAGAAAGAAGAACAAAGCTGGAGGCATCATGCTCCCTTATTTCAAACTCTATTACAAAGCTATAATAATCAATAGCATTGCATTGGCATAAAAACATGAACCTAGATCAATGAAACAGATTACAGAGCCCAGAAATACACCTATATATATATGTATATATATATATATATATATACATATATATATAGTCAGTTGATTTATGACAAAGGAGCCAAGAATATACAATGGGAGAAAAAACATTATTTCTTTTCAATAAATGGTATTGGGAAAACTGGACAGCCACATGCAAAGGAATAAAAGTGGCCCACTATGTGCCATCATATGCCAAAGTTAACTCAAAATGGATTAAAGACCTAAATGTGAGACATGAAACCATAAAACTCCTAGAAGAAAACATAGGCCATAAGCTCTTTGACATTGGTCTTGGTAATGATTTTTTGGATTTGACAACAAAAACAAAGGGAAGAAAACCAAAAATAAACAAGGTGGGTTACAATCAAACTAAAAAATCTGCTCAGCAACAGAAACCATTAACAAAATGAAAAGGCAACACAACCTACTGAATGGAAGGAAATATTTGCCACTCATGTATCTAATAAGGGGTTAATATCCATGATATATAAAGAACTCATAAACTCCATAGCAAAATACCCCCAAACAATCCAATTAAAAATTGGGCAGAGAATTTGAATATACATTACTCCAAAGGAGACATATAGATGGCCAGCAGGTAAATGAAAAGATGTCCAGCATCACTACTTATCAAGGAAATCAAACCAAAACCACAATGAGATATCACCTCACATTTGTGAGAATGGCTATTATCAAAAGACAAGAAAAAATAAGTGTTGATAAGGATAAAGAAAAATAGGAATTCTTGTGCATTGTTGGTGGGAATATAAATTGGTGCTACCATTATGGAAAACAGTTTGAACTTTCCTCAAAAAAAAAAAATAAATAAAAATAGAACTACCTTATGATTCAGCAGTTCACTACATTATGCAAAGAAAGTGCATATACACTAACACAGATATGTGCAATCCCATCTCCACTGGAATATTGTGTACAATAGCCAAGATATGAAAATAACCTAAATGTTCATCAATGAATAAATGGATAAAGACATGATATATGTACAATGGAACATTATTCAATCATAAAGTAGAATGAAATCTTGCCACTTGCAACAACATGGATGGACCTTAAGGGCATTTTGCTTGGTGAAATAGGTCAGAGAGAGAAAGACAAACACCATATAATCTCACTTATATGTGGGATCTATACAAAAAAAGAGAGAAAGAGAGAGAGAGAGAGAGAGAGAGAGAGAAACAAAACAAAAAATCAAACTAAACCAAGCTCATAAACATAGAGAACAAATTGGTGGTTTCCAGAGGTGGGGGATGGGGTGAACAAAATGGGTGAAGGAAGTCAAAAGGTACAAACCTCCAGTTATAAAATAAGTCACAGAGATGTAATGTACAACATGGCAGCCATTCTTTTTTTTCTTTTAATATTTTACTTACTATTTATTTATTTGAGAGAGAGAGAGTGTGCAGGGAGGAGCAGAGGGAGAGGGATAAGCAGTCTCCACTCTAAGCACAGAGCCTGACATGGGGCTCAATCCCACAACCCGCAGATCAGGACCTAAGCCAAAAGCAAGAATCAGATGCTTTAACTTACTGAGCGACCCAAGCACACACCTCTTGCAGCCATTTTTTTTTTAAGTTTTAATAGAAAAATGTTATTTTTCTTTTTTTAAAATTTATTTAAATTCAGCAACCCTCAGTTTGCTTCCTATGATTAAGAGTCCCTGTTGGGATGCCTGGGTGGCTTAGCCGTTGAGTGTTAGCCCTTGGCTTAGGGTGTGATTCTGGAGTCCTGGGATCGAGTCCCATATTGAGCCCCCCTTGAGGGAGCCTGATACTCCCTCTGCCTAGGTCTCTGCTTCTCTCTGTGTGTCTCTCATGAATAAATAAATAAAATCTTAAAAAAAAAAAGAAAGAGTCTCTTATGGTTTGTCTCCCTCTCTGATTTCATCTTGTTTTATTTTTCCCCTCCCTTCCCTTTTGTTCCTGTTTTGTTTTTTAAATTTCACATATGAGTTAAATCATATGATAATTGGCTTTCTTTAATTGGCTTATTTTGCTTAACATAATACCCTCTAGTTCCATCCATGTAGTTGCAAATGGCAAGATTTCATTCTTTTTTTTTTTTTTTTTTTATGATAGCCACACACAGAGAGGCAGAGACATAGGCAGAGGGAGAAGCAGGCTCCATGCACCGGGAGCCCGACGTGGGATTCAATCCTGGGTCTCCAGGATCGCGCCCTGGGCCAAAGGCAGGAGCTAAACCGCTGCGCCACCCAGAGATCCCGATTTCATTCTTTTTGATGGCAGAGTAATATTCCATTGCATATATATACATATATATCACATCTTCTTTATCCATTCATCTGTCAATGGACATCTGGGCTCTTTCTATATTTTGGCTACATTGCTACTCTAAATTGCTACGTTTCTATATTTTGGCTACATTGCTACTCTAAACATTGGGGTGCAGGTGTCCCTTTGGATCACTACATTTGTATTTTTTGGGTAAATACCTAGTAGTGCAATTGCTGGGTCATAGGGTAGCTATTTTTAAGTTTTTGAGGAATCTCCCTATGGTTTTCCAGAGTGGCTGTATCAGCTTGCATTCCCACCAGCAGTGTAATAGGGTTCCCCATTTTACAAATCCTCACCAATATCTGTCAGTTCCTGACTTGTTAATTTTAGTCATTCTGACCAGTGTGAGGTGGTATCTCACTGTGGTTTTGATTTGTATTTCCCTGATGCTGATCGATGTTGAGCATTTTTTCCTTTGTCTGTTGGCCATCTGTATGTCTTCTTTGGAGAAATGTTGTTCATGTCTTCTGCCCATTTCTTGATTGGATTATTTGTTCTTTGGGTGTTGAATTTGAGAAGTTCTTTATAGATTTCAGGATGCCTGGGTGGCTTAGTGGTTGAGTGTTTTGCCTTTGGCTCAGGACCTGATTCCAGGATTTGGGATCGAGTCCCACATCGGGCTCCCTGTGAGGAGCCTGCTTCTCCTGCTGCCTATGTCTCTGCCTCTGTGTGTGTGTGTCTTTCATGAAAAATAAATAAATCTTAAAAAAAAAAGTTCTTTATAGATTTTGGATACTAGCCCTTTATCTGTTAAGATATTTGCAAATATCTTCTTCCACTCTGTAGATTGTTTTGATTTTGTCTACTGTTTCCTTTGCTGTGCAAAAGCTTTTTATCTTGTTGGAGTCCCAATAGTTCATTTTTGCTTTTGTTTCCCTTGCCTTTGGAGATGTGTCTAGTAAGAAGTTGCTGCAGCCAAGGTCAAAGAGGTTGCCGCAGGACAGCCATTCTTAACAATACTCTATTGCATGTTTGAAAGTTGCTGAGAGGGGATCCCTGGGTGGCGCAGCGGTCTAGTGCCTGCCTTCAGCCCAGGGCCTGATCCTGGAGACCCGGGACCGATTCCCACGTCGGGCTCCCGGTGCATGGAGCCTGCTTCTCCCTCTGCCTATGTCTCTGCCTCTTTCTCTCACTGTGTGCCTATCATAAATAAATAAAAAAAAATAAAGTTGTTAAAAAAAAAAGTTGCTGAGAGAGTAAATCTTAGAAGTTCTCATCACAAGAAGAAAATATTCTGTAATTATATAGAGTTACGAATGATAACTAGACTTATTGTGGTGATCATTTCACAGTATATATGAACATTGAATCATTATGTTATACACCCAAAACTAATACCATGTATGTCAATTACATTTCAATAAATAAAAAAAAAGAAAATACATCAGTCAGGTAAGTCCTTACTAAGGAAACAGTTAAACAAACACATAAAAACAGTTAAATTCTATCAGATTGCCATTAACTCTGAGGCCCCAAACACTCAAGGGAGAGGGATTTTCTTTCAAAACTCATTGTGGACTTTTTCCTCTTGCAAGTGATAGGAAAACACACTCAAATTGACTTAAGCAAAAAGTGGGAACTTACCAGCTTAGGGAATTGAAAAGTCCAGGGCAGGATGGATTAAGGCATCAAACAATGTCAATGTCATTAGGACAATCCTCTTTATTTCCTATTTATTTTACTCCATTTGGGCTGCAATAGCAAGAAATACAGAGCACATAGCTTAAACAGCAAACATTTATTTCTCACAGTTCTGGAGGCTGAGAAGTCTGAGCTCAAGTTGTTGGCTGTATCTGATGTGGGTGCATTTCCTGCTTGCTAGATGGCTGTCTCCTTGCTGCATCCTTACATGGTGGAAAGAGAGAGAGAGTGTGTCCCTCCACCTACAGTTCCCTCATTGTGACCTAATCAGTTCCCAAAGTCTCCGTGTCCTAAAACCACTACACTAGGGGTGGGTGGTTAGGATTTCAATGTGTTGATTTTGGGGGGATACAAACATGCGGTCTATTCAGTATCTCATCTTTCCTCTGTGGTGACTCTATTCTCTAGCTTCACAGGAAGGGAAAAGTGGCTGCCAGCAACTCTAGGCCAACATCCTGCCTGGTTCAAACCCCAGAGGATGGGGTTTGAGCAAAGGTGTTCCTCCACCTACAGTCCAAGCAAAAATCTCACTGTATCTCATCGGGTAGCATGCTTCTCTGGAGACATTACCATGATAGGGAAGGAAATACGAGCTCCCATTGGCTGGGTGTAGTTACCTGCCTCCCCCAGAGTGGGAGTGAGAGTCAACCTACCAGCAGCAAGGGAGGGTGGGGCCCAGAGGAAATCTGGGGTGTTGCCGGAAGGAAATGAACAACTGAGAGTGGAGAAAGCAACTAATATTCACTGTATTTTTTAAAATCTAAAACCAGTTTCTCTTATCCTTCTGTATGCACTATTGGTCCAGTGTGTTCCATGCCCAAAGGATGGTCAAGCATAAATTTCTCCCTAACAGATGGTTTGCAGATAGCTCTAGTTTGTTCAGTGGGACTGGTGGTTTCTTGGGTCTCCTGTTACCACACAGAACTTGTGGGCAGGGCAGTCATGGGCAGTCAGCCTCTAGAGAATGGCTGGATATACGGTTCTGGCCTGTGACCTCTGTGTTTCCTCTGTGAGTTTCAGTGGGCCACATCACAGTGCCTGATATCACCAATTTCAGGAGTTCAAGGCGTTGATTGATTGATTAAAGCCTAGTTGACACGTGATGTTACACTGGTTTCAGGTGTACAACATAGTGATCCTACAAGTCTGTGTTATACTACGCTTGCCAGAGTTTAACTACCATCTGTCACCATACAGTGCTATCACAATACTATTGACTATGTTCCCTGTAAGGAGTTCACGGCTTTTAGAGTCTTGCTGTACTCATACTGATGCACTTACCCAACATGCTGAGGACACACTCTTAAGTGCCGAAAATGGAGTCCTGTTACATTGGTAGAACCTCGCTATTTTTCTAGGAAGTGCTATGCTTGGGTCACCTGGGTGGCTCAGTGGTTGAGCATCTGCCTTTGGCTCAGGTCATGATCCTGGAGTCCTGGGATCGAGTCCTGCATTGGGATCCCTGCAGGGAGCCCGCTTCTCTCTCTGCCTATGTGTCTGCCTCTCTCTGTGTCTCTCATGAAGAAATAAATAAAAATCTAAACAAAACAAAACAGTAGTGCTATGCTTGTGCTTTGGTGCTAGATGGTCAAGGGGCTGGGATCTTGACTCCACCACTTATTGCTATGGGAGCCTGGGCGAGTCATGTGACTTCCTGATCCTCAGTTTGCTCATTTGCATAATGAGGTTATTAGGAAAAGTAGGTAAATGAGCAGGCTTAAAGAAGCAGTATACAGTGGGGGACTCAGAACATTTTGTTCTTTTTTATTCCACTTCCTTGCTCTCTTTTTCCATGAGGCCATATCAGTATCCCTTGGAGTCCATATTCTACAACTTGCAGATAAACCTGTCAAATAAAAAGAAACAAAAGGGATGGGCAAGTGAACCCTGGGGCAGAGCTGGGAGATGTGCTGTTGTGTGGAAAATCAGAAGTTTTGGAATTAGACTGAATTTTGAATCCAGAAGGCCTTAGGAAAATTATTTAATATGTCAGAGTTGTTTTTCTCCTCTCTACAATGAGAAAAGCATTTATTGCTCTTTTGGATTATTGTGAGGATTGGTTGAAATAATATATGTTAAGGAATCTGACACATTGAGGTCTTCAGGGAGTCTTAGTCCTGTTCATTTTCACAAGTAACTAATGTCTGAATGAACTCTGATTGGCAATCAGGAAACTCACACGAAGGGATGCCTGGGTGGCTCAGTGGTTGAGCATCTGCCTTCGGCTCAGGGAGTGATCTTGGATGAGTCCCACACTGGGCTTCCTGCAGGGAGCCTGCTTCTCCCTCTGCCTATGTCTCTGCCTCTCTCTGTGTGTTTTTAATGAATAAATAAATAAATAATCTTAAAAAAAAAAAAAAAAGAAACTCACATGAAAATGCCCCAGAGAGAATAATTATTTTTCTGAGGCCGGAATGTCCAGAACTCTGCCTTATTCTCCTCCCTTTTGGCTTCTGCAATGTTTTCCGTTCTGTTGGAGGCTGGGCCAAGGAAATAAAAGTCTGTCAATAAAGGTATACTGACAACCTGCTATACATGAAGAGAATGGGTGGGAAAACACATAAGTAGAAGATATAATCCTTGTCCTTTAGAAGCTTCTGACTTGATGAGGAGAAACAAACATGCAAAAGAGGCTATTTAAAACACTCATGAGCAAAATCATAGCCTGTCTGCCCAGTGTCAAGGTAGAGCGTGAATGCATTACCCGAACAGGATGTGCAAAGTCAGGGAGGTTTTTTTTTTTTTTCAAAGAGCAGAGATTAGCAGAGAGAAGAGGTCCCAACAGAAATTCAGAGGTAGACTGAAAAATCTGCATGTAGGATGGTGGCCTCCCTGACTTGTCCATGCACCGGGAGAGCATTGCATAGGGGTAATGAGGATAAAAGTCAAGAAGCTCTTGGGCAATTGAATGAGGGCAATTACCAGTTGGTGTTATTACCTGTTACTGGCTCTGGTAACAAAAACAAATCCAAACAATCTCCCCAGACCAACAGGTTGGAAGGAAAGTTGAAACTCATCCACACAAGGCTCCTCATTATAGCTTTCTATAACTCTGAACTTCTTGGCATTTTGTATGTAGGGGAAAGGTTACTTTACACTGTGTAGGGCTGCACTGAATGAGAACTGGAACTCCATCAGGTGGCACATGTCAGCATAGATCAGGTCCCAGTTACACCTCTCACTGGGACTTGGATCCCTGAGTCTGCCACTTGCGTGGCTAAGGACACAGGACATTGAAGGTGAGGCCTCTGGACACCAGTCTGCAATTTCAATCTCCCAAGACTACCTTAGCTTCCAAACCTTCCTCTGTGCTCTTCTCTACAGCTGGATGACATCAGGGCATGGCTCTGATTCTTATTTGCTGGGTGGAATTTAGCCAGCTAGATATAAGGATGATGCTAATAGTGGGAATTCTTTCTTCTGATTGCTAGGAGGTAATTCACTTGTCTGGCATACGGGAATCACTAAATACTAACTTTTTGTTATCTTATTTTTAAAATATTCTTTAAATATTTAAATATTTTTTAGATATTTAAACATATTTAAATTTTTAAAAAGATTTCATTTGTTTATTTGAGAGAGAGAGAACACTTACAGGGAAGAGGAGGCAGAGGGAGAGGGAGAAACAGGCTCCCACTGAGTAGAGAACCCAACTCTGGGCTTGATCCTAGGATCCTGAGATCATGACCCAAGCTGAAGGCAGATGCTTAAACGATGAGCTAACCAGGTGCCCCTAACTTTTTGTTATCTTAAACAAGTGTGGGGTTTGGTGGGTTACTATTTTTCTCTGGAAAAGGGCAGATCTATATGGCCTAGAATGGACTGGAGCTTAGGTTAAATCCAGATATGATTCTAGCATGATGGGATGGAGACTCTTCTGATTTTAACCTACAGTAGGAAGTTTCATGGAAAGATCCAATGGAACAGAGGCTCCTGTGTATGTTAACTTTTTCAAATTTAAATTTTATTTTTTTTTAATATTCAAAGCGCAGTTCCTAAGTAACACTTTTTTCTTTTCTTCAGATATTAAACTGAAGGTTAATGGATACAGAGCACTGTCATCAAAATCTCGGTGTCCTACCTAGTTCCTTTATGCTCTAGGCCAGTTTGGAAGAAATGATAATAGAAAGCCTGCTCAGGGAATATTTGTTGAGGAAGAGAACTGGATTGATGACCATATTTGATCCTTTATGTAATTCCAAAGAATGTATTGACAACTGGAACCTTCTTTAGACAGAAAATGATGTCATGCAGCCTCTTTGGGTAGGAGGTTTCAAAACACACTGCCTGGGCTGCGGTGCTAGGTCTTTCAGATAGCAGATTGCATTTCTCCTCTGGCCCACTCCCTCTCCAGACCACAGTTGACAAATGGAAGCATGTGGATTCTCAGGGTTCTGGTCTGGGAGGCTGAGAGGGTGGAATTCTATGGCCTTGGGTTGAGAGTGAAGATTCTGAGTTTTGGTCATACTGACTGCTTGTCCATGGGTGTGTTGCTGCTTCTCTGGGTCTCAGCTTTGGGGGGTTCCAACTGACGTTCTCTGAGTTCCCTCCAAGGTCTGGTATCTTTTCTTTTTCTTTCTTTCTTTCTTTCTTTCTTTCTTTCTTTCTTTCTTTCTTTCTTTCTTTTTCTTTCTCTCTTTCTTCTTTCTTTTTCTTTCTTTCTTCTTTCCTTCATTTCTTTTTTTAAAAAAATATTTTATTTATTTATTCATGAGAGACTCAGAGAGGCAGAGACATAGGCAGAAAGAGAAGCAGACTCCCTGCAGGGAGCCCAATGTGGGACTCAGTCCCAGGACCCTGGGATCACGACCTGAGCCAAAGGCAGATGCTCAACTGCTGAGCCACCCAGGTGCCTTTGGTATCTTTTCACTCTAAAAATGTATAACTTGCTTTCTAGCTGAAGAATATGGTCTTACCAGACTAAAGCAAAGCTGACGTGAACTTGCTTCATTCCGTTATGAACTTTCTCTGGCTTTCCAAAAGGGGCAGAGGAAGAATTTCAATCAGATTAATCATGAGGATGAACACATAGGTTGCTAAATCCAGGACACAGAGTCTGCTCTATTGCCTTGAGGTAGTACCCTCCACTGCCTCTATCTGCCACGGGTCGAAAAAATTCCCATTTTTTTCACTCTCTCACTGAGATTGCTCTCTTGTTTTCCGCACTGACTTTCAAGTCCACGTCATTTCAGAGAGGCTTCCCTCTGTTCTCAGATACCCAGCTGGGGCAGCCAATGATCTCTTTCCACTTGGGACTGTGGATGTATGTGTCAGAGCAAGTCGAATCATGGAGAATGCATTAATTCTCTGACATGCTCCCCAGACAGGTCTGTTTTCTGTGCAGCCAAGCTCAGTCCCTTGCCAAATTCTCAAAACTGACATGTGTCTGAAGTTCCATGAGGACTTGGGTACCTGGGTGGCTCAGTCGGCTAAGCATGTGCCTTTGGCTCAAGTTATGAGCTCAGGGTCCTGGGATCGAGTCCCACATTGGGCTCCCTGCTCTGCGTAGAGTCTGTTTCTCCCTTTGTCTCTTCCCTCCTGCTCTCTCTCTCAAATTAATAAATAAAATCTTAAACAAAATTTTAAATTCCGCGAGGACTGTTTGATCCCAGGTGAAGTGCTTGGTTTGGGTGTGTTTATAAAATTGATAGAAGGCTGCATCTGAGAGAAGCCACCCATTGAGTGGTGAGAACTGGTCATCCAGAATATAACATTTTCTAGCACATTTTTTTTAAGTAGGCTTCACACCCAACGTGGGGCTTGAACTCATGACCCTGAGAACAAGAGTGGCCCACTCCACCCACTGAGTCAGCCAGGTACCCCTTTAGCACATTTTTTAAAGCCTGTACCACGTTATGGGCTTAACAACATCACTATGTGGTAGGTGTTATTAAACCCATTTAACAGATGACAAGAATGAAGTTTGGGGAGATTGAGTTTAGCCCAAAGTCACATAACAAATAAGAAGTGATTCTGGGGACCTCAATCCAAGTGTTTTGATCATAAGTTTAGTGTTCTAACTGTGAATACAGCAGAACCAGGAAGTCATTTCAAATCCACATTCCCACATCAGCAGGAAGAATTCTGTGAACATTTCTCGGTCACTGATCTCATGAGTCATAGGTCCAATTTGTTTGCCAATACCATTTTTATGGTGGTTTAGTCATTTTCCTCACACTGTATGTCTCATGCAGAACAAAATTAAGTAGATAAGATACTGGGACTACTCATGAAAAGTTTGCATTCCAGAGAAACAACTCAAGTGACAGAACAAGGTTTTATGTTTTTGGTTTAAAGTAAGAGCAGAGTAAAGGGGCAGGAGACAAAAAAACATTCTCAGAGGGAAATTGTTCCACCAACGCAAGTTCTAGTCACCAATATGTTCTTTCATTCATCACATATTACCTCAGTATCTATTATGTGTCAAGTTCTGCAGTAGTCACTGAGGGCTAATACTTCGTCCCCACCATCAAGTACCTGGTAGTTCCATGGGTGATCTAGAAGAATCAACAAGCACCAGGGTGTGAAAAGGGGGCCAGGAGATATGTATACATAAAGTGTTGTGCTGCACTAAGACAGGAAAGACCTATTTCACCCAAATTATAAAGGACTAATAAAATCTGGCCAAATAAATAAGGGAGAAATGATCATTTCAGAAAATCATCACCATCATGAGTCCCACCCCATCATCATATAATTACTTCCTATGTGCCAGACACTGTTGTAAACATTCTGTAGACATTAACTCATTGGATCCTCACCATAACCACAAAGAGGTTCTGTAATTATCCCCATTTTTCAGATGAGGAAAATGGATAGGGAATAAGTGACTTACCAGAAGTCAGCCAACTGGTAAGTGGTTTGAACCTGGGCCACTTGACTCCAGAGAGCATGTGGTGACCACAGTGAGGCCTACGATGGAAAGAGCCAACTGGTGTAAAGACGAGAAGGTGTGTGTAGGTGTCTGTGTGCAAAACTAGATGCATTTCATTGTGCCAGGACCATGGTACATCGGCAATCGTGTCTACTTTTGCCACCCTCCCCTCTCCTTTGCTACACATCCCATCTTCTAGTTCCTCAACATTTTGTCCATGCAGTACAATTCTAAACTCGTAGCGTAAGTGCTTGAACCACCAGCGAGGCAGATTTTAGCTGTGTATCTGCAAAAATGCTAGCTTATTACAGACCGGTTTTCATTCTTTTCTTCTGACGCTGCCTAGCGCCAAGACCTCACTCCCTGCAGTTTTATGAGGGTGTCATGGGAGGGACCAGTTTATTTCTGATTCACACAGACTTGAAAAGGTGCCTGTGGAAACCCTGTCATCTGTAGCCTGGACTTCTGACTTCCTTGTCCTGAGAACCCATCAAAACCGTAGCTCATCTTCAAGCTCAGATAATCGAGATGAACAGATGCCTTCAGAAGAAAAGTAATTTTGATGCTCTGCTTACTTCTCTGGGTCTTTGTTTTCTTGTAGACTTAGAGCTGGATTCTACCCCCCCCCCCACTTTGTCAGTTCTTTGATACTTTTATGAGGATGAAAAAGAAAAACTATCCAGCATACCTAGTAATTTTCAGCCAGAGAGTTAGTCCACATGGTGAGTCTCCCCATTTCAGGAATCTTAAAGTTCCAAGGTCCATCCAATTTTCTCAATGACTCTATGATGTAGATGTAATGAATCTTATTTTTCCAATGAGGCAAATGAAATGCAGTGGGTTTAAGTAACTTGCAAAAGGTCACACAGCTAATAGATATTGAGGCCAAGATTCTCACTCAGGTTTTATTTCCTACTGTCCCCTCCCCATTCTCAAGTTCATCACATACTAGGAGTCTGGTTTTGGAGAAATCACTTTCCTCTGTTTAAATTTCTTCATTCATTAATGAAGATAATAAATGGATCTCTCTCTAAGAGCTGTTTGGATGAATTGAGTTAACACATGTAAAGATTTACAGCTCTGTCTCACACATAGAAAGAACGTTATAAATGTAGTTATCATAATTCTCTAGGTTAAGTGAGGCTGTCTAGAGGCTGGAAGTCTACATGACTTGCTTCAAGTAGAAAGCATTCTCTCTAACCATTCTCTCTCTCTCTCTCTCTCTTTCTCTCATTCATTCATTCATTCACCACTTAATGGGTCCCTCTAATGCCTAAGGTCTCCCAGACTGCAGACATGGAGGCCTTGTAGAGTTTTGGGCCAAGGCCATGGGTGTCTCCCTGCACTGGAGTCCTACTTGCCAAAGGGAGGAGTTACTTCCTTTCTGGTCTCTAGGATAAGCAAGGAAAAGCCTGTCTGAGTAAATGTTTTGTAATGAGAGAATTTTCTTGATCTCCTTCCTTATTTTCTTCTCCTATTTCTGAAATCCTGTTTCTTCCAGTCTCTAGATACACATTGGTTATGTTCCAAAACAGTCAGTTACTATCCCGAAGGTTCTGCCACCAGGCCTTCTCCTCTCTCAGATTGTAGGAGTCTTACAGCATTTAGTTATTTGTCTTAAAAAAAGAAAAAAAAAAAAAGCTTTGGTTACCTCTTCAAGACTGCCAGACCCTCTCTGAAAGAAAAGAGGTGAAACTCAGGAGAGCCAGAGAGTCATCTGTGAGTGGGGAACTGACTAACCACAGATATCCCTTGAGTACCATGATATAGTCCTGAGAGAAAGTGAAGGGCAAAAAAGTCATAAATAATCATTTTATTCAGCAATAGAGGATTGTCAGAATGCAGATTTTGGGCGCAAGGTGGATTGAACAGCTACCTGGATTGAGTGCTAGGAATTCAAATGTGAAGGAGGGAAGCCTGTGTGTATTTGTGTGTGTGTGTGCGTGTGTGTGTGTGTGTTGTGATTGGTTAGGGTCCCACTTAGGAGGAAGGGTGAGTGAGAATACTGCCCATGTGATGGGGAGAAGGACAATGAGCCCAAGGTCCAGGAAAATGGGGAATGACTAGAAATAATATATTCAGTGAAAATCCAAATATTATAGTGGAGGGGCTACCATCATATGTAGGTATTTAATTAGAAGGTGGCTTAAGGCAACATGTATGAAATCGAGCAGTGTCTCCTCTGATTTGGTTCATTTGAACCAGTAGACTTAACATACACTGCATAATTTTTGATAAAGCTACTCCTGGATGCATGAGTACTTTTTGTAATAATCACCTAGAGGTTGTAATAATCACCTTGCCCTTGAGAATAGGAAAGTGAAATGTCTCTTCATTCAGAGACTGACTATATGATGAAATCAGAAGGGTTAGACCCCAGTCATTCCGAAGAAATGGAATCTAACATATTTTGCTCTGGCCTCTGAATCCTGAGTTAATACAAATTGTTTCTGTTCTCATACTATTTCTTTGGATCCTCACTCCCTTAGAGGAGGTCTTGCTCCTGACCTTTGGACCTGGATGAAATGAAGCATAAGGAAGGGGTTGAAGAAAGTGTTTAAGACCTGAGATCAGGGGATCCCTGGGTGGGCTCAGCAGTTTAGCGCCTGCCTTTGGGCCAGGACGTGATCCTGGAGTCCTGGGATTGAGTCCCACATTGGGCTCCCTGCATGGAGCCTGCTGCTCTCTTGGCCTGTGTCTCTGCCCCTCACTCTCTCTCTCTCTCTCTCTCTGTGTGTGTGTGTGTGTGTCTCATGAATAAATAAATAAAATCTTTTTAAAAAAACACCTGAGATTAATAAAAAGATCATTCTGTATGATGCCTGCTGTGTGTTGCAGAAATGGGCATTACCTCTTTAAAGTGTTGACTGGATTGGACCATTTGTGAGCATAAAATGGCTCAAAACAGGGGGCACCTGGGTGGCTCAGTCAGTTAAGCATCCAACTCTTGGTTTTGGCTCAGGTTGTGATCTCAGGGTTGTGAGACAGAGCCCCACATCAGGCTCCACACACAGCGTGTAGTCTGATTGAGATCCTCCCTCTCCTCCTGCCTCTCCTGCTTGTGCTCGCTCTCTCTTTCTCTAAAATAAAAAATAAATCTTACAAAAACACAGCATAAAACCGTACTGGTATATTCATTATTTTAAAATTTTGTCACAATGCAATTTTATTGAGGTTTTAGACACCAATAATTTCATCACTTGCTTTCTGTTTGTGTATCACTTTGTATAAAACATGAACACTGTTGCAGATCTCGTTGCTGTTCATTAATGCCCCAGGATAAAGGATCATGAGGTGTATTCAAGGCACTTCTTTCTTGCATATTTTGAAAGAAAGGATGAGGGAACAAAAATGGCAGAATGAACAATGGAAAAAAGAGGGAGTGGGGTTTCACCCTGGGTCCCCAAGAGGCAGCAATGGAAAAAATCACACAAAGCGAATGAGAAATCCAGAAAGTCATTGAAAGGAGCCGGAAACAGTTCAGGGAATGCAAGAGAAAGCAAAGGCCAAGCAGTAGGAAATAGAGACTGAGAGTCCCAGGTGTGGGCACCAGAGGGACTGGGATGTTCCCAGTTGGAGATGGAGGCATTTTCCAGAAACATGAAAGCCTGTCACTGCTAGAAACGGAAAGGAAGCTGGGAGCAGAGAGCATGACATGATGGGATGACAGCTCTGCCGTGGCCCATGTGATAGATGCCAACCGAGGTGAATCTGAGTAGAAGCTGAGAATGGAATCTGTTCTTTCCACCTGGGGAGGCATATGCTGCAGAGCTTGGAAATAATTCCAACACAGATCCCTAAAAAAAAACACAAAACGGTATACGGAAGTGGATTTCCAATTATTTACTCAGGATTACAGCTGGTCTGGGCTGCAATCCCCGCAGATTCACATGGAGGAAGACTTTGACCCCAAAGAAGGGAATGGACATTTGTTGAGCAACACAATGAAGTTGCGAAAAGGATGCCATCCTCCCCCTGTTACAGGTGAATGGAGGGATGGAGTATAAAGTGACAATACATTATTCATCCATGCCCAAGGTCACACGATTGGGAAGTGTGAAGGTGAGATTCAAACCCCCATCTTTCTGTCCCCAAGCCTTACCACTTACATCATGCTGGACATTGTTTCATATTTGGAAATCTCACCTAGGGCCAAGTTCTTTATATACTTTTTCTGAGCTATAACAGGATCCAGCCATGAGCTTAAGTGTCAGCGTGTCAGCATTTCAAAAACCTGCCACTTTCACATGACCCTAACACCTAGAGCTAAAATTGGACAGGATTTCAGAGCCCAGACGTTTCTTTCCTTTTCTGATGATTTCGGGGGGGGGGGGGGGTAGGGGTGGGGCAGGGAGCCCTGAGTGGGTAGATACCAGATTTGGAAATACGTCCTTAACTGGCCCTTGGGCTTAATCTCATATACTCTTTCCTTATATTATAGTCATAGACTTGTTTAAGAAGTAAAGACCCCAGAAGAGGAAGCACAGTCTATAGGTTTCCCTATTGTTATTTGAAGGATGAGGTGATAAAGTGACTTTATATCTTTAAAAACACTTTATTTAGGGGCAACAGGGTGACTCAGTCGGTTGAGAGTCTGACTCTTGGTTTTGGCTCAGGGCATGATCTCAGGGCCATGAGTTTGAGCCCTGAGTCGGGCTCCAGGCTAGGTGGAGAGTCTGCTTGAGATTCTCTCTCCCTTTCCCTCTGCCCCTCTCCCCACTCATGTGTTTTCTCTCTCTCGAAAATAAAAAAGTAAATCTTAAAAAAAACCCACTTCATTTACTTAAACTCTTAAATTATTTGAGCATAGAAACATTTTAAATAAAAAAAAAGAAACATTTTAAATAAAAATATCAACTGTGTAGGGGAAGGTAACTAACTTTGGTTGTGAGCTTGTTATGTATTGGGTGCTTTTAAATCTATAATATTTCATTTACTTCTGGGAAGGAGAGATTATTATGCTCCCTTTGTAGATGAGAAAACTGAATTTCAGATGTTACAAAAATAGTAGGTGAAAGAGTCAGGAGTTGAATTCAAAGACATTTGAATCTTTTTTAAAAAAAAATATTTTATTTACTTATCCATGAGAGACACAGAGAGAGGCAGAGACATAGGCAGGGGGAGAATCAGGTTCCCTGTAGGGAGCTTGATGAGGGACTCAATTCCAGGACCCCAGGATCACAACCTGAGCCAAAGGCAGATGCTCAACCACTGAGCCACCCAGGTGCCCCGAGGCACTTGAATCTTAGCTAGGTATCATGTCATACTTTAAGAAGGAAGCCAGAGACTTTAAGTGGGTAAGCCTTTATGGAGTGAGCTTTAAAGAATTTAGAATTATATTGGAAACAAGGTAACCTATAAATGTTAACTACCATTACTAGTATAACTAGTATCAGAAGACTGGCTGTAAAACCTCCTTTTGAAGAGAATCTCCAATACGGTGGTCACTTCTCAACTGCATCTGGCAGATCAGTTAATACATGAAGATATGATAGTGATCATTATTCTGATAAGACCACTGGCATGCGACATTTTTAGAGTGATTCAGGACTTGTAAGCCTTCCACTGTTTTCATTCTTATGGAAAAAGGGTTGTCATCTGGGTTTCCAGAAGGCTTTCATAGTCAACAGCTGGAAGGAAAAATACAGGAATTGTTTGAGGCCAGAGTGTTGGTGGTAGTTTCAAAAAGACAAACTCAGGCCTTTCTTGTGATGAACAGTCCTGGGTCTCAGAGATAAGAGACACAAGGGCCAAGGGAGTCGGGAAAGGATTGCCTCGAACTCTGTCCACCTGAAATGTTCCCAAGATTAATGAAGAGGACCAGGGGCACCTGGGTGGCTCAGTGGTTGAGCGTCTGCCTTTGGCTCAGGTTGTGATCCTGGGGTCCTGGGACTGACTCCTGCATCCGGCTCCCTGCAAGGAACCTGCTTTTCCCTCTGCCTATGTCTCTGCTTCTCTCTCTTCTCTCATGAATAAATAAATAAAATCTTAAAAAAAAAAAAAAAAAAGACCAGGGTGAGCTATGACTGAAGACAAATCAATTAAGATAAGGTAGAAGGATGGCCAATATTTAAGGACTGTGGAAATTAATTGATGTTACACCTTGGTTTTTGCTTCATGTGAGCTACTGCTAAATTGCTGGTCAATTTTTCAGGTCTTTAAAAAAAAAAGTTACATTTTGATCATAGTGCCCTACACTACTTCCCTGTCTGCGCTTCTGTTCATGCTGATTCTCTGTCCAAGCTCTGTCCTCGGGGCTTCCTGTAGCATCATTTCCCCCAAAGAAGCTTTCCTAACTGGCCTTTCACTCTCCCCATTCTGGTCCCTGAGACCCCGGGCATGCCTTTCTACCTATATCATAGCTCATATGGCTTTGAATTTATCTCTTTTTCTGCACTGAAAGTATCTGGTATGTATCCAAACCTCCATGTAGACAGGAGCACCTGGCCTTCTGTCATTCATGGTGATGACATGGTGATGAGTGTGTGTGTAAACAAAACCCCAAGAATGGCAACTTGAGCTGAACCGCATCTGAAGTTGTGAACACCTCTCAGTTAACCATGCAGATGGTAGCTGGGACCACACACCTAAAAAAAAATGACCTGCCTTCACTTGTTTTTTGAGTACTATCTAATTGCCAAATCTCATTTTAGGAGACAAAAAGATACTTTGAAAGGCGAATCCAAAAATCTAGGTACAAATTTTATTTTTTAAAAAATATTTTATTTATTCATGAGAGAGAGAGAGAGGCAGAGACATAGGCAGAGGGAGAAGCAGCACCCCTGTGGGAAGTCTGATGTGGAAGTTGATCCCCAGACCCTGAGATTATGATCCCTGGACCCTGGGATCAAGGCAGATGCTCAACCACTGAACCACCCAGGTTACCCAAAAATCTAGGTATAAAAAGACATGACAGAAGGGCCACAGAAGACAAGGATGAAAGGTTGGGTAATACGTTTCATTTTCGCCAGAAAGTAGACTTCTCTGGGGCCAGCATGATGTGTTGCCATTCCCGTAACGTCCCTTTATGTCAACAGCCAGAGATGGAGGGGAGTGTCGGCTCCTGCAGCCTGCTCTCCAGCTGATCGTCCTTCCAGTCAAAGCTGGGAGCAAGCCTGGTGCAGGCTGTGGTAGGCAGGATTTGAACTTCCCTGGCACATGTATGAAACAGTGTGATCCAACTGGTAGCAGAAATTCCACGTCTGTGCAGGAGAACATCTGCAGATTTTATCTTCAGTACAGCCCAGATACAGTCACACTTGGTATTTAAAGAATGAAATGAAGCAACCACAGAGAGAGATAAAATGGCAAGTACTCTCTGTCCAGAGCCTCTGTAGCTGTTTCAAATATGAATAGTCTTCATAACTAGACAAGGAAAATGGGGAGATGGGGGGTGGGGTGAGGAGGAGAGAGATAGGAGGATTTATCTATCAGAACTGGTGTGTGCACAGTAATCAGTTCTGTGCCAGCTTTGGAGTGGAGGGAACTACTTAGAGACAGGAAGATGTGGGCTCCCGGCTCTGGCATGTGCAAAATGATGTAGGTACAAAGTTATTCATTGCAACATTGTTAAAGTAGCAGAAGACTGGAAACATTCCAATATCCAACAATAGAAGACTGGTTAATTAACTTATGGTATGTCCATACAAAGGAATGCTGTGCTCTGTAAAAGGGAAAGAATGAGGAAGCTTTTATTGTGCTGATATGGAAAGATCTACAAGATATATTGCTATGTGAAAAAAGCAAGACACAGGGCAGTATGCAGAGTACGCCATGTGTTGTGTACTCTGCAGTACACAAAATGGAGGAAAAATAAGAATATTTATTCTTACTAACTGGTCTATGCATAAAGAAATGCGAAAGTATAAAACAAGGGACTTGGTGACTCCTGGTAGTTACCTGTGTGTGTATGTGTGTGTGTGTGTGTGTGTGTGTGGCAAAGAAGACAAGAGATGGGAGGAACTGAATATTTTGGGGTCCGGGTTATGGGAAACTTTTTATTATTATTATTATATATCTCCATATACTTTACAGTTTTTGAAGCATGGGACTGTACTATCTATTTATAAATTAAATGAAACAAACAAGCTTCATAGCTCTGCCGCCTTGTTACCAGCTGACTCCTGGACATTGACCTAACAACTCCCAGTCTCCATTTTGACATCAGGGAAATGGGATATTTATATCACCTGCCTGGCCTGTTAGGTCACTGGACAAGAACATAGAAGGTACTAAGGAGAGGTGCTCACAAACAGGTGATTCCCCTTCCCTGTGAAAGTTCCAGTGTCCCTCTGACATGGGCAGGATTGTGATCCACCTGCTCAGAATTTCTCAAGAAATATTTTAGGAGCAACTTTCTGCTGCTTGCCTTGTCATGACCTTATCTGAGTCCTGAGTCCAGAGTGAAAAATAGCCAGGGAGCTTAAGAGTTCAATAGCCTCTGAACACTCTTCCTCTAGGGAGGGCAGCCTTCTAGAAACCTCTGCTTTATTTTCCCCTTGGTTGATTTCTTCCAAACGGGCTCCTCTGAAGGATCAACTCCTACTAGATCTCCCCAAAGTGGGGGTTGGGGGAGGCAGGGGGGGCTCAGGTATCTCACCGGGAAGGAAGCTGACTGTGGGAGCTCTGAGTATCTGGAGACATTCCGGTTCATCCTCTGGCCGGCCACCTTGCTATATTGCTTTCTCTTCAAATCAGTCCTCCGGGCTTCAGAACCCTGCCCCAGGGAGGGGACAGAGGCGAGTTATCCTTTAACCAAAGCCTCTGGCCTGGGGAGGCCAGGGAAGACACCTGGGAATCAGGGGGGCCTCTAGGGGGCCACCCAGCACCCCACACCCCAGCCCTCCCTTCGTGTCCGTGTTGGATGACCCGGGGCGGGGGCACAGAGCTGCAAGCAGAGCTCGGACGTCACGGAAGAGCCCTCGGCTCGGCTCCGAGCTGAACAAAGCCTGCGGGGAACTTGCTCAGACCCTCGGGTCGTCGCTAAAGGGAGCAAGCGCGGCCCCTAGCGGCCGCTCCTGGACGTGCTCCCCAGGGTCTTCACGCGGGTGGGACAGTTCCTCCTCTGCCAGGCCACCGCCCCGGGGCCGTGGGAAAGAGGAGCAGGACGTTGTCCTCTGGAAACCCTCTCCAGGCAGCGTCGTGGCCCGTCCTGCAGGCGAGCGAACGAGGGAGTCGGGCTGGACCCGCTCCCATGCGGCTGGGGGCAGGTTCCCTTGGGAGCCCTGCTTCTCACCCCCAAGTGCATCCAGAACCGCTCCCCTTCCTCCTTCCTGAGTCCTGTCCACCTGCTGTCCTCCCCCAGCTCTGTCCCCTTTCCGCCTCTGTTAATAGATTATCAGGTTATTGGAAGCCCGGCTGCACTTAATCTCAGGCAGTGATTTGCTGCATTGGTTGCTGCAGAGATGGGGGGGGGGGGTGCGGGGAGGAGGTAGGAGTGCTCCTATTTCTTGAATGAAGCCCAAGCCAATTTGGGTTAGTTGAGAGTGGACTTGGAGTTGAACTTGATCCATTCGCCTTAACCTATTTATGTTCTAGGCTATTGAAAAAGCACACAACATCCACTCTTCTTTTTCTTGTCCTAGAATTCTGGTATTATGGAATGCAGTGTTGGAAATACTGATCAAATCAAACCCCCTGATTTCAAGGAAGATCAATATAAATTCTAACTTTGTGTCTTTTTTGGAACAAGAAACAAAATAAAATCAAACACTTGAACACTCGTTGGGTACTGAAATTGTTTTAGGTACAGGGCACCACATTTTCTCTAACCCAATCTTGGTCCCGTTAAGGCAATTAAACAGATGCAACATGGCATTGACTTTTTGCACACATGCCTTCAAATTTCTGTTTTCTGTATTACAAGCTACTGTCCACACACGGTCATAAATCCCCAGGGGGAAGTCATATGGTACACCACGTGATGAACTTTGCATCTGTTTTGCAGCTGTTCACTTTGGACTTTAATTTTGCCTTTTGGAAACCCTAGAGCAGTGCTTCTCAAACATGATCGTGCATATGAATCAGTTGGGGATCTTGTTAAAATGCAGATTTTGAGACAAGAAGTCTGGGGTGGGCTGAGATTCTCCAGCTCTAAGGAGATGCCAGGTGGAGCCAGTTCTGGTGCTCTGGACACCATACTTGGAGTGGTAAGGTTGTCAGATAATAGGAAGAAAAAGACTGAAGCCCTCGTAGGATCAATATCAACGTGCATGCATCAGGGATCAGCCTGGCTGTGGAGGAATTGTCATTGGCGATTCTCATCTGCCCTTTCCCTCATCCCCTGGTCTTGCCTTTTCCTTTCTTTTCTTTTTTTTTTTTTTTTCTTTGTCCTGCACTGTGGTCTTGACTGGAGAGAAACTGAGAACAAAGCCAAAAGCTATGTCGATACATGATTTGTGGGTAGCATCTTATGCTTCTTTAGGTCATCTATGCTGGAAGAAAACAAAAGGGCCCGGCAGCCAGCCATAACTGGAACTGGAGTGACCTCAGCAATGGGTGTGTGAGCACCAGAAGCAGACCTCACACCCGTGGTTTCAATTCCCTCACCATTATTTTACAGACATAAGAGAAGCAGCAGGCAGCCCCAGGGGCCTCTGATCTTCTTTCTCTCCTTTATGTAGCTGTGATCTAGGGCAGGGTTTCTCAGCTGCGGTACTGGTGACATTTGGGGTTGGGTTGCTTGTGTTTGTTTGTTGTATGGTGTCCCGTGCATCGTAGGATGTTTAGCAGCATCCCTGGGCTCTACCTAGTAGACACCGGAAGCCCCCCTATTCTACCTCCAGTGGTGACAACCAAAAATGCTTCCAGGTATTTCCAGATATTGACTTAGGAATAAAATTGCCCCTGGTTGAGAACTACTGATCTAGGACAAGGCATAATTTGACAGTTGTATTGAATGTATGTCTCCACTGTATGACACTGTATACACTCCACTGGAATATGTGTACCACTCCAAGTATGGTGTCCAAAGCTGCAGAATTGACACCACCTGGCATCTCCTTAGAGCTGGAGAATCTCAGCCCTCCCCAGACCTCTTGACTCAAAATCTGCATTTTGACAAGATTCTCAAGGGATTCATATGCATGCTTGTGTTCGAGAAGCACTGCTCTAGAGTTTCCAAAAGGCAAAACATTATCTATCTGCCTTTTCAAATTGCATCTTATCTTCCATGCTCCAAAAGGACTGTTTCTGTCTTTCCTTCTTTTTTCTTTTTTTCCCCAGGAGGACTGTTTCTGAGTGAGATACCACAAAATGAAATTTCCAAAAAAGTGAAGCTAAGGCATATGGGTTTGTGCTCTGGCTGCTAGAAACACTGGGTTGAAAAGGATTCTGAGGATTCCACATGCAGCAGGAAAGAACAGTATGCTGTGGGTGCAGGGTAGAGGTTTGCCATGAGTTTGTCTTTTTTAAAACTATGAATTTCCATCTTTCCTTGAGGCCCAATATTCAGTGTGCTCTCAATGGGGGCAGTGACTGTGGTCTAATGGAAAGCATATTGGCCTCAAGGGCTGAAGATTCAGATTGGAATCCCAGCTATGCAATTTACTAAATATGACCTTGAATGAATGGGTCATTTAATATCCCTCAATCTCTGTTTCCTCAGCTTGGAATATGGCATAGGTTGGTGTGAAGATGAAAGGACATTGGGAGTGTGCAGAATATAGTAGCTGGCTTTTGGGAGTGCTTGATAATATATGTGTGTTTATATATCCTTTATTTATTCATCTAATATACGGGGGACAGAGATTTTGGGCCAGGAAATATGGTCCTATTCTGAGTGCTTGGAAAATTTCAGAGGAATGTAAATGGTCCAGAAGGAGAAGGGATGAGCTGGGAGGATTGGGTCAGTCATCCCCTCAAGGTGGAGATCTGTTTGGAAGTCTTTAAACCGGCCCCTGCTGAGAGAATAATTTGGAAGGAGGAAGAAATACATGTATTAGCAGAATTCTCAAAGTGTGGTCCCCACATCATAATCAACAGCATAACCTGGGAGCTTGTCAGAAGTGAGATCACAAGGGCTGGGCCCTTAGCCCTCACTTGAGTCATAGGCAAGATACTCAAGCCCTCACTCAGACCTGTTTTCTTGTCTTTTTCTTTTTTTAAATTAAGGTGTAATTGACATACAACATTATATTAGTTTCAGGTGTACAATATCATGATTCAAAATTTGTATATTTTGTGAAATGATCCCCACAGTAAGTTTAGTTAGCATCCATCACCATATGAAGTTATAACATATTTTTTCTTGTGATGGAAACTTTTAAGATGTACTCTCTTAGCAACTTGCAAATATGCAATATGGTATTATTAACAGTAGTTGCCATGCTACATGTTATATCCCTGTGACTTATTTATTTTATAACTGGAAGCTTGTACCTTTTGACTTCCTTCATCTATTTTGCCCACCCTCCATGCCCGCACCTCTGGCATCCCCCAGTGTGTTGTCTGCATATGAGCTTGGTTTTTGTTATTGGTTTTTTTTTTTTTGATTCCACATGTAAGTGAGATTATATAGTATTTGTCTCTCTGTTTAACTTATTTCACTTAGCATAATGCTCTCAAGTTTCATTCATGTTGTCGTAAATGGCAAGAATTCCTTCTTGTTTATGGCTGAATTATATATATTTATATATATATATATATATAAAACACATCTTTTTTATCCATTTTATCCATTCATCCACTGATGGACACTTAGGTTGTTTCCATATCTTGGCTCTTGTAAATAATGCTGCAATGAACATGGGGGTGCAGATATCTTTTTGCGTTAGTGTTTTCATTTTCTTTGTATAAATACCTAGAAGTGGACTGGCTGGCTCATATTGTAGTTCCATTTTTAATTGAGGAAACTCCATACAATTTTCCATGGTGGCTTCACCAATTTACATTCCTACCAACAGCGCACATGGCTTCCCCTTTCTCTAAATCCTCGCCAACACTTATTATTTCTTGTCTAATTGATAATAGCCATACTAACAGGTGTGAGGTAATACCTCATTATGGTTTTTATTTGCATTTCCCTGATGACTAGTGATGTTGAGTATCTTTCCATGTGTCTGTATGTTTTCTTTAGAAAAATGTATATTGAGATTCTCTGCCCAATCAGAATGTTTGTTTTTTTTACTTGGGTTGTATGTGTTCTGTGTCTATATTGAATATCAGTTCCTTATCAGATATATGACTTGCAAATATTTTTGCATGTGGTGTAAGAAAGTGACCCACTTTCATTCTTTTGCGTGTTGTTGTCTAGTTTTTTTCAATGTCATTTATTGAAGATTCTGTCCTTTCCCCACTGTATATTCTTGGCTTCTCTATCATAAGTTAATTGACCATATATGTGTGGATTCAGAGTTTTTTTTTCTTAGGCTTACTTCCTACAAAGTATGAATTTTCTAATCCATAGCAGAGAAGAAACAGTAAGTTAGAAGAGGTGATGTAGAAGAGCTATTAGAAGTTGGGCCAACGAAGACAAAAATGAGGTGACAATTGATAAAGAATGAAAAAACTCAAATATTAAGACTGGATTTGAGTCTTTTAACATAAGGCAAACAGCCACACACCCCTCAATAAGTTTTGTGGTCATTATTTAATATCCTAAAAGTCGATATTTGTAATGTGGTTTAGAATTATCTAGAAAAATTTAAACCATGTTCTTTGTTCTTGGTTTAAAATCCCCTAGATGGCGGGATGCCTGGGTGGCTAGTAGTTGAGTGTCTGCCTTTGGCTCAGGTTGTGATCTCAGGGTCTCAGGATCAAGTCTCACATGAGGTTTCCTACAGGGAGCCTGCTTCTCCCTCTGCCTATGTCTCTGCTGCTCTCTGTGTGTCTCTCATGAATAAATTAAAAAAAATCTTTAAAAAAATCCATTGGATGACGTAGGGGTGCCTGCCTGGCTCTTGGTGGAATATGTGACTCTTTATATTGGGTTTGTAGGTTCAAGCCCCATGTTGAGTGTAGAGATTTCTTAAAAATAAAATCTTGGGGAACCTGGGTGGCTCAGTTGGTTAAGCGTCTGACTTCACCTCAGGTCATGATCTCAGGGTCCTGGGATGGAGTCCTATGTGGGGCTCAATGCTCAGCAGGGAGTCTGCTTCTCCCTCTGCCTCTGCCCCTTCCTCCCACTTGTGCACTCAAGAGTGCCCTCTCTCTCTCTCTCATATAAAATATTTTTAAAAATAAAAAAATTCTTAAAAAATAAAATCTATAGGATGACATACATTTCAGAAAGATTTTTTTAAAAAAATAAAAAACATTTCAAATTAATAAAATTTAGGTGCCTTAAGGACTTAGCTTTATTTGGGAATTTCACTCTGTGGTAAGTTCCCTTTCCCAAGAAACTGATCATGAGGCACCACTGTAACTTGTTGGAGGTCATGAGCCATGCTCTATGCTTTTTCTATAGCTTCCTGAGCATACTGTAAGAAATCAAATACATGTTGGCTGATTAAGCTTCTTTGTAGACATTGAGCAAAAAATAGCAGAAACTCAATTGTTTTGTAGCCATCATGCTGCTCCTGCCTTGCTTTATTATTGCTTCTATCTCCAAGGCCACACATTCTCTGTATTGTTAGCTTCCCTTTTTCCTCTGGAGAAAATGAAATATATGAGTGGAGAGCGACTTTGCTGGGAACGCTATTTTCCTTTCCATATTGTCTCTCCATAGCAGTGAACTTACCTGCTAGCTCCCTTTGGGTACTCATCATAATCACAGATCTTTAAGAGCAAAGTGATTTTCATCCCTTATTACCAGCTAGGAAGAACATTGCTTCTGGGTAGACTATTTGTTGAGATGACTTATTAGGAAAGCCTTAATGAATTCTCAAAGTGTGGTCCCTGGACCAGCAGCTGTAGCATCACCTGGGAGCTTGTCAGAAATGTGAATTTTCTATCCCCACTCAGACCTACTGAATTAGAAACACAGTGGGTGGGACCCAGAACTTGTGGTTAACAGACCTCCAGTTGATTCTGATGCATAGTCAAAGCTGAGATTCATCGCTCTAGATTAGAGTACCAGCTTTCATCCATCTCACCCCTAACTGCACCCCTGTAGGGACAAGTTGTTCTCAGTTTGGAATATTTGGACTATAAACTTAGAGAGGTACCCAAGTTTAGTAGAAAGATCAGGCTGAGCTAAACCTGATTTTAAATTCTGGCTCTGCCACTTATTATGTACACGTCTTTGAGCATATTCTTAATGCACACTGAATATTTATTAACCATTTTGAGACTCGGTTTATTTAATGCTTTCCTTAAAGGACTGTCCTAAAGACAGAATGAGTGAATGTGTATTCCAGCACTTCGAACAAAACTTCACACAAAAAAAGGCCTTTAGGACTCTTATCCTTCCTTAATCTGTTTAGGCATCAGAGATGTTTCTACTTGGAGAATGTGTTTTCCCACAAAAATAATGTTCAGTGCTCAGAACCAAATATATCTGAAATACACTGGCATTATATTTTAGGTATATTATGGGTTAAAAACCTTGGGACCTTGGAACTTAATTATCCATTTATTTCTTCATTTGGTCATGCTTTTAAAAGGTACAATACGATTTCCCTGTGGGGAAATATATTCCAACTTCCAAAATGTAATTTACACATGACTTTTGGGACATGTTCTGTTCATTAGAGTTTCTAGGCATATATTATAGCTTTAATGTAATCCAGATAGTCAAACTCAAAGAGCCAGGGTTTGGGAAGCTCCACAAAATGAGTGCTTTTCCTCCATATTAGTAATATTCTTTATAATTAAGTAAAACTCAAAGGGTAGCAGAGCCGCAACTTGTTTCTGGTGCTATACTGAGTTGAAATGATGAAATCGAACATTAAGGCAAAGTGGTGCTGACTTGAGGAGCAGAGGGCAGTGGAAACTCCAAGCGTGGGCACCTGTTAGCCATGAGGTAAAATTTATTGTCTGCAGAGTGAATTTCTCACTGTGCATCTTGTAACTCAGTCACCATGTCATCAGGTGGCTTCAGTGCTAGTGTTCAAGGGCAAGAGCTCCAGGTCCCTAAAAGGAACCACTCACATTTTCTGCCTACCAGAAAAGGCACACATAGTGAGGTGAGATCTCAACTTTTGTTCAAGGTCAATGATACATTTTCCCTTCCTTAAAACTTGTCTGTGAAAATTTAAGTGGATATGTCCCAAGGGGCCTGCTAATTTATTGAAGCAATGTAGCATGGTTGGCAGTGGTGCATATGGAGTGGAATACCTGGGTTATAACCCTGGCCTTATTTAGTGTAGACAATGTGATCTTTGACAAGTCATACAATCCTTCTGAGCCTAAATTTCCACTTCTGTAAAAGGTGGGTAATTAATAATAATAATAATAATAATAATGCCCAACCTTCCAAATTCACAGGGCTATTGTTATTAGGAACAAATGAGATGATGTATATGAACATCTTAACCATGCCTTTATGGGTGTGGAATATTTAACAGGAAAAATCCCTAGAAGGGTATCAGACAGAACTTTTTTTTTTAACATTAAAAAAAAGATTTTAGGGATCCCTGGGTGGCGCGCGGTTTGGCGCCTGTCTTTGGCCCAGGGCGCGATCCTGGAGACCCGGGATCAAATCCCACATCGGGCTCCCGGTGCATGGAGCCTGCTTCTCCCTCTGCCTATGTCTCTGCCTCTCTCTCTCTCTCTCTGTGACTATCATAAATAAATAAAAAAAATAAAAAAAAGATTTTATTTATTTATTTGAGAGAGAGAGAGAGAGAGAGAGAGAGCACGACTGGGGGTGGGGAGGGGCAGAGGGAGAAGCAGACTCCCCACTGAGTAGGGAGCCCCACATAGGGCTCAATCCCAGGACCCTGAGATCATGACCTGAGCTGCAGGCAGCCACCTAACTGAATGAACCACCGAGGCACCCTAACATAGATTTTTTTTAGAGAGAAAGAGAGTGAGAGACAGAGGGGAGGGGCAAAGGTAGAGACAGAGCAAGAGAGAGAGAGAGAGAGAGAGAGAGCAAGAGAGAGAATATTAAAGTAGACTCCATGCCCAGCTCTAAGCCTGATTTGGAGCTCGATCCCATGACCTTGAGATCATGACCTGAGCCAAAATCGAGAGTTGGATGCTTAACTGACTGAGCTACCCAGGAGCACCTCAAATGGAACTTCTTTGACTACAGGGGGACCTTTTGATGGCAGAAGGCACAGGGAGCTCCACAGATAGAATGGCCTTGAGTGACAAGAGAGATTTTTCAAGACAACATACAACCAAGGAGTTCCTCTTTTCCTATGTAGAACCAAGAACTCTCTGTCTCTTCCACCCCAGCTGGAGAAGGTGTTCACATAGGTTTCCCACAGGTGTTTGTAGGGGTGGTGTGCAGTGGGCATTTGCAGAATGTCTTAATTTAAACACTCACATCAACTACATTTTAGCGTCTGTGTGGAGCTTTTCAGCAATCAGTGGGAACAACTTAACTACAGCAACAGGAACGCAGTTGGAAAATCTGAACTTAAAAAACTATAAGCAGTAAAGCTATGTTGCCTTGTCATTTATGATTGTCCTTTGCCCATCCTGGCAGAGAGAGGGAAGTTTAGTAGAATAGAGGGCCTCTAGACATATTTGTGGGTGTGGGCACTATGCTATGTGAACACTATGCCCCAAACAGAGAGATTAGGTGATCAGATGCACACTAAATTCAGAATGAAGGGCCCTCTTGCCCTGCTTTTCCATCTGCTATCAGAACACTGGCACCAGGGCCCTCACCTCTGGGCAGGAGATTGGAAGGCTATTCTTGGTGAAATAGACCAGACAAAGAATGAAGAGATATTTATACTGACTTCAGGGTTTTACTTTAAAAGACACCATCTGGGGAATCCCTGGGTGGCTCAGCGGTTTAGCACCTGCCTTTGGCCCAGGAGGTGATCCTGGAGTCCCGGGATTGAGTCCCGCGTTGGGCTCCCAGCGTGGAGCCTGCTTCTGTCTCTGCCTCTCTCTCTCTCTATGTCTATCATAAATAAATAAATCTTAAAAAAAAATAAAAATAAAAGACACCATCTGTCCAATCCTCCAGGGAAGTTCAAAGTCAACACAACTCATTATCTGCCCAGACCTTTGACTGACTTTTCTTCTCTACTGGCTATTACGAGTAGAGAACCAAAAAGTTCTGGATGTCTGAGAAGTCTCTATCATGAGAGACTGAGACGAATTAAAGCAAATAAATAAATAAATAAGAACAAGGTAGAGCAGACAGAGGCAAGACAGGGAGAAAACACACAGTAAAAAAGAAACTATAAATCCTCAGAAGGAAAGGAGAACATACTGTGTCTATGGAAAAAAACCCAAACAAACAAACCAGGAGGCTATAAAAAAGAAACACTCAGAGGACAAAATGTGCTTCTGGAAATTACAAACTCAATAGAAGAAAAGAGAAGTACCCAGAAAGTAGAGCACAAAAGTCCAGAAGGGAAGCTAGAATAAAAATGTAAGAAAATGAAAGGATCAGTGCATGAGATCTAATATCTAAATAACCTGAGTTTCCAGAATGAGAGAACAGAGAAAACAAAGAGAATGAAATCATCAAAGAAAAACATTAAGAAAATTTCCCTGAATTGAAAGACATGAAGTCACCAGATTCAAAAGGTTCACTGAAATGTAGAGTAATATGGATAAAATTAAACTTACAAGGGACATCTTTGACATTTCAGAAAGTGTTAAAAATAGAAATTTCTGCAAGCTTTCAGAGAGAGAAAAAAGGATTAATAAAAAGGATTAGGAATAAAAATGAGTTTGGACTTTTCAACAGCACATCAGAAACAATATCATAGAGTGGTACTTTCAAAATTCTGAGGGAAAATTTCATCCTAGAATTCTCTACCCAAACTATCACTTAAGTGTGAGAGTTGAAAAAAAACATTAGTAGGCACACAAAGTTTAAAAACCCCTTATGTCTCATGCACTCTTTCACAAGGAGCTCATCTCAAGTAGGATGTAGTCTATAGAAAAGGAGACAACACATCAAGAGAGACATGGGGCACAGGAATGAGGAGATCCAGTTAGAACAGACGAGGCATCAGTCCCATGGAGGATGGTGAAAAAATCCCAGAATGGGGGTGCCTGGGTGACTCAGTTGGTGGAGCATCTGCCTTCAGCTCAGGTCATGATCCCAGGGTCCTAGGATCGAGCCCCACATTGGGTTCTCTGCTAGGTGGGGAGTCTGCTTCTCCCTCTCCCTCAGCCCTCTTCCTCCCACCTGTGCTCACTCATGCTTTTTCTCAAATAAATAAATAAATAAATAAATAAAATCTTAAAAAAAAAAAAAAGAATAAAAGATTCCAGAATGGGACCTGTGTTTGCACAGTGGCTGGTTGGTACAGATTGGAGGAGGGAACTTGACAAACAGGTTGAGTGCTGCCATCAGCAAGATCCACAACTGCCACTAACTTTTCTTTCCAGTCGAGAGCAGTGTGTCTGATAGTCATACTTACTACCTTCTAAACTTGGCTTGTCTTGACCATGTACTGGTGGAATGTCTACATGCACTGCTGCTCAGACCTGCTGAGGACATTCATTTCACCCCATGGAATTTCTGTCTACACTGACTCTTGAGTGCCAGCACTAAGTTACAGGTTTAGAAGCAGAAAATACTCCGTAGTCCACTAAGAAGGCTGCATACCATGTGCCTGGCTCATACTGCGGTCCTGCCCGAAGCCCTACCTGTGGCAAGCTCTGTGTTTTCTGAGGACTCCCTGACAAGCCCTGGCCCTACAGTCTTCACTGGAAGGCTGGTAGTTGAGGCCAGGCTATGATTCAGACATTCTGCTCATTTTTACTTTTTCTCAGGAGCCTTCAACTAAGAGTCATCATTGCCTGTTTCTTCCATGGCTAGGGGTGTGCTTATTACTGAGTTTTTCAAAATGAAGTGATCTATTGTTTAGGGATACATATACTCATGCTACAATTACTCTTTTTTTAAATACAAAAGAATGCTTTACATTAATAGGAGGATGATGGGTTAATTCTCTGGGAAGCGAGGGTGGGGAGCAGGACGCATTTAGAGGCAGGCACACAGTGGACTCTAAAATCACTTGTAAAAATAAATAAATAAATAAATAAAATCACTTGTAACAGGGGTGCCTGGCTGACTGTTGATCTCGGGGTCATGAGTTCAAGCTCCACACGGGTGTAGAGATTACTTAATATGTAAACATTACAATTAAAAAAATAAAAATCACTTGTATTTTCAGACCTAGGTGGTGGAACATTGCTGCTTAATTATTTTGAAAGTGTACATACATGTTTTGTACACTCTTCTCTCTATATTATATGTATTGTGATAAAATTGTTGAAATAAAAATGAATCCAAAGTCCTGTTTCTGGAGTGGACGCTGGAGTTATCTGGGGCCTCAGAGTGGCAGACCTAAGGCAGCATTATTTTGACCCTGATAGGGAGGAGGAAACTCCCAATTACTTGGGTATTAAATTCTCCTAGGAAGTTTTCTTTTCTGACTTGCAGAGGCCTGTTCTTTGGGGATTGAGTCACTGGAAACATCAAGAGAGATGTGGTTACTTCTTTACCAACTGCTCGGCTGTGCTTAGGTGCTCTGCCTTAATTCAGATTTTACTGGGGGGAAAAGCCCCTAATTATAGTCAGTTACTGACTCATAACTATACTTTGCTTGTGGTTATTTCCTCTGAGAGGAATATATGTGGGGCAGCCTGGGTGGCTCAGCGGTTTAGTGCCGCTTTCAGCCCGGGGCGTGATCCTGGAGGCCCGGGATCGAGTCCCACGTCATGCTCCCTGCATGAGGCCTGCTTCTCCCTCTGCCTGTGTCTCTGCCTCTGTGTCTCTCATGAATAAATAAATAAAATCTTAAAAAAAAAAAAGAGGAATATATATATGGTGTTTCTGTCTGATGTGTGTGTGTGTGTGTGTGTGTGTGTGTGTTGTTTATTATCACTCTAAAAGTCTTTCTAGACCTTCCACTGCCACAGGGCGGGCCTTGCCAGGAGCTCTTCAATCTGCTCCCACTGAGCACTTGGTGTGGGATTGCTCCAGCAGACACCCCCAGGAATGGGCGGGGCTTGCCGATGCCCAGCTCTCCTGGGTGTTATTGCCCCTACCTCCTGAGCTCAGTCCTAATTGAACAGAATAGAAGGGCTACCCTGTTCAGTCAGGACTCTAGGTTGCCAGGGGCAGAAACCCGATCCACAGATCTGAATTCAAAGAGATTGAAAGGCTCACTTAAGTGTATGTGTGCATAGCCTAGGAGCAGATTCAGGTTCATCTGGACCCAAGGGTTCCCAGGAAATCGTTAGCATCTGTTTCTGTCTGCTTTCTTCTGTACTGGCTTCCTTTTCAGGCTGACTCTCCCCAGCGTGGTGGCCTGGAGCCCTCACAGCTTGTACTTCAACTGGTTCATAAGTTCTCAGTCTAAAAGCAGCTATTGCTCACGAATTCCAGCACAAGTCTGAGGCGCTTCCTGGTGTGCAGAGAAGGCCATGTGATTGTCCCTGGAGCGATGGCCTGGGCTGGAATGACAGACTGCTCTCACCAGCAGCACACATGTTATGTCCACCCCCAGGCCTGGGGAGGATTCACCACGCGATGACTCAGAGAAGAAAGGTAGTTTTCGCCAATGGAGCTATGCATACATAGAAACTGCCTCTGGAGCCAGTTTTCAATAACTGATGTTTGAATTTATGTTATGTTATGTTTATGACAGATTTCAGGTCTACTTTATGAACTACCATTATCTTCTACCTGGGTGTCTTTTGCAAATCTTCATACTTAACAAAAACACGCATAAACACCTTAAGGTTTTGGGGGCACCTGGCTGGCTTGGTCGGTAGAGCATGTGACTCTTGACTCTTGTAGGTTTGAGCTCCATGTTGGGCATGGAGATGACTTAAAATCTTAAAAAAAACCCAAACAAGCCCTAAACTTAGACATTTCCAATTCAGATGAGTAAAGAAAGTCTCTTACTAAAGCAATTTGACAAGAATAGAGCCCTTATGTCTGTGTATCAAATGGAGAAGAAATCAGAAGTGATCTAGTTGCTGCTTTGATGGGTCTCAGAGAGCAGTCTAGTCTGACTTGGGGCCTTTGGTTCAGTTTGACTAAGCAGCTCATGGTTTCAGTGTAGTTCAAAGGCTTATATAGTCAGTCTTCTTACTTGAAGGGATTTCTAACATAGTACCTAGAGGTGCGTGGGAGAACTTTTAGATCTAAGAAGGTTGTCCCAATGTTTCTCCCTTACTAAAGGGAGATTCACCTTTCTGACTTTGTGTTTTGCTTTCCCCGTGGGGGCTTATGTTACTTGCTTTCATTGCCCAGTGGGTGAGATGCAGTTTGGGGATCTGTTGCTTTCTTGCAGATACTTTACTTGCTCTGTGACTTTGTCAGTTAGCCTCTCTGTGTTTCCAATTTCATTATCCCTGTGAAAACCTGGTACATAGGATTGTCCACATCAACCTCCTAGGACGGTGCTGGCACATAGTGAACCCTTTCTTACCATTCTTGTTACTTCATGGGCTCCTGGAGCACAGGACCAGGGGCTGGTTTGACTTGTGGTTGAGCTGGGAAGTGTGGAGGGCAAAGGGCAGATGCCTGAAGCTCAGCAGCCTATTAAAAGTCGAATAGAAAAATAGACCAGAGGAAACCAAGCCGCTTTCTCTTTAGATAGCAATCAAACCTCCCCTTGCTGCAGACTCTGGGCTTGGGTATGGCCAGAGATCAAAGGCCCTCTTATGTGCAGTGACATTTCTGAGCACAGGGCTGAGCTGTAAAACTCTTGAATGGAAGGTTTTGGCACTTCGAGCAGCTTGGGCTAGAAAGGCAGAATTTTTATAGAAGCAATTCATGGAACTGCGTATGCTCCTGGAGAATCCAGACTATTATGACTCACTTGTCTCTTTATTACTTTGGACCAAGAACTGTTGTTTCCTTTAGAGTCCCTCTGTAGGAGCTGAGCCACAGCCTAGGGCCAAGACCATCTTTCAGGAAGACAGTGTGGCTTCAGTAAGCATGAACAGGAATACCCCTTTGTTGGGCTCTGGGTCAAGCGTCCAGTGTCCAGGACAAAGCCGAGTGAGGATTTTATTTTTACCAGGAGATAGAATTTCTTTTGGAAGCTGGCAGCATCCTTAAATGCTTCTTTCACTTCAGATAAGCTTCCCTTTTGTCCGTCTGCCATTTTCATTTTATGAAAGCACAGGCTCAATTGGATTGTGTGACGAGGAGGGGACAGTAGACCAACTCTGGAGAGTAGAAATCAGTGTGTCTGTGTGGCCTCATTTTGCAAGTAGGGACCTCAGAAGGGGTCATGTGGAGTCCGGTTTGTCTGAGGTCCCCTAAGGTCTCCTGGGAAGAGCTGGGAAGAGGATTTGGGGGCTGATAAGCCTTGTGTGGTAGGCAGACCTCTAAGGCAGCTTCCAGCATTCTCCACTTCCTGGTACTTATTCATTTATGTAACTGCCTCCTCCTGTATTTGTGCTGGGCCCAGTGACCTGCTTCTTATGAACAGAATTTGACAGAGGTAACGGGATGTGGCTTCCATTATTAAGTTACAAAAGACTGATTTCTACCTTGCTGGGACTCTGCTTCTCCCTACTGCTTTCTCATTCTCTTTCTAGTCCTTTCCACTCATGCTTCCAGGAAGCTAGAGGCCATGTTGGAGAGGAACTTGCCATGTGACAAGGAAATAACAGTGGCTTTTGGCCAACATCCTGTGGAGAACTGACAATTCCAATGCCTGTGAAGAACTGGAACTTGCCAACAACTACTGGCTGAGTCTGGAAGTGTGTACTGCTCTCCTTGAAACTTGAGTTCACTGCAGCCCAGCTGTCACCTTGTGAGAGTTCCTGATGCAGAAGACCCACTTAAGTGGTGCCTGGATTCCTGACCTTCCAAAACTGTGATATGATGGTGTGTAGTTTTGTTCGCTAAATTTGGGGATAATTTTAATGCCTCAATACAAAACTAATATGCCAGGTCAATGAAACTTACTATCTTGAACAAAGAGGGAAACAAATTCTGTGCCCAAACTCTGGGGTTTTGGGTGGTCTTAGTGGGTTGGGAATGCACTATGAAGTAGTGGATCATCCTCAATTCGTGGAGACAGAGGTTCTTGGTCTCTGAAGAACATGGTCTAGTGTTAGTTATGGTCTTTTTTTTTTTTTTAAAGATTTTATTTATTTATTCATGAGAGACACACAGAAAGAGAGGTAGAGACATAGGCAGAGGGAGAAACAGGCTCTGTACAGGAAACCCGATGTGGGACTCCATTCCAAGACTCCAGGATCATGCCCTGAGCCAAAATCAGATGCTCAACTGCTGAGCCACCCAGGCGTCCTTTTTTTTAAAAAAAATATTTAATTTATTTATTTGAGAGAGAAGAAAGTGTAAGTCGGGAGAGGCAGATGGAGAAGGAGAAAGTATTTGAAGCAGACTTCACACTGAGCACAGAGCCCCACATGGGTCGATCCCATGACATGAGCCAAAACCAAGAATTGGACATTTACCGGACTAAGCCACCCAGGCACCCCAGTTATGGTCTTTAATATGGTACCTAGGGGTTATCTCAAGACCTGGGGAAAGAATGTCAGAACCAGAGGAGCTAAGATTTTTTTGGGATTCTAACTGAAGCTGAAGTCACTGGTTGGGAGGAAATCTCCCCTTTGGTGAATCACACCTGGAAGTGTTAAGTGTGAGACAGATAGGCACATTTGGGTCTTTATTCACTGATAACTGGTTTCAGAATAGGATTACCATATGGCTGGGAGGACAAGAATCACAAAGACAGATGAAATTGTAGAGAGGTGGTATGGGAGTGGCAAATGCTGAAGGATTCCTTCAAGCAGCCCAAGAGAAATGACATTATTAGTGCTAATAGAGGAAGAAAATCACACTTCAGTAAAACAAACAAAAATTTAAATGAATACTGCTCAATGTGGAAAATTTGAATAGACTTGGGTAAAGATAAGAATAAAAATTATTCACAGATAATCTCACTACTCACAGATAATCAATGTTAATATTTTTGTATATTTTTCTTTGTCAGTGCATATTTTTATATTGTTGGTATCTGTACTGTGTATATAATTTTGGTATAATTAAAACTTTAAATTATGAAATAATTAAAATATATGGAAAATAGCAACACCAAGTGTAGTGGTTTAGATTGATGGCAATAGAATGCTCCTTCATCCACTGCAATAACACTGGCTAGACAAAATAGACATTTATTTTTCTCTCACATAAGAGACATCTGTAGGTAGTCAGTCCAGGGCTAACTTGACACTTCAACAACATCATCATTAGGAAATCAACTTTCAGTTTTCTGCTGTGCCATTCCTGAGGTGTCCTCATGCTTCTAAGATGGTTGTTGGAAGTCCAGCGATCACATCCACAAGAATGCCTCTTCCTCTTTAACTTTTGGGAAGTTTCCTACAACATTTTCGCATATATTAGCTATATTTAGTTAGTCATGTGACGATGTCTAATTGCATGGTGGGCAGAAAATTAAGTCTTTTATTCAAGATGATGGTGTATTCTTGTAAAAAATCTTTGCCACACCATGGAACCACCAACCAGATTTAACATATGTTACCACTTTGCTGATTTGGGTCCATTTTTAAGGTTTGAAATTAAGAAGTGAAGAATTAAAGATATAGATGGATTCTACTTTCATTGAGGATGTAGAAAGCTAGAAGAGTCTCTTCTGCTTAGCAAGAAGAAGCCAGGTAAACTACAAAACCATAAGCTTTTTTGGAAACCATTATAGAATTAAGGTTGGAGGGTGATGAAGTAGACTGAAATCCAAAGAAAGACGATCCCTCCAAGGAGAGATATGATACAAACATTAGGCTTCCCTTTGGCAGAGGCTGGGAGAAACACTGGTACCATACTAGTCAGGAAGAAGTCAACTAAAATTTTTGATGAATTTCTAAAGGCTTAATGTGAGTTACTGTGATAGTACAGAAATCTTGGAATTCCCAGATGTAAGGGATTAGCTAGGTTCTTCATCATGGACCTCTGTTGAGTGCTCATGAGAAAGACTGAGGCAAGAAGGGAGGCCAGAAAAATCTTGCCTAGGTTGTTTTGACCTTGAGGAGATTGTTAACCACTGCAGGAGACTTTCTCCCTGTGGAACTAATGCTGTAAGTTGTTGAAGGAGGAGTGTTCACCTCCAGAAGACACACAGTGGCTGAGGGAAAGATAAAAGAAAATATTCATTTTTATCTCAGGGAAAGAGGGTAGAAAACAGTTCTAAACAAGAATCTTAGACCAATTTTATTTGTGGTCTCCTACCGGTAGGGAAGGTGCAGAAAGCTATTTCCTGAACAAGATCTTATAAAGGTATAAAGCAGAGTTTGGTTGCCATGAGGTAGAAGGACAGGATCACTAAGGAAGTAATACCTCTGAGACCCAGGTGCACATGGACTTCCAGGAATACAGAGTTTCCCTTTTACCACCACCCCCCACCACCACACATACACAATTCAAGCAAGTGAGCATTGAGTATAAAGCTGACCAGTGGGGTGGGAACAAAAGTATAGAAGGAGATCCCCTGTGTGGTACAGGCACACGGGGAAGGTTGTATGCTAAGATTGGAACAAAAATATCGAGAAAACCTTGCTAACATCCAGCCCTTGCACTAAGCTCAAGGTAACACTAGGAGAATCTGAAGCCATAGGTGCACTGAAGGTAACCACAGCAACAACAAAGTTCAAACCCTACTCAATTTCGGACTCCATCAACTCAACCCCCCACACTAATGACCTGCTAAAAGAAGACACGAGCCCTTTTTCTGGCATAAATACTCTCTACCTCAGTTGTTACTGTTTTAATCACACTGCCTATTCAATTAAAAATTACAGGATATACATATAGGAGAAAAGCCCATTGTTAAAAGACAAAGATGAATAAAACCAAGCTCAGGGACTATTCAGATGTTGGAGCTATCAGGGATTTTAAAATAACTGTGATTTATGTCTTAAAACCTTGAATGGAAAACGTGGATGACATACATGAACAGATGGAAGATTTCAGCAGAGAGATGGGAAATATAAGAAAGAGTCAAATGGAAATGCTAGAAATAAAAAGCAAGCTAACAGAGATGAAGAATTCTGTCAATAAGCAGTTTAGGAGACTATACCACTGAGGGAAAAATGAGTGAACCCAAAGATAGATCAAAAGAAATTACCCCAAACACCCAAACCAAAACACAAAGAAAAAATAAAAATGAAAAATAAAAAATGCTAGAGAACCAAAGAGGTATGGGGAATATCAAATGATCTAACATATGTATAATGACACCTTAGAAGAAAAAAGAATGAGATAGATCTTTTCTTTTCCTTCCTCCCTTCCTCCCTTCCTTCCTTCCTTCCTTCCTTCCTTCCTTCCTTCCTTCCTTCCTTCCTTCCGTCCTTTGTAATTTCTACACCCAATGTGGGGCTTGAACTCACACCCTGAGATCAGGGGTTGCATGGTCTACCAACTGAGCAAATCAGGTGCCCCATCCCATTTTCTTTCTGTTCTCAAAGGTAATCATTTGTCCTGAAGTGAGTGTGTATCCTTTCCATCATGTTTTCATACTTCTTGGTATACTGGAATGTGTCTGAAACAATATATAATATAATTTTTGTTTTAAAAATATGTAGAAATGGCATTATGGTATCTTTCTTTGCAATTTAGTTGTTTTAATTATAAAATTAAAATAGATTTAACTACTTTAGGGTATCCCATTGGCTTATTTATCCATTCCCCAAATGTTGGAAAAGTAGATTTAATTTATAATGTTATAAACAATGCAGCAATTAATATTTTCACATGACATCTTGTGAACATGTGACTTCCATAATTTATTCCTCAGCATGTAATTCTGAGTTGAAAAAGAATTATTTTCAACAGTACAAAGTACTGTCAGATTGTTCATCAGAGTGACTGAACTGATTTTACACTTCTGCTAGCAATGAACAACACTTTGTTCTTCTTGACACTGTCATACTTAGTATTATCAGACTCTTAATTGTTGCCAAATTATGAGTGTCAAATTATATTTAAATATTGTTTTAGTTTTCATTTCCCCTGAACACCTCTTTTTATTTATTTTAATAATCTCTACACCCAATGTGGGACTTGAACTCACAACCCTAAGATCAAGAGTTGCATGTTCTTCCAACTGAGCGAGCCAGCCAGGCACCCCTCCCCTGAACACCTTTTTATATGTTCATTGGATGTTTCTGTTTGTTTCTGTAAATTCTCTAATCATATCCTTTGCCCATTTTAATGAGATTGCCTTTTAAAAATGTTTGTAATATTTCTTTGTCCTAGTTGATTAATCTTTGTTGATTATATGTTTATCTGTGGCTGTCCTTTTATTTTGTTACGGACCTCTTTTTTTTTTTATCTGGAGGTTATAATTGTAATTCATAAAATTTAACCTTTATGGTTTCTGGTGGAGTTTTTTTTTTGTGCCTTATGAATTACTTTCCTACTGTAGTATCATAAAATTACAGTCTCTTATATTTTCTTCCAAAAGTGAAAGAAATACTGTTTTTCACATTTACAATTTGTTTTATGTGGGATAGAGTCTAATAGGTCACTTTTCTGCATGATGTCAATTGTCCCAGCAGTATATTCTAAATTGTGTTTTCTTTCCTCAGTGGTTTTAAACACCACTGCTTTTGAGTTCCAAGTTACCATTTATATGTGGGTGGATCTGTTTCCAGGCTTCTTATTTCATCTGAGGTGTCTGGGCTTTCACAGCTGCGAGAACTGGAGTTTTGAGGAACTTTGATTCTCAGCAGACATATTGAGTGTAAACTCAAGAGACTTGGATGGACCACTTTCTAAACGCTCAGATTGTCCCTCTCACTAATTCAATGTACAAGTTACATGACTGGAGTTGTGAGTATGATTACATGATTTTGGGAAAAAGGTAAAGGAAAATTAGCCTGTTCCTGGTCCTATATCCCTCTCCCTTTTTTCCTCCACCTTTATGAATTATTGGAATTTTCACCATGGCATTGCTCATTAAAACTTAAATCACATGATAGAAGGGGCAACATACATATTTGTCAGAGTAGGAAATGGGCTTAAGGAATATAACTCTTCCTTTATTTTTTTTCTCATAGGGCAATAGAATGGGAGATTAGAAGAAATCTTTGAGATCATTTGGTATAGCTATCCTGTTTTCTAAATGGATAGAGCAACCACATGCAGATATGCCTGGGACTATTCATGTTTATACCAGTTGTTCCAGAATAATAAATAATGGTAGCTTCTTTCATTATCAAAATGTCTTGGTTGGATAATAAATTATGTGATCCTCCTATTGATCAGAAAGCAGATTCTTAGAAGTGAAAAGATTTTCTTTTGAAACTTGTTTTATTAGTCACAAATGGATACTGTTGATAACAGATTTCCCTAACCCCTCTCCTAGGAAAAAATCCAGTTGTAAGCATATTTAAAATTTTGTCAATTTTGTAAATATGATGTGCATTTGAGGTCTTGATTAATGATACACCTGGGAATACACAATTAATATTTAATTGGTTTGAAAACATAAAATAGGGTGACAAAATTTTTGAAGAAAATTTAAACTAAACACTACAGGTGAAATAATTTCCATACATTACACAAATATTGCAGGTGGTGTAATGGGAGCCAAACTTCAAGTCCCTTTATTGTTTATTATTCTTTCTTTGTTGCTTTCCTTAACAATCACTACTGTAGGGTCTGGAAAAATGCTGGACTGAGCTAATATATCCCCCACCTTCTATTACAAATGTATAGAAATGTTGGATAAACCATACATATGTAGTATATATATGTGTATAAAAACAATATATATGTAGTATATCATCATATATATACACACAAATATACATAATACACACATATATAAACTATATATATAATTAATATGTGTGCATACATATAATTCACACACCTACATATATTTATATAAGAATAAAGGTTAAAAAAAAAGAATTATTTCATATGAAGAACCAAAAAAATTACTTAACCATAAAGGAATATGTTGGTAAATCTTTTTTCTAAAAACGATTTTATTTATTAATTCATGAGAGACAGAGGGAGAGAGAGAGAGAGAGAGAGAGAGAGAGAGGCAGAGACCTAGGCAGAGGGAGAAGCAGGATCCATTGAGGGAGCCTGATGTGGGACTTGATCTTGGGTCTCCAGGATCACACCCTGGGCTGAAGGTAGCGCTAAACTGCTGAGCCACCTGGGCTGCCCATATGTTGGTAAATCTAACCACATTAATTAAGATTTTCCTACTTATCCAAAGACAGCATTATGAGAGTGAACATACATATTATGGAGTGGAGAAAGATCTATGCCACACGCCTAACTGACAAATGAATTGTATTCAGTAGAAAAAGCCAATCAAGGAGTTGAACAGGGACTTCAGTAAAGAGGAAGCCAAGCTCATTCTTCTTCTCTCCTTAATTAGAGGTGAATCTCGGTGATGGGTATACAGATATTGAGCTTGCTATTATTCTTTTTAAATTATTGAAAATTTGAAAACAAAACATCTGGAAAAATAAAAACATAGCCAAACTCAAAGAAAAAGTAAGACTCTCAGATGGCAAAACTGCAAAGAACTCACATGGAGAGCAATAAATAAATGCACCAGCTAATGCAACAGTGATGTAGGGAAGATCAGTTTTTGGTATGAGCTCTGGAACCTGGGTCTGTAGTGGCAGGAAGCATGTGAAACAAAGAACTGAAACTGAACATCCTGCATATAACCAGATTGCAAGGAATGAACCCTTTCTCCAAAAAAAGGGATTAGAAAATTCTTCTTAGTATCCCAGGAAATTAGTAAGAAAACTTGTCTCGGCCTGATGTTTTGGGTAAAAAAAAAAAAAATCTCTTTTGGACTGAAACTACATTCTTGTGCTGTATGTGAATGTTGAGTGCAAATGTTTTGTTAACTGCATTATAGATGGATGGCTTCAGACAGATGAACTCTCTAAAGTACTCAGTAGAAACAAATACAAAACTACTCTAAAGGGATACTTTCTTAACCTAAGGTGCATGAGATCTCCAGTAAGTATTAAGTCATGATAAAAAAAATAACAGGTCGTGGGTCTCCTGGGTGGCTCAGTTGATTAAGTTACCAATTCTTGATTTTGGCTCAGGTCATGATCTCAGGGTCCTCGGATCAAGTCCTGTGGTGGTGGGGGGTCCACGCTCAGTGGGGAGTCTGCTTGAGGATTCTCTCTCTCCCTCTCCTTTTAACCCTTCCCCCCCCACAAACACACCCACACCCTCTCTCTCTCAAATAATAATAATAATAATAAAAAACAGTTCATGTAAGGAAACCATCCACCATTAGGAATGAGACAAACACAACACAAGGAAGGATTAGGACCTTAAGGACACGAAACTGTATAATGATGTGAGTGACATAACAACATGAAAATCTGTAAAACAATCAGATTTTAGAAAAAAGAGGGATGCCTGGGTGGCTCAGTGGTTGAGCATCTGCCTTCGGCTCAGGGCGCGATCCTGGGATCTGGGATCAAGTCCTACATTGGGTTTCCTGCATGGAGCCTGCTTCTCCTTCTGCCTATGTCTCTGCCTCTCATTTTGTGTCTCTCATAAATAAATAAAATCTTAAAAAAAAAGATTTTAGAGAAAAGAATCATGGTGGAAGAAGGGGATACTATAAGAAAAGATATATTTGGAAAATAAGCAAATTAAACTTTTCTTTAAAAAAGATTTTATTTACTTATTCATGAAAGACACACAGAAAGAGGCAGAGACATAGGCAGAGGGAGAAACAGGGTTCCTGCAGGGAGCCTGATGTGGGACTTGATCTCAGGACCCCAGGATCACGACCTGAGCCAAAGACAGACACTCAACCACTGAGCCAGCCAGGTGCCTGCAAATTAAACTTTTAACAATTAAAAATAATCATTGAAAGTAGAAAAACCCTCTGTGGATGGGATAAAGAGCAGGCTGTACAGGTCTGATGAGATAATTAGGAAACTGGAAGTCTGTTCTGAGGAAATTACTAGAATGCCACAGAAAGATTATGAGATGGGAAAAATGAAAGACAGTTTTCGAGGTGGGAGTAGAATGCCTATGGAATGAGACAGACCAACACAAGTCCAATTGGAATTCCAGAAAGGGAGAAGAGAAGAGACTAGGAAAAAGCAGTATTTAAAAAAGAGAATGACAGAGACTTTTCCAAAAGAAAAGACATGTCTAACTGCATGTGAAAATAAGATTCTTTTTAGTTTTAGCTGGACCAAAAGATTGAGAACAATTCAACAGGAGACAACTATGACCTAGATTTAAAAGTTAGCTTCTTGGTCACAAATGCAAGACACACTAATAGATTGCAAAACTGGTCTGATGATGAGTCAGTTGCCTGCTTTTGACCTACATAAGCCAGTAAAGATGAAGAGCCTTAGAAGGGAGTTGTCAAGAGAGTTACTGATATGCTATGTTTTCATGACCATCATGGAGGAGGAGCAGGAGGATGCTTTGCCCTCATTTCAGGCTAAGAGAAAGTGACTTCAGTGGTGCTGCTTGGCCAGCCCAACATGTGTTTCCTGTATTGGAGGATCCTAGGGAAGGTCTATGACTCATTCCTGAAAAATCTAACATCAAGAGTCGGTGGTAGAGCCACTCTTGCCTGGTAGCAGAACAGTAAGTTGTGGCTGCAATATTGGGACAGGGCTGCACTTCCATTAAATGTAGCTAAAGATTGCTTTCTGAGCTGCAGAGGAGAAGATGTGAATTGGAATAACTTTACAGTTTTGAATTTATATTGGACTAGCCCGAAATTATGTAATTGTTAAGTTATTATCTGAGATTATTGGAATGGGGAAGGAATTGCAGAGAAGGTCTGAAGGGACTGAAAGAAGAATCAAATTGGCTTTTTCTTACACCTTTCTTTTGGTCTAGCTTAATGAAAACAGTGGCTAAATATGAACCTTCAGGGGCACCTGGGTGGCTCAGTGGTTGAGTGTCTGCCTTTGGCTCAGGACATAATCCCAGGGTCCTGGGATCAAGTCCCACATCAGGCTCCCTGCAGCCTCCCTCTGCCTGTGTCTCTGCCTCTCTGTGTCTCTCATGAATAAATAAATAGAATCTTTAAAAAACATGACCTTCAAATTGTGAAATTACAAAGATCACAGTTAATATAAAATCAATTTGTATTTATTGCCAATTTTAGTAACATCACGAAGAAAGAGAAAAACCTTCCCTTCTTCAGAGTAGAAATGAACCTCCAAATGTTATACTCTGAGAGGATACATCACTGATGTGATATTCCCAGGCAAGGATGTATAATCTGAATCTAATGAAGATAAACTTGAGAAACTAAAAATGAGGAATATTCTATTTAAACACTGGGAAGGGGCTGTAATAAAATGGTGAGTGTCATAAAAGACAGAGAAAAGCTGTATGAAGAGTGTAGAGTCATGAAGGGGCTAAAGATATATGACAGATAAATCAATACCTAAGACTAGTTTGGATTGTGTACTTTGGGGGTAGGGGAGAGGATGCTAAAAAGAACATTATTGGATCAATTGAAAAAATCAGAATAAGGATGAAAGATTAAATACGATGTATCATTCTTTAATTTACTAAAGTTGATAACTGTACTGTGGGCTATGCAATAGAATGTCTAGGGAAATGTATACTGAAGTATTTAGGAGTAAAGAGCATGATATGCATGACTTATCTTCAAGTGATTTGGAAAAAATTGTGTGTGTGTGTGTGTGTGTGTGTGTGTGTAGAGAGAGAGAGAGAACAAATAAAGCAAAAGGAGTAAGAGGTTAATAGTTGGTGAATTTAGGTAGATGGTATATGAATATATACCATTGAACTATTTTTATTTTGCAAATTTTCTTTAAAATTGAAACTATTTTTGAACATTAAAAAATGCAAACACGAACAAAAAATAAATAAGGAACCAGAGAGATGAAATAGATTGCCTACAGCGAGATGATGTCATGGCAGCAGAGTTCTCATGAGCAACAGTTGAGTCCATAGACAATAGGATTATTTTCAAGCTGCTTAAGGAATGCAACCTTCAATCTTCAGTGATTTTTATCCTCTCTAAACTATTTTTCAGGGGTGAAGATCAAATAAAAACACTGAAAAAATAAAAATACTTAGATAAAGATTAATTTTTAAATTTTATTTAATATTTATGTCCAATGTGGGGCTCAGACTTATGACCCTGAGATCGAGTCATGTGCTCCATTGACAGAGCCAGCCAGGTGCCTCCAAAATATTAGCTAATAATGAAAATGATCACTCACCATTTCTTGCTGAAAGAGCCACTAAAGGATGTGCTTCAAGGAGAAGAAAATATAGTTCAGAAGAAAGGACTGAGATGCAAGAATACAAAGTTGAACAAAGCAATTAGTAAGTGTGAGCAAATCTAAATAAAATTTGACTAAAAATAAAACTTTAAATGATTATATTTTGTGGTTAAAGATGTAGAACTAAAATTTTAGACAATAATAACATGAAAGATGAGAGAGGATGATCCACAGTTAAAACATTTTAATATTTTACTTTAAAAAAAGATTTTATTTATTTATTTGACAGAGAGAGACAGAGCACAAGCAGGGGAAGTGGCAGGTAGAGGGAAAGAGAGAAGCAGGCTCCCCGCTGAACAAGGAGCCTGACACAGGGCTCCATCCCAGGACTCTGGGATCACAATCTGAGCCGAAGGCAGACGCTCAACTGGCTGAGCCACCCAGGCGCTCCTCTAATATTTTCTTTATGGCAACCATAGATGTTAATGATTTCAGATAAATTAAAAGAAAATAAACAGAATCTGTATTTTCTTAGATGGTTAGAGGAAATAGATAATAAAGACAACATGATGCTCCTTTTCCACCAAAAAAGGGTAGGAAAGGAAAAAGCATAAATAGAGAAAAAAAAGCAAAATAAGGATGGTGGAAATAAATTCAAATCTATTGGTAATCACAAAAAATGTAAAAATTCATAGGATGAGAAACCACATAGAAGTCAAAACAAACGAACTAGATCTGTGTGTATCTACAGGCATCTCAGAAACATTGTACTGGGTGTACCAAATGAGATTCAAAGGGATACACATCCTTTGGGACCACTTTGCAAAATACAAAAAGATGCAAAACAATGTTATTTATTGTTTATGAATATAAAAATATGTAGCAGAATTGTGAGTGGAGGAATACACATCAATTTAGTGGTTATCTCAAGAGAAGATAGGAGTGGATGGGATGGGAGGAAGGTAAGTGGGTGCTCCTAACTTTAGCTGCACTTTTATTTTCTTTAAGAGAACCACTCTTGAAGCAGTCATGATAAAAAGTTAATGTGTTACATTTGGGTTGTAGAATGTGAGTGTCTATTATATTAATTTCTGGATTTCTTTTTGTATTTATTTATTTTTTTACATTTTTATTTATTTATGATAGTCACACAGAGAGAGAGAGAGGCAGAGACACAGGCAGAGGGAGAAGCAGGCTCCATGCACCGGGAGCCGGACGTGGGATTCGATCCTGGGTCTCCAGGATCGCGCCCTGGGCCAAAGGCAGGTGCTAAACCCCTGCGCCACCCAGGGATCCCTCTTTTTGTATTTAAAGGAGTAATTTAAAAAGCCACAAAATCTCTCCAGTTTATGTTTAATTCCGTTTTTCCAAGGACAGAGAGAAGATATAGTTCTGCTCTCATGGATGTGGTTTTAGGTAAGGATGCGGTTATTCTTTGGTTTCCCCTGGATTCATGGCCTCTGTGCTGAGTCCCATGGACTGGGGCAGCCAGGTTCCCTCATCAGCTGGCTTTCAGGTTCAGCCCAGGGGAGGCACAAGGGAGGAGCCTGGAGGGTGGGATGAAGAGAGGTCTGAAAATTTCTTCCATGCTTCTTCCTGCTTTGGTGTCCCGTGGCTATAGTTGCCTCCTTCCATAAGCACAACTCCACCAAATGGCTCTTCCTTCAGGGTTCCTGCTCTCATTGGGATCTACTAATATTATTTCCTGCTCCTGTGTCAATACGCCTGGGGGTGTTGACCATTTCTCACCTTTGTTTGTCTCCTATATGCCTTACCATATTCCTTGTTTGTTTCCTTAAACTTGTTGGAAACTCTGAGAAAGATACCTGCATTAAAAATTTTGCATTTTAACTTCTTGGGATGACATAATAAGACACTGTGAAAAATAAAAAATGACTTTTTTTTTTTTTTTAGTTTATAAAACTTCTTTGCCATGGATGAAAAGATTGATAAGGTGACCTCCATGTCTCAGCCCATTGTGCTATCTGAGCATGTGTGGTTGACAACTTCTTGGGGAAAAGGAATCATGGCTGACATACACCAGAAGAACTGCTCATGCACCAAAGATCTTAAGATTTCTTGAATGGTATCATTTGTGTTTTATGATTTCATGTACTCAGTGACTTTTGATTGAGTGCTGCTCTGTCCCAAGAACTGTGCCCGTCGTAGGGATACGTTGTTGAGCAAGAGGGAATAGTCTTGTCCTCAAGGAGCTTCAGTAGACAGGGGAAGGTAGGCAGACCTAGTATGAAGACATACGGTAAATTCTAGGAAGATGGCGGTAGTGAGGGGGTCCCAGGAGGTTTATCCCATCCAGTCTTGAACCATAAGAGATAGTTTTACAAAGGAAATAACATCTAATCTCAAACTTGAGGTTTGTATACTAGTAAGCCAGATTAAGGAGAACAGCTGGTAAGAAGGGATGGGTTTTAGTTTAAGATGTTCTAAGTAGAGAAAAAGACAACTTGGGCAAAGACCAGCAGGGGATAAAGAGCATTTGGGAAATTGAAAGTACATCTCTTGGGTTAATGTATAGATTGCAGGAAAAAGGGGGAGAAAAAAAGCAGAGGTCAGATCGTGAAAGGCCTTTTAAGTAAGTTTAAGGATAGGAGTGTTATTATGAGGTCAGTGAAGAGCTGTTAAATCTTTTTTTTTTAATTTTTATTTTATTTTATTTATGATAGGCACACAGTGAGAGAGAGAGAGAGAGGCAGAGACATAGGCAGAGGGAGAAGCAGGCTCCATGCACCGGGAGCCCGACATGGGATTCGATCCCGGGTCTCCCGGATCGCGCCCTGGGCCAAAGACAGGCGCTAAACCGCTGCGCCACCCAGGGATCCCCGTGTTAAATCTTTTAAAGTAGGTGGTATACATATTATAATGATATTTGCATTTAAGAATGATTACCCTGAGAATGAATTTGAAATAAACAAAACTAGAGGGGAGTTCTCTTAGTAGGTGTCTGGGGTAACCCGGGCCACAGATGATGAGCTGGGCTTGAGTCAGTTGGGTCAGACTGAATGGCTACTGCAGATAGGATGGCTAACATGGACAACCTGAACCCATCCTGTCACATTCAGGCAATTGTTGTCATTATTTTGCCTGGCAAAAAGCAAACTGTCATCTCCTTGCTGGGTTTTAGCCAGACTATGAACTCCCTGCAGGCAGAGAATATACATTTTTTTAAAAGATTTATTTATTTATTTAGGGCACGGGGAGAGTCTTAAGCAGACTGTGGACTGGGAGTGGAGCCCCATGTCGGACTTGATCTCATGACCTTGAGATCACGACCTGAGCCCAAACCAAGAGTCAGGTGCTTAAGCAATTGCACCACCCAGGTGCCCCAGGCAGGGTATATTTCGTAACCATCTCTGTGTCTCCAGTACTTTGGGGGGTGCTCAGGGAATGAATATTCTTGAATAAAGGAATCTTAGGGACAGTTTTTTTGATGCAGTGGTCATCCTGATGACTTCCAGACCCAACTAGGGAAGTTCAATAACAATTGTGAAGTCAATGTCTAGAGCTATTTTTCAGAGGCACAGGAAGGCGTGCGTGCTTTAACTTGGTTCACCACGCATATTGAAATGCGCAGGCTGCTTTTGCCTGACTCAGTTCTCTTGTGCCATCTGCTGGGATGAGCATTTCATGGCACACCAAAGGGAGATAAGCAATGAAGACAAGTCTGAAAGCTTTGTGGGAGAAACAGCAGACAATCCCCTGGGCAGCTTCGTTGGGGAAACAAGTGTTGTGCCCAAGCTACCGTCTGTTTGCTGCTAACCTTTAGTAGTTTCCCAAGACAAATATCCCTTTCTACTGGTTTTCATGTAGACGATCTTAAATCCCTGTATTCTCCATCAGGTTTTGCAACAATCCAGTGATACCAGCCGCTACTATTGTCACTGTTTTTTTTTTTTTAATTTTTATTTATTTATGATAGTCACAGAGAGAGAGAGAGAGAGGCAGACACACAGGCAGAGGGAGAAGCAGGCTCCATGCACCGGGAGCCTGATGTGGGATTCGATCCCGGGTCTCCAGGATCGCGCCCTGGGCCAAAGGCAGGCGCCAAACCGCTGCGCCACCCAGGGATCCCCTTGTCACTGGTTTTTAAACTCAGATAGAGAAGCACAGAGTTTTAAGTAAAATGCCAGTTCTGAGCAGTGAACAAGTGGCCGAGGAAGCACTGAAGTCTGTTTTACTCCCAGTTGCACAAAACATTTCAAACACAGTAAGAGAGAGGTCAAGAGTGGCAGAGATAAGCTGCTTAGCCTTAGCATGGACAGGGCGGGCCTGGCGTGGAGTGGTGGAGCAGAGAAGGCTGGCAGCCACTCGCTCGGTATGTGCACTTCAAATGCCAAGTATTGGTAGGGGGTGGTTAAGGGAGCGGGGAAGGGGGAGCTGCAGCAGCAACTTTCCTGCATCATCCATTCCCCAGGGACAACTCAAGGTGATGTCCCCGAGGGAAAATTTTTTAGAATTCTGTGAAAATTTTTAGAGCTTGCACCAAGATGGTACCTAAAGTCTTTGGTGAACATTGTCAAATAAAATAGATACTGCTATTTTGGTTAACATATATGGTTAAAACAAAGAAACTAGCAGACCATCCTTTTATCATTTAAGCTTGTTATTCTTATATTAAATACATACTTGCATAAATCCACAAATATACTCTTGGCAATAAAAGACCCAAACATTCAGGGAAAGCTAAAAGTCTTTGCTTTTCCCAAAGATACCACAATTAGTGGTATGCTTACAGATCTTTTTCTGTGTGTTTATTATACACACGTGGTTCCTACGGGAACGTAGAATATGGTTTAATGTTTTGTCCACCTATATGAATGATATCTTGCTGGACTGCCCTGTCCTGCCATCTCCAACCGAGGGCCGCACACTCTCCTGACCCATTGGGATGTGCAGTTGGGTTTCCATGAGGCTCCTCCTGGGGCGCCCTATCTAACTGCCCAATAACAGCCATCCTCTGCCCAGCTCCTGTCCTCCCCACATCACGCCTCCAGGCTGGCTGCTCTCTGCAGCTCATATCCAGCTTTTTTTCATTGTGGCAAATGTACATAACATAAATTCTTACTATCTTAACCATTTTTAGGCATTCAGTTCAGTGACATTAACTACATTCACATTGTTGTGTAACGGTCAACACCATCCATCTTCAGAAGGTTTTCATCTCCCCAACTCTGCACCTGTGAAACACTAGTTCCCCATTTTCTTTCCCCCAGCCCCTGGCCACCATCTTCCTACTTTCTGCCTCTATGAATTAGATGATGCCAGGTAGCTCATATAAGTGGAATCATATGGTATTTGTCTTTATGACTGGCCTATGTGGCTTAGCATTGTGTCTTCAAGGTTCATCCATGTCATAGCATGTGTCAGAATTCCTTTCCATTTTAAAACTCAGTAATATTTCATTATATGTATAGACCACACTTTGTTTACCTATTCATCCACTGATGGACATTTAGGGTGTTTCTTCTTCTTGGCTATTGTGAATAAAGCTGCTATGGATAATTTAGAAAAGATTATTTTATACAGCAAATACACAACCTTATACGAACTAGTTTAGTGTGTTTTTTTTTGCAACCACATAATCCCAGATGAATATACCTTCAATCTTGTCAAAGCTCCTGAAGACCAAACTGTAATAATCTTATTTATAAAAATAAATTAAACCAAGTTGGGCATATTGCCTAGGAAATTTGTATGACATAATTGTAAGAAGAATACTGTCCGTTGATACATTTGACTATTGATTTCTACCAGTCACAATGAGAAATTGGGGATGAAAATGTGTGGCTATTTTGTAAGGTTTGGACTAGAGCCAGTGATGTGACAAACTGGAATTCTCAATTTGTAAGAATGCTATCCTTGGGTTTGTGGAATCTTTTAGGTCTTTCCTGACCCTTCCACAACTAGAGGACAGAGAATATAATAAGGGACATTGTTCTTCCCTCTCAGGACATTGGCTTATTTTATGTATCTCTGGAATCATGAAGAGAGCACAGATTGGGGATTAGGCAGTTTTAGATCAGAACAGTCACTTTACCATATCTTGACACATGTAAACATAGGCAAGTTCCTTAATTTCTCCTAACTTACAGTTTCCTTAAATGATGAAAATAAATGCACATCTTCTAAGTTCTGCTGAGAAGAGTAAATGAACTGACATATGCAAAGCACCTCACATTCCTGAGTCATAGAGAGTACATAACAAAAAGTAGCTGCCTTTGTGATCAATCTTATTCATCAGTTTGAGATACAGATTTATTTTAATATTTAACTTAAATCATTCTATTATCCTGTCCTAGTTAGAGTGAAAATGCATTTTTTTCTTTTCCTGCTATCTTTCCTGTGATAACTCCCAGCAGGGGTACTCCATGATTCCTGTCTACTGTCATCTCCAGCAGAGAAAATGGGAAAATCAGTGTCCAGGATTTTTGGCTGCTGTTGCTGGTCCTGCCACACAGTGTCGCTGTTGAAGCAGACAACTTTGTCACAGGGTGCCATCCTCCTGGCCCAAGCCCAGTGATGTTAGGGAAGGAGGAAGACACCTCTATGGAACACAGTGATCTGAGAGCAGCTCTTGTATCTTATCTCAGCATGCTGCAGAGATCACCTCTATGTATGTACTTGTTGTGATGCAAGCAAAGTTATAAGACCACTGTGTGCGCAGGAGACAACTTCACCCCTACATCCTGCCCATGGCTGGGGCTCAGTCTTGCTGCCTGTTTACTTCTCAGATCTTTGGGTGTTACAGCTAGAAACTCCACAATAGATGGCTTTTTTGCATGTGGATGGTTACCACCATGTTCAAATAATTAGCATCTTCTCTCTGGCAGTATTGGCTGGCAGGTTCCTGCTTCAAAGAGGCCCTTGTAGGAGAGCCAGCTGTGACCAAAGGTTGGAATACCCATCTTTGGGTGCATCTTTGCACAGATGAGTTCCTTGGGACTGGCTGCTTCTGTCCACACTCACATGAAATGGGCAGGAATTAGGAGGCAGATAGTGCTGAAGAAATGCTGGATGTATATCAGTTGCTGACTCCTGTCACTAAAGCCAGATCTCAGGTCTTTAAATGTATCAAGGGCGCCCACCGTGGAAAAGACATTCATGAAGAGATACCCAAGATAAATAGTCTCGTCCAGAAAGCAGGTTGCTAAACTGTGTGTACAATATGATTCCATTTCCTCCTATTTTTTTGCACTTCTCTGTTGTCTGAATTTATTTTTATAAAGTGTGTGCATTACTTTTGCATATAGCAAAAATGAAAAAGATTAACGAACATACTCTATTCTGCTGGCATATTGGTCAGGAATAGAGCCATCCCCTAAAGAAGAAGTAGGGAGTACTGTGGCATCTTTATAAGAATTGTTTTTGGAGAAATTGGGAAACCTGTACTATCAATTTTCAAAGTGATGAGCATAAAATAAAATCCATAAGGTAATGTAAAAGTATATCTTCTTTCCTTAAAAGGTTTCTAAAAAAGGGCACCAGGGTGGCTCAGTCGGTTAAGCATCTGACTCTTGATCTCAGCTCAGTTCTTGATCTCGGGGTCATGAGTTCAAGCCCTGTGCTGAGCTCCATGCTGGGTGTGGAGCTTACTTAAAAAAAAAAAAAAGATTCTAAAAAGATCAAAACAATATCAAATTCTTACAGTAACCATACCCTAAGGACAACAGCAGAACCAGTTGAGAGCAGTGTTTCTGCTTACTTGTAGCCTAGAGAAATTTTTTTGCTTTCTCTGCATGCAGGCTTCCTTTTTCTGTTCTTACTTTTGATCAAGTGGTTGGTGACTATATTCTTTCCATTTGATTATGTCTCTAGGATGCATAGTGTCTGAGTAGCATGCATCATTCACTTAGAGATTAGAAACTGAATAAATAAGGAAAATTGACATTTAAATGTCTATAATGTACTGAGCATTGGACCAGTGGTTTCACTCTTCTCATGGTCTAATGGCTTTGAGTCCAAAGGGGGTTAAGAGAAAATCCAAAGATCTAACCTTTTTTCCCCCAGTTCAGTTTTCTAAAATAGGGTTTATTTATTTATTTATTGATCTATTTTTAAATAAAATATTTTATTTATTCATGAGAGACACACAGAGAGAGGCAGAGACATAGGTAGAGGGAGAAGCAGGCTCCCTGTGGGGAGCACAATGTGGAACTCAATCCCAGGACCCTGGGATCATGACCTGAGCCAAAGGCAGACGCTTAACCACTGAGCCACCCAGGTGCCCCAGGCTTTATTTTTTAAGCAATTTTAGGTTCACTGGAAAACAGGAAGGTACAGAGAATTCCTTCCCATATACCCTCTTCCCCACATATGCATAGCTTCCCTATTATCAGCCTCCTCCACCAGAGATACATTTGTTACAGCTGATAAACCTACATTGACATATTACTATCATCCAAAATTAGGGTTCATTCCTGGTGTTGGACACATTGTGGGTTTGGACATGTGTATAATGACACTCATCTACCATTATAGTGTCATACAGAGTAGTTTCACTGCCCTAAACATCCATTACGCTCTTTTATTCCTTCCCCACCTCTTAACCCTTGGAAACCACTGATACTTTTACTGACTCCATGGCTTTGACTTTTCCAGAATGTCATGTAGTTGGAATCATGCAGTACACAGATCTTCTCAGGTTGGCTGCTTTCATTTAGTGATATGCACTTAAGTTTTCTCCATGTCTTTTCATGGCGTAATAGCTCATACCTTTTTATTGCTGAACAATTTTCCATTGTCCAGATGCACCACAGTTTACTTATCCAGTTGCCAGCTGAAGGACTCCTTGGTCACTTCCTGGTTTTGACAATTATGAATAAAACTTCCATAAGCATCCATGTGTGCTTTTGGGTGAACATGTTTTCAGCTCCTTTGAATAAATACCAAGGAGAAGATGCTGGCTTAATGAAGATCTGTGGCTCTTGGCTCCTGCATCTGTGAACCGGAGAGCTACAAATATGTATGTATATTTCTTTATAACAACGGGGGAATTCAAATTTGTTCAAAAAAAAAAAGTATACTTTAGCTGCATACATTTTCTGCATTAATTTGGGTAGTATTAGCTTCTGGATTGGATTAACACCAATTCTCAGTGGATTAACCCAATAAAAATATATTTCTCAATTCCCTGTCTGAACTGCTTAGGAAGCTTTCCATGAGGCGATTCAGGATCCAGGCTCCTTCTCTCTTGTGGCTCTGCCCTCCACTAGGTATGTAAGGTTCTTTTCATTCAGCCAATGGTGTGGGGAGGGAGCTTGTGTGGTGTGGAAGGCACACATATTTCTTGATCTTTTTGGCTTCCCAAGATAACATCACTTTTGCTCATATCTCATCGGTGAGCATGAGTCCTGCCTAGAAGCTGGGCCTGGGGAATGTAATGCCGACTGGATAGTCACTTCTCCGAAACAATTCTACTCCACGGAGGCAGTCACTCATCTTTGGTGGTCACTCAATCATTTCTACTATAGGTATAGTCATGACTCAAGGAAATGATTTTGAATTCTGGAAAAATTCAAGAGTTAATCTCCTCCAAAGTCACTTTTCAACTAGCAGTGAGTGGCAAGAAGGGGAGGTCATTTGGATGACCTCAGAGGGAAGGTCAAGCTTTCTCACAAATCATTGATTGACCGACATGCTATCTCCTCAACAGAGTGGTCCCATCCCACATGAAGCATATCTATCTGTCAACAAAGTCTTTGGAGGGGTAAAATATTAAAATATCCTCCATGGATTGTAAAGAATGTCAAATGTCAATGTATTTGCAAATATTATTAGTATAAATGAATGCCGTTTTGTGAAAAAAGTAGTCTCACCTCTAAAACACTGCTTTTGGAGTTTTTTATTGCTTTAGCCATTTGGAGAACAAACTGGTGTCGTATCTTGAAGTTGAAGTTGCGGGTATCCTATGACCCAGCAATTCCATCAGTATTGTTGGTAAGGATTGACTTCCCAGTCAGGAACCCCAGACAACTAAAGAGTACAAACAACTGCATATATAAATGACTCCCAGTGGTTTCATTTTTCTACAAGATGACATCTGAAGAGCAGGAAAAAATTGACCATTCCTACGAGAGAGAAATCAATTCTTTTGGAATGCCACTGTCAGTAGCTGAAAATGCAATTGGCAGCAAGTTTCTAAATGGTGGAGATCATCATCCTCAAAGCAAGCCTATCTGAGATTCTGAATTTGAATAGGAAAAGATATCTGTGCCAACAAGAATCAAGGAAGTATTAGCTCTTACAGGTACATGGGCAGATACATGAGAAGGGATCATATACCTTACAGTCACATTTTAACCAGTTAAAATAATTTTTAAAAAATTTTTAAGTAATCTCTGTAGTCAATGTGAGGCTTGAACTCACAACTCTGAGATCAAGAGTCACATGCTCCATTGACTCAGCCAGCCAGGCACCTCCTAGTTTTTAAAAAATTAATACAATTATTGATTCAGGGGCAAGAAAAAGTATATAATTTATCTATTGTAGGGTAAGTGGGGATTTATAGATAATAATTTGCTTTGCAGACTGAGTATTCAAGTAACATGACAGGAGCATGGCATGATCACGAGAGTGGCATGTGTAGAAAATTTTCTTTTATGTGGGGACTTACCTGAGGACCTATTCTCTTCAGAAGATGCTGGAAATATAAGATGTAGATAAAATAAAATAGGTCTCAGAACAAAAAACATGTCACTAACTTCATGGGCTAAAGCTCACGCCTTTTACTCACAGTGATTTCCTTGCCATATCACTCAGAGTTTACTTAATTTAATTTTGTGTTTCTGTCTAGTAAGCTTGGTTTGCTGATTCTTCCTTTAAGCAGCAGTGAGAAGGAACATATTAGAAGTGCACAGTGTGTGTGTGTGTGTGTGTGTGTGTGTGTGTGTGTGTGTGTGGTGGGATGTGGATGTTCTATTAGAATAATGGTTCTTAACTAGGGGTGATTTTGCCTCTCCCCTCACTAGGGGACACTTGGTGATGTCTGGGGACATTTTTTATGGCCATGACTAGGGAGGAAGGGAGAACTGTTATTGGCATCCAGAAGATGATAATATCATAAGACACACAGGACAACCCCCTCCACCAACATAAACAAGAATTATCTACCCCAAATGTCAATAGCGCTGCCCTTGAAGCAGTCATAAGGACATCCACAAGATGTGTGTGGCTACTTACAACCTCACAGTGAAGAAGGCGGTGGAAAAATGATAAAAACGCGCATAGGAGCTTTAAAAAATTAAATTTACAAAAGCATGTCAATGTGGCATGGTTTAGCACAGAGGCAAAGAACTCTATGCATGTCAATAACCCCCGAGGCTGTCTCTGTATCAGAGCACTGATAATAGCTGTTCAAATAATGTTAATATATTCAGTTTAATAAAATAGATGGGTGATCTTTATTACCTGCAGCAAGGCGGGAATGTAGATGGCAGACACTGACATCACTGATAAACATACACCTCTGACCTCAGCCTGGAGCTAAGGGATTGCTACCCAGTGCACTGGAGGCAGAATTTATGTGGGTAAGGACATACATTTGGGTGCTCCAGCCCTGTCACTGAGTGACCTTGGACACAAGATTTTAAGTCTTCTGAGCCTCTAGAGGGAAATAAAATATCTACTATGCTGAGTGATGTGGAGATTAAATAAAAATACTTGTACCTGATGCATAGAACGCATTTAATAAATGATAGTTCTTATTACTATAGCTATGATTAAGAGATTTTTTTAAAATAAATTTATTTTTTATTGGTGTTCAATTTACCAACATACAGAAAAACACCCAGTGCTCATCCCATCAAGTGCCCTCCTCAGTGCCCGTCACCCATTCACCCCCATCCCCCGCCCTCCTCCCCTTCCACCACCCCTAGTTCGTTTCCCAGAGTTAGGAGTCTTTATGTTCTGTCTCCCTTTCTGATATTTCCCACACATTTCTTCTCCCTTCCCTTATATTCCCTTTCACTATTATTTATATTCCCCAAATGAATGAGAACATACACTGTTAAGACATCACCTTTCTAGGCTGAAAAGGAAGAGTGAAAATCAGTGCTCTGTGGTCATTTTCTTTCCATGTTGTAGTAAAGAAATACATAGGATTATGGACACTGGAAAAGGGAAGGTGACCAACCAGTCAGAAAGCACAATACATCTCCAAACAAGGATACTTCTGACAGCGACAACGCTCTGGTAGGGATTACCCAGGATGATGGGCACCAAGGGGAATTTCAAGAGGCTACCTAGGGAGACCACTGCATCAACCAAAATGGAATAGAACAGTACAAGGGGGGCAGAAACAAAGACAAGGGAACCCAAAGTAACACAAGTAATAACAAGATTAATACAAATAATATTTATATTTATGACATTTTTATAATAACAAATGAGAAATAAAAGGTAGTTTTTATGAATAATCTGATGTCCTGAGGTCTAGACATTTGGGCGTCTTGGTGTTTGGCAAACAAAAGGCTGTTGGCACAAAGTCAGCGACCTGTCTTCTGGTGGCCAAGCTCACTCACCCATTCACAGCTGTGATGGGTTCCTGGTACACAGTTGGGGGGGTGCGGGGGTCCCTCCAATCCAGACAGGCCTCCAGGATTGGAAGAGGACAAAGAAGGAAAGTCTAACAGAAAATTCATCTGACCTTGAACCACTGATGGCATGACGCTCTTGCTGAATTTCCTTAAGCCAATAGCCAGCTCAGCGCTGCTGAACAACCACTAGTCTTGATTCTTCTCACTGCTTCAGGCTAGGAAAGCAAAGGAACTCCGCAGGATTGCAGATTGTACTAACTGATTTCTATCAGGAAAAACTCTGTATCAACGAAGCAGTCAGGCATCCAGGACATGTTTAAGGACATCAGTGACTGTCCCTCCTTTAATTCCCAGACTTCTAACTCCTTCATCTTCAGACAGAACTGGGTCAGCATCCTGGTGTTGTCGCTTACTAACTTACCTTGGCTAGACAACTTGTGACTGATAGAGAAGCAAGTTACTTTATCTCTCTAAGCCTCGGTTTCTTTACCAGTGGAATGGGAAAGTAATATCTCTTCTATTTTTCAGTTTTGTTTAATACATCTCAACCATATTATTAAATAAAGATTAAATGCACATATTCAATACATATTAAATGTATTTATTAGATAATGTCTGGGAAGCATGTCACTGAGAGTTGGCATAAGAACTCCATGAATGTTAACTGCTCTTTTTATTATTAATTATTACCACCCTTGGGATGGATTTGAATGACCCCAATAATCTTGGTCTTAAAGTGGCACTGCTCTTAAGGAGAGTTTATCTATTGGATTTACAAATATAATAATACTGTGTATGTGGGGGTGTGTCATGATCTCAGGGTCATGGGAGGCATCCAGGCTTGTCCCTGTCCTTCTGCCTCTGCCCTCCTCCCCACCCCCCAACTCTCACTCTCTCTCTCAAATAAGTGAATAAAATTTTTAAAAAAAATTCTTTATTTAAATTCAGTTTAGTTAACAAATACAGTATTGTTAGTTTCAGGGGTAGAATATAGTGATTCATCAGTTGCATATAAAATCCAGTGCCCTCCTTCATGCCCGTCACCCCATTCCTCCCCCATCCCATCCTCCCCTCCAGCAACCCTCAGTGTGTTTCCTGGAGTCAGCATCTCTTATGATTGCCTCCCTCTTTATTTGTTTATAAATAAATATTTATAATAAATATATAAAATAAATAAATAAACAAATATTTTAAAAAAGAAATGATAAACTCCTCTCTTTTTAAAATCCTTTTATACTTTTATGTGGGTAAAAGGAATATGTTTTGGGATATCCCAAGTGTTATTTCAAATATTCTGGATTATGTCCCCCCCCACTTAAATTATTGTCTGTTGTAGAAGCTAATGAACAGCATGGGTCCTCACCAGCTGGAGCCTGATGTCCACTGTGAGAACCTCCTGGCTCTGCTCTGGTAACATTTCGTGTTTGAAGGCATTTGTGTATATAAAGGATGGGACTTGTCTCACTCAGGACAAGCTTTCATTTCTCACTGTCTGAGCAGATAAAGTTGGAATAGCAGAGTTGTCGGTGGAGATCACTTGAAATACTGGTTTGCTCTGGGGCTTAGACCTGGATCGTCTTCTCTTTTAATGCCAACTTCCCCGATGATTTCTCCCTGTCTGCTGGCTTTGAATACCATGAGCATGCTGATGACTCTCAGACTTTTCTCAGCAGCCCAGACTTCACTCCAGAGGCCAGTCTTGTCTATTCAGCTGCCTACTTGATATCTCCACTTGGCAGTCCAGTGGGTAATCCAAACTTGACAATGCAGAACCACACTCCTGATTCCAGACACGACCAACCCTCATGAAGCCCACTGCCGTCTAGCTCCGTAACTGGCCCCACGCCAATAATGAATTGTCTGCTCTTTGTCTCCATCCCTGAGAGGGGGGTCCATGAATCCGTGGACTCTCCCATGTGATATCGTGTCTTTGTTAATCGTGGTGGGCCTCTCAAGAGGTGACTCAGGACAGAGGCTGACCCTGTCAGAAATATCAACCATGTGACTAGATGGTTGGGGCTTGGAGCCAGGTGATACCAGCTTGATGCCTGAAGGGGGAGGGGAGCTGGGGATTTAATTTAGCTCTGTGGCCAATGATTCAATCGACTGTGCCTATGTAAGGAAACCCCAGTAAAAACTCTGGACACCAGGGTTGAGTGAGCTTCCTGATTGGTGACACACATTGATGTGCTGGGAAGGTGACCAGTCTGCGGGACACAGAAGCTTCAAATTTGAGACCTTCTCAGACATTGCCCTATGTGTCTCTTTATTCAGCTGGTCTTGATTTGTATCTTATATGATAAAATGAAGTATAGTGTTTTCCTGAGTTCTGTGGGCTTTTCTAGCAAACGATCAAACCTGAAGGATATTGGAAGCTTCCAAGTAGGTAGCCAGTTGGTTAAGAAGTGTGGGTGGCCAGGGGCCCTGGAGATGGTGTCTGGAGTGAGGGGAGTCTTGTGGAGGACCATGCTCTAAACCTGCTCAGTCTGACCTTTGTTCGGGTGCTTGGTGTCAGAGCTGCATTGCACCAACCCCTTTGTAAAGGCTTTGGAGTGACGTGTCACACATCATTTCTGTCTTCCCCTCTACCTCCACATCCAATCTACCAGAAGTTCTGTTGTTTCTGCCTCTACAACGTTGTCTTAGCCTATCTACTTCTTCCTGTCCCTGCCACCATCTTCCCATGCCAGCCACCATTGTTTCTTGCCTGAACATCGTGACGGCCTCATCGTTGATCCAGGCATCCTTTCTGATCCATTAACACCATGATACCCAGTCTATACTTCAAAATCCCTGGGGCACTTAGAAGAAAATACCTAGTACTAGAACAAAGCCTGGGCATCAGTATTTTTAGGAAGCTGTCCAGGTGATTCTAAGAGACAGCCAAGGTTGAAAATCAGAGCATTGATATGACGAGCTCTTTACTGCCTCTAGGCCTTTGTCCTTGCTGTTCCTCCCCCTGGAGTTCTGTTCCCAGCTCTTGAAATTGCCAGATCTCAGTTCAGACATCATCTCATCCAAAAAGACTACCTAAAGTTGTTCCCTGTTTTCCTTTCTTTTCATTATTTTGTTTCCTTCATACTACTTATCTTATTCTATAAGTATCTTATTTATTTAGGTTGACTTGTATCTGTTTCCCCCAGTGGAATGAGTACCATGAAGATAGAGCTCTTATTTGCTGCTACATCCTCAGTGCTTAGCACAATGCTTGGCACTTATAGATGCTCAGTAAATACTTTTGAAGTGTTTCTAAAACAAGTGATTGCATAATGAATAACCGAAAAAACTGTTTAAGTAATGTTCCCCATGGAAAAATAGTACTCAGGGAATTTAATAGTGTTTTTGTTCTTTATGTAACATATTTGTATCTATATCTCTATAGACATACATATGTATGAATATGTATATAAGTATGCATACATGCACACACGTACATAATTATGCATAATATATGAGTGTTATATATACAGTGTTTTCTCAAAAGGATAATTCTTGAAGAATATTTGCCTGAGTGTGAAAATGTGAAGTACATGAATTCCATGAGCCCCAAATAGCACTGGAACATCATGCTTTGGGCAGTCAGATTGGAGGTTGTTCAAGTTGGGGTCCCAGACTCAAAGTCTTCATGGGACATTCCCTTTGTCTGACCAATCCCTGGCCATCACTCAGGCCTCACTTTCAGTTTCACTCCCTTGCCCCATGGTAGGAGTACCCCCTGGTGGAGATCATTGTAGAGGATTCCATGTGCTTGTTTGTTTGTTTGATGCTTCAGCGCCCTGCCTCTCAAGGACTGTGTCCTGTCTGCATTCTCGCGGGGCAGCAGACGCAGTGCCTGGTACACACCTGGAGCTCCACATGTGCCCTGGATGCACTTGAGCAAAGGGCAGCAGTAGGAAGGCTTCAGAGACATTCCGCTGGACTCAGACTCTGGCTGTCCTAAATCCTGTACAGAACCTCTTCCCCCTCATTTGTTAAAGAGGTAAAAGAGTCTCTACTTTCAAATATTTTGGGGATGGCCAAACTTGTCCTGGGAACTATGTTTTTGTTTTGTTTTATTTTGTTTTAAGTGGGCTCCACACTGGGTGTGGAGTTCAAACTCACAACCCTGAGGTCAAGATCTGAGCTGGAATCAAGAGTTGGACACCTAACCAACTGAGCCCCCTAGGCATCGCAGGGAATACATTTAAAAGCTAAACTCATTAAATGTATATGATATGATATGATATGATATATTAATTTTATCTTATTGGCTTTCCTAATATCTTTTCAAAGCAGAGGCCTGGCCCACCATCTCAGCACAGCCGTGCCCATGTGTGCATACCCCTCCACAGTTCTTTCACTCAGTAGCACATTTCTGAGTGTCTTCAACTATAAGCAGGGCTCTGAGTTGCGCAGATTCCATGGAGCTCAAGCTCCCTCCTGGGTCTCTAGATTTGCAGAGACTCAGAGGATGAGTTAGCATCTTTGACAAGTAAACAGAAAACCCATGCTGGGATCTTCAGGTCACTTTTCTTCTCTGATCATTGAACAATAGCATGTACAGGGAAGTTGTGAGTCAGAATATTAAATCTGGGGAACTAGGGCGCCTGGGTGGCTCAGTGGTTGAGCTCATCTGCCTTTGGCTTAACTCATGATCCCGGGGTCCTGGGATGGAGCCCCTCATCGAACTCCCTGCTCAGCGGGGAGTCTGTTTCTCCTTTTCCCTCTGCTGCTCCCCCTGCTTGTGCTCTCTTGCTCTCTTAAATAAATAAATAAATAAATAAATAAATAAATAAATAAAATCTTAAAAAAAAATAAATCTGGGGAACTAACAGTGACTCATGCAATGAATAATTTTCAATCTGATTATCAGTGTCACTGAACTTAGTGGTGAGGCCTCATTGCTGGATTAATGAGGTTTGGAGCCAAAACCTTCTTTTTTTTTAATCCTTGAAATGTTTAGCTTACTTACAACCCCGGCAGGGGGGACAAGGGAAGGTTCCAGGCACAGGCAAGTCTGCTCCCTTGTAGGAAAATGAATCTCTTTCAATGAAATAAATTTGCTTCTGAAGGCTTTTTTTGATGTTTCTCCCTCTCTCTCTCTCTTTCTCTCTTTCATTTTCTGTAATTTCTGAGCAGATACAGCAAGACTGCAGTAAAGTAGGGCCCTGCCCCCTTCAAATTTGGAAATAAGGGAAATGAGACTGCACTCAGAAAATGGAATAGAAAAATTCATGCTAGAAGGGATTATCTACCTGTGGAATAAACTATGAGATTGTCTTAAATATTTAAGCAGAGGGGCACCTGGATGGCTCAGTAGGTTAGGCATCTGACTCTGGATTTTGGCTTAGGTCGTGATCTTGGGGTTCTGGGATGGAGTCCCATATTGGGCTCTGCACTCAGCATGGAGTCTGCTTGAAGATTTTCTCTCTCTCCCTTTCTCTCTGCTCCCTTCCCCCACTTGTATGCTTTCTCTCTCTCTCTCACTTCCTCTAAACAAATAAATCTTCAAAGTAAACTTAACAAAATAAATATTTAGGCAAAGAGTTGATGGATACCCCAAGCTCTAAACAAGTAGAAGAATAAGGGCTCTATAGTCACAAAAAATCTACTTTCAAATCTGCACTTACCTTTCACTACTTGTATAATCTTGGACAGAGTTATTAATTTCTCTAAATCTTAGCTTCCTTATTTTGAGATTTTAAGCAGAAATGTATACAGTAGAGAACATATTGTAACAGTCAAATGAGGTAATTGTATCCGAAGCACCTGGATCACCGGTATTAAGGAAAAGGCAATCCTCAACATCATCATCTCATCATCCAGGTAGGGCACTGTTTCAAGGAGATGTGACTATTGGATGTGACCACAATTTTGGAAAAGGATTGTCAGCATTTATGGCAGCATTTGCTGCATGCTGGTGACCGGATGAAATGTTATTCTTATATGTTAATCCAACAAGGCTGTGAGGTAGGTACGCTGCCTCTCTCTGTTTTATAGATGAGGCCACTAGGGCACAGAAATAGAATCACTGAGCTGAAAGTGGTAGAGACAGACCACCAGCTCGGGGGGGTCTAGCTCCTGAGCTCAGGCGCTGAGCTACTGACTGTGTCAGCCTCCTTCCAAGGCACACCCTTTCACCCAATCCACTGCTGGCTCCCTGTATGAAGAAAGACTGTGGAAGAGAAGGGGAATGGTGGATGTAGGGGATAGGATGGGGTAAAAGTGATTCATATTACTGAAGGTATGGAGGCACAGCGAGAAGCCTATCAAATGTTTTCATTCTGGTTTAGCATTTTATCAGAAATTTGCATAGACCTTTTCATTTTTCTTTGTAGTGCTGTATACTATGTCATATGTTATAAGATATATAATATTATAACGTATACCTATATAATATTTTAAATATTATTTGCAATTGCTTTTATTCAATGCACTAGAAGATAGAGCATGCTTGTAGGCTTTGGTTAATCTTATTTCCTTCTCTCTATTTCTTTGCCACATATTTATTGTAAGGTCTGCTTTGTGCCAGGCATGCTGCAGGAGTGTCCTCAGAGGTACTTAAATTCAAGAAGCACGGGCTTAGCGCAGAGATAAGTTATAGCACTTTTCCAATCTCCATCCAAGGAAGATCCATCTTCTCCAGCCTAGTTGATTTTCATGGTCCTGTGGAAGGCGGATTCCCACTGAGATGCCACTCAACATCTTAATCCTTGTTCTTATTTTATACATACAAGAAACTATCTGATGACTTGGATTCTGATTCGTACATTCCACAAAGTCTGAGTCTTTTGGTCAGTGTGGTTATTATGTTACTCATTATAAATTAATAAACTGACATTCTGTGTTCTATTCACAAGTTTTTGAAAATTGTGTTAGTGTGAGATCACCCCTGAGAAGTGGTTACATTCTCTCTGACTCCTGATGCATAAATTCCTTGCCTGAGGAATCGACTCTGGAACTTGGTGATTTTATCAAAATAGTGTCCCCTTTTGAGGTCTCCTGGTGCTCAGTTAGTATATATGAATTTTGTTTGAAAACACTACATAATCAAATTTCCAGACAAGTGACAGGGCCCACTTTGGGTAAAGAAAAAAAGAAAAAATACTGTTCTTAGATTGGAAAATATTACTAATAATAGTTCTAGTCTCACAGGACTTTTTTGGGATTCATTAACAAGTTTTTGAGATTCATTCATGCCAAGCTATTTAGCTCTGAGTCATTTATTTTCTCTGCAATAGAATGAACCTATGAATATACTACAATTCATTTACCTATTCTACTGTTAGTGGACACTATAGTTGGTGCTGAAAGCTGGTTTGCTTTGATAAATCATGCTGCTTGAATTTTCACGTTCAAGTCTCCCAGTACACATGTGGATGCACAAGCTTCTTTAAGCTACCAACCTAAGGGCAAAACCACTGTATCAGAGTGAATGCAAATATTCAACTTGGCTAGGTCACTTTTCAAATGTTTATACCAATCCTAGTGGGTTTTGAGGTAAAAAAAAAATCAATAAATGCTATAATTCATAATAAAGCTGTAAGCATGAATAATGAATAGGTTTTCAGGGAAAAACAATCAAATTTGTAGTTTACTGATTTTGTACAAGTAAAAAAAAGATGATTTCTAAAAGGACGATAAAGTGATAAATATCTGAAAGTTGAATTTCAATGAATTGCTGATTCACTTGTCCCCTAGATCCATGTGTAAAGAAATTTTCCCATAGTGACACAAAACCCCTGGAGCTTTTGTATCATTTTCTTGCAAAGCACAAGACCTCTTATAAGTTAGTTGAGTTTCCTTCTCCCAGAAAATTGCAAAAAAAGAAAAAAAAAAGATTTTCTTAAGAAACTGATTAATTTAATCACAGAGACCAAAAACTATAAAGGAATCATTTAAAGGAGCACTCTTCTAATAAAAAGCACAATTATCCTATTGTTTGAGTGCTTCAAAAACCATCCTGAGAGTTCAAGACAAACATTGTGTGCAGCAGGACACAGAGAGAGCCTCTGACAGAATGGGGTATTATGACAGTGTTGGATGCTGAATAAAATCAATAGCATACAACGTTGAAGAGCAATTGCACTGCCTGAAAATTCAGAGAGCTATCTGACTTTACATTTGGATATAGTCACTGAGGGGTGGTATTAGTTTCCTGGGGCCACTGCAAAAAGTGAGTACAAACTGTGGTGGGAGCTAGAAGTGTAAAATGAATTACCCTGAGCTGAAATCAAGGTTTTGGCAGGGCCATATTCCCTCTGGAGGCTCTAGCGCATACTTGCTCCTTACAGCTTCCAGCTTCTGGTGGCTGCTCTGTGACATATAACCACTGGTGTTTTCGCACAATTGGCAAGCATCACATGCTTTTCTTGGCTTGTGACAGCATCATTCCAATCTCTGCCTCCATCCTGGCATTGCCCATGTGGACTTAATCCCATCTGTGAAATCCCTACCTTTCCCGGGTAAGGTAACATTCACACTTCCAGGGATTAGGGCCTGATATTTCTTGTGGTTGCCCTTTAGCCCATTCTCTGGGCAGAGTGGAGGGTCACTGTGATATGCATATGAAGTGCATGATGACTTTTTATTCCATTTATTACTGAAATTGTGCGTTTCAAGAGGAAAGATTTTAAAATATTTAATCAGTCTTACTTTGTGGGCCATGATGTTCACTTAACGAGGGTCTTTGGGAAAAATATTGGTGGAGCACCAGCTGATTTACAGCAAGAAAGTTTTCTTAGCCGCATCAAAGGGATGGATCTTGAGTGTCAAACCACAAAATGCTTTCTCACAAAGAATAACTGGCACCTAACCGTATGCCTCCTAATCTTCACTTAGCATTGAAGGAAATACTAAAAATTGTGAATAAGAACAAATCATGACCTCTATGTGCACATTTTCTCATGCTGACTGGAGAAACACACAGTTAGGGCAACATTGCTTTTCCCCAGTGAGTACGCTGCTTTGGTTGGGGGAATGATATATTTTTGTCTTTGAAATAAGGGATGACGTTAAAATAGTTTTCGTAATGCTATTTATGTCTTAATTCATAAACCTCAGTACCTCGAATAGTGTAAATTAGAGGTCTAACCTATCATATTAGAGGCAAAAAACCTCTACATGGGTACTCAGGACACGATAGCAGGATTAATTCACTAGGCTGAACTGTACTGTAGAGTTTGCTTGTGTGGAGTTTGCCCATTTACCTATTTTCTTCTCTTGTTAGATTAAAAGATGAAGATGAAGATAGGGTGTTTGATATGAAAAAAAATCCATATCCACATTTGAATACGGCAATGGGATATGAAAGGGTGAAAGTTGTCTGTCTTCAAAGTCATCTCCCCCAGAAACATTTACCTTCTGACTTTCAGATGTCATTGATGGTCAGTGTAGCATCCAATGGGGCAGGGAAAGTACTGTCCAGTGAGAAACTATGTTGTCTTAAAAATAAAATTTGATTTGAGGTTTAAAAAATCCACTTTACTGAGGTATGACCAACATGTAAAAAGCTGTGTATGTTTAATGTACACAGCCTAGTGAGTTCGGGGATGAGTATATACCTGTGAAGCCATCAATACCACTAAAGCCATAAACAAACATATCTGTCACCTCACAAAGTGGAAACCATTTCCTTTTTTTTTTTTAATTTCCAAAATTTGTATACAGGTGGCATCAAACACTACTAAACTTCAAACATTTACTAGAACCAGTGGTCCACATTTGTGCTGAGCAAGCTTTGTCTTCTCTGCACATGGACACATTTGAGAAACATTCTCCCATATATGCCTACTCTAAGTGAGGCATTAGAGGAAAAAAGATGAACAAAACATTCTATTCATCAAGGATTTGAAATTTAACTGCGAGATGAACATATGTAGAGAATGCTGGAATAATAAGGTAGAGTATGGTGTGTAATTATACAACGAAATTGGTATTTGCTTAGCAGCACTCAGGTAAGTAGCAAAACTAAAGCTAAGAGAGGATTTTCTGGCTGTATCACTGTATTTGTAGTTTTAAAAATTTTTTAAATTGAGTGTGGAAAATGTTTAACATATACAAAAGAGTGCTCTAAGTTGAGCCATCATTCACCCATTTCACAAATCCAATAATGATAAAACCCATGATCATTCTAATTTCATCTATATGCCAACTGCTTCTTCCCACTCTACTCCCTGGATTATTTTTGAAGCAAATCTCAGATGTGTTATTTAATTTATAAATGTTATTAATCTGTCTTCAAAAATATGTGATTTGAAAAAACTCCCTGTAATATCATTCAATGACATAAATTTACTACTTTCCAATCTTGAATATTTGATGAGTGTCTCAAATTTTTCTGATTCTCTTGTAACAATGTGCATGTGCATGCGTATGCATGCGTGTATGTGTATGCACGTGTGAGTATACATGCATGCATCTATGTATGTGTGTGCATGTGTATGCATGTGTGCATATGTTTATACTTGGTTTATTGGGATCAGGATGCAAACAAGGTCCATTTATTGTATTTTATTGATTTATCTCTTTAGTGTCTTTTTAATTTTTGGTTCCCTTTCCTTGTTTTCTTTTTTCTGACCTGACCATTAGAAAAAAATTATGTGGTCAAATTGATCCAATTTGTTTTACTGCTTCTGGATTCTCTGTCATGATTAGGGAAGATTTCCCCACTCCCAGGTTAGATACATTCACCCTTGTTTTCTTCTGTCTGATTTCATATTTTACTTTTAAACCTCTGATCTGTTTGAAATTTATTCTAGTGTATGGCATGAAGAATCAATCTAATTTTCTATTTCCCCAAATGACTCTCCAAATTTCCTAGTGTCATTTATAAAATGTTCATCCCCACAATGATCTTTTTAATTTCTTTATCTTGTTCTTCAAGGGAGAACATTAGTGTGAGAGAGATGAACTAATATTATTCAGACATTATAACAAATAAGGCAATCCATATGTACTGACATAGATAAATGTCCCTCATATATTAAAGTAAAAAAAAAAAGGATACAGAAGAGTATGCATTATGAATCAACTTTTATTTAAAATACTTGTTTTTAAAAAAAAAAAATAAAATACTTGTTTTTATATAGGTATATGCAAATAATATATATTTATGTTACATATAAAATATAAAAATAATGTATATTTATATAATATATTTATATCACAGATAAAATTTATACATATAAAATAAGATATTCTTTATATATATGAAAAATCTGGAAGGATATTCTTCAAATTGTTAATAATGGCTGGTAATTATTTCCTCTAGTGATGGGATGGGGGTAGAATTTTAATTCTTTTCTTTGTATATTTCAGGATTTAGTTTTTCTTTTTTTTTTTAAGATTTTATTTATTTATTCATGAGAGACAGAGAGAGACTCAGAGATATAGGCAGAGGGAGAAGCAAGCTCCCTGCAAGGAGCCTGACATGGGACCCAATCCCCGGACCCCAGGATCAGGCCTGGGCCAAAGGCAGGCGCTAAACCACTGAGCCACCCAGGGATTTAGTTTTTCTATGAGAATGTGTCTGCTTAAAAAATTCAAATCTGAGAAAAATAGGGCATTAGCATATGCTGAATTTCATTTAACAAATGTGTGTTTTAAAAGATTTATTTATTTATTTATTTATTTATTTATTTTAGAGAGAGAAAAATTCATGTGCAAGAGAGTTGGTGGAGGGGCAGAGGGAGAATCTTCAAGCAGATTCCTGGCTGAGCACTGAGCATTGAGCAGGACTTAGGGTTTGATGAGATCATGACTCAAGCTGAAACCAAGAATCAGATGCTTAACCAACTGAGCCACCCAGGTGCCCCTAACAAATATTTCTTGAGTTCTGTGTACTAGATTTGCTTGTATGAACTATGTCTATAGTTCTCTGACTCCATATTTAAAAATCATCTACCTGTTCTGCTTCTGTTTCTTCCTCTCTTAAAAAAAAAAAAAAGAAGAAAGAAAGAAAGAAAAGAAAAATAAGCTTCAGAATGCACTTTGAACAAATAATTAGGAGACCTGAGGTCTTGTCTCCATTTTTCCAGGCTAGCTGGTGAACTTGAGTTGGTGCCTGTCTTCTCTGACCCTCTGGGTCTGTATCTATTAAATGGAGGCTTGGATCAGATCCTCTCTGTATTGTGACGTCCTTCTCTGGAATTACATGACCTGAAAATATTTACATGTACTTTGCATGTGTCGTCTGACCAGTCCATTCCAGCCAGGCTGGATAGTTCCAGTACATTCCTGTCTATGCAGCTTGGCTGGAATACAGTAGGAGAGAGCATCTACTCTGTTGGATTATGTCCATTCTGCAGACTAGGATAGTGATTTATTTATTTAATTTATATTTAGTAAGTATCATAGTTGGAAAATGCTGGGCAATTTTTTGGAAAGGAATTAAAATGGGATTATATAAGCCCCTTGAGTCGTACATTTATATTTATTTTTTTTGGATATTGAAGTTATTATATTGTATTCAATAATTTTTTGAATAACAAGTTTTTATATAGCCTTTTAAAATTTTCTGACAGTATGATTGCTTTTTAAATGCATTAACTTAAGCAAAGTCAGCTATATGTATGTGATTCTAGTATTTATTTTTCACACAGGATGGAGCTTACATGCCAGCTGACTTCCTCATCTGTGCTTAGCTGAAAAAATAGCTTTTTTTCCAATGCCACAGGGATTGTTGGTTGGATCGATCAATGTATATCTGAGTACTGTGCTTGAAGACAATTAAAGGAATCAATTTCGACTGTGATTTTTTCACATTACAAGCTGCCATTGGAAGCTAACACTAACATAAAATACATTTCTCTTAAATGTATAAATACATTTCTCTTATATGTTCATTACAGAAAATTTGAAAAATTTTCAGCCTTTTACTTGGAGATAACAATTGTAATGATTGTTAAGGGTGTATTATTAATCTCTAATATTTATTCCATGCGTATATTTATATGATAGGATATAAATTTGAGATATTAATCTAGGTAACTTCCCCCACTGCATTCCCTTGTACTCTACTACCCTGGGGGTCATCCTTCACTCCTCCCTCTACTCCACCATTTCTTTGAAGTTTGACAATTGCTTTGTCAAACTATTTTCAGAATTAAAAGCCTTGAATGTCTAGCTCTTAGATGTGAATCTTTTCAAAGTTCTCATACTGATGAGTTCAGTTCATAAAATTGGGAATAAACAGCTAAAAGGGAAGAGGTGCCAGGTTCCAAATCTCTCACAGGAGATGAGGAATCCCCAGCCTGGGGGAAGGCCTTGTGGGGACATAGAGTCCTTTCCAAGAGAGACGTGGGTGAGGCTGGCCCTCAGGGGGAGCAAGCCCTGAGCTGCTGCCCCAGCCTCTGTCTGAGCAAATACCATCTGTTGTTGGCCATGGGGAGCCTGAAGGGAGCTGTGTCAGGGCCCCCTGGCCATCATGTCCCACATGAGTAAGTATTTGTATTATGAGTGCCAAGGAACCAAGTCGATGTTCTACCCTTGCCATTGTGCTAGAAACGCCCACGGAGATCAGCCGGTGGTTTTTTGGCATACTGATCAGCTGGCACGAGTGCTGTCCATCTGTTCCCTGAGACACTGCTAGTCTCCATCCAAATTACCTGTGTGTGGCCAGTGTCTGCTTCATTGGTCAACAACACTTGTGAGCCCAGCTGGAGACTGTGCCCTGGACAACTGGAGGAACAGTGGTCAGGTCATACGGAAAGACCCAGCCATGGTTCTTTGGTGGAACTGTGTTAATCAACTCTCTGGGAGCACCTGTCTCGTCTCTTAAACACCCCAAGGCAGGATCATACTGTATAGCTTATCTGGAGACCCTGCCTTTCCCCTTTATAATCTGATCATACACTTCCTCCTGCAATGAAATATTCTTCCAGAGAGTGATTTTAATGGTTTCAGAGCATGTGCAGCCACCATGATTTGCTTTAAAAATCCCCTCGTGTTGAACATTAAGGTGACTTCCAGTGATTTGCTGCTGCAAATGTTACACTGCATGTAACAGCAACTTTCCTTGTGAAATCTTTGTGAACATCTTTGAATTGAAAAATGGCAGGAAAGTGTGAGATAAATACTGTGAACATTATACCCTGGGTTTTGGCCTAACTTTTGGGATTACTAGTGGCCCATAAAGCAGCTGAGGCTCCAGCTGCTTTGCAGATGGGCAATGCTAGCAGAGGCTCAATATGGGCTTAACACACTGATGGGGGAAGAAAGAGAGACATAGGAATATAAGATTGCCATGGAAACATGCTCCCTGACTAAATACATCTTGGTATCTTAGAGTCTGTGATGACCTGCGTATGTGAAATGAGGTCCCACTTGGAGCTCAACAATTTCAGATGAGATTCTCTAGACTTCAGCAGCCCTTACCTTCCTTTTTACAACTAAGAAGTCCGGTTGGAGTTGTCCCTATACATGAACAGAAAAGCCATGAAATATTAATTCTCTGTTACTGACTCTTAGAGAATCAGTTCCTTTCAAATCAATGCATTTTGCATTATGCATAAGAACACCACAAAGTCACACTTCTCATTGTCCTTTGGGTTTACCATGTGGGAGGACCAGGAATACAGACCCATGGAAGATGCCGACTGGGAGGGTTGAAATCTTTTTCTGTATTTTTACTACAGAATAATCTCAATCAGGGCCAAGGAACAAGAGTGTGTTTCTCCTCAAACAACTCAAGACTTGGAAGCATGAGGTTTGATGAGATCCAATGCATCAGTTTGATTTTTTCCCTCTTTGATAGTAAGGAAAGGAGAATGACAGAATTTTAACATATTTTATCTCTGTTTATCTGCAAGGAACACATACTCATTATGGGAATCTGGAGAATACAGAAAGACATAAAATCTTTAAAAAAATTTTTCCCTTTTAAATAGACTATTTTTAAAACAGTTTTAGGTTCATAGCAAAATTCAGTGGAAAGTTCACAGAGTTCCCATAGACCCTCTGCCTCCACCCATGCAGAGTGTCCCCTATCATCAACATCCCCAGCCCCCAGAGTGCTGTGCTTGTTAAACTCACTGATCCTACATTGATTCATCATCCCCCAGAGTCCACAGTTGATATTAGGATTCACTCTTGGAGTTGGACATCCTACGGGTTTGGACAAGTGCATAATGACATGCATTTACCACATGCTATCACACAGAGTAGTTTCACTAAAAATCCTCTGTGTTTTGCCTATTCATCCTTTTATTTTTAACCTACATGTGTCTTTATATTTAAAGTAGGTTTCTTTCTTGTTAACAACATATAGTTGAGTCTTGCTTTTTGATCCACTCTGTCAATCTTTATCTTTTAATTGGTGTATACTTAACGATTGACTTTTAAGGTGATCATTGATAGAGTTGCATTAATAGCTACCATATTTGTTTCTAGTTTCTATTTATGGTCCTTGTTCTTATTTTTGTCTTACATTCTTTTTCCATCATTTTCAGTTTTAACTGAACATTTTCTATCACTCTGTTTTCTCTCCTTTCTTAGCATATTAATTAGACTTTTTTTTTCACTTTTTTAAGTGGTTGCCCTAGATAGAGTTTGTAAATATACTTACCACAAATCCAAGACCACTTTCAAATAATGCTATATTGCTTTGTGAGTCATGCAAATAGCTTATAATAACAAGACATTCTAAATTCCTTCCTCCTGTCCCTTACTTATACCTTGTATCATTGGTGTAGTTCATCTCACTTATACAGAGGCATACAGAGATACATGTGTATATACACACACACACTTATGCTTCTTTATGGAATTGCATATACTTGTGTGTTTATATATAATAATAAGCATACATAATGGAACACATCATTGCCATTTGTTATTTTTAACACACTCTTAAAAATCTGTCAGATCAGTTAAGAGTAAGAAAAAAAAAGTTACTTCATGTACACCTTCTCTGCTGGTCTTTCTTTATGTAGGTCTTAGTTTCTGACCTATATGCATTCCCTTCTATCAGAGGAAGTCACCGAGAGGACCTGACTGCTGATTGATTTTCCAGCCGCCCCAGGGCAATCGAAGGCTCCTCACCTCTCTGTCCTTGGAATCACTCCCTGTTCTTGGAATGTCTGCTCTGCCCACCCTTCCACCGTGGGAACCATTTTCAAGTATGCAGTTTTGAGAGAGTAAGGTGCTGCTGAAATAAACTGGATGGTGTTTTACTGAATGCAGAACCAGAAATTTGATCACACCCTGGGCAGGGTGCAGAGATCCACTGGTCCTGCCACCTGCTAAGATGAACCTCATAGGTAAGCTCCCTTGTTCGTTAAACCTGCCACCTTCCAACCTAGAGTGGCTGTTTCTCTCTTAGGTCTCTCTGAGGTTTCCATTCAACTCTTTCTCTCTGAAAAGCAACTACTACTACTACTACTTCTTCTTCTTCTTCTTCTTCTTCTTCTTCTTCTTCTTCTTCTTCTTCTTTTTCCTTCTAAATTTAAAGATTTATTTATTTATTTGAGAGTGAGAAAGAACTAGCAGCGAATAGGGGCAGAGGGAGAGGGAGGAGCAGAGTCCCCACTGAGCAGGGTATTGGATGCCAGGCTCCATCCCAGGACCCTGGGATCATGATGTGAGCTGAAGAAGATGCTTAACAGACTGAGCCACCCAGGTACCCCTGAAAAGCTTCTCTTAATCTGTATCTTGTAAGAAAAGTCTACTGGTGACAATTTCCCTCAATTTTTGTCTGAGAAAGTATTTATTCTTCACTTCTGAAGGATAGTGTGTCAGAATGCAGAATTACAGGTTGGTGAGTTTGTTTTTTTTTTTCTCTCAACACTTCAAACAGTTCACCTGTTGCTCTCATGGTTCCCAAAGAGAAATTGGATGCAGTTGTTACCTTTGAACCCCGACAAGTGAGGGTTTTTTTTTCCTCTCCAACTTCTTTCAAGATTTTTTTCTTTATCTTTGTTTTTCTGCAGTTTGAATGTGATACATCTAGGTACAGGTTTTTCTCAATTTATCCTCATTGTTCTCTGGATCTGTGGTTTGGTGTCTGACATTAATTTTGGGGATAGTCTCAGTTGTTCTTGCTTCAAATGTTTTTTCTATTCCTTCCTCTCTTCTCCTCTTGATGTCCCCATTACTTGTATGTTATGAATTCTATGGGGGGAATTCTCGTCTCAACTGCATGATACTTTTTTTTTTTTTTTTAATTGGAGTATAGTTGGCACATAGTGTTACATTAATTTCAGGTTGTGTTGTCCCAGTTCTTGGATATTTTGTTCCGCTTTTTTTCAGTTTGCTTTTTGTTTTTCGATTTCTTTTTTTTCTTTCTTTATTTTTAAATTTATTCATGAGTGACACACAGAGAGAGGCAGAGACACAGGCAGAGGGAGAAGCAGGCTCCATGCAGGGAGCCCGATGTGGGACTCGATCTCAAGTCTCCAGAATCAGGCACTGGGCTGAAGGCAACACTAAACCGCTGAGCCACCCGGGCTGCCCTAGTTTTCAATTTCTTTTTTTGTTTTCTTTTTTCTTATTTTTTTTTTCATTTTTCGGCACAAGCTGTATAAAGAACAGAACACATTTTTTTCACATTTTACTCAGTCCAACAAAGCCCAAGCTGTTGGGCTGTTGCTCTTAACAATCAGTGGAGGCTTCAGGCTTTGCCACTTAGCACATTCTCCACGGCTCCGGTTACCTGATCAGCGCTCAGGCTGTTCAAAGAGACATTCTTCTCTTGGGCAAACGCGTAGTGGGCCCAGAGTTTGGGCTGCACATCGGAACACTCGCTGGTTAGGATTGGCAGGTCAGGAGTCGCCTTCTTCAGCTCTACATAGTGTTTCTCGATGAATTCCCTGATGCCCTGACTGCCGGGCGAGCACTGGCACTAGTGGACACGAATCTCACGCAGGGCAACTTTGGCCCCAATTCTCAGACTTGCTGTGGCAGCTGCCATCTCTGCTAGTGCCTAACTCCCCCTAGTTTTCAATTTCTATGGACACATCTTCAAGGTTGCTCAGCCATGTCCTGTCTACAAATGAACCTGTTAAAGGCATTCTGTGATTCTATGACAGCATTTATGATTTCTAGCATTTTAAAACTCTTTCTTAGCATTTCCATTTCTCTGCTAACATTATCCTCCTGTTCTTCCATGTTATCCACTTTTTCCTTTAGAGCCCTTAGCATAGTCATCATAGTTGTTTTAAATTCACCTTCTGATAATTCCAACATCTCTGCCATATAGGAGTGTGGTTTTGATGTTTGCTGTCCCTTCAAACTGTTTTTTGCCTTTTAGTTTGCCTTATAATTTTTTGTTGCAAGCTGGACATGATGTGCTGGGTAAAGGAACTGCAGTAAAGAGATTTTTCTTAATACGGTGGTAAGGTACAGGGGGAGGGAAAGTGTTCTGCAATCCTATGATTAGGTATCAGCCTATTAGCAAGTCAGCACCCATGGGCTGTGAACTTCACCGATGACTCTCAGTCTCCCTCCTCCTGGCTTAGGTGGGACAGGATGACTGATGTTGGATATTTCTCTTCCCCAATGTCGGTTAGGCTCTGACAAACCCTAGTGGGGTCAACAGTTTCTCTTGAGGGCAGGTCTTGTGAAGAACAGAATGTTCTGGCATATTTCAAAATGGTCACATTTCTCCTTCCCTTTGCCAGAAGCCTGAGGGGACTTTTTTTCCCATCTTCACTGTGAGAACCTCGTCCAACCCCTGGAGGTAAAACTCACAAAAGTATGGGGACTCCCCCCCCCCCCCCCCCCCCCCCCCGTGACTGGGTCCCTCTGGAATTTTTAATCCCATAAACTTTTCCATGTTAAACTTCCAGCAAATTATCAGTTATAGTATGGGGTCTCTTGCCTGGGTGCTGGTTTCTGCAGAGGTTTCTACCTGGGGATTTCTCTTCCTGTAAATTGTGAGTCTCTATATTTGCCTGCTGTCCCTCCAGTTTTGAGAGCAGCAGTTTGCCCTGTGACCTCACTTTTCATATGGATTTAAGTGTGCTTAGCTTTTTCACTTGTTAAGACAGAGTGAGGATTTCCCAGCTCCTTATATTTCAGACTGAAAGCTGGAAGTCTTAGAAATATATTTTGTAAAAATCTGTAGACATCCCTACAAAATATGAGCACTCTTAACTATCTTTTCTTTTTAAAGATATTTTATTTATTTATTCATGAGAGATGCAGAGAGAGAGGCAGAGACAGAGGCAGAGGGAGAAGCAGGCTCCCTATGGGGAGCCCGATGGGAGACTCGATTCCAGGACCCTAAGATCATGTCCTGAGCCAAAGGCAGACGCTCAATCACTGAGCCACCGAGGTGCCCCAAAACAGGTAACTATCTTGATGCATTTTCATATAGAAGTGCATATATATATAGTGTGTGTGTGTATGCATGTCATTCATACATTCATATATAATATGTAACTGCTTTCAAAAATTGTTGATTATAGTTTGCACAGCCTTTGTATTTAGACTTTTAACTTAATTTCCATTTGTATTTTTCTGTGTCACTAAATAATCTTATTAACAGGAGTTAACATTTAATCATCCTGTAATTAAAGATGATTCATGGTAGAAAACCCACTGATGAATTGAGGAAAGTTGGTTAGAAGAAAGTCAATTGTCTGTGAATCTTGAAATAAAATTATTTTAGTTCAGTTAAAAAATGTATATTAAATACTCTAAATTGAGGATACAGGTATATAGAACATAGATTTTTGGCTTGCGGAGCACATATCTAGCTAAGGAGAAGATGAACAAACAGACAATGACAATGATAGTAAAACATAGTAAGTATATGGTATAAATATATGACAAAATGTTTGGGGGTGAGAGGAGAAGCACCTTACCCAGATTGGGTGGCTTCCTTAAGTGATAGCAAATGAGCCGAGTTTGTAGCAATGGCAAGAATTCATCCAGATGAATAGCAGGCTGAGGAAGCCAGGTAAGTGAATTTTATAAATGAATGAAATTAACCTCCTTCAAGTCACAAAACTTTTAAGTTCCAACAATGTTTGAGAAAAATCCTATGTGAGCTAACCTTTGTCCCATTCCTTGTAAAATAGGATTCTTTGACCATAGTCAGATTAGGGAAGTGTGGCTTCTGCAGTGATTGACATATGGTGGGCTCTGCTCTGCATAGAGTAATACCTGTGAGTTTCTGTTCTCTTTTCAAGAAAAATACAAGACTTTGAGACCAAAATGAAGATAATAACTGAGGAGGAACTTGGTACCTCCTACTAGCCCAGTTCTTATTTTTCCCTATATCAATCAATGATTTCTTTTTAAAGATTATTTATGTATTTATTCATAGAGACACACAGAGAGGGAGAAAGAGAGAGAGAGACAGAGAGAGAGAGAGAGACAGAGAGAGAGAGAGAGACAGAGAGAGAGAGAGAGAGAGAGATTGAGAGAGAATGGCAGAGACACAGGCAGAGGGAGAAGCAGGCTTCATGCAGGGAGCCTGACGCGGGACTCCATCCAGGGTCTCCAGGATCACGCCCTGGACTGCAGGCGGCGCTAAACCGCTGAGCCACCCGGGTTGCCCCAACCAATGATTTTTTTAAAAGATTTTTTTTCATTTATTCACGAAAGACACAGAGAGAGGCAGAGACATAGTTAGAGGGAGGAGAAGCAGGCTCCATGCAGGGAACCTGATATGGGACTTGATCCCGGAACTCCAGGATCAGGCCCTGAGCCAAAGGCAGATGCTCAACCACCAAGCCACTCAGACGTTCCTCAATCAATGAATTTTTATTTGCCCTCTAGTACCATGCCTGGTTCCACACCTCAGCTTCACTTGGGCTGGGGCCTCTCTTTAGGACATGTAGCTGGCTTCCTGAAAAATACAGCTTTCAATTTTTTTTTAATTAGGAGAGTGTTTTTAAAAACACATATTGAACATAATTGCAGTATTTAAAAAAGTAAGAGTATCTCTGCTTGAAGCAAGATGTGTGTTTATATGTATGTGTGCGTGTGCATGTGTGCACAGGTGTGTGCACATATTAATGTACTGAAGCATCTAGAGCACAAACCACTTGGCATGCCTTTGCCCTGCAGCACCTGAACACATTTCACACACTACTGACTCAGAACACAGAACTATGAGAGATGAAGGGACTTGCCAAAGCTAATTGTCTAAACTCCTCATTTTAGAAATAGGAACTCTAAGAGTTATCAAGGCATCGTAACTTTCTTCTCCCTACCAGGGAATGGGACCAAATGATCACTTGGGCATTTCTAAAAATTCTGATGATATTATTCCCCCACATGCGTTTTCCTAGAAAGGAACTCTTGACATAACGGAACTATCTCGGGCTTCCACTCAAGAAAATGTAGTGAAATAATAACAGGTATACAATTTATTATCATTGTAGTACTTTCTGTGTATTCCACACTGTGAAAGCATATTCTATTCATGATCTTAGAAAATTTTTTCAAAGATTTATTTACTTATTGAAAGAGAGTGAGAGAGTACATGGGGGTGAGGGGCAGAGGCAGAGGGAGAGAGAGAATCCTCAAGCAGACTTCTCACTGAGCATGGATCTGATGCTGGACTTGATATCATGACCCTGAAATCATAACCCTAGCCAAAATCAGGAGTCACACACTTAACTGACTGGCCAACCAGACCCTATCTTAGAAAATTTTTTAATCGCGGTAAAATACATGTAACAAAATTGACCATTTTGACTATCTTTAACTGTGCAGTTCAGTGCCCTTAAGTACATTTATATTGTACAACCATCATCACCATCCTTCTCCAGATCTCCCTTTATCTTTCAGAGCTGAAATTCCACTCATTAAGCAATAACTCTCGTTCCCCTCTCCTAGCCCCTGGCAACCACGATTGTATTTCTATCTCTACAAATTTGACTATTTTAGGTATCTTCTAGAAGTGGGATCATATAATATTGTCTTTTTGGGATTGGCTTATTTCACTTAATGTAATGGCCACAGGTTCATCCATGAGTCAGAATTTCCTTCTTTTCAAGAATGAATGATATTCCATTGTATGATTATACCACTTTTTGTCTATCCACTCATCTGTTGATGGATATTTGGGCTGCTTTCACTGCTTGGCTGTTATAAACAAGGCTGTTATAATCTTGGGTCTAAAAATAGATCTCCAAGTCCTTCCATTTCTTGTTGGGTATATGCACATAAGTCAAATTGCTGGATCAAATTTTAATTCTATTTTTCATTTTTTGAGGAAAAACCATACTATTTTCTATAGCAGTGCCATTTTACATTTCCACCAACTGTGCACAAGGGCTCTGATTTCTCCACATTATTGTCTACACTTGCCCTTCCTTCCTTCCTTCCTTCCTTCCTTCCTTCCTTCCTTCCTGTAATAGCCATCCTAATTAATGTGAGGGGGTATCTCATTCTGGTTTTGATTTGCATTTCTCTAAAGATGAGTGATGTTGAGCATCTTTTTATGTGCTTACTGGCATTTGTATATTTTCTTTGGGGAGGTATCTATTCAAGTTCTTTGTCCATTTATATTTTTATTATTTTTAATTATTTAAATTTTAAAAAATATTTTATTTATTTGACAGATAAAGAGAGAGAGAACAAGCAGGCAGAATGGCAAGAAGAGGGAGAGGGGAAGCAGGCTCCCCACTGTGCCCCAAGTTCTTTATTCTCTTTTAAATTGTTTGTTTTTTGTTAAGTTATAGGCGTTCTCTCTATATATTCTTGATATTAAGCCCTTATGTAATATATAATTTGAAATTTTTTTCTCCCATTCTGTTGGTTGCCTTTTTACTCCATTGTGTTCTTTGATGCACCAAAGCTTGTAATTTTAATGGAGACCAATTTATCTATTTTTGCTTTTGTTGCCTGTCTTTTTGGTGTCATATATAAGAAAGCAATGCCAAATCTAATGTCAAGGAGATTTCCTCCTATGTTTTCTTCTAAGAGTTTTATATTTTACCTCTAATATTTAGGTCACTGTTCCATTTTGAATTAATTTTTCAATCCAGCATTAGGTAAGAGTTGAACTTATTTTTTTCATGTGGATATCCAGTTTTCTCAATGCTGTTTTTTGAAGCAATGTGACTTTCATAAAACCATAGAGCTATATAGTAGCAGAGATGGGCCAGGACTTCAGTTCCCTGATTTCCTTAGTTTTTATTATTTCCCCTGATATTCTTTGTCACTGCCCCATTGCCCACTGTCTTTGATAACTGGGGCATTGCTATAACCGCATAGAGGTGTTATGGAGCATACAGTCTAAAAGTATAGTTGCATTTTATTTTAAATTTCATTTTATTTATTTATTTTTAAAGATTTTATTTATTTATTTGGGGCAAGAGAGAGCAAGCACAAGCAGGGGGAGCAGCAGAGGGAGAAACAGGTTTCCCATTGAGCAGGGAGCCCGACACGGGCTTGATCCCAGGAACCAGGATCATAACCAAAGCCAAAAGCAGACACTTAATTGACTGAGCCACCAGGCACCCCAAGTATACTTGCATTTTATTTTTTTTTAAAGATTTTTATTTATTTATTCATGAGAGACTTAGAGAGAGGCAGAGACACAGGCAGAAGGAGAAGCAGGCTCCACGCAGAAGCCCGATGTGGGACTCGATCCTGGGACGCCAGGACCATGCCCTGGGCTGAAGGCAGGCACTAAACCACTGAGCCACCCAGGGATCCCCCTATACTTGCATTTTAAAGAAAGAATTTGTTGTCCTCAATTTTTTAAATGAGGAGGTCGTGCAGTGCCCTCTGGCCAATTGGTCATCCAGTTACTCCTCTACTTTATTGTTCTACTAAGTCTGGAATGGAGGCCAAATTACAGATTTGCCTTCATGGTCACCTGTCTTTCATACTTTACTTCATATACTTGTCTTTAATAAACCATGGGGCTGGGGATCCCTGGGTGGTTCAGCGGTTTAGCCCCTGCTTTCGGCCTAGGGAATGATCCTGGAGTCCCGGGATTGAGTCCCACATCAGGCTCCCTGCATGGAGCCCGCTTCTTCCTTTGCCTGTGTCTCTGCCTCTCTTTCTCTCTGTGTCTTTCATGAATAAATAAATAAAATCTTAAAAAAAATAAATCATGGGGTTCCTTAAGAACCAAGCATCCTCTATCAGGGAAAGAAAATAGACTTATTTAATAAAGTATAAATATTTGGAAATATGAATTATGAAGTGATTAATGTGAAAAGTCTAGACTTAGTTAACTTAATTTCTGAACTACACTGTATCTCCTGAGACTGTCTTTGATCATAATTCTAGTTTGATTCATATCTAAACTGCCTTCTCTCTCATTTTCTTTGCAGGAGTTGGTACTTGATGTAATCCAGAGGGAAAGATTTAGTAAATTAAGGAGTAATACTATTTAAAAATCACTTTCAGAATGTGTTAAACTGGACAAATTTCACTCAGTATAAGCCTGTGCAACCTGATATATATTGGGTCCCACATGGTCTAGTCTTGGCAAAGTGATATATTTAAAGAAACATAACCTAATGACTGAAAGTAATTAAAAGCAATTCCAATATTATCAATCATATGCCTGTTGATTTACATAAAGGTGGATTCTTGGAGCGTCTGGGTGGGTCAGCTTGTTAGGCACCTGACCCTTGGTTTCAGCTTAGGCTGAGATCTCACTCATCTCATCTCAGGTCATCTCAGGAGCCCTGCATTGGGCTCTGTGCTCAGTGGGGAGTCCGCTTGAGGATTCTCTGCCTCTACTCCTCCTCCCATATGGGCACACTTGTGTGCTCCCTCTCTCTAAAATAAATAAATAAATCTTAAAAAGCCCATTAAAGTGGATTAAATTCACAACCCACATTTCTTCCAATCTCTATCTCTTCACATATTTGTCCCTCCCCATCCACCCCCTCCACTGTAATCAAATAAATATCCTTCCCAACACCTATCCAGTAGCCTTTTCTATTTTATTCTCTTCTCTCTTTCCTTTCTGGAGTTCATTTTTCTTCCTCAGCCATTTGCTTCCTCAAAGATTTTACTAGCATGCATCATAAAGTGGATGGGAATGAGCACCTCTCACCTCTCTTGTCCGGGCCACTGCATTTCTAGCCCAAATTACTGCATTAGCATCTAAACTGGTTTCCATGCCTCTTCCCCTATCCCTTACAGTCTGTCCCTAAATACAGAAGCCAGATGATCCTTTAAAATTATGTCAGTCTTGGGGCACCTGGGTAGCTTAGTGGTTGAGGCTCTGCCTTGGCTAAGGTTTTGATCCCAGGGTCAAGGTCCCCCATCCTGCTCCCCACAGGGAGCCTGTTTCTCCCTCTGCCTATGTCTCTGCCTCTCCCATGAATAAATAAATAAAATATTAAAAAAATAAAATTATGTCAGTCTTATCTTCCCCTCTTTCTGAGTATTTATTTGTTTACCATCTGTTTCCCTTACTAGACCTTAAGCTCCTCAAAAGTGGAGAATTTTGTCTATGTTTCCCTGTTGTATCCTCTGAGGCAACAATGATGGCCAGTACATGAGGGGCACCCCAAATCTGTGGAATGAAAAACTGGGCTGATTAATGAAGTTTTTGTTTTTTTTGTCTGTCCCATTTCTTCTGTGTAGCATGCCCTCCATAAGAGTTGACACGATTTCAGCTTCAGATTACAGAAAAGACAGCATGCTTTAGTTTACAGAAGCAAATATAAATAAATTTTGAACATGGACAATAAGGTACCATTAAGGCTTCACTATCAATGAGGAAAACAAATCTTCTATCTCAAGGAAAACAAATTCTATATTTCTGTCTGCCTTCCTGTTGCTACTTGCCATGTCACAGTTCACAAATATATCTATATCTATATGTCCCCCCCCCCCGCATTTGTCTACTTTTAATAAAGGGAGGATTAAAGGAAAAGAAGTGACTTAAACAATAAGGAAGTTAATGTGCTCATATAACTGGACCTACAGAGGTAGCCAAATTCTAGCATCTGGATAATACCTTGAGTTTGCAGGTGCTTTTGATTTTTCTCTCTGACATCTGGTACTTCTGTACGGACACCTCAAAGCTCATTCTACATTTCATTCAGCCATTGGTGCAGAAATAAACTCTGCACAGTGGTATGAATACCTGGCTTCAGCTGCATAGCGTGTTTTTTTACTTTCTGCCCCAAGGCTTTTCTGATACCAGTTTTGGGACTCTTGTAAGAACCTAATGGAGGGCCAGCTAAATACTTGTGTATAATAAAACCTGCAAGTATGAAGAAGTCTACACTGCATGGACAACATTTTAATAATGGGAGATGAAAACTGGCAGAAGAAAGATTCACTCTTCCAAATGTCCAATGGTCACATTTCTGAGTTATATTTTAAATAATTCCTCAGAATTTTCCAGCAGAACCAGCAACCAGTTATCAGCAGTAGTGATTGGTTTGCTAATGTGCTCTTGTATTTACTTTTCTTTTCTCCTTGTTTTGCTCTTCAGAATCTCCCCAATCTTGTTCCCTGGGGTCATTTTGAATAAACTACCTGCATATAAATCCTTGCCTCAAGCTCTGCTTTCAGGAGAAAATTAAGCTAAAACAGCTTCTACCAGAAATAACCTAGGAAACTTGCTACTCAGGCTGGATTCTGTGACTGGATCACTCACCAGTCTGATGGTGGTAAGGACCCCATTGTTGGTGGAAAGTGGAGTGGTGTGAAGCCTTGGCCTGCAGGACTATTACAACTAAGACTTTCTATGATGGAGAATTGGGTGAAAAGCAGGTGAAACTCTGGCCTAAAATGGGTACCTTAGGTTAAGACCTAGCCATTGAGTTAATGCTGGTCTTTCTCATGGTTGTAAAATGGCTGCCAGTAAGAAGCAGGGCTATTTGTTTTCTCTTTCATGTCCAGGAAAGAGAAAGAGTAGTTTTCTCTTTAGCGTGATCTCATGGACCAACTTGAACCAATTTCTGTTGCAAAGAAATGCTATTAGGCTTGAGTTTCTGAGTGAATCATGGATCATGGCATTGGAATTATTTGCTGGAATTACTGACTTGGTGAACTTAGGTCAGTCATTGGCCCCTCATGGCATTCACATCTCCTCCAAACTTTTCTTAACTTCACAGTTGCTTAGGGAGACTGGATTGGATACTAGGGAACCAAGTACAATATCCACTACCCCCTTCTTCTCTTGGTCTTCTTGATGAACTTATCCTTCTCCAAGACACTGTTAAAAAAAAATCACTTCTTTTGTGAACTCTTCTGTGAAGCAGGCTTGTCTTGTTTCCACTATATCTGGACATAAATATGGTAGTGGTTTTGAAAGTATAGGCTCTGAATTCAGTTCACCCAATTTCCTAGCTGTGTAACCTCGGGAAACATCTTTAAACTCTCTAAGTGTCAGTATTCTCACAAATAAAAAGATACCTCACAGAGTTGCTATGAAGATTAAGTAAGTTAGAACATGTGAGTGACCTGAAATAGTGTCTGGTAAATAGTAAGTACTCAGTAATGTCAGCTGTTATTAATATGGTTGTACATATAGGTGTACATATTAATATGTTTTATTTTTAAAAACTGTTTAATTAATTAATTAATTAATTTAGAGAGTGAGTGGGCTGAGGGTGAAGCAGAGGGAGAGGAAGAGAGAAACTCCAATCCGACTTCTCCATGAGCAGAGAGCCCAATACAGGGTTCAATCCCAAGACCCATGAGATCAAGACCTGAGCCGAAATCAAGAGTCATATACTGAAGCAACTGAGCCACCCGGGTGCCCCTAATATATTTAAAACATGTTTCATCTTTATGTATCTGTTATAGGATTTCATTTCCAGTCAACTCTGCGTCTCCATTGTTTGAAGCAAATACATTTCTGTTAAATGAACAAATAGTGCAAAATACATGTTATAGAAATATCTGAAAGGGAGAGAGTGCTGTGGAGAGTTGAGGGAGGTAATAGGGTGTTTTGGTCAGGTCTATTGGAAGAGGTGAATCTCACCAGGAACTTGAAAGATAAATTGGCTTTTAATAGGGTTGAGGACTGGAAATAGTATGAGGAATTATGTGTGTAAAGATGTAGAAGAGAAAATAAGTACAAAATATTTGAGCAAATGGACAAACTTGGGTAGAATGGAAGGGGTGGGAATGGAAGTGAGAAGGAATAAAACAGGAGAGTTAGGATGGAACCAAAGTGAGGAGGAGCCAAGACTTCTATTGGAAAAAGTGTGATCTTGTGGAAAGAGCCCAGGCTTTGGAACTATATCATTATTTAACTCTTAACTCCACCACTGTTTGTGTGGCTTTAGACAAATCACCTGACCATTTTAAGTTTGTTTTTTAATCTTTACAATAAAAATAATCTGCATAACTTGCAGTGTTTTTAGGAAGATTAGCAAAATATACATAGAATGCTTTTCAAGTGGTAATCCCATGGGAAAGGCAGCTGTAATATTGATGATTATAATGGCAGGTAGGGTTAAAGGGTTTTTCTTTTTTTCTTTTTTAACACAGGGAGAGTAACATTTTAACATTGTTTGATGGTATCATAATTAAACCATCAAGATTTATAGAGTGATAAAATCTAGGAAATGAACCAACAAGTCTACCAGACATCTCCAATGCATGGAATTCATGGCCTTCTTTGGTTAATTGGCAAGTAGCAAAATGTAATGGGAATATTTAAAATCCTGTCATGAGATCATGTGGATTTCTTTCTTCTTTAAGATTTGGATTTATAATTCTGCTTTCAGGCAGACCATTACTTTCATTTATAAAATTGTTTTTTTCTGCACTATCATGTGACATTTTCCTCCCTAAAAGCCAACACCCTGAAGTTGTAGACTCATGTGCTGGATTTTACTATGGTCAAATCTCAAGTTCCTTCCTGCCAATACAGGGAGTGGAAGAGATTCTGATTCTTTGCATCTTAAACCTTTGTCTGGTTAAAGCTGTAGCTAGAAGGACTTTATCATTATCACATTATTCTTAGGCAAAGGCCCACAAAGAGTGAGCACTGGTGCTTTCAGAATGTGCTGGATTCCATGTTGTAATGTATGTTGTGACTTATCCTTTGTACCCATGAATCAATAGCTGCCTGTTAGCCTCTAGGCTCTCATCTAGTATTCTTTGGTCTTTTTCAAAATACAAATTGATTGTGGATTTTCCCAGTTTTGCTCTAATTATCTTAGCCTTTGCTGTTCTAATCAAGCAGCTTAGGAGGTCACTGAACTCACACTCCAAAAATGAAAAATATGAAATGAAGGCATTCTCTACAATGCATTTGTATTATTGAAGGGAATTGTCATAATTGACAATAGTATTCTGTGGGAGGAGGATATGGAAAATTTGACAGTTGTCTTTTATGTTTCCTGAAGAAAACAAGGGCAAAAAAAGGCCTTTGATTAAGTGAAACTTATCTCTTGGGGCTTGAGGAATAGAAAAGGGTAATTTAGTTTCTATAGAAAATTTTTGGTAAGAGATGTGCCTTGAATTTAAAGTAATTTATTTACATATCTGACTCAAAACAAATCTGAAAAGAAAGCTTAAAAAATGATCGTCTCTTCAGATTTTCAGTTAGAAATCAGAATTAGCATTTCTTTACCTATTAGAAAAGGATATTAACATTCATTGGAGGTAAGATCATGGCTAATATCAGCCCTAGTTTTGGAATGAGTTAGTTTAGGTCCATCTCCTGGTTTCATTATTTGCTATTATGTGATCCTTGGCAAGTTACACAACTTATCTGAAAATGGTACCTACCTCATAAAAATGTTGGGAGTATTGAGGAGTTAATATATCAATTTCTACTTTCCAGTAAGATTTTAAAAAAGATTTTATTTATTTATTTGAGAGAGAGAGAGAGAGTGAGAGAGAGAGAGCAAGCACAGTGTGGGGGGAGCAGTAGAGGGAGAGGGAGAAGCAGACTCTTCACTGAGCAGGGAGCCCAATGTAGGGCTGGATCCTAGGACCCTAAGATTATGACCTGAGCTGAAGGCAGGTGCTTAACCAACTGAGCAACCCGTTGTGCCTCCAGTAAGATTTAATAAGTAATGGAAAGCCATTAATCCTGTGCGTCAACTAGAAAAAAATTTAAAAATCATATTTTAAAAAATATCTGAGGAAAGTGGAAGCAACAAAGACGAAGTGAGCTTCCAAAAAATAGAAGTGCTCTTCCCAGGTGAGCTGAGTTTACTTTTTTCTTCCCTATGCAGATTTACTGAGTCTGACCATGGGTTGAGGAAGAGGCAGAAGTACTATACTAGGGGAAGAGAAACCAGCAGAGATTTAGACTTCCATATGGCTTGATATGCTGGTTTGAAATCTAGAGAGCCCCCAAATGTCAGATAGTTTGCCTGATAGGATATTGTTGAACATCGAGTTGGAGGGTACATGAAGCTAAGTGCTGGACTGAGGAGGCAGATGAAATATTTTGCAGTCTTATAGTGCTTTTGAGAAAAATTTCCCCTGGAGTCAATGTCCTAGGACAAATAAAAAGTCTCATCTTTTTTTCTCTGTTTATCTTTATTTATTTATTTATTATTTTTATTTATTTTAAAAATTCAATTAATTAATGTATAATGTATTACTAGTTTCAGAGGTAGAGGTCAGTGACTCGTCAGTCTTATATAATACCCAGTGCTCATTACATCATGTGCCCTCCTTAATGTCCATCATCCAGTTACCCCATCCTACCCCCTACCCCTCCAGCAACCCTCAGTTTGTTTCCTATGATTAAGAGTCTCTTACTATTTGTCTCCTTCTCTGATTTCATCTTGTTTTATTTTTTCCTCTCTTCTCCTATGATCCTCTATTTTATTTCTTAAATTCCACATATGAGTGGGTCATACAATAATTGTCTTAAATTCCACATATGAGTGGAACATACAATAATTTTCCTATGAGTGACTTATTTTGCTTAGCATAATACCCTCTAGTTCTACCCACATCATTGCAAATAGCAAGATTTCATTTTTTTTGATGGTTAAGTAGTATTCCAAGAAGAGATCTCATCTTTGAGATATATAAAAACAGGAGTGAAACTAGTCTAAGTAAAGCTACTACCCAGCTCCTTGGAAACTTAATTCCTAAATGGATCAAGGTGATCAACACCTCATCTTATCTGCCTAACAGGGGGCAAAGTGAACCATTCTGGAGTAAAACAAAAAGTTGTTTTCAATTATTTCTTCACATACAATAAAAAAATCAGGTTACATGCAAAGAGGCAAGAATATTTTTATTAATAATCAATAGAAAAGACAGTTAAGTAGACTAAATTATCCAAATGTTGAAGTTAGAGGTTTTATTATAAATATATTAAAGAAAATAGAGGAAAAGGTGAACAAGATGGACAAAAAGAAAACTTCAAAAAAGCCTATGCAAAGTAATCAAATAGACATCTTAAAAATGTAATGTTTAGGCTTAAAAATTAAATGGGTGGGTTTAACAGCAAATTAGTCACAGCAGAAAACAAGTTAAGTGAACTCAGAGAAAAGTTAATAGTAAATAGTAAATATTAATGAAATCCAAAGAAGGTGGAAAAGAAAAGAAAAAAATAGTGTAATAGAAATGTAGGATGATATCTAAATGGTTTAATGATGTGTAACATATATGCTCTCTCTTTTTCATTCTTTTAAAATAATTTTTAGGGCAGCCCGGGTTGCTCAGTGGTTTAGTGCCGCCTTCACCCCGGGGCGTGATCCTGGAGACCTGGGATCGAGTCCCGCGCATCACGCTCCCTGCGTGGAGCTTGCTTCTCCCTCTGCCTGTGTCTCTGCCTCTTTCTCTCTCCCTCTCTGTGTGTCTGTCATGAATAAATAAATAAAATCTTTAAAAAAATAAAATAATTTAAAAATATTTATTTATTTATTTGAAAGGAAGAGCAGGGGGAGGGGCAGAGGAAGAGGGAAAGAGAGAGAGAATCCCCGGCAGAATCCTAAGATTCTGGGCAGAGCCCAATGCAGAGTTGGTCCCATTACTCTGAGCTCATGATCTGAGCTGAAAAACCATGAGTTAGGTGAGCTACCCAGTTGCCCCTATAAATTAAAAAAAAAAAAAAAAACAACAAACCTCAACTATTTATTTAGAGAGAGCATGAGTAGAGGGAGGGGCAGAGGAAGAGGTAGAGATCCTAAGCAGACTCCATGCTGAGTGTGGAGTCCAATGTGGGGCCTGATCCCATGACCCTGAGATCATGACCGGAGCCGAACTCCAGGGCTGGCTGCCAAACTAACCGATTGAGCCACTCAGGTGCCCCTAGATGTACTCTTTCTTGATCTAAGAGCACAGGAGAGAGATAATGGGGCAGAAACAACATTTGAAAAGATAGAAGCTGAGAATTTTCTAAAATTGATAAAAAACATTAACCCACAAATTCAAGATGCTTAGAGAACCACAAACAGGATATATATGAAGAAAAATACATGAGAATATTATAATTACACTTTTGAAAGAAAATATAAAGGGAAAATATTAAAAGCAGTGAAAAGAAAGATTACTTTTGAAAAAGTGATAGCAAACGACAGACTTTTCAAATTAAAGTAGGGCAGCATGGGCAGCCTGGGTGGCTCAGTGGTTTAGTGCTGCTTTCAACCCAGGGCGTGATTCTGGAGACCCAGGATCGAGTCCCACTCAGGCTCCCTGCATGGGGCCTGCTTCTCCCTCTGCCTGTGTCTCTGCCCCTCTCTCTTTCTCTGTGTCTTTCATGAATAAATAAATAAAATCTTAAAAAAAAAAAGAAAGCATGGCAGCAGGAAAACAATGAATGACATCTGTAAAATGATTAGAGAGATTTTCATTTTCAAATTCAATACATAGTGAAAAATAACCTTCAAAAATAAAGATGAAATAAAGATATTTTATGTCAAAAAATCTGAGAGGATTGTTGGTCTCTGAAGTAAAAGGATCTCCAATAGGTGCACAGAACTCCAGAAAGGAATGAAAACCTCTAGACCTGGGAAATATGTGGCAATAGACATATAAAAATATCGAAAATTTAGGGATCCCTGGGTGGCGCAACGGTTTGGCGCCTGCCTTTGGCCCAGGGCGCGATCCTGGAGACCCGGGATCGAATCCCACATCGGGCTCCCGGTGCATGGAGCCTGCTTCTTCCTCAGCCTGTGTCTCTGCCTCTCTCTCTCTCTCTCTGTGACTATCATAAAAAAAAAAATATCGAAAATTTAAAATAACAATAACAATATCTTATGGGTTTTCATGTACGGTTGGTTTTGAACAGCACAGGTTTGAACTGCATGGATTCACTTATATGCAGTTTCTTTGATAAATACAAAACAGTATTGTATATGTATTTTCTCTCCATTATGATTTTCTTAGTCACATTTTCCCCTCCATCTTAGGTTATCATAAGAATGCAGCATAATGCATAGAACACATAAAATATGTAACAATCAAGTGTTTATGTTATTGGCAAGGCCTCCTGTCAATGGAAGGTTATTGATAGTTAAGTTTTTGGGGGAGTCAAAAGTGATACATGGATTTTTCAACTGTGTATGAACTGTGGCCTTAACCCCCACATTGTTCAAGGGACAGCTAAATATATTACATATCTGGTATAACATACAAAATACATAGTAGTTTGCTACATAAAAGATTGTCCTATCAAAACTCTTTAGCCTGACCAGTGCTTGGGACAGCTTTATTTTTATAAGAACTTCCTTCAGTCCACATTTGTCACCCCATGATAGGGATGTTATGCTAAGGCTAGTCAACCTTACTTTATAGTAAGCTTTAGGGTGTCATGTTGATATCTAAGGATTAGGTAATAAAACGAAATTCAGTAGTCTGAGAGTATTTATTTGAAATGTATATGTAGAGAGAGACTATTGGATCAAGTTTCTGTTTTTGTATGGGAGATGAATAGCTCAGAAAATGTACTTGGACTAAGCAGCTGATATAATTACTTAAAAAGATTTAAGTCTGTTTACTAATCCTTACACTTAAAATTCAGTCACTGTAAAAAAAAAATGAAAACAGGGGTACCTAGGTGGCTCATTTGGTTGAGTATTTGACTCTTGATTTTGGCTTAGGTCATGATCTCGTGGTCATGGGATTGAGCCCTGCACTTTTCCCTCCATGCTGATCGTGAAGCTTGCTTGGTACTCTCTCTCCCTCTCCTTCTGCTCCTCCCCCAGACTTGCATGCTCTCTCTAAAAGTAAAAACAAAAAAAATATGAAAACAGCACAAAGATTAGTAAGAATGAAGTGGAGTTAAACTTTTGTAATATTTGTATTGTTTGGGAAGTGATAAGTGAAAAGGTAAAGTGCAATTAGTTAGAGTTGCACATAAAATCTCTAGAGTAGCTAAGCAAAGTAAAAGTACTATAAGGGAAAACAGAAAAGCAAATTGAGTGTATATACTGATTTAATGAAAAACTTTGATTATTGAGAAAGAAGATAGAAAAAAGATCAAGAAGCAATAAAAGATGGAACAAACAGAAAGTAGAAACCCTCAAATGTTTAGAAACTATGCCACATAAAAAATATAAGCATTAGAAAGAAAAAGTGAAATTTGTCTTATTCATATATATATTATATATTCACATATATATTACATTCCTTCAGATCTGAAATAATGTTAATAAGTAAGTGAATTTAGCAATGATACAAGGATACAGGATATGATGACAATATATTGAATCAATTTACTTTGATACTAGATATAAAGTCAACATAAAAAATTTTATTTTGGTATACTAGCAACAAATAATTGGAAAATGAAGATAACGTACCAGTTACAATAGGATCAAGAGCATGAAATACTTAAAGATAGCACTAACAAAATATGTGCAAGATCTCTTCATCATAACCAATAGAATAATACTGAGAGAAAGGAAGACCTAAATAAATGGAGAGATATACATTGTAAAAGGAGTAGAAGACAATATTGTTAAGATGTCAATTTTCACCAAATTCCTCTACAGATTTAGGGCAATTCTAATCAAAATCCCATCAGGGCGTGTGTGTGTGTGTGTGTGTGTGTGTGTGTGTACCTATGCCTGTGTATGTATGTGTAAATCAATAAATTGATTCTAAAATGCACGTGGAAAATCTAGAGACCTAAAGGAGCCAAGCCAGCTTGGAAGAGGAACAAAGTTGGTGAGCAAACATTACCAGATTTCTAGACTTATAATAAAGGTAAACTAATTAAGACAGTATAATGTTGGTACAAGGATATGCACGTAGGCCAATGGAATAGATTTGGGAATCTAGGAATAGATCTACTTTAGACGGTCATTTGATTTACAACACAGGTGCTATTGTAAACCAATTGGTAAAAGTGGTCTTTTCTATAATGTTTCTGGAACATCTGGATATCTATGTAGAAAAAATAAACTTGGACTTATTCTGTACATGAATAGTAGACCAAAATATGAAGGGTAAAACAAAAAGGCATGCCAGAAGGATAATAGGTGCTTGACCTTCAGGTAGATTGGATTTCTTAAACAGGATCCCCAAAATTATATGATTAATATTTGAATCTTAAAAGAAAAAACTGACAAATTGTATTTCATCAAAATTAAGAGAATAAAAATATAAGCCCCAAACTGGGAGAATATATTAAAACTACATATATCCGGTCAAGGGCTCATATTAAATAAATAGAATGCTTACAGATCAATAAGAAAAAGACAAGGAAACCAATAAATTGATCAGAAGACTTGAAATGGCACCTCACAAAAGGATATTCAAATGGCCAATAAGCCATTTGGAAAGGCCAACATCATTAGTCAACAAGGAAATGCAAATTAAAACTACACTGATATATCACTATTCACCCACAAGAATGGTTAAAATTAAAAACACAAAGCCGGGTAATGGAAAAGAAGTAGACTATCTGGAATTCTCTGGTACTACAGGTGGGTCTGTACTGGCACAACCACTTTGGGAAGCTGTAAGGTAATATCTATTAAAGCAAAGCATGTACTTACCCTATGACCTAGCAATTCTACTTCTGGTTGCATACCCAAAAGAAAAGTGCATTTGTCCATCATACACTTTGTTTGATGACAACTTATTCATAACATCCCCAAACAGGAAGCAACCCAAATGTCTGCCTTCAGGAGAAGGAGTATAAATAACTTGTGTTATATTTGGGCAGCAAAGTACTATACAACAATAATAAGGAATGTCCTACATATATATAATAATATGGATGAATCTCAGACATTATTTTGAGTAAAAGAAGCTATACACAAGAAATACTCACTGAATGATTCCATTTATGTGTGGTTCAAGAACAGGCAATACTAACTGATGTTGAAAGAGGTGAGATGGGATGCCTGGGTGGCTCAGTAGTTGAGCATCTGCCTTTAGCTCAGGTCATGATCCCAGTGTCCTGGGATTGAGTCCCACTTTAGGCTCCCCACAGGGAGGGAGTCTGCTTCTCCCTCTGCCTATGTCTCTGCCTCTCTGTATGTCTGTCATGAATAAATAAAATCTTAAAAAAAAAAAAGAAAGATGAGACTAGCAGTTACATCTGGGGATGAGTAGTTATTGCTTGGGAAGGCCTACAGGGAAACTACTGGATTCTGGAACTCTTCTTTATCTTCATCTGGTTGGGGGCCACACTAATCTATATTGGGCAGATGCTCTATGCCTGTGCCCTTTGCAATAGCAGCAGACAAGAGATCATGCTTTCCTATAGCTTGCAGTCTAGTGAGGAGGACAGACATTAGGCAAATAACTTTAGTAACATGTATTGGGTGCTGTGGTAGAGGACTTGGTGGTGTCTCTAGGCACACAGAGTGGAGAGAAACTCAGTTATTCCAGGGATGCTGGGAGAATTCTTCAAAGAACAGATGGCTCAGCTGAGAACCATTAGGCATTAGGAAAAGGAGAATGGGAGGAAGAGAACATTCCAGGCAAGCTGGAACAGTGTGTGCAAAGTCCTGGAGGTGAGAGTAACACATCTACAAGCAACTGACAATTTGGTATTGTCTGAGTGCAGGAGAAAGCACGGGGTGGGGTGGGGGGGGAGGGTAGGGTGGCTGGCAAGTGAGTGGCCTACCCTCTGGTGACTAAATGAGATGTATTAGAAGAGTCTCGGGTTTTCTGAGACCACTGGGAAGCCGATTCGTGGTAATAGCTGGGAGAGAGTCAAGATCACGTTTACATCTTAAGAAAGGGATCTAGGAGGCTGAGCAGTGGGAGCTCCTGGGGTGGTCCCGGTGAGGGACGGTGGGGGTGTGGAGTGGGGTTGGGACCCAGGAGCTGGCCAGCGGCTCACGCGGCTCACACGCGGGAACCGAAGACCTCGTGGCGGTGGCTTGTGCTGGGAGGGGAAGAGAAGTCTTTCAGGACCAGCATTTCAGCACTACCAGCGGAGGAAAGCAGTCCCAGGCCCTCCAGAAGGCCAGGCACCCAGCGGATGCGTTGTTCGATTCCGCCTCTGAATTTCCACTGTCACTAGGTTGCCTCTCACTTCCTCCTAGAAAGGCGCCCTGCTCCCGAAAAGAGCCTTTCACTGCAGGGTGCGCTCTTCTCTGGGTGGGTGGGGGCGGCGCGGGGGAGGGTGTTGGAAGGAGGGAGACAGGTGCAGGGGTTTGTTTAAGCCCCGCCGTGTCTTCCACCTTCTTCCCACTCGCCAAAGAAGCTCCTCTCAGTTCCCTGATGAGGCACAAGGACACAGCGATTTAGGTGCATCCGTTATCTGAGATACTTGGGCGATGCATTAGCAGAGGCTTCCCCTTGCCTGGCATTGGAGTCCTGTCCCCTCTGATGGGTCCCGGTTTGGAGTTGGTGAGAGAGGACGCGGAGTACGCGGCGCCCCCTCGCCCCGGCAGGCGGGGAGGAGACAGCCAAGAGGGATGACGGCCGGAGGCAGTCGGGCACCAAACTCGAAACTCGAGGGATGAGAAGTTTGACATCAACCGGGCTGCAAATCCAGACAGCCCGGGGCCCCGCCGGCCCCCTCCCCGCGATCACCCCGCCTCGAATCAGAGGGGATTTAGAAGCACCGGCTGCAGCCGCGGACGCCGCTAATGCTCAGGCCGGGGAGAGCGCGCGAGCATCTGAGCCGCTGCACGGAGGACCCGGCGCCGCCCGCCCTCGGAGCCCGGAGCGGGGGCGCGCTGCGTGCTGCGCCTGGGCAGGCGGCGGCGGCGGCGTGGGCGCCGTGATGCAGGTGTGACAGCCGCCGGCTCCTGCCTCCGCCGGGATCGCCCGCGCGCCGCGGTGGCCGGAGCTGCGGGCCGGGCCGCGCGCTCCCGCACCCGCACCCGCGCCCGCGCCCGCGCCCGCGCCCGCACCTGCACCCGCGCCCGCACCTGCACCCGCACCTGCACCCGCACCCGCACCCGCGCCCGCGCCCGCGCCGCCCCGGCCGCGGATCTCCCACCCAGGTAGGCGACGCGGCGGCTAGCTCGGGAGCGTGCGGAGCGGGCCGGCCCCGACCCCGCGCGCTCCGGGGCCTCCCCTGCCCGCCTGCGGGGCCGGCGCCCACACGCGGCCGCCCCTGGACGCTGTGCATAGTCCACGGCTCCAAAGCCGGGGGAGAGTCTTGGAAAGCGGGTGCAGAGAAGCAAGCGCTCGCCGGCCGCCCGCGGCTGCGCGCTTCCTTGAAGGCGGCATCCCCAAGGGCTGCTTTGAAGCCCGGTTCCAACTGTTAGCGCCGCACAGTTCTGCAACTTGGGCTCCCGACATTTGTGAAGTCCCTTTGCATGAGCTTCCCAGCCACGGCTTTTAGCTTCAATTCTATTTCTGGGAGGTGGGTTTTGCTGCTGGCGGTTTGTTCCTAGAGAACACATGATAAACGTGCTTACACCTGGTGGCTCTGGGTTGGGGTTCGTGAGTGTGTGTTTCTGCGTGTGGGGGCGCCCTCCGCGGGCGTGGGGGCCGCTTCTTAGGGACACAGAGAGGGTTTGTGCAGAGATGGATTTTAGCGCAAGGAAAAGAACATGATCTGTTCTGCAGGGATGGGTGAGCAAACGCGTTTGGCCAGGGAGGAGCGAGGCACAGCCGGTTCTTCCGCAGACGGCTGTTAGATATCTCTGCTGTCGAGGGGTTCGGCAGGGCTGGGGAAACACGACCCTTGAACCGGCAATCACGAATGCAAACTAGCTCCGTTTCAAGGTAACTTAACGTCCCTTTTGGGCTTCGCTAAGAGCAGCTGAGTGGGGTGGGTGCAGGGGGATCCCTGCTTGTTTTCTTCAAGCCTGTTTGAAAGGGAAATGTGGGTGGCCTTGGGATTCAAGGAGTGGCAGGTGAGGGGTGAGAGATATGTGTAGGGGGAAGAGGTGGGCATTGCAGCCAGCTCAGCAGTTGTTCTGCTGCACTGGACCTCTTCTATGTTTCTGTTTTCTGCCCTTTCCCAGAAGAGGTGGCTCGTCCTGCTTGCTCTAGTCAATGCAGCAGATCCAGTAGAGGCTCATTCTGCATCTTTCTTGAGTCAGCAAATACTTACCGAGCACCTAGTATGTGTCAGAGGCTGGATTAGTCCTTGGGGATGCAGAGATGAGGAAAACAAAGTTTAGGTTTTCCAGAAGCTCACAGCTGGTGGGGGAGAAACACCTGTAATAATCGAGTGTGATGAGCTCAGTCGTGCTGGTGTGAGGAAAGAGTGGCGGGAGCAAAGAGGAGGAAGGAATTCATTGTGCCAGGAGATTACTTTTAAAACGAAGCCCTCCGCAGATGAGGTAGGGCGTGGATTTCAGTAGAGCTTGGGTCCCTCCCTGGGTCCTTTGGTCTGTGAGTGACCCACATGACTCTTCCACCCCATCAGCATCATAGCTACTGGATGGGCAGAGCTGTACAAGTCATGACAGGGCTGGCATTTGCAGTGCATGACCAGATCCCAGTAGACACACACACAAGAGTGCACCCAATGCAGGTCAGGTTTTTTTTTTTTTTCTCCTTTTAAAAAAATTGATTGTTTTCCTAAATTCCAGGACCAAGAAGGTTTTGAAGCAGTACTTTGCAAAGGCAAGGATTCTGGAAAATTCTGAGGGATTTTTTCAGAGCAGATGAACTTCTGCTTTCTTCCCCCTTGGGTCCCTGACCTGTCTGTACTTGTCTCAGCCCAGTTCAGAGGGAAAGCTCTGACCATGATTATGTCTAAATGGGTGGGAAGGAAACCTAAAGCCGTTACTACCAATCTAATCCAAACTAATGGATGTTTTGTCCTGCACAAAACTGTAGTAGGGGATGAAATATGATAAAGCTCTTGTGTTATGCGTGTTTACTAGAGCTGCATATCACATGCATTCGGTAATCTAAACCATCATTAAGGTGTTTGAAAAGCAGGCTTGATGGACAAACAAACCTAGGTGAGTATCTTGGGCAAGTTACATAGCCTCCTGTTATGCTTTACTTTTCTGATCTGTAACATGGAGATAACAATAGAGTTGTTATACGTATTACATAGTAGGTGCTTACAAAATATTTGTTCATTGTTAAATGATTTTTGGACATAAACTGCTTGGCACAAAGTTGATGCTCAAGAAATTGCAGTCCTTTATTGAGTACCTACTATGTGTCAGTGACTGCTTTATGTGTGGGGAATGCAGAAATGAACTAAATGAAGCCCCTATGCTCAAGGAGCTTAGTGTGTGTGTGTGTGTGTGTGTGTGTGTGTTTGTGTATGCAAATGTATAACAAATAGCTAAATAACTAGATAGTGAATCAGCCAACGATACATTATAATGGAGAGAAATAAAGCAGGGTAAGAGGAATGAGGAGTGCTGCCAAAGGGTGCGGTGAAGATTGTTATTTTTTAATGCAGCCTAGTCAGGGAAGGCTTTGCTGATAGGTGACATTTGATCAGATCCCTTGGGGAAGTGAGGGAGTGAGCTAGCCAGATGCTGAGAAGGAGCATTCTGGACAGAGAAATAGCACCTGCAAAATCCCTGAAACAAGAGAGAGATGTGTTCATAGGAAAATCAGAAAGGAAGCCAAGGAGGCTGTGGTTGAGTGAGAGAGGGGTAGGACTCAAGATAGGACAGGTGACATGGCAAGGTCACTGGGGTATTGCCTCTTATTATTTGTATTTGTCACTAAGTTTATGTCCTGAGCTCTTGTTTTAAGAATTGGCTTAAATCTTACACTCTACGTTTAGAAGAAGGTTGGTTGGTAAACGTTAAGTTCCTGGGGTCACTCAGAGCGTAAGTCAGTGTAGTAAGTGGAGGCATAAATTTTTGCATGGTGACAAATGGCACAGGAATCAGGAAGGCAGTGCAAACAGTGTACAGGTACCTTTCATCCAGATCAAGTATTTGTGATCCTTTAAACCTGAACATCATGTTTGTTTCCTCCCCGACCCCACCCCCATAAAGAAAGAAAGCATCATCTTTAGTGAATAGTCCTGCAGATTTCTTGTTAGCTCTTTGTTGTCTCAGAGGATAATTAATAGTTTCTGTGGTTGTGGAAAGGTGTTGGAGTTAACTGGAAATATACTGACCTTTGGTGTCTCATGGAACGCATTTACCTAGTGTCATATGATTAATTTATTTGAGACTTTTATAGTTTGTATGAAGACTCTAGTTTGCTGCTCTGCCCTTTTGAGACTTTGTTCCTCTACAGATTTGAGAGCTCCATCCCATAACCATTCGTGGTGTAGTAGGGCAATTGCAGTGTGTTCTATGGACAGAAATGGGGCTGGATGCCTGAGAACCTTGTTAAAGTTTCTGTGAAATAGGATATCATGTGGCTGGGTCACTGTTAGGGAGGCTGGCAGGATTTCTCTCAAGATGCCTCAGAAGGTGACATTTACCATGGTGAATGTCTCCAACTAAGGTCTGGCTTTTAGTTTTGCTGCCTTGCAAACCTGGTCTGTCACTTCTGGGCCACATCCTAGTGACCTTGCTCACCTGCACACGACTCTACTGATTTGTAATGGTTGAGACAAACTATGTGGCATGGCTACTAGGTCTTCCTGCAGACTCCCCTTCATGAAGTCTAACTCCTAAGGAGGAAGTTTCCCAAAAGCACGTACTCAGAGCAAAGCAGCTTAGATGACTACCCTAGGGATTGATCACACACATTAGGGTTGATATTGTCAATGGGACTACAGAAGAAACCTCCCTAAAAGCAACCATTTATTATTTTCTCACATGTCTATGGGTTGGCCGGGCAGTTTGCAGATCTGGGTTAAGCTTGGTTGATCTCAGCTGGATTTGCTCATCTGATTTTGGTCTGCTGATAGAGTGGTGGAAGGCTGGCTGCTTTAGGATGACCTCAGCTGGGATGGCTCAGCTCGGCTCCATGTGATCTCTCATTCCTCAACAGGTGAGTTGGCATGTTCATGTGGTAGTGGCGGGAGTTCGAGAGACAGGGGAAACCTGCATAGCCTAAACTTACAGCTGGCACACTATCATTTCATCCTTGTCTATTGGCAGGGTATCACAAGGCTAGTGCAGAGTGAGGAAGCAGGGAATAAACTCCACTTCTTGATGAGAGGAGCTACTTAGTCGCATTGCAAAGAGTATGGATACAGGGAAGGTAGGAATTAGGAGTATTTTTGTGATCAATCTACTATGGGGACCTTAATATTTAATTTTTATTTTATTTTATTTTTTTTAATTTTTATTTATTTATGATAGTCACAGAGAGAGAGAGAGAGAGAGAGAGAGAGAGAGGCAGAGACACAGGCAGAGGGAGAAGCAGGCTCCATGCACCGGGAGCCCGACGTGGGATTCGATCCCGGGTCTCCAGGATCGCGCCCTGGGCCAAAGGCAGGCGCCAAACCGCTGCGCCACCCAGGGATCCCAAGGGGGATCCCGGGGACCTTAATATTTAAAGTACTCTGGCTAAGTCTCCTTTTCTTCTGAACTCTGTTTAAATGGGAAATGCCTGCAACTGGCCGTTTTTCTTTTCTTCTCTGTTTCCATGGCTAATCAACTTTGGACATATATACCTTTAGATAGTCATTTATTCGGCAGATGTTTGTTGAGTGTTCTCTGTATGTCAGGCATATTATAGGTAGGGGACACAGCAATAAAAATACAACATCTATCCTCGTGAAACATTTATTCTAGTTGGGGGAGATAAATAATATGAAAGTAAATAAGTTAATGTGTAATGTTAGAACATCAAGCGGGGAAGAGAGGGTGGGAGAGTGCCTGGTTGAGTGAGGGGTTGAGTAGATGGTGGGCATTTTATAGCAAGTGGGCAGGGTGACATGAAGGAAGTGAAAGAGTGAGCCAGATTGATATCTGGGGAAAGATTCTTTTAAGCAGAGGAAGCAACAAGTGTGAAGGCCTGAGGCAACAGAGTACTAGTACGTTCTGGAAACATCAAGGAAACTTATGAAGAAGGAACTGAGAGAGGGTGAACATGGTAGAAGTTGAGATCTGATAAATAGCAGTGAGCTAAGCAGTACATAGTCTTGTAGGGCCTTGTATGGACTTTGACTTTTGCTCTAAGCAGGATGGGAAGCCTTTGGAGAATTTTGAGCACTGGTTGCCATGATCTGATTTATGTTTTACAATGATCACTTGAGATTTAGACCTTATAAATGACGCTAGGGGGTCAAGAATGAAAACAGGGAGAGCAGCCAGGAGGCTACTATAGTTCTTCAGGCAAGAGGTGGTTTGGACTAGAGTGGAGAGTGATGATGGTGAGAAGTGATCAAATTTTGGATATATTTGATAGTGGAGAAGACCGCATTTGCTGATTGGTAGATTTACGGTATGAGAGAAAGAAAGGAGCCAAGGATGACTCCACATATTCTGACTTGAGCAAATGGAAGAAGTAGCCCTTTACTGAGATGGAGAAGGAACAGTCATGGGGTTCAATGGATGTCCAATGGGAGATGTTAAGTAGATAGCTATATATGTGAGTCTAGAGTTGAAGGAAGGGGTTTGAGCAGGAGACACACATTTGGGTGTCATGGATACGTTATTTATTTGTCCTTCAGAAAACCAGTTATTGCTGTATCACCACCAGTGCCCAGAATGATGCCTAGCATATAGTATGTGCTCAATGAATATTTTTTGAATGAATGAGTGAATGAATCAATGGAACAGTTTATTCACTGGAGGTGACTGCATATTGTTGCTTCAGTGGATCTTGAAGTGTAACTCTCTGAAGTTATTCCCTTTCTTTCCAAGGTCTTGTGGGAGCCTTATTGTGGATCTCCTGGGCTAAAAACAGACTTTAGATACAAAGGCTTCAATTGCTTATATCTTACAGAAAGCAATATGTGGTGACAAGTAAGAAAGAGAAATAAGTGGAAGCCAAAAAATAGCTCATACTTTCAAAAAAAGGAGACAAGATCTTCCAGAGAGAGGTGGCTGAAATTCAGGGGTGTGATGTTCTTTGGTTATTATTGTACTGCTCTCAATTTAAGATTAAGCAGGAGCAGGGAAGAATCTTGAAAAAGGGAGAGATTTATTTAAATCAATTTTATGCCAAGTGAGAGAGAGTCACCAGCTCGCTTGAAAAATCCCACATCTACAGCATCTTGCATAATGTGTTCCTGTTTATAAAAGGAGAGAAGTAGGCAATGGTTTTATTGCAAAGGGGGAAGGTTAGACTGACTTCAGTCTCAAATTCTGGGTGCTATCCATTTCTTTCCCATGGTGTGGCTAGGTATGTGTGAGGGCGAGTTTTGTTTGCAATGATATTGAGAAGGAGGGAATGAAAAAAGTAGGTACTACCATTGGAAGTGGTTTCCTCTGTGTGTGTGTTTGTGTGTGTTTGAGAGAGAGGGGGAGAAAGAGTGTATGTCAATAGTAGGGAGGAAAAACAATTGAAGCCCAGAAGGAAGTAAGAGAAAGATAGTAATGTGGCCTTCATTTTTTTGTGTGTTTGTAATAAGCCTGACCACATGGGGCATAGGATGGAGCAGTGGGGTTTGGAATCAGACAACTTGGTTTTAGCTCAATTGTCATTACTTTCTTTTTTTTTTTTAAAGATTTTTTCTTTATTTTTGTGTGCACACATGCATGCAAGAGAGACAAGGAGAAAGAGAGAAAATGAGCAAAGGGAGGGACAGAGGAAGAGAGAGAGGCAGAAGCAGACTCCTTGCTGAGTAGGGCTCGATCCAGGCACCCTGAAATCATGTGGGTCATCTATCAAAGGCAGATGCTTAACTGACTGAGGCACAGGCACCTAAACCTCATTATTTTCTAACTGTGTGAACTTGAGCAAGTTATTTAATTTCTCTGAGCCTTGGCTTCCTCATTTGTAAGATGATGATGATGATGATGATGATGATGGTGATATTAATGATGGTAGTGATGGTGATGATGGTGATGATAGTGGTGATGATGATAGTAATAACATCTAAGTACTCTGCAGTTCCTTTCATGCTCCTGGACTTGGAAATATGTTGGTCAAATGTTAATTAAGTGATCACCATATCTTTAAGTCCTGTGTTAAGAGAAAATTGAGAACCTGTAATTTAATGTTACCAGTGCTATTGAGAGGATTATTTGCATTGGGCTCATGCTATTCAAAATAAGGCAAGTGACTAATAATCAGCCTTATGGGCTGGAGATTTCCAAATGCCTCAGAAGGAAGCCAACCTTCTATTCTCTGCAGTAAACCAACCCCACTAGCTCAGCTCAATAATATCCTATAGTTTGTTGGAATTCCAGGATGAAAATTTGAGTCCCTTGGATTATGTAGATACAGAAATTGTCCTCCCAGATGCCTCCAGGCATTGTTCCTACAAAATCTACCCCATGGTGTCTTCTACTGGAAAAATCTACTGTTATCTCTGTGCCAGGCACATAGTGAGCATGCCCTAGATATAGATTAGATACCTGAATGAGTAAATACTGTTGTGGTTGTTCTCTTGGCTAAACTTCTTCCTGGTGATTCTTCAGTTGCCTGGGCAAGAAATGACAGCATAAGTGACAGTGATGAGCTAAGTCTTCAGCACCTAATGGGTACTCAGCAGCTAATGGTGTCTCTTTCCCCAACCTCTGTGCTTTTGCTGCCATTCCAACCTCTTCTAGATCAAGTATCCTACACTCAACTTTCCCTTGGAACTCTCAGATCCATCAGCAGCAAAGGCCAAACCTCCTTTGCTGTCCTGATTATTTATGACAGCTCACCCAATAGTGTTGCCTGTCCTAGCAATGAAGATCCACATCATGATTCCCACCACACAGAAGGAGGTCCTATCAGATCTTCCTGTTTTCTATAGAAACTCCTGCTCACCCAATTTCTGTTCTCTTTTCAGAGCTTGCTTCTGCCTTGGGTGGCAGGGGAGAGAGTAACATTAACTTTTTTTCTCCAAAAGGTGTTTGAAAATTCTCCTTTCACTGGTGACTGCAGAACTCCTCAGAAATAGAATTGAACTGCACCACTTTTAGAAGTTAGATCATATAGGCCGCGTCCTTTCTCCCACTTCCATCTTACAGATGGAAAATGTGAAGCCCAGCAAAAAAGAATTCACAGAGAAAAGTACCCTTGGAGACGTGGAGGAACTACCTCATTTCCTTCTTGTCCAGCTCTGCAAAGATGCAAGAGGAGGCACTTTTGCTAGACCTCTGGAGCCTTTTCGAATCACAGATGCCTGAATCTGGAAGCTGGCTATTTAAGCTGGGGGCTCGGTGGCCTTCTCTGTTTCCATGCCAACTGCAGATGACACACGTATTGGCAGAAGTTCTGGGCACCTAACACCTAAGCAGAGAAGGGTGTAGGTTTTCAAGGTCTTCCCATGACAGGAACCTGCAGATGAATCCCTGTCCATGGATAAACATGCCTTCATTCCTCCCAAGGATGCAAGTTTTGTTTTAGTGGCTATTTAACAGACATCTTCCTTTTTGGGTCCAGAGCAAGTCCAAAGCAGTGGAAGGACTTTCTTGAACTACAGGGTCTTAGCATTTCCAACCCAAAGAGATCTTAGAACGCAGGAATCTCAACTCCTTGGGATGCATTCACTGCTTATTATAGGGAGAGGAGTGGAAGTCCTCCTCCTGTGCAAAGCGGGAAGCTGAGTCTAGAGAAGAAAATGACTTATCTAAGGTCCTGCAGTAAGTTAATGAAGGCAAGAGGACCAGAGCCTAGTCAGGCTTGCAGCAACATAAGTTCGCCTGGGGTTGGGACCTGGAGAGAACAAAAAAATAGGTCCTGGTTCCCTTCATTATTATGCTTAGAAATCCTCCCAAACAGCACAGCTAGTTTTCCCAGGCAGGTGGGTCCCTGGTTAGCCCCCTCAATGGTTTCCTCTGAAAAGTCCCCTGGGATTTCCCCCTCTGGCCTCCAAAGCCCAGGCCCAGGGCTGTTCTTTCTCGGCCTGTGGCCCCTGCTCTCTTGCCATGCCCGGGATCTGACCATGGGCTTGGATCTGATCTGGGGTGCAGCAGATGACAATAGAGAGAGGGGTAGAACTCACCTGGCACGTGGGTGGCTTTGAGGGAGAGGAAATGGCCTTGTTGGGGGGTGGCTTGCTTCAGGCAGAGTGCTGGTCCCAGGGATGAGGCTGAAAAGCTCATGGCAAAGGCAGGAGCTCCTGATCTTGGAGGCTGAAGGGACTTAGTTCCATTCTTACCGCTATGATGAGTGATGAACACATCCCACCCATGCTTGCTTGAATGTCTATGGGTTAAATGCAACCACTTGATTTTTTTTAAAGCAAAGCATAAAAATTAATCTTTAAGGAAAGGGAAGCTATGGGATTACTGTAAAAGCAGTAGCTTAAAAATTAAAGTGATAGAATATGAATTACAGGAGAATTGTCATAAGCAATATGGAAGCAGGATGTGGTGCTGAGCCACGTCCTCTTCTTTTCTTTTGGATCATGCTGGCCAATCTAATGGGTGCCCCCATTAGATGCTATGTCTCTTGGAGGTTCCTCTAGCTGTCTGATCATGTGAAAATAAGAATTATTATTCTGCATTGAATTTTCACAATTTCTATGAAGTGGGGATGTATTGCATTTTATGGTGGAGTAAACTGAGGTTCAGAGAAGTTAAATGACTTGCCCAAAGTTTAGTATCCACTAAAGGTCAGAGTGGATTCAAATGCAAAGCTGCCTCACGGTCTAGAACATCTTCTTTGGGCTGTGCTGTGGTCCTTCCTCACCACATCCATGAAGGCATGTTAGGTGGGGCTCCGGGCCTCAACCCACTACCCAGACTTAGCTTCTTCTACTCTGATACCATAACTCACTGTCTTATAAAGGGACTTTGCTAATACCTGATAGTGCCACATGGGCTTAACCCAGGCACTGAATCCAACCTGCTTCCCAGCCTGTGGAGCTGGTTTCCTACATTCATATGTCCATCTGCCCTCCTGCAGGCTTGTTCTCAGGGTCATCACTTACCTGCAGGTGGAGATATTTAACTTTGGAAAGGGTCAAACTTCAAGTGTCCTTGATGGTTAATGGGCCCTAACTCAGTGCTCTGTGGCTCATAACTGAGTTTCTTCTATTACTTTAAAACCAATGTCCTGTCTTCCCTAAGGATGAGGTGAGAGAAATCTGCTTGTTTTCCTCTGCATAATCAGATTTCATTTATTCTGGATACTAACATTGGGTGTGGACCCATACCCAGATCATGTTCTTCTGTAGATGTCTATCCAGCCACTGCCATGTTTTATGCTTCATTGCTTATATTTTTCTCTTATTGAAAGAGTATCTGTTTTCTCAGTCTAGAACTTTTCATCCTCTGGAAGTGGGGTCTTTGAGATTTGTCCCAGGTGTATCATGTGTCCCAAAACAAGCTCCAGGGCCCTGCCACTCAAAGTATGGGCCCTGAACCAGTAGCAGCAGCATCACTTGGGAGCTTGTTAGAAATACAGTATTTCAGGCTCTACCCCAGACCTGCTGAAACAGAATCTGCATTTTACTGAGATCCCCAAGTGATTTGTCTGCACAGCTCACAATATCTCCATACCACTTTTTCCTGCTTCAGAGCTCACATGGTCTGTGAGCTCACATGGTCATACTCTTGGCTCTACACCTCTGTCTCATCAGGGAAGCAGGACCATGACTTGAATAGGGCCTGAGTTTCCTCTGTTGGCTTGGTCCTACAAGGGCTGCAGTTCCTGGGCTATGCCATTGGGGAGTTCATTGATTAATACCTTGAGCCCAAAGTGAGAAGGTGATATCACAGAGGTATATACTGAGTGAATGTTTGTGGAAGCACAAACTCTAAGCAGTTGCTGTTGCTATGTGAGGAAAGAATACTGGGGCCAGGAAAGCTATTGGAGTGGGTGAAGGGATATTGCTTCATTGGACCCTGAAGGATGGGTAAGAGTTTTCCAGATGGTGGTGGAGGGACGGGGGGGTGGGGGGGAGGGGAAGAAGGGGATTCCTGCAAAGATAGTTTGCAGAATGACATACAGACACGCAAGTGCTTGGTTGATTTGGGAATAATAGGAAGTGATAGGCACGTGTGGCTAGAGCATGGCGTGTGAAGTGGTTTGAGTCAGGGGGTGGAAGATGAGGAGAGAGGGATGGGGAAGATAAGTTTGTTGGGAAGTGTTGTGGACACCCACTGGAATCTCTTGGGTGGGGGGCTGTCTAAAGATTATCAGGTGTGCCAAGGAGGAAAAAGCTCAGGAACCACTGAGATACATAGAGGAGCTGATTGTCTTGGCTCCGCAAAATGGTCTTCTGAGTAATGAGATAACTGCTCAACTGTTCTATGCTACGGACACAAGGCTTGGCTCTGTGTGAATTGAGTGGATCAGAAGTCTGATATGGGCTCTATCACAGACATCCATCCAATTAGAGAAATAGCAGCCTTGGAAACTGTGATTGATGTCTTGGAGATGCTTTAAGGTACAGAAAGACCCAAGAGAGTATGGATAGTATTTAAGAAATATAGAAAAGCCCTTAGACCACAGTTGTGCAGAACAAAAGGAGTAGAATTTTCAGTTTCCCGCATTTGGAAAAGCTTGAGTTACTATTTCTGAGACAGTTGCCTGATTACATGATTCCAACCCATAACTCCTCCAAGAGTTACTAGTTAGAGGTTTCCCCTCTTTCACCTTCTTGTCACCATTTTAAGTATATTAGAACCACATTACTGATAATCTAGAAAATTGGGAAAAGAAGAGGGAAACCCACCTGTAATCCCATAAGCTATGTAGGAATTTTGAGTTATTTTCTTTATTTAGAAATAACTGTTAATTATGCAGTTTTTGGAACCCTGTGGCAGAGACTGGAAAGCTCTTCATCAAACACACCTGGTTCCTTGTCTTCTGGTGCACACAAACTACATCTCCCAGCTTCCTTTGCAAGTGGGTGTGGCCAAATGACAGATCCCTGGTCTGTGAACTTCCACAAGCTCTTCCAGGCCCTTTCCCCATCCTGCCTGGGGCTGTCTCATGTGCAAGAAATAAACTCTGCCTATATTAAAACACCAACGGACATCATAGAGTTCATTTGTTACAGTGGTTCGCCCACCTTCACCAGTACAGACCCTGGAATTGCAATTTACTGGTTTTTTTCAGAAGCTTATGGGAACACATTGTGAAAGATCAAGAAGAGAGTTTCTTGACAACATGAAGATTAAAAAGCTGCCCCCTGGGTTGACTATTGGGTGATCTGTTTTTGAAGAGCTCCTTCAGTATAGAGAACGGTATGGGTTAAACATCAGTGTTCCCTCTGGTGACTATTCCAGGAACATATATACTCTGAAAAGTCTAAAGTTCCATATTTTCCCTTTCCTTCTCTCATTGTTTCTGACTTGTGCAAAATGATGGGGCTATCTTGTAGAATTCATTTTTAAAAAGATTTAATTTGGGGTGCCTGAGTGGCTCAGTCAGTTAAGTGTCTGCCTTTTGCTCAGGTCATGACCCTCTTTTGCTCAGGTCCTGGGATTGAGCCCCAGGTCAGGTTCTCTGCTCAGCAGGTAGTGTGGTTCTCCCTCTTCCTCTGCCCGCTACTCCACCTGCTTGTGCGCTCTGTGTCAAATAAATAAATAAAATCTTTTAAAAATTTAAAAAATAAAAGATTTTATTTTTATAGAGCAGTTCTAGGTTCACAGCAGAGGTGAGAGGAAGTTACAGAAGTTTCCATGGGCACCTGCCCCTACACATGCAGAGCCTCCACTGTTAGCAGCCTCCCCCACCAGAGTGGTGCCCGTGTTACCACTGATGAGCCTATACTGACACATCATAATCCCCTGCAGGCCATAGTGTACCTTAAAATTCAGTTTTGGTGTGGTACATTCTATGCCCCATATAATTTTTTTAAAAAGATTTTTTGAAAGGGGAAGTGCCCTGGATTACAGAACCAAGAAAGGTTCGTGGTTCTTGAAGAATATGGGGAAGGTGTAGCATCTTGACCTTGGGGTGCTGGAGGGTTAATCTATCAGCTTACCAAAAGGGTTAGAAAACAAGAATTTGCAAAAGAAGGTGGGAGTGCTTCCCATTTCTGTTGTGTGTGCTTGGGATTGCTCTATATTTGGATGATGACTGTCTCGTTTGAGGGTTAATCCTCTTTGTCCGAGTCATCCAGCCGGGGGATTAACTGCTTTAAACTCCAAGCCTCACTGGCCCTGACAATGTGAGCTTTATGTTGCCAAGAACCAGGGCTTCCAGGGGTCAATTTCTGTTGACCCAGCACACAAGGCTCCTTTGTGGTTATTTATTCCAACCCCTTCGTGCTGTAGAGGGAGATACCGAGGCCCGGCAGGGGAAGTAACTGATTATTTCCTGTAGCGGATCTGTGATCAGAACCGTTTCCAGTCTGGAGATCTCCTTGGCTCTGTGCTCGTTTCTGATGAAGGGTTCAGGAAAAGTAGCTTAGCTGAGAGAGTCAAATAGTGGATCGGTGGGAGAGCCCCAGTGCTGATGGAAATTTGGTATTTTTCTGGAGAAGTCTCCAGTCTGTCTGTGAAAAGTCCAGCCTGCTTCCTTGCTAACAGGTGGGCTACTTAGAAATCTCCATGGGGCTGAGTCCCCCCAACCACTTTCTGGCTTTGCGTACTCGGCTCAAGATTCCAATTCTGAGATGAAGGACATCTGGCTGGCCCATACCCCAGGGTACCCTTGCTATAAATCGCACACGGAGTGAGGGAAGGGAGGGTTCTCAGAGGAAAACTGAGGACTGTCACAAAAGCAGACCTGGTTGCTGGCCAGGCAGTCCCCACGGTCCCCACAGTCCCCACAGATGGCCACCATACACCCTCTTGCTGACATAAGGATTCCTAAATATTAGCTTTGTGGGTGAGTGTCAAAGACTTTGAGAATCTGGCTATATGTCCATCTTTCCTTCCTCTTCAGAGGGCTTCCGGTTTTCGTAACCATGTCCTTGCTTGCCATAATCTTGCATGTTAAGAATTAAAATGTGCAAAATTCAAAGATGGATTCCCCTTCCCCCTTAAATCCTTTTTACATTGATTTATTCAGTGAGCATTTATTGGCCGCCTGCTGAGCTGGGCACTGGGATTAGTGGTAAGCAAGGAAGACATAAGCTGTGCCTCTGAATGGCTAGTTTGTCCATAATTTGAAGACCTGTAGGCACCACTGCTGCTCACCAGGGGTACTAAGTTCAGTTAAAGAAAGTGCATTGTTGAATCACATCGATGACATTGTTCTGCCAAAGAATGTGACTCTGCATTCTTTGTGTGCATAGAAAATCTTGGAAGACAATGAGTAAAAACATCCATCTTGGGATCAAACTGCCTGCTCCCTGAGGCTAGGAGAGAGTGGGTGGCCTGTGTTTGGGCTGCTTCTGTTTGCAGGGTGAATGGGAAGTGCCACCAGGGCTGCTTTGTTGTTGGGTGGTGTTTGAACACCGGACAGCGTATTGCTTTGCTCTTATCAGGTTATTTGTACAATCCCAGCAGCTGGCAGGTGTGTAATAATTTTCAAAAGAAAAATCCTGAAGATGTTTGCTTAGAGAGAGAACAAAAATAGGCAGAGAATGAGGTGTGCTCCACAATCCCGTGCAGAACATGGGGTAGCTGTGCTTCACAAAGGCGGGATTGTTCCTTGGTTAGAATTCCCCATGGGACTTCCCTTCCTCAAAGTTCAGCAAAGGGTCATGCATTCTGGAAGGGAAGCCTGTCTCGTTCTCTTTGCATGCACTGACAGAGTTAGAAAAACTGCCCTGGCCCCGGGGGATCTGGTCGGACCTGCACTGATGGCTGATAGGGAGCTCACAAGCAGCCACTGTGGCTTTGAGCCCAAGGTTGGCAACCAGAGTACAGACTTGGAAGCGCACAGAGCTTACACTTTTCTCTCTTTCTGTTTTATGTTCCGTGGCGGTTAGGCTCTGGAGTCAGATTACTGCATTTGAATCTTATCTCCTTTACTTACGAATTGTGCTTCAGTCCTCTGTGCCTTACTTTCCTTAGCTGTAAAACAAGAGAAATATTCATAGTGCTCTGTCTCATACAGTTCTTAAGAGAAAGAAATTGAATGAGATAATACAGGGTTCAGCACAATGTTGGCTATATCACAAGCATATTAGTCAGCTATTCCTGCTGACTAATGATAATGCTTCATAACAGGCAGCCCCAGATAGCTCAGTGACTCATACAACAAACCTTATTTATCTTATTCATGAGTTGGCTTATCAACTGGGATGGCTCGCCTTCATGCTGCAGGTCAGATTCAATCCACCTCTCAGGAGGCTACTAGCATCTACTAGGGACATGTTCTTCTCATGGCAAATGATAAAAGGATATGAAGGATGCCAAACTGTACAGGCACATTTAAAGCCTCTGTACTCATCATGTTTGCTAACATTTCATTGGCCAAAGCAAATCACATGGCTAAGCCCAACAATCAATGAGGTGGGAAATATACTCCTTCTCTCACAGTGGAAAATACTGCAGTGTTACATGGCTAAGAATGCAGATTATGATTACAGGAGGGAGGAGAATTGGGAATAATGATTTGATATACCAAAGCAAGTTAGCTCAGTAGCAGGTTGTTGAGTGAGATTTTTCTATCATTTCCAAATGGGCACACAGAAGAGAATCTGAAACTAAGAATTCTTAGGCACTCTACTTTTTAAAGTGAGCCACAGGGGTGCCTGGCTGGCTCAGTCAATGGAGCATATGACTCTTGATCTTGGGATTGTGAGTTTTCAGCCCCACATTGGGTATAGAGATTAAATAAATAAGTAAATCTTTTTAAAAAATAAAGTGAGGCATGGATAGCTGGGGTCCCTCGTGACTTTCTAGGAGATATCAAAACTGGCCTTGGAGCCCTCAACTATAAGTCCAGGGTCTATATAAATATAGAGATGGAAACAGAAGGTAGAATCTTTGGAATCATAGGTATATAAAGTTCTTGCTTGAAAGTGACTTTTAGGGACCCCCAGGTAGCACAGTCCAGTTAAATGTCTGACTCTTGGCTTTGGCTCGGGTCTTATCGCAGGGTCATGGGATCCAGCTCCACATCAGGCTCCATGCTCAGTGCAGAGTCTGCTTGGGGTTCTTTCCTTTTCCCTTTCCCTCGATCGGTGCCAATTCACTCTCATTCTCCCTCTCTCTAAGATAAATAAATAAGTCTTAAAAAAAAAAAAAAAGAAAGTGAGACTTTTCACTCTCCACAAAGTCAAGTGAAGGGGGTTTGAGAAACTCCCTTGTGGAGATGAGATTTTGCCAGGAGGGGAGATAAGACAACCTGCACCCTGGCTGAGTGTTTGCTGACCAGTTAACCAGCCACATTCCAACCCCCTAGGGTATTAATGGACTGGAACAGGCTGTACAAAAGACTTCTTTTGAGGGCTTGATGTGCCAGCTGGTGCCTACTTCTAGCCTGGAAATGTTGGCAAACAGGAGGCTTCATGGAGTAGCCTATGCTAGCAGGGAAAGATGGATGTGCCATCTTTCCCATAGTGCCAAGGGAAGTAAGAACATTTTTCCAATACATTCATTAGGGGCTCAGGAAGGTGCAGAAGGCTCCATGGGAGGGAGCATATAAATTCAGAAGAGAAGCAGAAGCCCCAGAGCTGTCCAAGTAGCAGCTGAATTATGATGCTGAATCCTGCACCAAAGAGAAATCTACCTGAAGAAGTGGCCAGATGCAAGGACAACTGGTGGCTTTGAGGTGGGACTTGGCTGCCTCTCTCTGAGGCTCCACAGTGCTGACGGAGACTGAAGTGAGGCTGAACACTTTGCCCGAAGAAAACTGCACACACAGGAGCCACTGGCATCAGAAGAGCCAGTGCAAACCAGAGTAATGCCAGGGAGAAAGAGTTCCTATAATCGTCATCATCATCTTCATCAGCATCATCACCATTGTTGCTGCTTTTATGCTTCACTCACATTCTAGTTTGAATGAACAAAATTAGTTTGCTTCCTTTCTCCACTTCTGACTCCTATTTAGAGCTCCTTCAGTTCAGTTTGGAGCTTTACAAATTTTATGCATTGTCTAATGAGTTCTCTCTGCATGGCGGCCAGGTCTGGGGGTGTGGGCACTCTGGCTGATCCGCTTGGGGTTCCTGGCTTTTACTCCTAATCTCTAGCTTCTGTCTGGCCGGCAGCAGATGGAATTCTCTGCAGGAGGCTCTACCAAGTTGCTTCACTTTTGAGAATTAGGTAGGGTCCAAAATACATTTAAAAAATCCTGGTAGGGAACCTATCTTTGCAAGGAGTAAAAGGTTGGCATTTCTGAGGGAACAAGCTTTTCTCAACAGTAAGAGCTATTTTTTAAAGATAAATCTTCTACTAGTTTGATCGTCTTTTAGCTTTCAGGGGGAGATTAGTGGCTAAAGTGGATGAGGAAAGGTAAGCTGTGTCGAAGGTTGTCATTTGAGATGCAAGTACAAAGCTATGATTAGCAATTCATTTGTTCTCATGCTTAGATTTGGGCTGCTTACTGATCAGCCTGAATTCAGCAAGTGACAAATCCCACTTATGGCTCTGGTTGTAAACTAATGTAATATATGAAGTGAAGCTTATTTCAAGCCTTATGTTTGCAAGGAAAGTTGAGATTACCCAAATCTACTGGTGAAATTAGTGAGTATTCAACTTTGCCAACCAGGTAGTCCTTATTCCATTATACTTACTTTTTTTTTTTTCTGATTAGAAAAGTGGTACTCGTTATTGAATAAGATTTAGAAAATAGTAAGACTTATACACCGTAAAGCTCTTTATTTGTGCTGCCAGTCGGCTAGCTGCAAAGTTTGTTCTAATTTATCCTACAACCAACAATGTATGAGTGCCTCCCCAATGCATCCTTGCTTGAAGTATTATTTTTAAGAGAAAAATCAAACACTGTCAATTTGTTAATTGAGAAGATATCTTATTTTATTTTTCATTTATTTGATAGCAGATGTGATTCAGTACTTTTACTGACTAAGCACTGTCTTTCCATGCCCTATGCCATTTCAGACTGAGTATGTTGTTTTCTATTATCTGTCAGTAAGAGCTCTGTGTATATTGAGGATATTAAGTCAGTGACTTACAATTTATGTAAATGTTTCCTTGGTCTATTTGCCTTTTACTTTGTATTTATGTGGTCTTTTTTGCCACGTAGAATCTAGTTTTCTAGACTAATATTACCAGTATTTTCAGTTAAGATCTCTTTCATTTCATGCTTAGTCTCCCCCCCCAACTTAGAAAAGTATTCATCTGTAAATCTTAACTGTTTTTATTATTTTGATTTTAAATGTGATACAGTATTCATCGTTTGGACTTTATTATGACTTCTGGTGTGAGGTAGGGATCTATCCTTATTTTGGTCTACTTCCTGTTGTTAATTAGTTTTTTCATATGTACTTAATGAATACTCTTCCTCTCCTCAGTGAATTGAAAAGCTACCATATATATTGTTCCATTGGATCTCTCTGCCTCTTGGTTTTTTTTTTTTTCCTCTCTGCCTCTTGTGCTCAAACTAATGTAATTATTTTAGCTTTATGTTATGTTTTAATATCTAGCAGTACAAGTCCCTCTTCATTCTTTTAAAATGTTTTTTGCTATTTTCACCCATTTATTGTTCCAAATTAATTGCTGAATCATGTTGTCAAGTTAAAAAAAAAACCCTGTTGGAATTTGGGTAGAAATTACAATTTAATTTCATTACAGTTTACATTTATATTTATGTAGTTACATTACAAACTAATTCAGTGAGAATTGGTGGTACAGAACATGATAAGTTTCTTTATTTACAATGTTTATTTTCAGTCTCCTTATAAAGCTTTGCATTTTAAAACCATCATGATAAGATAATAGAAACTGACCCTTTTGAGAATTTAATATGTTCCAGGCTTTGGGTTCTTTAAATTCAGTATCTCATTTAATCCTTCCAACTTACCCAAGATGATTCAGATGGCAAATGGTGGAGCCATGGCACCCACTCAGAACTTTCTGATTCTGAAGCTTGAGCTGTTAACCTCTACAATAGAATCATTTCCTTAAGATTTCTGCAAATTGAAGTGGCAGAGAACTAGTCAGTGAACATTATAATTTTTGTTTTGTCACTTTAGGCAAGTTTTCACCTAGTGCTATGTACATCAGAATCAGCTTAAGAATTTATTTAAAAAAATAAAACTTCCTAAATGTCGTGTCTCAGGAAATTTGAGTTCGGAAAGCTCAAAACTAGAGATGGGCTGGGAAATTGACTTTTTAAAATAAAGTGACCCCCATGTGCAGCCAAAGGTTATGACCCAGTGATAAAGTACATCTTCATATTATTATTTATTTTGGTTTCTACCATTTTTATTTTCCTTCTGGAGTCATCCATAATTCTTGGGTAGAATTTTGTTTCTTTGTCTTTCATGCCTATTATATTCTCTCATAATTTGTACCTTTTTATATTTGTTCTTTTCTTTCTGAAGATGGACTCCACAACCAGGCAAATCAAACAGGGCACTCCCTAGCTGGAAAGGAAGAGGAAGGGGTTGGTGTAGAAATAGTAGCAAATGAGATCAGAACATCCTGTCTCTTGAACTAGGTGGGTCCTCATTCTAATCAGGGAATTTGTTCCTCTTTGTTACTCCCTTACCTTCCACACCCACCTCAAGAAAGTGTCTATTTATATCAATAATGTATTTTTGAAATGATTTGTTTATCTGTTTTAGAGAGAGATAGTGACCACAATCAGGAGGGGGAGAGGGAGAGAAAATGCAAAGCCTGACTTAGGGCTCCATGACCTGAGATCATGACCTGATCCGAAACCAAGAGTCAGATGCTTAACTGACTATACCACCCAGGATCCCCTATTATCAATTGTATTTTTAATGCAATCTTGCCCATTGACTCCAGGAGTCTTACTACAAAGACTATATTCCCAATATGTGCTAGACAGTCTCTGTTTGGTAAACCCATTATGTCAAGCGCTATGAACCTATTATCTCATTGACATATGTCCCGTTAGACCATAGATGTTGTGGATGCAGATAAGATGCACATAGAACTTGATTCAGAGTGGGTGTTTATCGTTGGTGCCTTCCTTCCCCTCTATCAAAAATTAGGTGGTGATGCTCATAAATGGGGTCCTCAGACATCTTTTCTGGGGACTCAGTCAGGAAAGCAAGAGTACCTGGGGTTGGTTTCTCTGAATCATCTTTAATCACTAAGCTTTTTCCTGCTGGGTTTACTCTGCCCCATCCTCACGCATCGTGAGCCATTTGGACACCAGTCCCCTGCTTGTTCTCTGCCAGCACACTTGCTGCAGAGCTGGCACTCCCCAGTTCTGGCTCCTTCTCTATCCTTTTTGCTGCTCCTAGTTGCTTGTTTCATCTCTCAGTGATTTAACAAAACTGGATGTTCCAGTTAGGATATTTTACATCTGGGGCTCATCTTCTCTAACCTTTCGTCTGTTGTCAGTCCTACACTTTCCAAGACATCTATTTAAATAAGGGCTTGAGGACGAGACAGTGTGGGTGGGGCATAAAACCATAAATCCTGCATTTGCTTCTCGAGGAATAACCTCAAAAGTCAAGATCCATGCAGTAAATGCTCATGCGCCCCTGTGTACACTGTGCTATTTGTGGGACAGAAATGAAAGGGGGGTGTGCATTTGTTGAATGCCAGTTACTTGCCTACCATTTTCTGAAGAGTAGACCTCATTTACTCTGTGTAACAAATTCCTTGAAGGTAGGAAGTCTTCTTTCCTCTTTACAGGGAAACTAAGTCACCCCTCACCTACCCACCGGCCTGAGTCCCATGGTTGGTACTTGATAGAGTTGTGATCCAGGTCTTTGGACAACTTGTGTAGTGTTCTTTTCTCTCTACTGGATCTGTCTTCACAAGGTCTCCAGAGATGAGCAGGGAGAGGTGATTTGTGAGAAGGCTGAATTTGTAGATAGGCCATTTCTAGGGGATGTAAACCTGAGCTCTGAGCACACTTGATCTGTGTCCCCTGCATGTCTATAAGTTCCCTCTTCACCTGGAGATGCCTAGGTGGTTTAGTCGGTTGACAGTCTACCTTCAGCTTGGGTCATAATCCCAGGGTCCTGGGATTGAACCCTGCTTTGGGCTCCTTTCTCATGGGGGCTCCCTCTCTTTCTGCCTGCTGCTCCCCCTGCTTGTGCTATCTCTCTGTCAAATAAATAAAAAATATTTTTTAAAAGATCCCCTTTCACCTGGAAATCACCTGGATTGCATGGAGAACTGTGGCCCCGAGGCCTGCCCTGAAGAAATGCTTAGGGCAGGCGGGTGCATTGTGTTGCCCTGAATGTCTCTCCATCATGATGTGTTTAGCTTTGCCAGTTCAGGGAAGATTCTTAACATCCCTGAGGAAATGATCCCTCCATGTAGCCTCATTCTGGGCAGATCACCTTGGGGTAACACCAGGGTGGGCAAACTGTTTTGGCTCGCTGGCACTGGTTTGCTATTCTTTTCTCACCACATCCATTAAATTATCAAAACGTTATTAAGATTTAAATGAAATCTCCCCGCCTCGTCTCTCCATCTGTTCTCCCTATTTATTCCCTTAGGGATGTCACGAATCTGTCATTTGCGATTTTGCAGCTTCTCGTAGCTGCAGCACCAGCGGTATTTCCTCCGCAGGCTACAAAGCCTGACTTTCTAAGCAGAACTGGGGGCGGGGATGCTGTGAGGCTAAGGGCAACCCCTCCCTCAGGGACCGAGAACCCTCCCGTGGGTGCCAAACCCAGCAAGCATGTGCGGGTGGGAACACATGTGCCCTCCCTGTGCAAAACATTTTCAGGCCCTCAGAGAGATCAGAGGCTTCTGTGAAGTCATACTACACAGACACAACTGAATTGAATAGATTCATGATGACAATAACAGATATTTGTTGCATGCTTTCTGTGTTCTCAGTGCTTTAAATGTATTACCTATTTAATGGTCACCAAACTAAAGAAAGCTCATCTAACACTTTGAAGAGGTGTTGGTCAGCTGAGTATGCGGAGCAAGAGGAGCTGTGCAGAAGGTGGTGTTGACAGGTGCCTTCTAAATACTGCCCAAGATAGAGGGCACTGTAGCCAAGAGGCTCAGGTAGGAGGGTTCCCTTGGCAGGGCTGCTTCTACTGTGGGCATGAATGCAACAGGTTCTGAGCTGGAGACTGCAGCCGGGTGGCTCATCTGCCTGTGCTTGCTACGATTCTGTGTTCTTCAGCGTCCTTCCAGATAGCCTCTCCATGCTGGTCTGCCTAATGGGGGAGCGGAATGCTAGTTGTGCCAAGCTGAGGGTCCTGTTTTACAGATCGACCTCTCTGTAGATAAGTAATGTAGCATTCTGGTTGATATCTCAGAGGGACTCATGTTTTAGGGTTGATGAAACCTGATTTAGGGTGGGGGCTAGATCTCAGGATTGTTTTCCATGGCTGCTGTAGCAAATGACCACACACTCAGTGACTTAAAACCATACACATTTATGGTCCTACAGTTCTGGAGATCGGAGGTTGAAATGGGTCTCACGGGGCTAACATGAAGGCGTCAGCAGGACTGCGTTCTTTCCGAGGCTCCAAGAGAGAATCTGTTCCCTTGCCTTTTCCAATTTCTTGAGGCCAACTGCATTCCTAGGCTTGTGGCTCCTTTCTCCATGTTCAAAACCAGCAGCTTAGTATTTTCAAATTTCTCCTGACTCTGACAACCCCTGCCTTCCTCTGTTAGTTATGAGAATCCTTGGGATTCTTGCAGTGGGTCCATGCAGATAACCCAGGGTGGTCCCTCCATCTCGAGATGCTTAATTGAATCACACCTGCAAATCCCTTTTACCATGTAAAATAACATCTGCACAGGTTCCAGGGATTAGGAGCCATTACTCTGTCTACCATCATTATCCTTACCGAGATAATACATACCCCTTTGGGAGAACTCTTGGATGGTGGTCAGCTCGTCCCCTTTGTCACTGCATATACTCTGCTTTTTGAAGTTGTCCTCCCTTCGTGGTGAGGCATGGAGGAGGGCATTCATATCCCACATGAACATCAAGGAAACTGAGGTTCATGGAAGTTGAGTAGTTTTGTGGGTTTGGAACCTATTCTGGCGAGCAGCGCTATCCTTTTCATTATACCATGCTTCCTTTCCAACCCAGATTTAACAGATAGGGATGCTGAGATTTATTTCTGTGAGACAAATAAGTAGAGAATCATGAGAAGGAATACAGTTTCCCAACCAGGTGGTGGGAATGTAGAAAGAAGGCATACAGGTGTTGTGGCGTGCTGGGGATTGCTTTGTCTGCTTCAAAAGCCAACATTCCTCAGTTGCTGGTGTCACTCTGCACTTTCTCATAAAACTGAGCCAACAAACCAGGTTACAAATCACCTCGAAAAGGAAGCAGGAAAATCTTTTATTTCATTAAATTCATTCATTCATTTATTCATTCACTAATTATTCATTCATTCTTTTATCACTTACAGAAGGCCTTTCCTCTGGTGAGTGCTGTGGGGAGTATGGAGATGTCTAAGGTATGGCTTTTTTTCTAAAGGAGTTCAGTTGACACGAGAGACTCCTAACTCTGGGAAACAAACAAGGGGTGGTGGAAAGGGAGGTGGGCGGGGGGTGGGGGTGACTGGGTGACAGGCACTGAGGGGGGCACTTGATGGGATGAGCACTGGGTGTTATGCTATATGTTGGCAAATTGAACTCCAATAAAAAAAATTAAGGAGTTCAGTTGAACAGTTCAGCTTGGTGATCTGTCTTGTAGGTCACACAGCACGGATGTTGCAGTTGAAAGATTCCAACCAAAATCCTAGCTGTTCATCCCTAGTGTGTGATGCTGGGCCAGTTACCTGACCTCTGTGAGCTTGCCTCATTTTTTTTTCTTCTATACGATGGGATAATAACTGTAGCTACCTTGGGAAGTCCTTGTGAGGACTGAATGAATGTCAAGTGTTGGGCTCTGAGCTAGGCTCATGGCAGATGCTCATGAGATGTTCTCTACCCTTCCTTCCCCTCAGTCCTTAGCAATACCTTTAGAGAAAAGAGCAAAGTGTGGATGAGTGTGGTGGGGAGTGTGGAAAATGGATTTAAACATTCTGGGATGTAATTAATTAATGGACAGAGGCCAGCCTGGAAACTGATCCTTTGTGTGGCCATTCTAGAATGAGCTTATTACCCGGTGCCCCCTGTTCAAGGCTGCTGGGAAGATATTTTATTCTCCAAACCCACACAGAAAGCACTGTCCAGCCAGCTTTTCTTGCATCCTCTGGCAGAAAGGCTCAGTAGGGGCTGATAAAGCACAATGTCCACCTGTCCTGATTTTGGGAAAGAAAAGCTTTTTTCTATGGAACAAATAGCTTCTGAATAGAAAGAAAATACTCCAGAGGCATAACAGACACAGAATGGGCCCAGGGACAGCCCAGAGGGAGTAGGGGGGCATAGGGAGCTGAAATGCCCATGAGGATGTGGGGTTGTGGAGGGGAAGGAGAAGCTGAGTGTTCTACTGGGCTCTGGCACAATGCCTTTATGGGTGGAGTTCAAGTTTTAGTCACTGCATATTGGGGGTATATAAATAGATCCAGGGGTTCACCAGGATTTCCGTGCTAGTTCTGCCAAGCTAAGGAGGTTCAGGAATAGTTCTTTGAGCTTTTCTTTTCTTTTTCTCTTATAAACCTTAACGTGGCATGTGTTTTGTGGACTAGAAGGAGGCTTGGAAGAGGTTGTGAATAATGACATTTGGGGCTCTGCACAGAAAAACACCCCCTAGGTATTTGTGCAGAGAAATGGAGAGCATTCTTCTCTTTCTCAGATTCATCCCAAGGGCTCAAACCAAACTTGAGATCATGCAGAAACTGCAGCACCACCCGCCTGAGACACATCCCATCACCAGCCCTTCTTGATCTCTCACAGAGGTTGTCAGCCCCTCCCAGGAGCAGTTCACCCCTCCCACGGCCAGCCAGCCTCAGAGGCTGTTCTCCTAGGAAGTGGGATGTGCGAGCGGGTGGAGGTGTCAGAACGCAAAAGCTGTTCTGTTCTTTCCTTAAAAATGAACTTTGCAGCTTGTAAGCAAGGATTTCTCTGCATGTATCAGAGCAAGTGAGTGGACCAGATAGCAATACAGGGTCTGGAATCCCCCAGACTCTCAATCCCCCGCCACCTGACTGAATACAAGATCCTCATGCCCCCGTGTACCAGTCTCTTGTCCTGCTGCTTTCTAGACAGGGTCAAATAATCACAGAGGAAGTTGGTATGTGAGATCCCTGGCAGCGGGGCACATCACAAATATTAAAAATGTCCTGGGGTAGATACACAACACATCCAGAACTGAGTCTGTTGGGGGTATCTGCCCTCAAAATAATTAGAGTCTAATTGGCAAAATAGATATGCAATTGACCATCACATCAGCTAGAGTAGATTGAATTAGGGGAGGCACTGTGGCATTGTGGCTGAACCAAGAAAGAAGGCAAAGCCAGCAAAGGTGTAGTATGTTTGGGAAAAGCCCAGAACTAGAATGTGGTCTGAGTGCACAGATGTGGCCGCAAAGGTGGATGGAACCCAAGTGGAAGTAACATGTAGGTGTCCAGCACGATGAGCCTAGTGTGGGTGACAGCTGCCCGGGAGGGCCTTAAGGGCTATGCTGGGAAGTTGCTGGGCAGTAGGCAGCCCTGGCTTCTTTAGAAGGGATTTATTTTATTTTTTTTTAGTCTGATCTGGTCTGTGGTTGGAGGCAGTATGACTTTGTGTTTTTTGGCCTGCTCCCTGGTTAGACTCTGAGCCCTGCCATTTACTAATTGTGTGCCCGAGAGTATGATTTTCCTGAGCTTCTGCTTCGTCTTCTGTAAAATGGAGAGGAGAATAGTACCCATGTAGGGGGCTTGAGAGAGTTCAGTGTGCCAAACTGTTAGAGCACTTTGCTAGTGACTGGTACTTGGCATGGCTCAGCAAGGGGAGTGCATGTTAATAGGAGATGACTCCTTGGGAAGATGGGAGACTGTCATTTTGGGGCCATTTGGGCAGTTATTGTGCATGCAGGTCGAGGATGTGCCCCTGCCTGCACCTGGACAGCAGTAGGGGAGGGAAAGGAGAAGCTAATGATGACTGATTAGATGCCTGGGACTTGGCAGGTGTAGGAGGAAGGAAGTGGGGCTGAGGTTCCCAGGTCAGGGCAGCTGGGAGGGAGGATAGAGCAGTGTTGGAGGAGTACTGATTCCACATGGGGGCACTTCAGGGGCTGGGTACATCTGCATGGGCAGGTGCATGAGCACATTGCAAATTCAGGGGTAGGGCCAAGGTTGAGTTATGTGGTAGAAATGGCAGCAATCTTCCAGAGAGATGGTAGAGGCAAGAGAGAGATGTGTTGTGCAGAGCACCATAGAGAATATTTCCGTTTAAGCTGGAAGTGGAGGATAAGGAACAGAGAACAAGAGAGAGAGAAAAAGCATTCAGGGAAGAAATCAGGAGAGTCAGGAAAGAGCAGGGTTCATGGATCCCAGCGCAAGAGAGAGATGATCAAGAAGGGGGTCCGGAAGGAGAGGGACCTGAAGGAGGTGCCTGGATGGTAATCAGCGCATCCTGGTGAGCCTGGAAGATGCACTGCCAGCACAGCAGTGAAAACAAGACCAAGAGTGACCAGCAGTTAACGGGGCGGGGCGGGGGGGCAGGCAGGACACAGGCCAGTGAATCCAGACATTCCTCAAAGTATTTGGTGGTGAAAGTGATGCAGGCTGGCTGGGTCTGAGGACCCAGGCTCCCACAGGACCAGCCAAGAGGGTCTGCTTCGTGCCGGATAGGAATCAAATGTGAGCCGGAGAAAGTACACACAGAATAAATTTACTGAGTAGCATGAGTGATAGAGAATAGCCGAGGAAGTGTCCGGGGGACTCAGAAAGGAGAGAAGAATGACTCTCATCATTTCTTGGGCTAGGGGTTTATGTTAGAAAAGGAGGGCAGCCCCGGTGGCGCAGCGGTTTGGCACCACCTGCAGCCCAGGGTGTGATCCTGGAGACCCGGGATCGAGTCCCATGAGGGGCTCCCTGCATGGAGCCTGCTTCTCCCTCTGCCTGTGTCTCTGCCTCTCTCTCGCTCTCTCTGAATGAATAAATAAATAAATCTTAAAAAAAAAATAAAAAAAAAGAAAAGGAATCCAAGGTGGGGTCCAGTCAAATGCAATCATCAGGGGAACAATAGGTATTATCCCATAAATTATTAAAAGTACAAGTATGGATGCCAGCGTCAACCAAGGTTTATTTGAAGCTAATGTCCTGTGACATGTTTGGGACCTGGATTTTCTTAGGTGTTATCAGGTGTTTGGGGCCTAGGACAAAACTCAGAGAATGATTAATTCTCTTGCTTCCCCCTTGAAGTGGGAACTTCAAGGTTCTTTGGCTTGTTCAGAACTGGAGGCCTGGAGAAACAGAGCAGATATGGAAACAGCAGATGTGGAGCCTTTCTAAAATGGAGCCCCTTCAGCTTCCCTGTCTCAAAAGGAAGGACAGGATACAGATTGAGGTGATGGGAAAGGGAGCAGAGAGAAATGTTTTCAGATAGTGTGATATCTGCGTGTCTTTACGGGGTGGAAAAAGGGAGCGTGTAAGGAGCTTAGAGATGCAGAAGGAAGAGGTGCGGGATGGAGCCAAGTTTAGGAACAAATGGGAGCAGCAAGGCTGAGCCCAGGGGGAGGTGAGCTTTAGAAACAGGGTGGTGGTGGTGCTGAAAAGCAGGCATGGAGAGGGGGAGATGGGGATGGTTGGACGCGGGAGGCACTGTGAGTGAAGGTGACAGCATTTATGGATCTGGGGGTGTGGTCAGGAAGTAAGAGTGGCAGTTCAGGGAGTGGGGTGGGATTCTTGAGAAAGGCTTGAATCAGCCCCGCGGGGGGGGGGGGGGGTTAAGATGAGGCACTTACTATGGGCTCTCCAGCCACTGACAAACAGGACAGGGGCTCAGCTGATTTGAGCATCTGCCTTGGAGGTTGAGCAGATGAGTACGTGTGTGTGTGTGTGTGTGTGTGTGTGTGTCTACACATATTATGTGTGTGTGTATGGATACGTGTAGTTTGTTTTTTATTTCACTGTTGTTGATTTTCTTTTACACTGAGTGTTTGGCAGCATAAGCAATGGGAAAAAGAGAGAATGGGTTTCTGCTGGCAACGGTGCCTGTCTGTGGTATCTCCTGGAACCGTCAGCATTTCACATACAGTCAGTGCATAATGGGAACTGGGAGACCAAAGAACACTGGGATCTGTTATGTGCCACAGTCTGGGAGACCTTTCCCATCATCCGCATTGGCTCAGTGAGGGGGGTGCCTGAGTGGCTCAGCTGATGGAACATCAGCTCAGGTCATGCTTTCAAGGTCATGGGATCAAGCCTTGCCTAGGGCTCCACGCTCAGTCTGGAGTCTGCTTGGTGTTTTCTCTCTCTGCCCCTCCTCCTGCTCATGCACACACACACACACACACACACACACACTCTTTCTCTCTCTGTCTCTCTCAAATAAGTAAATCTTAAAAAAAAAAAACACAAAATGAATCACTCAAACCCTGTGAGGAAGGCTACACTTTTATTCACATTTTGCTGATGGAGAAACTGAGGGCCAGAAAAGTTAAAGGACTTGAATATGGTCATATACAGAGTAAATGGTGAAGGCGGAAATGGACATCTGTGACCATGTAAGAAAAGGCATTTTTTTTTTTTTGACATTCTGTGCATGCAGTGCAGACTTGGTTTTGGAACTAAATGGGCATGAAGGAGTAGCTTTTGCTTTTGGGCCAGATGCATCAGTAAGCACAGGACTTTGACCGTAGAAAGGAGACCAACCCTATTCGACTGCTGCCCTCCTGCTGCACTGCTCTCAGGCAATATGTGTGGGAACTTTTCCTCCCTTTCTCTCTCTCTGTCTCTTTTTTCTTTTTTGGATACTGCCTGCTCAAATGCACAGGAATTGACAAATTCTAATGATAGTCTATTTTGGAGGGAGTGTTAAATTATTCAGACTCAGGCACAATTAGAATGTCTCTAGCAGCCTCGACTTCCTGCTTGAACCTACAGATGTTATTTTGCGGAGCCCAGTGCGGATCTGCAGACGACACCCTGGGCAGGCAGGTGGCAGGGCTCGCATCCACTGTCCAGGAGCCTATAAATCCAAACCTTCCCTGTTTCCAGCCCCAGGCTGTGGTATCCCTGGGCAGGACTGGCACCGTGGTGACCAGACCCTGGCTGGAGCTTCTTTGCATTCGTGTAGGTGTGGCTGTAAAGTATGCCGACTTCCAGATGCTAGAAAAGCTGCCACATGCTTCCATGGTGACCACACATGCAGTTTTGCTTTTCTCTGAGCTCCCAAAGGTCCACATCCATGCATTGGAGCTTTGTGCAGCATCTTTCCAAAACTGAGGCGGGCTGTGATTTCTGAACATGGGAGTCCTCTCATAACTCTCCACTTTTCTTGCCACTGCTCAGCCTCTTCTCCTCCAGGAACTTCCTTGCCTCCTCTGATGAGGATGTTGCTGCACAAGGCTATCCAGGATTACTCTGATTCTAGCCCTCATTATGGAAATATCTGGAGGGAGAGACAGTGCAATAATGCAGCTGTGATGTAGGGTGATTATTTATTATCTGACCCAGGACACTTACCAGAGTGAAAAGTGGGCGCTCTTTCATAGCAACAAGTGACAGCAATTTGGCATGATGACCACTCTTGAAGGAATAAGGGCTTCAGATGAACTGTATGCTTAACTTCAAGGGACCTTAGTTTTCCCATCTGTTAAACCGAAGCTTACTCTTCATGATCACATGGGAGTAATATAGCTAATACACCCAGCACAATTCCTAACACATAGGTGTTCAATACATATTAGCTCTTTCTTCTTTTTAGTTTAAAAAACACAGAGACTCAGAGCACCTGGATGGATCAATTGATTAAGCATTGAGTTTTGGTTTTGCATCAGTTCATGATCTCAGACTTGTGAGATCCAGCCCCGGATAGGGCTCTGTGCTCAGCATGGAGTCTACTTGAAATTCTCTTTTTCTCCCTCTCCTTTACCCCTCTCTTTGCTTGCACTCATGTGCTCTTTCTCTCTCTCTTAAACAAACAAACAAACAAACAAACAAACGAAATCTATTTAAAAATAGAACATAGACTTGATTTTTTAAAAAAGACAGCAACAATAAAAACCATCTACACCAAAATCATGTATAGGATTCCTGAACTCCACCTACTCTCTGCCCCTCCCCCACATCTTGTACTCTTGGTAACCCAGATTGGGGTGTTGCTCTTTTGGTCAGCTCTTTCCTCTTCTCCCCAGGTGTTTCTTATCTCTATATAGTGGTGTTTCTCAACATTTTTTTTCATTATTAGCCCTCAGGAGGCTTTTCAGACATTTCCCCCCACTAATTGCCAATGATTCCCTCCTTATGAAATTTTAATACCACAGATGCTCCATGTTTCTATTTATGTATCATGGCCCTTTAAGGAGCCACAAACCATTGTATACCTAGGGTCCCCTTCACCTCACAGAGCCAAATTTTTCCCCATTCAAGAAATGATTTTCACACTCATGGGGCCAAGGTCTCCCCCTTTGAGAATTCTTAGCATATACCATGGTCAACATCTATCTTCCCACTCCATGTTAGATCCTCCCGTGCATGGGGTTTGGTGCTTCTGGGTTGGAGCCTACATGATGGGGAGGGGGAAGAGCAATGAGAATCAGGAAGAACTACCTTCCTTTGAACAAATGCCTCAAGGCACTTTATTACTAACCTTCATAGCAACCCTGCAAGACAATTTTTTTTTTCATGGATAAGAAAGCTAAAGCTCAGTGAGGGAAAGTCATCCACAGCTGAAGTGACAAGTGACAGAAAGAGGATTTAAGACTGTGTCTGTCAGATATGAAAATTGAAAACCCTTAGGCCACACTGCCTCTTCATGAAGACCAGGGAGAAGGTGATGGTAAAAGAAAACCAGCATTAGCTGAGCTCCTTCTATGTGGCTGGGGCTCTTTTAGGTACTTATCTCTGTGAAGTGGGTGTCCCAGTTTTAGAGATGAAAATGGGTTTGCAATGATTATTTTGCTAAATCTCGCATGGACAGCATTTATGAAAGCTGGATTATGACCCAGGTCTGCTTGTTCCTAGAACCCCTGTCTCTGACCATTATGAGAGAGGACATGCTCTGAGCCTCTACCTTCCTGGAGAATGAGAAAACCTCTATAGTTGTAGCTTCCTCCCATGACCAGTAATTTATGTGTTTCAACTCCTCTCCCCAATACATACACTCAATTTTTTAGGGCACAGATAGGAAGAGAAATATACACAATACTGTTTTGAAAACTTTGTAATTATCACTACCATCCTCAAACTATGAGGATCTGGGAATCCCAGATTAAATCACTGGTCCCTGATATGGCAAAGAGTGACCTGCGCTCTTTGGAGATATTATAACAGGATGGCATTTGGTCAGTCATGGGCAAATGGTGTGGCTTAGGTATGAACCTCAGATCTGGAAGAAGAGAGTGGCCCTACCTGAGCAGGTTGCTGGGAGATTTGATGCAGGGGGAATATATCTGACAACTCCAGAATATAAGGAATCAGTTTCTGGGAGGTTCCTCTCTAGGGCCCTTTGGAATGTCTTTAGGGAGAGAACTTTAATCTACATATGCGGATCCCAGCCAGTGGAACAGCCATAGGAGGGCCCAGACTCTATGGGTGCTTTGCCCCAGGCAGAGAACCATGCAGGGGGATAAGGAATCTTGGGGGCAGCATCCCCAAGCCCCTTATGTCCTTCATTTCATCATTGACCTGATACGCTGAGTCCTGACCTGACAGCCAGACAGGACCCACCCTGGCTTCCATACCCTGGAGCAAGAGCTCAGGCTCCAGTAGGCAGACTGCTTTTTTTAGTTATCCTGTCTGTCTCTCCAGGAGCAGGAATGGCTGCCTCTTTCCCCTGGGAAGGTGGGGGCGGTGACAGCCAGGGTTGGCTGGCTCTCCTGCTGCGCAGAGAGGCATCTGGAGGCTGGCTCCTAGGGATCCAGAACTGGCGGTGATGAAACACAGAGCAGCAGCTCTGGCCCTAGAAGCAAGATGGCTCTGAAGGGGCTGCTCATTCCTGCCCTCCTGGAAACAGGCTACTTCACCTGACAAGTGTTACAGCAGATTAAGAAAGAAATATCTGGTCCTAAATGAAGAATTAGATTCTGAGCAGAAGACAGTCTGCAGGCAAATCAAAAGTGCCTGTGCCTGATTTGCAGGGAATGGAAGTCCCAACTCATAAACCAGCTATTGGGATGACTTGGGAAAATAAGGCCATCGGCAAGCCTCAGTTCTCCAGCTATAAGATGAGATGGGTCAGATAACTTCCACACACCATTTTTTCCCCTGTTTCTATATATTTTAAAAATGGTTTTGTTGAAAATTGGAATATGTTATTAGAGAACCCCTCCAGACTCTAATTATTAGTCACCCCAACTAATGAATAGTTTAAGGCATGCTCATATCAGAATCCAGCAACTGAAGACAAGAGTGACATCGCAGCATCTGCTTAAATCTATTACTTGTTTCTAACTTATTATTATTAAGTTTACTATGGATAAAGAGGCAGCAAATAACTAGTGAGTAGCTATATGCCAGGCATGAGAGGGTAAATATATTACACATGCATTTACCTTTAGATTCAGAAATCTTACTTCTATGATTTAACTATAAAAGTACAGCAATGGAAATGTGAAAAATATATACCCAATGTTATTAATTGTAGCTAAGAACATCAGAACATGTGTTGACCTAAACACATCAAATAGGTTAAAACCTATAGGTTCATAATGGTACTCAGAATAACATATCTTATTGGTCACTTTGCAGGATGCTAGGGAACCATCTTATTATTTTGAAAACTGGTAGATAAGGGAAAGAATCAGATGTTTACTTTGCTTTTCCTTTGCAAGCTGTATCTCAGGACAAGCAAATAGTAGATATGGGGGAAGTTTCTCTTTATATAAGTATTCCAGCTAATGATTGAAGAAATAATTTTATAATTAGGATTTTGTAATCCTGTCATGGGGTCTAGGGAATGATCATCTGTGTCTATTGGCATCATGGGAAGAAAAACAGCAAGATTTTATGTGCCCTTGATAGAAATACTACAATGCCTTTGAAGTAGCTTTGACAACCTCCTAATCCCCCTACAAAGCTAACCTGAATATGAATAACAGCTGTCCAATAGGTTTCTGTGATGATAGAAAAATTCTATCTGCACAGCCCAATGTAGTAGCTACTAACCATATGTGGGTATTGAGAACCTGAAATAAGACTAGTGTGACTGAGGTACTTAGTTATTAAGATTTAAATAGCTATGTGTGGCTAAGCATTGCTACATTGGGCAGCTCTAGACTTACCTATGAACTATGGGAGACACAGGGGATGGAAGAACATGTCAAATGACACCATAGGAATGCAAGCAGCAGAACACACTCTATAGGAGACTTTATAGGACAAACTATCTGCTCTCACCAACAAATAAAATAAGAGGTAGTGAGGAGAATGCATAAATTATTAAAGACAAGTGATATCAACCAATTATAAGGTATGGGGCTTATCTGAATCGTGATTTGAACAAATACTTTAAAAAGATTATGAGATATTACAAAAGTATTATTGTTTTAGGTGTTATAATGCTATATTGATTGTTTTTAAGAGGAGACCTATTTTTAAAAGGAGTCTTATTTTTAAAGAGACACTGCTGATATATTTATGGATGAAATCATGTAATATCTCGGGCTTAATTTAAAATAATCCCATGTGTATGAAAGGGAAAACTGTGTGAGGTGTAGATGAAACAAAATTGGAATGAGTTGGTAATTGTTGAAGCTGGTTGGTGGGTGTATAGCAGTTCATTATATCATTTTCTTTATGTTGGAGAGTGTTTGGAAATTTTCACAATAAAATGTAAAAAACAAAAAAAAAGTAAGGGAAACTTCCAAGAATCCCCTCTCCAACCCCAAATAACAATAGCCATAATAGCAATAAGAACCTCACCTTTGAATTGAAATCAGAGCTGAGAGTTGGGGGCAGAGGATATACAAAGGTTACCCTAAGGGGAAGGTAGGGTCCCCTGAGGGCAAACACCACTATTGATACTGTAGTAAGGAGAATAAGTTTAGGGCCAGGGAAAGCATTGCAGGACAAGAACTAAGATTTCTCCAGCAAGTTGCAATCCTAGCTAAAGTGATCCCATATTTAGTATCCTTGGCTCTCAGATCTCAAATTCTCAAATTCACTTTGCAAGACAGCATCCTCCATTTTGGCATGTTGAATTCCCATGGGTTAAGATTAGGCAAATATGAACAAATATTAGGGTGTATGTAGAACCTGTCATCTAAACTGGGGCACTTTTGAAGATCAGACGGTGTGCCAAAATAACTAACATGTATAAATTACTGCAAAAAGATATAAACCCAGATTGTGGAGAAAACAAGGAATATGGCCCCCTGACAAACAAGAGGGAAGAAGACAAGGTCTCTTCTGTTCCTGGAGTTTGGTGGGAGTGAGAATCTGCATCTCACCCCAGATCATCTGGAAGTTGGGCTCATGCTCTTGATCAGTGGTTCTCAGTGTGTGGTCCAGGACCTGTAGCATTAGCATCATCTGGGAACTTGTTAGAAATACAAAGTCTTGGGCCCTACCCTAAATCTAATAAAGTAGGTGATGGAGCCTAGCCAGGTGTTTTGGAGCAACTCCTCCATGTGATTCCGATGCACCAAGTTTGAAAAATACTGGTCTAGGTAAACATTTTAAAACTGATGTTCATCAGCTATTAGGAAACATTCCACGAATGTCACTATGCCAATGACATTTTTCTTAAAAGTAATAGCAGATGGGAAAACAGTTAACATTTTCCCAATAATAAACATTTAATGGCACTAGGTAGGTCTATAAATAAGGTATAATAAAAGTCGTATGGCAATTATCCTTTAAGAAGGATTTAAAAATAATAAAAATGCCTTTTATGTAAGTATTTTCTATCCCAAAGGTATGGTGATTGTCCCAGAGAAGGACAAAATAACACCTTCTTAAAGGAGCCTTTCATTAAATATATGGCTCTCTTAGGTGCCATTTTGGGGATCCTTCCTCCAAGGAGTTAGGTTCTTAAATGCTTCTGGCTGTAACTGTCTTTAATCAGCACTAGCTCATTTAGCGCTGGTCTCACTTAACCTGGGATCTGGGCAGCAACCATTCCTGTCTCTTCTCTTTGATCTACTCCAACAAAAATTGGAGAATATGGCTGATGTTAAGCTTCCCTTTCCCCACTGGGCTTCCTGAATTCACCAAACTGGGCTTGGGATATGTACCAGATATTTTTTGTGGCTTAAACCACCCTTTCCTGCTAAGGTCATGCTTGTTCTTGTCCTGAACAAAGTTTTGGCATGCCTCAGTGGCTGTTTATCACTTTTGTATTAAGCATAATAGGATGGGCCCCTCATTAATTACAGTCTTGCTGAGAGTTAGTAAACAGATGGAGAGATAGAAGTCTCTCTGCTTTCTTATGGCCACAGGCATCAAACAGAAACCCATAGAGCCTCAGATGAACATATGTTAATGCTAAGATTGTCCACACTTCCCCCAACATCTCTTAAAAATAGAGCAGTTACTGGATGGAAGCTAGAAGCACCAAGGTGGTATGGATTGGACCCAAAGAGTGGCCTAGAATTGCAGTGTTTCTTAAACCCCACTTCTGGAACTCCCTACATTATTTGGGAACCTTTTAAAATATAGAGCCTCTTTTGCACCCCATCGCAAAACAATTTCCATTAGCAGGTTCTGCTAATTGAGACCTGAGAAACTTCAATTTCGGAAAGTGTCTTGGGGGATTCTGATATACAGCTTGAGTATGGAACTGCTAATGTCAGAGATGTTCTGGCAAGGGCTGGAAGTTTTCCCCAGTCCTTTGCTGATGTCATCTATGGTCTTTTGCAGCCCAGATGTTAGGGACATGCTCTTCTCTGGGAAGATTTGATGTTTTCAGGAACATCTTTGCAGTTTACTGCTCCAACCTATCCCAACCTAGTGAAGGGTGAGTCCATCAGAGTGGCCTGGTTGGGAACACAGACAGGCCCCCAGCACAGACAAGCTAAACCTGGCTCTGCTACTCACCACTTGGGGTGAATTAGCAAATTCCTGTGAGTCTCGCATTGCTTATTTGAACAATGATAAGAATAATATTTACTTGGAGGGCTCTTATGGAGATTAAGTAAGAGAATATAAGTAAAATATTTAGTCAATAGCATAGCACATGGTGTATACTCAATAAATCATTTTTTTTTTTTCTCTTGAAGGTTCAAGCCTATAGTTGCCACATAGGTTTTTGTTTGTTTGTTTTCCTGGAGAGAGCTCACATTTTGGTGACACTTTTCCGCTAAGAGAGATGATAGAAAGTTTCATTTCGAGAGTTAATGCTGTACCTGGAAGAGTATGGGTTTAGAAGACAGACACTTTCTGATGGAAATTGGCAGTAAAGAACTTAGGGTCCCACAATGTTGATGTGAGCTCGCTCAGGCTCCTGAGCAGCCAGCTGAATAGCACAAAAGAAGTAGAGATATAAAAGAGTAGGTGGCTCTTGCAGGAATCTCAATGCAGCCCAGATGTTAGCAAGAAGCACTCTGACTCTTCAAGGTAGGTATGGGTTGGCTTACACTGTAGGAAAGCCCCACATTTATTGCAGGTCTTGGGGACTTTCATGCCAAGGTCAATGTTGACATCTTTCCTCTGCTGACTTCTGTCCTTTATTCTGGCTTGCACAGCAACTTTCCTTGGTTGCCACAAAAACTCTTTGGATGTACGGCATGTTTTACTTAAGATTGGAGAAATGGGCATGAATTTATATCATAGTAGGGCAACAATTTAAACTCAAATAGTAAGCCTCCCTGTTATAAGACCCCTTCTTCCTTGTGGCCCCTTATATCCCACTGTTCTGACAACTCATCCAGTTCACTCCAAAAGTGAATCATTTCAGGACCCCTTTTTCTGTTTTTTATTGCTAACCCATGCTCCAGGGTTTCTGCTGCTCTTAAAATGATAATTTCTTTTTTATCCCCGATCCAAACTAAAATATTTAAGCAACAAGATGCTGAGCAAATATAGGCATGATCATGGGGGTGGCAGAGGTGGTATTAGCAATGGAAAGAGAGACTGTATCCAAGAGATACTTGGAAATAAGATCCCACAACAAATTGAGCATGAGAAGAAAAACAAAAGGAAATGGAAAGGAGGAACCAACATTTACTGAACACCAGTATCTATCTCATGTAACCCCTAAAAACCCCTAATTGGATTGATTACACACCTAGGTTTGGGGACTATTGGAATGGGTAGCCATGAAAATCCCCTGTATCTCCAGAGTCTATGAATCCTGTCATCTGTTAAGAGAGGGTGAGTCATGGTTTTCCCTATCTTGGATTCTTTAAAACACAATCTTCTGTTCATGTGGGTAGTGACAACTGGTCAAATATTATTTGTTTATTTTTTAAAAAAGATTTTATTTATTTATTCATGAGAGACACACACACACACAGAGGCAGAGACATAGGCAGAGGGAGAAGCAGGGAACCTGATGTGATACTCGATCCCAGGACCCCAGGATCCTGAGCCAAAGGCAGAGGCTCAACCACTGAGCCACCTAGATGTCCCTCTGTTTCTTTCTTAGGGAAGATATGATACTAAGCTGCCTTTAAAATATCTAGGCTGCACATTCTCCTTGTAATAGAAAATGTTATTTGCTCTGGCAGTGCTTGCTGATGATGTCAGCAGACCACACACACTTTACTTTGAAGAAGCTGGATCATGTTTATACACCTGCAGGAATTAGCTAGAGAGATCAAGATGAGGTTCTTAGTTGGTATCACGTTTATTAAAAAAACACAGAAGGGCAAACACAAGACTGAGGTGGTTTGAGGAATATAGCATGCTTACACACACTTTTCCTTGGCATGCTTGAATAATAAGAAGAAAAGGTCTCAGGAGAGTCAGTGGTAAGTGTATATTTTCTGGGTCTTGGAGAAGACACTGCTCAATATCTCTCCAGTTCTTGAGTCAAAGCTTTCATGGATTTTTAAAAAGCATTGGCTCATTCTTCCCCAAATAGACGGATGCTAGTAATAAATAATGAAAAAATATTGAATACTAGGAAAATGACATGCAATTTTCCCTTCCTCTTTGATATAAGCCCTTCTGAATAATTGATGCACACATCTTTTCTGGTGGCAAAGGGCCTTTCCTTAAAGGGAGGTATAATGTAGATGAAGCTGAGAGAGACTTTCTGAGACTGTAGCTAGTTCCAAGGACTTGGAGGCTTTGGCCACTAAACCTTTTTTTTCTCAACAGAGGGTTATCTCTTAGGTGAAGACACGGTGTAGAGAGGTGATGCTTCCCCCCACTTTTCTCACTTTATTCTGTGATGCTGAGTCGTCTTTGGCAGCTGTCCTGTTCCTCATTTTTTAAAGTAGGAAGGTTCTATAATTAACTGGAGCTTATTTTTGCTGTGTTAATTAATGTGTGCATATAGGAGATTGCTGTTTTCCCTTAAGGTGTGATGAATAGAACTGGTTTTCATGGAAGTCACCTAGAGCTTTAGCAGATGTAGCAATTGTCTTTGGGAAACATTCACACTGGACAGCAAAACACAACAAATTCTGCTTGACAAAATCTACCAGGGAATAAAGGGTGGTCCTCAGACGCCACTAGGCTCTCTGGAGGCATTTGAGGATGATGAGCAGAGTGCAAAGAACCTGTCCACTGAAATCGGTCAGACCTGAATCTGAGTCTTAATGCCACCCACAGTGACTGTGTGGTCTTTGGTAAGTTGCTTAACCAACTGGAGTCATGTTTGTCCATTCTATAGATGGAATCATGTTTGTTCATTCCATAGATGAAAAGGTTCTAAGATGTGTAATTCAGCTCATGAGTCTACAAGTTGGTCATGACTGTTTATCCTATCACACTGCTAGCTCTTTGGGAACACACTCTGTGTCCTATTTGATTTTTGTCTCCACTGCCTATTAAGGGTAGGAACTCATTTTTGAAAGAATGAAAGAGGATTTGGCCTCGTTTGGTTAGTAAAGTTCACAAAGGAGCAGGAGATAGTGATGGTGTGTACAAACTCTTGAGCCCTAAACTCTTAACATATCTCTGTCCATAAAGGAATTTGGACTCATCACTCAATCTCAGAGTATTGGGCTTGCCAGCCCACAGAGGCTGCAACCTGTCCTTCCCACACAGTCCTTCTGGTCTAAGAGTCTTCTGTAGCTCCCTGAAGCTTCAGAGACACCAGTGGTCCAGCCCAGGCAGCTCAGATGGGCCATGCAACCACTCCTCTCTTGGGTTTTTCCATTGGCCAGTGACAGTGTTGTAGGCAAGCAGAGTGTGACATGCAGTGGGATATAGGTCTCCTCTGCCTCAGAGACCTCTCTGCAATCTCTGCTTCTGCTCTTCTTCTCCCACTCCAGGGAATCTCTTTTTGCCCATGTGAGGTCAAGGCTCTCTTTTTAGGACACTCAATCCCATGTACAGAATCCTCTTTCCAATAGGCCTTAGGTCTTTGGAACACACGAGCCAGAAACACTCTCAGGTGATTTATTTTCTGCTCTGCTGTAAACCTCTCCTGGGTGCCAATGTGCAAAACTCACTACTTGCTTGAATGGGGCAAGGGAGAGTTAATATCTTAAAATACTATATCACAGTGCCCAAGAGGAAATAATTGTCTTATTAGAGATGGCAAATATTACAGGCCTTTAGGGGCTATGGATTCATTCTGGTTGTAAGATGGTGATAAAACTTCAGGTACCATCTCAGAATTTAAGGCAGGGAGAAGAATAGAAGAGATAAGTTTTCTTTTCACATGTTTCCATTTTTAACAAGAAGGAAAACAGCATTTCAGAAGCCCCAAAAGATTAACTTTTATATCTCATTGACCAGGATTGGGTCACCCAGCCTCCTGTAACTACACAGGAAGCTAGGAAAACAACCGCTGGCTTTCCAGCCTCAATGGGGGGGAGACAGCAAGAGAGAGAGGGTCAGGAATGCAGTTGGGTTTGTTTTAGTCTGAATTCCCTCAGAAGCAGATGCTTACAGAAGGATTTGAAGGTAGTAGTTAGGTTGGTTGGTGGAATAACCCCTAATAGGGAAGTGGGGAAGTGAGGCAAAAAGGAGAAGCCTCATGTATTAGAGCTCTCCAGAGAAATAGAACCAATATGTTTTACACACACACACACACACACACACACACACACACACACACATTATTACATATATATAACATATATCTTATATTATTACACACACTTACTATAAGGAATTGGCTCACATGGATTTGGGAGACTGAGAAGTCCAAGATTGGCAGTCAGCTAGCTGGAGACCCAGGAGAACTGATGGCATAAATTCCAGTCTGAACCTGAAGGCAGAAGATGTCCCAACTCAAAGACAGTCAAGCAGAAAGGAAGAATTCTTTCTAGTCAGATTTTGTTCTAGTCAGGCCTTCAGTGGAGGGGGCAAGGCCCACCACACCAGGGAGGGTGGTCTGCATTGCTCAGTCTACCATACCAGTTCACGTGCTACTTTCATTTAGAAATACCCTCACAGACCCATCCAGAATAATGTTTGACTAAATGTCTGGGCATCCTTTGACCCAGCCAAGCTGATACCTCAAGTTAACCATCACACCAAAAAAGAGGGCATTGTCCACTGAGGGCAGCTGGAGTCCAGTTCTGATGGAGTGACTCCAGGAGCCAGAGCAAAATGTACTCTTAGGGAGTTACCATACTTCCACCAGCCACTGGTTGAGGCCTGCTGGGGGCAGGTTTAGTCCCTGACACTTTTGCTCTGCCCATGAGCTGGCAAACAGGCTTCGGCCAGAGAATAACTTCAGGCAAAGCAGATACTGGCCATTGGAAGTCTGGAGGGTGTTCTCAAGTAGTAAGATGAGGAGATGTGGATGAGCAAGGCCATTATCAACTGACAGTGTGCCATGTATGGTGTGGTGAAGCACATGGAGGTTGAATAAGTGCTTTTTTTAATCTCAAAACATTTTTAGACTTTTTTTTTTTTTTTAAAAAAGGCTTTATTTACTTATTTGAGAAAGAGAAAGAGATAGTGAAGGAGAGCATTAGCCAGAGAAGGGGAGAGGGGCAGAGGGAGAGGAAGAAGCAGGCTCCTTGCTGAGCAAGGAGCTTGAGGTGGGGCTCGATCCCAGGACCCTGGGATCATGACCTAAACTAAAAGCAAAATGCCTAACTAACTGAGCCACACAGGCACTCCTAAAAGTTTTTAGATTTGTAGATTGATAAGTCTCAGATGTTTTGACCTCTAGGACTTTATTTCAGAAGAGAAACTTGTGCTCTTAAGACATTTTCTCTGGGAATGAACCACTAAAGACAAAATGAGGATCCTATAAACAGAAGCTTAAGGGATGGGACTATTGATGTTGTTACAACCACTGGGAGCTGAGGTCTTAGTCACTCCGTGAGGGAGGGTGAATCACATTACCTTATGTAACCTTCAAATTCAACCTCGGGCAAGATGGTGCTATCCGTTGTTCCCAAGAGAGAAAACTGAGGTCAGGAAGAGGGAGGAATTTGTGCAAGTCACACAGCTGAAAAAGTCACACAGTGGAGTCCAGGGCCACCTGACGATAAAACCGGTGCCCTTTCCATGATACTCAGCTGTTCCTCCAGGAAAATAACCTTTCAAAGGCTCAGCATGAATTAATAATACTATAATTATACAGTTCTACACTTTTTCTTCAGCTGACTCACACCCAGGGCAGTGGTAGAAAGTTGTTTTTCTAATGGGAGAATAAGTTGCAGTGACCCTCTGACCTCCTGCCTCCCTTCCTTTCTCCTCTTCCCCCCCTTGCCTTTTCCTTCTGTCTCCTTCAATCCCTTTCTCTCTCTCTCTTTCATCAGATACATACAGCTGTTGGTAGCACTAGTGTCATGTTCCTGAGCCCATCATGGTAGCTCATGCTGGGCTAACCATACCCTTGACCTGTTGATACTTCCTCCTGAGGTATCAGTAGTCAGACAGTTGCGATATGTGAGTTAGACAAATGTAAGCTGCAAAAGAAATTTGGCTCTCTTCAATCCTTCTGTTATTAAGGTTAATACAGAGCAAATGTATGAAGCCCCCTCCTTCTTTGGAACCCCTCTTGATGCACAGCCCCTGCACAAGGGAGGACCAGGCACCCATGGTTGTGTCTGCTTTCATGAGCACAAGGCAGATACATGCTTGAGAGGGGAACCAATCAGATTATATTTTCTGTCCTGGGGATTTATTCATTTATTTTTAAAAATTTATTTATTCATGAGAAACATAGAAAGAGAGGCAGAGACACAGGCAGAGGGAGAAGCAGGCTTCCTGTGGGGAGCCCGATGTGGGACTTGATCCCAGGACCAGGGGATCATGACCTGAGAGGAAGGCAGCCACTCAACCACTGAGCCACCCAGGTGCCCCTGTCCTGGAGATTTATTTCTGAGGCTGTGAGAGACCAAAATAGTCACGCTGTGGCCAACCATGCTACAAAATCAAGTGTGAGCCTCAGCTATGGAGGAGCAGAGGAGCTCAGAGTGAGCAGAAAGCAGGCAGATGCTTGCCAGGAAGCAGAGACAAGAGAACAGATGGCAAGGAGTTTGGATCCTGCACCCCATCCCTCCCCAGGCTAGACTTCCCTCCCCTGTTGAAAAGAGCCACATGATTTTGCTTGAAGAACCCCACATGTAACTGGGAAGGGGCATGGGCTTCTTTTCATCCAGATGATCCCCAGTCAACATGATTTGTGTAAGAGCCTGTGGGCTTTGACCACAGATGCTACCTCATGATGGGCATGGAACTTAGCCAGTACAGACATGGAGCATGGACAGCTAAGCAGGCTTGTGCAAATTCAAACCTGTGTGTTTACTTGCAACATTGATCAAAGCCAGGACTTCTGATTAAAACAAAACAAAACCACAACCATCAAAAAAAGAACCATAACAGTAATGGTTGCCCGGGGAGTTTGAGTCAACTTATCAGGTGGTTTCTATAAAAGAGTTAAATTTCAGTTTTATCATTTTGCTGTAATATCCCTAGGGGACAAATTTTGATTTATTTGCTTGGCTGGTTATCTAAAAAGGTAAACAGAAACAAAAAGAGGTGGGTATATCTAAGATCAGCCTAATACCACCCTCTGTGGCCTGATGAAGAGGTATTGGCTCATTGCCACGTGAGGGGGTGGTCTGCACGGTGAAAGAACCATGGGGCTTCTCACCCAGCACAGGAAAAGGTAGAATGGTTATAGGATGTTTAGGAAGGGTAAAGTTTAGGTAAAATGGAAATAAAAGTTCAAAACAAAGCAGAGATGGGTATCAGGGTGTCAGTGTCAGTTCTGGACTGTAAATTGGTCCAGGCTCCTGTTTCCTTGGAAACAACATAGTTAAGATAAATGTGAATGTCTTCCGAACCCCCTTCTCTGAAGCTCTGCTCTTGGGCTGGAAATCAGGGCCACATCTCTGTGTCAGAGTGACTTAGATCCTCCCCCAGGCGAGAATGACATGTTTCATTCTTATCCATATAATTTCCAAAGCTGAGTTTCTGGCTGTCTCTGATTTTAGAGATCAAGGATTTCCAGGATGTGAGAAAGCCATGGTTAACTCAAAGAAGGTTATAATGGGCAGTGTGTCCTTGGGAGAAATATTATTTTCTATTACTTTGCTGCTGGCTTTGTCTGTATGTGTTATCTCAGCTTGATGAATCGCCAGGCAGATTTTTACTTCTTCGGTCTGAACTAAATCTTAACTTTCTCAAAACTTTGGGGCTATTTGGAGGAGAATGTGGTAGGTAATGGGTCCGTACTCCTTAATGTTTCTCAAACTTGTAGCTATTCTAAATGATTACAAACCATGAAGGTGTTTAAAGAGCAGCGAAGTGGGAGGTGCCAGCCTGGCTGGTATGGCAGCTGGGACATCCACACCCCCCCACCCCTGTCTCCAGTTTCGGGGGGTGGTAACACACAAGGCCTCAGTGTTTCATTCTGGAGTCTCTTGTGTTCCACCTTCTGAGTGGTCCATGTTGGTGTACCACATACAGTGTCAATTTTTAAGAAGTGGAATCACATGTGCTTAAACAAATGCATTACAAAATAAAGCCTTTCATTGTTACCATGGCAGGAAAAATGGTATCAATTGCATGAATTCAAAGTCACCATAAAAAATAAATAAGATGATGAGCAGTATCATTATTTTTTTCCTTGATGGTTGCTTATCAAATTTCCTGAGTTACAGGCTTGCCTGGCCTTTTTAAAGAAATCAGGGAGGGTGATGGTGGCGAAGGGGGTGGTGGTGGAGAGGATAATAGCAAATATCAGAAAAGTGTTAAATCTAATGCCACACAGCATCAAACGAAGACTTTTTCTATGGTAAGACCAGAGAGATGGGAGAAGATTCTCATGCCAGGAATAAAATGAACACTGTGTTTGTGTACCACCCCAAATCATGGTGATGCCAACAGGACTGTGTATCCCACACTCAGGGAAAGTGGCATTGTGCTCTGGGACCAGTGGCTGCACAGTTAGAGGCCAAGAAGGAATCAATTGCACCACTTCCTAGGTGTGTGACCTTGGGGCAGGTATCCAGCCTCTCTAAGGCTATTTTCTTATCTGTACAATGGGGATGGGAACTGCTCTTTCCTCTTGGGATTGCTCTGGGGATCTAATGAGCTGATCCATGGCAAACCATTAGCACCGTGTCTGGCATAGACTAAGTTTTCCACACATGTAAGCTAGGATGCTGGGACAAGCTTGTGTTGTGTATCTGACAAACAGCCAGTGCGGGGCTGGTCCTTACTAGTCAGATCTGGGTCTGCCACTCATGGCAGCCCACCAAAACTGACAGGAGGAGGGGGAGGTCAGGCTGAGTGCTGAGGGTCAATTCCTATTGTCTCAAGGCCACAAGAGCAAGACAAACAAAATAGATAAGAACTCCCCCGCAAGGGGGCAATAATAGAACATCTGTCAGGATCATGGTAGGAGCAAGAGAGAGGGCCCCCAAACCCAGGCAGGCAGTGCTGAAGTGTGTCTGCAGTTTTGTTGGTCCTCAGTTATCCCTTGTGAGGGTGGGTGGTGTTGATTAAGGGACTTTATTTCCCCAGAGACAACTATGGCTAGGGTCCTTGGTCTTGTCTCCAGAACAAGACTAGCCGGATGTCATGCATTCATCATCTTTTGTATGTCTGTTATGTGCTGAGTACAGTGCGTGGCACCAGGCAGGGTAGCACAGAAGTATGGTTGGCCAGAAAGATTCAGTGTGTGGGGTCCTGGAAATACTGGGACCAAAGCACAGAAATTGAGTGTTAGAGTGGGACACTGTGCTGGAATAGGCAAGATGCCAGGCACCAGCCCAGCCCCACTTGTCTTGTGGGGTCAGATTAATGGTCTCTGTGTCTGTCCTGACTCTCCGGATGTGGGTTGAATTTTGTCCTGAAAAAATATGTTCACATCCTAAGCCTCAATACCTGGGAAGAAGACCTTATTTGCAAATAGGGTCTTTGCAATCAAGTTCAGATGAGTCATGCTGAATCAGAGTAGACACTAGTCCAGTGACTGGTGTCCGCATAGTAGAGGGAGTTTGAGCACAGAGACACACACAGAAGGAGGATAACCACGTGAGGGCAGAGGCAGAGATTGGAGCAGTACAGGTGCAGACCATGGGATGCCAAGAAATGCCAGCAACCACTGGAAGTTGGAAGAGGCAAGGAAGGACTCCTTACTGGATTCCAAGGGAGCACAGCCCTGCAGATACCTTGAATTTGGACTTCTAGCCTCCAGAACTATGAGACAATAAATTTCTGTTGTGTCAAGCCACCCAGTTTTGTGGTTGTTATGGCAGCCCTAAGAAGCTGCTCCTTCCACTGCTTTTACAGGGGTCAGGGGAGTGGGGAGTTCTTCCCCTCACAATGGTTTTTATGAAAAGAAAGACTTGTCAGTTGAATTGCATTCAAACTAAAGAAGAGGCTTAAAATAATCTGTGCCATATGATAAAACTAGAAGGATTGGATAACAGGTTTGTTTCTGTTTTGTTTTTGTTATTTTTGTTTGTTTTGATTTTTTAATATTGTGTGGTGGTCATTATTCTAGATAGTTAAAACCATCATCTGGAATTAGTGGAATCTAGCAGTTCCCTAGACCCATGTGGCCGCTCCAGATTCATGTTACCTCAACTCTGAATGCCACCTCCCCTCCTTCCAAGAACTGGTTGCTCCAGATACTGTTATTCTGCTGAGCTCATATAGGCATGAACTTCAAACACAGGAGTTTGCTTGGGGAGGAGCAGGAAGGTCAAGGAATGGAGAAATGCTTTGTGTTCATGCCATGGGGTCCTCCAGATTGCTCCAGGCTGGAGCTCAGGGAAAAATGTCTCAGGGGAACTTTGTGGCAATGCCCAAAGGACTTAGGAAAAGTGAGATCCCAATAAGCTTGCATTCTTTCTGTTAGATTTCAGGGAAAGGGTAGAGAGAGCCATCCTTCCTTCCCTGGAGTGAAATGGGAGGCCTAGTGTGACCACTTGGGACTTCTCGGAGATGGGTTCTCTGGTGTGAAGTCACTTGATGATTGTGTGCACCTAGTAGAGTATGGAGAGACTCGTGACATCCAGTGTCAGAGATGTGTGCCTCAGTTGGCCATGAGGGCCACAGGCATAGCCTTCCTTTTCCTGATGATCCTCTTAGGAACCAATGTGGGGCCTGCTGGACTTTTAATTCCCTGGGATGCAGCTATAGCAGGGGACATTACACAAGACACCAAGGCTAAATAAGCCTGGAGTTGGAGGTCAGTAGGAGTATCTAAGCGTCAGACAAATGAAAGCTCAGAACAATCAGGCCAAAGCCCTAAACGAAATGGCTGAATTAGAGTGGGAACCAGTAGCTGAAGATGAAGGCAGGTTCTGAGAGAGATCACAGCAGAATGGGAACAGGTTAGTGATGGGAAGATGTACAGGGGAGACTGGTGCTAATGACTCTGGACTGTCTACCCTTGATGGCCATTGGCTTGGCTTAAACATACAGGGGCATGTACTCATTTCTTCTTGGAAATCTCTAGTTGAAGCCAAAGTCAGATAGATGGAGACTAATCATCAAGCCAGAGTGAAAAGTAGAGTCCTCCAAGGAGCTTAATATCACCTGCCTCTCACACAGCCTGGAAAACCTCCAGGTGTACCTCCTTTTAGCCCATTGTTTTGGGCATGAGCAATCCCCTGGTGTATGAGCCACATGGATACAGAACCTACCTCCTTTATGTGTGCTTTTGTGTTTATGTAAAGCACTGGGACAGACGCTTTATTTAGAAGCCAAAACCTTAAGTCAACAAGTGTGGGCACAAGCCCATTGCTTGCTGCCTGGAGCTCTCTGTAGCTGTGTTTGGCCCCAGCTGCAGTGTCAGTCAGGCTCTGGTAAGGGTGTGGTTAATGCCTGTGTGTATTAAACACTGAGGTCATGAGGGCAGGTTAGAGATGGGGAGCTTGGAGAAGTCAGGGACAGGGGAGCAAGATTCAGGGAGGATTTTCTCCTTTTCCCCATTTCCATCCCTATTCTGAAGAAACTGGGTGTGAAATTACTGGATGCACAGAGAATAAATGGTACTGTGTTAGTTCATCTCCCCGAAGCGACAAGAAAGAGGCATGAAATCAGAAGAGGTGTTCTAGATCGACCATGGAAGACCCAGCCATTCTGTTTCCTTTTTCCTTCCCATCCCACACAAGAGGTGATGTTAACGCTTCTCTCATCTTTCCCTGACTCCAGGATAATTTTGGCCAAAGTAACCATCTGAAAACATGGTTTTCTTCATGACTCTGTCTTGATCAAAAATAGTAATAACACAGACACTTTTTGATGCTTACAATATGCTGGGGGGTGTTCTGTGCGCTTTGCACATTGCAGCTCATTTATTTCTCACAACAACACTTTGATGCAGATGCTATCATCATCCCCATTCTCAAGAGGAGAGAACTAAGATGGGCAGGGCTTAATTAACTTGTACCAAGTCGGAGCTGGTAAGTGGCAGAGGCAGGAGTTGACCTGGGATCTGGATTGAGAGCCCATGCTGTTACCTGCTCTGCCTGTAGAATGAATAACAAGTTCACTGGCCTGGCATTCAGTGTCCTCCACCTGGGCCCCATCTGCTGTGTGCCCTGTGTATGCCTGAAAGTACTCTGTGTGCTTTCTTATCTCCACCTTGTCCTCTCTGATCTTTGAGGCGTGTTCAGTTCTGGGAGTGCAGCTAGAAGCACTGCTGGCCTTGGATTCTGAGCATTTGGCCCAAGCTCATTCTGCTACTGACCTCTGTATGCCCTTGAGTGAGCCAGCTGCCCTCTTTGGCCTCCTATTTCTTTACCCATGAAAGGTAGAGAGTGGACTTCATAGTCCCCTGGTCTCTCCAGTTCAGACACTCTGGGATCCTGTGATGCTCTCACATTACAGTGTGATCTAGATGGACGCGGATGAATATCTCCTTTATTCTGGGCATAGTTTGGGCCTTACGTTCTGCTCCAGTTTCTCTGTGCATGCATCCCACTTGATGTCTAGGAGAGGCTAGGAGAGGCTCTGATTTGAGTCATTTATCTTCCTGCCATATGGAATATTCCATCGCACAGTTTTATACCAAACTTCCTCAGAGGCATTTGACCTATCATGTGTATCTGAGACACGCTGGCCTCTGTGGCACAAGCACTGTTGATCCCTGGTCCAGATGGCTGTAGTCAGCAGAACATGTGGGCTTTTCCTAACATATGTGATGGGAGCCTTAACTTAGGCAAGTTTCCTTAAGAAGTCCTTTAAGATTCCGTGGACATTTCCCATAGCCTGTCCAGTAGCTTAAAAATATGAAAAGAACTTGACCATGTGCCTTTTGGAGTCAATATGATTACCTCATGGTTAAAAGCACAAACTTGCAGTCAAAGATGGGGGTGTGAGCACCTGCTCTTCTCTTGCTGTTTGACCTTGGGCAAGTTACTTAACTCTCTTAATTGGAATTAAACTTTCAAATCCTGCCTCATGGAATTGAAAGAGCTTCCCAACTCCCTGGGCTTCCCCACTCCCAGGAAGTGCTGGGATCTTCAGATACAGCCCAACCTGGGGGTTTCAGAGAAAGTGTCCTGGGAAAATGACACCTGAGTTGAGGCCCAAAGAATAAATAAGAGTTATCCAGCTGAGACAAAGCATGTTGGAAGAGAGCCCGGGAGGGGGTGCATTCAGGGAAGAGCAGGCAGGGCCTTCTTTGTTGTGCTTGAGAGATTGAACCTTATTCTGCAGGTGATGGGAAGCCTCTGAATGATCTGAGTTCCTCTCTGGAGAGATCACATGTAGAGCAGCACAAAGGAAGGATTAGAGGGGAATAAACCCAGAGGGCAGGAGTCCAGGTGGGATGCTGTTGTAGATAGGATGCATAATGTGGGTGTGTTTGTGACTTCCACAAGAGTGTCTGTGGGGCAGGTGAATGGGGGGCTGGAGAAAGGTCACCTGTTTTCTTTTAAAAGTTGCATTTTTTTCCTTCCTTCCTTCCTTCCTTCCTTCCTTCCTTCCTTCCTTCCTTCCTTCCTTCCTTCCTTCCTTCCTTCCTTCCTTCCTTCCTTCCTTCCTTCCTTTCCTTCCTTCCTGAAGTTACTTGCAGTCTCTAAGCCACATGAGACTGAGCCAGTGTGGAGGGGGCACCTTTTCTAACCAGTTGGCCCTTCTGCAAATTTCATCCAAGGTGTCTGATAGGCTATAGGCAGCCCTGGTTGTGGCAATGCAGGAGGGAAATGAAATGAGGCCCCATAAAGGCAGAGACCAGCTGGATTGAGGGACATGAAAAGATTTGATTATTAGAGATACACCTGACAGCCTCAGTGGCCAATGCAATGTGGGCAGTATGGGAGGAGGAGGAGAGCTGTGGAGACTGGGTCTGGGGAATGAGGTGGCTAGGCATGAAGAGGCTGGGTAAGTGGACTTGAGTTGTCTTAGTCAAGAGCACCAGAAATCAGTCATCAGGAGCTCTGTGACATCATAGCCGTCTCGCTTCTTGGCTGCTCCGGAGAGCTCAGCTGCTTTATCACTTTGACTCACTGCTGCTTGGCAACCTCCTCGCTGCCTCAGCTTCTCAGTCCTGCTGCTCAGCTTCCCTGGGTCTGGACTTGGCAGCAGGACTGAGCTCAGCTTTTGGATGTAATGTTCAACCTTTTCCCTTCATGATCTGGACAGATGATCTTGTGACTGGGAGACTCTCAGCCTCTATCCTGGCTGGCAGACTCAGAGTCCATGTGAGAATTTTCTTGTTGGTGCTTGTGCGTGTTGAACAGTTAGCAACTACAAATGTACAGTTCTTTTAAAAAATATTTTTGACATTATAGATAGAAAAGATGGAAAACGAATGAAGAATTTCCTGGAATTACATGAATTAACTTCTTTTTAGGTAGATTTTAAAAACATTATTGACTCAATAGATATTTTTTGAGCACCTACATAGCAGCCCATCAGCTACAGTGATGAGTACAACAGATGAGATCACCTGCCCATCATGAGCTTGTGGTCTAGTGGGAACTTCTGAGTTAATTGGCAAACACAGAAACGTATAATTATACCCTTGGCAAAGTGTTCTCTGAAAATTTGTTGTTGACTTTTGTCTAGGAAGGAAAGCAGACAATGACTTTGAGTTATTTAAAAGATTTATACTATTTTATCTTACAGACCTAATAATATTTTCTCAGAAGAGTAGCATAGTCTTAATTTGTCTGGACCAAAGTTAAAGAGGCAGAGAATGCAATCAGTGAAGTTATCTTTGGTACAAAATTATTTCCTTCAAGTGCACCTCTAGTTATAGGTTTGGAAGGTCTAGCTGCACAAAGAAATCCAAATGATTCACTGGGTAGTTGGAGGTAGGATTGAAAATAAAATTTCTGGTTATTCAGATGATTGGCCTACACAACAAAGTTCTGCCTACTGAAAGGGAGTTATTTTAAGCCTGTCACAGTGACTTAACATTGGGAAATCACCTAGCCAAATAACTGCATTAACAAATCAGAGGGACAAAATATGGCCAAGTCAATAGATAGCAGAAGAGCATTTGCTAATATTCAGTAACCATTTCTGATAAGCTGTAGGGAAGTAAGAGTTGAAGAAAGCTTCATAAAAGGGATAGAGAAATATATTAAAAATCAACAGCAAGCATTATAGCAAACAGTATAAAACATTCCCATTCAAGGTTTGTATAAAGCAGGGATATTTGTTAACCCTGCTATTATTCAATGAAAAATTTAAGCTTCTAATTGATGGAACACAACAATAAAGATACGTGATTTAAATTTTGAAAGTGAATGATAAAATTATTACTACCTGCTTCTGATAGCCCTTTATAGCTACAAAAGCTATGAGTCTGAATGAAAAACTATTATAACTTATAAGGAATTTAGCTAGAAATAAGGTGTATATGTAAACATAAGTTTTCAATTTTCCCCTGTCAAAAATGATTTAGAAAATAAAATGGAATAAAAATGGTAAATGGTAAAAACTATCAAATAACTGAGGATAAATTAAATAAGGAATATACTAGCAATGTGAAGGAAATTCTAAGCTTTTATAGAAGAACATAAATTTTACCAAAGGAATAACTGAAAGGGTATGCCATGCTCTTAGAAGATTAACATCCTGAAGATAAAAATCCTTTTAAAACAAACGTAAATATTTAATGCAGTATTGATAAGAATCATAATGTTATCTTTTTGGAGCGATGGGGAACTGAAAAATGTATTCTGTTTCATATTGAATGCTAAAAGTGTGGAAATGGCTAACAAATCTTTGAAAAGGAAAAATAACTATCCTACTAGATATTAAAATATAGCACGAAGCTACAGTGGTCAAAACAGACAAACAGTAGAATGAAAGAGGAAGTCTATAAGTAGATTCAGGGATAAATGGGAAGTTAGCATGTGATAAATATAGGAATTTGAATCAGGGGGGTTAATATTACTCATTAAATAGTGGTGGAAGGATTGTTATCCATTTAGAAAAAAATAGATCCCGACATGAAACCTTATAATAAAAATAAATTGCATGTGGAATAATAATCTAAGAGTAACTCCAAACTGGAAACAATCCAAGTGGTGCCAAGTGGTGATTGGATAAACCAAATGTGACTTATTGGTACAGTGGAATACTGACTACTCAGCCACAAAAGGATTGAACTCCTGATATACACAACAACCTGGATTAAACAAAACAAAACAAAAAAAATCATGCTAAATAAAAGAAGCCAAACACAAAATACTATGTCTTCTGTGATTCCATTATATGCCATTTGTAAAAAAGGCAAAATCGATGAAATCAGTGGTTTCCTGTGGTCTGGAAGGGGAGCAAGGATTGGCTGAAAACGAGCATGAGGGACATTTTCAGGATGTTTGATGTGTTCAAACACTGGATGGTGGGGATGGTAGCACACTTGCATAAGTTTACTACAGGTTCTCAAGCTGCAGAATTCAAATGGGTGGTTTTTTGGGGGTGAATTGTCCTCAGTAAAGCTATTAAAAATGTTATGGGTAAAGAAGAAAAAGATTAAATTTTGGAGGAATGTATTGGAAAATATGGTTTATAAACTTATGGTGGGGAAGATTTCTTAAACAAGTCATAAAAAACAAAAGCCATGGAGAAACATGTACTTTTGATTACACAAAAATTAACAAAAATCATGGTGAGAGACATTTAAAATGTAAAAATGCAAATAATAGATTTGGATAAAGTATTTGTCCTCATTGGTAAAAAAACAAAGAGTGACTGCTTCTATTACATAAAACCTCATAAAAATTAGAAGTGTCAAACAATCTAATCTCAAATTAGCAAAAGATATTAACAGAAGACAGTATAAATGGACAATATAATGAATAAATTTGCTTACGTAGTCACGGACATGAAAACTTTGATAAGTTTGAACTGACAACTGATAAGACTAGCAAAATTTATAAAATTTAATAATACTTAGTATTACTTATAATGGTGTAAGGAAATTCACAGTCTGTTTTTGGGAGTATAAATCAATTCAACAACTTTGGAGATTAATTGGATAATAGCTATTAAAATAAAAAATGTGTGTGTTTTTGGTAAAAAATTGCTCTTTTTGTAATTTGTTGTCCAATAAAAATTAGGACAGGGGTGCCTGGGTGGCTCAGTCAGTTAACTGTCTGCCTTCAGTTCAGGTCATGATCCCAGGGTCCTGGCATTGGGTCCCGCAGCAGGTTCCCTGTTCAGTGGGGGTTCTGCTTCTCCCTCTGTAGCTCTTTTGTGCTCTCTCTCTCAAATAAATAGATCAAATCTTAAAAGAAAAAAATAGGACAGATATTTCAAGACAAATGCATTGGGATGTTTGTTGGTAGATAATATGAAAATAATAAGAAATAAGAACAGGTGTATTCCTATAAATAGGGATGTGTTTGAATATGTTTTGCTATATCAACATAATATCAAAACCTATATTATACAAATGTATGATACAAAATATATTACACAGCCTTGAAAATAAGTAGAAACATTTATCTATATTGACTTGGAAAGCTGCATATTGTTATTAGTTTTTTTATTGCTGTGTAACAAATTACCACAAATTTAGGAACATAAAATAACACCTACTCAGAAGTCTGGTATGGCTGGGTTCTGTGCTCAGAGTATCTCAAGACTGAAACTGAAGTATCAGTTGGTATGTGTTCTCATCTGGAAGCTCTGGGGGAGAAGCCATCTTCCAACTTGATTCTTCTTGTTGATTGAATTCAGTTCCTATGGTTGTGGGACTGAGGTTCCTATTTCCTAGCTGGTTGTCAACTAGGGACTGCTCTCAGCTCTTGGAGACCACTTGCGATCCTTGTCAAGCATCTTCTTCCATCTTTAAGCCAGAGTAGCACATCAAATGCTCAAGATTTCAATCTCTGACTGACTTCCTCTGTCTCTGACCTCTTGACCCAGATATAAAGTGTTCATGTGATGATGTCAGATGTACCTAGATAATCTCCCTATCTTAAGGTGAACTGATTTGGGGTCTTAATTACATCTGCAAAATCACTTTACAGAAATGCTTAGATCCATATTTGATTGAATAGTGAGAGAAGGTGTGTGTACACTGGGATCTGGAAATAGTGGGTGCCATCTTAGAATTCAGCCTACCACAATGAAAAAGCTACTTCTAGATCAAAAGATTGACCATGAATCCATTAAAAATGTTTGTGTTTATATATAGCTAGACATACAGATGGATATGTTTACATATGTACAGACACAATTTTATATGGAGCTGGACAGTGGAGAGCCATTCAAGAACATTTGGGAGGGGGCACCTGAATGGCTCAGTCAGTTAGGCACCTGCCTTCACTCAGGTCATGATCTTGGGGTCCTGGGATCAAGCCCCACATCCAGTCTGCTTCTCCCTCTCCCTCTGCAGTATTCTCTGCTGCTCCCCCTGCTTGTGCTCTCTTTCTCTCAAATGAATAAACAAAATCTTTTTTTTTTTTTAAAAGAACATTCAAGAGCACACTGTTCACAGTGATTATTTCTGGGAGTGGGATTGTATGGGGCAGAGAAGACTTTCCTTTGTTTTTACATGTTTTAAATTATGAAATTGTGGATGTTTATCCTCTTACAGTTTTTAGTATTTTTTTTAAAGAGTGCACATCCTAAGGACTCATTTGAACATGTAAGGTTTCAGACATCACCTTATTAGACACATCTGAGGGAGGAAAGTGGCCCATCTCCAGGTTACACTGTCTCAAACTTTTTTCTGATGATAGGCCAAGACATGGTGCTTCTCCCTTGAAAGGTGAAATTAGACAAATTTGGGGAATGGGGATGGCTCCTAAGGGAAAGGATTCTGTCCCACAGCTGTGGACAGAACTTACCCATTTAGTGAGCACATAATTAGCAATGTACTTACATTATGCAAATGAAGGAATGATGAAGCAGGAGGGATTCATACAAACAAGTAGGTTGTGAAAGATGCAACACCCAGAGTGGACCCAGGAGGCAAAGCTTGTGACTACAGAGGAAGTGTGTGGAAAAATAGTGAGAGATTACGTTTCCTATTAATGGTTAATGAGGAACGCAGAATAAATGATGTTTAAAAGTAGCACCAGTGGTATAGGTTCTGCTTTGAAGAAAGATTCTATGATAAAGAAAATTACAAGAAAGGGACTAGAACACATGGAAGCCTTGACAAATGTCTCTAAGATTTGGATACGGAATTAAATGACCTTAAAAAAATAAGGCACTTAAATTGGTAGAGATTGGAGCTGACATTGGAGAGCCACACAAGAGCATTTGAAGACAGGATGAACATGCAAAAGAATCTCAAAAGTTCTAGTAACCCAAGGATTTCTTTGTCATGTAGCACTCAGCAAACAAAGCAGTATAGTTATATATTCAGGTGTGTTATTGAAGATAGCATATAGTTGGGTCTTTTCAAAATCAGTTTACAATGTTTTTTAATTTATTGATTTATACCATTAATGTAATTATTGATATGATTGGATTCACACGTATCATTTTTCTATCATTGTTTTCTGTTCTCTGATTTTCTTTGCTCTATCTCTCCTTTCCTGCCTTCTTTTTAGATTGGAATTATTTTATAATATTTTATTGTATTGGTTGGCTTTAAAAATTGTATTTCTTTGAAGAGTCTTTCTCCCCCCTTTTTTAAAACAAAGAATTGCAATGTAAATATTCTAACGAATTACAATGTACATACAAGTATACTTCAGAGATATTGTGGTTTTGTTACTAGATTGCCACAAGAGAGTGAATATTGCAGTAAAGTGAGTCAAATAAATTTTTTTGGTTTCCGGGTGCATATAAAAGTTATGTCTACATTACACCATAGTCTATTAAGTATGCAATAACATTATTTCTAAAAAACCAATATACAGGATCCCTGGTTTGGCGCCTGCCTTTGGCCCAGGGCGCGATCCTGGAGACCCCGGATCGAATCCCACATCAGGCTCCCGGTGCATGGAGCCTGCTTCTCCCTCTGCCTGTGTCTCTGCCTCTCTCTCTTTCTCTCTGTATGACTATCATAAATAAATAAAAAAATAAAAAAAAAAACCAATATACATACCTTAATTAAAAAATACTTTATTGCGGGACACCTGAGTGGCTCAGTGGTTGAGCATCTGCCTTTGGCTCAGGTTGTGGTCCTGGAGTTCCAGGATCGAGTCCCGCATCAGGTTCCCCGCATGGAGCCTGCTTCTCCCTCTGCCTATGCCTCTGCCTCTCTCTCTCTGTGTCTCTCATGAATAAATATATAAAATCTTTTAAAAAATACTTTATTGATAAAAAATGCTAATCACTATTTAATCTTTTGGCATGTAGTAAACTGATCACAGATCACTGTAACAAATATAATAATAATAAAAAAGTTTGAAATATTGTGAGAATTACCAAAACATTATGCAGAGATGCAAAGCAAACAAATGCTGTGGGAAAAATTACTCTGTTAGACTTATTTGATGCAGGGTTGCCACAAACCTTCAATTTGTAAAAAATGCAGTATCTGAAGTGTGATAAAGCAAAGCACAGTAAAAGGAGGTATGCCTGTATTTAACTTCTTAAATAATTTTTTACCATTGAAATTTAGAACCCTTACAATCACATGGGTTGTAGTTTTCCTGCATATTACATCTTAATGTTGAAAGTCCCATCAGACAATGTTATAATTTTTGTTTCCAACAATCATACATATTTTAAAGAATTGAAGAGGAGAAAAATAGTCTATTATATTTACTTGAATATTTACCAATTTCCAATTTCTTTCTAGCATTATTTCCTTTCACTTGACAAGTTTTCTGCAGTGTTTCTTTCACATCAAATCCACTGGCAGCAAATTCTTTTTTTTTTCCCCTCCTCATCTGAAAATGTCTTTATTGTGTCTTCATCTCTGAAGGATTTTTTTCATTGGATTTAGAATTTTAGGTGGACAACTATTTTGGAACTTTAACAATGTTGTTTCATTGTCTTCTGTCCATTGTGCTTTCTGATGAGAAGTCTCCAGTAATTTGAATTGTTTTCTTATTTCAGAGTTCTGGATTTCAACACTATTGACATTTTGGGCTGAATGATTTTTGCTGTGGAGCTGTCTTGTGTACTGCAGGGTGTTTAGCAGCATCCTCCCTACTAGATGACAGTAACACCCTACTTCTGGTCTACTAGATGATGATCACAGATGAAAATATCTCCAGGCACTGCCAAATGTCTCCTGGGAGGCAAAGACACCCTTGTTGAGAACCATTGATGCCTTATATGTAATGTGAAAAAAAGTTCCTTCCTTCCTTCCTTCCTTCCTTCCTTCCTTCCTTCCTTCCTTCCTTCCTTCCTTCCCCTCCTCCCTCCTTTTCTTTCTTCTTTCTTTCTTTCTTTCTTTCTTTCTTTCTTTCTTTCTTCTTTCTTTCCTTCCTTCCTTCCTTCCTTCCTTCCTTCCTTCCTTCCTTCCTTCTTTCTTGTATCTACCTATCCATCCATCCATCATCTGTGTATCTATCCATTCATCCATCCATCCATCCATCCATCTGGCTTTGGTTTTCAGTGGTTTGATTATAATATATCTGGGCATAGTTTTCTTTGAGCTTATCTTAATTGAGTTTCACTGAATTTCTTGAATTTGTATATGTTCTACATATTTGGAAAGTATTCAGCCATTGTTTGTTCAAATATTTTTTTTCCTGAATTAGTCTCTTTCTCCTCTCTTTTTGAGACAACAGTGACATGGATTTTAGAACTTTTTATATTGTTCCACAGGCCCTTGAAACCCTACTAATTTTTTCCAACTTTTTTTCTGCTTTTGTTCACATTAGAAAATTTATGTTGATCAATCTTCAAGTTCATTGATCTTTCTTTTTTTTTTTTTTTAAAGATTTTATTTATTTATTCATGAGAGACACACAGAGAGAGGCAGAGACACATAGGCAGAGAGAGTAGGCAGAGAGAGAAGCAGGCTCCACATAGGGAGCCTGACGTGGGACTTGATCCTGGGACTCCAGGACCACGCCGTGGGCCAAAGGCAGGTGCTAAACCGCTGAGCCATCCAGGGATCCCCCTTCATTGGTCTTTCTTGAGTCATCATTCTTCTGTTGAACTCATCTAGGGAACTTTTAATTTCAGTTATTATATTTTTCAGTTCTAAAATTTCTATTTTTAAAAGTTTCCACATCTTTGCTGAAAATCTCTCTCTTCCCATGTATTTAAAGAGACTTTGCCTTTACTTCACAGAACATGGTTCCAATAGCCGTCTTAAAGTCTTTGATAATGCCAATATCTGGGTTACCTCTGTGTTGGCATCTGTTGGATTTTCTTGAGGGGTAAGATTTTCCAAATGTTTTGTGGAATAATTTTCTTCTTTTCCTCTGTTGAGTGATTTTAAATTACTCAGTTTCCTATTGCTGATATAACAAAGTAATACACATTTACTGGTTTTAAAAAACCACAAATTTATTCTCTTATAGTCCTGGAGATCAGAAGCCTAAAATTAAGGTCTGGGCAGGGCTGCATTCCTTCTGGAGTCTTCAAAGAAGACATTCTTACCTCTCCCATCTTGTAGAGGTTTCTGTATTCCTTAGTTTACGGCTCCTTTCACCATCATCAAAATATGTAACTCTGATTTCTGGTTTTATCATCACATCACCTATTTGGACCTAATATTCCTGCTCCTCTGATATTATATCAGGACCCTTGTGACTACAACAAACCCAACCAGACAATCCAGGATAACCATTTTAAGATCCTTAATTTCCTCACATTTGTGAAATCCCTTTTAACATATTCATAGGTTCTGGGGATTAAGATGTGGACATTTTTTTAGCCTATTACAGATTGCGTTCTGTACATAGTAAATATCATGTTTATGAGACCCTGGGTTCTATTAAAATTTTCTAGAGAATGTGGTATTTTTGTTATTATTATTATTTTTTAAAGGCAAGTAACCAATTCAGTAAGGCTCATATTCCAAGTCCTACATTCTGTAGGCTCTGGTTCCAATGTGAATTTTATTTTCAAAGTGTATTGCTACTTGGGTCTGCTCACTCGGGCCAGTCTGGGCTCTGTGGGATGGCCCATGCTATAGTTCAGTGCTCAGGTTTTGCCAGGCTGCTTTGGGAAATTCTACACATAGGTGGCTTGAGAGTGAGCCTAGGATTTCATACTTAAATTTAGAGAATAGCTTCTGCTGGCCCATTCCAATTGGTGATGACTTCCATACTCTTTTGATTCTCTGGCTTTAAGTCTCGGGTTCCAATCTCTCTGCCTAGTTCCACACTTAATGTGAACAGGTCCACTTTAGGGTGAAACAATGGGGCAAAATAGAAAGAAAACAGTGGGGTTTCTCCCACACTCTTTGCACCAGAGAGGCTCTTTCCTCCAGTCAAAGAACAGGATTTTTTTTCTCAGTTGGTGCCTCTGTGGCTGACACCGTTGCAATTACTATAGAAGTGTAGGTTCATGCTCAGGGCTTGCTTGGGACAGAGCCAAGGGAAGTAAACAGAAGAAAAAAGATGGGGGTACCTCCACATCCTCTGTCTCATTGGGGCCCCCCTTTTGGTTTTCTGGCCAAAAGGGGGAAGTTTCTCTTGGGGATTTTTTTTTTTTTGCTGTCTGTGCCTGCTATGTAGTTCTAGGATTTGGGCCACCCTGGGGTCCAAGAGAGAATTGAGTTAAAAAATTAAACCAGGAAACTCACTGCTGTATTGGTTGTACTTTCACTTTTGATTTTCCTCCCCAGCATGCTTGCTATTATTTGCTTTTTTCAATTTTCATAGAGGTGTTTTATCTAGCTTGTCCAGAGATTTTAGCTGCAACCAGTGGGAGAGAGAGAGCAGAGTGTAGTCATCCCATTTCCTGCAGAACTGGAAGTCCCAGCTAGATTATTAATAATATAAATGACAACACGGCTGTGGCTTTAGATAAGAAAGTGAAATACACCATCAGTCTTGGCCATGATAATTTATCTTATCTGTAGGAAGAACTTATACTGAATTCTCCTCGTTATTCCAGGGGCAGATTATTGATACTTTTTAAATAACCCCAGTAAATATTTATTGCTCATTTGATGTCTGTAGGAGCTTACTTTATCTTTCTGCATATAAACTACTCATCATCACCATCATCATCCTGAATAGTCTCTTCTTTTTCATCAGTTCCTGGATGCTTATAAGGGCTTTGCATATATCATGTATCTTTGAGGTAGTCCCATTAGTGTATGCTTTGCAGATGTTCCAGGCTTGGACTTCTGCAATAATGGTTCTTTAAGACCCTGGACTACATCCGTTTTATTCTCCTGCATGTACTCAGCACTTAGCCCGGTACCTGGTCCATAGTAGTTGCTCAGTAAATATCTGTCCAGTATATGCAAGACCACCCTTGACCCAAACACTGCATTATATGCTATTTAAGAATTTAGGAATTTTTACATGCTTTTTTTCTATTTGTTAGAGCTTTATTTATTTATTTTTAATTAAAAAAATGTTTTTGAACACATGACCCTGAGATCAAGACCTGAGCTGAGACCAAGAGTAGGATGCTTAACTGACTGAGCCCCCCAGGTGCCCCAGGATGTTAGAACTTTTTAAAATGAAAAAGAACATTATGCCAACCTGATTAAAAATACACTAAGAAGAAATCTAACTGTCCTTGCCCATAAAGTCAAAGATTTTCCTCTTTGGTTTACCATTGTATTTTCTGAAACTGAATAGTGCTTAGCAGGAGTAAGTACTTGATACTTGTCAAATGAATACAGGTTTTCCAGTCCAACAGAATAATAAAGCTTTTATTAAAACCAACAAAAGGGGCTGCCTGGGTGGCTCAGTCCATTAAGCTTCCAACTCTTGACTCTTAGTTTCGGCTCAGGTCATGATCTCTGGGTGGTGAGAAAAAGCCCCGCCTCCAACTCTATGTTCATGAGGAGTCTGTTTGAAGATTCTCTCTCCCTCTGCCTGCTTGCATATGAGTTTGAATGCTCTCTCTCTCTCTCAAAATAGATAAATAAATCTTTTAAAAAATTGTTTAAGAAAAGTAAAACCAACAAAAGTATATTAGTACTCAGATTTTTTGGTGGCCATTTGCCAGTGAAGTTTGAATAATATACACCTTGTCATTAAGAGGTTTGTGAGCTCCTAAATAAATACTGTGACATTCCCTATTCATTGTGGACTCACTCTGTGCCAGGTGCTTTTACACATTTATTTATTTATTTATTATTTTTTTTAAATCTTTATTTATTTATGATAGTCACCAGAGAGAGAGAGAGAGGCAGAGACACAGGCAGAGGGAGAAGCAGGCTCCATGCACTGGGAGCCCGATGTGGGATTCGATCCCGGGTCTCCAGGATCGCGCCCTGGGCCAAAGGCAGGCACCAAACCGCTGCGCCACCCAGGGATCCCAACATTTAAATCCTCACAACTCTGTCACTTTGCAGATGAGAAAACTATGGGCTGAGAGAAGTCAAGTTCAAGGTCATGAAGCTGGTTGGCAGAACCAGAATTTGGATCTCAGTAGGTCTGGCTCTGAAACCCGGGCTCTGAACTGCTACTCTGTGCAAAGGCAAGAAAGTGTGGGGATCGTGGTTTTGAAGTCTCAAGGTCTCTGGAGCTGGGCTGCCTGGGGTTTGAATCAGGCTCTGTGACTTCAGATAAGGAGCTAGACATCTCTGTGCCTCAGTGTCACCCCCTCTAAAATGGAGATAAGACTCATACTCACCTAATAGGGTTATTTAGACAATTAAATAAGTTTTTATGTAAAACAAATAGTAAGTGCACAACAGTCACTTTCTATTATTATTTCTGAGTACAGAGAGTTTGAATATTTGGTCTTCTGAGCGGGTGCAAAGCACCAGGCTGGTGGTTTATGTGGTGTCGATCATCTGGGCCAGGCTGCCTTTCTGCTGCTGCAGTAGCTCTGGCAATAGCCTAGCTCTATGCAATTGACTGCAGTTGGTGTCAGACACTTTACACTTGCCTGCTCCGCTGGTTTGGGTCGTGTGTCAAGTTGGCAGCTCATTTTCCCAGAGCATTTGGTTGGAATGGGACTCAGAGGCTGCGCCTGCAGTCATAAAACACACAGACCCGGCTAAAATGGTCATCATCTTTCCTCGTGATGCATATGGATTGCTGCGGCCTTATTGATCAGGCAACGATCTCTTGTTCTCACGAGAAGCCCTGTGCTTACCCTGCAGAGACCAGTTCTGCTGTTTTGTGCTTTCTTTTCTTTTGGCATTTTGACAAAGTCTGCGAATTAACAATGTTCCAGGGAGTGTTTTGAAGTGGTTGGCTGTTTATGAATCTATCTTGCTCTGTGCATCAAAAGCTGAGACGACTGAAGATTATTATTGCGTCTTTGATCCTCTCCTCCCACCCCCCCGTACAAGCTGCAGAATCATCTTTCTTGAACACCAATCTGATTGTATCAGTCTTTTGCTTAAAAATCTTCAGTGGTGAGGGAGACTTTTGGGATGATAGAAATATTGACGGTCATGATTGTGGTGGTGACTGTATATCAAAACTCATCAAACTACATTAACACCACATCATTAAAATTTGTGCAGTGTATAATATGTAAATTACACCTCAATAAAATAAAAGTAACCAGGAGCAGAGAGAAGCCCCAAATCCTTTGGTGCTCATTCAGAACTTGCTTCTACCTGGCCACAGTGTCTTTCCAGCCTCTGCTTCCCTGTCCCCTACACTGTAGCCATGCACCTTTCCTGGCCTGCCATGCCCACACACAAACCCAAACATTTGCATTTGGTTTCTTCTTCCAGGACAACTCTTCTCTGTCCTCTTTTTCCTTTCTTTTGAGATCTATGTGCCAGGGTCTCTGGATACCACTAGACAAGTCTATTACCTCCCCCTGTAGGGCATTTCTGTCCTTTCTGTCCCCATTGAATTGTTTCTTGTTTCTGGCACATGGGATCTTTAGAACAGAGGGAAAGGTGGGAGATAGCACCAGACAGGAGGACCTAGATACAGGCAGGTTGATGTAAATAAGATCCCCAAAGCTTCTCTTTTGTGACTTCTTCCAAGACATCTCCTGTTCTCCCTCCAACAGATAGAAGCAGGAGAGCAGAGTGGTTGAGAGTTTGGACTCTGAAGACAGCCTGTCAAGGTTCCTAGCTCTTGTCCTTGCTAACTGTGTGGTTTTGGGCAAGTTACTTAACCTCTCTGTATCTTGGTTTTATATCTTAAAGATAATGAGGACAATCATAGTTTTCTACTCCAGAGGATTGAGTTAATACATGTCAAGTACTAAACACAGTATCTGGCTCATAATAATGGTCATATAAATATTGATATTATTATTCCTGCCCACCAAATACACTGAGATGAGTAAAAGCCCACCTTGAAAGAACTTTTTTTTTCCTGGTGAAGTTCAGACAATCAAATGAACAAGTCAATACCAAGGTGATACCACATTGTAATAGCTGCTATGAAAGGAACAAAGAGGGTAATGTGCTAGGGAGCAATTATTTTTGGAGGAAAGAAGAATTTTTTGGCTGGTGTAGTGAGGCCTCTGTGAAGATAGTATACTCAATCTAAGTGCTGAGAGGGGGCCAGGCATACAAAGATCATAGGAGGGGTATTCCAGGAAGACAGAACAGCAAGTGAAGAAGCCCTATGGCAGCATGAGTGTGGTGTGTTAGAAGAACGGAAAGGAGCTGCTATGGCTGGAGCACAGGGAGGCTGGGAGATGGGGTCATAAGACTGGCAGGGGTGTGGTCATGTAGACATGTGCCAGCTATGGCAAGAAGTCTGAATTAGATTTTAAGTGTTAGAAGACACTGGAGAGTCTTTTAAAAAATATATTTGTTTATTTGAGAGAGGGAGCATGAGAGAGAGATTATAAGCGGTGGGGGTGGGGAGGGCAGAGGGAGAAGCAGACTCCTTGCTGAGCAGGGAGCCTGATGCAGGACTCGATTCTAGGACCTTGGGATCATGACTTGAGGCAAAGGCAGAAGAGATGCTTACCTGACTGAGCCACCTGAGAGTCTTAAGCAGGTCTTGATCCTACCAGAACATTTAATACCTTCAGTTTCCTTGGTGGAAGCCAGATCAGGAACACTGTCTTCTGGGTTGTTCCCTGCAAAGGCTCTCCCATGGTGATATTGCTACTGTTTCCTCCAGAAGACTGGCCCACCCAGGCCTGCCCTGTTCTCAAAGCTTTCTCAGCCCACTTCTTTGACCCCAACCCAGCCTGTGCCCACACCTTCATGACCTTCCTAAGAAACTGTCCAGTTCCAACCTGGGAGAGATATTCCCAATTTCTTCCAAATGCCTCAAAGTTCTTTAATTAGGAAGCCCCACAGAAGAAGTGCATATGCATTGGTGAGTATTTCCAACAACAGAATTAGTCATCACGCAAACTGGCTGGGGGAAATACTGAACAAAAGGACTGTTCTTTGTGGCTCTCTCAGATCTGGCCATGCCTCTGATGTGGAAGCCTCTTCCTCTGGATACCTTCTCAGTATTTTGATGTGGGTTTACCTTGATCTTACCTGTCTGTGGATTTCCATCTTATCCTTGGGATCTTGGTTTTAGTGTATGTTGAAAACCACTGCAAAGGTCCTCAAACCAAGACAGCTACTGTTGAAGTGAGAAAATACACACAATTGTCATCTCCTCTGATCATTTAGCAATTTTAGTGTCCTGACAGCATGAGTCTTCTGATCATTTGTCTGACAGAGCTGACACTAAACAGATTCTGGAAGAGCCAGCGGATCAATCTAGAGAAACAGCCTTCAGCAACTCCAATTCTGATTTGAGCAAATTGCAAATGAAATGCATTAAAACCTGAACAATAGAAGGGTTCATGGTTAAGAAAGTTTGATTTAAGAGACAGAGAAACCTGGCTTTGAATCTCAACTTCATTGACTATTTTTGTGGCTTTAGGCAAGTTACTTGAATTTTTTGTGCTTCAATGGGGTTGATAATTAAGCTTTGCAATTACCAGTGTGATAGTTCTGTGTGTGATAACCATGTAAACTGTCTAATAGTACATAGTAGGTACTCTATACTTTAACTCCATTCTTGGCTGGAAATTGAATGTTGAGGGCTATGTTATCATTTACTTTCGTCGGCTTTAACTTAAAGCCAAAGATCATATTCTCCCAAGAGTTTAAGTCCCAGCACTATCCCATCTTACCTTCCTTTACCTTCCCATTAATATTCTTAAAAAAAAAGATTTTATTTTTAGGTAACCTCTCCACCCAACATGGGGCTCAAATTTATAAGCCTGAGTCAAGAATCACATGTTCCACTGACTGAGCCAGCCAGGCACCCCAATATTCTTCATTAATGGGATCTAGCATGCGTAAAGCTACTGGCTAGCTTAGGCAGTTTCTTCTTCAGGGAGCAGCCCATGGAGCAAATTTTAATTTTGGGGGCAAATGGAATCTTACTGTAGTGAAAATGGAGGAAAAGCTTTTTCTTTTCCTTCAACTTTGTAACATTTCTATGTAGCTCATTAAAAGGTGGTTCAAGCCACTCCTGAATGGGTCAGCCTTTCAGCATTGAGCCTTCTGAGCCTACTGGCATCCCAAGTGTAAGATTCAGTTTAAGTTGTAGATACTGAGTGGAGTGAAGGCAAGCTTCCACCCAGCTGTCTTGATCTGGAGGTGAGGAAAACATTGCCCATCCTGTAGTTCATAGAAGAGATGAAAGAAGAGGTGGATGGCCATGAAGGTTTTTTGTTTATTGCATCAGAAAAGGTGAGTATGATGATGGGGTAATGTCTCTAAGAGCATGGATGTAGGAAGTCTTTTCTATCAGTCCCATAAGGGAGCACATTTCAGACACATGAATATGTAGTATGCTGTCTTGGTATGACTGAAGCAAATCTGTTGAAGAGTAGCTTTCCAACAAAGTATTTGTCATATCAAATGTAGCACGATCTCCTCCTCCATCTCCCCTTTCCTCCACTGGTAAAAGAAAAGTAAAAATTCCATATCGTTGACAGGTCTCAAGCTGATGTATTGGGTATTTTAAGTAAAAGAGAGAGAATAAACATTTCCTTAATTCCTAGTAAGTGCTGACATTTTATGGGCATGATCTGGTTTGCTTCTCATCCTGTTCCCACAACGTAGGTGCTATTTACCTGCACTTGGTAGATAAAGAATCTATAGTCCTGTGGCTCTATTTAAATAGAGATCAGCATTCAAAATCTCATGTTTCTGACTCCTGAGACCACCAATTTCCACTTTCATCGGTGATGGGCACTTTGGCAAGTTGTTACATGCTCAGAGATTTGGGGGAGCTCTATTTAATGGACATTTGTGGCAGGTCTGTGCTAGGTACTGTGCCACAAAGTTAAGTGAGACCTGTATTCTTCAAGTCCCTCTTATGCTTTATGAATTCACAATGTTATGAATGTTAAGTGTTTTAAATGCTTCATAAGATATGAAGGTGGATACAGTTTCTTCTTAAAAGACCAGAAATGAAGTTGTTTTTTTTTTTTTTTTGGTCTCAGGCAATTATTTAGGGTGTTAAGCTACTTGTGAAAATAAGACATTTAGAAATGATGAGCAGATGAAAATGTCAACATTTTCAAAGGCCAGGAGGAAAATTCAATTTGTGTTCCATCCTGTCCTCAGCAAATAGTTTCCTCCCCCTCTGTTTTCTTATTAATCACAAGTGAATGTGGATCTCGCTTATTTACTTCTTTGATCTGTTTGCTCATTGACATTCACACAGCTTTGGGATAGGGTTTTCATTTCCTTTGTCATCTTCATGAATGCCTGGGTAGTCACACAGCAAAATGACTGTGCAGGCCAAGAAAATGGATTCAACAGTAGAGCTTAGTCTATGGAGAAGGATCAATGACACATTACAAGCATGGAAATAGCCTATGATGGAATCTACTATAATAGGTGTGAAGAGTTTTGAGAGGTATGCCTCAGAGTTTTGACCTGGTTCAAGCCCTAAATCTTAAACTGGACACAAGCGTCCCAAGTGAGGTGGTGAACCCAAGCAACTGTGTATATAGTTCTTATCTAACCACTTTTCATGAAGGGTCTATATGATTATAGCAAACATATTTTCTGGTCTCTACATGGTATTTCAATAGTTTATGATAGAAAATCAAATGACAGGATCTGGGTCATTCAAGTGAAAGCCAATTTTTTCCCATATCTATCTAGGTAATTTAATCCCAATTTGTATGTAATCAGGATCACATGCTGGCCATGGCTTTTTTTTTTTTTTTAAGCGGATTTACATCCTTTAGGCCACCTTCTTTCTTGATCCTAGACTCAGTAAAATCCTGGTGTTAGTTACTATAAATGTTGCCTTATCCTTTGTTTTTTATTGAATTATATATTCATAATGTCTATCTCTTCCCTAGAATATGTACTCCATGAGGGCCAGTCTCTCCAGTTTTGTCACAGGAGGTGCCTGGCACTTGGTAGGTTCTCAATAGAGGCTGCTGAATAAGTACAAATGAGTGAGTAAAGCAAACCTTAGAGTCCCTGGATATATAGATAAATGGCAATTCTCTGTAACAGTTTCCAAACTTGAAAGCTCTATGTGCTTTTGAGCCTGGTTTGTGACTAACTAATATCCAGTAGAATTATGGACTTTCCCATTCACAAATGGCATTTTAAAGGTGGTAGGGATAAGAAAATTAAGAGGAAGTCCTTAAAATGAAAGACCCAAAGAGGTGATCCTGACCTCCTCCATGGAACAGGCACTTGGAGTTGTTCCATCCAGCTGTGACCCAATGCTGATTCATCTGAGATGTCCTTGTGGTCAGTGGCATGCATTTGAGAGATGGCCCACTGGGCCCCTGGCTCAGAATCATCAAAGCTAGCTGGCCTCCCAGGGAATCAGGTTCATGAACATAGCCTGAGGAGTATCATCAATACTATCATCATCATTGGGACTATATTCAGGTTCATAATATTTCCCACTCTTGAAATAGGAACTTCTTGATTTTGAGCTTTTTGAGATAGCTTTTATTGGGTTATTAATATGCATGCATTCATCCAAATATTAATTGAGCACTAGCTATGTGTCAGCCAGAGTGCAAGTCACTAAATTGCATGCAGGGCTTAAAGCAAAGCAGGTGCTCAATCTCGATGACAGTTGGATGGATGGTCATACACCACACCTCTAGAGGCTTCTAAAAAGGAAAGCATTCTCTGCTTGAACTGATCCTTACTTTAAATTTATCATAGGAAAAACATTCTTCTTCTGTTTCATACAAATCATGTTTCTCCTACTTCAATTTATTTTGAAATGTCACTGTATTTTTTTATTTGAATGCATTTTTTATCAGGAGGCCAGCAATAATGTGGTTCTAGACAATCTTATTTGAGATGTGTATTTCAAAATGAAAGAAGAAAGTGCAAAATCCCAAAGGTCTATTCTCTCTCCTTATCTTTTAGACTCAAACTCTTTTAAAAATGCCTGTAATGTAAATATGCATATACACATCTTCTATTTGTCATCTATCTATCTATCATCTATCTATCTATCTATCTATCTATCTATCTATCTATCTATCAATCATCTATCTATCATCTGTCTACCTCTCATCATTCTATCATCTGTCATTTATCTATCTTTAGATATCAATTACAGAGACATACAATCCAGCTCAAACTAAAATCTTTTTCATTCTAGAAGATCAGATGCCATGAAGTTTGTTTGTTTCTTTCTCTCGTTCTTTTCTTTTTTTCTTTTCAGGTTTATTTAGTTATTTGAGAGAGAAAGAGCATGGTGGGGAGGAGCAGAGAGAGAAGAGAATCTTAAGCAGATTCCCCACTGAGCCCAAGTGGAGCTCAATCTCACGGTTCTGAAATCACTACCTGAGTGGAACCAAGAGTTGGACACTTAACCAACTGAGCCACCCAGGCACTCCATGTTTCTTACATTATTTTACAAATAATCTAATTCAATTTCAACTATGACTCCCATATGGAAGAAGTGACACATGACAGCCCCTTTACTGAGAGAAGTGACAGCCTCATTTTGGCTGCCAAACTGATTATACCATTTGTTTATCTAATTAGTTAATTGAGTGAGTCATTATTTGAAGACAATGAACTGAAATATTTTTTAAAGAAGCTTTAGAGCAGTAAGAAGTAGTGCTTTTTTGTATGCATAAAAAGGAAACAGAGAAAATACTACCTAGCTTAAGAAAGTCTCTGATGCTATGGAATTATTATTCCCATGGTTCTGGGACTCTTTCATACTGTCAGTTTTAACCAGGGTATGGCCGGGTGAGAACATAATATATATAGATAGCCAATGAGATTTTACTATTGAAGGAAGAGGGGCTGTATGGAATTCTCCCTTCTTTATATCATTGGGTTGAACGCTATTAAATTTTTTTAACTTTCAAGCAATTTATCCCATTATGTAGTTAAGAGCATGCATCACATTTTCTGGTCATACCTGGGCACTACAATGGATTTGCTACACGTCCTTAGGCAAGTCATTTAACTTCTCAGAGCTTTAGTTTTTCCCTCTGAAAAATGGGGATGATGGTGGCTCCCACCTGGAAAGGTTAAAGAATGCTTGCAAAATGCTTAGAAAGATGCCTGGAACATAGTAACTTTTCAATATATGCTACCTATTAGTATCTTGCTTGGGCATAATGAACAGATGGTAGATGTTGTGAGATTTGATGCATGGGCATCAGTTATTTTTTGGGGGAAAATTTTGGCCTTGGTAAGCTCTTTAAAATGTCCCTTGGAATCTTCCCCCAAGGTCCTGCTAGTAGAACCTATACTGCGTTCTGATTCACCACCCCAGAACTTTCTATTCTCCCATTTCTTTTTTCTTTAGCTTGTTTTTTTCCATTGCTAGTCAGCTGCTTCTTCCTTTGTGAGCTTGGAAAGTGCTTACTCATGACTTCCCTGCTACTTCAAAGCCATATGTTTCATTTTATCAGTGGCATCCAACTTATCTATCTGACCTTCACCACTTTATTCAGAATTCAAGCAGTCAGAGGCAATTGCCCTTCATCTCCTCAAATGTTTGCTTGGAAACTCTAAGCCAAGATGTCACCATGGTGCCTTAGGATTTCTCAGACTATTTTGCATAAATGTAGACAAAATATGCATATGTACTTGGTATACTAATATTAGTAGAATAAAATTATTATGCATTTGCTTCAATTAAGATAAATATTTATAGTATTTCTTTCATTTTTTAAGGAGTATAATATTATAAATTATTCCATCTTGTCATGGAAACTTCTTTTTTTGGGTTGTGAGGGGGAAAGGGTAGAGGAAGAGAGAGAGAGAGAGAGAGAGAGAGAGAGAATCTCAAGCAGGTTCCATGCCTAGTGTGGAGCCCAATGTGAGACTCAATTTCATGAACCTGAGATCATGAGCTGAGCCAAAAATCAAGAGTCAGACACTTAACCGACTGAGCTACCCTCAGGCACCTCTATCATGGAAACTTCTGAACCAGATGTTCTCTCCATCCAGTTGAATATCAATTTTAAGACATTTAAGGGAAAAAAAACCCCTAAGAATCAAATTTATTTTGATTTTTAATTCACAAAGCATATTTCTATTTTGTTTTGGTTTGTTTCTGTTTGCATCTATTTGGCTTTTTGCAAGTAGCTCTTTTGACATGATACAGATGGCATTTTCCTTCCTTCATTTAAATAAATAATTAGTGGGCTTGACCTGTAAGATATGCAGATGTCTCCCACACACTGATAAATGTCTTGGTCTTATGAGTCCAGAACTCATAGCTCTATTAGAAGGTATTTTGTTTTTCCCCAGCAAAGCATATGAGAATGAATGAAATGGAATAGAGATGATTCTGCCCTTCATACCCAAGGTCAGTGTCTTTTGAGATTTCCTGGGGAAATCAGTACATTTTTCAAAAGTCAAATTGCTGAACTGGAAAAGTGATATAATGGTGATTAGGGTGATGATCATGGCTGGCATTTGTTCAACCTTTACCCTGCACTCAGTAAGTCACTGAGCTCTCTGCTATCCCATATGGTAGATCTCATTATCTCTTTTCCCCAGATGAAGGAACTTAAAATTCAGGAGGGTTAAGTAACTTCTCTAAGGTCATGTTGCTGTGGCCAGATTCTGAAACCCACACCCATCACCCCCTAATGAGGCTGACCAGTGTGTCCTGATAACCCAGTGGGGTATGGTCAAACCCCTCCAAAGATAGGCTCCTGCCTATCTGAGGTTCTCTCTAGACCCCTGCTCCTTTTCTCTCCTATGTTAATCACTTATAAATATATAATTTATAAATTAGGGATTATTACACTGTGGTATATTTCTTCTTTAAACAAGTGTGGGTGTTGGCAAGAAATTTCCTGCTTACTTTCTCCTAACAAAATATGCCCTGGCCAATCTGAATATTTGTTAATGAGATGTGAAATGAAAGGCTGAGACTGGTTTCTTTTACACCCGAAGCTGGTACATACAGGTCTTCAGGGGACCCATTTGACAGCTCACTGTCATAAACATGTTTTCCTTTATGTAAATAGAACTAATGATATAGTTTAAATTTCTTTATGCTTTGCTGGAAGTGAGATAAAGTATTGAGCAAGAATTATTTATAAAACATGTTATAGGGGAGCAACATCATGATAAATATAAAAATCATTATGTATGGAGTTGGTCAAAGCTAGTCTCAAAGCTCAGCTCCACTACTTACTTGCTTTGTGTCCTTTAGCAAGCCACCTAAACTCTCTGAGACTTGGTTTTCTAATTTTTAAGAGGAGGTAAGCTGATCTACCAGCAGAATTATTGAATAAGCTGTAGAAATGTGAAAAGATTTATGTGCTTAATGAACTTTAAAAAATAAGACTCATCTTTTTTAGGCAGTTAACTTGGAAGCATGATGCATCAACCAAATACACAAAAGAAATTTATTTGGAGGACTTGTTTACCTTTGTAAAGCACATATTGTTTTTGCACTAGAAAGAGATGATTGTTTGAGCACGTTGTATTCTTATAATGAGTGCAGAAGTCCTGAGTCACACATAAAGCATACTTTAAAGAAAAACTGACAGGCATTAACATTTCACAGGCATCCATCCCTGGATGTGTGAATATTGCATTAAAAAAATCTACTGGCATTACACTTTGTGGCATATTGTTGGAGGTGAATAATTTATCTGGTGTGACTGCTTGAGGAAATATTTCTCCATATCTGCAAGTGGATTCTTCTTTCTCATTTCTCAATAGATACATTGCATAGGTACAATGAATTCTATAATGCTCTTAAGTGTTTCTCAGTAAAAGATAAATTTCAGAGTCTCACATTTAATCAATTATTTTCTACTTGACAGCAGAGTAGGAGAGCATTCCCACCAGCTTGCTCACCAGCATCAGAAAACAGCAGGTAAAGGTCACTGTCCAATGTGCTGAAAGCTGCTACTGCTTTTGAAATAAGTAGCCCTGCTTATAAAATCCAAAATTTAAAAATCTTTTGCAGTATGTAAAGTAATTTGACAGATAACATCTGTCAAATAATGGTTTGATATCCAGAAGAATAGTGATAATCTTGAAATTATTTGATTTTATGTTTTTTATTGCAACAGTAAATAAGAATTTCTCCTGCTACAAAGATAAATGGACTTGTATAATTTTATTGAGTGTAAATTATAACTAATTTAATAATTTTCAATATTCATTTATTAAGAAACAGTACTTGGGATTTGTGGGATTTTTTTCTGCACAGAACTCTGACTATATGTATTTTTTACAGCTGGTATTTTGATGCTTAGAGCTTTTGAAGAAAAACTGAACCACATAAATGAAAGTTAAGCTAGCTCTGATTCATTATATTTGGATTTAATTTAAAATATAATGTCAAAAACTACAAGATAATAATAATGAAATTAATTGATACTCATAAAATATTCAAATGCAAATTACTAAGAAATTTTGGGCTGAAAGCTTAACATGTTGTATGAAGACTATATATTAGCTTTTATTCAGTTATTTTATTTGACCAATAAGTTTTCCTATATTCACCTTATTTTAAAAGGCATAATTACAGAATCACAAATACAGCGGGCAAACCGGTGGTTGCCAGATGGGAGGACAGTGGGGGGATGGGTGAAGTAGGTTAAGAGGATTAAGAGGTACGAGACTTCTAGTTATAAAACAAAGAAGTCATGAGTGGAAAAAGTACAGCATAGGGAATATAGCCAATAATATTGTAATATTTTCTGGTGACAAATAGTAGCTACACTTACCATGGAAAGCATAGGGTAATGTATAGAATTGCTTAGTCACTGTGTTGTACACCTGTAACTAATACAACCTTGTGTGTCAATTATATTTCCGTTTTTTAAAAAAGGAATAATTATAGAGAGATCAAGTGAGATAAGCAGAGCTCTATGACTTGCCTTCTAGGGGCCAAGACAGGTCCCAGGAATACGTCTGTTGGTTGAGTATATGCTTTAACCATTTGAGTCCTGAGAATTGGGAAGCCAGAGGAATGCCTTTTACTCTGAACATGAATGTATAGTTTGGATGGTGAAAGTTATCTAAAGGCTTTTTTTAAAAAAGAAATTTATTGGGAAGCTCTTTTATAACCCACCAACTATTAATATAGGCTGCTTTTCTTATTGTTCTCATGACTTAGTTTTTAATTATCTGCATTCTCTTTCTTACCTTAGTTTTTTTTCTCCGTATATTTTCCCCTCATCTGTTCCTTTTGTGGATCACATTTAATCCATGGCACACTGTCATAATTGGTCCTTGGAAAGATGTTCTGTGTTTTGGAATCTAGTTATTGTCATTCTTTCCTCACCTCCATCCCATTTACCTCTTCTCAGATGCATTCACTGCAACATATTTAGCGAGACCACCTACATAAATTCTTAAAATATAATCATCATTTTAAAAACAGATTTAATTTATTTGTTTATCTAGAGCACACAAATGGGAGGGGCAGAGCGAGTGAAAAAAATCTCAAGCAGACTCTCCACTGAGTGGAAAGCCTGACATGTGTCTCCACCTCGAAACCATGAGATCATGACCTGAACCAAAACTAAGAGTCGCGAGGTACCCCTCATCATTTAATTTTTTATATTTTATATACAAAGATGGCATGGCATCATACTTTTGTTGTTTCTTCCTTTTTTGTTCAATGCTATTTTAAAAATATCTACCCATGCTAATCTGTATGTGCTAATGTATATATGTGCATATGTTTATATGTATTTCAATGCTTCTGACTTTATGAAGTCAATTTTCTCTAAATTAACTTACCAATACAATCTAATCATAAGAAAATCCTCCGTTTATATATAATGTTGCAATCTTATACATGAATATGGTAAATCTCTCCATGTAATATATAACATAAAAGTGTTTTTTGGCAGAGTTTTAGATTTTCTTCATAAAGGTCTTATACACTTATTTTTAGAATAATTCCTTGATACATGTTAGATTTTATTGCTGTTGTGTATATTATCTTATTCTATTTTATGTTTTCTTGTTAGTTACTGTCGATAAAGAGAAATGTTATTTTCGTATGTTGATCTTTTATCTATCAACCTTGAATTATTACATCTAAATGTATAAACTACATGAGAGATAACATCATTCATCAATAATGCTCATTATGCCTTGTTACTTCCAATGTTTTCTGTTTTTTTTCCCCTTCGATTTTCTTGCCTAATTGCATTGATGAGGGCCTCCAATACTCTGCTGTACAGTTGTGGTAAAAGTGTGTATTATTTTCTTGATCTTAAAGTGAATGAATATAAAATTTTCTCATTAAGTATGTTGTTTCCTATAGGTTTTTGGTAATGTGTTTATATATAGTCACAAATACTTTTTCATTAAGTTCCAAGAATCTTCAATTTTCCATTTTTGTTTTTTAAAATATTTTATTTATTTACTTGAGAGAGAGAGAGAAAGAGCAAGTGTGAGTGGGAGAAGGGACAGAGGGAGAGGGACAAGCAGACTCTGCACTGAGCATGGAACTTGATGTGGGGCTTGATCCCATGATCCTGAGATCATGACCTGAGCCAAAATCAAGAGTCAGATGCTTAACTGACTGAGCCACCTAGGCATCTCCCACTTTTATTTTCTTTCTCCCAGACATAGAATATTATTTTTCAGACATATAATGTTGATTTCTAATATTATTGCTTTAAGGTCAGAGACTAATATGTATGAAGTTTCTGTTGTGTTGTGTTACATTGTAAATTTTTGCAAATATTTTGTATGTATCAACACACCTCTCTACACAGAAACTTTTTTTAGTTCTTCTATGAAATGACTTTGTGTTTGCCTTATCATTTTCTGAGAAGGAAGTATTAAAATCTCCAGCTACAATGGTTGATTTATCTACTTTTTTCTGTAGTTTTATCAGCATTGCTTTGTATATTTTGATATGGAATTATTAAGAGCATTATATTCATGACTATTATAATTTCTTGATCTAGTATTTCATCTACCAGTATAGATCATATGTATTTATCCTTACGATAATTTTTACCCAAGTTTTATCTGGTCTAATATGACGGTTATTACTGTGAATTTCTTTTGTTTCATATTGTTTCATTCCTTTATTTCAACTGACAAAGACTCCCTCCTGACCAAACGTCTCTCAGGCCCTTTTTAACCCTCTTCTTGACTATACCTTGATCTTGGCCTACTACTAATCTTTGTAAATATGACCTTTTGAATTTAGTGTTTCTATTATAAGATCTGAGGTCTCACTGAACTTTATCTGCAAAAATGAGATAATATCAGTACATATTTTACAGTGGATGTGATAAGAAATTAATGAAATAGTGTATAAGACATGATATTCTTGATGTGTTTATGAACAAGAGAATATGCATTGCCCCTACGGCTCTAAAATTTTTGATAAAATTATTCCTTTTACAAAAGGATGGGAGGAAAACTGGAGAGAAGGTGATGTTTTCTTCTGTTTCACAAGGTTAGGGAATTTGCTGTGATTTTTCCCATTTTAAAAAACCATAGGGGCACCTGGCTGGCTCAGTCAATAGACCACACAACTCTTAATCTCAGAGTCATGAGTTTAAGCACCATATTTGGGCAGCGAGCCTACTTAAAAAAACAAAACAAAACAAAAACATAGAAAGTTTTTCTTGCTGTGCGCAATTAATAACTTTTAGCAGCTTCTTTTTATGGAGTGGGCCTTAGGGACCAGAATGTGAATCCTAGCTTGAAACCAAGTCATGCTGTTTGCCAAGTGCCTGCCGTGCAGGCTCCTGAGCCTGGGCAGAATGGCTGTTACTTTCCGTTGCAGCAAGTTGGCCTGGACAGTTCATACCTGTCATTTTCAGGCATGTTATTCTCATACCTTACATTTTTGCCCATTTTTTCCTTTCTGAAGGAAAAATCTAGTCATTATTATCTGTCTGTTAATACTTGGTGGTCACTTTGACTCATTAAGGCGTCTGTTCCTTGGGCATCTGTGTTTGCTCAACAAGGTGCCCCTATTCAGCTCTTGGAAGTGAATGAGTAGGGGAGAAGACAGCAAGCTGGAAGGGAGCTGTGGGAGGGGAGATTATTCAGGGAGTTTTTGCCATACCAGCCTGATGCCCTGCCTTATAGTAGTACCTCAACAAACATTTGTTGTACCCTGTTGACTTGATGGGTATGATTAGCCTCTTATTTCCAACAAAGTAGGGCTAACTTTACTCTACCCTGACATTTTCCAAACTGAATATTAAAAAGAACAAGAACAAAAGCACCATCAGAGCCAGGGAGCCCCCTCAGGAAGACCCAGACCGCCTGCAGTTCCTTCTCTCCCTTGGAACAGAGCAGATGGTGGCTGCACTTGCCAGGTCTAAGCAAGAAGAGGCAGATCTGAGAGTGGATCCACATCATGCATTTTGAAAATGTTAAGGCCTTTGAAGACAACCATATATATGAGAAAAGCAAAAACACTTTGCCAACACAGAATGAAAGCACCCATCATCTCAAGTTGCTTCACATCCTAGTTCTGGAAAGCACTCAGCTTTCATAACTGTCCATTTATATTAATGTGAGGACTAATTCCCAAGCAGAAATGCTTGTAAAATGACCCCAAAAGAGATCACTGGAATAGATTTAAGTGGTATGAATGTACTTATCGGCTCAGAGACAGCAGGCCAGAAAAATATTTTGTTTTCCTCCACCTTATAGCACATTTAAGTATATCACACTTAGATTATAACCTCATGGACCCACCAAATGTTCTCCTCCTTTTACAGTGAAAATGCGGAAATTGCAAACCTGTGTTTGTATTAGCTAACTAATCACTAAGGTATAGATGAGTCAGAGAGCTTTCTTTCTCATAGGAACCTGGCCAGGGCACTGGGATGCTGTAATGGATGGCCGGCGCAGGACAGAATCATATTTGGGTTGAGTCAGCTGAGATCAGTTGAAGGCAGTTTTTATTAGTGTCTTGTACTAGGGAGATTAGCAGAGAGAGAAGTCCTGGAGAGAGAAGACAATGTTACAGTTAAGCAGAAATGGTACAATAGAAAAGCAGGGAGCTCTTGCTTCACCCCTCGAGTAACGATGAACAGAGCAATGCCCATGGAAAGAGAAGGCTCGGTGTCCACCCCCCTTCTCCTCTGCCTTGTAAAAGTGTGACCATGGGCCAGCCCACTCATGTCTCTGGGCCTCATGAGCTTCAATTCCTGTTTTGATGAAGTTGGGATAGTGCCTGTGGGCAGCCGGGTTGCTGCCAGCTTGGGGTGATTGAGAGTAATCTCATCTGGAAACATCCTCATGCTCACACCCAGAAGTAATACTTAATCTGAGCACTCCATGGCCCATTCAAGTTAACACATAAAATGAACTTTCACTGCCTTCTAGGGTGGTGGGCAGGTTAGATGCAAAAGTACAGATAAAGCATAGCAGAGTGCCCGACACTAGGTTACCTGCTCTAGCTGTCTTTACCGGGTTATGGATGTTGATATTGTTACCTAGGTACATTTTCTGTCAGCAGAATTGAACAGCCTGGGAGAAGGCTGGCATTCTGCAGTTCTTTCTATTCTATTATAGCTGGAACAAAATATGTATATCTCTTTAAAAAAAAATCTGCAGGCCTAGAAAATATCCATACAAAGGAAACTGTTTAAGTGCTTTAGACTTCGTGCTCATAATAATTTATTAAAGATCTGCTACTAAAAGTGTCTTCTTTCAAAAATAAATCAATAGTTCACACATAGCCCAAGACACTAGAATTCTCTTCCTCTTGCTAGAAATTAGTCATGGAAAGAAAAATCACATTTGATGTGTTTGTGAAACATTTATTCACTCTCCTATGTCCTGGGCAAGGCATGGGCGTAAAATGATGCAGAAAACATCAGTCTAGGGGATGCATATAATTCTATATAAAGAATTAAGGAATGAAAATAAAGATGCACTAAGTGCTGGTGCATTACAGAGTTACATAGAAAAGCTGGGAATGACATGTTATATCTAGGTGGGTGTTAGACAAAGGAAGGGACATTTGAATTGTGTTTTATAGGCTAATAGGACACTCCTTGAATATGTGGGACCCTGTGGGGTGGAAGGAGGCATGAACTAGGAGACAGGCTCTGGAATATGGCTACAGATGAGGCAAGTAGCTGAGGCTGGTTGTAAGGCCCTCCATGCCAAGTTAGGGAGTTTGGATTTGATTCTGCAGCCAAAGGAGGAATATTGTAGAGCCATATGCATTTGGCACATATGCCTTGGAGAAACAGCAGAGACAGAAAAGAAGGAAAATTGGCAAAGTTATGAATTATCCTCTATTTATATATCAACCAAATCTTTTTTTTTTCTGGCTGAGAAAGATGTGCCTACTGAGGTTTGTCAAGATGACATTGCATTAAAATAAGGGCTATGCCATTTGTGTCTGTTAATGTATAAAAGTGTCTCTATGGGGTAAGTCTAAAGGGGACAAAGAGGAAGAGAGCCCTGGGATTCTAGCCAAGCACAGGGTCAGGCAGGTAATAAGAACAATGACTGTTTTTCACATAGTACTGGTGACTTGCCTGGCTGTGACACTTGGCCCTACCACACAGGGCAGTTGAGATCTAATCCCAGGGCTGTGGGATCTTGCCCCTCTTCTGCTCAGTCTGTCAGCCCATAGATGCTGGTCTTAGCTGGTAGCAAATGAGGAAGGCCTGTATGCCCTGCTCCTGATAGGTATAGGAGTGAGTCTGGCCTTATCAAAATATCACACTCCTTCCCAGAGAGTCAGTATCAATTAACATAAAAGAATGTTCTCATCACAGTTTTTAATAACAAAAAACATTGCCGTAAAGAGGAGGATGGAATATTAAAGAGAAAAGTACAGGGGAATACGATATGGCAGTTAAAGTAAGTTAGCTAGAACTACATGGGGGAACCTGGGAGGTTAAGTGTCTGGGTGCAGGCTATTAATTTCAGGCCCACTTGCTGATGAGGAAGTAGCTTTCAACCACTGAGGAGGAAAACTATTCTTTTCCTCTATCCATCTTAGGTTCATTGGCCAGGGCCCTGTCAACTAAACGCTGAAGACAGGTTAACAACAAAAACAAATTGAAGCTCTGGGACAAGTGCAGTGTGCATACACATGGGTGGACTCCAGGATGAGAAACTCAAAGAGTTTTAGAACCTGGGCTTAGATAGCATCTTAGCAAGACAACAATACATTCTGAGAGAAGTGACAAAAGAGAAGGAGTTTGAGCTTCTAAGGTGCAATATTGTGGGAAGGCAAATATGGGGAAACTAATGGAAAGGAAAGACTTGTTAGTAAGATTTGTGATGTAGATTCCTCCCATGCTGCCTCAGGCTGATAAGAGTCTAGAATTGTCTACGGTGATTAAATTCTGTCCTTCCTGCTAGAAAGGAAAGAGGGGACATCTTTACAGATTTAAGTTCTGCTTTCAGGCAAATGGGAGAGGGCAGAGAGCTTTTCTCGTATCTGCTTCTTCTCAATTGTCTTCAGCTGAAAATAATTGATATGCCAAAGTGGTATATTTGGGGGTGGCACATTCTGCTGCTCTTCAGAACATATTGTGGCAGCTGGGTGGTTAGGTGTGCTTCTCGTTGACCAGGGACTAGGTGGGGCTGGGTCCAAGTGCCAAGGGGATTCAGATATTTGGCCCATCTAGAGAGGCAAGCTCTGATAGCTCAGAGTCTGGCTTTCTTCTGAACTGTTACCACTGGTTAGGACTTTCCATATTTATGTATTTGAGGTGCATTCAAAAGTTTGGGGACTGCCTTGATCCTACACAGATTCAGACATCTCTTACTGCTTATGTTCTGATATTTGATAATTTACGTAGAGCTAAGGTTTCTGCTGAGAGAATCAGATGCTTAATTTTTATGTCTGTTCTTTGTGGCCCATTTCACTGAGATCCAGGTGGAATTGCTCTGTCAGAATCAAGCTTTTGACCTTTGAAATGCTATTTCTAGAATTGATAAGAATGGCGATATACAGAGAGTTTAGAGAGATTTATTGAGCCATATGGCCTTGAAACTTGTTCATATATACTGGTTCTCCCCATCATTTGAAAGTAGAGCATTTCTATGAAATCCTTCATGGGCCAAAATGATGTAAAACAAAAAAAGCAATTCCATTAATTTATATGGAAAATTTTTTGAGCATTCCCAGACCCCCAAAATAACATCTCAGACTTTTCTGATACTTTAGGACACATCTTGCTAACAGAAGATTTATTTTATGCACAAAATAAATTGAGATCAAGCACAGCTGCTCATAGATAGTTCAAAGCTCTGGTGCTTGGTGCTTAGATGCTGTGTGGAGTTCTGGGGAAGGATGTTGGTGAGGTGAGGGGGGCACTCTTGCTGCTTGGGGTGCATGCTGTCTCTATAACAGCCTATTGCAAAACAACCCCAGAATGCTAGTTTCATGTTTTTCACAAAAGCAAGAATCTTCTCTGGATTTCTTTTGGTTAGTGAAAACAGGTAGGTCTTTCTTAAAGGCAAAGTGGTGTAAAGCGAACTTTCAAAAAGAGGGGAATATCTGCAGTTAGAAGAAAGGCAAATGCCAATTGCTGTTGATGACTTTTTGAACACATTTGCCCTGGAGAGAAGGGAAGAAACTTCAGAGGGGCTGGCGGGGACTGTTAGCGGCTGTTGGAAACTCCAGTGTGTCAATGAGGGCTTTCACATGGTCAGTGGTGGCAAGACCTGGCCCAACTCATTAAAGGCAGGTACATGAGAAGGTCCAATGGACTGGACCCGAGTTGATTTATCTTACATAAATAAATTGAGAGCCATTCTCATTTTCTTTAGATGTATCACCAAGTCTGAGCATCAAGGAGAAGGAATAATACAAATGTCATAACTATTTTGTGTTGGCTATAGTTTTTGGGAAATGGACATCCTGGCCCTTCTATTCTGAATGCTCCCCCACACCCCACACCCTGTATCTATCTGACTACCTCCTATTCATCTTTCAAAGTGAAGCTCAGATTTCATCTCTGGGAAGCAAATCTTCAGATACAGTGAATCTCCCCTCCTGGGGACCATATTGTACTAGATTGGGTTCAGGGCATGCTATCCCAAAAATGGCACCTTGGCATGTGGAATATTTTAAGCAGAAGGGGCTTGAGAAAAATGGCATAAGCAGGAAGGTCACTGTGACCTGCCGTTCTTTGCCTTTCTTCCCTAAATGGGTCATAAAAACCACATGTGAGAGGTGTCCTTCCTATACCCAGAGGAAAGGACCATGTTTATCTTTGAAGCCAAAGGCTTCTCAGGCTTCCTTTGCCTGAGAAGAGTCCTAATAGGCCTTGCTAAGTTTCCCCCAGTTTACTACACTTCTCTTATGTTCTTTAACCTATCATATGTCTACCCAGCTGGCCACTCTTCATCAAAGCTAGCATAAATATACTCAGCTACAAGTGTTTCTTTGGGTCTTCATTTCCTTAGAAGGGGTCCCATGTCACATAAAGTTCATATTAAATAAATGTGTAGGCTTTTCTCCTATTAATATGTCAGTTTAATTTTCAGACCCAACTCTAAAAGGGTTGGGGAAAACTGTTTCCTCCCCTACATACTACCTCTGAATCCTCAAGTTTGACATCAACTGAGGGGATAGCTTTTATTTTTAAATATTAATATTGCGCTTATTGCATAAGAACCCCTATTCTAAGCACTTCTACACATACTCATTTAAGTCTCATAGTGACCCCACGATGTAAGCACAAATATTCTCTCTGTTTTACAGATAAGCATAATGAAGCCACGAGAGGTGTAGTATCTTGCCCAAGGGGACATAGCTCATAGTAGTAGAGCTGAGATTCAACTTTGGGTAGTCTACCTATGGAATCTGTGTTCATAACCAGTGTGCCACGGTGCCTCTCCCTAAATGCTACAGCCTACTAACAGCTACCTTGCAACCATATGGATCTCCTGATCCTGCCTCATCTGCAGTCAAAGCTGGTTCTCCCACACATTTTTTCCTCCGTCACTGTCCATGGCTACTCTATCATCAGAACTGCTCAGGCCCACATATCCTTGATTTCTTGACTCTTCTCTTGCTGTCACACTCACATCTGATTCATCTGCAAATCCCGGTGGCTTTCCCTTCAGTGGTTGAGCCCCATCTGGCAGTTCCTAATGCTTCCCTTGTGACTGTGCTGGGCTAAGCCACTGCTGTTGCTGGCCTGGATGATGGCAGGGCATTCTTCCTGTTAGCTTCCCTGCTTCCTTCCTTGTCCCTCCACCCCTGGCCGATTCCCAGCATGGCAGCAGCCAGTGTGAGCCTTCTGAAATCTGTCAGATCATGTCACACTTCTGTTCAATATCTTTCATTGTTCGTGACTTTACACTTGCACCCTTTACATGAAATACTCTTTAAATATCTTCATGGCTTAACTCCCGTATTTCCAGTTTCTACTCAAATGCCAACTTACCAATGAGATCTTCCCTCACCTTCTTACATAAAATAGCTCTATTCTTACTGCCGTGGCTTCCATCCCCCATAACCTGATTTATTTTTATGCACAGCACTCATATAACATTTACATTTACTGATTTGTACATTTCTCACTGCTCTTGCTAGAATGTTATCTCTCTGAGGGTAGAAACTTTGACTCTTTTGCTTAATGCTGTGTCTACAGTGCTGAGAATAGCACTTAGTATATGGTAGATGCTCAATAAATATTTATAGTGTGAACAAAAACGTTAATGAATGAGAGGACTACTTACTTTGTGCTAGTCACTATTATAGTGTGTTTATATACATCATCTCTTTTTAATCTTTCACAAGCTCTCTGAGGGCTTCTAGGTGACTATAGAAAAATAATTTGCCTCCATTCAGCTCAGTTTCTTTATCTCTGAAATGAGCATAATAATAGTACTTGCTTCTAAGAGTTAAGCACGTATAAATCCTAAGAATGGTGCTTGGCACACAGTTCCTGTCCCAGGAACTGAGAAGCAGAGTGGGGGAGTTTAACATACAGGATTTGTGCTCTTGAGAGCAACACTGGAAGGAATAATAATAATAATAATAATAATAATAATAATAAACAGAGTGGCAAGAGGGAGGAGGTGGCTTCGGTCTCATTACTTCAAGGAATGCAGGAGGTGGAAGGACCCAGTAGAATTGGCTTGCACTGGGGCAAGTGTACCTGGCCTTCATATTCCCACATCACTGAGTCATGTACTCCAGGCTTCTCTGGAAGGGGCATGGCCTCGGGCAAGTCCATTCTCTAGGGTAGAGACAGCCAGTCACACTCCCAGGAGCTGGGGAATGAGAGTTGAAGTCTCCAAAGTACGTGAAGGTCGGGGTGCAGCAGGCCAGTACCCCCTCCAATAAACTTTAGTAAATGCTCAAAATCACAGTTTATTACTGCACTGCTTTAAGTGGCAAATGCCATCCTTTGAGAGTCAGCTTGCCTGTAAAGATTTAGGATTGATCTATGAGCCTTTGTCCCTGTAGACTTCCTCAAGTGGGGGCTTATCCAGGTGCCTTATTACTTAGGACAGGCCTGAGGGGTTAGTGGGTCTACCTCATCCCCTGTGATGGAGGTGATTTAGAACAACACAAGGCTCGCCTTTTGAGCAGTCAAAGGTCAGCAGGCTTGTGTTTAATGCCATTTAAAGGAAATCTCCCTCACCCCTAGGGTGCCTCAGTGGTTCAGTCAGTTAAACATCTGCCTTTGGCTCAGGTCATGATCTCAAGGTCCTGGGATTGAGCCCTGCATTGGGCTCCCTGCTCAACAGGGAGTCTGCTTCTCCCTCTCCCTCTGTGGTCTCTCTCCCTCTCAAATAAATAAAAGAATCTTTTAAAAAAATTTAAAAAAAAAATAAAGGAAATGCCCCTATCACCTGGAATTCTACCATTAGAAGTCCATGATGTATTGAAGCATTTTAAAAAGCATCAAGAGTGTCCTGTTGAAATGCAAATAACCCTGTAAAAGCTAAAGGCTTGAGCTTTCATGATGAAATACCTTTCTATCTTTATTCAAACAGACTATTAAGTATTCCATTTTAAATTATTCCAAATACAGTGATCTTGTTCTGGTTTTGCTTGAATTTCATATGTTTTTAGTGCAAACCATCTGGATTTCTTTTCTTTTCTTTTTTCTCATCTGGATTTCTTCACTTGAGCATTTTCTTTAAAGGAAGTTGGGGACCAGTAGAACCATGACTTTAAGCTAGAGAAGTGGAGTCTAGTGTGAGATGGGTTCTGGAAGGTAGAGAACTTCTGCTAAGTTCCTTACTGTCTCTGAAGCTCATTGTCCCCTTGGTGGAAGGGGTTCTGCCTGCGAGATCTGCATTGTCTAACAGTAGCCCTGTGTGGCTATTTAAATTTAATTTACATTTAAATTAATTCAGAGCCTCAGTCCCACTAACCACTTTTCAAGTTCTCAATGGCCAGTTGTGGCTAGTGGAAATGTTGGGGTTCAGAGCTAACAGCCAAGGAAGAATTCTTGAGACGTCTTTAGTGTGAAAAGGTGGTTTTATTAAAGCACAGGATCAGGACACACGGGCAGAAAGAGCTGCACTGGGGTTGTGAGGAGTGGCTGATAAATAAACTTTCAAGTTGGGAAGGGATGAGGGACAGTATAAGCCTCCAAGGAATTTTGGAAACAAGGTTTCCAGGATCCTGAGGGGGCTAGCTATTGTGAGGAAAGAGTCATTTATACTGTAGAGAACTGAGCTCCCAGAGGAAGCCTGCTCTGTTTCAAGGACTTGTCAACGGGCTGTAGGCAGTAGGGAAATTTAATTTTTTCTTTTGCCTGTTTCCTACATCAATGGGCAGCACAGAAAGTTCTACTGGACAAGTGCATGAGGATGATTCCTTCATTTCTTGTAAATGTCTAACACTTTTTAGTTTTGAATAAGGGTGTTTATTTACAAGAAAAATTAACCCACATCTGTGATGTAGGTTGAGAGTTGATGATGGTAGATAATACTTATTGGGATTTACACACATGAACGGATGCTTATTTATCTATCCAGTTGCTTTCTTCTAACCTTCACCACCACCTTAGGAGCCTGTTATGTTTTTACCTTTTTTTTTTGTTTTTACTTTTTTTTTTTTTGCGGGGGGGGAGGGATGATTTTAAGTAAACTGTATGCCATATATGGGGCTTGAACTCATGACCACAAGATTAAGAGTTGCATACTCTACCAACTAAGCCAGCGCAAGGTCTCCTTATGAGCCTTTTAAAATTATTTACTTACTTATTTACTTACTTATCTGAGAGACAGAGAGAGAGAGAGAGAGAGAGAGCTAGCAGAGGTGGGGGTGGGTAGGAGCAGAGGGAGAGGGAGAATCTTAGGTGGACTTCCTGCTGAGCCTGATGTGGGCCTCAATCCCACGACCCTGAGATCATGACCTGAGCCAAAATCAAGAGTCAGATGTTCAGCTAACTGAGTCACCCAGGCACCCGGAACCGGTTTTTAACAGAGGGGCAAACCGACATTGAAGGGGGTCAAGTAACTTTCAAATCTAAACTCAGATTCAAACCCATGCTGATCTAATGCTGAAAGAGGGGCCCCAGTTTTTGTTTGTGAATAAACATTTGCCTAAAGCCTCCCGACTCACTGTACTTCTGAAAGTTCAGTGATTCTTTATTGCTGCATTTTCTCCTCTTCTCCCTCCTTTGCATCCTCTTCTTCTAGAAGGCTTTATTGTCTTGGTATAATGCACATGATTCTCCTTTCTCAGAGGTAACTATTGCTAATATTATGTTACAGAAGTTCACCCTTCCAGAAGGTTCATGCATATAGCCATATGTATGCTATATCTATATATGGATGCTTCACAGATCCACATGGGGCTGCTCTTCAGAGGCTCGGCTATGGCTCCTATTTTGAATTTCAGTTCAGAAAAGTCAGAAACCCCTTCAGGAATTTCTTTGGACTATAATAAGATTGAAAACTTCCAGTTTGTTGGGGGCTTTGGAAAGGCTGTCCATCTGGGCACATTGTGCAAAATGCCCTCTGGGAAGCTAAAGATCATGCAATCACTTTGAGTGAATGGGGGTGGGGTTGAGGGGATCCATGACTCCTTAAGCGGATAAGGAAGTTGTCTTCTCATTTATCAAGTGATGTGCTCATGAAGTTACAAATGTTAGGTCTGGCTAGTGTACCTGCTGTCTTTTCTCTGGTCTTGATTATACTGTAAAGAGAGCAAGTTTAAAGTCAGGGGTGTCCAGAGGAGGGAGGATGGGTCCTCTGATTGATCTAGAAGTTTGAAAGGCTGCTGTTCTGATGTTAGGATCCATTATTTTGCTATATCACCCCAAATAGGAAAGAAGACTATGACACAGCTCTGGGGATGTGCGTCTTTCAGAGAGGCCTGAGAGAGTGAGAAAGGGGCATTTTGGTTGAGACTGCTCTGTAAAAGATGTGAAATGGAATCATAAGCAGCTTTCTTGAAAGCATTCATCTGCTGCAAATTTTAAAAGGTGGGCCTGAAAAATACCTCTGTGGAAAGCATCCTGTGTCAAGAGCCAAGAGTTGCCTCAGTGGGGTGTCTTTCTAGTCTCTGTATCTGAAAGTGGCCTGTGTGATGCCCACCAGGGAAGTGATTTGTCCAGTTCATCCAAACAAAGGGCTGGTTTATTAGGAGCATGGCTATCAAGCTTGAGTGGTCAGCTTGAGATCAACAGCCTAACCAAGGTCTTTGAGCCTAGAGGAAGCAGCTATAGCTTTTCTGATGTGCTAGAAACTGACCAGTGTCTGAGCTGCTTCTTTCCACTTCTCCCGCAGAGACCACTTCCATTTTGCAAACTGTGTGTCTGTCCTACTTATATGCACAACAGCTTGCAAATAACCTCCTTTTCTTTAGATCTCTAGGGGGAATCATTACTGTGTGGTTTATGATGAAGAAAGTGGTATTTTCCCCCTTTGAAATGAAAACAACACTGGATTAGCTGGTTTCAGGGGTGAAAGTTTCTGAAGATCATTTTGCTCATGACACTCGTATATTCACAGAATGCAGAAAGACATTGAGGATTTGGTTTCAGGGCTCCTGATGACAACAGCAGGCTGCTCTGGAGGTGGACCCTGGATGAGGCCTGAGGAGGAACTGTCCTTCATGAGACGTGTTGCAGTGATGTGCCATCTGTTTCTAGAATGATTCTAGTAACAGTGGAGGAGCCCATGAAAATATCCCTGCCAGGTCTTCTCACAATTCATCTTCTTCCCTCCTTGTGTATGACAGCCCTCTATATAATAAGCAACGTAGGAATAGGAGGACAGTGAAGGCACATCTTCAAAAAAATGATCTTGCTGTCACTCAGATTCTCTCCTACCTGCCCCTCCTTTTGATCTACACTCTGGATGCTGGGACATAGTGCACGTTCTCTCTCAGAGTTCATTTTCATCTCAAGGGCAGTTTAAAGGATGCTGTGATGGGTTACCTGGGTCTCTACTGCTCTGGGCTTCAGTTGGGCAGGAGTCCAGTATCCTCTTTATTTTTCTTTTGTAATATTATATTTATTTAAAATTTTTAAGGATTTTATTTATTTATTCATGAGAGACACAGAGCGGGAGAGAGAGAGGCAGAGACATAGGCAGAGGGAGAAACAGGCTCCATGCAGGGAGCCTGATGTGGGACTCGATCCTGGGACTTCAGGATCATGCCCTGGGCTGAATGAAGGCCAGCGCTCGACCACTGAGCCACCCAGGTGTCCCCGCAATATTATATTTATTGAGGGCTTATCAAAGCAAAGTTCTGCCACCTGCTAGGAGACAAAGATGAATGTGAGATGGACCCTGTCCTCAAGGTGCTTAGTGATCTAGGCGGTCAGCTATGAGGGTAAGCAATGGGGACAACACTATTTTTGGTGGTTTAAGTAGAGTTCTTTGAAACATTGACATCATTTGAAAATTGTCCTTGCCAAATATGTAGGAGTAATTTCAACAGTAAAGCCAAACAGTGGAAAAGGGTACGTCAAAGATGCATCCCTCAAATAGCCAGAGACGCCAGACAGATAATATGCGGTGTTCTGTGATATTGTGGGGAAACCCGCAGAGCTCAGCAGAGGCTGTGAGGTATGGCATGGTCTCTCTCCAGATTTGTGACCTTGGGCAATGCCCTTGACCTCTCTGAGCTCCTGTTTGCCAAGCACTCCCTCCTCAGACTTTGTGAGGATTATATGAGATTGAGTGAGAAAGCTCCCAACATATACTACGAGCTCATTAAAGGGTTTTTTCCTCTCCCCATCCTTTCCCTGTTACTCTAGGATTTGGAGCAGAGCCCAGAACTGTACAAAACGCTAGGCTGCAGCACTAAATATGTTTGCAATCCTGGCAACATTTTAGCCCTTTCTAATTACAAAGTTTATACTTTGCCAAAGCTGAATTAGGGGCTGGAGGATGGAGAGAAGGGGATGGGGTGCTAATTATGGAGATTAAATACACTAGAGTGGGGGAAGGGGAAGGAGAAGAACCAGAGGGCCCATAACACCCAGAGGCTGAGTAATTCAAGGATAATGAGGAGATGCAGACAGGAATTCGGACATACCGAGGTAATTAAAAAAAATATTATTTCAGGGAAATACATGGGACTGATAAGTACAAGACGAGCTATGAGCCTCTACTTATGCTTTCCCCAAAGTGAGAGGTGTGGGGAGGTTTCTGGCACTGGGAGAGCTGCAGGCTGATGGGGTTCAGGGTGGAGCCATAACTGGGCAGCAGGGACCAGGAGACCCTAGCCAAGCAGTGTTGGGGTAAGCCCATGGGCCCCAGCCCCAGAGGATGGGAAATGGAGGCCATTCTGGAGAAGAAGGTGTTTGGGCACCTGAGTCATTACAAGGCTAGAATGTAGCAAAAAGCTGGTTAGTTTCAAGAAAAAAACATACAGGAAGGCTAAGAGGAGAGCACAGGCCAATCAAGGCATCAGGGCACCAGAAGTGCCCATCCCGGCTGTATCGGCTCTCGGACTTGCCTTTGGGGCACATTGGGAAGATCTTGGATTCTCCTTGATATCATCTCCATCAGTTTGTCCATCTGCCAGTCTTTATGTTCTTCACAGATCTATATCTACAAAGTTTTTAGAGATCCAGACTTTTAACCAGAATCCTCTCCTGGAGTAACATATTTGTTTCATGCCAGTTCTGTATTTTTACTTTTTGGGGGGTAGATTTGCAAAGGTTCTAACAAAGCAAAAGATGGAGAATAGCTCATGGGTGAAAAGAAGACTCTATCCTTACAGAAAGACTGTTGTTTTTAGATTTAGTAAAATTTCAATCAGCTAGAATATGAGGGCTATGAGGGCAGAAGCTTGTTATAATCTCCTTGGGGTTCATGGCACTTGGCACCCAGCACCTACCATGTAATATAGGAGCCCACCGAAGTACTCATGAAATTGGGACCGACTATCATAATGACAATTCAGTAGGGCTAATCCCCTAGGACGGGGCTACCAGGAAGGGAATAAATGAAGCCAGGGAGGTGGATGGATTTTCATGAGGGTCTTTCAAGGGCAAATTAAGGACAGTGTTTTGAAGGTCTTGAGAAGCTACTTAAGAGATTTGAGTCATGCTGCGTGGAAGGGGGCTGTGTCGAGGGAATCCAGTTGAGCGATGCACAAGGCTGTGTCAGTGGGGTGGAGCTCAGGGCATGACTCCAGGCCTTGTTTGTTTGGCATCAGGTCAAAAGTTAAAAGCAAATAGGGTCAGCTGGCAAAATCTGCGGGCCACATAAGGAGGGGATCTCTGGCTTTCCTAGATGATGGCCATGGTAGTCTTCAAAGTTATATTCAATTCTATTATTGGTGTTGTTGTCTAAACTATTTGTTCCTTCTCTTCAAGCCGGTCTTTCAACCAGGAGGACTGTTTTTGAATCACATCTATTTGGGGAAGGACAAAAATGTGTCTGAAAGGCGCAGCAGGTTCTAATAGCTCTTCTTGCTCTGGGAGATTGAAGTCCATCAGCAACGTGACCTACCTATAAATGTTCCCTTAGATAGCTCTGTGTTGTGTTCTCTAAGGCTCCTGGTGGATCTGTGTAGCAAAGGGGTTCAATTTTAACAGCTCTTTTCTTTCCAAAGGAAGTATTGCTTCTCAGGAAACAAAACAAAACTTGCTGCCATTCTTTTCTCTTCTTCTAGCCTCCTTGAGCGTTGAGGCATCAATTAGTTGAATACCCTCTGTTGTCATTCAAGGACCTTCCCAGTCTGGCTCTAACTTCTTTTCCACATTTATCTCCAGCCATCCTCCCAGAATCCTCCTGCACTCCCTCTTGACCCATCAGCTCCCTTGCAGGTACATCATTAGATAATTTGGCATCACCGAAGAAGAACAGAATATGCCACCCCAAAAGATGCCTTGGCCTATTGATTATTTTGAATTGAGCTTACTTAAGAAAGAATTGTTGCAAGAAGGATCCTCAGATTCTCCTTTGTTCCTCTGAAAGCAGAAAATAAATCCCCCTTGTGAAAGATACGCTCCTTGTACCAGGAGGGTAGAAGGCATCCTTGTCACCAAACATAGGGAATTGAGGGCCAAGAGGGCTGTGTGAAGAACACTTGTCACTTCTTAACTAATTTACTATCCCAAGATCAAATCCCTTCATCTGGTCAATTCTTCACAAATTTATTGTTTCTTTGTCTAAAAGGTATAAAAGCTGCCTGCTTTGGTCACTTGAGTATCATATTTTTATAGTGCTCATCTACATACAAAATTAAATTTGTTTTTTTTCCTGTTAATCTATCTTATGTCAATTATTAGGTCAGCCAAAGAACCCAGAAGGCAAGAATGGGAAAATTTTCCATCCACATTTGCAGGATTCACTATATAATTTTGTGAGTTTGATCATTTACTTGGGCACGTGTGTTTCTAAGTGAACATACCAGGGTTGTGCTCAGTTGTTCATGGACAGTATATACTCGTTGAGTGTGCCTGATTGTAAGGTAAAGTGGGATGGTAGAAGAATGTTCTGGTATAGAATAGAGGAACCCAGATCCCAAGGACCTGGGTTGGGGGCTCTGAGTTGTCTGGTGGGCAGGCCCTCTCAGTAGTAGCCAATAGATTCCTGCACACATGCAAGGTTTTTTGTTTTTGTTTTTGTTTTTGTTTTTTTTTTTTTTTTTGAGCTGGCAACAGGAGAGGAAGTAAGGGTAAGGGGGCAGAAGCCTAGTATAGGTGGAGAGTTTGAATCTGACTCTCGAACTTACTAGCTGTATAACCTTGACAAGTGCCTCAACCTCTCTGAGCTTGTTTTTTCTTCTATGGAATAGAGAAATAAGGTTATCCATCTTGCAGTGTTGTGAAGTTAAATGAGATGATACATTTTTAGTACTCAAGTGAGAAAATGTTGCGTTCCTTCTACTTGGAAGACAGCATTTTCTGTCTGGGTGGTATTTGCCAGTTTTCCATCAATCATGCATGATTCTTGAGACTTTTACCATATCACTGGCAAAGATCAAACATCACCTGTACTCCCATTTAATTAAAAAAATCAACCCATTCTTATTAATAGAATACCTTTACTTAGGAAGGAAACTATATCACTCCTGTAACCATAGGGTAACTATAAAAACAAACACAATGAAAACAACACAGTGTTATGTTACTGATGTTCAGCCAGACACTGTTCCCTGCTAAAGGCTACGAAGCTAATCTTGTTTGTACTTTGTTGCAAAAGGTTCTCACTTTGTTGCAAAAGGGCAATTCACTAGTTAGCAGGTAGGTGGTAGAGCTGTACTGGTCCCCCAAAGAAGATTTTGATGTCCCTGACTATCAAAAGGGATTGAAAGAACATTGAAAATACAATCACCCTTCTTCTCTGTGATTCAATGGTATTTAATGCTATGCTTGAACATCTTTTGAAATGATGTCAGGTCCCACAAAAGATATAGCATCTTCCACTTTGGGAAATGCCAGTCTTGGGCATCAATCATTTAGGAGCACAATATTAGCTCATGACTACAGGGATGTGGGTCAGGGTCAGGATCCCCAGAGAAGGGAGCTGATATAGGGTGGTGGGGAGAGGTCTGGGAGTGAGGGTTGGGGGTGGGGATTCAGAGCAGGGTTGCAGCAGAGTGGAGTGCTAAACATCCAGAAGGTCTCACCTCAAAGGCTGCAGATTTGCTGGTCAAGTAGTAGGGTAAAGGTAAGGCTCTTATTGTCATTTTGGCCCTCTTAGGCATTGCTGCAGAGGTTAGTAAATATGTTGAAATGCAGATCTATGTGTTGGGCATTGATATAACAATAGCTATTTTTACTGAGCTCTTATCAAAGGTTTCTGAACATATTGACTCATTTAACTCTCATAACAACCCAATGAATAAAAATCTGTATTCTTTTCATTTCACACATGAAGAAACTGCAGCCTAAAGGTTAAATAACTTGCTCTGATTTTCTGAGCTTATAAGAAGCAAAGCTGGTATCTGAAAATGTGTGCAGTGGGCAAGAATTTGCTTTATAACATTACCCAGGGCAAGAAAGAACGTTAAAAGTGTTTTTCTTCATCAAATCGCAAGTAGTGTTGATAAGATGGCCATTATCACTCTTTGTTAAAGCTTCCTTCCCTGCTCTGCTGGACCACTTATGTGGTTCCCTGAACAGAGGGAGTGCCTGGCTCACAGCCCATGGCTATGGCCACCATGGTCCTTGTTCTTGCTGCTTCTCAGGTCTGCCTACAGGAGCCAGCTTTGCACCATCTGCTAGGCAGTTTTAGTGTGGATGAATACAGTGACACCACTCAACAATTCTTGTTTCTGTTTACGGATTGTACAACTGGGTGGGATCCACGTGGCTGGTCTCAAGGCTGCAGGGTTAATAGGCTCCATAGATGTCCCCAGCTCTTCCCCATCCAGAGTGATGCCTACGAGAGGGACGGGGGTCTCCTCTCAGGGAACTCACTTCCTACTTCTTAGAGTTCCCCTCTCCCAGAGCTTGGGCACCTCATCTACATGTCAAAACACCAGTACCTGTTGTCTTCCCTTTTAGCTTAGCTCTTGAAGGGCCTAATAGTGTGAAGACTGGGTAGGAGCCTTCTTTGGTCTTGCCCTTGAATCGATGACACACATAAATGTCACCTGCTTCCTGAGGAAGGAAGAACATAGGGCAGAGATTCATGACATTGAGTAAGCACAAATTACCTGGAGAACTTGCTAGCAAAACAGATTTCTGTCCCCTTTTTGTTTCAGAAGATTTGGAATGGGGTCCAGGAATCTGTATTTATCTGGCACAAAATGATTCTCCTGCAGGTGATTTGAGGACCACACCATGGAAAACATTACTTGCCTTTAGCACACAGAGGAGCCAAGAGGGAGAAAATTAGCATTTCAGGGAGTACCAGGCAAACATTAACATCTTAACAAATCACTCTGCTGGATACATTTGCATAATAAAAATACATATTTGTAATATATAATATTATGGAAACTACTGGTAAAATGATATGAATATATGATTTGCTTAGCATTTTCCCCTACTATTATAGTGCGATCATTTTCTTCTCTTTTTTTAATAAGTCTTTCAAAGAACATAATTTTTATAACATAGTAATATTTAACTGTATGAGTATGTGAACATTTATTTACCTATTCCCCATTATTTAATATATGCTTGTTTTCCAGGTTTGATGTTCTAAATAATGCTTTGTTTTTTTGTTTTGTTTTGTTTTTAAAGATTTTATTTATTTATGAGAGACACAGAGAGAGAGGCAGAGACACAGGCAGAGGGAGAAGCAGGCTGCATGCAGGAAGCCCAATGTGGGACTTGATCCCCGGTCTCTAGGATCACACCCTGGGCTGAAGGCAGTGCTAAACTGCTGAGCCACCCGGGCTGCCCTAAGAGATAGGACTTTAACTCAGGTCCTCTATCCAGTGATCTGGTGATCTTTCTCTTATCTAGCTTACAATGTTTTATACTGAGTCCTCCTGACCTCTCTCAGCACTCATTTTTGTTATGACTTACACAATTAGGATGGAAACTTAAGGAAGAGGTGCCTGCAAAGCTAACTGACCCATTGAACATCTGATTACTACCCACTGGAGTTTGTTGACTACCCTACCTCTTGTTCATGTAAATAGAATTACAGCAAGATTCTCAAATAACATTTACTCACAAACCTTTATATGCTTCAGTTCCCCCTAAATTCCTGCCAAATAATTTCAGGGGTGCTCAAGTCTAGCTCATGACTTGGTGTATTAGTCCTTCTGGTCTAGGTTGTCTGCCATTTTCTTCTGCCCTGGCTCACTAGAGTGAATCTCCCTTCAAAGCCAATTGCACTTGAGGGTACAGCTACTGGTGATTCCTGCCAATGGGGCCAGAGAGTGTGCCCAGCTTTCCAGGGGTGAGTGTTGAGGACATTAGTATCTTTACTAAGGGGACCATCATTTGTTGTTGCTTGCGCTGAAGTTGCTACATTCCAGGCTCTTGATACATCACCAAGATTTGACTGAATCCGGTGAAAAATCTGAGTTATGCATTTCCTCCAGTTGTGACCCATTGGGCTGTGACCAGGCTGTGCTCCCCGCTTCTCTCTTCCAATAGGAAGCTCTTGGTCCCACATGCAAGTAGACTTTGGGATGCTCACCACGTGGGCTTTCAAGACACGAGAAAATCATAGGATGAATATACCTACAACTATAGGCACAAAAGTAGTGTGTAACTGTTTGGAAAAGCTTGGATTCCATGGATGTTAACACAGGTTCCAAGGAAAAAGAGGTGGTGATTATGGGAAACACTGATTTCAACAAGTTAAATGGATTTATTTTGGTGAGGGAAAGAACACGAGTTTTATTGAGGTATAACGTATATACCATTAAATCCACTCATGAATATACATTTCAATGGTTTCTTAGTAAACTTATGAAGCTGTGCAACCATCACTACAATCCAGTTTTAAAACATTTCTGTCATTCCCCAACCCAAATTTCCTGAAGTTTACTTACAGTCAATCCCCACTTCCACCCCTCGCTTTGGCAACCAATAATCTGCACTCCGGTTCTATGGATTTTTGTCTGTTCTGGACATTTCATATCAATGGAATACTATAAAATAAGGCCTTTGGTGTTTGGCTTCTTTGACTTGGCATAATGTTTTTGAGGTTCATCCATGTTGTAGTATGTATCAGTACCTTGTGCTTTTTTATTGCTGATGATTATACTATTGCCTGGATATACCACATTTTGTGATGGATGTTTGTATTGTTCCCAGTTTGGGGCCATTATAAATTATACTATTATCAGCATTCCTGTATTAGTCTTTAGAGTGGGCATATGTTTGTTTTTTATTTTTTTAAAATTTCTCCCAGGTAGATTCTTAGGATGGAACTGCTGGCTTATTTTGTAAGTGCATGTTTAACATTTTAAGAAGCTGCCAAACTGTTTTCCAAAGGAGCTGAACCATTCTTCATTCCTAGCCCCGATGTTTGAGGGTTCTGATTCAGCACATCCCAGCCCATCCTTGCTATTGTCTGTCTGTTGATTGGAGTTGTTCCAATGGGTATGTTGTACAGCTCATTGTGGTATTAAATATATATCTATTTAGGTCTTTCACAGAGTTTTTTTTTAAGATTTTATTTATTTATTTATGAGAAACACAGAAAGAGAGAGGCAGAGACATAAGCAGAGGGAGAAGCAGGCTCCATGCAGAAATCCCGATATGGGACTCAATCCCGGGACTCCAGGATCATGCCCTGAGCCGAAGACAGACGCTTAACCGCTAAGCCACCCAGGCGTCCCTTTCACAGACTTTAACATAGAAATGTACAGTTTTAATCTCCAGAAGAGAATGGTGAATAGGATATGCCATGTTTCCTAAACTTATTTGCTCTTGCAATTCTCTCCCTCTCCTCCCACCACCCCTCCTGAGATGAGCTTATGAAAGGCCTAACATTCTAGAGCACACATTTTGGGAAGCATTACATCATTTTATTATAATATTATTTTTAGCTTTGTTCTCCGTGATATTTAATTACACGCAAGGGTTTACCACACAGTGATGCTGAGTCGAATAGCACAGACCCCGAGGTTCAGAGAATGTGAGAGGTGAGAGAAGAGGCTGACGTGGTTAGGGCTGGCATGCGTCTGAGAGCAGTGGTTTTCAGGAGGAGCTAAATGTCAGTTTGTTTTTCTCTTGTATTTGGTTCCCCAGCGTGGCCCAGATGGACCCCCACATCTCAAGCAGAGCTGGGCTGGGCTCAAGCTGGGATCCTGGCTACATTTTAATTGTCAACGCTCAGTCAGATAATGATCATAATGACAGCAACAACAACGATAATTATATCAAATTTACATCGGTCACATCTGCGCCAGGCACCAGGCTGAGCGCTCTTCATGGATTATCTCAACTGGGTACTTTTATAGTCATTTTACAGATAAGAAAATTGAGGCACAGAGTGGTTAAGAGCTTGTGCCCAGGTCATAGGGCGTGGCAGTCAGGACTTGAACTGGGGCCCTCTGACACCGGTTTGTGCTTTTGAACCACTCTGCTCTGTGTCCCACCACCCCACCCAAAAGGCAGTCTGAAAGAAGTCTGGAAGAATATTTTTGTTTGTTTTCATTATACAGCAACTGGAGCATTCTGGAAAGATTTCCTGGCTAGAGTCTGCGCCCTTCCCTAGAGACACCACCATCCTAGTCACCTCACCTTCTCCTTCTCAGCTGACAGGAAATGTAGCACTTACTCTCCTGTGGGAGTCTCCTCATATCTGTCCTCATGGCCTACCACCTTTATCCTGGCCTAACCTCACCTCTGGATTATTACTCCTCCCCTCCATGAAAAACTTCTACTTAGTTTCATTGTTCACAGGTTTTCTCCTAGAAACCAGGCCATGTATCCCCACCAGGGAGATCTTTCTAGATCCCTGCTCTGCGTGACACACTGCTCTGCCAACTTCAACAACTGTCATGGCTCCCTTTGCTCAGAGGAAAATTCTCAGTCCCAGAGCAGGGTGTGCAGACTGACTGATCTTCCCTCCCCCAGTGTATCGCCTGTAAGCCTCCCTTCTAGGGTCATCCACTATAGGCAGGTGCTTCATTGCTGCCCAAACAAGTTAAGCCATGTTCTCCTCCATAACTTTACTGATCCTTGTTCTCCAGTGTGCAATGGCCTCCTCTCCCTTCTGGCTTCTCTGAGCCCTTTCCTGCCCTGGACGGTCCCCAGCTTCTAGGATGCTAGCACATCCCAGCGCATAAACAACCCGTCCCTCTTCGGAACCACCTTGGGAGAGCCTACGATTGTGATGTCCTAGCATTAGTCTTATTCACTGTGAAATGAGTTTGTAATGATACTCCTTGCCTCGTAGGGTTGTTGTCCTGGTTAAAAATTCAGGATACACGTGATACACTTAGCATAGTACCTAGCACAAAGCCACAAGGCAAGTATTTGATAAATAAAAGATAATATTATTAATAATTAAGATCGTCATTTTTATTACTGCATTGTTCTGTCTAACTCTTCCATGAGGGGTGGATGTCTTGAGAATGGGGCTCAAGTCATATCATATTAATCACAATGTCTGAAGCACCAAAGGTCCTGGGGGACCTTTGTGGAGGATGAGTGCACAAAGCCTAACCAGGGTATCAGAAGCTTGATGCCACTCTTGGCTCTGCAGGCAACTCAGTGTGTGACCTTGGCTTGTCTCTTTGGAGTTCAGTCTCTCTCCCTTGTACCTCCTCTTTAAGGTTCTCTGTGAACCTGCTTCAAATCTAATCCCTGACATCGGTTCTCCACGTTAACTTGGACACATTCTTTATTCCTCCCTAACCCTCAGTTTTCTTCATCCATGAAATGGAGAGAATGGTTTTGCTTCACTACTGGCTGTGAAGATAAATGAGTTTGCTTTTCGGTACATAGTGGCTCTCGTGCTTCTTTTGTTATTGCTGGTTAGGTTAATGTTGAATTCATTAGTTTCTTGGCTGGGGCTGCCTTAACCAAGTACCACAAAGTGGGTGGCTTAAAGAAATTCACTGTCTCATGGTTCTAAAGGCTAGAAATCCAAAATTAGTTCCTTTGGAGGGCAGTGAGGGAAACTGTTCCAGGCTTCTCCTCTAGCTTCAGGTAGCCTTAGTTATTCCCCGGCTTGTTGATGGTGGCACTCTCCCGGTGTCATGTCATCTTCCCTCTATTCAGATCAGTATCTGAGTCCAAATTTCCCCTCTGTATAAGGTCATCAGTCATACTGGATTAGAGCCCACCCTAATGATCTCATCTTAACTCAATTACTTCTAGAAAGACCATATTTCCAAATAAGGTCACATTCTGAGGTCCTGGGGATTAGTGCTTCAATATACCTTCTTAGGGATTCACATTTCAACCCATAACACTGAAAGTGATTAAAGATTGTATTCTCTACGAAAAGCTTTGCTGGAGAGATAACTTGGCATTTCTCAATGGAAGAGAAAACAACCCTACAACACCCGACAGCGATTCCTGTCTACTCTACTGCGCTTGCCATTTGCAGCAGTTCATTTCACTGGATCAGATAAGTGGAATCAGCTTCAACGAAGATCCGTTTCTTTCCACAAAGCAAATCCCAGGACCTCTGCCCCTTGTGACATTTCCCACATGTGCTTTTAGAATTGCAAATCTATCATTTCTGGTTCATGACATTTTTTGCAGAGCCCCCAGGATGGAAATAACACACCAGATCTCAGGCAGTTGGCATTCTTTCTCTGTATTTTTTTTATATTTTTTATATAGCATTCTGTGAAACTCTCATGCTGTTTACATGTGATTTATATTCTTCCTGTGGTTCCTAAATGGATATAATAAAAACATTTAGAATATTAATCTGACATGGTTCAGGCCAGCATGGTCTAATACAAATTTATTTACTAGAGATGGTGAAAGTCTGAAAAGATAAAGTGAGAATCAGTCCTTAGTAAATCTTTCTTGCTGGCTCCTATGACACTGTTTCTGAGAGGGGTGTCCCCTGGAGTCCTTGGGATGTTTGTGGAAAATGTAGGTTTCCAGGTCTCACCCACTGCTCTGCAAGTTCAGAGGCTTTGGAGGAGGGGTTCCAGGGTTTGCGTGTCTAATAAGTGCTTCAAGCCACTGTGGTTTGGGCCCACCCTTCGTCTGAGAACCACTGGTCTCCGGCATCACCCAGAAGTGTTTTTTGGTTTTGAGTCACATGAGTTCCAGAGCTGGAGACTGTCCAGGGCTGAAGGTGGGGAGAGCCAGGCAGGTAGGCATTGGGGCAGGGGACCCAGGGCTGTGCCGTCAGCATCACGAGGATGTGTCCTGTCCATTGTGGGGTGGCATCTGCTGAATGTGGCAACAGATCAGTGTGGATTTCAGATGGAACAGGTTGACCTGTAAAGGTTGATGGCACGTATATATGACAGCAGGTGGGTTGACCTGGGGAGTGGGTTTCTGGCAGTTCCAGTGAAGGTGTCTGGCAGCCAGAGAGAGCTAAAGTGGGGTCAGGTGTATGGGATAGCCTTGCCTCTGCCCCTGAGGGCTGCTCAGGGAGCAGGTGGGACTCCGTGTTGCCCTGGGGAGCTGTGTGAAAACTTGGACTCCTGAGCTTGAACCAGCCCCTCTGTGTGTGCTGGGAATCTGTATTCTAAAGTCCTCCAGGTGATTTAATGTGACAGTCCCTCTGAATAGCATTTGGGAAGCACGGGTGCCATGGAAAGAATTGACTTTGGGAATCAGCAGGTCTGGCGTTGACTCCTGGCTGTTTGATCTTGACCTAACTCCATCTGAGCCACAGTTTCTCTATCTGTAAAATAAAGTACAAATATTTTCTTCTTGTTTTGATCATTGTGAGAAATAGGGAGAAGGGATGTGGCACATTTTAGCAGTTTCTGGCACATGGTACACTTCATGTGGTGGTGGCTCCAAACCTCGTAAGAGCTGTGTTTTGAAAGGATGTGATTGGGACAGAGTGTGCCAGTCACTCCGTAACAAGTGGCCACAGAGATTGACTTTGGCTCTGATAGCACTAGGTCCTGGTTTCCACAATTGAGACTAGAAAAAAAAAAAAAAAAAAAGAATGACAATGTCAAGGCTTAAATAGTGTTTCCCACTCAGGTCTGATACTGTCCCAAGCATTTTATGAATGACCTTATGAGTTAGCTAGTATTGTTATCCCCATTTTACAGATGAGAAAATGGAGGCTCAGAGAGACGTGAGCATGGTCACACAGGTCTGACGCGGTGGAATCAAGCTCTCTGGCTCTGAGTCTTCAGCAGCTTTTCCAGCCAAGTTCAAGGTCACAGTGGTCCTTGACCCTCAGTGCTGAGTCTCCAAGTGAGTTGGGCCTTTGGAGAAACGGTCCTCGATGTTTGCCACACCTTTCTGGATGTAAAATCGTATAGGCACTTGGTAACAAAGTTAGAAAAGCTGGCCATTTTCTTAACAGAAGCTGAGTTGTAATAAACCTGTCCTGTTGCCAAAAGCTTGATAAATTCTAACAGAAAACCAGTAGCACATGGGGCACCTGGTGACTCAGTGGTTGAGTGTCTGCCTCTGGCTCAGGTCATGATCCCTGGGTCCTCAGATCAAGTCCCACATCAGGCTCCCTACAGGAAGCCTGCTTCTCCCTCTGCCTATGTCTCTGTCTCTTTCTGTGTGTCTCTCATGAATAATTAAATAAAATCTAAAAAAAAAAAAAACCACAAATTGTCTTATATTGAGACTCCCTTGCCCACTTTCTATTTCCTTCCTGTGTAAGAGTTGACCCCTTCCATAGATTAATCAATACCACCAAGGGCTTCTCTGACCACTGTTCTTTCTTTCCTTCCGCTTTGTCTCACTGATTCAGTCTTTATTCATTTGATACGAATCCAAATGTCTAATCAAGATTTCTTCCACTTAACACGTGAAGCACTGGCATTAGTAAACATATTTAGTTCTGAGAGTATTTTCTCATAATTTCTGCATTTTGTAACACTTCCTCTCTCTCTTCTCTGTACTCCCAGGGCATAACCTTCAGTAGCAGAACAAATCAGTCCTGCCAGCAAGCTGCCAAGTCCTGTGGGCTCCTTGTCAAGGAAAACAGCTGGCCCCATTTCTAATCAACATTTCCCCCACAAAACAAAACACTGCTGGGTCACTGAAGGAGACCAGACCAGAATTTGAAACTTTCCAAAGACTTCCAATAGACATCGAATGCAAAAGGATACTTACATTGTTTTTGGATAAATCTACTCTGTTTGGGAGATAAGAGGGAGAATCAACCAAGAAGTCACACAAACAGTTTCTTCATTTACACCTCTGCACATACGATGGATGATGGTTATCGAAATAGCCCAAACCTTTACCACGGTGCAAGGGATATAGCTCGAGAGGCGACCCGGCAGTCCCGGAACCAAGGAATGGATGACTACAAGTATCAGGACAACTATGAGGGCTATGCCCCCAATGATGCCTATTATCGTGGCAATGAGTCCAACCCAGAGGAGGATGCACAGAGTGATGTTACAGAAGGCCATGACGAGGAGGATGAGATCTATGAGGGCGAGTACCAGGGCATCCCTCACCCAGATGATGTCAAGGCCAAGCAGGCCAAGATGGCGCCCTCCAGGGCAGATGGCCTTCGGGGCCAGGCTGACCTGATGGCCGAGAGGATGGAAGATGAGGAGCAGTTGGCCCACCAGTATGAGACCATCATTGATGAGTGTGGCCATGGACGTTTCCAGTGGATCCTCTTTTTTGTCTTGGGTTTGGCTCTGATGGCTGATGGAGTGGAGGTGTTCGTGGTGAGTTTTGTCCTGCCCAGTGCAGAGAAGGACATGTGTCTGTCCAGTTCCAAAAAAGGAATGCTTGGTAAGTAGAAATTTCCAAAGATCATTCTCTTGTGGTATTAAATCATGAAGGGGAAAGAGCAATAAAATTTGTATAGCACCTGTCACAATTGGGTGCCTTAAATCTATCACAATGCCCTTGTAATGTTCTCACATTACATCCATTTGTCTTTAAGGTAAATTTATCTCAGAGACAATTAATTTGCTCAAGTTTACCCAGCTAGTAAGTACTGGAGCTTGAACCCCTGCTCAGGTCTGTCTGACTCTCAAGTTCTTGTTTCTTTTTCCAAATCCTATCGCCTTTTTGAGAGTCAGACCTCTCTCATCTTCATATTAAGCCATCTCCCATTTGGATATTAAACCATATCCAAATGACAAACACATTTTGTGAGTGGTAGGCCAGAAGGCCTGTTCCACTTAGCCCTCTCTGTGTCCTTCTAGAATCCAGTGGCATCTGCTACCAGTTTCTCTTGTATGTAGATGTTACTGGGCTGACTACCCATGTACCTTGGGGATGCATGCTGGACTGAACTTACCCCTAGGACCCCTGCAGGCCATTGGGAACCACACTGTGAAGGACAGATGGATTCCACAGGATGGAGGACCAGCTTTGCAAGTCAGTAATGAGACTTGAACCATCAGAGTCAAAGTGTCAGATATCAGGACCTGAGACAAAGAGGATTTTAAGTTAGAGAGAGGAAGGTCACCAATGGCGTGGTATACAAGAGATTCATCATAATACAGACAAGGGTTTGTCTTGATCATTAAACATCTTGCAAACATATCCACGTCTAAATGTAAAGTCCATGCAGTTGATTATTTACCAAACATACGGTTATTGAGAACTTGATGTAAGTCATATTCTTAAGAACATTCAAGAACCCAAAACCTATCTAGCAACTTAGTTTATTAATTCAACAAATATTTGTTACATGTATACTGTGTGCCAGTCTCTATGTTCAGCCTTGGGGAGGAAATATTGAATCAGATTGACATAGTCTTTGCCTCTCAAGGGACTCACACAGCAGAACACACAGGCATTAACAAACACAGAGACTTATTTAATTACTGTAGAGATAAGTGCTATGAAGTATCTTATATAACTCTTTTCCCTAGTACTTGCTTTAAAGCAAGCTCTGGCAAGGGTGCCTGGGTGGTACAATCAGTTAACCATCTGACTTGGTTTTGGCTCAGGTCCTGATCTCAAAGTCCTGATCTCAGGGTCATGAGAGTGAGCCCTGAGTTGGGCTCCATGCTCAGCATGGGGTCTGCTTCAGATTCTCTCTCTCCTTGCCCGTCCCCTCATGCTCTCTCTCTCTCTGAAATAAATAAACCTTTTTTTTTTTAAAAGCAGTGTTGGCAACATTTTCCATAAAGACCCAGATACTAAATATTTTAGGCTCTGCAAGCCCAGATAGTCTGTCACCACCACTCAACTCTGCCTTGGTAGCACAAAAGAAGTCATAGACAACGCACAAACACATGGGCATAACTTGTTCCAATAAAACTTCATTTATGAAAAAAGACAAAGGGCTGGATTTAGCCTATGGGCTGTAGTTTGACAGCCCTGATATAAAGCCGCTATAAATAAGGTTGGGATATAAAATAAAGAAAACATCTGCAATAAAGAATTGCTCCTGGAAGCTTTTAAAATTTGTTTTATCCATTTCTGCCTAACTAAAGGGCCATTTAAAATGATTAATGTAAAAAAATGATTAATGTGTCAGATATGATCGTTAGGGAACCAGAAGAGACTGAGTATGGACAAGTAGAAAGAATGATTTGAGGAGCAAGGCTATCACTTGAAGTTTTTAAACACCAACAAAATTTTAGTTGCTTTTAAAATTGTATTCTTATTTAAAAAATTCTGCTCTGTGCTTTTAAGTTTGAATCCTTTTTTTTTTTTTTTTTGATAAGGGCAAAAAACAAACCCCAAGCCCCAAACCAAAGCATACAGCCCCTAACTTATCTAAATATTTCCAAAGTATTGATTTGCTTTGTGGTATTCTCAGCTGAAACCCTGGGTCCCCATTAGGCCAAATTGGCAATGTCAGGAATGATTTCATGCCCTCTTGGTCTCTCTGCCATCCTGGTGCCTGGCAACCTCATTAATAGAGCCATGGTATAGTTGGAGCTACTAATGGCTCCTAGGGCAATTGCTGGGAGTTGAGGGAACAGGGTCCTAATCTGGAGAGCTCATGCTTGTGCAATTTTGCTTTCAGTATTTACCAAGAAGACACTATGACTCAGCCCAAGAAGGACATGCAAACTACCAGACCAGAGATGGACTTCTGGGGCTCCCTTTGTGGTCAAGGAAATGGATCTGGGGCAGTAGATGGTGGAATGGTCTCCAGGGTCCAGCATTTCCACACGCCATCTCATCTGACCGTCATGGTCACCATGGTGGTTAGAGGAGTTTTACCCCATTTGTACATGACAGGAAGCAGGCTCAGAGAGCTATATTCTAGCTTACACAGTAATTGCTGGAGCTGAGATTTCAATCCAGGTCTGTCTGATTTGAGTCTCTACTCATTCTGCTCCACCATACTACCTTTCTCTCCTACATGGTCTTTGGAAAAGAGGTCATGCCATGGGACAGGCCTTCTTTCCATGTCATCAAGCAACCCCATAGATTGCTTAGAGGACCATAGATTGCTTCCAACAGAGAGGTAACATGGTGTCATAGATGATGGGGTGGGCCCTAGAGTCTGGCCACTATGATTTGGCCACTAACTATATCATTTGTCAGTTAGTGACCTTGGGCAAGTCATAAATTCTCTGAGTTTCCCGTATGTGGACTAGGGTAATGGTACCTTTTTTTTTTTTTTTTTTTTTTGATGAGAACTAAATTAGATAAAGCTGGTAGAGCAACCAGCTCTACATAAGTCCTGAACAACTGTTAGTTCTTGCTACTTTGTATCTTGACATTATCCTTCCCAGCATTTGCCACAAATTATATTTGCAGTGACATAATGGAGCAGCATGCATGCTGGAGCCAGGTGGCCTGGGTTTGAGTTCTTGCTCTGCCAATTCCTAGTAGGGTGATTTGGGGAAAGTGGCTTAGCTTCTCTATGCCTTCGTTTCCTTGCCTGCAAAATGGAGATGACAGCAGGCTTTAATTTAAGGGTTATGTGAAGTTTCAGTGAGTTCAATGCATTTAACTTTCCTAAAACAGTGCCTTGCATGTAATAGGTGCTTGAGATATCTTGTTATTATTATTATTAAATAGTTGTTATTGTTACTAAACTGATGGCTTGATAATGAGGAGCCACCTAAATTCAGGCCTAGATCTTCTCAGGTGATGACATTGCACATTTTTTTTCAGGCCAAATTATTTTTTGTAGGCTTTTAAGGTCAAGCTGTCCTACGTTGGCCGGTAACAAGGCCTCCTCTCTTCTGTGCTAACCCAGTTCTTTCTTTCTTTCCCTTCCCTCTGTGTGTGTGTGTGTGTGTGTGTGTGTGTATGTTTGTGTGTAAGACTTTTTTTTTTTTATTAGACAGAAAGAGAGCATGCACATGTAGGGGGAGCAGCAGGCAGAGGGGGAGGGAGAAGCAGACACTCTGCTGAGCAGGGAGCCTGATGTGATCCCAGGAACCAGAGACCACAACTTGAGCCAAGGCCAGACACTTAACCAACTGAGCCACCCAGGTGCCCCTAAGACTTAATCTTTTTAGAGCAGTTTTAGGTTCACAGCCAAACTGAGAGGAAGGTACAGAGATTTCCCATATGACTCTGCCCCTACACATGCCTGATCTCCCCCCATTACCAATATTCCACCTCCCACTAGAATGATACATTTGTTATAATTGTTTAACCCTTGTGGACACATCATTGTCACCCCAAACTTGTACTTTACTTTCAATTTAGGGCCCACTCTTGGTGTTATACACTCAATGCATTTGGACAAATGTATAATGACATGCATCTATTATAAATAGTATCATACAAGGATGTTTCACTACCCTAAAAAATCCTCTGTGCTCTGCCCATTCAGCCCTTCCCTGACTCCAATCCCCGGAAACCACTGATTTTTGTTGTTGTTGTTTCCATAAGATTGTGCCTTTTCCAGAATGTTGTATAGTTGGATCATACAGTATGTAGCCTTTTCACACAGGCTTCTTTCACCTGAATAATGTGCATTTACATTTCTTTCATGGGTTGATAGTGCATGTCTTTTTAGTGCTGAATATGATCCCATTGTACCACAGTTTATTTATCTATTCACCTACTGAAGGACATCTTGGTTGCTTTCAAGTTTTGGCAACCAGAATAAAGCCGCCTTAAACATCTGCATGCAGATTTTTGTGTGGATGTAAGTTTCAACTCCTTTGGATAAATACCAAGGAGTGTGATTGTTGGATCATATGGTAAGAACACGTTTGGTTTTGTAAAAAACTGCCAAACTGCCTTCCAAAGTGGCTGTACCATTTTGCATTCCCACCAACGGTGAATGAGACCTCCTGTTGCTCCACATCCTGGCCAGCATTTGGTGTCCTTGATGTTCTGCTTTTTGGCCATTGTCATAGGTGTGTCTCCTTGTTGTTTTAACTTACCTTTCTCTGATGACATACCACATGGAGCATCTTTTCATATGCTTACTTACCAAATATGTAACTTCTGTAAGTGTCTGTTAGGGTGCTTGGCCCATTTTAAAATTAGATTGTTTCCTTATTGTTGAGTTTTAAGAGTTCTTTGTATGTTTCAGATAACAGTCCTTTCTCAAGATGTGTCTTTTGCCAATATCTTCCAGTCTGTGACCTCTCTTCTCATTCATTCTTCTTGAATCTCTTCCTTTTAAAAAGAAACAGAAAGTGATGCCTCTAGACTTGACTCCTAACTTGATGTTCCAAGGAAGAGAATTCGGAAGAGAACATCTCCCACCCCAGACTCAGGCCTCATATCATAGAGTATTTTGTTAGTTTTCTCCCTGGAATCAAATGAATCCGTTTCAGAAAATAAGAGAAGTGTCCCTGGGACAGGTAACAAAAATATCTGAGTGCCTCTGTGCCACTTTCCTGAGCTTTCAGAAAGATGCAAGTGAGTTCCTTCAAGGGCTGTGTTTTAGTGGGTCACTCATCTAGAACTATCTCACTTGGGGAAGAAAAGTCTGTGAAAATGTTGTTAGTGTTGAAGGTCCTGCCCTGCTTACTGTCAAGTGGTCAGTCTCTTTTAAGACAAAGAAAATGCATCCATTTGTGAATTAAAACCTTCCTTCATTATTATTTTTAAAACTACTGAGTATTACTGCATGTCTGGTATTCCCTCTGGTTGATGGTCAACCAAAGCAGGCAGGGCACAGCACACAGTGAGATTTATTTATATATATATATGTGTGCTAACTTATCAACATTATTATGTGAATGGTTTCTTGGTAGTTTATTACAAAACAAGAAGTAAAATTCTGTATACCACTTTTCTGGTCTAAGATATATTTTTCATGGAATAAAATACTTTGTTTTCAAAACCACGACTTCCTTACAAAGAAACTCAATGCTAGTCTGGTGCTTTAAGCAGCTGCTTGTTTTCAGAGTGTGGTTCAGAACATTTCAAGGATTGATGGTTCTGGCAAGGCCTGTCTGTACACTGTGAGACAGAGCAAAATGCTTTTATTTATTTAAAGTCCATTTAAAAAGTTAAAACTTAGGGGGAGGCTATCTGATACTTAATGTCCAACTGTATTATGTATTTAATTAAATTTATTTATTTTTGCAGTTTTATGTTCTGCTTTTTTTAATGCAAGTGTAGTTGACACAAATCAATGAGTTTTATTCTAAAGGCAGAGTTAGAGCTCACACAGTAGATATAAAATATAAAACAGCATAGGGAACCTTTCAATGGCACATCCAATGTTATCCTTATTGTATAGATATGAAGAAAACAAAGATGTGTACTGGATGGAGCTGGAGAATAGGCTGCTCTGAAGTCTGCCTCTGAGATTCCATGATTTTAGGTAGTTGATGAATGAATTCACATTTCTTTTTAATCCCCTTTCAGGTAATACAATGTATTTTCCATTTATAAGTAAAAAATCACTCAGAGAAATAATGGTAAAGGTAGGTAGTTCAGGATTGTGTTTGATGTTTTCAAGTGACAACCACTGTTGGCATCTCAATGCCTTGTTTCCTTGCATTTAATACTGGTGACACATAGGGCAAACCAACGGCATCCTCCTCTGCCTGGATTTGTCCATTGACACCAAAGTTTCTCCACGATTACAAAAATACTCCTTAAACTGGTGGACTAAAGGTGGACTCTTCCCACCTTAATGCTGACCAAAAGAAAGTCCCATTTTCATGCAAGAGTTCCATTTTTGCCTTCAGAATTTTGATTTCCTGGAAGGGTCTAGTTGCTTGGCATGTATTTTATTGGCTCTTAGTTTTTCTTGCCATCTGCAGTGGACTTAAGAGTAGGACTCCTTAAGACAGTAATTTAGAACCTAACAAGAGACCCCTGGGGCTTGAGGTCTGTGTGAACTGTGGGGCAGACACAGAGCAATGTCCCAGGGGGTGGATTCATTAGAATAAATTTTGAGCTGAATTTCCATGGCAGCTCATCCATAGGCATCTCGTCCATGGAGATGCATTTATTACTCTGCTGTCATGGAAAATTATCCTTTAATTGTTTTATGTGTGAATTCGAGGTGAACATCAGGGCAGAACATTTGATTTATGAACTACTTTTTCTTTGGGCCCTGAATTTTGAGTGTCAGTTCCTGAAAGGAGGGCCACTCTGGGCCCCAGGGCCTGACACAAAATATGTGCTCAGTAAGTACTTACCTAACACCATGAAAATAAATACTAATGATGGTGAAATTCACTGCTAGGAATACACACACACACACACACACACACACACACACACACACATGTGTGTGCCTGCTTTGGTTGGCCACGTGTGTGTGTGTGTATGTTATTTATATCAATAGGTCTGAGTCCACAAGCAATGGGGACCTGTTTAATGAGGAGCTATCAAATGCCTTTGAGGAAGGGAATGACGAGGTGGGATCTGTGATTTAGGAGGATTAGCTGCCCCAGTGGTTTTCGTACTGGGAGTGGTTCTAGAGGAACAGAATCTTAAGGATGAGAATCAGAATTGGCTCTGGTGCTTCTGGAAATGGCTCTCTAATCTGATTAGATATAGACATGATTGACTATTCCAGTAAAGAGAACACTGACAATCCATGGTGTGATGTGGCAGCAGAGATACGCAAATTATCATCCTTGAATACTTTGAAGAGGCAAGGCGACCATGTACAGAATCCCTTGGAACTTTTTGTCCGGCTAATGAGTATAATGAGTTTGGCAGGGTCAGAGAAGAAATTAGAACAGTCTGATTCGTGGAGAAGTTTCCAGAAGTGAAACAGGCAGGAAGTGTACTCATGTTCTGTATAAGCAGAAAAATTCTGGGTAAATTGAACAAAACTCCAACTTGTATCATTAAAGCAGCATCATGTCAATTTCCAGACTTGAGCCAGTTTACAGACCCAGAACCCCTGAATGAGGAAGAGGCTGAGTCTCTTTGAGGATGGATCCTGGTACACTACCAAAAACATCCTTTCTCACAATCTTTCCAATTGTGCACTGGGGAAATGGAAATAATGATACTTTTTGAAGATTGCGAGACATTGGCTCTGAACTGGCTCTAATTCTGGGAGAGCCTAACATCTCTGTCGCCCACCAGGCAGAGTAAGAATCCATGGAGGTTAGGTGATCAATGGAGATTTAGCTCAGGTCCCTCTCACAGAGGACTCAGTGGATCCCCAAACCCTCCTGTGGTTATTCCCCCAGTTCTGGAATGTGTCATTGGGGTAGATCTACTCAGCAATTGGCAAAGCCCACATTAATGAAAAATGGATTGTCAGGGAGGCTAGAGATAGGACAGCTGACAGATTACTGGAATGGTCTGGGGGAGAAATGTGCAGCCCCTGGACTGGTATGTCGAGGAAATTGTAGATGCCATTTGAGTGTTTTGAAAAATTGAAAATTTTTATATAGAGATTTAAAATATTTCTGCTATAAGTATCATTTTTAATTTAATTTATGCAAGGAAGGAAGCAGAGGATCTGGGCAAAGAAGCTAGCCCCTTTTAAGAGATTTACACTTTCCCACAGCTGGTTGTGTTTATTATAAGATCAGCACATTCATAGCAAAGGGTTGACTATTACAAAGCTTATGAATAAAGCCAATATTTTTGAAACTGACATACAAAGAATAAAAACAATTTCCTGTGCAACCAACTAACCCACTGGCCAATCATCCATCCAAAAAACTAGCATTATGTTCTTTTTTTTTTTAATTTTTATTTATTTATGATAGTCACAGAGAGAGAGAGAGGCAGAGACACAGGCAGAGGGAGAAGCAGGCTCCATGCACCGGGAGCCCGATGTGGGATTCGATTCCGGGTCTCCAGGATCGTGCCCTGGGCCAAAGGCAGGCGCTAAACCGTTGCACCACCCAGGGATCCCTAGCATCATGTTCTTAAGATTCAGAGTCTTTTTTTTTTTCTTCACAATTAATGATGGAGGTTTGGGGAAAAAATATCTTACAAGGAGAACTTCTTGCAAAGAAAATCCTCACTTTCATGATGTGGGATACAGATTAAGTATAGATTTGGCTTTGAGTGAGGGACTTTCCCACCTGCCCACAGCTGTTTTGGTTTCTGTGCCTTTTCACTCACTCCTACGTTAAAGGTTGGTGCCTACCTCTGTCTCAAAAGCCCTTGTGTCAACCACTTCAAATTATTATTTGCTGGTGCAAATTTATGTATCCTGGGTTTTACTCTGATTTTTAAAAAATATTTTATTTATTTATTCATGAGAGACACAGAGAGAGAGGCAGAGACACAAGCAGAGGGAGAAGGAGGCTCCTTGCAGGGAGCCCCATGTGGGACTCGATCCTGGGACTCCTAGGCCCTGGGCCGAACAAAGGCCGTCCCTTTACTCTGATTTTAACCTACATTGAATCAACAATATTTGGAGCTTATGTATGTGTAGTTTTTAGTTTTACTTGGAGTAAATGGCATTGTCTGGAGAGAGAGGGAGGAGGGAGAGAGAGAGAGAGAAAGAGAGAGAGAGAGAGGAGAAGGAAACAGAGGATGATAGGCAACCCTCCAGGGTTCTGGGAGGATTAAATGGAAGCTCATGCTAACTGTGCAGCTTGGTATGTGCACACAGTAGGTGCTTACTCAGTGTTCATCCTGCACCTCTGATCCATCCGCAAAACCTGATGGTTTAGCTTCTCACGTGTTTGAACCTTGGTTAGAGCAAGGACACTTGAGCACATTCTGTCTATTCTGTTTGCAGAACATCTCCTTTGGCAATAAGACTTTCAAAGACTTGAAGGATATTTTTCCCCTCTATGGTTATATGCACACTCCTTGAAACCTTGTAAATAAAAGATGTTTGGTTAACCATGGACTTACTTATTATCAAAATAAAAATGATGTAGTTATTTATTTATATTGACCTCCCAATATTTATATTTGTCCCCATCATGGAAAACTTCAGCAAATAAAAAAAGCTCATGAGACTCTTAATCCACATATTTGAAAATATGATTCCCTGACCATGGAAAATACAACAGGAATGAATGAGAGGAATTCTCAAGTAAACTGGTATATTTATTGCAAATGGAGGGGAAGTTGCAGGGTTGGACATGGGCTTAATATATATAGATAGCCCTACCCCTGTAAAAGTATATAAAGACTTTGATGTCATTGGCTCAGTCAAGGGGAGCCTGCCACGGATCTTTCACAGAATTGTAGTGGGCTTCCTTCTGACTATATTGCTGCATATCAAACAAACAAACATGCATTCCCTGTAGAACCAAAACCTTTGCACCATTTTCTTTGCTAAAGAACCTGACTTCTTTGCTAATGAACCTGCAGTCTGGGCAGACACCTGGCCTCTGTTCTACTTGGCTTTACCTAGGGCAACTGGAAGGTGAAGCTAGAATCATCTGAAGGCTCACTCACACATGCCTGGTGCCAAGACTGGGAAGACACAAACAGCTGGGGGCTGTTTATGTTATAGGGTCTCTCTACACCAACATGGCAGCCTCAAGACAGATTTCATACTTGTTGGCTCAGGGTGGCCAAGGTGCCTACTCTGAGGGAGAAAGACAAGTAAAAGCCATATATTTAAGTTTTTATTTAAATTCTTGTTAGCATACGGTAAAATATTAGTTTCAGGTCTACAGTATAGTGATTCAACACTTGCATGCATCACCTGATGCTCATCACAAGTGCCCTGCTTAATTTCCATCCCCTATTTCACCCATGCCCCCACCCACCTCCATTCTGGTAACCAACAGTGTGTCCTCTAAGAGTATATTTCTTGGTTTGCCTCCCTCTCTTTTTTTCTCTTTCCTCATTTGTTTTCTTTTTTTTTTTAAATTCCACACATGAGTGAAATCATATGGCAGTTGTCTTTTTTTGATTGGCTCATTTTGCTTACTGTAATACTCTCTAGCTCCATCCATCATTGCAAATGACAATATTTCATCCTTTTTATTACTGAGTAACATTCCACTGTGTATATATACCACTGATTCAAAGGGTACATGTACCCCAATGTATATATAGCAGCATTATCTACAATGTAAGCAGCCCAAGTGTCCATTGATTAATGAATGGATAAAGTAGATGTGATATATATCTCCATGTTTGTTTGTTTGTTTTGTGATGAATTCTAAGGAGGCAGGCAGCGTTTCTTCCGCTGCATTCTTTTCACTGAGGCCATCATGAAGACCTTTTCCATTTCAAGGAGGAGGGGAAATAGACCCCAGCTCATGATGGCAGAGTGACAACATTCTGGAGAGGAGGGAGCAGGAGGGACCAGAAATATTGCCGAGCCATTTTGTGCGGTGCAATCAGTGACTGATTGTTTTGAACCAGTCCTCTTGGTGGCCCCTCTCAACAGCATACCTTCTTGCCATTTGAGACTAAATAATTCCTTGCTCTGGGACCCTGTTCTGGGCATTCAAGGCTATTAGCAGAACCCTAGACCTTTACCCCACCAGATGCCTGAAGCACCCAGCTCCCACTTATGACAACCAAAAATATATCCAGAAGTCACCAAATATCCCCCAGAGAGGGGTGAGGTAGTAGAGGGGGGGATCAGCTCCAGCAGAGAACCACTTCTAGATGAATTTTCTCAGTCCTGGCTTCCCATAAGGTCACGTTAGAGAGAAACAGACCCTGCTCTAGAATAATTAAGTCAGAATCTCTACGGGTGAAGTGTGGGCATAGGTATTTGCTAATAGGTCCCTGGTGATTCTGTGGTGCAGCCAGGTTAGAGAGCTAAGTATTTTACAGATGCTTAGTGGCAGTAGGACTGCTGAGATGTCAGGGTTTTTGCTTATTGTGCTCTGTAAGAATGTCCCCAAAAGGCTTCCTTCTTATGTTTGTAATGATGGTTGGGATATTTGTGTCTACTTTGACCAGCATGAAAAAATGGGGTTGCATCTGAAAATCATGTTTGCTTTTGCACAGTGCTTTACAGATTTTCGGGGATGTTCATGGATACTCTGAATTTTAAACAAACTAGTAAGATGGTCAGAATGATCATCTCCAGTTTATGTGATGAGAGGAATGTTGTCAGAGATCTTAGGTGATGTATGCCAGCCCAAAGTTCAGTTCTGAAAGCATTTTCTTATCCTGTATTGTCACTCATTGTCACTTGTCTTCACTGTGGGCTACTTTCTAGTGATGAGGCTGAAAGATTCTTTGCTCTTGTACAAAATTTTTCATAGAAAGCCAAAGGAATCCATTTATTGGAAATCAGTTATTTCCCAGTGCCTGATACAACCTCTGTGACTTTTCTTCTAATTTAAAAGCCAATTATAATAATTATACTGCCACCACCAAGGGCTATAATCTGGTAAGCTCTTCCCGGGCAACCATTCTGTACTAGGTATTTGATATATGACATCTATCATCCTTAGAGCAACCCGCAAGGAAAGCATTGTTTTCAGCATTTTACAGGTGGGAAAAGTTAGGCTCCAAGTGGTTAAAGTAACTGGTCAAAAGTAGTTAATGATACATCTAGGATTTGAAACCAGTGATTAGGTCTGACTTCAAAGTCTATTGCTTCTCCTTCCCCTTGCTGTCCCATCCATGGCAGTTGTTTCTAGGTACCCACTCCAGGATGCTGCAAGCACTGGGCCTACATGGGAGTGCTGGAGTAGGGTACAGCTCATATCTGTAGATGAGAGCAGGATGTAGCCCATGTCCCAACAAGCTGCACCAGAAAGGCAGATGTTGATTTTACTGGGGATTCGCAGGGGTCCCTGAGGCATAGACCATCAGCCCCCAGTAGGCTGTCCAAAGAGTGAAAAGCAGCTCTGCCTTCCTGTATCAGGCCATACAAGAAGTCTCAAGCAATGATCCATCACTGTGTAGAGACCAGAGCAACAGAGGCAAAAAGAACTCCCCTATACCCGCACTGCACTGCCAAGAATCATGTCAGATGTGGCATTCACAACTGTTCAGCTAAAATGGTCCTCTGTAGGCCAGTGGGTGTATAAAATCCAACTTTATTTATAAATCATGTGCACCACAAGCCAAGATGAGTTAGTTTTCACTTTGCAAAGGATTGTTTTAGTTTCCAGAAAAAGTCTCAGTTAGTAGCAGGGCAGGAAAGAGGGAGGGGAGAGTCAAATATATGGTCTTGGGATTGTAATAGCCCTTGACATGCCCTGTGGAGTCCACTAAACAGATTGAATGTGAACACCTTCTACTCCATGGGGGTTCCTAGCTGGGGCTGCTCAAATGTGCAGAGTGACCATTATCTGTTTCATTGCTGGAATTTTTGCTGATTCGGAGGCATGCATCCCTCTTTGCTGGGGACATGTAGGAAAGGGCCCAGAGAAGTTTCATCCTTTCCTTGGTCCCTCTGCCTCACCTCTCTTGGGTCCCAGAAAGGGAAGTGTTATCTTTGAAAGGACATGTGATAACAAATTATAAGGCACAAGCCATTAATTATAACATGATAGAATCATCTAAGATTAGAAGTGAGAGGGATGAAGGAGAACTCCTAGCATGCCTTTCCTTTCTAACTGGAGGAAACTGAGCACCAAGAGGGAATGAGTTGGTCAAGGTCAGATACTCTGAGGCTAGGACCTAAGACCCTTAACTACTGGCACAGAGCTCTTTCCTCTATACCAAGTTGTCTTGCCTTTTGTTTTTAAGAAAGACTATGTAAATCAATCAGATGATCTTTTACCTGTATGATTTCTTTTTTAGGAGGCAGTATGTGTCTTGGATGCAATTCAGTTGCTGATAACAATGGCTTTGAATCATAGAGATGTTTATTATTTACTTATCAAGAATTCCCAAATTAGGTGGTTCCAGGGGGTGGGTCAGTGGTTCACCCATGTCAGGGTATAAGGCTTGTCATCTCCGTCATCTTCTTTTTCTCTCATGGTCACAAGATGATCACTGAAGCTCTAAGCTCTACATCTTCCCATACTGACTTTCCAAACAGAAAGTAAGAGAGATGGTGGCAAGGGAGTGCTTTCTCTGCTTTTATTAGGCAGAAAAATATTGCCCAGAAGCCTCTGACAAATACACCCATATGTTTTATTGCCCTTCCTGAATAAATCACTGACAAAAGGAATTGGATGAAGATGGCCATCTTGAATTAATTATGATCTACCCCTTAGGGTTGAGTATGTACATAGGCGGGCAATTTCTCTGAGCACATTTTAATACCTAAAGAAAAACCAAGGTTTCTTTAATAAGGAAGAAGGAAGAAGTTTTTTTGGAATGTGACCAACAGAGTCTACCATATGTATAAGTGCTTTAAAGACAGACTGTGTGATTTTATATCTTGGCTACACCATTAATTACGTCTATCATCCCAGACAAGTCACTTAACTTCCCTGAACCTTGGCTTCTTTTTAAAAGATTTTATTTATTTATTCATGAGATACACAGAGACCTAGGCAGAGGGAGAAGCAGGCTCCCTGTGAGGAGCCTGGTGGGGGACTCAATCCCAGAACCCCGGGATCACGACCTGAGCCAAAGGCAGATGCTCAACTACTGAGCCGCCCAGGCATCCCCAACCTTGGCTTCTTTATTTATGGGATTAAAATACTATAAATCCCTACCTTGCAGAACCATTGGGAGGATTAAATAAGATAATGCACATAAAGAGTTGATCACAGTGCCCAATAAGGACCCAATACACATGAAGTTGCTTTGTATATTCTTTATTTTATATAATAACTCTAAGGAATCAATTATTTGTTGAATGACTCATTGATGAATGACTTACAGCTCCCTTGGTCATGGAGCTAACATTTTCAGGGAAGTAGACAATAAATAAGGTGGTTCCCCTAACCTCCACTCCTCCATTGGCAGGAACAAAGGGGGCTCCAGAGCTCACTGTGCTCTTCATCGTAGGCCCTCCAATACTTTTTTCTTCCCTACACTATCAGCCTTGCCACCAAAATTGGTCTTGAGAGCATCAGAACTAATTTCATTATGCCCTTTATCACTCTCTGTGTTGGTCAGTGTGAGGGGTCTGTGTCTTCTATGACTTTCCTTATCACCCAGATTCTCATTACTGTACAGCATTGTCCATCCCTTTTTCCCTGTCTCTTCTCTCTCACCTCTTCTCTTAAGGCCATTTGCCTTCTTGCTGTACCTGAAATGTATCCTTCTGCAGTCTCGAGTGGTGGCTGTTTTCTCTCTCATACTCCATACCCCTAGTCCCATTGCTCCTCCTTGCTTCTCACTGACAGTTCCAGACCATTATCCCCTCCTCCTCCCTTATATCCATATTTAATGTGTCACCGAGATAATTGCCTACAGTGTATTATTGTGGTAGTCACCTACTGATCTCTGTCTCATGCCCCCTCATTCCTTGAGGATCTTAATTCCAGGTTCACTGTCACACTCCAAAACTATTTCCATTAGAATTCTTGGTGATTTCAGTAAGTGCTCTCCAATATCCCTGTCTGTCATTCATTGAGGTGATGTCAGTTACTTACCAGTGATCTCAATTACTTACCTTCCAATCCAGTGATCTCAATTACTTACCTTCCTGGTCTTATCTAGATCTTATCATGACCATTAACTCCAGCTCCATTGCAACCCCAATAGGAAACACCCCTTCTTCTGTTTCCAACTCACTCTGTTTCTAGTTCTCCAGCCTCCACTTGTTTTCAGCCTCAGGGACACCTTCAGCCTTTGGTCTGTCCTTTGGTCTGTGTCCCCACCACATTCTTCACTGAGCTTAAACTCTATGGACCAGGGCAGCCTGGGTGGCTCAGCAGTTTAGCACCACCTTCAGCCCAGGGCGTGATCCTGGAGACCGGGGATCGAGTCCCACGCTGGGCTTCCAGCGTGGGCCCTGCTTCTTCCTCTGCGCCCCCTCCTCTCTCTCTGAATAAATAAATTTTAAAAATCTTTAAAAAAAAAAAAAGAAACTACAACTTAAACTGTATGGACCAGAATCTTAACCATCCCTTGCATATGCCATCAACTTCCTTGTGCATCTTTTATTTTGCTGTGTTCTCCCACTCTGGTTCCCTCTAACTCTTCATCAGTCTATTCCATGGACCCTGGAGCTGAACACGGCTGGTGAGCCACACACAGTGCTATCCACTGGCCTCACATTAAATTCATGATCAATAGCCTCAAGGGGCCCTTTATGCTGCCAGCCTTCATTTTTCATTGCCATGAACCATTTACTTTCCCATGCTCCTGATGACTATTTCCTGCCTTACCCTCTGCTGTCAATTCCCAGCATCTCCTCCTCATCCTCACTCTCAGTGCAAAACATTCAGTCCCTCTTTCTTCAAGGAAACAGAAACCACCAGTAAAGAAGCCCCACAGCTCTGACCCCCACCCCTCCCTTGCTAATTGCCTCTGTTTTTACCTTATTCCTATGGGAGTGGAGGAACCTTAGTGTAATGTGCCCATTCTCACACCCGATGCCCATGCCCAGGGAAGGAGACACAACTTTCAAAATGATCAATTTCCTCCTCTTCATCTCATTTTCTACCTGTACTCAGCCATTCCTATCAATGCACAAACACGATACAGTTTCTCCCATCTTGACTCTGCACTCATCCTTTCTATTCCCTTTTTGGTAAAATTCAGCGAGTCTAGCTCCTCACTTCTCATTCTCCCTGGAGCCCTCTGGGAACAGGATGTAGTCCCTGCCACTTCCTAAAACTGTGCTTGTCTAGATCACCAGTGGCCCCACTTGGCCAATCCAGCGGTCCAATCTTGGTCCTCAGCTTTCTAGACCTGTCAGTGGCAACCGAAACAGTCTACCCCCACTCCTCAGTGATACACTTTTTTAATTGGACTTGCAGCTACCATAATCTTCTATCTTTCCTGCTGCCTCTCCCCCCCTTCCCTGCCTCCCCTGCTGGTCCTTCCCAGCTACTGGCTTCTCTTCATTCTTTTGACCCTTAAACATTGGAACATTTCACTACTTCGCCCTGGGATCTCTTCTCATTGCCCCTTCCTTGGGAACTCTGGTTGTCTCTGCTTTAAGTACCACCCATTTTCTTGACTCTACCTTTGAAATGTATCCAGAATCCAGCCACTTCTTACCACTTACACTGTTACCTACCACTCTGGCCCATACTGTCAGCATTGCTCACTTGAAATAAATGTCATGGCCTTCTAACTGGCCTGATTACACTTTTGGATGGAGAATCACTATGAATGGGTGATCAGAGAAGGCCTCCCAGAGCTTGGGTCTGGAGTATGAGAAGGAGCCATCCATGCAAAGAGATGAATAAAGAGCATACTAAGTGAAACAAAAGCAGTATGAAGACTCTGAGATGTGAGCATAGAAAAACACTACCCAGGGGGTAATTGATACCTAATAAGACAAGTTGTCATAAGAATAGAAAAAATGAAGAGATCTAAACCACAAGAAACATTTTAATGAAAATGTGAATATTCATGTTCCTAATATACTACTAAAACCTGTACAACTCTTTCTCACATAGGGTTCTTAAAGAGTGGAGGAAAATAATTGCTTTCCCAGTCAAGTGTTTTAAAAAGCAAAGAGTTTTATTTAGAAATCCATATTTCTGATGCTCTTTGAAATTCTAGAAATAGCATCTGTATTCCATAACACAGCAATTGGCTAAAGGTGGGTATGGCTGCTCCCTTTAGATGGGTGTGTATTCCCTACTAGGTATGGCTGGTTGGCTTCACTCGCTTCCTGGCCTGGTTGGTCCCTGTAGGCATCTGATTTTGCAACCCTTGGGCCAAGTGGTGAAAAGATTTCATCATTTTGGGTATTTGAAAGGATTCACAAGTCTCCACCGAGTACAATCACATAAGGCTTTTATTTAAAGACAAAGGACCAGAGAAAGATCATATAGGCAAGCACTGGGAATTCAAGACACATCCAGGCAGTCTCTCCAGGGTCCTTCTTATTCTCAGATGGACCTGTCACCAGATTGAACCACCAAGATCTGTGCAAGAAACCATCACTCTGTGATAACTCATGGTAGAAGTCCCCCCAGGGGCTGTCATGTCCCTATGGTCTTGTGATCAAGCTGGGCTGACCAATCACTTATACCACTGGAAATCATCAGTAAACAAACTGGCCCCTGAGGTTGTCAGGGGAGTTTCAGACTTAAAAAAAAGCATGTCACAAATTCCATTGCTCTTATGTTTCCCAAAAGTCAGAGACAGACATCCAGGTATCTCCAGAGAGGAAGATAGTTCTTTTCCAATCTGGCTGCAAATCAACTCTATCCTAACATAGAGGATAGTGTCCTTTGAAAACAAGGTGACCCACTTTGGTGCAAAGTGATTATACCAAAAAGGCAACTAAGTTCTGGAAGATCATGGGTTTGACTTTGGCCAATAATCAGCTGCATCACTTTCTGATCCCTTGCTGTGATGCTCAGCTTCACTCTCACCCCACTGGCCATCTGCTTGCTCAGCTATCACCCTCTTTCAGCTTGCCAGAGTTCTTGCTGTGTCCGTTCTTTGGCCCTTGCCTTGATCCACCACGTCCTATTTTCCTACCGCTTTATTTCTGCTAGATTGTGAGGTTTTTGAAAACAGAGGGCTAGGATTTATTTATCTTTATGCCCCTATGCCAGGTTCACTGACATGTAGAGAATGGGGGTTAGCAAATTTCCTTGTAAAGACTTTGGTTTCCTCTTCTGATCTTTTATCATCCAATCTTTTCTCAGCTTCTGGCTCTTGGCTATACTCCATAACTGGCTTTATTGTGATTTCCCTGGACCGGTCCACCCTCTAGAAATGACCACAGTGGCAGCCCCAACTTGGTCTTTAGTGGAATGGCCAAGGGATTGTTGGGTCTCCCTGGGTAATGATCACATCTGAGACACCCACAGTACCAGAACAACTATCAGAGATGTCATAATTCTACTGGCTTTAGCACAGGTGACACCCTCCATTGCCTCCCTCACTTCGTCTCACCTGCTATGGGAGGTACCTGAAGGGAAGCTTTGCTTTTTTTTTTTTTTTTTTTTTGGAAGCTTTGCTTTTTAAAGAGATCTCTAGTGTGGTAGTATGTGAATAAGGCAATTTCAAGATTCTCACAGTATTCTCAGGAAATGCTTCTTGAAGCCTCTTGTTTCTGGTGTGAAAGAAAATTGAGGTAAGTGCCAGGTACCACTTTGCCCCAGGGCTAATGGACAGAAGCCTTATTAGTGACTTGAATCCTTTCTGTTACCATTGCTCCCACCATGGCTATGGGCCTATCTTCTGCTCACCAAAGACATGGCCAGGGATCTGAGGCCTGGTCTCCTCATAGGCTCATAGCTTGGCCCAGAATATTGCCTCATGACTTAAACTTGGTCACACACTGCTGGGACAATGAAGTCTCCAGGCTGCCTAGCAGGGTCTTTATTTCCCCTAAGTATGGTTGAAGAGAGAACTGCTTCCTGATTTAAGATCTTACCCTTACTCTATGTTGCTGAAACAAGGAGCTTCTCTCTCTCAGACTCCCCAATCTGTCTGCAGACTTCTACCTTTGGACCTGTTGGTCACACCCAGAACCTAGAACTTCCAGAAGAGGTAATTCTACTCTTCCATAGGGCTGTGGCTTCTACTGAGGAGAAGGACCAGATGAAAATGAGTGTGATGCATCCTCAGGCAGAGTGACAAATGCCTTATCCAACCCAGGTGTCCCTGAATAGTCCTGGTGTATCTTCTCTTGAGGGTTACCCTGGTCTGAGCCATGGATGAGTCACTCAACTGCAAACCTGGATTTCTTCCATCAGATATCAGAAAACTTTACTTTGATATTTTAATAATTGTGATCAGAGAGGAAAACTCTTAATCTCAAATTCCTCACCTGTTAATGAATATATTAGTACTTCCCTCATGTTGTTGGAATGACAAGTTGAAATTGTAACCTATGTCACCTACTATAGTACTTAGCATGTGATAGGAGCTGAACAGATACTAGTTCCTTTGTCCTTCCTTTCTCATCTGCCCATTTGTTTTTAAATAAATATGTGACATTTGGAAAAGAATTCCAACTTTTGATAGATAAGGAAAGTCAACCTACTACCAAAGATTCATTTACTTGAGTTTATTGGACACATGAAGTACTAGAAAAGTCCAACACCGTGATTGCCAGATTTGTTTTCACTTGACAAGTTGTTAAAGCCAAACCTTTTCTGTGCCAAGTACCTGGATCCAAAAGAAAGTGTTTATTCATCCCAGAAGTTTCCAAGCATCTACATGTCATACATACACAGCACTTGGCTAACTTAACCTAATGCATCTGATTTCATGGAGGTGTGCAGATAGATAGCCTGAAATTCTTCCATGACTTAATACCAAAATGAGATGTCACTAGGGGATTCCTGTATACATGAAATCTTTATGAAATTAACTTCCCAGACCGTAGTCCAAGAAAATATCGCCCTTTAAAAAGGTATGTTTGTTTGAATAATAAAAAGATGGAATGGAGATAGTTCATTTGGGAGGTGCTAATTTTGATCCTTGCAAAGCATGTATGTATAGTCCAATAAATGAGTGGTTGCAAGGAAAGGAAGCTTAGAATCTTCCCAGGATAATTAATGCATTTAATTTCCATGTATTCAAGAAAAAAAGTTAGAAATGGCTTCTTTGTCCTTGGTTAATTGTATACTTCATCCCACTGCCTCCAATGCTCAGAGAGTATATTCACAAAAAGCATCTCTAGAGATTGCAAGAGGTTTGTGATGTAGATCAGCTCTCTGGAAGGAAATTTGGCATCATGTCTCAGGAACCACAAACTCACTGAGCCCCTTTGACCTCATGATTTCATTTCTTGGAATCAATTCTGACCCCATGACAGACAAGGACATATGCATAAAGATGTTCTTTGTAGAGTTATTTAGCAAATGGAAAATAGGTCATGAAACTTCTAATACAGAATAGTCTCAATTATGTAGAGTATGTAGTTGCATGTGTACAAGTACAAATACAAGGAGTAACACAGGCTATCACAATAGCTTTGGGTGGATGGCATGATGGACAATTTTTGCATTCACTTTTGTACATTTTTTTGTATTTTTCAGATTTTTCCATCTGAACAGCATTGCTACTGCCTGCCAGCCTCCGAGCTAGATGCTAGAGACACAGAGAGAATTTCACTCAAACAAAACCAACACAGTCCTTTCCTCTAGGGGTCTGCAGTCTGAGGGACTGGACAGATATTGAACAAATGAGTGTATAATAGCAAACAGATACATGTGATAGGAAAGAAGGAGCGGTATGTTGCAGAAGTACCAGCAGGGAGGAGAGAATTTCCTTTGGAACAGGGCGTCAGGAAACTATGGCTTCTTTTTTGTTTTTACATTTTTAAAGGATTATAAAGAAAAAAGGAAGAAGAAGATGTCACTGAGACCATAGGAAATCTGCAAAGTAAATTATTTACAAGTGAAAGATTTTTTTTCCTCTGCCCCTTTAACAGAAAAGGTTTGTTGAGTTCTAGTTTGGAATATCAGGGATGCCTCTCTAAGGAGATGACAATCAATCTGGCAGCTTAAATATGAGTTAGCAAAAGGAAAAAACAATTCCCAGAAAAGTTTCCTTAGAGGAAACTTGAAAAATGTTGTAGTTAAAAAAAGCTTTTTATTGGAACCTGGCTTCCTCTTCAGGTAGGGAGGAAGGGAGGTGCGTTTAAAGGGCGTGCTACTATAAATAAATTTCTTCTGCTAGTCTCTGTTCCCTTGCCTCCAATTCCTTTAAAATATGATTGGTTTGACTTTAAAATACCACCAACTTATTTTCATTTTTGTAACCCTGGGCTTTCTTAGGTCACAGCCAGTTCTATGCTGCGCTGCTCCTAAGGACAATAGCAACTTTGATTAATTGTGCATTTACTTTTGTGCTAGCATCCTGCTAGCATCCTGCTAGGGTGCTTCCAATCCACTGTGCTGTGTCATGCTAACAACTCCACAAGATGAGCACTAAGCACTATCATCTGACTTTTACAAAGAAGGAACAAGGATCAGAGAAGCTGAATGGGTTGCCTCTGGTCATGCTGTGGGTACTTGGTGGAACCGGGACTGGGAACTGGATCATCTCTCTTTCAAGATTGGTCTCTTCTTTTTTATGGCGCCTCTTGCTCATTGTGGGCTCCTCTTTCTTCCATGGAGACATATTTCATTTCCTCTGTGGTGTTATCACCCATTAAAACTTCCTCTCACCCTCCCACATCCCCTTCCCTTTACCCTTATCAACCCTACTCTGAAAGTAGCAATTTTTGCTTATGATTTTCTTAAAACGCTCATTTATTGTGGGAGGGGAGATTTCCTTAATCTGCCATTGAGCTTGTTGAGGGGAACTGAAGAATAATAGACTTTCTCACTTTCTAGCTAGTCCCTTATCTGCTTTGTGCTAAAGTAATTTTTGATAACTCCATTACATTTCAGTTTTCCAAATTTATTGTCTTAATTTCTTCTGCTAAAGACAAATTTTAAATGCATTTAATAGCACAGCCATTTCAGAGGCATTGTTAATTTTATATTTCTCTTCTCTGTGGATTGGCCCCTCTTTCCTTCATTCGTTCTTGTCATAGCCTTCCAACAAGTGCAGGGGAAGAAAAGCTTCTTCCCTCAGCCCTCCCAGGCTGGAGGCCCAGTGAATTAAACTGACAAAAGATTGATTAGCAAGAGAAAAACCATTTATTAGCACGTGTCTTACACTGGAGTCATTCAAAGGGATGGTTAGGACTTGGCTTTTATTTTTTATTTTTATTAATTTTTAAAATATTTTATTCATTTATTCATGAGAGAGAGAGAGGGAGAGAAGCAGAGGCACAGGCAGAGGGAGAAGCAGGCATGGAGCAGGGAGCTGGATGTGGGACTCCATCCCGGGTCTCCAGGATCACGCCCTGGGCTGAAGGTGGCGCTAAACCGCTGAGCCTCCAGGGCTGCCCAGGACTTGGGTTTTAGATAGGAACTTCACAAAGAACAATACACTTGGAAAGAAGGAACAAGACAAAAGAGCAGGGTTGTAGGCTTCCCTGGGTGGCAAAACGGGGCAAACTAATGGAAGATTGTTTTGGTTTTTATTATCATTTTTAATTTTTTAAAATTTTTGATTCACATTGTTTTAAAAAAATTTTTATTTAACTTTAATTAATTAACATAATGTCTAATTGGTTTCAGAGGCAGAAGTTGGGAATTCATCAGTCTTACATAATATCCAGTGCTCATTCCATCACATGCCCCCCTTAATGTTGTTTTAGGAAGCTTCGTTATGTCCATCCTTCTTTGTGCTGTCTCTGGGCTGGGAAGAGTCTGTGGTGATGAAACGCCTAGGCCTGCTTTTAGGCAAATATGCAGGAGGGCAGGGAGCTTCCTTTTGGAGTGTGCTGTTTCTCAACCATCTTCAGCTTAAAATAATCCTTAGACCAAAGTGGCACTTTTTGGGGCTGCGTATTCTGATCCCCGACAATGGCATCTTGAAAAGCTTTTCTTATTCTTTCTAGTTCTTCCTCTGCCTTGGACAGTGAGTAGCAAAAGCCCCAGGCTAGGAGCCAGGACAGCAGAATCGCAGTGCCAGCAGGTCCTGAGCCAGCAGGGAATTTCCAGGAGAGTCACTGACCAGATCTGGGGCTCAGCAGCCTCAGCCAGTAAAGAAAGGGAATTGGATCCCAAACCGAATCTCTGTGATACATCAGTTTGCCGATGTGCCTGGATCGGTCAGAGTATAGTCAGTTACTAGAATAGACAGAATTTAATATAAGAAATTTTTAGCAGGGTGAGTAAAATGTGTTTATAAAGTATACTGAGATAGTGACTGCAGGGAGCAGCTGCCACCCTAGGACTGTGGGAAGAAAGGGAAGAGAATGGAATTACTCTGCCTCAAAATGCTCAGAGAAGGGAGCTCATGGAGCTATAATTCAGATCTCTGGAAGTGGGGGGACCCTTCCTGGCTGATGTTGGTGTGGGAGAAGAGGGGAGGGCAGGATGTGGTTGGTTCTGCTAATTGGATTCAGCTGCTCCCATGTGGAACAGCATTGCTGCTGCCTGGTGAATAACGCTGAGGTGGAAGTCATAGGAACAGAAAGCACAGGTCCCTTCTTCCTGCTCCAGCCTTTCAGCCTCTCTCTCTCTCTCTCTCTCTCTCTCTCTCTCTCTCTCCTGCCTCCCTATTGCCAGGGCCTAGCAGTGACTGGCTGGCAACGCACAGGTGTTTATGGACCAAGTAGGTGCTGAATAACAACTGGCACAAAGTCCATCACTGAGATTGCACACTGATGGTTCTACTGGCCATGTGTCATCCATAGACATGTCTTGTGTGGGCTTCACAATAGTTTGATCAAACATATGTCACTGGGTTTATTTCCAAAATCCGAACATGTTCTTCCTGGGAAAACCACACAACTTCATCATTCATGATTTATATTTTTGAAAGACAAATGAATAGGAAGGCAGCTTGGAAATTATCTAGTAATCAGTTTACACATGCGGTGGTAAGGCCCTCAGAGAGTGTGAGAATTTCCTCCCAAATCTCACAATCATTGAAGGACATTTTGAGATTCTAAGGCCAGAATTCTCATCACTATCCCCTCACTGTGCTTCCAGGAAGATAGGTATGCTATGGCCTCCCATTGCTCAGACTGTGGTCCATGGATCAGCAACATCAGTCTTGTTAGAAATGCATAATCTTAGGCACCTGGGTGGCACAGTTGGTTGAGCGTCTGACTCTTGATTTTGCGTCAGGCCATGATCTCAGGGTCATGAGATGGAGCCCCACGACGGGCTCCACACTGGGCATGCAGCCTGCTTAAGATTCTCTTCCACCCCCTCCCTTTGCCCACTCCCCCATTCCAGCTAGCATGTTTGCTTTCTCTCTCTCTCATTTAAAAAAAAATGGAGAATCTCAGACCCCACATCTGACTTACTGAATCAGAGTCTGATTTCACTAAGATCCTTCCATGATTTGTATGTGCACAGTAGCATTTGAGAAGTGCTAAAGATAGCTTTACTGGAAAAAGAAAAACAAACTTTAACTGGATACTAGTGTTTTTCTCATCTCATGAGAGACCAGGGTGGGACCAGGGCATAGGGTGTACAGACTGGTTCTCAGCAAGTCTCCTGACCACTCCTCTGATTTCTCTTCTTCCTTCCTCCCAATTTATAGGCCCACATACATGGTGCAAACAGCAACATGCACACATATAACTACACATGCATGGATCAAAAAATCATAGGTTTTTTCTCTTTCTCTCTAACATGCATGCATGCACACCAATGAGCCATTTATGGTGTGCCCTTTGCTCTACCTCCTAGCCCCAATCCCTTACCAGGTTCCCCCATGTACACTCTGCTCTACTCACATTGAACTACTCTAACATTGTTGCCCAAACATATCAGGTGTTCTTTTTGTCTCCCTGTCTTTTGCATGTGCTGCCTGCCACTGCCTGTGATGCACTACCCCAACCACCAAGATAGAAACCTGAATAACTTCTGTTTGTCCTTCACCAGCAACTCAATGACTTTCTTTTGGAAGCCTTCCCACATTGAGTGAGGTGCATCCAGACTGTGCTCTTTCTCCATTTTGCATATTACCTGACATATGCCTTTATTGGAATGTTCTTTCTCACCAGGAGATAATCACATAATTTACTCTTTATCTCCTTGAAAGGAAGGAACCATGCCCCACTCTGAGGGTGAGCAAACACGGAAATAATAAACTAATACAAAGCTAAGAAATCTATCTGATGCTTATCTATAAAGAACAGTAAAGGGTAGTAGCTAAAGCCTCGACTCTGAGGTTGGAATTCCCAGATTACAATCTTCATACTTCCACTAGTTGTGTAACCTTGGGGAACCACTTTACCTCTCTGTGAATCAGTTTCCTCCTTTACAAAACAGGGACAGAAGTGGTATCCACTGAGTTGTTATAAGCATTATATGGGACCAACAATGCCTGTGAAATGGTTCACATGGAGTCAGGCTAGTAGCGAGTGCTCACTCTGTGTTTGCTACCTCGGTGCTATGAGTTGATATATTAGGCTCTCATGACCTATTGCTGGATTACTCACTGTCTTAAAGCATCCATAACACTTACTTTGCAATTTGGGTAAGGCTCGCTTCCTCCCTCCCTTCATCCTCTCTTCCTTCCTTTCAATATCTGTTTCTTTATTCCAAACGTTATTGACCACATATCATGAGAGAACCACCAGGTATTTGTTGGCTGAATGGGGTATTGGAAATTCTTGACAAGGAGTTGAGCTGAAGCCAACAAATTTTGGGAGCTGAATAGATATAACTTGGAAAAAGATGTTCCCTCTCTGCTCTGGTCTAGAATTCTAAATTACCAAGTACAAAGGACTTGGGTAAAACCCCACTTTGAGTTGGGCTGGTGGTGACATCCCAGTAGTCTATCCAGAAGGACAGGGCATCTCAGGTATGGGGCTCCTGACTATGGCCAGCATGTTGGTAGGTTACCTAAGTCAGAGGAAATAGAATCCAGTTCTTTCCTGGGGAGAACCTGGCTAGGCATAGACAGAGTTTGGGTCTTTCCCAATTGGTTGGGATATGAGATGCTAATCAGAAACTAGCATGGGGATCAGGATCACAGTCATGAGCCAGTTATGAGGACTAAAACCATGAGGTGAAAGTAACAGGGAGGCTGCAGTCTGACCTTCAATCAGGCTTATCTGGTGGGCATAGGGATGGCAGCAGCAGATGAGTAAGTAAGGCATCACTCACTCATCAGTGAGTAAGGCAGTTCTGCTGGACATGGCTCACAATGGCTAAGAACTGAGCAAGATTAAGTCTGCAGGGAACTAGATATTGGACTCTTGGTTGGTCAGGGCTGGATAGCAGATAAAATCATAGTCTAGCAGAGCACACTGACTCACACATTATTACAACACAGCATGACATATACTGAGTTGTGTTTGCAAGTCTTTACTCATTTTCTGAAACACAAGTGTTGGTGACTTAATATTAGTAGGAAATTGCTCATTACATTTTTGGAGCTTTGGGCTGGGAAACTGGTGAAATAGGGAGGAGGAGGTGTCCTCACTCTATTACTTCTCTGTGGATCCTTCAAGTATGCAGAGAAATGGCAGATCAGGAGCACAGGCTCAGTAATTTCCCTTAGATATCCCCATTGTTGGCTTCCTTAAGGTCTTTGTCCAAATGTCCCATCTCAGTGAGGGCCTCCTGAACTATCTTCTTTAAAATTGCTACCTCCCAGCCTGGATCTCCCTGTTCCCGTCCTTCACATTATTTTTCTCTAGAACTCTTATCAGTTCCCCACTAACCGTATATTTTGCTCATGTATTTATTATCTCTTTTCCCCTAAATGGAATGTAAGCTCTGTGAAGGCAGGGATTTTCATGTGTTTCTACCTCACTGTATCCCCAGTAACTACAAGAGTGCTTACCTAATAACAGACATTTAATAGATACTTTGTAGACCCGTTGACATATTCCATGAAGTAACAGCATACACCGAAATATAAAAGGAAATAGCATCTTACATAGTGTTGAGCTATGTAAAGGCTAAGAGTTACAATCCAGGTAAGTGAAGGAAATCTTCATGAAAGCTATTGACGATATCAAAGTTATCATTTCTTTTCATCTCATAGAATAAGACGATAAAACAACGAACTCTGTCATTGGGAAGATAAAACAGAGCATAGTTAAATCTTTCCTTTTGGGGACCAGCCTTCAAGTTGATTAATCAGCTAATTGAAGCTCTTTGCTTTATGTCGGCCCTTCCTGGCACACATCTGCATAAATAAAGCATCTGTATGTCCAAAAGCTTCCTTTCTGTGAAAGATAATTTGTGTTCATCGTTTGATTTACAGTTAAGGCTGGGTGAAAGGATCCTTCCATAATTTGCATTCAGCATTTTCTCCTCATGAAGGATGGTCTGCAAAGTTTCCTTCAGAGAAGTAGTAAATCACATATGGACTTAGCACAGTTGTTGATAATTAGTAAGCACTCACTATTTATCAGGAAGGAATCATCCACATGCTTTTGGAGATGTGCCATGTCTGTCAGGATGCTGACTTTCACTGGAACACCATAAACATGTCAACAACAATATATTTATATGACACCTTAAATTGACTGATCTTATTATTAGAAGACAAGTAGAAGTTACACGTGTTAAAGACAGGACAGCTCATTGCTTGTCTCTTCTGCATTCCCCTAAGAAATCTGAACATTGGTTGTAGTGTGGAGAAGATCTTTTTTGGAACAATAAAATAGCCAGGCTTATTGGTAATTGCTACTTTACACTTGTACATTTTTCTTCCTTCCCATGTTCCTTCCACCCTTTTGGCCTTTTCCCTGGAAATTCTCTCTTTAAACCTACCCCTGCAGGTAGAGATTTTTATACACAAACATTCTTTTTCACTTAAAAATAAAATGACAGCACTGCCTTCTGCAGATTATGCCTCTAAAAGAGTCATCTTCAAGAAAGGTACATCAGACCGAGCTATGGTTGATCTATTTTAGTATGTGCACATATGTATCAATCTGTGAGGCTATTTTTTTGAATAACATTCTTAAGGATTTGAGTCTGTACCATACTTCTAATTTGCCATGAACATCTGTTATAGCCCACCTTTTATGTCTTTGACATGAAATTTCTAGAATACATAAAAATGGGCATTGGATTTTCTAGCACATTGCATGGTTTCTAATGTTTTGTATCTTCTTTCCACCCTCTCTTCTCTTTTTCCTTTCACCCTCACAGGGCTGATTGTCTACCTAGGAATGATGGCGGGGGCCTTCGTCCTGGGAGGCCTGGCAGATAAGCTGGGGAGGAAGAGAGTCCTCAGCATGTCTCTGGCCCTCAACGCTTCCTTCGCCTCTCTCTCCTCCTTCGTGCAGGGATATGGAGCCTTCCTCTTCTGCCGTCTCCTCTCAGGCATAGGGTATGTACATGCAGGGCTTTGCTAGACCCTTGTAGACCGTCCTGCTACTCTAGCTCTGAGTGGTACCTCCAGAAAACCTTGGACTGAGTTTTGTATTTGACTTCCAAGATACTGTATTAAAGTTGAACCTTAGAAAAGGTTGTAAAGTCAGTGTGTAAGGTCACATAACCTGGCACTGCCTTGGCTGCTCTTTCAAACTCACAAAGGTGGAGTATAAAGTAACTAGGCTTCTGGCATGACCATTTTTAGTGTTATGACTTGATTCTTTTTGGCATCTTATTTTCACAGGATCGGGGGTGCTCTGCCCATTGTTTTTGCCTATTTTTCTGAATTCTTATCTCGTGAGAAGCGAGGAGAACATCTTAGTTGGCTGGGCATCTTCTGGATGACGGGGGGCATCTATGCATCTGCCATGGCTTGGAGCATCATTCCACACTACGGTGAGTGCACTGCCTTCAGATAGCCCAGGGGCCCTTGTTACTATGGAACCTGCAGCCAACATTTCCTGTCCTTAACCTTATTCCCCATACTCACACACAGTTCCCTTTTATACCTTTGATCTTTCTATAGAACTTCCAATACTGGATACACATCACTAATTTCAATATACATGTCTTTCTGGAAATAATACAAACTGTTCTTCTTGCCTCCCTCCCTCCCTCCCTCTCTCCATTCCTTTCTTCTTTACTTCCTTTTATTTGAAAGAATTTCAATCTTTACCTCCCTAGCCCTCCTCCCACACGCATAAAGTTAGGCTTCGGGAACCCCATTTATAGATGATGGAACAGAAGTCAAGAGAAGTTGGTGACTTGGCTAAGGTCAGGTCCCCGGCATGACCTTGACTTGATGCTCTGCCTGCCTCCTACCCCCATGTAGTACTTTCCACTCTAGTGCCTGCTGTCGCTCTTGTTTGGCTGCCGAAGTGGAGAGCCCTTACAGACAAGGTCTTGGATTCAGCCGGGACAATTTTATTATCCTGGGTAATTGCAAAAACCGGATTCTCTGGACAGAGACCTGGCAATGTTTACTTTCACAATTGGTTTTGTTAAGAGTAAAGTAGGGAGAAGGCAGCAGTTTTGAATTTGATTATGTCTTTTGAGCATCCTGGGCAAAAACTGCCATCGCGTCCTTCAAGTTTTTTTTTTTTTTTTTTTTTTTTTTTTTTTGTAAACCACCAATTACGGGTATAGGCTTTGTCATCATTTAGAAACCTGCAGACCTAGAAGGGTAGCAGGTAACTGCCCTGAAGCTAACCAACATTTTTCTACCCATTCACCTCCTTGGTGTCTTTGAAACCTCATCCTCTGTGTATTTGCAGGTGATGGAGGTTCCATGTATATCTCTTTAAGAAGCAGCTGTAGTGTAGACAATGCCTACTTTATAGTTAAGGTGATCCTGGGTGCATTATTCTGGTAATCTGATAAACCCTGAAATCTCAGTGGTTTAACACAACAAAAGTTTCCCCACTTGTAAAGTATGGCTAATGTTTCTGATCTGCAGGTGGCTCTGCTTCATCGGTAATATTGGGGCTCAGACTCCTTCCTACATGTGATTCCACTGTCTTCAACATGTGGCTTGAAGTCTCTGGTTGGGGAAAGAGCATGGGCAGTTCTAGATGGAAGGCTCTGAAAGGCAGGCTGGGAAATGGAATGTGTCCTTCCTGCTTACAACTCACTGGCCCCAAATCTGTAATCTGATCACCCCTACTGCCAAGGACACTTGGCAATGTAATCTTGTTGTGTGTCCAGAAACTGATTTGGGAACAAGTAATCTTTGTCCTGTCTAGTCTTTGAGAACCCACTGGGTTTCATCTAAGAAACAGAGAAGAAATATGAACAAGAATAATGAAATAAACAGCTAAAGAGTTTTCCAGATAATTCTGTCACCAAAAGCAATTCTCCATCATTTTTAGATACAAAATCATATTACTCCTAACATCATTTCTGCACTCTGTCCAGCACCCGAACACACACTTTAATGATCCCTGTACTGTGCTGTGGGTTATATGGGTCAGAGGAATCACTTCCCCTCTCCCCAGTTCTTGCTGTAACATCATTTATACTGTTAACTGGTCCAACTGTGTGAGTGCTAAGAAACTATTTCCACATTTAAATTAAATGAGTAAAAAAAAAAAAATCCTTTTTTGGGGGGGGGGCATGGGCGACAAGTAAAATCTGAATAAAAGCTGAGTCAAAATAGTGGTGGTGTGTGACTGGGGATAAGTCCCTCCATCTTGTCTGGTGTCTTCCTTTACCTATAAGGAGAGAGAAGGAAGCAAAAGAGCAGACTGTAGATATTGTGCCAGCCCTCACCTTCAGTAATTCCTGAGATGCAAAGAGCAGTGCAGAGAATATATTTAAAACAATTCTTGGGCACCTGGGTGGCTCAATTGTTGACCATCTGCCTTTGGCTCAGGTCGTGATCCCAGGGCCCTGGGATTAAGTCACATGTCAGACTCCCTTTGTGGGGCCTGCTTCTCCCTCTGCTTATGTCTCTGCTTCTCTGTGTGTCTCTCGTGAATAAATAAATAAAATATTTAAAACGATTCTTACACTTGAGCTAGCTTCCCTCCTGATAACATTAACAATGTCAGCCTCCTTATTTGCAGACTGCTTGTTCCCTAAGGGAAGCTTGCGGTCCCACCTGACCAGAGAACCTCGACTGCCTAGGTTTAGGTCATGTTCCCACCTCAACCAATCACTACACTCCAGAGGATGCTGGGTCCTGATTGGTTTCCGGATACTTCCTTCCTCAAATCCAGCAGGGGTGGGGATGGGGTAGGGTCAGTCCCACCCATATCAGGTGGCCGAGCACAGTGGAGCCCTCCTGGTGGGGTGTTGTGACAGGGGCCATGCACAACAGTTACTACATGCTGCGTCGCTTTTTCATTCTGCTTTACACACACAAGCACACAATCCGGTCGGGGGTCTGGCTGCTAAGGAAGTGATACAAATATTTAGGCTGGGAGTGTGTTGACCAAGACTGAATGGGATGCCCATGGCAGAGGGGCCACATGGCTGCTGACTGGCCACTGCTGGCCAACATCAGGGCTTGTGGTTCAATTATTTTACCCCAAACGTACAAGATATTTTTCCTGTTTGTATGCTTGTATGAAATCTGTGACTTTTATGTCCAATTTTAAGATCCAAGCCTCTAGGGCACCTGGGTGGCTCAGTGGTTGAGTGTCTGCCTTTGGCTCAGGTGTGATTCCGGGTTTCTGGGATTGAGTCCCACATTGGGGTCCCCACAAGGAGCCTACTTCTCCCTCTGCCTATGTCTCTGCCTCTCTCTGTGTCTCTCAGGAATACATAAATAAATCTTAAAAAGAAAAAAGATCCAAACCACTTGGGCAATTGGGTTTCATTGAAACAAGCATTAGCTGGGGGAAACCCACCCTAGAAACATGGTGTTCTAGAATCACAGCATAACAGGAGTGATTATTCATTTTAAGCCTCATTTTACCAGGACCAGATGTTGTGTCCACAGTGAACCATACATTTGATGATATTTCTCAATGTGCCCAAGATGTTAATCCTCTAACACCCCTCCACTCAGCAGGGACAAATGCCAGTGTGACAACAGAAAAGGAGACTGATGTTTGTGGATGGCTTGTGCAACCCACTTAATCGCTTTTGCAGGAATGAAGTGATGGGAGGTCTTGGCACCAGGAATTTGGGTGACTGAGTCATTGAGAAAGAAAATTACAAAATTCAGAATGTTTTCTTGGGAACTCATGGTCACAGCCCAGAAAAAAAATTGGATATATTATGGAAGATTAATTCCCATTGTAGTCAGCACCACCAGCTGTTTGTGAAATCCTGATGGAGAAAAGTAGGGCAAGCTAAAAGATCAGTGAACAGAACAATCCCTGTCTCCAAATTAATAGTTGTTCCATATATTTGGAAGCAGTTCACTATTTAATTTTATTTAACTTAAAGTCCCAAAGATCTGCCTAATGAATGCAATAAATGCAGATTACTAAAATCACCATAAAAATCATAGAGGCATTAGGGAGTAACGTATTTGGGATAATTTACACATATTATCATAAAGAAAAAAATTAGTCTCAGGAAGAATACTTTATAAACGTACCCACTTCTGCTGTCCTTCTCTCATTATCCACCTGAGTTTGACTGCTACGTAGTTTTGATCAACTTGACTTCTAATTACTCCAGAGTAGCTTTTGATATGAGCTGCAAGATGTGTAAATATTACTATGGTTTTATCTTCCTCTTTCTAGTGTTACTGTCAGGAGAAATGAAAGGTTTCTTAATTAAAATGAAAACAAACAAACCCCAGGGAGAGCATGCTGTGCAAAAAGAGATTTGATTTTGGTTGAGAAAGTTGGATGATGTGTGTGTTGTGTGGACAAATGTGTCACAGCAGCTTCAGTCCCACATTTTTCCACCCGGGGTTCCCTCTGGCAAGTCCTTCAATAGCACAGAGTAGGAAATATCAGCAGAAACAGCAGTGCAAGTAGAGTGAGTTGAAGCACAATGAGTTAAGAGTCAAGGGCAAGTAGAAATGGTCAAATCACAATGAGAGTAATAGAGCATTCAAGACACTCACTGCCAGCACTGCAGTTGGCCACATGATATATTTTTATGCATAGACATTTCATTTTATTGTGCTTCACAGATAGTAAATGGAATAGAGATTTTATGTCCCAATAATGATTACCCTCTGACCTTTAGAAATAAATATATTCATTTATACAGTTTTTAAAAAAGATTTTATTTATTCCTGAGAGACACAGAGAGAGGCAGAGACACAGGCAGAGGGTGAAGCAGGCTCCCTGCAGTGAGCCTGATGTGGGACTCGATCCCAGACCCCGGGATCACAACCTGAGCCAAAAGCAGATGCTCAACCACTGAGCCACCCAGATGTCCTCCATTTATAGTTTTGTCTTTTTAAAAAAATGCTGTTGGAATGGTCTTCAGAGCTACTTTGAGTGGCATGAGAAAACCAAGCCATTTTAGAGCCTTGGATTATTTATTTATTCAAATATTTATTTATTTATTTATTTATTTATTTATTTATTTCATGAGTAGGGAGAGGGGCAAAAGAAGAGGGAGGGATAGAATCTCAAGTAGATTCCCCGCTGAGTATGGAGCCCAATGTGGGGCCCAATCTCATGACCCTGAGATCATGACCCAAGCCAAAATCAAGGGTCAGATGCTTAACACACTGAGCCACCCAGATGCCCCTTAACCTTGGGTTGTTTTTTTTTAAGAAGCAATTATTTTGCTGATCCTTGCTGATGTTCATCTATTTCAGTCAACAACTTTGGTACTAAATGTAAATTAGCTATTTCTAAGCAAACCAAATCTACTCTCAAAGCAGATGAATTATTATTGATTGGCAGGAGCTTTTGCACTTATCAGATCTGTGGTGATATTGTTACCTGCATTCTACAGCTGTGAAAACCCACCAACCCAGTAATTATATGAGAAAACCAGGATTTCTACTTTGATCTCATGACTACAGAAATCTAGGCTCTTTCCACTGTGCTACCCATTCCATAAAGGAGGGACTTCTGTGACCCATGAGGATATTTGAAATAATGTTTTGTAGATACAGAGGCAATTTCTAAAAATGAATTTTAGAAATGTTTTCAAGAGGCACCTGGGTAGCTCAGTTGGTTAAGCATCTGCTTTTAGCTCAGGTCATGATCCCGGGGTCCTGGGGTCAAGCCCCACCACGTTGGGTTCTCTGCTCATTGGGGAGTCTGTCTCTCTTCTCTGCCACTTCCAATTACCACTGTGCTCTCTCTCTAATAAATAAATAAATAAAATATTTTTTTAAAAAAGAAATGCCTCCAATAACGAATGCTGAGTAGGAGCTCTCCATTTCAGTGATGATAGAATTTGTTTGAATTTAGAAGCCCTGTCTCCTTAAAATTAAAAAAAAATTAATATAGGCATACCTTGGAGATATGGGTTCGGTTGCAGACCACCCCAATAAAGCAAATATCACAGTATAATGAATCAAATAAATTATTTGGTTTCCTAGGGCATCTAATAGTAGTTATGTTTACATCAAACTGTAGTCTACTAAGTGTGCAAATAGCATTATGTCTAAAAAAAGTACATACCTTAATTTTAAAAATGCTGCTAAAAAAGCTAACCATCATCTGAGCTCTTGGCAAGTAGTAACAACTGATCACAGATCACCATAACAAATATAATAATAATACAAAAGTTTGAAAGGTTTTGAAAATTGCCAAAATGCGATGCAGAGACACAAAGTGAGTGAATGCTGATAGAAAAGTGACACCAATAGACTTGCTCCATGCAAGGTTGACACAAACCTTCAATTTGTAAAAAATGATATATCTGTGACGCACAATAAAATGAGATGTGCCTATAATATGACTGATAGTGCTTTTCAGAGTGTGATCCTGAACCCTTTGCATTAGAATCAGCTGGGGCTGGTACTGCCGTTTGACCTAGGTAAGAGGGATCCTGGTCATAAGGCCCTGATCTGGCTTTCTTTCCCCTGATGCATGATCATCCTCTTTTCCATTCAGATCATGCTCTGGGTACTCAGAACTGAGAAGATCCCACTAAACTCAAGGAATCATGACAAGGATACCCATTGTCACCGAGGTGGCATGTGATGTGTTCACATGTGTCAACATGAGGCCCCTTCACTCCGTGGGAGGTGCTAGGAGAAAAAATGAAAGGGGTCTTGCAAGGGTGGGTCACGGCCTAGCCTTCTGGCTCCTTATTTGTCAAGGCAAGGGGATAGAACATCTGTCATTTAACAGTTTGTTAACTTAAAGTTTAATGAATATAGAGAAATATGGGATGCTGCCTCCATGTGTACTCTTGCCCAAAGCCCTGTGAATGTCAGATCTGGCCAACCCTGGGGAGAGGTTCTTGAGATGCACATTGCCAGTGCCTATCCAGACTTCTGCATCAGAAGCTTCGGGGCAGTCAAGGGTTTGCATTTTATTTATTTTATTTTATTTTATTTTACTTTATTTTATTTTATTTTTTAAGGGTTTGCATTTTAACTTGCTCCCCAGGTGATGCTCTCATGCCCTCATTGGAGAACCAGGCTTTAAGGTTACTCTAAGAGAATGTCATAAATCCCCTGTCTTCACAGGCTGGGGCTTCAGCATGGGCACCAATTACCACTTCCACAGCTGGAGGGTGTTTGTCATCATCTGTGCTCTGCCCTGTACCGTGTCCATGGTGGCCCTGAGATTCATGCCAGAGAGTCCAAGGTTCCTGCTAGAGGTGAGTCAGGCCCCTGACCCCACACCACCCCCCATGCGAGAGCAATAGCCCTTTGGCCCCACCTCCTCTCCCACTGGCATGTTGCAAACTACCCCCATGTCAACCCACCTGGCCCATCATTACATCTGGTTTCATTGCCGGCTGTGATGGCTGCCTACCCTGGATTCACAGACTGTCAGAGACAGAGGGGGGGCCTCTGATGCTGCTTCCAGCACCCACCCTCTCTAGGAACTCTTCAAAGTTGTGAAATTTTTTTTTTCAACTTGCTGCAATAAGATCTGTGGGGAAAACTTGCGTTGCCTCCAAGCCCTTCAGGACTCTTGACCAGCCAGGACCCTTCCCCATGGGAAAGCCACTCCTGGTATCTTGAGAAGAGTCTTTCCAACCTGGGGGGGGGGGCTGCTTGTGGCTGCAGTGATCAGACAGAGGGGGCTGGCAGGGGAGCAATAGGACTCTTTTGTGTCTCCTTCTAGATCTTTCTACAGAGTGACCATCCTTATCAAATTCCCTTTTGTCCCATTGATCAGGGGCAGGCACTGCAGGAAGGCTTTTTTAACCAGGGATATACCAAAAGTTACCCTTTGTGGTATACTAGTTTCCTAAGGCTGCTGTGACAAAGGACTAAGTTGCAAACTGAGTAGCTTCAGATAACAGAAATTGTGTCACAATTCCAGAGGCTGGAAACCAAGGCATCAGCAGGGCCATGTTCCCTCTGAAGTCTGTAGGGGGAGTCCTCCTTTGCCTCTTCCAGCTTCCAGTGCTTTGCTGGCAATTACTTGGCTCTTGGCTGCACCACTATGCTTCCTGCCTGGGCCATCTCTGGCATTCTCCTGGCTTCTTATAAGGACACCAGTCGAACTAGATTAGGGGCCCACCCCTACTCCCATATGATCTCATTTTAATTATATTTACAGTAACCCTATTTCCAAATAGGGCCATATTCCAAGGTACCAGGGGTTGGGGGTGGGGACACAATTCAATCCATTACATGTTGTTTCTCTGCTTTCTCTTTTGGGGAAGAATATGGCTTCCACCCAGCAGTCATTCAACCTTCGGACTAGTAGGGTTGTACTATGTAGTGGAAATAGCACTGTAATAATGTAATAACTGCCTCATGTTTACACCGTGGAGGCACCACCTTAGTATCCTTCCAAGATCGGCTAGGGACAGAGACTCGTCCTGGTCTTTCACAAGCCCTAGTTGGCAGTGTATTCATGTCTAATCACCTCACACTCCGGGTTGGATGTGCAGGGTTTCCACCCCTCATCAGCAAAGGATTTCTTATCCGTCTTTCTTTGCTTTAACCAGATGGGCAAACACGATGAAGCCTGGATGATTCTCAAGCAAGTCCATGACACCAACATGAGGGCTAAAGGGGCCCCGGAGAAGGTGTTCACGGTGAGTGTGTGACACCTATGCCAGCAAGAGGGGGCCTCCCCTCTTTACTGTTTTGGCTTGCTAAAAATATTAATTTTATTATATTAGTATGATGTTATATTAATCTGGCAAAGAAATGTATCAAAGGGAGAATAAAACCCCTGACATTCCTATTATGGTGTCATAATTATTTGTTCATTTTGATAGATATCCTTCTTGTAACTGCTAATTGTTCAAAAAATCACTGAAAGAAAAAATTAGCTGTATTCATATGGGGATAAGCATATGTATATATGTTTACAGCTACATGTTTGTTTGTTTTTCAGAGAGAGAGAGAGAGTATGTGTGAGCAGGGTGGGAGGGGCAGAGGGAGAGGGAGAGAAAGAGAATCTTAAGCAGGTTCCGTGCTCAGCACACGGGGCTTGATCCCAAGACCCTGAGATCAGGACCTGAGCTGAAATCAAGAGCCAGATGATTAACCAACCAAGTCACCCAGGCGCCCCTGCATCTACATGTTTTTAAAGAGTACTCATAAGCATTCTGTATGTTGTCTCATGACATTCATAATTATCATTTTAATAAACATTAAGGTTGGGAACATTAACACAGTCTTCCTAAACGTGTCCTGAATACTAGAAATTTATTTACCCTGTTTTATTACCTAGTTCCTATTAATACTGTTTCAGTGAACCTTCATGCAACACACATAGTTCCTTCCCCTTGATGTTCTAGGTTTGTTTTCCAAGATAGACTCCTAGAAATAAAATGACTGGCTTAGAAAGCACTAGTATTTTTATAGCTCATGAGTTATATTGCCAGATTGCATTTCAATAGGGTTTTGCCAGTCTACAGTGCCATAAGCAGCAGGATAACCATTTCTCTCCACCCTTACCAGCATTGGCTCTTAGCCTGAATTTCGTTTCTTGCTAGTTTAAAAAGTGAAAAACCAGTGAGTGACAATTTCCATAAAGATGTCCTGTTAGTTACCAAGATCTGTGCTCTGCCCTGCCTCCCTCCACAAACCCTGGGGCCAAGGAGGAATTCCTGCTTTGGGTCCTTGTTTTGCATAACTTCCTTTCAGGCTGACTTCAAATCCATTTCCACTAGGAAGCCCTCTTGTGTTAACCCCTTCCCACTCCAATTCACTTGTTTTGCTTCTTTGGCCTCAGCTGTTGATCTTGGACAAGACCCTTGTCCTTGTTAACCGTTGCTTGGAAGCCCTGATGCTCAGGCAGGATTATGTGGCAGCTAAGAATCCACAGCCTGGAGCCAGACAGTCTGGTCCAAATCCCAGTTTTGATACTTTCTAGCTATGTGGCCTTAGGCAAGTTACTCCCTCTGCCTCAGTTTCCTTATTGGGAACAGAAGGATAATAATAGCTGTAAATATGGTCATGGTAAGGATTGAATAAAGTACCTGAACCACTGCCTGCCTTGGAGTAGGGGCTACATAGATGTCAACTATTATTCAAAACCGTTATGACATATTTTTTTCTTAAATTAACTCAAGCAATAAATTTTACTGCCTCTTTCCCTCAATTCCAGTGCTCCTAAAAATATCTAAAATATGGGACCGGTGCTTTCTTTTGACATTTATTAAGAAGCACAACTAACAGATCAAAGATGTTAAGGGCGTAGATGGTTCTTCCAAGCTCCCTATCTCCACTGCTGTCCTTGGTGGATTGTAATGCTGCAGCTGGACGGCAGGTGTGGGCACCAGATGTTCGCGGGCTCCCCCCACACCAGGGCTTGGGTGTGCTTGGCTCGGTCCCATCCCCACCCCTACCCATTCCATAGATTGCCCTTCAAACTCCTGCTTGTTCCCAAGAGACGTCTTCATGGTCTTCTGTCTCTGCCTCAAGGTTCTGAATCCACATCAGCTGCATTGGATTGTGGGCCACATCAATCTGGTACGGAACACACATGTTGACACGTAGACACATACAGACACAAAGACACATGAACACATCCAGACACACAGATCCAAACTCACACACATCATGCATATAGGCACACAGACACATGTATACAGACACACACATACAGATACACATGCACACACGCACACAGACACAAACATCATGCATATAGGCACACAGACACATATATACTGAAACATGCACACACACACAGATACAGACGCATAAACACAGGCACATCCAGACACACAGACACACACATCACACATACACACAGACACATGAATACAGACACATGCATGCACATAGACATGAAGACACAAACACACAGACATATCTCACTTATACCAAGCATTTGTGAGTTTAATAATCTTTGTGACAATTTGAGGAGCTTCCTCCGTGTCCCATTCCCCCTCCTTTCCTCCTCCTTTCTAGTTTTCCCTCTTTCCCCTGCCCTCCCTGTGGAATAGTGAATTTTCCTTAGCTGGCACAGGGCAGGCTGCTGCTCCTCCCAGGCATTCCCGAGTCCCTCAAGTAGACTATTAGCGTATCTATTCCAAGCAAACCCAGAGCTCTCCTGGGAGGAGTCCTGATGGATGATTGCTCTCCATCTCATTTGTATGTCTGTCCCCACCTGCCCAAAGTGACTGTAAACTCTTCCTGGCCTTCGTCTTACCCACGTGGCCATGCAGCATCTCACCCCCAGTGGCTTCCCCGTCTGTTGCTTCTGGAAGACCCACTTCTAAACCAAATGCGTGGGCTTGCCAGACTGGGAGTCCTTTTTAGAAAAGTGATCCCACATTCTCTCCTCACAACAGGTTTATTGTTAAGCAGCCTGATTTTGAAGAATGAGGTCTTACTTAGTTTGGAAATCAGTAAAGCCTCCAGTTTGCAAAGGCAAAAGCTCAGCCTTTCACTTCAGCACTAGAGCCCCTCACCTCTGGGATGGATATGCATCCCGAGGAAGAAGAGTTCAGGCAGGGCTCCTGCAGCAGGAATGTGAACTGTAGGTGGGCAGTTTCTCTTACCCCAACCTGCATGCCAGCCATACGTTCTCAGGCATCACTTCTGCTTTTAGTAGTTTTCATCTAATAGGAAAGAGAATCAGAAGGAATAAAAATCAGAATCAGAATCATCTAACAAGAAAGAAATTCAGAAAGGTTGTGGCTTCAGCATTGGTAATCACATTGATTAGGTAGAAATAGATGAGTGGATGGGAAAAAGGGAAAGAAAAGAAAGAAACAACCATAAAGTGTTGACTGGTCAGAGAGCAGAGGCTGTCGGGGAGTGAACTCCTGCTACATGGGGTTAACTGCTTTGCTCCCGAATGCTCCCCACAGTAAATAATGAATGCATCCTTGAATGTATGTACTCGGGAGCCTGGCGGAGAGCAACAGATGATAGGGTCCTCACCTTCATCTTTGAGCAGCTGGGGTTCAGGACACCTACCCCAAAATGTGGCACCTTGGCATAGTGAATATCATAAGCTGAAGGAGTTCGAAACAGTGATAGAAGCCGGAAGGTTACTCTGACCTCTCCACAGTCACCCTTCTTCTGGAACAGGTCATAGATCTCCTGTGTGAAGTGACTGTTTACGCAGCCTTCTTGATCTCTCCACCCATCTCTGGTGATAAGAAAGTCTTCTTCCTGGTAGAGGGACAAACTTTCTTTCTTCCCAGTTACTTCTTCACCATTTGCTACTCTTAGCTCACACCCCTTTGTCTTGTCGATTCTTCACAAATTTATTGTTTCATGGTCTAAAAGAGACAAAAGCTTTCTGCCCTGGTCACTTCATCAAGCCTTCATTCTCTTCAGAAGGCTCCCTTGTCCATGTTAAAATTCAATAAAATGTGTAGGCTTTTCTCCTGTTATTCAGGCTTTTCTCCTTTGTCAGTTTAATTTTCAGACCCAGCTTAGGATGCTGGAAGAGGTTAGGGAAACTTCTTCATCCCCTACAAAGCCCCAGATTTCAGCCATCCCATTTGCTGGCTCCCTCAAGAGCTTCTAAACTGCTACCTGGCAAGTGTCCCCAATAGAATGTTCTGCAGGGCTGGGGTGAACACAGGCCATATTCTGATTTAGACCCAATCAAGGACAAGTATCCTAGTTAATTGTAAACTAGAGCAATTTTGCTTGAGGTTGTCAAATACACTCACTCCCAAATACCTAGGGAATAGAATGTTATTTTCCCTAGGAACTACGAAAGGAAAAAAATTGCATTTGAGTGGATATCTTAATGCTTTGGAGTATGATTTTTGACATGCTTCCTGATTTGGTTTCAGCCTTGTCCTCTGGCTTCTTTTGGCTGCTTTGGAGAGTTCATGGTCTCCCTGGGGGTATCTGATAACATGAAGCCCAGCTCCAGCCGAGAGTTCTGTTGCAGGGTCTGTGCATTCATTCTCCTGTGTCCTTGTCAAAGCTAGGCAAAGAGATTTGCAAAGGGCGCACAGCTGCAGATGGGAGGACATGCCCAGGAGGCTCTCAGCATGCTCATGTACCTCCAATTTTAGGAAGAACATGGTGCTTTCACCAGATTCTCAAAGGGGCATGCAGCCCTCCCCAAAGTTTAATAACTACTGTTTCTAGGTTAGAAAAGCATAGCTGTGCCATTCTGGTCCTAGTGCTCAGAGTTAATGAGTCTGTTGTCCACACCCAGGAGCTCTTTCTTTTCCTGTGGATTACCAGCCTTATTTCCGTATCTCTTCCCATCTCCTCACAATCTCATATGGCTGAAGAAGGCAATAGAGACATTCCTACGACTAAAACAATTTTCCCTAGACAAAAGTTTGTTGGACGGGGTGATGGAAACTCTGAATTTTTTGAGTGTGCTCCTCTATTTTTCTCTGAATGTCTGCAAGCATGTATCTTCCCAACTTGGCTAAAAAAGTGTACCTGTGGTTGGGGATCTCCTTAACATGATGGTTAGTTACAGAATACACTGGTTGCTTTAAACATTGTTTAACTTGACAATCACTGTCTTCGTGAGTCAGAATTGCTCATTGGGGCTACCTGCTGACATTAGACAAGTCAACACTTTCCAGGGTCCTTTCGGCGGAGCACTGAGACATATAACCTTATCCTCACTCCCCATTTCTTTGGTTTCCACTAGGAAAGCCAGAGACAGCCAGGAGGACATGATATCTCTTATTCTGCTGTGTTTTAAAAATAGCTTAAGTAGTAGGGCATATGGGTGGCTTAGTTGGTGAATCAGCCAACTCTTGATTTCAGCTTGGGTCATGATCTCAAGGTTCTGGGATTGAGGCCTGTGTCCAGCTCTGTGCTAAGCAGGGAGTCTGCTTGAGGATTCTCTATCTGTCCTCTCCTTGAGCCCCTCCCACTGCTTGCAAGCTCTCTCTCTCTCTTTACCTCCCCCTCAAATATACAAATCTTAAAAAAAAATCTTAAACAGCAACCTCCTTGTCTAACATACACACTATTGTTACATTGTTTCTGTGATGTTAATTGTTAATACCAATTATGGATAGCCTTGGTGAATTTTAAGGTGGAGTGAACTTTACTGTGGCAAATCACATGTACATGGGAATTCAGCATATTATGACTGATGAATATAAATTTCTCAAAAGCATGATGTGGTGAAAAGGTGGGTTCATCTTGTCTGCAGTGGGACTTATCTCTCTGAGCAAGATCCCAAAGAGAGGCCATATACATCTTTGGTTAAGAATCACTGACCCAAAAAAAAAAAAAAAAAAAGAATCACTGACCTAGAGGGTCATTCAAGGTTCCTGTAGCCCTTGATAAGTAATAGAAACTCAGTTACATTAAACTAAACATTGAAAAGTCTGACACAGAGTGGGGTTAAGACTATCTTTGTTTTGCAGGTTTCCCACATCAAAACTCCCAAGCAAATGGATGAATTCATTGAGATCCAAAGTTCAACAGGAACTTGGTACCAGCGCTGTCTGGTCAGGTTCAAGACCACTTTCAAGCAGGTATGATTGGGTACATGTGAGAGATGAGAGAGAGGATGTCTAGAAATCTGTAACTTTGGTGGATGAAGGATAAAGACCCTGAACACCCCCATCAACCCAAGGCAGTGTGATAGGAGGAAGTGCCTTGGATGGGGATGCTTGGGACACAGCTTGTGCCTGCTTCTTATTCACTGTGTGACTTGAGCCACAAACTCTCTAAACCTTCATTTCTTTTCTTTGCTCTTCCTTCCCAAGGCAGAAATTTTGAATGCAGGTGAAATGTCTACTCTTAAACATCCCTCTCTCTACATAATCCATAGGAAGAAAGGAATGAGTGAAATAGATGGCCCTTTGAGGTGTGTTGGTGGTTTCTGAGAAGGTGTCTGTGAAGGGCAAGGTCATTTCCCTAGAAGTGACTCCTTTAGGCAACTCAGCTGTTGGGCACTGAGGCAGCCAATGAATGGTTTAATGGTTATTAAATGTTAGGAATATCACCTATTTCCAGAGGCAAGAAGCAAAGCTCACTACTCAAGTTTATCCAGTGTCTCGAAATCTCAACCCAGTGCTTTTAATGATGGATTATTGTGTTCCCAGGGAAGATGCCCCGGGACTGTTATGTTGGAGGCCAAGGCCAGGCAGTAAGAAAAGAAGAAGCTTTGTTATTTGAACAGAATTGCTGCCTCTGGGAGATCACGATTGTCCATTCTCTCATGGGGGTCCTAGGAAATTTATCAGAAAATCCTAGAAATGAGCTTTCAAGTCTCAAGTCTCTTGCTTTAATAACCCTTCTGTGGGTTGCAGGTCTGGGATAATGCTCTGTACTGTGTGATGGGGCCCTACAGGATGAACACACTGATTCTGGCTGTGATCTGGTTCACCATGGCTCTAAGGTAAATTCTATCTCACTTAACTCCATTAATTTCCCTATGCCTCCAGCGCCTCATCTGTAAAGCAGAGATTACAATTAGTTCTAACTCATAGAGTTTGGATGCTTTGGGCTGCAAGTAACAGGCAACCCACATGTCTTGTCCTTTGTAACAAGAATTCCATAGAGAGGCAGGCTCCATGTGGGGTTTCAGCCCCAGGCTAGATCTCCTGGTGTTTGACAGATGCCTGTACTCTTCTTGGCACCCTGTCAATGTGGGAAAATGTCCCAAGGAGGAAGAGGCTGCCTCTCTGAGCTTCTCTTAGTAATAGCAAGGAAAGCTTTCTCAGGAGCACCCCCACCCCATGCCCCCACATCAGCAGTTTTTCTATTACCCAGATGTGTGTCACACACCTAGTGCCAAACTAATCACTGGTGAAGGGGTTATAATTTCCCAGTGATTTCAAACTAATCAGGATTTGCGTCTGAGCTAAAAATACCATTAGCTTTCCTGAGGGTTGGTACCCAAACAAAATCTAGTTTCCGTTCTCCAGAAGTGAGTGGGGAAGAGGGCTATGTAGGCAGCCTTCGGTTGTGTTGTGGCTATGGGATACAACAGTGAGACTCTGCAGTACTGTGCCCCACGATACGGAAAATCGAATATAATAGGAATGGTGATTAGCTGGCTCCTCTCTTAACTGGCAGGTTCTCACCCCTCTCATTTCATGCACTTCCAAATATCATGACCTTCTTTATGCCACTTAAGTCACTTACAGCATTATGAGGCTATTTATTGTATAAAGAACATGCTTGCTATAGTTTCTGGCAATTAGGAAGTGCTCAATTAATTACTATTATCAACAAGGAACTGTCAACAAGATTTTAAACTTCCATCTGTGAAATTGCTTGGTTTCCCATCACCTGTGTCTGGGTCTTATCCCTGACGTTAGTGGAACTGTCTTTACTATTTCCACTTGAAGTATGATTCTACCTTTGAGATATGTATTTTCTTACATGCTAAGGAGTGCCCACCAATTCCAAATCTATATTTTTTAAATCAGGAACAAATTTTTAAAAAAAAAATCAAATGCCTTTTCAGCATCTATGGGGATAGTCATGATTTTTTCCCTTAGATCTGTTCATATAATGAGTGATAGTATAGCCCTAATGTCTTAATTTCTAATAATGAACCATAGTCATACATTTAAAATGAGCTGGATTTACATCAGATTAGGGATATAGACTGTGATCATGAAAGAATAAATCATGTTGCTGCTTGAATATTCTGTCTTCTTTATTACAGCTACTACGGACTGACAGTTTGGTTCCCTGATATGATCCGGTATTTTCAAGATGAAGAATACAAGTCCAAAATGAAGGTGTTTTATGGTGAGCACGTGTATGGTGCCACCATCAACTTTACGATGGAGAATCAGATTCACCAACGTGGGAAACTTGTGAATGACAAGTAAGTGAGAGACCATAGGCTTTCCCCAGATCAGGAGAGCAGTCTCTGGGGACTGTTTCTTGGGAGAGGGGCCACTGGAAAGAGAATTCAGTATGGCAGGTGAATGAGCCCCAAGACTGTTGTAGAATCTCAGAAACACAACGAGGCCTACTGAGGCTCCACTTATCCCTCATCACCAGGCTAGAGCTGATTCATCCAAGGATAGAGACATTTGACTGGGGAGAGGCAATCAGACCATGTTTCCTGAGACATCATACCTTTAATGGAGATATGCACAGGGCTGTGGCTTCTTATCAGTGTCTGCCTAGAAAGAGGGCCCAGAGAGTTGAGCTCCCTATACCAATCTACTGCTTGTTTTTTAGCTTTTTCTTTGATTTTTGAAGCTTCTCTAGAAGCAAATCTAGAGGCTAATGTGGTATTGTCTTATGTTATTTCACCCAATATTACCTCCAAGGGTTGGTCAGCATGGCCCATTGCCATCAACAACAATTGCCATTGTTGTCCCTTGGGGGTAAAATCAGTGGTGTATTGGAAGAGACCCACCCACATCTTTGTGGGGCTGCCTCCTCAATCACTTACACTTCTCTTCCTATTCCTGGGACCAACTAGGTGGGCAGTCCCATCGCTGGGCTTTGAGAATGCCTCCTTGAAGCTGCCCTCTGAAAGCCCCCACATGGGTCAGGACAACACATTAAAGTTGACCCCAAGAAGAAATGTGTGGGAAATATCAGAAAGGGAGACAGAACATAAAGACTCCTAACTCTGGGAAATTAACTAGGGGTGGTGGAAGCGGAGGAGGGCGGGGGGTGGGGGTGAATGGGTGACGGGCACTGAGGGGGGCACTTGACGGGATGAGCACTGGGTGTTATTCTGTATGTTGGCAAGTTGAACACCAATAAAAAATAAATTTATTATTAAAAAAAATAAAGTTGACCCCAGGCCACATTATTCACCAAGCTGAACATCTACTCCTGTTCCCCTTCTTGAATTGTACTTAGCAAGCTCATCAAGTCAGGATGCAGGACAGCATTGGAAATACCACGGCCCAGGTAGTTCAGCATCAATGATATAAACTGCCCCACATTTACCACCTCCATACAAGAATTAACACCAAGAATTCTCCCCTGCAGTGCATGGTCTCCCATGACCCCTATGCCCACCTCTGTGTCTAAGTGAAGTGGCCTGGCCCGTGACTATCAGCCACATCAGGAGAGGATCCTCAGTCTGGAGGATGTCTTCTGCTGGCTGCTAGTCCATGTCGCTCGTACAGGCCACACCTGAGCAGACATTCACTGTTATTCAGGATGAGAGAGAGGAAAGGGGGGAATATCATTTCTGCAAATGTAAGACCTCTGGGGAGGAAGGTTAGGACCAAACATGAATAGATAAGGAATTTAGACTTTCAGATGATTTTTTTTTTCTTTTTAATGAAGAAGCCCAATCACAAACATCTACACATTCACATGCCCATGCATGCACACAGCCCCTTTGTCTGCACTTCATTCAGTCCAGGGATGGCATCTTGAGCTAGTAGGGGTGGGCAGTGGTTACCCTGGGATTTCTCACTCTCAGGGATCTTTGGTATAAATCAGAGATCTTGTGGTAGCATTGCCAAGGAAAAAACGTTACCCTTGCTTTATAAGAATGCTTTGGAAATGTTGAAAATGAAGGGACGTTATGTATGGCCAGATGTCACCCATGACATGACACCATTCTCTCCAGAGACAAATTCAGTAAGAGACCTCATGCATGAAGTTTCCAATGTTCACTGGTACTCTCTTGTGGTATTAGTAATAATAATGATAGTATGACATTGATAATGAAGCTCATGATCATAAATGTGGCTGCCATAAAAACTAGATATCGTTTCACCAGGAAACTTTCTGTTCCCACAGAGGCCCTGTGTTACATAGTATCTTCTGCATTAAAAAGTTCATCCCTATGCCAGCTCCTTCATAGTTTGCAGCAGGTTGGTTTTGTAGTTTTTAGACTTAGCTACATAAAAAATGGGAACTTCTGATCCACTCTGTTTTTTTAAAAAACGATTTTGTGTATTTATTCATGAGGGAGAGAGAAGCAGAGACACAAGCAGAGGGAGAAGCAGGCTCCATGCAGGAAGCCTGATGCAGGACTTGATCCCTGGACCCTGGGATCATGCCCTGAGTTGAAGGCAGGCGCTCACTTGCTGAGCCACCCAGGCATTTCTCACTCTGTTCTTCTAACCTTTCTCAGCCTCTGGAAGCTTTCATTAAGCTTCTGAGTGGGAGTGGGAAGAAGCAAGGGTTCTTGAAAGTGGAGGTCTTGTGTGGACCCAGAACCCCCTCGGGGACCATACAGTTATTACCAAGGGTCTGGGAATGCAGAGGCATGCCAAGGATTGTCTGAGAGTGGGTGAGGATATTCTGCATGCACAGATATGTTTCCATGTTTCAAGAGCATGTGAATGTTTCTGTGTAGTTTTTACAACATAAATTCCTTCAGAAGTTGCAGTGAGTTAATTTTAACTTGTCATTTATATGTTGCTTTTTTTTTTTTTTTTGAGAGAGAGGGAGAGAAAGAGAGCACAAGAGGGGCAGAGAGAGAATCCTAAGCAGGCTTCACACCCAGCACGTAGCCTAACTGGGAGCCGGATCTCACAATCCCGAGGTCATGACCTGAGCTGAAATCAAGAGCTGGACGCCTAACCAAACCAAACTTCCAGGCACCCTCATTTACATTTCTTAACCAGTGGATCCTAAAAGTACAATCACTATCATGTGAAACCCATCATTTTTACCCTCAGCAAATTGAATAAAAAGGGTGTTTTCCTCTTTGTAGGATTAGGAACCTTGAAACTTACCTAAGAAATGAAGGAACTTGGTTTCTTTTCTTGAGTTATGCTGCCACCTGCTGATCATGGGCTAGAAAGCACCATATTTTTGAAAACCCTGACCCTCTTTGGAGAGTGAACTGCTGTACTTGAGCTTGGGTGGCGCATGTCTCCATACATGCCCTGTATTCCTCCTCTGACTTTATCCACACTGACTAATTTAAAATTTAAATAGAAATTGTTTACCTCATTGACTATTGCACACGGGGGAAGATGACTTTTGTGTAAGTAGGGCTTCAAACTTTACCCACAGGCTTTGTCAATAAAGGAAAACTTCTTGAAATCTGAACTTAGGGGCGCCTGGGTGGCTCAGTGGTTGAGCATCTGCCTTTGGCTCAAGTCGTGATCCTGGGGTCCTGGAATCGAGTTCCGCATCTGGCTCCCTGCAGGGAGCCTGCTTCTCCCTCTTCCTATTGATTAAATAAATAAAATCTTAAAAAAAACATCCAAACTTCATCCTGCTCTAAGACAATCCCTTTGGCCCCAAGAAGAAATGAAAATATACAGATTAGTTTGCACTTGTTCCCCAAGCACCGTCCTGCAGGCTTCCTGGGCATCTAATGGGACCAGGTGGCTCTGAACTCTCATACTGCTTTTGCTCTAGAACTTGTATGTTTTTGGAAAATGCAAGAAAAGCAAGAGAAAAAAAACTGATATTCTAAACCCCAAGCCAAAACATCAGGCTAGGCTTCTTGTGCTGTTAATTGAAAGCAGGATATGAGAGCATGTGTAAACTAATTAATTAATTACCCTCTCTGCTTGGGAAGACTCCTGCTGGGCAGGGCTTCTTTCTGAGAGGGTGAAGATGGGGGAAGAGTATGATACAAGTCAGCCAAGGGGAGGGAAATTGGAGAAAAGCTCTCATGAGTTCTTACAGAAGGTCAGGGGATGGTACTCTGAAATGAGGGTGGCTTGGCAGAAAAGAGAAGTCTGGTTTCAAACATCACACTGAGGCATTACTCACACTGCAAATCTCCTTCGAGTGAGGTAGAAAGAAGAATTTTCTTCAGCTGCCCTGGGTCTGTTTCAAGGCCGTGAATTTCCATGAAGCTGCCCAGAGTGGGAAATGGGTAAAAGCACCTTCTGGCTTCCCAGTCTGAGGAAGTAGCTTGAGGGACTGGGTTTTAGGCTTCATGGGTTGGAGACTAGCTGAGCTATCTGACCTGTGTCAGCCTCCGATTCCACATCTGAAAGCCGTAATATCGATAGATAACATACCTCCTGCTTCAGAGCTGATTAAATCTCTCCATTTAATACAGGTCCTGCAGAGTTCTTTGTGGAGACTCTTCCGGGATATTTTATAACCTCCTTCACCACTGAAAATTGGGTTGCTTCCTCTCCATCAAATATTGACAGAGGTTATTGCAAATAAATAGAAATCCTATTGATTTGGAGGTGTTTACTTGGTACCTAAGCTTTTTAATTAGTCCTAAGAGTTTCCCTTTGTGATTGTTGTATGATCCCATCTTCTGCAAATAATCACTGTTTTGTCTCCTTTCTTCTCTTTTATATTCCATTGTGGAGTACATCAAGGAGGTGGAGAATAGAGAATAATGCAAACAACCTGATTCAGAGCATCTAGCTTTATAAAATCATAAGCTGTGCTAGACTTACTTCAGATTTCAAAATAGATTAAACATTTCTCACTCTGTGACCCTCAATACAATTCCTTTCCCTCCCAAAGTGGTGATGATCACCATTGTTAATAAATCGGGTGTTTTACATTCGTGTTTTTATACTTTTCCCATGTATTTCTATATCTATAAACATTGTACAGTGTTCTTTTGCATGATTTAAAGGTTAGATAAATATTATACCATCTTATATATGCAAATGTATAATTATACTATAAATTTCGCAACTTTTTTGGTGTAAAATCAGGGTTTGGAAGACTCTGTTGGTTAACGTAGCTACATAATTCACTTTCATTCATTGAAATGTCATTACGTGAGTATTCCATCGTGTGTTTGTCTGTTCTTCTTTAGATAGACATATAAGTCACTTGCAATTCTTGGGTGTTACATATAATACTGCAATGAGTGTTCTGATGGGGGAAATTTTCTAGCCTGATACTAAGAGGTGGAATTGCCAGACAGAAGGATGTGAACATCTTCAGCTTCTCTGCCACATTAGTCTCCACGAGCCTTGTACTAACTATACTTCCCACTTAGCAGACTGAGCACGCCTCTCTCTACTACTGGGCCCATTCTTGGTTTGTGAGATTGAGGAGTGTGACATGGTATTCCTTTGTCTTTTAACTTATATTTTTCCAATCCTGGTGAGATTATCTTTTCCTGTGTTTCTTGGCTCTTTGGGTTTCTTCTTCTATACCTGTTCATGGACTTTGTTTATTTTATTTATTGGATATTCATTTTCATATTAATTTGCATAATGCCTTAGTCTCTTCTGGCTGCTATAACAAAATACCACAGACTGGGTGGCTTATAAACAACAGAAATTTATTTCTTCCAGTTCTGGAGGCTGGAAGTCTGAGATTAAGGCACAGGTAGATACTATATCTGGTAAGGACCCTTTTCCTGGTTCATAGATGGACATCTGTTTGCTGCGTGTTCATGTGAAGAAATGCAGGAGGGGGCTCTCTGGGGCCCTTTTTATAGAGGCATTAATCCCATTCACTACCCTCATGACCTAACTCCTCCCCAAGGCCCTACCTCTTAAGACTATCACATTGAGGATTAGGTTTCATCATATGGATCTTTGAGGGAGACGCAAACATCCAGTCCATAGTACATGAGTTCTTTAAACTTATGTGTAAAATCAAGTGTCAATTATATGTTTGACATTTTTCTGTGTTTTTTTAAATAAGATTGTAATTTTAGAACAGTTCTAGTTTCACAGAAAAATTGCAAAGGTAGTGTAGAGAGTTTCTGAATATCTTGCACCTTGTTTCTTTTGTTATAACAGCTTATATTACTATTGCATGTTGGTTACAATTAATAAACCAATATCAGGACATCTCAGTAAAGTCTATACTCCACTTGGATTTCCTTTTTTTTAAAGATTTTGTTTATGTGTTTGACAGAGAGAGAGAGAGCATGAGCAGGGGCAGGGAAGGGTAGAGGCAGAGGGAAAAGCAGACTCTCTGCTAAGCAGGGAGCCCAGCATGGGCTGAGCCGAAGGCAGACACTTAATCACCTGAGTCACCTAGGTGCCCCACTCAGATTTCCTTTTACCTCCTATTCTTTCTCTCTTCCAAGATCATTTCCAGGCCACCACATCCATGTTAGTAGTCATGCCCCCTCAGGCTCCTCATGGCTCTGACAGTTTGTAGCTTGCTTTTTTATTTCGCTTCAGGAGTCCCCAAGAAAGGGCAGATACTTCATATTTTAATGCCAAGTTTGTCACATTTCCTTTTAAGGTTCTTGAAGAAATCCTTCATGTTTGAAGTCATAAAGTCATTTTCCATTTGTTTCTCTTCTTTAAAGCTTCTTTCACATTCAAGGCCTTAACTTACCTGGGTGTGGTCTCTATGAGACAGGAATAATTTGATTTTTCCCCCATGTGAATAGCCAATTGTTTTCGTGTTTGTAAAATTGCCCATCTTTTCTCTATTGACAAGTAGTGGTGCTTTTATGGTAAGTCAAGATTTCTTGTCTGTATTACTGTGTTTCTGTGCACTCTGTTTGGTTCCATGGTTCTAACGGACATGGAACCAAACAGAGAGAAGCAGTAATCATGTCTCTCTCTTTACCATACTGACTTCATTGCTGTAACTTTATTGTTTTGTTGTGTTTCCAGGAGGATTAGGTTCTTTCACTTCATTATTTACATTTTTCTTGGGTGGTTTAGCCCCTGTGCTTTTCCAGACAAATTTTAGGATCAAGTTCTAAAATTCCATTGAAAACAGCTCTTTGGGATTTTGATTGGAATGACATAGAATGTCTGGATTCATTGGAGGACATCTTTAGAATACAGGATCTCCCAATCATTCCATGTGGTATTTTTCTCTGTTTACTTAGTCATTCTTTGATAATGGTTTATAACGTTCTCTGTAAGTTTCCATATGGGGCCACCTGGGTGACTCAGTTGGTTAAAGGTCCGACACTTGATTTCAGCTCAGGTCTCCATCTCAGGGTCATGAATTCAAGTCCCACATTGGGCTACATGCTGGGCATGTAGCCTACTTTAAAAAAATTGATCTCATATGTATTTTGTGAGGTTTATTGTTGATGCTTCATTGCTCCTGGTGCTGTTGTGAGTGGGGCCCTTACTTTCTCCTCTTTCTCCTCTTCCTCTCTTTTCTCTCTTGTGGTTCTCCTCTTTTCTTTTCTTCCTATTCTTCCTTTTTTCCCTTATACATGATTTTTTGGGCTCTAACATGTTGGCCCAACCCTCCATTCATTTTGATAGCTTCTTGGTAGATTTGCCTAGCTCTTGTATATGGCAGACACACTGAAAAAAATTAATGATAGTCTTATTTCCTCCTTTCCTACCTTGGTATTTGGGTTCTTTTCTCATTGTGTTGCATTGATTAGGATCTCTCATTCAGTTGATGGATACGAGCAGTGCTAACAGGTATCTTGACATCAGAGGGTGCTTTTGGTATCTCCCTCTTAAGTATGACATCTGCTGTGTGTTTTTGAATCATCATCTTTAGAAAGTAAAGGAAGAGGGTGCTTGGGTCCCTCAGTCAGTTAAGCCTCTGCCTTTGGCTCAGGTTGTGATCCCAGAGTCCTGGGATCAAGCCCTTCATTGGGCTCCCTACTCAGCAGGGAGTCTGCTTCTGCCTCTCTCTCTCTGTCCCTCTCCCTGGTCTTTTTCAAAACAAACTATATAGGATAGAGGTAGTTGTTTCCTTAAAGATTTGGTAAAGCTAGCCTTTATAACTATATCAGCTTGCCATTAATCAAGGCAACAGATTTTGATTACCAACTTATTTTTTAAATGGCATTAATATATTCAGGTATGCTCATTTTTCTTTTGTAAAATTATTTCTTTTAAGCTTTAGATATATTGTCACAAAGTTCATAACATTGTTTTATGACTTCTAAGTTTTTATTAGATTTTCAATAATAAATCCTCCCTTTTTATTGCTAATACTACGCATGTGCTTTTGGTCTTATTTTATAATCAGTCTTACTGGAGTTTTGCATATTTTATATTTAAATAATAATATTCCTTTCTTTAATAATTTCTTCTTAGGATTTACTTTTTTATGTCTCATTAGTTTCTTTATTGTATTTCTTGATTTTTTTAAAAGTTAATGAATTTAATTAGGTACATTTCATTTCAATTTTGCTTTAGTTGCATCAAACAACTTTTTATACTTACTAATATATATTTTATATTTTCCAGTAATATTTACTCTTCATCTCACAAATTATTTAGAAGTGCATTTTAAGTATCAAATGCTATTTTTAAAAAAGATTTATTTATTTGAGAGGGGGAGAGGGCATCAGTGGGAGGGTCAGAGGGTAAGGGATTGAGAATCTCAAGAGGATTCCACATAGCACAGAGCCCAATATGGGGTTTGACTTCATGACTCAGAGATCATGACCCCAGCCAAAATCAAAAGTTGGCTACTTAACTGACTGAGCTACCCAAGTATTCTTTCAAAATGTCTTATGCCAAATTTTCTCTCTCTTTTCATTCTTAAATTCCAATCACACTTAAGTTCGATTGTTTGATAGTTTCCCAAAGTCTTTGGTTACTCTTTTCTGGGTTTCCCCTTTCTCTTTCTCTTTATGTCATAGTTTTGATAACTTCTCTTGAATTATATACCAGCCAGGTAGTTCTTTCCTTGAATATGATGAGTCTACTGGTGAGTTCATCAAAGGTATTCTTAATCTGTTTTACTGCTTTAAGAAATTTCTAGCATTTCTAGTCGACTCTTTCTAATAGTTTGCATTTCTGTGCTAGAATTCTCTATAATGCATGCATGTTATTCACCTTTTCCACTAAGGCATTATGTTAAAGTTATATTAAATTACCTAATAGTTCCAGCAATGATATCGTATTTATACCTGTTTTAAAAAATATTGTTTTAACATAATGCTGTTTTACTCTTACTTCTTTGTGTGTATTGTAATATTTGGTTGAAAGTCAGATATGTAGGACAATAGAGACCTTTTTAGGAATGGGTACATCTCTTTTGCTAAGCATTTACAGGGTGTGGGAGTTTTGAATCAATCTAGTTAGTATTTGAACTTTGTTTTTTTTTTGTTTATTACCATAGAAATTTGTTGGGACTTCTATTTATTTATTTATTTATTTATTTATTTATTTATTTATTTATTTTTAAAGGTTTTATTTATTTATTCTTGAGAGAGAGAGAGAGAGAGAGAGTCAGAGACACAGGCAGAGGGAGAAGCAGGTTCCATGTTGGGAGACTGACATGGGACTCGATCCCAGGTCCCCAGGATCACACCCTGGGCTGAAGGCGGCACTAAACCCCTGAGCCACCCGGGCTGCCCGGGACTTCCTTTTAATTGGAGTATAATTTATATATAGTAAAATTCACCGTTCTTATAGTATAATTCTGAGTTTGCCAAGTGCATATGGTCATGTAACCACCACAATCTAGATACCATTATTCCCCAGATTTCCTATGCCACTTTTTATCAACCCTTACTCCACCTCCAGTCACTAGCAACCAGTGATCTCTCTGTCACATAAATGGAATCCTACAACATTGAAGCCTTTTAATCTTATTTTTTTCACTTAGCATTGTGTACTTGAGATCTATCCATATTGTTGCACATTCAGCAGTTTATTTTATGACAGAGTACTTACTATTCCATGGTCTGAATGTACTACTATAATTTTATCCATTTAGCAGGTGAAGGAATTTTGTGTTTTTTCCAGATTTTGGCATGTTTAAATTAATGTTTCACTTAGGATGCTTACAACAATATTTACATATGAAGTTGTTCTACTTTTTTCCTCTTGCAAGTCAATAATTGCTTTTCTCTTTATTATTTCTCTTTTTTCCTAAATTCTATTTTTATAATTCTTTAAAAATTTTTTTTTGTTTTTATAATTCTTGCTTAAGATTTTGTTTACAAAGGCTGTCATGTGCTAGGATCTTTGTAAAAGGAACGGGATGAGATCTTGCTCCCTCCTCAGGGAGCCTGAGTGTAAAAGAAAGGGAAGAAAGGAAATTGGGTTTACTGGCAGATTCACCAAGGCAAAAGAATGTATGTTCTTAGAGAGTCTATTAGATTGACATTGGAACCAGTATTTCCATGAATACTTATTCTCCATGATAAAATATTTTCACAATTTGGAGAAAAAAGATGGTCATATCCTCAGTCCACTCTTTTATTTATTTTTTAAAGATTTTATTTATTTATTCTTGAGAGAGACACACACAGAGAGAGAGGCAGAGACACAGATAGAGGAGAAGCAGGCTTCATGCAGGAAGCCTGGTGTGGGACTTGATCCTGGGACTCCAGGATCAAGCCCTGGGCCGAAGGCAGGTGCCAAACTGCTGAGCCACCCAGGGACCCCCCTCTTTTATTTCTTTTTAGGCAACAGACAGTTAAGACACTCCTCATTTATAGAACTATACAGAGCTGGAAAAAAAACTCCTCCTCAATACCTCTATTTTAAAGATTTTTAAGTGTCAACCTAGAGAGGAGAAAAGACTTGCCTGAGATCTCTTGGTGCTTAAGCTCTGAAAGTTGGACTCCATTCTTTGGTTTTTGGAGAGTGGTATCAGAGGTGGGAGAAAGGCCTTATGACCACATTGGAGAATTTAACAAGTTATATGGAATATCAGGCAAGACTACCACTTTCCTTATCTCTTTAAGAAAATTAGGCACGCTCTAGCATATATTTTCTGAAGCAAATGATCCTCTTCTTTATGCTCTGCTTTACCTCAGGTTAGGACCTGACATGAGATAATGTGTGAGAGACTAGAATTCCAGTTATTTTCCAAAGCATTCTATTTCATTTTGCTGTGGCTGGAAGGCTTATTGTAGTAAGATATGTATATGGAAGCTTTGGAGAACTGTACCCTTTGTTGGTTTTCTTCCCACAAGGTGAATTAATTTATCTAAAAGAGGATTTTCTACTTTTCAATTTTTTGAAAACGCAGTTAAAGGGTCTATGTAATACAACTCCATGTCTTTGCACATGCTGTTTCCTCTGCCTGGACTGCACGTCCTCCATGTCTTCTCTTGGATAACCTCTATTTGTCCTTCAGAATGGGTCACCTCATGCTTTTCCCAACCAGATCACAAGTGCCCCCTTTGAACTGATCTTGAAACATACCCCTATCTTGATAATTATCACACTAAATCTTAATGACCAGTTTCCTTGATTATCTCTTTCATTAGACTGAGCTTCTTGAGGATGCCATCAAGTAAAACACAGTGACTAAACGGATACAATTTTTGGCATAGTTTAGACCATCTGGTGGACTGACCATCAGCCATGAGGGTGACTAACATAAAGTATTTGTAGTAATAATTCTGCCATAGATTCTGGATTGCCAATGGCTCCTGTTTTCTAATAGAACATGTTCCAGAAGATACTTGCACTAACTTTTCTTTCAGCCTTTGAACTCTCCTGAGTGAAGAATCTTAGACCATTTCAGTGTATAAATGAGAGCTAGGGGATGATTTATATAAAGACTCATGAAATATGCCTTGGTCCTTTCTCCTTTTATCTCTTTCTTTATAACTTTGGCTTTTTATAACTCACTTGAAGATACATTTTAAGGTCTGCTTGCGTCAGGCCCATTATGATTTATGGCTCTGCTCCCTCACTCACTCTTGGAAGAACATTAAAATATATCTGGGGGCCACATCAGCAGCCTATTACTATATTAAAGAGAAGGATATATTAAGCAAGGCAAAGACCTGAGACAGAATCCAGGAATAGCTTTCCTGAGTAAACATATTCAGCACACAAATTACATTAATTTTGAAATTGAAGGCATCTTCCTGTAATACAAGGCTTACCAATCTCCATGGAGATATGAAGAGTCCAGTGATAGCCTTTGGAGGCCCCTGTTTAAAAGTCTGTAGCAAATTTGACCCTATGAAAAGTTATATAAAATAATTTGACTAATCTAGACCAGTGACTCTCACATGTTTTAAATGATCTGACATCTGCCTCTGGTGATTATGGTTCAAGAGGTCTAGGAAAATAGGAAACTGCATCTTTTTTAAACAACATTCTGTTTTGTTCTGACACAAGTGTTCTGGGGATCTCTCTTTGAGAAACACTTGCTCAGGCCTTTTTACTGGGTGTGGTGGGGGTCTGTTTGCAGAAATTCGTGACAGGTGGTTCTAGATTAGGGTTGTTAGCAGAATATAATATAGCATAAATGGAAAGGGAAACTGATCATTATCTGAGGTCATGGGATGAATAATATGATTGCCCTGAAAAGGAATAGCCTATGCTACGTCTATCACAGTGATTCCCACTGTATTGTTGTCTGCTTGTTTTTTTTCCAATTAGACTTGAGGGCGGGAACCATATCTTTCCTCTCTGTATTCGTAGCACCTAATACCATGTAAGTAAGTTTTGCTGAAGATTGAGTGTATAAATAAATGAATAGATAAATAAATGAGTTGTAATTCTCCACAAATGAAAACATATCCAAGGTTTCTAGTTTCAAGTTTGACCAAGCTTGGTAAAGGTCCAGCAGAGGATGATGTTAATGTATGTTGGTATATGTTTCTGAATGCAATATTGTTTTTTTTCCTATTAAGTTCATGTAGGAGTTGGAGTACAGCAGTGGCTCTCAAATGTGGTTGCACCTCAAAGTCCCCTATATGCTTTCATCTGTTTTATTATTAAGTGAAAAAGTAATATGTATGCTTGATGTAAAGGAAAAATTAAGTTTATCTCATTCCCAACTCCCATTGGACCTCTCCAGGACCAACCACATCCACCAGTTTCTTGTGTGTATTCTATGCATTTAGAGGCATATCTTATATGAATAGTCACAGGCTAGAAACACTGTATTGCATTTGATTTTTTTTCAGTTAACAATATACCTTGAGAATTGTTCCATATTAAGGTATATAAACTACCTAAAAACTGTAACAATCACATGCTATTCCACTGGGTGGTGTCTGTCTGTCTGTCTGTCTGTCTACCTACTCATCATCCATCTAGTAATCAATTCTTGCTGCCAGTAATTTTGCAACAACATTGGTGAATGTATCTCTTTGGATGCGTGAGCAAGCTTAGGTAAGATAAATTCTTAGAGGTCGTATTTCTAGGGCAAAGAGATTGCGTGTTTGAAATTTTGCAAAATTGCTCCCCCAAGAGGCTGCACTAATTTTATTCTACCAACCATATGGATGAAAGTGCCTGTCCCTCCAAATCTTTGTTGGGGGAAAATTTTAAAACAAAGATTCTTAGCCCCTCACAAATCTATTGCTTCCAAACCTACTAAGACCAGCTGAGGGACCTGCATTTTTTTAAAAAAGATTTTATTTATTTATTTATTTATTTATTTATTTATTTATTTGAGAGAGAGCAAGAGAGAGAGAGAACATGCACAAGTGGGGGGAGGGAGGGGTAGAGGGAGAGGAAGAAGCAGACTCCCTGCTGAGCAAGAAGCCTAAAGTGGGGCCCTGAGATAGATCATGACCTGAGCCAAAGGCAGGCGCTTAACCAACTGAGCCACCAAGACACCCCAGACCTGCATGTTTTTAAAGCTCCTCATAAAGTGCCATGTTATCAGTATTTTCATTTCACACTAGTCCATATCTCGATGAGTCTGATACAGAAGGTCCATGAATGCATTTGGGAATCACCAGGCTGCTTCATAACACCCCGGTATCTACCCAGACTGGATACCAGCTTCCACATTCCTGCTGCCCTCCCTCCTTTATAAACATCAGCTAAGGAATAGGGAACTAACCTTGGAAAATAATGTTTCAGCATCTTTTGGTTTGAAGTTCTCTTTTTTCTGCCTTTCTGTGCTTTCCATTTTGGTCTCAAGTCTTTTCTCTTCCTGGCTGAATTACTCAGGGACTAACGTCTTTTCCACAGGTTCACAAAGATGTACTTTAAACATGTGCTCTTTGAGGACACATTCTTTGACGAGTGCTATTTTGAAGATGTTACATCTACTGATACCTATTTCAAAAATTGCACTATTGAATCGACTGTCTTCTATAACACAGGTGAGAACATGGGTGGTGTGGGTGCACAGTATCAAGGGTGGACTGGTCTTATGTAAGAAGCAAAGTGCTCAGTCATAAGCTTTAAGAGTATCAAGGTATACACAGATATGACTACTGAGTGTTAGGTTGGAGAAATGAGTTCTAGCCCAAGTATGGCACAGATTAGTTGCCCAGTCCTTACCAATGCATTTAATTTGTCTTCATGTTTTACCACGTGTGAAGTGGAAACAAAAGTTCTGGATGAGTGCTCTGATCTCAATGAGACTGATGTTATATGTGCTTCAGATCTTTGGTAGGAACAAAATATGACACAGATGAAAACTAAGCATTCCAGGAGAGCAGCATTTTATGCATGGAGTGCATTCTTGAAGACCTCACATATTTGAGTTTTGCAAACTTCAAGGCTCACGTTCTCACAATAATCAAGGAAAAGGGAAAATTGTATCTTCTCAAGCCTTGTGCATAAAACGAGACAATAAGAATATTTTTAAAAGGTACCTTTCAGGCTTCGATGATTAAAAAAATATTCACAAAGTTCCACCATTCTATCATTCTTTGTTACATTTACTACCATCATATATTAATAACATACAGAGTGGAGTTGGGACATGAGGAGACCATCCTGAGCTTTTCCAGGGGCTTCATTTACATTGTCTCCAGTGAGAAATGCACAATTATTCCCATTTTTAAAAAGATTTTATTTATTTATTATGAGACACACACACACACACACACACACACACACACACACAGAGGCAGAGACACAGACAGGGGGAGAAGCAGGCTCCATGCAGGGAGCCCATGTGGGACTTCATCAGGATCACGCCCTGAGCCGGAAGGCAGGCGCTTAACTGCTGAGCCACCCAGGCATCCCAATTATTCCCATTTTATAGCTAGCTCTTGCCTAAGGCCACAGCTAGCAAGCCGAGGGAGCTTGGACTCATTCCTCAGTTGCTTGGTTGTAAAGTCTGTGATCTCTCCACTGTACTCCATTTACCATGCCAATATCAGTATTTTCTCCAAGGCCTCACCACCATGGTTTATGCAAGAACATCTTCTTCCATGAGGTCAGCTTCTAGAGGTTCAATATCTGGCCTCCACATACCCTTCAGTCTCTAAATGATCTATTATGAGATGTACCTTCCTAAATTTTTTTTAAGGCTGAACTTAAAAAAAAATGAGTGCTATACACTTCCTATTTGTCATTAAAACCTCAGGCATCTTTTAGTTTCTTCTTTCAAGTTTTAATGTTGCCTTGTGGTTTGCATACTCTCATGTGGGGATTTTTGCAGACACCTGCAGTCATGAAATGTCAGTGCTGGGAAGTGATGGAGAGAACCAGGTGTACTTTTCTAATTTTGTAGGAGGAGGTTTAAGGAAGGTTAGAGAGGGTCAGTGGTAGAGCCAGTTCCTGAAACCCAGATTTTCTGAGAGCCCACTTAGACACACTCTCTGCTTAAAGAGTTGGTGTTAGAAGGTGTTGGAAGACTTGGGAACTAGGTCCAAAGCGAATGGCTTCTATTTTTTTAAGACTTGATTTTTTTGGAGATGTGTTAGATTTCTAATTTCATTAGAAAGAAGGTACAAAGATTTCCATAGAACTCCTGTCCTCTCCTAGTCTTCCCCATTATCAATCAACATCTCCCCAATAGAGTGGTGTATTGGTTACCACTGATGAACCTACACTGACACATAATAATTATCCCAAGTCCAGAGGTTACAGGAGGGTTCATTGTAAAGAATGTTAGACATTCTTTGGGCATAGACAAATGTATAATGGCATATATTCACCATTATTATGCTATATAGAGCATTTTCTCTGCTCTGTGTTCTCCATATTCATCTCCCTTGCTCCCCACCCTGGAAACTACTGAGCAAATGTTTTTACTTTTCTTTTTTTAAAATTTTATCTAATCTTTATTTTTTAAAATATTTTATTTATTTATTAGAAAAAGAGAGAGCAAGCAAGCACGAGTGGGGGAAGAGGTAGAAGGAGAAAGAGAATCCCAAGCAGATTCCCCACTGAGCAGGAAGCCTGATGTGGGGGGTCAATCCTAGGACCCCCAGATCATGACCTGAGCTGAATCCAAGAGTCAGACTCTCAACCAACTGAGCTACCCAGGCACCCTGCAAACAGTTTTTATTTTGAAGAATGTTCAGGTTTCTGCATGGACTCTAGAGTGGTCACCTCAATTCAGATTCAATTCTCTTGTCTTCTCTTTCCTATAAGTTGGGTAGCCTCGGAGGAGTGGTTCAGCCTTGGTGTGGACCTTAGTGTTGTCTCATTGATAGAAACAGGACTGCTTCCTACTTGAGAGATGATGTATTCAGACATGCCTCTCTGTGAGCATTTGTTTCATTTCCTATGCTTACGGGAAGTTGAAGCAGTCATCACACTGTTACAGTTTTCTCTCTTCATCCACATCTGGCCTCATGTCACCTTGACTTTAAGACTGTCTTATTGCTGGAGGCTTAGGGCAGCCTACCCATGGAAAGAGCATGACTCCATTCTTGCCTCTACCCCATCTCTCTGCAGCCCCTGTCCACTGTACATGAATCAAAGGTTTCTTTCTCTCCCCAGACCTCTATGAGCATAAGTTCATCAACTGCCGGTTTATCAACTCTACGTTTCTGATGCAGAAGGAGGGCTGCCACATGGACTTTGAGCAGGATAATGACTTCCTGATTTACCTCGTCAGCTTCCTTGGCAGTCTGTCTGTCTTGCCCGGGAACATCATTTCTGCCCTGCTCATGGATAGAGTTGGAAGGCTCAAGATGATTGGTGAGTAGTTAGGGATGCCACATCTCCTCCAGTAAGTGAGGACCATGGCTTTCAAAGTGTATTAAAGAAGACGAATCTTTTTCTCAAAGAAATCTTTCACTGGAAACCAAACAGGTAGGATAGGATCTGCTGGTGTGGAGCCCAGGAGGCAGCTATGTCTCCAAAACCCTAGGACTCCATGGAGGTAGTTTGAGACCTATGGTCCAGGTCAGGGACTCATTTTCATTTCCCAACTGGATGATTCTGTGACAATCACTTCAGGAGGAATACTAAACATGCCCATTCTACTTGCTTTGTAAGATTATAGTCAGAAAAATATATAAAATGCTCTTCAATGAACATTGGTTCATTTGATGGGCTTAAAATAAATTGCATCACTTATTATTTCATAGTGATCACACTTAGGCTTTGTAGGTGGGAAGACTCATGTCTGAATCCTATCACCTTGAGGCTATTTGACTTTGAACATGTTCCTTTACTTCTCCAGGCTTCAATTTCCATATCTGTACCTATAACTAGCTGGCAGAGTTTTGTGAGGTTTGAACATAATGTAGCCAGAGCATCTCATAGTGCTTGGTGCACTGTAGGTTCTCAAAAATGGTCACAAAATTCATGTATCCATGCTTCACTACACTAGGATCTGCAGCAGTTTACCACAGAAATGCCATACATGGCGTGCATGGCAAACAACAAACAAAGCATGTACACCCGGGGCTAGGGAAAACGTATAGCAAAATATATATATTGTAAGGCCAGGGTGGGGATAAGAACCACATGCTGAAACACATGCCATGGAAGGTCTGCTCCAGGGATGTAGTTGATCAGGAAAATTAATACCAACTCCCTAGCAGCAAAGCCCAAAGGCAAACAAAAATAAATCACATAGTCATTTTGTCAGAGAAGAGCAAATTGTTGAGAGCTTGGCAAGGGAATCTTTTCCTGCTGTTGGGCTCATTGAGTATTATTATTATAGAGTAGCAGGAATATTCAGAATGGTGAGCATAAGATTTCAGCTTTTAAAGTGTGTGGTGAGGATGGAGTCACATCTAGGCATGGCAGATTGAGCGAGCTGTCTCCTGTGTCTGAGGTGGGGCCCTGGTTAGAGCCCTGAGGATAGGGCAGTGTTTACTAACTCGTAAATGCCTGAGCTTTTCAGCAGAAGGTAACTGCACGGTGCACAAGACCAGCAGCTGGGAATCAGGTGACCATCTCAGCCAACATTTGCTTTAGAGTCTGCATACCTTCCTTTCCTTCTCTGAGCTTCTGTTTCACAACTGTTAAAGTAATACCTCTGTTTGCTCCAATGAGATAAGGCGTGTGAGAGTAGATAGTGAGCTTTAGTAAAGGTCTGGCACGCAGAAGGCGAACTGTGATATTCTCAGTGCATGCAGATAATAGATGCTCAATAAACGTCTCGATGGGATGTGGATGACCTGTTCTGAAATAGTCTTTGAAAGAGACTCATGAAATAGTCTTAGGAAAAGACAGAGTTATTTCCTCAAATTCCCTGTAGAATTTGCTGTGGCATAAAAGTTGTCCTGCTTACTCTGTGCTCTTTCCTGGGCAGAAGTAGTGTCTTGTTAACAACAGAGTAGAAGTTTCCCTGATGAGGCTGTTAGTCCTCATTTATTCATTCAATAAGCAGTAATTTATGCAGCACTTATTCTTTGCCAGGCGGTATGGCAGACAATGGGAAAACAGCAGTAATTGACACAGACAGCATCCTCATGCTCACGGAGCAAATGATCTATTGGGAGAGAGAGACATGAACTAGAAATTTCATTGAACAAACACAAAGCATGTATTATAGGTCAGGCTGTGTGCCAAACATTTTAAAAATATTAACATATTTAAAACTCAGTCACCCTGTGAGGTAAGGACTATTTTTTGCCAACATTTTACAGATAGGGAAAGTGAGACAGAGAGGTTATGAGACTCACAGAAGGTCACACAGGGGAATCTGGGACTTGGACTCAGGCCTCTCCATCATAATGGAGAAGAGAATTAACAGGATGGAAGGAGAGTGGACCACCAGGAGCTATAGCAGGATTACCTAACATAGTTGAGAGGTCAGATCACTGAATATCACTTGATTTATTTGAGGGTAATATTTTGTATTCAATAAACATTTGTCAACATTTATTGTAAACCAGGAGCCAATGGCTGGCCACTTTGAGGAAGGCATGAGTTTAGGTGATATAGTTCTCAAGGCACTTGTGGTCTCATAGATGTTTGTCTCCTTCCTAGCTGTTTGGAAAGAGGTCACCAGGTGGCCTACTCACAGCCCTGCCCCTTCCCAGAATCAGCAGAATCTAGGCCATAGTTACCATGTCATGGCTCATCAGCAGAGGGTTTGGCATCAGTGTTGGTAGCTCCAGGTCTGAGGGTGAGATTCCAGGCAGAGGCCCTCCAAGGAGGCCTTTGTGGGTAAGGCCAGCCACCAACATGACTTCTTGGCAACTGGAAGGCCTCTCCTAGAGGACCTCTCTCCCCCAGGGTCCTGATGCCTGGCTGGGACCCTTGGCCTGTCTCCCAGCTGGTTGTCTGGAAGATGCTTTCTTCTTTCTGCTAACTATTCCCACTGCATTTTCAGCCATGCTCCTGGTCCACACCCTGCATTCACTCCACACTCCCCAGGCTCTTCTGGACTGGATATAATGGATCTGGGCAGCATTTGAGACAGCCTTCTTTTGGTGGGACCTCTTATCATTAGCTGCATCAGTCAGAGTGCAGGTGGGAAGTGAATCCACACCAGATAGTTCTAGTAGAAGAGACTTTACAGATGGGATGTGGCTTTTAGAGGGGTGGGCAGGCTTGTAGGAACAAATAATGTAAATGAGGCACCCAGATGCTAGCAAAACTGGCAGCTCGTACTGCTTCTAGGACTACAGGGAGAGAACAGCACACTCACAGAGCCCAGGGTAAGCTGGAACTGTGGAGGTGGAGGCTCCTAAAAGGACCTGTAGTCCTTAGCAGGTCAGAGAGTGGAGTGTGTGTGTGTGTGTGGGGGGGGGCAGTGTAGCCATCACCATAAAAGGAGATATAGATTGGATAGGAATTGAGAAGAAATACTCCAACCCCTACCTGCTCCCAGTTGTTAAGGGAGCCACAGGTACACAGTCCCTGGGGGTTAGCTGCTCAGGACACAGGGCAGGACTGAGAAGGGCAGATCAGATACTTGGGGTGGAGATGGGATAAATGGAGCATAAACAGCAGGGGCCTTTAGGTTTTCTTCTGCAGCCCATTTACAGTTCTGTTCTCAGTAGTATATAAGCTCCACGAGGATTTTGTGATACTGATGTATCTCAGGCACCCAGAACAATGTCTGGGACCTAAGAGATTCTCAAGGAATGTCCTTTCTCCCCATCCCCAGTAATTCTGGGCTGAGCAGCACCACAGGGTGAGGATTTCAAAATCCTTCTTGGAAGCTAACTCTGGTGACATGACCCATGCTAAGGGCTCTAATCCCATGGCCAGAGTATCGTGCAGGGGGTTCAAGCTGTGTTTTCTCCCTGCAGAGATGGGCCTGTTACTTGATGTAACCTGTTACTTCAGGTACATTTGTGAAGATGGGAGAGTGGAAAGGCCTGTGGGTGACAGTCTTGTCTAAAACATGGGCTTCAAGGTTTGTTTTTTTGTTTGTTTTTTTCCTGCCCTTGACCTCCCCCTGTAGGTGGCTCCATGCTAATCTCTGCGGTTTGCTGCTTCTTCCTGTTTTTTGGCAACAGCGAGTCTGCGATGATTGGCTGGCAGTGCCTGTTTTGTGGGACCAGCATTGCTGCCTGGAATGCTCTGGATGTAATCACAGTGGAGCTGTATCCCACCAACCAGAGGTCAGTTCTTCCCTGGGCTTCCCTCTGGGACTTGTTTGGACTTTAGCCAGAAGTCTACTGATTCCAATGTCCTTCACCAAAGCCATCTTGGTCTTCTGGTGTTTCACGGACCAACCATCTCTTTGGTTGTTGAGTTTCTCCTGCATGGGGGCTGGCATAGGCATGGAGGTGAGCAGGCTAAGGCCTGATGTAGTGGAGTGAGTGGCTAGGTGTGAAGGACAAGGGCAAACCATGTTCAGGAGAGAGGAGTGAGGGTGCCACCACAGGAATCATGAAACCCAAAGAGGGGTGAGAACAGGCCTCTAATGGTGTAGTGGGGCCGGGGGGATGGTGAAGAACTAGATAAACAAAGGGCGAGGGAAAGGCAAGGGCAGATAATGGTGGGAATGCGACTCAGTGGTCTAGGGCATTCACAGAGATGTGGCAGAAATGCTCAGTGCTTACTTTTATTTTGTGCAAGCCACATGGAAGAGGCCTGATTGGAAGAGTCAAAGCCATTATGTAGCAGTTATCTCTTTATGGAGAAGGAATTTTGAATTTTAAGGATAGCAGATAGGTGGCCCTACAGTCAAAAAGGAGTAAGAAGTGATGTGGAAGGCAGGGAAATGAAATTCTCTAAAAAATCTTAATGATATTCCCCAAATTGATGACAGAGATATTTGAATATGAATAGCTACGGCAATGCACAGCATCCCATATTTGGAGCCCCTCTCCCCTAAACTGGGGAGCTTCTAAGTTTTACAAAAAATAAGAGGAGGAAAAATTATCATTATTTCAACAGTATATGATTTTACATCTAGGAAACTCAAGACAATTAATTAGAGACTGCTGGAAATAGTAAAATAATTTGATAAGGTAGTCAATAATAAAACTAATTTAATAGCATATGGGATTTAATAATGTATCCAAAAATTTAAAAGTAAAGTTTAATTCTATTTAATAATAGCAGAAATCATGAAATATCTAGGAATATAAGAATATGTGGGATAATAAGAAAGGTGAAGAAAACCATAAAGCTTTACTGCAAGATAAAACAGAAAACTTACATATATATATCAAGGTATACCTTATGAAATTCTAAGATTTATTCTTTTTTTTTCTAAGATTTATTCTTGCACAAATTTCAAATTTTCTTTTGTTTCCTTTTGACTTCAAAGAGTCCATTCAGAATTCAATGAGATTTTTTTCCCCTTCTTCCTGGAAACTTGGGACAACTTTGGAAATTTCATTTGGAAAAATATGTGAAAATATCCAAGAAAATCCTGAAAACAAAAAGATTGGGATGGGGCTGGTTATGTAAAAAGTGATTTAAAGTGTAAAAATTATTTAGGTACAAAAAATATAAACACATTCTTAACAAACCTATGGTATGAAAAAAATATTTTGCTTCAGTTGAAGAGAGTTGGTGCTGGGAATATAATCTCTGTATACAGACGGAGGCAAGAAAGGACAGATGATTAGTAGCAGTTATCATGGAGGGGACGTCTAGCTGGCTCATTCAGTAGAGTATTGACTCTTGATCATGGGGTTGTGGGCTTGAGACCCACCTTGGGTGTAAGGATTACTAAAAAAAAAAAAAAAAAAAAAAGAACTTAAAAAAAAAAGTAATAGTTGCCCCTCAGAAGTGTGACTGAAGGATACTAATCAGGATTAGGTTTTGCTGTGGGTGATAGAGATCTCAAATAAATGCAGCCTAAGGAAGGTAGGCATTTCCTTTTTCTCTCCCATAGAGTCCAGAGCAGGCACTGCAGGCTCTTTTTATCTTGTTGTTCACCCTCTCATGAGCTCAGCTATGGTCCCAGATGGGTCTATCTACATTTTTGGAAGCAGGTTGGAAGGAAGAAAAATGCAAGAGAAGAGTGCAAAAAATACCACTCATGACACCTCTTAAGGAAATTTCTTGGGAGCTGCCACTTGCACTTACATCCTATTGGCTAAAAATTTGGTCACATGGCCAGACTCCGCAGCAAGGGAGTCTGGGAAATGTAGTCTACATCTGGAGAAAGGCTTGTTAGGGACATCCCGCAGCGTTTGCCGTAAGAGGGTCAGATGTTATTAAGAAGGAACAGTGACACTTTCTGCTTCATTCCTTTTTTTTTTTCAGTGTTTCACAATATGCGTGTACTACTTGTGACAATTTCGAAAAAGGAAAGAAACAAGTTTGAGGGAAATACTCCAGAATGTTAATAGTGGTGATTGCCTTTCAGTGGTGGGATTACAGATCTTTGCATTTTTAAGTTTTTCTGTATTTCCAAATTTGATTAAAATGAGAATGTCTCACTTTTATATTTAAGAAAAAAAGTTGGAGCGTCTGGGTGGCTCATTGGTTGAGTGTCTGTCTGCCTTTGGCTCAGGTCATGTTCCTAAGGTCCTGGGATTGAGTCCTGCATCAGGCTCCCCGTGGGAAGGGGGCCTGTTTCTCTCTCTGCCTGTGTCTCTGCCTCTTTCTATGTGTCTCTCATGAGTAAATAAATAAAAGACTTTAAGAAAAAAAGAAAAGAAAAAAGTTCCCTCCCATACCTTTACCATGCCTTCTCTCACAACAAGAGAAAGAAAGGACTCAGTCCCACTCATCTAAGGAGCACTGGTTCATCTTTCAGAATGAGTTACTTTCTTCTTCTTTTACAGGGCAACAGCCTTTGGCATCCTCAATGGATTATGCAAATTCGGTGCCATCCTGGGAAACACCATCTTTGCTTCTTTTGTTGGGATAACCAAAGTGGTTCCCATACTTCTGGCGGCTGCTTCTCTCGTCGGGGGTGGCCTGATTGCTCTTCGACTGCCAGAAACCCGAGAACAGGTCCTGATGTGAAAGCAACCTCAGGGGAAAGAAAATGTTGGAAGAACCTTATCTAGGAACCTGCAATGCATCCATGCTTGTGTCTATCACTGTCTGGAGGACACTGTCCAGAGGACACAGGAGGAGAAGTTGATTTTGTGACTCCTAGTTTAGGAAACCATTTCAGCTGTCAATATGTTTGTAACTCAGGTGACTGATTTGGGGGTGTTCTGAATCACCTGTAGAATCCCAGAGCTGCATTCTTGGCTTCAGGTCTCCCCAGCCCAAAGCAGGGGAAGAAGGATCACACCTTCCAGTGGGTACACATGCTGAGCAAGGAGTGTGTATTCCCCCTGATTAGGTGCAAGGACTTATTTGCATTTCAAAATGAATTTGAGGGTAAGAAACATTTAAGCTCTTCCTCCATAAAGTTCCTTGGAGCCCAATGACCTAACAAACTGACTTGCCAGGAAACTAGAGTCATATAAATATTGGGCTTGGAATACAAGATACTTATATTTTTGCATTTAAAAGTATCACCAATCATATGTTCCATTTGAAAATTGGCACATAGCATTGAAGATACTCTGATATAGAAAACCAGATATTTGAGCAATATCTATAGAAGTCTACTCCCCCCCTCAACCAAGTGTCCTAAGTTTTCCATGATGATTAGGTGGTGAATTTAAGGATGCTATTTACTCCTGTTTTGATCTATTCAAAGAAACTTAAATGTGATAGGTTTTCTGTAAACTAACTTTGTACATAACTGTATTTGGGTTTAATTTGCAGAAATGGTACCTGCAAATATTTGCCAGCACTGTAGCCATATTTTGGGATGAGTTGGTGTTTGGGGTCCCAGGAGATTGGGTCTGATTGAGTGAAATGCAAGAATAATCTTACTTATAGCCATTTAACCTGCTGTCAGGAGGATGCACTTTGCAAGCTCACATTGTACAGTTCATTTAATCCAGGCACTATTCTTCATGTAGGTGGAGTAGTTACTTTTCTCTCTTACACAGATCACTTGTGAAACTCAAGCTCACCCATTGTGAGTACCGGCTTTAGATGCTGCTGCTCCCCCAGAAACAACACGAGAAGGGCTCAGGGGCCTCTGGCATTCTCTTTGTAGACGAGAATAAAACACAGTGGAGAACATGGTTGATTGAGGGAGGGATGGGGAAGTGTAGCCACACTTTTCCAAAACATAAATTCTTTCTGTTTCTTTTAGCTGAAAAACATGATCTATATTTGTTATCATGGTCATGTCCTATGAGAAATCTATGCTGTGTGTCTAGGTCAGGGACTTTCGAAACAGCTGTCACTGGCATGGGAATTAGGGCATGTAGTAGATGTGAAATATGTTTCCCTTCACTGTTCCAAGTGAACTCTTTTTTGAGACCTTTTGGAACATAAATGGGGGTGAGGGTGGGGGTGGAGTGGGGAACCCAGGAAAACTACTTTGGCAAGGGTCAGCAATTGGCTGAAGTCTTGACAACACAGAAAAGGAAGGTTTCATCCACCAGAACTGTCTAGCATGGAAAGACAGTGAGCTATGAGCTCTTGTTCCTAGAGGTGAACTGGCCGAGGCCAGATGAATATCAGTTTGCAAGAACCCGTGCTTTGAGTTGATTTGCAATGTGTTTAGTGCTGTCAAGTGCCACACGTTCCCTACCAGAAATCTCTAAAAACTTAAGCAGGAAAATGACCACATGGAAGATTTTCTTGGCTTTGGGGAGACAGGTCCCACGATAGCTCCAGGCCCTCTTTCTGTTATTCTCTGAAATAACAGGTAGACAGGAGGAAAGAGTAAATATTATGACACCTTTCCACCTTGGATCTGAGATCAGTTTTAATGGTTAAAATGTTTACTCTGCTTCTTCTCTTGTCCCTACCTCTTGATTTATCTATTTTCTGTACAGCGAAGGAAGACATGTCAACTCTGATGTGACACCCTGATCCCCCCCCCAAGTATATAAATATACTACTGTGTATTAACATTTCTTTCAGTGTTTTATAGGAGTTACTTAAGGTAAATGCTATGTCAATAATGAAAGGCCCAGTGTAACATACCTGTAATATACTTTCTGTATTCTGACAATATGAAATACAGTGGCTAGGTTTGTTCAAGACAATTGTATAAACCAGAGATTGCCACATCCCTTGTAACATTATTTGTCAGTGGGATAATACAATTTAATGAGCAGCTACTATGTAAGAAATTTACAAAGTAGTTAGAGTCTGCATTTGTATTTAAGGTGGATCTTGTAAATCTAACATCTGATTAATTTTTGAGTATGGAGGTGGCTGCCATAATTTGGAGGTCAGTTGGGGGTTTTCAAGCTCTAACTTTATGGCTCCTTAAACCAATCACCTAACCAACCAAGGGCAGTTCTTGTTTTATCCATCACATAAGCCTCTGTAAAAGGTGCAGCCATACTCTGCAGCCTTTCCTTGTAAAGGATTGCCTGGCGCTGGTACCTGGCCACTTCTTAAGAAGTGCTGTCATTCCTACTGAGATAAATGCTTCTTTAAAAATAGTCTCTGTGGCAGGTCTTTGGGGGATAATGTACAACATTCCCGGCCAAGCACTTCTTTTTCATTTCGTGTTCTACTCTGAGAAATTCCCGGTGGCATCCTTGCAGCGTGGAAGGATGAAGCTCTCCTTCATTGAGCAAAGCTGTTCATGGTTCATGATGTATTTTATGATGCCTGTTTTGGGAGTAGTTACTTTTAACAGGCTCAACTGTGTTGTGTCATCTCTTGATGCTGATTTTTGACCTTCTGTTTTATTGGAAATAATTAGTGACAGGGGTGTGCCTATTTGTGAAGTTTATAGCACATGCACCTGAGGTCATGTGATAAATAACTGCATTCCCAGGGTCCCCCTGCTACCTTGTATTAGCTCATTAAAAATAATAATAAAAATAATTGTAACCAACCTTTAAGAACTGAGGCTAGAGGTTATTTCCAGACACTGAAGTTTCTTCTGGATTCCTAAGTTGATTGGATCAGTTGGGGTTGGCATGCTGAGAAGTATTTTCTTCACCTTTCTTATTTTGCATTTGGGGACCTTGAGAGGTCAAATGATGTTGGTTATAAGACCAACATGGACCAATGGAGTTGGTTATAAGACCTACAGTGATGCTCTCTCTATAATTCTGGAGTAAGCTCTCAATCAGTAATTTCCTACTACAAGGCCTCCCATTGAGTCTCTGAGGAATGGGATGGCATGACAAACATTTACCCTACATTTCTGGAGGCCACTCATTGAAAAGTCACATGATTGTCTTACCTGGAACAAGTGGAAGGAACATCATACATATGAAAAGATTGGTATTTATTAATCCATCTAGTCACTGATTCATTCATTTATTCAGTAAATCCTTGCTGAGCCTGTACTGTGTGCTAGGCTCTGTTCTAAGCCTTGGGGACCCAGTGGTGAAAACTCTGGTCACGGTTTCTGCCTCTTGCCTCCTTTTACTTATGGCAAGTGGGCAAGATGGTTATTAGGTTGGCAATAATAACAAAGTACAATGATTTTATCATCAGTAAAATGTACCTTCTGCTTGTAAGAGTGTTCTTATTTCCTTACTAGTCAATTGTGGATTTCTGCATGTCATTGTTTTCTTTCCTGTGTTTCTTTTCTTCAAGAGTGTGTAAATTTCTTATCTTTATAAACCAGGTAAGGGAAAAGATACCCTTGCTCATTTTCTCCAGAACTTACTTCATTTTTACTTCATTGACTTTATAGAGGGTTGTACATGGAAGAAGGGATAGGAGCCAGGAATGCAAGCAGGACATTGGTTAGTGGGCAAGGCTCCCAGGAGTCTCAGGAAAGGGGTTTCCACTTTCATGGTTGGCTCTTCTATTGGGCATCTGAGCTAACACTGACCATATTTGGGGTTTGGATAGGATGAGGTTAGATAGGGCATCTGGATGGCTCAGCCAGTTAAGCATCTGCCTTTGACTCAGGTCATGATCCTGGGGTTCTGGATGGAGCCTTGCATCAGGCTCCCTGCTCAGTGGGGAACCTGCTTCTCCCTCTCCCTCTGCCTGCTGCTCTCTCTGCCTGTGCTCTCTTGATCTGTCAAATAAATAAGTAAAATATTTTTTAAAAAAGGATTAGGATAGATAACATACAACTGAAAACTCAAACCAGCAGGAGTACATTCATAATAAGTTAAGGGTTTATTTCTCTCTTGTATTAAGGAAATCTGGAGGAAAAAAAGTAATAGCTGATATGGCTGCTTTGTGATCTGATTATTGGGAATAGACTCCTGCCTTTAGGCCCTTAATTTTTAGTGCACATTTTCCAGGAGACTGCCTCAGGAACTGGGATGGCAATTTTCCCGCTGGTCCTCGCATCCATAGTTAGGTAGGAAGCAGAAGGAAGAGTGAGGGCTGAAGGGCCGAAGGAGCAGCACGTCCCCGCTAAGCACACCTCCCTGGAAACTGTTCTCTAAGATGCCTCTTCCAGTTGCTTCCATATGTCTATCATCAACCTTAAGTGGCTGGGAAATATGCCATTTGCCTGGGAACATTGTCACCCTTTGTCCAAATTGAGGATCCTGGCACTAAGGGAGGAGGGGGAAAGGATAGGTGGCTCCTGCCTCTTGAACTTGAGTGTGTATCAGAATCATCTGGAGGGACATTCAAACTCACAGTGCTGGGCCCCACCCCCAGCTGGGGTGGGAACAGGGAATATGCAATTCTAACAGCTCCTAGGTGACTGTGGGTGGTGTCAGTCCTTGCGGCATATCTTGAGCCGCACTGACAACCTGCTGATTTGATTTGCTGAGGGAAGCTCTATTACCCTGATCATTTAAATCCAGCCCAACCAGAAATTCACAAAAGCTAGCAGCTCATGAAAAATGATCACCATCTTCCCAAGGTTCATAGACAGTCAAGTAGTGGCAGTGCATCAGTAACCAAAGAGCTTCAATAAAAATGTTCCCTTCCCTAGAAGCAGCTTGGTTTCACTCAGGCCTTGAACTTAAGAGCCCATGTCTATTTGTAGGCCTCTAACTCTTTCCTAGGCTCAGCAGAGGGTGGACACACCCTTTTACCTGAGGTTGATGAGCTCTGTTTTGCCTGTTCCCCTGTGGTAATGATTTTTATAGATACAAATATATGTGTGCCACACTGTAATCCATTAGGCATTATATTGGTACTCTTTGCCACCAAAAGCTTTCTCCTATCTAGGGATGCACAGGGGGGTAATAAAAACATACCTACGTGTGAACCTGACCTGTTGACAGTCAACTTGAACTTGGTCTGGAGATGTCTCTTGAAAAAAGTGAAGATATTTCTCCTTTAGGTAAGAGAAAAGCAGAGTGGGAAAAACAGAGTCTTTACTTAGACTTCATTCAACACATATTTATAGAATGGCTCCCATGTGTCCTGTGGGTCCCTACTTTTAAGTGGTCCCCACATTCCTGACCCCATCCAAAGCTTTGTGCTTTTGTGGGTAGCTGTGCTGTGTTGTTCAGGTACAACCCTAGGAACAGCTTGGAAATAAATCCCTTTGCCTTTGAGGCAAGCTTAAAGCCTGTTTTATTTAATTTGTACAAGTATGGAGAGGAAATTTATATGCTTGGTTTTGGTGACAGCAATGAAGTTTCCAAAAAGATTAATGATGAAATGAAACAGAGACTGGAGCTATCCAACAAAGGTTAAGTGGAGAAATAAAAGTTACATCATTGCTAATTACAGAATGAAGAGGGGATCTGCTTAACAGGACTATAACACCTTCCGAAATTCTGAGCCATGAGCCAAGTCCCTGTCACTTCACCTGAAACACATACTTAGCTGTCCGTGCACCTCTGGTTCTGCTGACTTAAATGATTTTAAAATTTCAGAGATGACAAATATGTATTCCTTCAGAAAGGGACTGTCCTCCACCCAAGTTAATGTGGCCACCACATTTGATCATTTTTCTGAGAAGGGGGAGTCTGTTTAATCAGTGACTATCACTCAAGCCCACTATCCCATCCTCCACTTCTTATATATAATATATAATCTCAGTTATTCCAATATCTCAAAAGCAGCCTGTGTGATTTCAGTAGGGCATGAACAAAAGATCCGTAAAAATGTTTTTGCAGGAAAATCAGACTTTGGACCATATCACAAAAGACTGCTTCAAAAATACTCAGAAAAACAAGTGGTAAACTAAAGATGAACACATTAATTATAAGTGACTCTTATTTATTAATGTGATCTCCTAAAGAATTACAAAGCAAATTCTATTGACCTTGAAAATATTTGAGAGTGATAAAACTAAACTTTAAGATGTATTTTATGATATAGCTTTCTTTTCAATTTGGAATTTGTCTGTTGAAGTCAAGGAAATCCAAGTTTCACAAATGTTTGGAGTGGATCACTGATACCTGATTTGCTGGTCTTTCTACTAATGATTTTAATAAGGATAATTTTTAGAAACCTACAGTCTATATATTTTACAGTAGAAAAAATTATAAACAACAATATTTTTAAGTTTTATTTTTTTCTTTTAGAGAGAGAGAGAGAGAGAGAGAGAACATGAGTGGAAGGGGCAGAGGAAGACAGAGAGAGAATCCCAAGCAGATTCTGTGCTGAGTATAGAGCCAGATTGGGGCTCGATCTCATAACCCTGAGATCATGACCCCAGCTGAAACCAAGAGTCAAATGCTCAACTGACTGTGCCAACAGGTGCCCCAAAGATTTGTGTTCAGAATATAGGTTGCTCATTGCTGAGATGTATGTTAGAACTTAGGTGATCATAGGTGAAGCACAAAATGGATATCGATGTGTATCCAGCACATTTAACACATTATTTTGAAAGATAGCTCAACATTTTAAAGTTACATTTTAGGGAAGATGGAAGTATTTGCGACATATAAAAATAAAAAAAAATTCTACCCACAACATCTAGATATGCAAACTCTTATTGTTTAATCTACATGCCATGAATTGGTCCAGTTTTGATTTGGGCTATTTTCATATAAGGGATAATATCTAAGAGATATTTAAAAATGTATACACATGAAACCCTGATCAAGCAGCTAAATGCAGATTTGTCAATTCTACATTTCAAATGGGGTCAAACATTAAAATAGCTGATCTGTACATTTCCAGTTTCAGGAATGGAGGAGTGTGTGAGATTAATTTTCTGCATGAGATTTGGCCCCAGATTTTTGATCCATCTGAATCCTGGAGGTCCCTAAACCTAAGCGATTAGGGGAGTATCTGTATCCTTTATTATCCCTTCCCTGTTCTTGATGTGATGGGCACAGGTGGACAAAGAGGCTGAGGTGTTAGGAAGAACTCTTAAAGTTCACAGGTGCTTCTTTCCATACCAATTTATGCTTATGAACCTTTTTTTCTATTTCAAATAGGTAGGCTAAATTTGAAAAGTCCAAATGAAGCTTCCAGGCTCCAAAGAGCAATGCTGGGGGATTAAGAGTTTTTATTCTCTGGTGGGAGGGGGGCTGAGAAACATGCCATATAGGGGGAGAAGTCAAAAGTTTCAGATGTGGGTGACTGTTCATGGTCTCCCTAAATGTCTGGCCAATGGTTTTCAATCTTTTCTACAGCCACTGCTACAAATGTGGCTATCTCAGTCCTCTGACTAGATGGTATACTTCCTAGCTCCTGGAACAGTGGTGTCTGGGAAAAACTTAAGGGTAATCTCACCAGGTATTCTTGGTGGCCCTATGAAATGCTCTAAGATTTGTGAACAATACTTTGTAGGATAGAAGGCATTAGTAATACCATTGCTATTGATGAAATGTGCTAACACACAGCCAGTGGAGGAAGAGGGTGTCTTTGGAAGCTTGCTATCTTTCTGTAAAGCATCTTCCAGTTGAGATGACAATAAGTCAGGTGTATTTCATAGACCTGTGTCATACTGACCTGTCCTCAGTTCCATGACCATGAGGAGGACAGAGCCACATGCTGTGAGCCATGAAAGGGAAGTCTGCATGGGGGACCCATGACCTGGGTTTCAATGACTTGACGACTGGCTGGATAAACCTCTGCCATATGTCCATCTAGAGCTGCTTGGATATGTCTGTCAACAATACCATGTGCAGTGAATGCATCCACTGAATGATTAAGCTCACACTGCGAGCGTAGAGTGACCAGAGTCATTCTTGTTTTCCTATCTTTCACGCTCTAGTTTCTCTCTGTCTTTAAGTGTTTTCCATCTGACTGTCCTTGGAAAGTGGAATTGCTCTGATGACCCAAGCAGTTTTTGTTCTTTAGTATATTAAAGTAGTAGAAACATTTGATTTGATGATTGCTGACTAAACTTTTAACCTTTAATGCTTTGTGATCCACGTATTAGCAAACCTTTTTTGAAGACTTACTGTATGACAGGGAATGTGATAAAGATTACCTCCCTTAATTATCCTCATAACTTAATGATGTGTTATTTTTTTTTTTTTCCCTTTAGAGATAGGGAACCTGAAACATAGAAAGGCAGAGTAACTTGCCCGAGGCCAAAGAGCTGTTGAGAGGTGAGGCTAAGGACTGATCCTTCCTCACTGGGCTTACAGGATAGTGTAATCATCTCCCTGAATTCTCCCCTAAGAAGCCTGGGTATAGATTAATCATTGGTTGCAGATGTTTCCAGGCAATTAAGACAATATTAACCAAATCAGATGCACATCTTAAGTTCAGAGAATTCCACAGGACGGTGATTGTTTCATAGAACACTCCTCACTTAATGATGAATGGACAGATGAGGAATCACAATAGTTGAATGGTAAGAAGTGTCACATTTGAAATACTTAATCACTGAATGGATTCAAACACTGGCCTAACCCTGCACCCATAGCTCTGGATCAGGGTCTTAGAGGTCCCTTTCTTCACCAAGCATCATTGGTGTTATTGGATGCTGGGGAGCCCCAGGGAGGCGTCCAAGGGAGAGTCCTGGTTCTGGGGTGACTGTGTGGATATGGGGACACATAGGGTAGTGGCTTTTTGCCAACCAGCATAAAAGCATTTCAATATTGTAACAAGTATGGAAGTATTGGTGTAAATTGGCTGTGTAGAAATCTTGGGGGTCACAACTGGTCAACCCCGTGTGGCATCCCTTTCTAGTGGTGTTTTCCAAGTAGTGTTTTCCTGAGGCTGCCAAGAGACTTGCCTTTAATTGAAAAACTGAGGCTGGATTTAGACTCTACCATGGACAAGTGTTGCTGGATTCCTAAAACACTAGAGGGCAGTAACGACCTTGAAGATGCAAAATAGGTTTCTACTCCAGGCCTGTTAGCCTTTCCTCTCAGTCTCTGTCAAGTGGAATAAAACAGCTTTTGCAAAGCTATGCATATTTCCCTTCTTTAAGATGCATCCAACCAAACATAGAGATGATTCCAGAACACATTTGCTGGAGAGCCCAGGGCATTCTACCAGGAGAAATATACTCCAGCCTGACATAGGAAGACCTTTCTTTCTTCTTTCTTTCTTTCTTTCTTTCTTTCTTTCTTTCTTTCTTTCTTTCTTTCTGTTTTTTTTTTTTTTCTTTTTAAGAGATTTTATTTATTTATTTGAAAGAGAGAGACAGAGATAGGGACAGAGCAGGGAGATAGGGGAGAAGCAGGCTCCCTGACACGGGGCTTGATCCCTGAACCCTGAGATCATGACCTGAGCCTAAGGCAGATGCCCAACTGACTGAGCTACCCAGGCACCCCACAAAGACCTTTTTCATGTTGGTGGGGCTCATCTAGACCTGATTTAGTAAACATTTATTAAATGCCCATGTGAAGCACATAGCACCATCATAGCAGACTGCTGACGTTTAACCCATGCTGATTTGGTGAGTCCTTCCCCAGTTACTGTTGCTGGATGATTTCATAGTGGACAAAACCTCAGGGTGTGCCTGGGAATTTGTGAAGATGAAGTGTTATAAATGAGAATGCAGAAGTGAGTAGTGCTTTGTATATTCTTAGTGTGTCTACTCAAATATTGAACTCTTCGATGTATGGGAGGTGGCCCTGACATCAACCATATTTAAACACCTGTAGCCCCTACCCTAACTGAGCTCATGGGAGCAAATCTTTCCAGCGCAACTGATCCATGGAAAGGTGGTCAGATGCCCTAGGAGAAGCTCAGTTTGGGAGGTCGGGGGTTCTTGGCTCTACTCCTAACTTGCATGATCAAGGGAAAGGCTATGAGTTCTTAGGCTGGTTACTTAATCTCAGTTTCCTCATCTTTAAAATAGTAGAGATGGAGAAATGGATGTAAGCCCCTCCAAGTTTTGACTTTCTACAGTAAGAACAATGTCCCCTAGGGAATGCTTACAAAGCAAAACAAAGAATAGAATGTTTGAGTGTGAGTCTGAGCAGGATGCAAGGAAGAAGATGTAGGTGATGTTAGGTATGTTTCATTTTGAGACAGGATGTACTTTGCTTACTCCACACAGTGCCTTTTGCTGAAGAAAAAAGCAGCAGGTGACCTGTAAGTGGAATGTGGAGGGAAATCTGAAATCTGGGCTGAGGGCTAACTTAAAGAAAAAAAGAAAAATGATTTTTCTATGGAGAAGGTGGAGCTTAGTTTTATGTTCAGATGTTAACTGAGATGTCTACAAAACAGTGACAGGAAACTTCATTTAGCCGTAACAATGGAAACTGCAAAAGAAGGTAATCAGAAAGGCCAGAAATGAGAGAGAGAGAGAGAGAGAGAGAGAGAGAGAGAGAGATGTAGCTAGACATTCCCAGGGTTCAAATCCTGGTTCTGTCATTTACTAGATGGGTAAGTTTGGGCAAGTGAGAGACCTCTGAGCCTCTTCCTTCTCATCCAATGTCTGTAAATGTTAGTTACTTCTTCCTTTTGCTTTCCCTTGAATCTGTAGTTCTAAGGGGAAAAAAAGTGTTTCCTGTTTCATCTATTCAATACAACAAGTCTCTAAAGCTAATGGGTAGAAAGAGTACCAGTGAGTGTATAGAAAAATCACAGTGCACTAAGTCTGGACTGAAGAAACCACGCCATTTGCAGAATGTTCCACAGCTAAAGATGAGCACACAAAGAAAGGAGACCAGAAAAGACAGATGGCTGAAGGATCTGGAAATGTGTCTGAGCATGAGTTCTGGTGTATATCATGAAATGGACCTTCCTGGCATTAGTCTGCACAGCAGAATCCATTTTGGCTGGAGAAGAACAGAGACGGTTGTGTGTAGCATGCCTGGGGAAAAGAAGGGTGGGGAAGAAGATGTTGTCTCAGAGATGGGTTACTGGCTACTTCCTGGACTTGCATGGGAGCCTTGGTGGGGATGGGACGGCTGTGGGGCTGTGAGCAGCAATCCTTGCAATGGTGCTAGTGGGGATGGCTTTGTGGAAGGCCATACCTCAAGTAGGGAACCAATGCTGACAGTTGAATTTGAGGAAAGCAGTTCTATACAAACATGTGGCACCTCTCGTGGACTTACAGAAATAACCAGGTGGAACTCTTAATGGGATTGGAAATCCTACATTAACAGCCTGGAGGACATTTTAAGAGACATAGGTGCTTACTGCAAATGTGACCCACTTTACAGGAAACTGAGAAACCAAGGCCATGCACCATGTGAAGAATGACAGAGGGAGGTTCAGGTTTCTTGAAAACAGGTGTAAGAAGACTAAGTGAAATTTAGCAGAAATTTTTGTCTCTTTCAAAACTCTGGTGTTAGGGTGTCATGGAGTCTGAATGCAATGCCTGAGACACCAATAGAATGTTCCAGAATCTCATGTTCTGAGGTGCCTGGATGGCTCAGTGGTTGAGCATCTGCCTTTGGCTTGGGTCATGATCCTGGAGTCCTGGGATTGAGTCCTGCATCAGGTTCCCTGCAGGGAGCCTGGTTCTCCCTCTGCCTGTGTCTCTGCCTCTTTCTCTGTGTCTCTCATGAATATATAATAAATTTTTTAAAAATCTTAAAGAATTGCATGTTTTCATGATTTCATCATATGGATTTTGGCCTGCCTTATATTAAAGAACTTCAACTTCATGATATTGTTAAAGGAATTTTGACAAGCAAATTAATCGACTATCCACAATTTACACGGTCTTGCTTAAAAAATCAGTATCGCCTGTGCATGAAGTTCTTGGATGTAATTTTCTCTGCATAGAGGATTTCCCCCAGGGAAACTAGCCTAAAGGAAAGAGGATCAAGAGGAGATTCAGAGAGAATGAATTAGGCGATGGGCACAGAAGAGCACAGAAGGGGAGGAGGAGGCCAGGACATGGATGGAGGCCAGGTGAGAAGGGACAGCCGGTGGTGTACACAGAACCGAAAAAAGAGGTCATCATGAGAAATTCTAGGAAGACAGAAGGAGAGCATGTTTGGAAATTCTGATTCCCTCAACAGAAGGAAAGGGAAGAGGTGCAGAATCATAGATTATAGGCTTAAGTCTCCACCACACATTCCAGAAGGTCAGGGGGAGATGGGATTCGTGTCTGAGGATGCACAGTTTTAGATGGATATACATCCAGTACAGTAGTTGGGGAAGATTCTAAAGCGGGAGACGGGAAACTGCATCCGTAGGTCAGGGATGGAAAGTCAGGTCTTTAGTATTACATGCCCCAGGAATAACCAAGGATTCCAGAACAGTATCTGCTTATGCTCTGCCCTCATTGTGACTCCTCTGATGGGGGGATTGCATACCTCTGGGGCACCACTTTGAATCCTCATGAATTTGCCTCTTATTTTAATTAATGATACTGTGGCAATCAATCCATGCAGGTTTTCCTGTAGTTTCTTGCAGATGTGACCTGACAGCACCTTTCTTCAGGTCCCTGCTATGCACCTCCTGCTTGCTGCCTTGGGCATTTCTGACACATGGCATGGCACACTCAAATAACTGCTTAGTATTCACAGATGCTCTGCTCTGAAATAGAGGGGAGTCAGTGTCCTGCAGGGGAAGCATCCCCGGACCGTCAGGGAACAGGAACCTAGGATAATGACTCCAGGAAGTCATTATCCCAGGAAGATGACTCCAAGATGCATTTCATGACTTCTCAGGTGATCATGTGTGAGTAAGTCACCCAGGAGCAAGGGCCATTTAGACAATGCAAATACCTCTTAAAAAAAACATTTTATTTATTTATTCCTGAGAGACATAGAGAGAGAGGCAGGGACATAGGCAGAGGTAGAAGCAGGCTCCCTGTGGGAACCGTGATGCAGGACTCGATTCCAGGACTCCGGGATCACAATCTGATACAAAGGCAAATGCTCAACCACTGAGCCAACCAGGTGTCCCACAAATACCTTTTTTTTTTTTTAAGGTTTCATTTATTTATCTGAGGGAGAAAGAGAGAGAAAGCAGGCAGAGGAACAGAGGGAGACAGAGAATCAGATTCCACACTGAGCACAGAACCCATTGTGGGACTCGATCCCAGTACCCTGAGATCATGACCTGAGCTGAATCAAAAGTTGGGCAGCTGAACCAGCTGAGCCACACAAGCTGCCCCTGCAAACGCTTCTTTTTCTTGGTTTCCTTAGTCTCCTTTCCCTCCCCATGTCCTGCAGTCCTGTTCCTGGAATCATCCTCCCAAATAAATGACTCTAACATCCACCTTTGTCTCTGGCTCTGCTCTAGGCTAACCTGGGCTAGGAAAATAATAGACTGAGTGAGAAGCAGGTAAGGATCGCCTCCCTGGGAAGGCTTCTTGAACATCACCTGTCACCAGGGGGAGCAGAGGTAGGAGGGCATCAGGGCAAACAATGTGGACACTTTTCTCCATCTTTTGTTCTGTGGAGGCAGAACATGCTTGGGGCAGGTTTCTCGCTGGCTAAGGACACTCCTTTTTGCTCTTCAGAGATCATCTCACATAAAACACAGACTTTCAGACTTAAAATCTCACAGGCTTCTCCAGACCAAAGGCTCTCAGTTTCCCCCAGGCTTAGTTTTAAGACACAGTTTCCAGATCTGTTCACAGACTTGGTCTCCGGCCCATGAATACAGACCTATTCATCACTCTGCCCCTGAAATCGGTCTCCTGAGCACAGGACATCCCACCAGCTGTGGTCTGACTAAAGGAATTGCAGGGAAATTCTTGCCTCTCGTCTTGGAGATTTAGCTCTTGGTCAAATAATTGGGACCCGGATTGTAGAATGCAGTTCTTGGCTTTCAGAGAATTCAATTACAATGTTGGAAGCTAATTACCTGCTTTAAAAACCAACATTATTAGCCAAGAATAATTATTACTGCAAGGAAAGTAAAAACAATCAGAAAGGGGCACATCTTTAAAGCCACCTTCAATTTCAGCTCTGCTAACAGAGCGGGGGAATGCACAAATCCCGCATTCTCTTCCTATTAAAAAGGAAATCCTCAACAGCAAGCAATCTGCTACTGAATTCCATTTATATTTTTTACCTTCGATGTGAATAGTAATTAGATATAGTGATAAAAACACAACATGTGGTGGTTCATACAACTTTTGGTATTTGTTATTTTAAACCCATTTTCAGGATATAAATGAGTTTTGGAGTGTGAGTTGTAGTTGATGGGTAAAGCATGTCAAGTGTATGCATGTGCGTGTGTGTGGTGGGGGGGAGATATCATAGTGAGGCTTTGTGGTTACCATGACTACACCACGAAACTCCCCTGGCAACTTGAACAGTGTATGGGGAAAAGGAGGGTTTGAAAAATCATACAAATGAAATCAGAGGGGGTTACAAGTTCCCAAATTGGAAAACTATATTTCCTTAAATACCGCTACCATCTGGACACATTCTCTTTTAAGATTCTGTACTCCAGATGCATTTTTGTCAAACAAAGCAGAGTTATCTTTAGTAATATAACATGGAAGGAGCAGTGACTGAATGTAATAATTTTAAGGAAATCTGGGAATTGGCTCCACAGTGATGTTTGCTTTAGCTGGCATTGCTGGGGTCTGTGTGCCACATAAATAAGATATCTCCTCAAGGGGAGCAATCTTGTTGAATGAGGAAGGACAAGCAGGACAACACAATGATTCTTGTCATCCTCCCCTAGTCTGCACCTACCACATCTCTCCTGCACCTGCCTGGGTTCTCAAGCGTGCCACAGCTTTGGGGAGACATAATAAAGGAAGGAGGATGAGGGTGAACCACTGCCTTTGGGCTTCAGGTTGTATGCCTGCAAATAATTAGGTTTGGAGAAAAATGTCTTCCAGATCTTTTGCTTGTCACTTTACATTTTCATTAATTACAAATGTTGTATAAGGTCGGTTGACTGAATAGAGACTTCTGAAATGATAGCATGAGGACCTTTGCTGATCCACTCACCAGTGAAACTGGTGAAAATGGTTTAAAGACTCAACCATTAAGAACCTCTGGGAATGGTCCTATGGGGCAAACAGCAAGTGAAAAAAAAAATCTATCCCCTCCCTCCAAAAAAAAAAAAAAAAAAAGGAAAGAAAACTATGAAAATTTGGTAAGAAAGGGCAGAGCTTGTAGCATTTGAATCAAGATCACTTCCTTTGTCACCACTCCTGCCCAGTAAAGAGGAGACTCCATTCCAGGCTTCTGTAGGGAATACAGTGTTCCCTCACTCCTGCTTCCAGTTGGAGGGCTTTCTTCTCAGAAAGAGAAGGACTTCAGCTTTTCTCATCTTGCCCCCAATTATTTGATGCTGAAGCTAAGATCCAGGTGAGTGGGAATGGGAGGTAGAGATTCCCTTCTTCTGTCCAGCCCCCACTTGTGGGAGAACATTCTACCTTGGGGACTGTCAATACTGAGGTCTTACTGCCTTTGCCAGAGCTTATGAGGTAGTGGTTCCATACCAGGAAAGGCAAGTCAAGAAGACTTCAGGCTGTGCCTCCCTCTCAACCTCCAACCAGGTGCTCAGCACATAGAGCCAAGTGTCACTCAGAGCAAAGCTTGCCCTATTCTTACCACCAGCTCCAGAGATGTCACTCAGAGATTTGCCTAGGGGATAAGCAGACCATAATAAGGTGGATAGCTCCTAACCTCTTCAATCCAGTGTGAAAAAGTTCAAACCTAAGGGCACTCTCAAGAACAGAGAAGGTTGTGGTGAAAGGTAATTAATTGGGTGGAGACTCAAGAAGTTCATGAAAGTGCAGTGCAGACAGTAGGCAGAGTCTAGTTTTCAGGAGAGAACTGGAGCATAAAGACAGCTGGGCGGAGACCTTCTGGGTTCAGAACAAATGTCAGACACAAACTCACAAAAAGTGTTCCTCCAAAGGAGTCACAATTTGATTGGATTGGCAGATAGAGCAATTTATGCCCTGGGGCATTGTTGAAAACAACTGACAATGACGAGTGTTTAACAGCTGGGCAAAGTCAGAGGAAGAGAGAAAAGAGATCCCAACTAATCCCTTCATTATCCTGACAAGACTGTGGGGTTACCCAAATCTGCACCTTGCTCAGGAGCAACACTCCTCAGAGGCTTGATGTGGAGCGTGTGTTTGTGGTGGGGAGGGGGCATGTAGAATAGACTTCTCTAAAATCTAGTTAGATGCCAAAAAATAAGCAAATTACAAAACAAGTCTTGAAGGGGATACCAGTACCCAAAGTTGCTACGATACATAATCTCAAATGTCCAGTTACCAATGAAAATTTAGGAGGCTTATAAAGAAATAGGAAAGTTGACCTACACACGAGGGGAAAAAAAGAAGACAATGGAAACTGCTTGTGGGAGTGACCAGATGTCAGAATGAACAAGACTTCAAAGTAGCCTTTGTCCAGATGGTCACAGAATTGAAGGAAACTATGATTAAAGAAATAAAAGGAAGGCATGATGGCAATGTCATACCAAATAGAGAATATTTGCAAAGAAATAGAAATTATAACATACAGCTAAGTGGAAATTCTGGACTTGAAAAATGCAGAACTGGAATAAAAATTTACTACAGGGGCTCAACAGTTGGCTTGACATGGCAGAAACAAGGATTACCAAACCTGTAGATTAGTAGAGACCGTGCAAAATGAGAAATAGAAAAAAGAATGAACAAAAATGAGGAGCATCTCAGAGAAACACGGGCGACTGTCAGTTGTACCAATGTATGCATTGTGGGCATTCCAGGAGAGGAGAGAGAAAAGAGGAGAAAATGTTCAAAGAAATAATAACTTGGGGTGCTTAGGTGGCATGATTCGTTAAGCATCTGACTCTGATTTCAGCTCAGGTCATGATCTCAAGGTCGATCTCATCAGGAGTGCCTCATCAGGCTCCGTGCTCAGCACTAAGTCTGCCTGAGATTCTCTCTCCTCCCTCTGCTTCTCCTCCTGCTGCTCATGCTTTCTCTCATTTTCTCTCAAATAAATAAATAAATAAATAAATAAATAAATAAATAAATAAATATTTTAAAAAATAATGCCTTTTTTTAAAAAAAGATTTTATTTATTTATTCATGAGAGACACAGAGTATGAGAGTCCGAGACACAGGCAAAGGGAGAAGCAGGCTTCATGCAGGGAGCCCAACGTGGGACTCAACTCCAGGTCTTCAGAATCAGGCCCTGGGCTGAAGGCGGCGCTAAACTGCTGAGCTACCGGGACTGCCCTAAAAATAATGGCTTTAAAGTTGTGTATAATTGTTATAGCAAGTGAAGCAATATAAAGATTATATAGAACAAATGCTGCTAATCTTTCACTCACAGCTGTGTTCCCTACTCACCCTCAGGCAATCATTTGAACTGTTTGGTGTGTATCCCTCCACACTTTATACTCATGCAAAGATAAGCAACTGTACATTATTTAGCTTTTTTTGGTATATAAAACAGAGGGGTCATGTTCCATTGCTCGGATATACCACAGTTTATTCAGCTATTTCCCTATTCAATCATTTCCCTGCTAGATCTCTAACAACTATGATTCTGTTTATCTAGGAGCAGACATTAATATGTAAAATTTATTCTCAACCATGTCTAGCCAAATTTTAGAGGTTCAGGAAAATACTCATGCTGAAATAGGTTTAATAGAATTCATTGTCATGTGAATATTTAAGGTGGGAGATCATAGTGGGAAAGAGATGACAAAGATGAACTTGTCCAGTATTCCATTTGGTTCAGCCCAATTTCCCATATATCAAGTGTGATTTTAGTAGAAATTTAGACTGTGTGCTAGTATGGCACAGAAAAAAGACTATGGATTTGGAGTGAGTGGCTAAGCTTAAATTTGAATTTAGACACCATTTCAACTGACAATGGCCACAATAATGCTTAGTAACAACCAACCACAAAATTTCAGGATTGCACAGCAGTAAGGACCAATTCAGCTCATGTATCATGGGACAGTGGTGGTGGTGGGGTTGAGTGTTTAGGGGCTAGACTGACCAAGGCTTCATTCAGTTGAAGTGCTCTGTTTCATGTGTCTTCTTAGAACCCCAGAAAACTAGGCTGATGATGGCAGAGGTACAAGAAAACAAGCCCAATTACACAAGCACTTTTGTAGCCTCTGCTTACATCCTGTCTGCTAATGTCCCATCAGCCATAACAAGTCATGCAGCTGAACTCAGAGTCAAAGGGGCACTAGCTTTACATGGCAGTGGGAATGGATGTATGATACTGTTATTGGGGTTGAGGTAAAGGTTGGGAACCAGCACTCCAGTTACTTGGTGTTATCTGAAAGAGGGAGATGATAGTATGCACCTTGTAATTTTGTTTCAAGAGTTAATTGCAATATTGTATATACATCCCTTGGCATGTAGTACATAATCAGTGGCTATTAACTTCCTTGCTTTACAAAGCTATCATGGGATATATGCCTCTTATATGGTCAACATCTTATACATTGTTGATCAAACATTTTTAAAAAGTGTATACTATAAATTAAAAAGTTATTTTTCCAACACACTAGTACAATAATGACTTTCACATTACCAATGAAATATCACGTGTGTAGATACTTTTGCATAGTTGCATCCGGAGTATATGGGACATTCTGAATTTTGCTGTTTTAAATTTTCTTACATCAAAATATTGCTTTTCAATTCTTTCACTGTTTTCTTCCTAATTCCATTTTGAGGCTGTGTGATAGCTCATCATTTGGCTGGCTCATATGAGGTAAACTATTTCATGGGGAGGTTTTGAGGCCTCTAGCCTGAGCATCAGTTACCTGGGCTGGTGTCCTGTTGGTTTCAGAGAATTGATGCCTGCTGAGTAATGGCAGGGAAGGTCTCAGGGCATGGGGGTTCTTGAGCTCCTATAAATCCTCTCTTCCCTCAGAAGACAAGCAAGCTTGCAGGAAAAGTAATAAAGTCCTCAATGTGATATTAGTGTGACTGTGCCCGAGGGAGGAAAACCAAAGCCATGTGCAGGTGCTGTCAATGACAATGACACATGGCACCCAGCTCCAGCCCCACTGAGTTGATTTTATGGTCCAAGATATTTTAGCCAGATGTAGGACTGAACCTGTGTGGCTTTGTAAATCTGAGGAAGGAGCCATATTGCCTCATTTGTTAAATTGAAAAGCAGTAAGTGAAGTGGACCTAGAATTGGTTTAACAAGGAAGTAGCTAAGCAAGTGTGATGAGCAGCAGGTGTGCCCCATTCCCTGGGGATGTTTAATCCAATTAGGGCTGGTTTGGGTAGCAAGTCACTGGTGTTTTCTGGGGTGGAGGTGCTCATGGGGCAAACCACTATTGCTAATATTAGTTCCATCACTGGCCTCCAGAGGTGCTATATCAAATTAGGGATTCCACTAAGGCAGGAAAAGGGACTTCTTTTGCTTAGGGTTGTCTGATAAACATTTTCTTGTGAACTTCCAGGGTCTTGTGGAGGTGAGACTGGCTCCTCGTGTATCTCAACCTCTACTGTATGACGGTACATGCTGTTTTCTCTACCAGCTCTCCAGGGACACCTGGATGGCTCAGTGGTTGAGCATGTGCCTATGGCTCAGGTCATGATCCCGGGGTCCTGGGATCGAGTCCTACATCAGGGTCCCCACAGAGAGTCTGCTTCTCCCTCTGCCTGTGTCTCTGCCTTTCTCTCTGTGCCTCTCATGAATGAATGAATGAATGAATGAATGAATAAATAAATAAATAAATAAGGAATTATTAACCAGTTCAGAATCTTTCCAAAAAGTGGAGTGCAGTCAATTTCAAAGTATGGCTTTCTTGCAGTCTTTGGGTCAGGAAGGTTTGGTAGAAAGTATTAGAAGAAGAATTCAAATTAAAAAACTTATAAAAGCTTAGAAAGCCCACCTCTCAAAAAAACAGAAAGTAAGGCTACACAAAATATTAAGATTGAATTCCAAGATGAACTGTGCAAGAATACTCCAAAATATTCTTGTAACAGCTTGTCACCTGGAGTAGAAAATAATTCCGTTTTAAAATTACGTGATTGCAGTTGTTTCCCCCCATTCCAAGGGTTGTAATGATGTTTATTAAATCTTAAAAAATAAATAAAAAAAATAACCAGATCTCCAGAGGTAATTACATCTTGTTTCAGGTTTGCCCAGGAAATTCAGAGGCTGCTCTGGGTATTTGTCATATTTCTCATAAGCATTATTCAATTTCCCTGTGAAACATTTCTTCTGTTTTTGTGCCTTGATTTTACAAGTCCAGCAATGGATCCCTGTATTAATGGAAATGACATTATGGTTACATAACTATATAAGTGTTATGTAAGCATAGCCAATATTGGAGCATCTGGATGGCTCAGTTGGCTAAGCATCTGACTTTGGCTCACGTCGTGATCTCTGGGTCCTGGGATTGAGCCCCATGTAGGCTCTGTGCTCAGCAAGGGTCTGCTTGTCCCTCACCCTTTGCCCCTCCCTCTGCTCATGCTCTTTCCGTCTCTGTCTCAAATAAATAAATACAATCTTTAACTGTGGCCATTATTATCTTAAGATCTTAATGAACATTAATTAAATGAGATAATGCATGTAACAGTCTAAGCATATAAGAATGCTGATCTGTAGATATTATCACTATTACTATAAGATATTCAAATTTTATCTCCTTTTGGGTAAGATGTCTGAATGTTAACAGGGCCCTCCAACAGATAAAGCCCTATCTGCCTCTTCTCCAGCTGAGTGTCTTGACAGAGGAAGTGTTCTGAGGTCACATAAGTTTGGGAAATGCTGCATGGTTCTGCATGTGAGTGTGTGTTTCTAATACATATTCAGACCATACAGCCAATTTGCCTGAAAAACACACTTCAGATACATTTTCCCATAACCTATTGAACGAGAGTAGAAATTTCAGATGAGGAGAATCATTGGGGGATGTAGAATTCTGATCTTTTCTCAAACAATGCTAATTCAGAAGCTGCCCTTGTCACCTCCAAGGAAAATGAAGGGGATTTATTAACACCTCCACTGTGCCAGGCATTGATCCTGGCACTTTAGATACATTATTGCTAATAAAAATATGCTAATAGCTACCATTTATTGACCACCTAGAATGTGCCAGGCCTTCCATATAAGTGAGTGACCTTCACCATCCTTAACATTTTTGCAGAGTAGGTATTATCATCCCCAGAGGATGGAGATCCCCAGGGCAAGTACATGGAGCTAAGGTTCAAGTACAGTTTTGAAGGCTTCAAAGCTTCTCTTTGTGAAACCCTAATGGGAGAATTTGATATTTTGAGCAGCACTTAAGAAAGACTAGGGAAGAAAAGAGAAAAATAAGTCATCATAATAGCAGATGTTTGGGCACCTGGATGGCACAGTGGGTTAAAGTGTCTGCCTTCAGCTCAGATCATGATCCCAGGGTCCTAAGATCGAGATCTGCATTGGGCTCCCTGCTCAGTGGGGAGTCTGCTTCTCCCTCTTCCCTTGCCCCTGCTTGTGTTCTCTCTCAAATAAATTAATAAAATCTCAAAAAAAAAAATAACAGCAGATATTCATGTTCTTTTTACAACTTAGAAAGTGTTTCCCAGTGCAGTTTCCTATTTGATTCCAAGTGCACCTGAAATGAGCCCAACCTTCCTTGCCAGCCTCTACATGCACAGTGCTCCCTGCCTTCCCTGAGCACCCATCCTGTTCCTCCAGACGGTATTGTGCTGCCTTCTTTGTGCCACAGGGTTTTGTTCAAATCTATTTATTGCAGTTATGACATTGAATCATAATTGCTGGTTGAAAGAACAAATGGGAGAGCATAGAGCAGCTCTCAGGCAGGTGTTCATTCTTTCTTGCTTTTTGTTTTCATGTTTTTGAATGATGGTCATGAAGCTTGGAGAGATTCAGTGACTTGTCCAAGGTCATATAATGGTCAATGGTGGAGCTGGGGATTCAGCCTTGAGTTTAGGAACTAAGGATGCCAACCCAGAAGAATTACAGTGATAAGTTTTCATAGACTCTTTACCCAGTCTTTTCCCTGAAGGAGTATAACTATTAAGGCAGGATTGATGAGCTTAACAAGAGAACTCTTATAAGATAAGTGAATTTAAAAAGTAGCCATAACTACCTATTTATATGCATCTCAGAGTTTATAATTATCCCCTTGTCTAGACACTTCAACAGTTAGTATCAAGAGGGCCACATGGTCATAATGGGATTTTGTTCCTAACTAGTTGAGATAAGTAAGTGTATCTTCTGGACGTCTTTAAGTGAAAGGTCCTGCTACAAATGCTCTCATGATCACTTGCTCTTCCTCTCTATTCTAGTGCTTTTCTAAGTCAGACCACCTCTTTTTCTCTTCTCTTTTGTTATGGTGTGAGATTTTGGACTTTTCCACCTTACAAGAGGACAATTTAAAAAATCAATTGGGGTCCTCTGGCTGGCTCAGTTGGAAGGGTACATGACTCTTTATCCTAGGGTCATGAGTTGGAACCCCACATTGGCTATAGAGATCACTTGAATGAGTAAAAACTTAAAAAAAATCAATTGAAGTCAAACTTTTGAAGGCAGGAATCAAATGAATGAATAAAGGATGTATATCATAATGGAATCTAAAGGGTAATATTGCCTAACTGCTTATTTACAGGCCATGGGAATGATAGCACGATCCCAACCTAGGAGGCTTTGGTTAGGCAAAAGCTTCATTACTCCTACGTTTTCTTAAAATATTCCCTCTGCAGACTGGTGTAAATTTCAGGTATTCAGTAGGATGGGGCAGCGAGATAGAGCATATCAGCGGAAGGAGACATGCTGCTAGGTTTTCCCATTAAAATCGAGTCTAAAGCCATGTTAGCAACAGCCATCATATTAATATAGCTGTGACTCACATGGGAAGTCTTCCTGATTTTTTTTGATAACTTTACTTTGGAGATAAGGAGGAAACCATTAAACCCAGATTGTGGTTTGTCAGTTCTCGGAAGTGCCTATTAGAGCAGCATTGAACATTCTTCTGGACAATGGAGACCATAGCACAACTTCAGACAACACAGGGCAGCTCTTAGGGGAACAGCTCTAAGCCTGGCCTGTGAGTCATCCTCCTCCATCACCACTAACCCTGTAAGCTTGCCTTCTGATTGCCCGGTTGGGACTCTGGAAATGTGGCTTAAGACTTCTTGAGAAGATCCAGAAAGAAGCTTTGTTTTTTTTTTATTAATCTTTCTTCCCCCTTGTCTTAGACTTCTTTTTCTGAGATTACAGATGTCTATTGGAGTCTGGTGCACTCATCTAGTGGGGTAGGCTATGAATGTGCAGCACTCACTGGAGTCTAAGGTATCATTTTATCCTGAAGCTAGCTCAGAGCTGAACTGGAGAAGCAGTCCAGTTGTGCCTGGATTAACCTGTCTCTTGCATTATTTCTTCTTATTGACTCTGAGCCCTGTGTAAGATTCAGACTTTGATCTTCTGTAATTTCACGAAAACTTTTTTTTCTTTTTCAAGAACTGAACATCTTGGATATTATATCTCAGATGAAGACTTTAATGGCCACGTTTTTTTTCAGTAAAAATAACACCTAAGTTACTAGAGAATTATGGGTATAGCCTCAATTATATCTACATGAATGATGACCTTAAGAGAAGTTGCCTTGGTTGGATATACTATTACTTAGGATCATTTAGGTACAAGTGGAAGAAAATCACTCTCGCTAAATTAGACAAAAGAGGGATTTATTTGAAGGACATTAGGATGTCTCACAGAACCTGGGAACACAAATATCACCAGTTCCTGGGATCAGAAACTCAGATACCCTCAGAATTCAATTTCTATATCTTTTATCTCCAATGTATTTATTTATTTATTTATTTATTTATTTATTTATTTATTTATTTATAGAGGGAGAGAAGGAGAGAGAGAATCTTAAGCAGGCTCCACACCCAGCATGGAGCTCATCATAGGGCTGGATCCCACAACTCCGAGATCACAACCTGAGACAAAATCAAGGGTTGGATGTTTACTGGACTGAGCCACCCAGGTGCCCTATGATTCTCTCTACATATCAGTTTCTTTCTTCCCTCTTTTTATGGATAAGTGGTCCCTCCATTTCTTTAGTCTCCTATCATAGGAAACCAGAATATAAATCCAGCCTGCACAACCCATCCTACAATAAACCCCTCAAGGACTCACTGACTTTCTTTCTTGGTTCTGGTTCCAAGGTTCCCATGCCAGCCCTTTGGTTGGCTTAACTCAGAAGAGGTGCCTGGTTCACAGGGCTCGCCTGGTAGCCATCTGGATGCATCTTGTCAGATGGCAGTAGGTGGTTGTCAGAAGAAAGGCAAAGGTGTTGAGAAAATGAAAAATAAGCATGAAAACCAGCAACCTGTCAATGTATTTGTGAGCAAACACTGAATTCATTAGTTCTGCTAAATCAGATCAATCCATTTTCCTAGGAAGTGAGCAGTTGTAGATTTTTAACTCTATAAGCGATAGGCCTCTGTTATTAATTGAATTTAGTTACTTAGAGAAATCAATTCCTTTATAAGATTACCATTTATTAAAACATATCTATTTACCTTGTCTTTTTCTTTAAGCAGCTTACAATAATAGCAAACACATACAGGGCTCACTTTCCCCTCTGCATTGATCAGTGTCATATACAGGTGTACTTGCACAGTCATTCTGGTCCCCAAAACCACCATATGAGGAAACTGAGGCACAGAGAGTTTAAAGAATTTGCTCAGGGTCAAGAGATAATTGGTGGTGGAGCTTGGAATGCAAGCTATCTAATCAAACTGGGGAGAGAAGACATATTCAAATTAACAGAGAATTGTGCAACACAGAATGTGGTAGAACGACTTTAATTTATTATTATTTTTTAAGACTTTATTTATTTATTCATTAGAGACAGAGATTGGCAGAGACTTAGGCAGAGAGAGAAGCAGGCTGCCTGTGGGGAGCCTGATGTGGGACTCAGTTCCAGGAACCCTTGAGCCAAAGGCAGATGCTTAACCACTGAGCCACTGAGGTATCCCAGAATGACTTTTTTTTAAAGCAAATGTCCTACAATTTGGAGAGATTTAAGAACCAGTATGAACCATACATGAACCAGTATGATTACTTTGCATTGATTTCCACACATATATATGTTTTCTGAGCTATCTATAAGGTGACCATTGATTAGGGAAGGCTATTTTCATGATCGGGACCTTGCTTTTGGTCTAAGCACCTCTACTTGTTCGAATGTGAATTTGTTGTAGTTGTAAAATAAGAGAATCATAGAGATCATCTAACCTCATTCAACCTGCTCGTTTTATAGATAGGAAAAACTAACAAACAACAAACCTTGAGATCCAGAATGCGGGAAAGCCCACAGTTATTTAGTGCCAGGTCCTAGTTTTCAATCTACACCAGAATGTTGCATTATATTACTTTCTATTGTGTTATGTCAGTATCCACTTCATTTCAGCTTTCTCATTTCAACTAATGACATTTCTATTCCTACCTCCAAAAATATAAGTTGTTGAGGATAAAATGAACATAAATTGAAAAACATTATTACAGATTAAAATTGTACAGAATCTTCAATGCCATTTTCTTTACCATTGATTTTAGCATAAGATCTATCTTCCTGTATGTTGGATAGACTTCAGCCAGAGATTTTAATGCTGGGAGGGTCCTTAGAGGTCATTTCTTTTCCCTCATTTTACAGATGAAGACACGGAGGTCCAGGGAGGCCTCTGTGACTTGCAAAAGGTCACATATAATAAAAAAAAACCTTCAATATTGGACTTCTGTAAGAATGAACATTTTGTGGAGCAGCTCCCTTGAAATGCCTGCACAGAATCAAGCTGAGGCTGTTGTCTATTTCACATATAATTTCCCCTCTGGTATTTGATATTACAAATGAAAACACAAGGCCAGATGCTTAATTGCTTCTAAATGGAAGCTGGGAAATGATAAGCAACTTTTTGCCATCTTTTCTGTGGGTCATTGTGTCTTCTCCAAAGTCATTGTATTTTTGTTGTTTGTTAGCTGATTTCCAAACTGGGAATTATGAAAACAATCTTTTAAGGCATTAGAATGACGTATGGCAAACTACAATAGCATTGCTAGATTTTTCAGGCATTGTACTCTACCTTACATTTCCATTTGGTATGCAATTAAATGACCATAACTGGCATATTTCTAGTTGACTCTTAGCACAACAAAAAGCTGTACATGGAAAGAAAAAGACTATTCCTAGCCAGATACTCTGTGACACTCTGATTTTCTCTCCTTCTTTAACAAGGAGAGTTTACTCTTCTCAGATAATAAATGTCATCCAGACTATTGCAGACAAATCAGAAAATACTTTAAAATGTAGGAAGAAGAAAAAATATCCATGATCTCACCAGTCAGAGAAAATCTTCTTTGTGATTTCAGTGCGTTTCATACCACTTTTTATGGTCTTTTATAAAAATATATAAAACATATGTGTATAGATTAATATATAGTAATAAAACTTAATGAATATTACTAAATCAAACATTTGTTTTAATATCTATTGCCCATCATTTGGGTCAGGAAATACAATATTATAAGCATCTCAGAAAATACCTCTATGTCTCTTGTGATTGCAACCTCCTCCCTTACTAATGGATAATCACTGTAATTTTATAGTTTTTTTTATAGTTTTATTACCTATACATGTGCCCCTAAACTGTACATTAATTGTAACACTTGTTACAATGAACGAATGAACCAATACTGATACATTATTATTAACTAAAGTCCATAGTTAATTCAGATTTTCTTAGTTTTCATCTAATGTCTTTCTTCTGTTCCAGTATCCCTCCTATGATACCACCTTACATTTAGTTGTCATGCTTCCTCAGCCTCCTCTTGGCTGTGACAGTTTTTTAGACTTTCCTTTTTTCTTAAGAAATTTTTTATTCATTCATTTATTTGAGAGAGAGAGAGAGAGAGAGAGAGAGAGAGAGAGAAATGGAGCATGAGCACTGAGGAAAAGCAGAGAGGAAAGGGGAAAGAATCTCAAGCAGACTTTGCACTGAGTGTGGAACCCAATACGGGGCTCAATCTCAGGATCCTGAGATCATAACCTGAGCTGAAACCAAGAATTGGATGCTCAATAACTGAGTCTAGCCCCTAGACTTCCCTTGTTCTTGATGACCTTGACAGTTTTGTGGAGTACTGGTCAGCTATATCCCTCTATTGGAATTTTTTTTGATGTTTTTCTCATGATTAGACTGGAGTTACATGTTTGGGGAAGGAAGATTCCAGAGACAAAGTGATACTGTCATTATGTCATCTAAAAAAAAGTATATACCATTCAGGTGATTTATGACTGTTGATGTTGACCTTGGTCACCCGGCTAAGGTAGTATTCATCATTCTACCACTGTAAAGTTACTCTTTTCCCCTTCTTCCCACACTGTCTTCTTTGGAAGGAACATATTACGGGAAATTCACAGCTGAACAGTGGGAAGGCATATGAGTAGCTACATGCATTATTTGGAATTCTTCTGTACAGATTTATCTCTTATTTTCCATTTATTAATTTATTCAATTGTGTATTTATGTCATTATTGAGTCATAGATATTTGTTTTGTGTTTTGGCTATAATAATAATATTTTATTGCTCAAATTATGTCATCTTTGGCCACTAAGAGCTCTTTGAGTTGTCTCCTTGGAACACTTTTTTTTAAAGATTTTATTTATTTATGTCTATGGAGACATAGAGAGGCAGAGACATATTATTATGTCTATTTATGTCTTTTAAGATTTTATTTATCTATGTCTATGAGAGACATAGAAAGAGAGGCAGAGACATAGGCAGAGGGAGAAGCAGGCTCCCTATGGGGAGCCTGATGTGGGACTCAATCCCAGGATACCAGATACCAGGATCATGCCCTGAGCCAAAGGCAGACACTCAACCACTGAGTCACCAAGGTACCCCTCCATGAAATACTTTTATCAAACTGTGTGTGTGTGTGTGTGTGTGTGTGTGTGTGTGTGTGTGTGTTTGAACACTTCCTTACTTCCTTACGGCAATACAAGACATCCCAGGTTCATCTTATTTCTTTTGTTGATCCTAGAAGCAACCGTGTCTCCAAACAGCCCTCGTTCCTTTTATTGGAGGATGGTATTAGGAATGAAAATCTGGATTCTGGGTAAGCTTATGGCTACTGAAATATCATTTCTTTTACTTCCTCTTAGCTGACAGAGCAAAGAAATATGTGTGTATATATTAACTGGTATACGCATATCTCTAAATATTACAATTAGGTAAACATATGTATCTATATTAAGCTAAACATGAATTCTTACTGGTGTCTCCAACTTTTGCGCATTACTGCATGGCCATTCCAGCTTCCTCCCTTGCTTATCTGTAAACTCAGACAAACAGTGAGTAACCTGACTCCTAGCATCTATCCATTTACTTAATTGTTCAGTTGCTGTTTATGTGCATAGAAGGATTGAATTGTTAATATAGATGGTCTATTTTCATTCTATTGTTTTTCCATGACTACATTAGTAGTTACCATAGAAATGACAACATGCACACCTAACTTATTAAAAATTAAAATTTAATAAAAGTCATGCCCTTCCACTTTGATAGACTTTAGCATACTTCAATTTGAGTTACCCCTCCCCTCATCTTGTTGTTAAATGGCATTTTAATCCTCTAGGGATGCGCTTTTGTGGGTTATGCATATGCATATATGTGTGACATTGTTTATATGCATATATGTGACCAAGCATTATTTGGTGTGTACTTACCTACATATTTACAATTTTCTTTGTTCTTCATTCCCCCTTACATATCGGCTTTCCATCTGGGATCCCTTTCCTTTGGTTTGAAATATATCCTTTGTCAGTGAGGTGTTTGATCATGAATTTGGTTTTGTAGTGTTTGAAGAGTGTTTACTTCACCCTCATTCTCCAAAGATTATTTCACTGACTATAGAGTTTTAGGCTTGTATTAATTTTCTTTCAGTACATGAGGATTTCATTGTTGCTGTTGAAGTCTGCTATCTCTCCATTGCTAAACTTTGAGAATAATCTCTTTTCTTTCTTTCTTTCTTTCTTTCTTTCTTTCTTTTTTCTCTTTCTTTCTTTCTTTCTTTCTTTCTTTTTCTTTCTTTCTCTTTCTCTTTCTTCTTTATTTGTATCACTTTGTCTTTTGTCATAGTTTGGCTATGTTGTATATAGATATTAATTTCTTTATATTTATCCTGCTTGGATTTTCTGAGACTGAATCTGTGGATTAGTTCCATTCACCAATTCAGAAAAATTCTCAGATATTAGCTCTTCAAATATTGCCTCTATTTCCATTTTCTTTCCTCTCCTTCTAAGATTATAATCACCAAGCTTCCTGTCTCTCTGTCTCTGTGTTGTACATGCATGCTGTGGTCTGAATGCTTTCATTCCCCTAAAATTCATATGCTAAAATCCAAACCCCAAGGTGGGGGTATTAGGAGGTGGGGCCTTTGGGAAGTGATTAGGTCATAAGGGTAAATCCTCGTGATTGGGATCAGTACCCTTATAAAAGAGACTCTAGAGGGTTAGCTCACTCTTTCTGCATGTGAGGACACACCAAAAAGATGCCATCTATGTTAAATGAAGCAGGCCCTTAGCAGATACTGGATTTGCTGGTACAATGACCTTGGACTTCCTAGTCTCCCCAACTGTGAGAAATAAATCTTAGTTGCTTATGAGCTGCCCAGTCTGTAATATTCTGTTACAACAGCCCCAGGGACTTAGACACCCAGGGGTTTGGAAAATGTCATCTTCTTTCCTAGTCTCCCTTTAGCTATGTCTAATCTGCTGTCCAATACAACTACTGAACTCTTAATTCCTTTTACTGTATATTTTGTATGCAGAAGTTCTGTTTAGTCTTTTTCTCAGATCTACTGTATCATTTTTTACAGTTTTCAGTTGCCACTGAATATCTTTGAGCTTGCTTTTTATTTCTGCACATGTAACGGTCATGGTGACTTATAATCAGTGTGCAATTCTGCTGTCTATTCCTTTTGTCAATTTTCTTTCATGTTGCCTTGCTTCCTTGTACAGCTGGTTATATTCACCAGCTTCTGGTCATTGCACTTGAAAAATATTTGTTCAGATTCCTTGAGGTCAAAGATAAATTGGTCTTCCTCCAAAGTGCCTTAGAAGCTTGAGGCTTCCTGGCCTATGCTAGGCTATGTATGTCTGTGAATTTGGAGGTTGGAAGATGGCTTTGGTCTGGTTTGTCCCTAACCTTAAGAGTCATGCTTATTGAGGGAAAGAACTCCTGTAATAATTCCAACCTCAGGCAGGCTTTGAGCCTCTTGCTTAGCAAAGCCTTAGGACCAGAGTCTAAGCAGTTTGTATTGACATATAACCTCAAAGCAAATGCTCCACTTGTTAAACCTATGATTATTCATTGTATATCCTGTATGCAATGATTTTTTTCTTATAACAAGATAATATGATTGTTTTCCATATAACCTATATCTTGATATTTATCCTTTAACAATATAATGTAATTTTAAACATTATCAAAAAATACTTTTTTAAAAAAAATCTTCACATGATTTCAGTCATATCAAGAACTTGAACAAATGGTTTTAATAAAATTGTCTATTACCAATAAATTCTCATCACCTTTTAGACCTTTTATTGTGGAGAAATAAAAATACTAAAAATCACAAAATTTTTATCTAACCCTAGAGAATATAAAACTGAATTTTATAATATATCAGGTGAATAACAACAACAAAACCCCAATGGCATGTCAATTCCAGGTAAGGCTAATGAAGAGAGATAGAGGGAAAGAGTATTAAGATATGCCTGTAGCAGTAACTGGGCTTTGATTTCTGGAACACCATTCCTTGGTGTTCCAGATAGGGACTTGTTCTTACTTTCTATTGTATGCTGAAAGCTAGCCACCATCAGGGGATGATTGATTCTTGCTCTAAAAAGAAACATTAAAGTCCCCTGGATGACCCTCCTTCACTTCTGGAAGGATTGTAAATTACTGCAGCTATTCAAAGACCAATCCAACAATATTTAGTGCAATTAAGTGATCATTTTCCCTGTAGAAAATGTTGACCCTGTAGGTCAACAGCTTCATTTCTGAGTAGTGTATCCAGAGAACCTCTCGCACAGGTGGATGATAAGAATCTATGAGAATATGTGTAGAATTAAAAAGTTGGAGACAGCCCTACTGTTCCTCCCTAGAAGAATGGGTATGTAAAATGCAACCTGTGTATATGACAGAATGCCATATAACAACCAGAAGGAGGGAAACAAATCTATAAATAGCACTATCTTAAATACATAATGTCAAATGAAAAATAGTAGGAAATAGAATGAGATCGTAGAATGGGATCTGTTACTGCTAATAAATCAATTCAAACTTACTGCCTTATAACAACTGTTCTTAGCTCACAAGGGTGTGAGTCCACATTTTGAGTTTGAATGCACAGGGCATTTCTGCTGGTCTCTCCTGGCCTCATTCCTTCCCCTACAACTGGCTGGCAATTGGAACAATTGTTACAAGGTTGTGTAAGATGGCTTCACCTGCCCAAGTGGGCATTGATGTTGGCTCCTTCTGTCTCAGAGGGCCTCATGTCTGCTACAACTTGCAGGCTCGCTTGGGCTCCCTCACCTACTAATAGGACCCTTCCAGCAACAAGAGAAGTCAAGCACCAAAGCACAAGGTGTTATTAAGCCTTTGCTTGATCATGTTTGCTGATGTCCCATTACCCAGAACAAGTTATGTACCACACCTGGAGTCACAGACAAAGAGTGTCCTTGAGAGCATGGATCCAAGGAGATGTGTGTGGTTCACTGGCTGCCAGGACTGCAACAATCTACTACAATAGAACAATAATTGTTATAGACCTAATTGTGTTCCCTCCAAATGCGGATGTTGAAGACTTAACACCAGGACTTTGGTATGTAACCACATTTAGAGGCAAAGACTTAAAAAAGGTAATTTATGGGACACCTGGGTGGCTCAGCCATTGAGTGTGTGCCTTTGGCTCAGGTTGTGATCCTAGGTTCTGGGAATCGAGTCCCACATTGGGCTCCCTGCAAGAAGCCTGCTTCTCCCTCTGCCTATGTCTCTGCCTCTCTTTCTGTGTCTCTCATGAGTAAACAAATAAAATCTTTTTTTTAAAAAAGATAATTAAGTTAAAATGAGGTTTTTAGGCTAGGCCTCAATACAATCTGACTGACGTCTTACAAAAAGAGGAAATTTAGAGACCAGGTATGTGTTTACACAGAGGAAAGACCATGTGATGACACAGTGAAAGGCAGCCATCTGTAAGCCAAAGTCAGAGGGCTGAGGAGAAATCAACCTTGCTGACACCTTGATCTTGGACTCTAGCCTCTAGAACTGTGAGAAACATCTGCTGGTTAACCACCCATCTATGGTATTTTGTTATGGTAGCCTGAGCTTAACTAAGACCATGGTATACATGTAAATGTAAAGGATTTACCCACAAGCCATATTTGTATTTTCCATGTCTATGAGGGAAAGAGAATAGCACTGGGGCAGGAAATAAGGTGAAAAACAATCTGAAAAGTGTGTCATGCATGATTAGTTGATTAGTTGATAACAATGTGCCAGGTATTTAAGAAGGTGATCAATTCAATAATCTCTACTTGAGCTCAAAAAATGGGATCAAATAAAATAAAAATAGTCTCTTTTGCTTGAGACAGAGTTGGCTTTTTAGTGGTGATAATATCAATTTTTAAAACCTAGTATTACTGAATTCAACTATATGATATGTTGTCTTACTGTACAGTTGAGGTTGAGAACTACTGGGTGGAAGTTTAAATTTTAGTGCTAACTGGGTATTTTATTATTATTATTTAAGATTCATTTATTTATTTGACAGAGGTGGGGGAAGAGGGAGGGACAGAGAGAGACAAAATCTCAGACTCTCCACTGAGCACAGAGACCAACGTGGAATTTAATCTCATGATCCCAAGATCATGACCTGAGCCTAAATCAAGAGTTGGTTGCTTAACCAACTAAGCCAACCAGAAGCCCCTGTGTTTATTATTTTTAATTGCTAATAATTTATTTTTAATTTTTATTATCATACCATTTTATCTTTTAGCTTTATTGAGTTATATTTGACAAAACTGTAAGATATTTAAAATGTACAATGTGATGATTTGATACATGTATAAATTGTCAAAAGATTTCTCCCACTGAATTAATTAACACATCCATTACCTCACATATTTACCCCTTCCTTCCCTTTCTTGATAAGAACATGGAAATTTTAGTAAATTTCAGTGATACAATACAGTGTTATCAACTACAGTCACCATGTTATTCATTAGATCCTCAGGTCTTATTCATCTTATGATTGAAAGTTTGTATCTTTTACTAACCTCTCCCTATCTACCTCCATCCATCTCCTTATAATGGCTAGTGAGAGCAGATTGTTAAGCATAGAAGAATTTTCCAAGATGGCTGGTGGTAGTTTGGAATTAGCCATATGAGAGTACTTATGCTATAAAAGTTGGCAAATTTGACAAATCAGGGCTTATTCTTTGGAGAGTTGGTTTACCAGAACAGCAGTGGGTAGAATTTGCATGGACTATAAAAATTCATGTATGTCAAAGGTCTGAACATGTTACAGTGGAGGGCAAATGTCCATGTGTTGGAGTCAGAGACATGAGCACACATCAAACACTTTTCAACTTTATAGCCAAGTGATGAAGAGAGAATTATTTTGTCCTACCTGAGCTTTGATTTTCTTAGCTTTTAAGTAGGAGTCATAATACCTATCTCATGGAAGTGCTGTGAGGGCTAAAACTCATGTGTGAATGCATTTAGCATTATGTACAAAATAGATCCTTGAAAAATACCAGTTGAATATGACCAAGGAGCGAAGTCTAGCTAATACACCCATAATGCTTTCAGGAAATGCAGATGATAGTACTACTTACAGATGTTTAGTGTATGCCTAATATTATACTTTTCATGCATTGGTCTGCTTCACTTACAACAATTTTTCATGGTAAGTGCTGTGCTTTGCCATAATCTTAAAGATGATTGAATTCACAGAGCTATTTTTTTTTTTTTTTGATGGGGCATGGGTCTGTTTGGTTTCAGAGCCACTCCTCTTAACTGTCCTGTGCTACTGGTAAAGGGTGGTAAATGCTAAATGATGATAATGCATGCAATAAACATGATCACATGTGGTAAGTGTATCTGCCTCTTTCAATTAGGCGTGAGGTCATCTGGAAAGCAGCACCCTTTGCATCAATTAACGTGGAATCACAACTTTATAGGTCCCTCAGGGGCTGCCTGAGATCTTCGCCAGAAAGTATGCCATAAATTGTGGTCATGTTTTACACAGTGCGGTCGCTTTCTTTAATCCTACGGGGATTAGAGTCTTACTGGAAGAGGTTCTTACTGTCTTAGGCTAAACCAGCTTGAAGCCCCATTCTTGTTCTACGATCTGATTCACAAAACTTCGATCGAATTGTACTGATAACTGCCTGCCCCCTCTTCTGCTGACCCTAGGCCAGTTCCTTTAAAGAATATAAAGTGTAGTCACTCATTTCATCCCAGTCTCCTCACTTAATCAATTCTACTTCATCTGGGCCACTAGAAGATCTCAATTTCTTCATCTATCCACACTGCATTTCAAATAAGGGCAAGATTTGAAATGGGTTGCTCAGTGGTTAAGCATCTGCCTTTGGCTCAGGTCATGATCCTGGGGTCCTGGGATTGAGTCCTGCATTGAGCTCCCTGCAGAAATCCTGCTTCTCCCTCTACCTATGTCTCTGCCTCTCTCTGTGTTTCTCATGAATAAATAAATAAAATCTTTAAAAAAAATAAGGGCAAAATATTTTTTCTCCTCTGGAATTTTTCCTCTGGTCTGGTGTCCTGCAGAACAGAGACAAAGGAGCTTCCTCTTTAGTTTTTATGGAAAAGAAACCTCAAAAATGATTTTGGATCCCTACCATTTATTTTTTATTAAGCAGCTACCCTTATTCCCCTTAGAGAATAAGCAGCTTCCCCTCTTCTTCCTCCCGTCCTCCTGTCTTCTTTCTTTCTCTCTCTTTTTCTATCACTTTTATACAATGACTTCTGTAATAGATCGTGCCAAGCATAATCTCACCTCTGAAGAGGTGCCAAAATAGTACTCTGAATCTACAGAAAACGAAACACCAAAAATAATCTGTTTCTACAGCAGAGATGATCAGATTTTGAGAGGAAATTCAAAGTCTTGATTTGAGAGTTTCACCCTAAAATATTTTGCATTAGCCTTAATTAGTGAATAGTATTCCTAAAGCACACCGTATATGTATAACCCAGGTGGTTGTTGGAGATTGTTCTTTGGTGCATCTTTCTGTGTGTGTGTGTGTGTGTGTGTGTGTGTGTGTGTGTAGTGTGCACAAATGAATCTCTGGGGAGGTTCTGAGGATTGATTTAAAACGATTGAGAAAGGTTTGAAGAACAACAAGCTGATTCCAAGTAGAACCATATTTTAGGGAGGTTTTAGAAAGAGACTGGTACACCCCATTTCAATTAGAGAGGGAAGCAGACCCTGAAACTCTACAACTACAAAAGGATAAATGTGAGCTTTGGTGTGGGGTGAGCCTATGGCTGGGGTACGTGGGAATGCGTGAGAGTGTTTGTCATTCCTCAAAGATGACACCGTACCTTTTTTGCCTGAGGCTTTCTTTGTCTTTCCTATAGCCTGTTTCACATGAGAATTCATGGCACATAAGGAATAACCCATGATTTGACTCTTTTTTTTTTCAATTAGCAAGTTTTATTATAATAAATGCTGGGTTAAGAGTCTGGGCATTAAATAATCTGGAATGCTGGTTTTATCTTTGCTGCCTGTGCAAATCGAGACAAATTCTTAACCTCATAAGCCTCAGCCTTCAATTGGAAAATAGAATTGTTCCACATCTACCTATAGAGGTTAAATGAGATAATGCCTAGAAAGTCCTCTGTACAAGTTGCAGGTACAGAATAAGGGTTCAACAAATGTGAGTTATTTTAATTGATTTTATCTACTCATTTAATGAAGATACACCAGATTTCTTCAAGTCTTTGCTCAAACATCTTTTCTGAGAGCTTTTTCCTGGCCTTTCAAGGTACAGTTTAGGCAATGTATCATTGAAGCTCAAAACATGTTGCTTTGTGATTTATCTGTTTTTTATCTGTCACTTCTAGTGCACCGAATTCTCTTGACCAAAGGGAATGCTGTGAATACTCTTCATCTTGATATATGACTAATGACTACCTAGCCCAGTATCTGCACGCTGTTTCTGTTTATTCATTAGATATTTATTGAGTGCCTGCTATGTGCCAGATATTATGCTAGGAGCTAGACATGCAATGGTATGCAGTCCCTATCTTCAGGAAGCTCACAGACTAATGAAGAATATGGGTAAAGAGTATATTAACACATATTGTGGTAAAAAGGGAAGTTCAGCTGCACTTTTTATACTTAGAAGAGGTCAGAGAAGACTTCTTGGAGGAAGAGGTTATGTCTAAAATAATAATGGGGGACACCTGGGTGGCTTATTTGGTTAGTATCTGCCTTTGGCTCAGGCCATGATCCCAAGGTCCTACCTGGGATTGAGCCCCACATCAGGCACTCTGCTCAGTGGGAAGTCTGCTTCTTCCTCTGCTCTTCCCCCTGCTCATGCTCTCTATCTCTTTCTCCTCTCTCTCTCTCTCCCTCTCTCTCAAATAAATAAATACAACCTTAAAAAAATAAAATGATGATGGATACATAGGAGAATTTGGAGGTCTTGCTTTAGGTTCTCCCAAAAGCAGAACCTGAGAAAAGGACTAGTTTGTTTTGGAGTTTATCCCAGGAGGCAGGATTGAGATAGGAGGGAGAATGAGAGGAAGGAAGGAAGAAAAGCCAAGAAAGGTGCAAGATTGAATGAAGTACTTATGTGGTGAATGGGATGTTGAATACACTGCACAAATTCCCTTTGAAGGGCCAGACATGGGACAGTCATTTATTGGCTCAGTCTTCTATTGGATGAGAATAACCTCAAGAGACATTAACTCTTTGGAAATTCTGGTTCTTTACAAAGTCTGAGCCAGTTTCTTTGACCACTGAAAGAATCTTAAGGCAGAAAGTGGAGAAAGGTTTGTGGAAGGTGGAAGAGTTCAGTGGGAACTGTCCAGCAGAGTTTCAGCTGAAATCACATCTAAGGTGACTATGTACAATGCAGAGGCCTTTGGCCATTTACTCGTCATGGTGGAAGAAAATGCCTTGCCCTAAACTTCATGAGAAATTTACAGGGTTCAAGAAATCTTAAGAGCTATGAAAATTACTTCAGAAGTTCCTGAAGTTTCCCACAGTTGCATACTGTCAGGGCTCAGTCTGGCTTTCTTCTGTAACCACCCAACTGTAGTTGAGAAATAAACCACTGGTTTAAAAAAAAAAAAAAGTGTAATATATTCATTGGGTGTGTGTTTGATTTACATTTTTTCAGAATAAATTCTAGCATTTTTTGAAACTAAAACTTGTTTTATATTCTCTGAAAGCCTGATTCATCTCTCCCCCTTCGCATGCCTTGTCAAATCAACCCCCTGAGGAAGCAGCTGATGTTGTTTCCTGAAAAAACTAACCATTTTTTTTCTTAGCAAGAGGACAAGTAGTCAAAGGGAAGGAGAAGAAGAGAATGCATATCAATTCCTCATGCCAGGTATAATATTTGAAAAATAACACAATGGCCACAGTTTCCTTTTGGGGGTGTGGTGAGGTGAGAGTATAGTATGACTTTGAAAATCTCTAATGGTTGGAGTCAGAAAAGGTTAGGCATAGTCTTTAGCTACCCCCCCATTCTCCAATAACTATTTTTGAAAGGATGGCTACCCCTCTACATACTAACCTTCTCTTCAAACTATAAATATCCATAAAGATTATGATTCTTTTGTACAGTGGGAAGTGTATGTGCTTTAGAGGCAGAAACAGCTGAGTCCAAGTTCTGGCTCTGCTGAATACAATCTGTGACTGTAGGATAAACATTTATTCTTTCTGAGACTCCATTTCCTCATCCTCAAGGGAGAGAAATAATACTTCTTTCAGTTTTTTTTCCCAAAGATTAAATGAGGTGCTATCTGTTAAACTGAATGAAGAGTCAATATTCAACAATGTTAGTTCCTTTCCTATTCCCTTAGCCCAAGGGGCATGAAGCACTGCAATCAGAGACCCACATTCCTCAGGGGGATATCTTTCACATACAGTACAGTTATCATTGTTGAGTTTCCAGAACTCTGAGAAGCAGACATGAATTAATTGTATTTACTTATTGGATTTTTCAATTATTTACCTAATTAGACTTATTTTATTTATCATTCACTTATTAGATTCTTCCTCAATCAGGCTTTCCATGTACTAGACTCTTATAAAGTAAATAGAATATGGGGATTATTTAGAACAGACTTTTATAAGGGTCATCAAAAAGAAAAGGAAACAAGAATATGGACATGTAATTAGTGGAAGCTGAAAAACAAATGGTCAATAAACACATGAGAAGATCTTCAATCTTAATCATGTAAATGAAAATAAATATTATGAGATGTCGTTTCAAATCCATCCAACAGCAAAAACGTAGAAGACCGACAGTACTAAGAGACAGTGAGGTGGTAGAGGAGTGGATATCTTCATATACTGCTGGTGGTTGTGCACATGAGTAAAGCTACTTTGGAGAGTGATTTGGCAATATGTAGCAAAGTTGAAAGTACACATACCCTTTGACCAAGTGATTGTAGCTGTAGATACATCCTCCAAAGCAGCTGTCACGTGTATCCATGGAGATATGTGAGCACAGTTGTTAATAGCACATGTGAAGGAAGGGGCAATCTAAATGTCCAGCAGTGGGGGCGCTTGGGTGGCTCAGTTGGTTAAGTGCCCAACTCTTGATTTTGGCTCAGGTCTTGATCTCAGGTCATGAGTTCAAGCCCTGCATTGAGCTCCATGCTGGCATGGAGCCTACTTAAAAAAACAAATGAATAAAAATAAAATAAATGTCCAGCAATAAACCTGGACTAGAAATAGTGCTTTCCTAACCTAGAATGCTATGGAGATGTTATATGATGAGTTAAATAACATGGACAGGCATGAAAATATCTCCTGTACTGTCTCATTAAAAACATATCACAATGAGGCACCTGGGTTTAAGCAGCCAACTCTCAATTTCAGCTCAGGTCATGGTCTCAGGGTCATGAGATGGAGTCCCAAGTCAGGATCCCTGCTGAGCATGGAGCCTGCTTGAGATTCTCTCTTTCCCTCTCCCTCTGCTCCATCCCCCACCCCCGTGAGTGCTATTTCTCTCAAAACAAAACAAAACCTATCACAACTCTTTCCCAAGTGCACAGGGAGACAAGCACAAGGATGTGTGTCAGTATTTACTATTACAATAGTGAGAAGGTGGAAACAAGTTAAATACCCACCAGCAGGGGAAGAGATAGCAGCTAGATTAAACTAGAGGAGTTGGATCAATATGGGTGAATATCAAGTGCAGAAGAAAGTATGTGCATCTTTTAAAAATTAAATGTATGCAAAATTATACTAAGTATTATTTAGTAGTAGAGTTTACCCTTGTATAATGCATAGGTTAGGGGCACTGACACCCTTGCAGTCAAAAATCCATGAATAATTTAGCACTCCCTAAAAATCATTACTAGTAGCCCACTATTGACCGGAAGCCTTACCGATGATACAAACAGTCCATCAACATATATTTTGTATATTATATGTATTATATACTGGATTCTTACAATAAAGTAAGCTAGAGAAAAGAAAGTATTAAGAAAATCATAAGGAAGAGAAAAATATATTTGTAGCGCTGTTTTTATATTTATTGAAAAAAACTCTGCCTGGAGGCAGGCTATGCTGGGGATGGCAGAAGGCCTGGGATGGAGATTTTCCTCAGCTTGGAGGTCTTGGTTCAGTAGGCAGCTGGGGGCTACCCCATAGGACAGGGCATAGAGGCACAGTACAGCTGTCTCATCTGCCTGGAGACACACCCCCTGCCTGTGGCCATGGACAGCTGTGGCCATTCATGAGTGGGGTTGGGGTGCAGTAGTAGGGAGGGGTACAAGCCTAATCCAAGAGGGATCAGAGGTCTGCCACTTTTGTACAGCCCCAAAGCTCAGCATGGGGCACTGGTAGGAGAGAGGGCAGAGAAGCTGGGGCTGCTGGGCTCCCTGCACAGTACCACCTCTGCCCTCTGGACATGGTGTTCTGCTTCAGCCCAGCATCCTGCCCACTGGTCCTTACACTTGACTCTACCAGCCCTTCTGCATGGGGAGGGGGAATCTGTAGCATTGATTGGTACCAGCCCTGGGGTGGTGGCCTTGAGGGGGTCTTCCCCAGTAGCTCAGAGAGCAGCAAGCATTACCTCTGTGTCTTCTATTCGGTCACATGGAGACTGGGGTGGTAGTTGTGAATAAATGCCTTGTGGCTTTTGCTGTCATTTCTTAAAAAAGAAAAAGATCCACCCACAAGTGGATCTCTACAGTTCCAAACCATGTTGTTCAAGGGTCAACTGTATATACATATGTAATTGAAGTAGGGATGCCTTTGTGGGAAAAATAATCACCAGACTTAGAATAGTTGTCATGGGGGATGTGGGGAGGAAAGAGAAACTAAAGGGTGGGGACGGGGCTATTTTATATATCTGAAATCTTTCAAAGGACAAATGGAAAATAAGGGTCCTAAAGGAGGGAACATTCCCTCTACTAATTTAAATAGTATTTTAAAATTTAAAAAACAACAACAAACCAACCGCATCATGTGTCCCTTCCTTTAACTACAAGATCTAAGCAGGAAGTGCCTAAGCTGTATTTCTAAACTTTGGACTTCACCAAATTCATTAGGTGAGTCCTGACTGAGCAAGGTTCAGAGACAAGGCAGAGGAATAGGACAAGCCTGTCTGGAGACTGATGCTCCAACCAGATGTCAGCACACAAACCCCTCCTCTCTGATTCATGCACTCATTTCCCCATCATCAGCCCTTTCACCTCCCCATAGCTCCTGAGCTCCACAATCTTTCCTGAAGACTAGGAAATCCACAAGGTTTTCATCATATTCAGCCCCTGTGAACATCGTTGAATAGTGCCCAATTCTTTGAAATTTTCCCGCAGTCCTTGTCAGTGTGATGAATGAACATTCCCACCATGTGCTTTGTTTTAAGCTGCTGTGGATCCCAACTTTTGTCTCGATGGTTGGGAAAAGAGAGGGGGGATGTTCATTTGCTTTATGGGATTGTTCACAGTCCTAAAACATCCAGCTGAAGAAAGATGTTTTTAATGGACAGAGACCTTCTTGTACACTGTGTGGAATCTGCACCACTCCTGGAATTAACCCTGGTATAAGAAGCTTCCCTGTTATCTTCAGGGATTTCTTCCACTGGGAAAAAAGGCAGAATGGCAGACAGGATACTAGATAGGGACTGCTTTCTGCTTCCTCGACAGTTTAAATCATAATGATTGCTTTGGGTGCGTCCCACCCTGTTGACATCCTGCCCATGAAACACATGTTGAAGCTGAGAGAAGGATGACCTACATAAATGGATGCAGGAAGAACCCTGCAGGGTTAACTCACACTCAAGGAGGGTCCCATCCAGGACCAGAATTTATTTTTCTCCTTGAGAATAAGGCCTGATACCAGGCATAGGATTCTATCTAGGTGAGCATCTTTTGGGATTTAAAAGGCATAGTGCAGTTTGATGAATTTTCTTTGCCTTTGAAGACAAAGAATGTAGGAGGCCAAATGGGGAGGTTGGTTTCAGACGGGGCTGGACAGGGCTCTCCAGGATGTTAGTTCCCATGAAGAAGACTGAGCAGTGTTCTGGGTTCTGGACACTTCTTCTTCCGGCTGATTCAATTTTGTTTGCATATGAAAGCTGAGAGGAAAGCTATCAAGAAGAAGAAATAGCCCTGCTGAGTGTGATTTATCAGTTTGCTTGATGAAGTGATCCTGCTGGGGAATTAGTTTAACTCTGTGAGGTCTGGCCTTTCAAATGCAGGACTCTGGCTTTATAATGGAATCAACTGCTTAAAAATCTAGGATAAAATGGAGAGCAGAACAGGAAAAAACCCAACTCTACTAATAAGTGCATAATAAGCCTAGTGTATGGAGGAGATTCTTTCATTTACCCTTTAAATGAAGCATGGACATTGTGTGCTTATTGGAAGGCTGTTCTGTGCTCAGGGCAGAAGAATTTAGCCAGGGGAATTGAGTGCAAGATGGTTGCTCTTGCAACCTGAGCTTCTTACCTGAACAATGATTTAAAATCAACTTCAAAAATAGGAGCAGAACTGTGACTACAGGGAGGTCACATAGTTTAACTGTCACATGGTTTGCCATTCGTGACTGACATTCAGCTGGTGTGCATCTTTACGGATGTGCCAGCTGGTTTCTGATCTATTGAGTGTCCCTCAGTAGATTTGATTTGTTACTTACCATTTCATGCAGCTTGTTAAGCATAGTTAATTATTGCCATGATTCCATTGTTCCATGGATATATCATTGTTTATTTGATTGGTTCCATATTGATTGGTGCTGAGTTATTTTTCTCCCAATTTGTTTGCCATTATAAATATTGCTTCAGCAAATACTGTACATATGACATTTCACACATGAGCAAGAATATTCGTATGATAAATCACTGAACTTCTTGATCAAGCGATATGTATGTGATTTTTCATTTGGAAACACTGCTGAATTGTTCTCCATAGACATTGCCCAAAAGTCATGAGGTGAAAGGATCAGAAGGGGGTTATGATATGTATCTGTGTGTAGCAGACCCTTTTGTTGTTGCATCCTGGTGTGTGGGGCCGCCTTGGATGGCAGCTGTGGCTGAGCTAGACAGTCATGCATCTGCTTGCATTGGCAGTAACTGCACCCACCTGCAGTACATGGATCCTTTTTCCACTTTCTGCAGTGGAGCTTTCCTCCAGGTAGCTGGAAGTGGGGTTGGAGGCAGTCAACCCCCCTCATAGTGGCCCTATCCAAGATGGGATGGGAGGCAGGGGATACTTGCCCCAGTGCTCACTTGCAGGATGTGGTGTGCACTCCTCTGGGCTCCCTACAGAGCCCAACCCTGTTGTCTTGCACAGTGGCTTTAGAAAGGCATCTTTCTTGGCCTTCCATCCTCTCTGCCTCCCTCTTTCCATTCCCTCATGTGTGGATTCAGGCTTCTCCTTCTGGATTTCTTACTCAGGTTCTGTTCATTTTAAAAATGCCAAATAAGACTCTAGGTAAGGGGCTACTCATTTGGTGGTATGCAAAACACGATAGGTATTACTGGGTTTTGAATTTATGTTGGATGCATAACCAAGGCAACTGGCAAATCCATTCTGTTTCCTTGTCCTTCAAAATCTGCTTCAAATGCCCCTACAACCCAGCAGCTTGCTGGTCATTAGCGAACATTCACCATTCTGGGTAGAAAATGTTAATTTTAGGGATAATAAAAGAGACATTTTTCTCCCTTTCATAGGTGCTTGGCTTGACTGAGGACAGGTTGGGGGAGAGGATTGGAATAAGGAGAAAGACGCCATGTGTAATACTCAGAAGAAATAATCAATTCTTTATCTGATGGCTCTCCTTGGTTTATCCCTCGCTTCCTTTTCTCTCAGGCACGCCTATTATCTCTGCATAGTCTAAGCCTTGGAGTTCATCCTTGTATGTCAACCTGGCAATAAATGACATACACAAGGCAACTAGGCCTTGTCGCAGCTCTGACATAATTGCAGGAGTCAAGTAGCATGTTTGCTTGAACATCAATTGTACTGTGGAAAGTCATGGAGTTTGAAAGCTGTTCATTCCATGATACAAAATTCCTAGAATACGTATTGTTCATATATTCTCCACACCCTTGTGATTCTGTGGCAGGGAAATGGGTAGGTTAATATCAAGTTCAAATCTAAATTGATGGCAAACAAACAAACAAACAAGGCATCTGGGTGGCTGTCGGTTAAGCAGCTCACTCTTGATTTTGGCTCAGGGCATGATCTCAGGATCGTGAAATGGAGCACCACATCAGGCTTCACACTCAGTGGCAAGTGTGCTGGAGATTGTCTCTCTTCCTCTCCCCCTGTCCCTCTCTCCACTCTCTCTCTCTCAAAAAGAAATAATAATAATAAACACAATTAATGGCAGCAGAGAAAGGTGAGAGTTTTGGCATACTCTTCCTGGACATTCCTGGAATAAGTATTTGAGGTTCGAAACTGCATCCAGTGCTTTTGATAATACCAGACTTTGTTTTCTTAAATTATTAGTGCAATTGTTTTTCCTTCTAAGTAGAAGAATGGAAAAGAATAGAAAGAGAAAAGTCAGGGAGAAGGAATGAAAATAGGAATAAGACCAGAAGTAAAGCAATTACAAACTGGGAGGACAGAAAACATATGTAGAAGCAGGTTTCATGTTTTCTTTCTTCTTTATTTCCCTAGGTTTTTTTCTGTAGGAACAAGACAAATGCTGGAAGGTACTGGGCTAGTCCTCTAGAATGAAGAAATGTTCTAATCACAATGAGTTTAAACAGAACATGTCCAGGAAAGCTGAGGTCAATAACCCAGAAGCAAGATGACTTTGGCACTGAGGGAAAGTCACAGAAATGAGGATATACTTTCTCAGACTGGGAAGGCTTCAGCCTGTTCCTAACCCTGTTCTTGCTTTGGCAGTGAGGCTTTGGTCCAAGATCACAGGTAAATGGCCCCACCTTGACTTCAGTGGTAAGCTCTTATCCTTCCAGCTGTTGCTGCCAGGTGGTAGAGATCCTGCTTTGATGGGCTACGAGATAGGGTAGGAGTTTCTCCTCACACTGAGGATGCCTATTTTGTGTGCACATGTGCAGGACTGTATCCTTGTGTTTGCTTCTGAGATTTTTGAGGGTAGGTCTATGATCTAACGTCAGATATAACTGTCCTAGATGGTTTGCCTGTGATTTTGGATGATCTTCGTGTCAACTTCCCTCTCATATATTTGAGTGCTGGAAGGAGACACATTTCAGTTTTCTAAAGAGACTTCTGGTTGGGCACTAAGGAGTGAGCCAACTGATTGGGGTCGCGGTCAGTTTTTAAAGGCCATGTTGCCAATAGAAAGAGAAGACAAAGGAAGAATGACCCAGAAGAGAGCAAAGGTCGTGCTGTGTGCTCTGATGATTCATGCATCCCTTGCAGTTCCCTTTGAGTGAAGTGGTAACTAAAGACCCTTGGGGCAGGGGCTGTTCATTGAGGAAAGGAGGAGAGTGATTTGTCACTATGGATGATACCTAACACTTGCACAGTATGCTGAAGAATTTCCACAAGTATTATTTTGTCTGTTCATCTCAATAGTCCTATAGAGTAAGTAGGATTAGCTTCATTTTATGTGTGATGACACAGGATTAGAAAGGTTAATTGCCTCCCCTTAGTTCCCAGGGCAGCTTGGTGACCTGGGTGCAGACTCTGGCTTCGTGATGCCAAGTGCGAAGTCCATCAGATCAGTACCATCCTCCTCAAATGGGTGTGGCTCTAAGTGGTGAAGAAACCCCGCCCTGTGAGTAGGACCAGGCCTAATCCAGAGGCAGCCCATCCCTGCGCCTTCCTGGAATTTAAGCAACAAAAAATATTCTGTTTGTCCGAGATAAGAAAACCATTCCCCCCCACGCCCTGACTGAAATGTCCCTGAACAGGTTCATGTTGACCTTCTGAGAAATCAATAACCTGGATGCTATGCTACTCCCCCGTTTTCTTTGCCTTTAAGCAGTTTTTTTTGCCTTTAAAAGATGCCTGTAATTGCTAATCGAGGCTCTCTGCCACCTCGGAGGCGGAGAGCCCGTTTGCGCAAACGTTCAATAAACCCTCTTGCTAATTGCATCTGCCTGTCTGGGGTCTGAGTCTCTGGGGCGTCCACCGGGACACGTTGGCACCCGTGAGCCAGGGTCCAACAGTGGAGGCAGGAGAGAAGCATTAGCAAGAAACTATAGCCACATCTAGAACTAGTCTGAACCTCCGGAATGTTGCCCACAAATAAAGTTTCCAAGCACTCTACTGAATGCTTTTGTGTAACTAAAAAAAAAAAACCTGGATGAAGAGTGATTATATCTTGGTCAATAATGACAAGGCCTTTCCATTCTCTTCTCTCTCTTGTGCTATCTCAAATTTTGTATTCTGACTGGGGCTAAGTATCTTTATTTCTACCAAAGATTCAATTGATATGGAAAGGCAGATTCATTTATAGCATTGACTCTGCCTATGGAAACAGGCAAGTAACATCACTCCAGTTCTTGGTGAAATAGGGGTCACAGATCCATCCTCTGGAAGACCATGGGAAAGATTTACTCTGATAATGCATTTATTGTGCTCAACACAGTGCCAGAGACAGGATAGTAATTATTGTTAGCTGTAACTCCTACTAGTCCAATTTAAACTAAATCACTAAATGGTGATTACAAGTATGTCACTAGGTCCCGACCTTGGCAGCTAGTTGCTAATATACCTGCATCAGCTCCTAGCTTCAACAAACAATTCCTGGGCAGCCTGGGTGGCTCAGGGGTTTAGCGCCACCTTCAGCCCAGGCGTTATCCTGGAGACCCCGGATCGAGTCTCACATCGGGCTCCCTGCATGGAGCCTGCTTCTCCCTCTGCCTGTGTCTCTGCCTCTCTCTCTCTCTCTCTCTGTCTCTCATAAATAAATAAAATCTTTGGGAAAAAAAAAAACACAATTCCTAAAGGTTGCCAGGGTTTTGGAGTGTAAGGACTGCCCACTTCTTTCTATTTCTCAGAATTTGTCTCTGCTTTTTTTCTCATGATGACTGGCATACTTGAGATAAACTAATATAAAAATGCAAAGCAATCTTGTCTCAAAAGTGCTGTAAGTGTGAAATAATAATGCCAGGCCTGTCTCAGCAGCAGCATCCCACCCTCAAAGCCAAATATCTGCTTGTTCAGGCCCAGCATTCCACTGAGAAACTGTAGTGTTAAGCCCTGTGTCCCTGTCTCCAGGCCCATTCAGTCCTGGAAGAGAACCTCCCCACTGTGATCCCTGGGGCAGACCATGCTTAATTGATTCTAATGAACACAGAACAGCCAGCCCCTGCTCATCCCTGAGATGTGGCCCAGGGGGTTAACCTCCCATCTCCTGGTTAATCGGTTTCCTCCCCAGGCTGAATTAAGCCTCAATTTTTATTTTTGATTGAATCTGTCTTTGCTGACAGATGTTTTCTGGGCAACCGGGAAAGTCCTCAGCATGTGATAATGTGATGGGGCCATAATGAATCCATAACTCCTCTGCTGGAATTATTTTCTGGAGGCTTAAAGATATCAGGGCTGCACCATCATGAGGGAAGTCACTGGGCTGGTAAACCATTCACCTGGTAAGTGTTGCCTCACCCTGCTTCAAGCATATCCTCCTCCTTTTCAGAGGCAACATGGGGGCTGTGGGGCAAGGTTAGGTCATGTGGGATTTAAATCCAAGGGCTGCCTTTTACCAGCTTTGCTCATCTTGCTATGGAGATCATATTAACAAGAGTAAGAATAGTAGCTAATAACTATGATTCTTTTTTATCCTCATTACTCAAAATGTGGTCCTTGGACCAGCAGCATCAGCATCTCCTGGTAGCTTGCTAGAAATACAGAATCTCAGGCCATACTCCAGAATCTACATTACACTAAAATCTCTACATAATTTGTATACTCTTGAAAGTTTGTGAAGCATTTGTAATTAGCTAGTTTATTTCTTATTATAATACTGAACATTTCTGGAAGGTATTGCTGACTCCGCTTCTTTCTTACTCCCACTGCAAAGACCTGGTGACATTTGCTCCAGGTCATGTAGTTAGGCCATGCAGCAATCCTCTGATAGAGCAACATCTTGTTCCCTTTCTCTCGACAAGTATCTTAGATTTTTCTAGGGCAGAGATGGGATGAATTCAGGATTTTCACCCTTTATTTTCATTTCTCAAGAGAGTTGCATAAATGATCCTGTCTCTGGAGGGCTAGAGGTTTCACAATTTATTTACTTTGGATAAAGAAGGAGTTCTGATTCATAAACACATTTTTTAAAAGGATGAGCATGTTTATTGTTAACAACCAGTTTCTATGGTTTTGGTTTCTCAGTAATAAGGATGATAAATCATAAAGGACAGGAACATGGTAGAAGTATTTAAAGAAGAGAGAAACATGGGATTGGGACTGAATAAACAAGAATGTATTTAAGTACCATGATCCTATCATTTCAGAATCCAATTTTTCAACAGATGTAACTGAGATCTTATTATGTGTTCCTCAGAGGACAGATCAGATAAGAGTATGTGACATCCACACTGCCTATTCAACCTTATCTTGGACTTTAGTCATGAGTATACCATGAGGAAATTGCTTGGGGACAAGATGGAAAGCTTCTGGGGCATCTAGCTGGGTGAAGGCCATAGAGAATCAGATTACTGAAGCAGCATCTTTCGTTTGATTAATGTTTCTAAGAGTGACTTTAAGAAACTACTGGAAAATGGATTTATGACCACATTTTAGGAAGAAAATTCTGGAATCCAGGAGAAGAAAGAAGAATGTGCATATACCTCAGAGATATGACTGCGCACAATGGAAAGTATGTTAGTTATTTATTGCTGAATAGCAAATTACTTCAAGACTAAGTTATTTGAACAGCAACACACATTTGTTATCTCATACAACATCTACGTGTCAGGAATTCAGGAGCAATCAATTAGGCTGAGTGGTTCTGGCATAGGGTCTCTTGCAAGGTCACGGTCAAGATATTGATAGGGACTACAGTCATTTGAAGGTTTGAACAGGACTGGAGGACCCACTTCCAAAAAGATTCAATCACACACCTGGAAAGTTGGTGCTCTTGGCAGGATGTTTCTGTTCCTTGCCATGTGGACTTCTGAGTATCCTCACAACATGGCAGCTGGCTGCCCTCAAAGCAAATGATCCACAAAAGCAAGACACAAATCCCAATGTCTTTTACAACCTAGCATCAGAAACCACACATTGTCATTTCCTCCATATGCTATTGGTTCTAAAAGTCAGCCTTCTTCTGTGTGGGAGGAGATGGTACGAGTGTGTAAATACTCATAGATAAAGATTACTGGTGGCCATCTTTGAGTCTGGTTACCAAAGAAGACAAGATATAACTATTTAGGAACCCAGGGGAAGCGTCCTGCCTGGATTCCTAACTTTCTTCTTAATTGTATTACCTTGGATCATTTGTAATTTCTTAGTCTCAGTTTCTTAATCTCTGAATGGCTGATCTAGAATAAATGTTAGAATAGATGATCTCAAATGTTGGGATGCTAGAGGCTCTTGAAATGATGGAAAGATCAGAGCCTTGGTAGTCTGAGGACACCAGTTCAAATTACAATTCCCTCTCACTTGTTGGAACGTCTAAGAAAAGTCCCTTGCAACTCTGAAGAATGGGTTTCTGATCTCTAGTGGGGCAGTCCTGAGGGTTAAAACAGATCATGGATGTGGAGGTGTCTTGTGAATCTAAGGTCCGTGTACTAGTAAGGTATTGTCTTATTTCCTCAGGAGGAACCTGAAGTAGAGGCAGCCAGAAGCCAGTTTCATTACCATGCGAAATAAAATCACCTGCTACTCTGAAGTGCATTATGAGCCCTCCAAACAGTCTCTTCTATCTGCCAGCCTAGGTTGTGAGCTTTTGAGTTATGCCAGGTGGTTACTACAATAGAAACTAAAAGCCATATTATTTCACATGTATATTTTACAATTTACAAATAGATTTTATTGACATTGTGTTATGTGGGCCTTGGTTATTTTTTATGCCAACATAAAATAACTTGTTCATGAAAGTACTTTTCAAGCTAGTAATGTTTAGAAATGTGAAGGTATATACCGTTCATGCTGGTTATTATTTTTATGATTGATTATCATCCTCTCCCATGAAGTAGGTAAAGTCAGCCAGTTAGGTTCTATCTTTATTTTCTATCACACGAGAAATTCGCATCTCAGAAAAGTTAAGTTGCTTATCTAAGCTCACAGAGCTACTTAGGATGAATCTGTGGATATATGTCTTATGTTTATGGTTATATTTTACTTTTAAGAATCCTGTTCTAAACTACTGAGATGAAAAACACCATAAAAGGAATAATAACTATTATTATTATTAAATTCTAAAAACACATGTTATATTCCTCATGCCAAGTACTAGAGTCAAACAGAGGAAGAGACTGTGATTTGTTGCTCACTTGTTGGTGGACACGGTGGGTATGGTCAGGCTAGACATACAGGTAAGTCATTTCAAGGTAGTATGTAATATATCTCTTTGCAGAAGTTTATGAAAAGTATATGTGTCTTGGGAGGAAAATTGGTGAGTAAAAGAGTCTTCTAGTTGAGGTTATGAAAAAAAAGGGGAGTTGTGCTTTGAGCTGGACTTTGAAGACAGTAAGGGAGCTGCTATGTAGATGAAGGTGAAAGGCATTGTGGCAGAGTGGTGAGCTTGGCAGCAGGATGCTTATTTCAGAAGTGATGGGGAGATTGGCACTAGATTTGAATGACCTCATAAACATATCACAACTATTTTGGGCTTTGTTCTCTAAGTGATGGAGAACCACTGGCACATTAAAAGATTTTTTTCCTGATTATCAAAGTATATAGAAGGCTTTTGAATAGGGTGATGGCATGAATAGGGTTATGAAAAATATGGTTAAAAAAGGGGCAAGAATGAAGGCAGTAAGCTTATAACTGATCAGGCTGGAATGAAAGGGAGTTTTGTCTTGACCTGTACTTGAGTTAAATGAATTTGTAGCCTTTGAGCAGTAATATGCCATAGCTCAGGGGTCAAGAAACATTTTCCATAAAGGGCTAGATCACAAATATTTTAGACTTTCCTGGCCATATGGTCTCTATGGCAAATACTCGACTCTACAATTGTAGTGAGAAAGCAGCCACAGGCAGTATGTAAATGATTGCATATGGCTGTGGTCCAATAAAACTTTATTTATGGATGCTAAACTTGAATTTTATATAATTTTCACATAATTTCATAGAATTTTCACATGTCATGAAATATCCTTCTTTTGAATTTCTTCAACCATGTAAAAATGTGGAAAACATTCTTGGTTCATGGCCTTCCAAAAACAGGTGATGGGACACATTTCACCCATGGGCCATAGTCTGTCCATCCTGTGGTAGCTTCTTGAACTTCCATTGCCATATTTACCCGTGCGGTATTAGAAAATGCACACGCACTGATTATAGTAAATGCAAACTTCATAGAGCAGCCTTCTGTTTCATAATAGTGTTCTCCAGGTCACAGTTAGAGTTCAAGAACACTCATACATAGTAGAACTGAAGCATGAACAAGGGGAGAATGCATTTCTATTTGGACCATCTTCCCCATAGGCTGCTGAGATTCTATGGGCAGTGGGGGCACTCCTTGAATTTCTGACTCAGACTTTTTCATGTGCTTCTGCACTGGCCATCTCAGGTGGGGAGCCTTGTGGCTTCAGTCAGGCCAATGCATGAAGTAGCTTGGCTCAGAAGACATAAAAACATGTGAGCCATTTAAGTGGTGATGGGAGAGCTGGATCATGGGGAGACATGTGAATTTGGCACATTAGGTTGAGTAACCTAAGGTCTCATCTTGTTTAGGGGAAATGTCTATTCAAGATCTCTGCCTCATTTTTAAGTCAGATTATTTGTTTTTATGATGTTGAATTATAGGAGGTCCTTATGTATTTGGGATAGTAATTCCTTCTCGTGGTTTGAAAATATTTTCTCTCATTCTGCAGCTTGCCTTTTCACTCTGTTGATTGCTTCCTTTGCTGTGCAGAAGCTATTTGTTTGATGGAGTACCACTTGTCCAATTTGGGATTTATTTCATGTACGTTAGGTGTCAAATCCAAGGAGCCATTGCCAAGCTCTATGTCATGGAGTTTTTCCCCTGTGTTTCTTTAGGAGTTTTATAGTCTCAGGTCTTACGTTTAAATCCTTGATCCAATATATTTTTGTCCATTAACTTTAATAAGTATTCACAGAAATGTACAGAGTACTTGCTTTATGTCATTGATAATACTTATAATTGTGTTTCATACATGAGAAGAAGCAAAGCCAAAAGGGAGACAGTGTTCTGTTTAGAATTACTCAACTAATCGATGGCTAAAGTTGGGACTCACCTTCAGATCATTTGACTCCAAATTCTATTATTGTTCATCCACTGCCCTCTGTCTTTTGATACATTTTTTTAAAAAGATTTGTCTATTTCTTTGAGAGAGAGAGTGAGAGAGAGAAAGAAGAGTGAGCATGAGTGGGAGGGGCAGAGGGAGAGGAAGAGAGAATTTCAAGCAGATTCCCTACTGAGCATGGAGCCTGACATGGGGCTTGATCTCACCAACCTGAGATCATGACCTGACCTGAAACCAAAGCTGAACAGTTAACTGACTGCACTGCTCAGGTGCCACATTATTTGGTATGTTTTGAATGGGCTTGAAGGAGGCATGAGAAGAGAAGGGAGGATGAATGGAGCACCCAAGAGTCTGCTTCCTTCTGAACAAAACATGGCAGGGACATATTCAATCTCCTAAAGAGAGAGATCAGCTTTCTTGGTCCATTTTTACCCCCTGACTGCCCCTGCTCTCCTCCCCACCCTTGTCTCTCTTCCCCATCCCTCTTGCCACCTACTATGAGCAGGTGCAAGCAATTATTACTGTGTCGAGGCTAAAAGACATAAAAGAAATGATATCTTAGCAGATATGATTTTAAAACACAACAAATCAAGTATTTGAACTTTAGTAATATGTGGCCAATGCAGATTCTGTTTTTCATCAATTATATTTTTGGCAAAGAGGGAAGGACAGAACTAAAGAGACTACATGTTTTTTTCAGTGTGTTATAAGGAAACCTCTGGTCTGCCTTTATTTAGCATTGGTGAAATAAGAAACTAGGAGCAATCATGAATGTTCTCCAGCTTGATTCCTTCTCTATCTAAATCAGATGTGTCACTTCAAGGACTATCAGAGAGCATTTAAATCTATGATCCTCATTGAGCTTTGTGACAGAATGGAAAGCTTTCTGAATGAATGATCTGGGTTTCTATTTAGGTTGGCTAGACTAAGAATGGTATCCTAGAAGCCAAAGCAGCTTATTTTATTTCCTGAGATTGTGGAGAATTGGGTGATTTCCTCCCTACCTCCCTCTTTTTGCCTTCAGCCACATCTGATACATACAATCTAATTCCACACCTTTCATCCTCCTTATGCAACATGGAGCACGGGCTTCACTGCTTTCCCATGAGAGTGCCTTAGTGGAGGTTGTCCTGTGGGCTGTCTCTTGCCACTCCTTACCCATTTTCAGATGGGGGTCAGTTCCTCTTCACATTTCTAGACTCATACCGAAGCATTTATAAGTACTTTAAATCTTCATGATGATTCTGAAGATAGAAATAAGAGGGAGGCACATTGCCTACCCTAGAGCAAATTTCTTAAATCCCTGTGGACATATTCTCTTTTTCCAGTCCTTCTTTCTTGTTACCTCCCACTCAACCTTTTTTTCTGATGTTACCCTCCACATCTCTATTCCTTGTCCTTCCTTCCCACTTCTAATCATCTTCTGGGTCTTTTAACCTCTCAATCCAGTGTGATGAGCCATTGGCTCATTACCCAGCTTCTACTTTCAAGATCCTCCAGATACCAGGATCCACCCTCCTCAGAGAGCTGTAGGGGGTTTTAATGACAAAGATTGTTCTGTCATATTTAGAGGACTCAATTTCATATCTTTGTTTTATAATTTACAAGCTGTGTGAGATTATGCAAATCTTTATGTCTTGGAACCAGTTTCCTTTCCTTTCTGTAGAATGAAACTAACATCTGTTCTGCTATCTGGAGGATCATCAAAATATAAAATCATCATGGGGAATGTGTGTGGAGCACTGACCATGTCCCAGGCACCATACTGAATGCTTTAGGCATGTGGTCCCACTTACCTTATGATATTGAACTAGTACCACCCTCATTTCACAGACTATTAAATTGAGTATTTGAGCTGCTAAATAATTTGTCCAAGGTTTTCTAACTGGTGAGAGGAAGATCCTAGATCAGAATTTGAGATATGAACATCCATACACAAAATGTGCATTATGGAGACTCTATGGTGGTACCTGGCCCAGTGAACCACTCATACCTATTTGCTTACTGAATCAGGGAACTAGATTACATGCTTTTCTGGTAGGATGATAGGAGGTATTGTGTGAATTTCCAAAAAGAAATCAGAATAATATGAAATTACTCACTTTATTAGCTTTATTGATGTTTGACTCTACTGTGTATGAAGTATGTCCGGTAGACGCAAGCCAGTCTAGTGCAGTGGTTGTGGAAAAAGTCCAGGATTTAGGAACTTAAACTTTCTAAGACTCCCTTTTCATCTGTACTTTTTATAATTCTGATTTATAAAAGCACCCATGTTATAGGTTGCTATAAGGGTTCAATGAGACCATGCATGTGAAATGTTTAACATATGGCTTGGCATATACTAATCATTCATCTCATCTTGTCTGCAAATGACAACCACAATAATAGTGAAATAATAATGAATTGCTAAAATGCCAACATTGAAGTTCAAATGAGTTTTGATTTTGTACCACCCCCTGTCTAGTGGCTGCATGGCTTTTATGGTCTCAGTTGAGTGGTTTGACATTGGCAGGGGGCGCAGGGGGTGTTTTGAGTGGGAAGCCAGAAGACTTGTATTTAAATCACTTCTATTCCTTCCTTGTTTTGTGAAGTTGAGCAAGTGAACTTTTTAAATCTCACTCCTAAAAATAACAATGAAAATACCTGCCCTTCCTCCCTAGCCCTACCTTATGAGGTTCCATTGATACAGTGTTTGCAGAGGAGCCTTATGAACTTAAAGTGCTGTGTTCATCTTATTTTTTCTCCCTTCCATTTGAGAGCAGTGCTTTTCAGTTCCCCCTAAAGGACCCAGCACTCTACCCTTGGTTAATAAACACGTTTGCACATGAACATTAGGCTAATAATGGAAGCTGTGTTTGCCATCCATGTTCTCCCTTGAACAGCAAAGTGAGCCATTGTGAGCTAAACTGTAGCAGTGACATTTACAATGATAAGTTTATAAGAGCAATTGCTACCTTGCCTGTTTTGCTAGAGTGGCATAACAGAAACTATTTAAGATGCTTTGATCAGTAAACTGACAGTTTGAAGGGAATGGTCAGAAAGGAGAGTGAAAAGAAACAAATGTCTGAGATCCTGAATTTGCAACCAGATTAAGAAGGAATAGCCTGAGAATAGCTACCATTTATTTCAGGGCACTTTCTAGGAAACTTCTCTAATGATTCTGACAGCTGTGTGACTTACATATGCAATATTGTGATTTATAAGAAATCTACTTTTGGTCATTCAAATGATCAAAATGTATTTATTGTGTTTCTGATCCAGGGTTTCTGGCTTATAGCTCCGAAAACCCTTGAAATTTCCTTTGATTAGGTGTCTTTTGTTATGTTAATATGGTGGCTTTTGGAAAGCTCTCAGGTAACCAAAGCAGGAGGGCTGGTTGCCAGGAGAATTAAACCTGTGATTGCAAGGGCTGGGACTTCCAGTTCACCTGCAGGGGAAGGGAGAGGGGCAGGAGGTTGAATCAGCCAATGGCCAATGACTTATTAGTCAGTCATGACTATATAATGAAGCCTCCATAAACACTCAAAGGGACCAAATAAGGAGAGCTCCCAGGTTGGTGAACACATGGGAGTTGTTGAGAGTGGTGCCCTGGAGAGGGCATGGAAGCTCTGCATGCTTTCCTCATACCTCATGCAATGCATGTCTTCACGTTGGTGTTGATTCACGTTGGTGTTGATTTCTGACCCTTGACCATATCTTTTCATAAACTGTAAACTTAAGTAAGTTGTGTTTCTCTGAGTTCTGTGAGCCACTCTAGCACATTTGTCGAACCTGAGGAGGAGGTCATTGGAACCTCCAGTCTGTAGCCGGTAAGTCTGAAGCACAGGTAAACCTGGAGCCTACGATTGGCATCTGAAGTGAGGGTGGGGCAGTCATCCTTAACCCATGTGGAATCTGAGGCTATCCCTGGGTAGATAGTGTCAGAATTGAGGCAAATCCTCGGGTACTCTGCTGGTGTCTGAGAATTGCTTGGTGTGTGTGTGGGGATGCCCATCTCTCTCCCCACACCATGTTGGATTGGGTAAGAACAGCTAAAAGAATGTATTACTGTACTTATTTTGCAGGTGAGAAGACTGAGTTTCAGAGGTATAGGTCATCAGTTGGGACCCCTTTGAGTTCTGTCTTTCAGAGTATGGGACTGCCACCTATCTGGTTTCACAACTCAAAGTCTTCTGAGTCAGCATTGATGTATCCCTTTCTCACACTTTTCAGATCCAACTTATCATTAAGGCCTAAATCATTTTAGTTCCTAAATATCCCCTAGATTCTGCTCCCTCTTTCTGTCCACGTTATTACTAGCTCTTGTATGAATCACAGCACTGGCCTTCTACCCCTGTCCTGGTGTCCATGTTGTCCTCTTGTCTGCTCGTGCTTGGGTCTGATCATGTCCTATATCCCCTATGCCACTCAGAATGAGGGCAAGCCTCCTAACCATGGCCCTAGGTGCCTCTCCATTTCTTGAACCTCTCCATGTGCCCCTCCTCTCTGCTCCATGCTGTGCACACTCAGTCTCCCAGACTGGACATTGCCCATCCCAGCACTGCACCTTGTGTGGGATGCTGGCTCTTCCTCACTCCACCATCCACTTACCCTTCTGATCCCCACTCCAGCTGCCCTTCCTAAAGGGTGTCTTTTCTGACATTTGTAACAGGGACAAACCTTCCTGGTAGATGCTTTCACAGTTCTGGGAACCTTCCTTCCCAGCACTTGTAACAGTTACATTAACTTGGGTAACAGGTATGTTGGTGTCTGGCAGTGCCTCCAAAGTGTAAAGGCAAGAAGGCAGAGACAGTATCTGTTTGAGTTCCTAGAGCCTCATGTGCTCAGCGAGATACTGTTGAGTTTATGAGTGACTTGAGCAAGGCATTGCAGCTAGGAAGTGATGGACTTGGGATTTAAACTCATTTCTTTCTGACTTTAAAGACTTTGCTCTTAATACCATTCACTTTCAGGCATTGCCATTCCAGCAGTAGGACCGATAAGTATACTTTATAGTAAGATCAAACATATTTTGGTCCCATCAGATAAAGTTTGATAAAAATGGATTATTAAGAACAGATTTGATAAGCAGAGCTGCCTGCCCAAGATTTGAGGATTTTGCATCAAAGAGAAATGTAATGAAAATAGATCATCCTGGGCTGATGGAAGGGGGTGGAGGCTGGTGGGTGAAGGAGAGTGGCTCCTTCTATACTGCCCTTGACCTTTGCCTCTTCTTAATTCTGGCTGGAACTCCCCATCCTCAGTAGAGTAAGATCATGATGAATTATCTCTGTTGGACTGTGTGTGTTGGCTTATGTATGAGTGAAGCAGTATCTTTGAACCAATGAAGTTGTGCAATTGAAGAATTTGTAGAAAACTGCCACGGTGCATTGGTGCTTAGTTCTGAGCACCCTCTCCCTGAAGCCACATTATCTTGAACTTGCTTTTATTTTCCAGTGGCACTGCAGGCTGCAGAATTGGAGGGGAAGGAGAGAGAGAGGCCAACATTTAGCTCCTAGTTCTGCTACAAATAAGCAGAATGGCTTTGATTAACCTCCTTAACCAGTCTGGTCCTCAGTTTCCTCTTCTGAAAAGTCAGAATGTATAAGCAGGCCTGAGTGTCTTTCAAATCAGACACTCCATTATCTTTCTTCCCACTGTTGAAATACTTGTGGAAGCCATTATTCTCTTATTCTCTCTGTCACGTGGACATTATGACTTCTATACTACAAAGGTGATCTCCAACCTAAATGACCTCTCAAGAAAATTAAGTCTTTAGTCATTTCCACCCGTAAAGTGAAAGGCTGAAGGAAAGAGCTAGCCATCAATAGCTCTGTGGATGGCAAATTAATTCAGTGGGATAGGATCCGTGCAAACACGTGCTTATACAGCCATAATTTGCCTTTCATTTTCCTTTGCAACTTAGAAGAAAGTGAATAATTTCCAATGAGCCTCTCATTTGAACATATTGAAAAAACATGTCATTAGCAAAAGGAGCATTTAGTTGCTCAATTACCGTAGTTCTCCAAGTATGGGGAGCAGTCATTTTTTCGATTGGGGGCAATTAGCTGAGCAGAAAGTTGCAAAATCTTGGGGGCACAAAAATCCTTGTATGTCTTGTCAAGACAGCAAAGTGAAAAGGGGAGAGAGGATGAGGACATTAAATAACAAGGGAAGGGGTCAGCTGCATTTCCTGTCATTAGTCAGAAGTCTCTAAAGGAATGGAAATAAACTTGTGATTGGAAAGGGTCTCATTAACCCAAGGAAAGTGCAAAATAGAAAAGGCAAAAAATGATGTAAATTTTAAAATTCAGTATTTCATTTACTTCTCTGCTTTTGGTGCCTTCTTACTACCATAGTTCACATTTTCTGTCTTGTCTGCGGCCACCCCGGCTTACTGGCAAGATGCTTAAATTCTCTGTATTTTCCATTTGGACACTTTGGGGCAAGAACTCTGGATTTACACCTTGAGGCATGGCTGTTTAGCTTTCCTAGGATAATTGGTTACACACGTGCTTTGGAACACTCATTACCCAACAAACATGGTGGACAACCTCTGTGGGCTGAGGGAAGGTACTTCCTGGGGTTTGGCTATTAGTAACAGGATGGCCTAGAGGGCAGTGTCAGAGAGGGTGGTAGATTCTAGATTCTTTTCCTCCAGTAAAGAACCTTTTTTTTCCTCCAGGAAGACAGCATTGTTCTTCTATTTGAAGCTACCTATCTGCACCTATATTTCCTTCCTATAAGGAAATCCTAAGGTTGTCAGAGCTTTGCACTGATTCTAGAGCAGAGCTTCAAGATTGCTGGGGCAGTGCCATCATTTTCTATTACAAATTTTAGCCAACAGGTTGGTCATGGGCCCTCCTAACATGCAAGAATCTCACTGATGGTGGGAGTTGGAAGGCTAGGGTCACATCTTCTTTCCCTTCAGGCTGGGTAGTCCCAGGAGGGCAATGTGAACAATTTAATTGGAACATATATCAGTGGTAATAAGGAATCTATCTCTTAAAGGCTTCCTAGGAGAGTTCCTGATGATTTATAAAAGACACAGCGTTGATTAAATGACTCATGCTTCCTTCTCCATAGAGATAACTCAGGTCACTGGGCCACTTAGGACTTTCTGTTCCCCCTTGGCCAATAACCCCCACTCATAGGATTTATTTAGGGAATAGCTCATGCTATTTAACTCAATATTTTGATTAGCAGAGCTTAGCATTCACAGAATATCAATATAAATTGCACTATCATACCAGACTTCATTTAAAAATTATCTGGCTCTAATTCAATTTTTCTTTAAGAACAGATTTTTTTTTTTTATAACTTAGTTTATCATTAGGACTGTGAACATTTTATGATGTTGGAAAAAATTATTTGAATTTCTTTTCATTTAAAACCTCTAGCCATGGGGCACCTGGTAGCTTAGTTAGCTGGGTATCCAACTCTTGATTTCAGCTCAGGTCATGATCTCAGGGTTGTGAGATTGAGCCTAGTGTGGGACTTTATGTTCTGTGGGGAGTCTGCTTGAGATTCTCTCTCTCCTTCCTCTGCCCCTTCCCCCACTTGCATTCTCTCTCTCTCTCAAATAAACAAACAAACAAACAAATAAATCTTTTAAAAAAAACTCTAGCATTTAAAAAAAATATTTTATTTATTTATTCATGAGAGACACAGGAAGAGAGAGGCAGAGACATAGGCAAAGGGAGAAGCAGGCTCCATGCAGGGAGCCCGATGTGGGACTCCATCTCAGAACTCCAGGATCACTCCCTGAGCTGAAGGCAGATACTCAACCACTGAGCCACCCAGGCATCCCGTTTCTAGCATTTTATGTAAGCCAACTTTCACAAATATTGTATTTTTCCACTATAGAAAAATTGATATTCAGAGAAAAGTATGAGCAAAAAGTCACTGATCACTCCAACTCCAAGGATAAACAACTGTTAATATCTTAGTCTGCTTTTGGTTCTTTTTGCTGTATCTGTATTTCATATAGTTTCATCATATTGCACAGACATTGTATATATCAACTTTAACCCATTTTTATTGTTATAAATGAAATACGTTTCATTTGTACAAATATAACACATAGAAAAATATACAAAGGAAAGTTAAGATCATTTAGAATCTTACCATTTAGACATAATCACATTAAAATTTTGATGTATTTTCTCAGAATTATTCTTACCTATTTCTTTTTTCTTCCTATTAAATTCTTCAAAAATAAAGAAAATACAGAGATTAATGTCACCAACACTCATGGATCCATCATCAAAGAATCAAAAATATGGATATTTTTCTACATATATTTCAGATTCTTTTATTTTTCTTTTGTGTTATTATCCAGTGTCCCCCTACTTCTCCCCCTTTTTTTTGGCAAAATGAAACATTACATATATAGCTGATGCTCCCTGTCTTCATTTTTATCTTTCCAAGATTTATCCATATTAGAATATGTAGCTCTAGCCCATTTGATTTCCCTGCTAATATTAAATCATATGGACATAGCATACCGTAAGTAGTATACAACTGCCATATGTATTCCCGTATAGGTCTCTTGAAAATATCTGTTATGTATGTGGCATTGCTAACATGTGATGCAGCTTGTCTCCAACTTTACCAGGCATCGACGAATTGTGTAAAGTGGTTGAGATAATTTGTATTTCTGTAAGCAACATTGGACAGCTTGTTTTGGTTTTGGCTTTACTTGGTATTGTTAGGCTTTAAAGTTTTTGCTAATCTTGAGAATATAAATGGCTTCTTTCATTATATGTTACCTATACCTTATTATTGATGATGCAAGTAACCTTTATGTCCAAGGTCACAACTGGTATGGATTTCCTTTTTGATTCAACTCATTTATTGAACACTGGTCAAGTGCTAGGCTTCCTGAGGTTGCTATGCAGGGCTGCTGCCTAATTGGGCTGCTCAGATCTACCTTCTCCAGTCCTATGCCACCAGCATCAATATTGCTGTCTTCCAGTTCTCCCTCTTCAGGGTCTGAGAAGGTTCTGGCTATAGAAATGAGCTGCAGCAATAGGAAGGATTCTATTAAAGCAACTGTCATCTTTTTGCCTTCTACTAACCATGCTGACTATAAACATACTTATAAAAGTTACACAGTTTATATATGACACCATACAATTCTAGAGCATATAAAAAGTACAAATCCTTTTCCATTCTTTCCCCCTTTACCACTCTTATAGATAACCTGTGCTTTTTCCTTCATTTGTGTTTATGTACAAACATGATGAATACTCTTGAACATGTCTCTTGGGCTCATGTAATTTTATAACTTAATGTTCTCTGTCAACATCTGTGCAGTATTATATAATATGGAATAATAATATAATAACTAACCCAGTTCTTCTAATGATGGGCATTTAGGCTGCTTTCAGTTTTCCATTATTATAAACAACTTTGTGGAAAATATTGCTGTGAATGTTTTTGGACATCAGAGTAAGAATTGCCTCAGGAGAAATTTCTAGAAATGCTATTTACATGCCAATTTTTTAACTTCCTGATGAATTGGTAACTTCCAAGTTAGTTTTAGACACAGTACCTAGATTCTGTGAGCTTTCTGTTTTGGGTAAAATGACAGGAGTAATAGTAACTACTTGATAGTGTAGTTCTGAGGATTGAATGAGATAATGTGTAAAAGTCCATACACAGAGTTTGGACCATAGTAGAGGTTCAACTAATGTCAGTTTTTTTCACCTCTTTCCTGGCTGACAAAAGGGAAATGTGAAAAGCAAGGAAATGAAACCCATTTCCACTCATAACAGACTTGGTCTAGAGCTGGCATTGTTCCCAAATATCTCTAACAGGTTCCCATGGAAAGAAAAATATGTTTTCCATCCAGAATGTAATAGGAAGCATAATAGAGGGAAAACCCTTTGGTCTTCTGTGTGGAAAACTATCATTTTGACGATGTTTCTCAAAAGGTAAAATGAGGCATAAAGGCAGCTCTCAATCCTTCTTGGTTTCTCACTATCAGCTTCCACTGCTTTTCTTTTCTCATCTGAGAATAGCTGTAGTGATTGTAACAATTATAAAAAAAAAAAAAACAAAACAGTATACAAAATTTCTTGAGTGCAGTGGATCAGTGTAAGGAGAAGTCAGAAATGGTTTATTTCATTCCTTCACTCTTCAGAGTTGCTCTGGGAATTCATTCTTACCCATCCATTGGATGAAGTCTTTGTCATCCCATATTTTTTCTGAACAGTTGTGAGGTTTAAGAAATCCTGTCCTATTTAATTGCAAAATTTAAAAATCTCATGCAAGTTAAAACTTATCCTCCCTTACATATTTTAATGCATAGAATAATCAATGAGAAATGATTAAAGGAGACATATCTAAAATTCAGTGGATAAGTTAAAATGGAATCATAAAAAATATTTAAATATTCCAAAATAAGTAAGAGAAAAAAGGACCAGGGACAAAAAGCTGGGAGCACAAACAGAAAACAAGGGAAATAGCAAAGCAAATAATAAAACGATGGACCTAAATCTAATCACACTATTCAATTGCCCAGTAAATAAATATTTAATAACATTAAATGTTAATGGACTACACACTCCAATTAACATGTCAAGATTGCCAGAATTGATTAAAAAAAATCCCAAGACCCAATTATATGCTGTCTATAAGAAATTCACTTTAAATATAAAAATATAGGTAGGTTTAATAAATACATTGTAAAAATATACTATGAAAACAAAGGGATAGAAGTTTAGAGTAGCTATATTAAATGTGCTACAAGTCATAAAGAAAAAGAAGGATCTTTCATGGTAATAAAAGAGTCAATTCATTAGGATGATATAAACATTAAAAAAAAAGTAAGTTCCTTGGGATGAGCACTTGGTGTTATATGTAAGTGATGAATCACTAAATTCTATACCTAAAACCAATTTTACCATATTTGTTAACTGACTAGAATTTTAAAAACTTGAAAAAAAGAGATAAAAGAGAGCAAGTACCTACTAACAGAGCCTCAATCTACATGAAGCAAAAGAGGCAGTAATAGACAATCCTTAATTTTTATTAGTGACTTTAATACCCATCTCTCAATCAATAGATCAACTAGACAAAATTTAGTAATGACATAGTTGATCAGAACAATACTATCAACCAACTTGAGCTTATAGAAGACTACACACAACAACCAGAGAATACACATATGTTTTAAGTGTATATGGTATTCACCAGCAAAGATCACAGTCTGGGTGATAAAAAAAGATTTAGTAGTTTAAATCGAAGTGAAATCCTACATAGTATGTTCCCAGACCACAATAGAATTAAATAGAAATCAGTAATAAGAAAGCTTCAGCTATTTGAAGATGAAATATAATCCATGGGCCAAAGGAAAAGAAAGTCACAAGAGAAAGCATAAAACATTGTAATCTGAATGGTAATAAAAATACAACAAAGTAACATTTGTAGAATAGAACTATAGTAGCATTTAGAGGGAACTTTATAGCCATATATGCTTATATTAGAAAAGGGGAAAGGTCTAAAATCAATGGCCTGAAGAGGATAGGAAGAGCAAAAAAAAATACCCAAAAGAAGTAGTATGAAGGAAATTATAAAAATAAAAGGGCAGAGGTCGAACACACGAAAACAGAAAAGAAAGAAAATTCACAAAGTGAAAGTTGGCTCTTTGAAAAGATTGAAATTAGTGAACCACTAGCTACTCTGATCACTAATTCTCCATATAAGAAGTGAAATAGGGGTTCTCATTACAGGTCCTACAGACATGAGGAGGATAAAAGAGTATTATGAACAAGCTTAGATGATGAGGCTCCATCTTTCTACTCTGGCTGTGGCTCATTTCCCTGTCTGCCACCCATCCTTTGGTGCAAACCAAAAAGCAAGTAGATTATTGGTCAGGAGAAGAATGTCATTGAAACAGACTTCCAGCAACAAGTGCTTTGGAGGATTGCAGGAAGTTTTTGAACATGGAAGTGTTGAACTGAACTGCAAAATGAAATTTGCCATCTACTTACCAGCAGAGGCAGAAACTGGAAAATGTCCTGTGTTATATGGCTGTCTGGTTTCACTAACATGGAACAACATTTTATATCAAAGTCTGGTTATCATCAAACTGCCTCAGAACATGGCCTTATCATCATTGCTCCAGATGTCAGCCCTCATGGCTGCAATATTAAAGAAGATGAGAGCTGGGACTTTGACATTGGTGCCGGGTTTTACGTGGATGCCACTGAAGATCCTTGGAAAACTAATTACAGAATGTACTCTTATGTAACTGAGAAGCTTTCCCAACTCATAAATGCCAATTTTCCAGTAGACCCCCAAAGGATGTCTATTTCTGGCCACTCCAGGAGAGGCCACAGAGCTCTGATTTATGCTTTGAAGAATCCTGGAAAGTCTAAATCTGTGTCAGCTTTTGCTCCAATTTGCAGCCCAGTGCTCTGTCCTTGGGCAAAAAAAGATTCTACTGGATATTTGGGAATAGATCAAAGTAAATGTAAGGCTGATGATGCTACCCAGCTTGTGAAGGCCTATCCAGGTCCTCAGCTGGATATACTAATTGATGGGAAAAGATGACTTGTTCCCTACAGTGGACAGTTACTACCTGATAACTCCATAGCTGCAGGTACAGAAAAGAAAGTTATTATTTTTACATTACAAACCAGTTATGGTCATAGCTACTACTTCATTGTAACCTTTATTATGGAATGCATCAGACATCATGCAAAATACCTGAATGCATTAAAAAAGTTCAAAACAGAAAATTTCTACAGGATTATAAAATTATAATAAACAGAACTACAGGGAGAAAGGATTTTAAGACATTGGATTTCATAGTGCTAAAAAATGCATCATTCCATAGTTGAATCACTTTTTGAATAAATATATAAAACCTGAAAGAAGAGAGACTAGTATGAACAGCTTTAAGGTGACAAATTCAACAATGTTGTTGGAATAAACAATTTTTTTGAAAAATATACCTAATAACAAATAACACAGGTTCTAGCAGAAAAGTTGGTAAAAACTTCTGCTAATCAAAAGATACATTAAGACAATGAATATGCAAGCCACGGACTAGGAGGAAATAGTTATAAATCCATTTTATGACAGGACTAGATTGGAGGGTATGTAAAGATTTTTTATAACTTGATAATAAAAAGATAAAACAAAAACAGCAACAACAACAAAAACCACGCTCCAGAAGAAGAAAAGATTTCAGGAGACATTTTGTAAGGATGATATGCAAATGGGAAAAAGTACTCAACATCATTACTCATCAAAGCAGTATAAATGAAACCACAATGAGATGCCACTACACACTTACCAAATGGTAACAATATTAAACAATAATGTTGGCAAGAATGTGGAGGAACTGAAACTCTCCCATATTGCTGGTGGAAATATAAACTATAACCTCTTTAGAAAGTTCCTGGAATTTCCTTATAAAACTAAACATACACTTACCCTATAAATCCAGTCACTTTATTGTTAGGTATTTACTCAAGATAAATGAAAATGTATATTTAAAAAAACAGGATTTGAGGATAACATAATAGCTTTATTTATACAGCTGAAAACTGGGCACAGTCCTGGTGTCCATAACCATGAGAATGCATAGGCAAACTATTGTAATTCATCTGTGGAATACTACTCAGCAATAGGGTTGAATATCAAAAACATTTTGCCAAAATGAAGAGTCATTACTATATCATTTAATTTACATGGAATTCTGCAATTTGGCAAACCCCATCTATGCTTGAAAAAGATCTGAGTCTATGGGTGTGGATTGAGTAAGGGGGGACAGGAGAAGGACTGTTGGGGGTTATGGTAATGTTCTTTATTCAGTAAGAGTTTGGGTTATACGTATGCATTTGTCAAGACTCAAAAACTGTACTGAACTCTAGCTAGTGCATGCTGAGGTATTTAGGAGATGGATACTGATGTCTACAATTCACTTTGAAATGCATGAAAGCTAGGATGGAGTAATGAATGGATAGACAGATGGATAGATCAGTGAGAAAGCTAGGTGGTGGGTATACAGTTATTGGCTGTAAATTTTTTTCAACTTTTGCTGTATGTCTGAAAATTTTCATAAAATATATTGGTAGAAAACCTCCTCATCCTTCTCCCTCTTTGTTACAGCCTCAGCCTGAGAAATCTGTGGTGAGAAAGGCAGAGGAAGATGTTGTGTTCCGTGTCTGTATGTCCCCCTCATATACCTTCTTGGTAGTAGCTTCCAGACCTTCTAGGGTTGACTAAGGGGTGAGGAGAGAGGAGAAATAAGGGGGTCTTATTGAATAGGTCAACTGCATTCACCATCCCCTTCTGGGATGTCAGATGTGCAGTGGCCAATCCTTTTTCAGGGGACCTATTTGTGGGTTCCTCAGAGATTTCCCTAGTAAGAGTCTCTGGCTACAGTTCACTAACTTAGGTAATACCTTTTCTGGATAGCCACTTATAATGCCCCTACCATTGACCTCTGATTGCACAGTGCAGCCTCTTCCTGCTGAGATTGCCTTACCACTGGTAGGAAGCTTTTTGGGGGCAGTCTCTTTAAAGATCTAGGCTAGTTCCCTCTGGTGGAGTCCATATTTGGCATTTGGAAAACACACACCTTTGTCCATCCTTGGACTTGAAGAATGGGCCACTCCCAATTCAGTTCTTTCTTCTTTCCACCTGATTCTTCCAGTCCAATCTGCTTCCCTTTGGACTTTACTCAGATGTGCATGGCAGTCCCAGAGTTCTTTAAACTTTCAGGAGCACCTGTCAGTCTCCCTGGGGGGTGGGGGGTGGTTGTTGTGAGGCTTGTCTTCATGCAGCTCACCTGTCTTAAAATGAGGGGAAAGCATTTCCCTTTCTATGGGAAAGGTGTGAAGAGGCGTACATATAGCACATATCCCTTTTTTAAAAAGTCCTTGCTCCAAGCCCCCAGTGAAATTTTCTTCTTTTTAAATAAAGCTGGGGAGTAAATAATAGTCTACACTGGTAAAACTGGCTCTCTACCCTTTGCAAGGCTTGCATAGAAGGTCTAGACCTAGTCACTTAAAACCTGACTTTTAGGGCAGCCCCTGTGGCTCAGTGGTTTAGCGCCGCCTTCAGCCCAAGGCGTGATCCTGGAGACCCCAGATTGAGTCCCATGTTGGGCTTCCTGCGTGGAGCCTGTTTCTCCCTCTGCCTGTGTCTCTGCCTCTCTGTGTCTCTCATGAATAAATAAATAAAATCTTAAAAAAAATACCTGACTTTTAAGTGAGGTTCTTGACAACTATTGTTTGGTACTTAAGCTTTGGCTGTAATGCAAAACTTGGAGAAGACACAGTTTCCATCAACCTGCAATAATAGCTGATCTGTTTCCCTTTGCTGTCTCCCATGTAGCAGAATATTTATGAGGTACAGATGTTTGCAGAAAAAACTCTAATGTGGAAAGGGACCTCCCCCAATAGCCCTGATAGGACCCCCAGAACACCTCAAACCGCTTCCACTGCACATCATTTGAGCAGTTGCCCCTTTAAAAAAGGAATTGGCTTAAAGTGCTTGGTTTGGCTTTGTGAGTCAGCTGGAAGGAGACCCATGGCTCTGAACTAGGATTACAGACAAAAGGGACCATTTGTCCGGCAGGGTGGAGGAGCAGAGCATTGGGACTTCTCAATTGCCTTTTGAATAGCCGAGTTTGAGGCTTCTGTTTATCCCGTTCCCTGGAGCTGTTGTTGTTTTAGGATCCTCCATATAGTGTGGCCTCAGGGAAAGGAACTAGATTATCCTATTCAGCACTGCATATTGACTATAGGCTAGGACTTTGATGGTCATAATTTCATTTCAGACTCATGACAGCCTTGGAAGGATGTTTCCCTTTCACAGATGAGAAAGTTAAGTCCTTGTTCAGAGTCAGACGAGTCAGAGGTATAGAGGGGTTAGGTTCTTCAAGCAGTCCATGGGACCTCTCCACAAGAATCCAGAGATAAAAACTATAGCATTGATCTCATAGTTAAATTAATCAAATTGACATTTAATGAAAAGCAATGGATTGCCTCCTGTAGCCTCAGGAAGAGCCACTTGACTATAACTAAACAGCGATATAAATATCTCTATCAAAGGAATATGTGATCAGAATTTACAGGCAACAGTGAACATAGGAATGTGGGAAAGAGGAATGAGCCTCACGGGTTATTGGAGAGGAACTTTTCTAGTGTGCCCCAGCCTGGCCATGGAGGGGGGGCGGAAATGGGGAGATGTTGGTCAAAGGGTACAGACTTGAAACTTGAAGATGAGTAAGTTCTACAGATCTAATATACAGCATGATTGTAGCCAATGATACTTTATTATATGCTTCAAAGTTGCTAAGAGACTAGATCTTACATGTTTTCACCACAAAAAATAAATGATAATTATGTGGTGTAGTAGATGTGTTCATTTAAAGCTACTGTCATAATCATATTACAATATGTAAATACTCAAATCAATAGATTGTGCATCTTAAATTTCCACAATGTGATATGCCAATCATATCTCAATTAAAAAATGTCGGGCAAGCCTAGAACAATGAAAAGAAATAAATCTCTTTTTCTGGGAAAAAAACAAATACAAACCTCTGTTGATTGGCATCACTATGCCCCAGGGAAGACCACCACGTCTTGTTTGAATTACCTTCATCAGTGTCAAAACTTTTCAGTTTGGTGAGAAGAATTGATTTAAGGCTGTCTTCCCTTAAAAGGATTGTTTCAGCAGGGAAAGAGACACAGCTTATGAAGTTTTTGATGTTAGGAGGCATTTGCAGAGGTTCTGAGGGAACTTCTGAGACATTTTCAAACAAATCTCCGATGGACACATCCCTCCTTCAGACAAGGGCCTGTGAGAGGGGTTTCCCATCCTTCCAAATCCATCCCTTTGTTGGTGTAATGAGGGAGAAAGGGCCAGGGTGGGGGAGTTCTCTTTAACTATACCAGTCGACCAGTCCCAGGTGTTGGGTCAGCACCCATCAAACATTAGTCAACCGGTTGGTCTTTGTGGATTTCTTCATGGGTATGAATTGTACGACATGTAAATACTATCTCTTCCTCTCCCTTCCATCACCATGACTGTGCTTCTTGCTCCATATCTTTAATCAACTATTCGATGACAACACCTGTGGAAGTAAATCCTATAATGCAAATGTTGGCAAACACTATTCTGGTGCTAACAGTAGGGGCAGGAGGAAGGGTGGTCACCAGGAGTCCAAGTGTGCTCTTCTAAAGTCGAGAGAGAGCCGTGGGCAGTGTTGGAAGGATGAAAATTATGCTTTGAGGTCTCCTTATTTGTAATGTTGATTTCTCTCATTTTCCATGATGCCTTCTCATTTTTTTTTTTTATTCCAGCCAAACTACTTCCTTGACTTTCCTTTTTCTCTAGGTATGGGTTTGCTTTTCTGTTTTGGATATATCTTATCTCTGCATATATGTGTGTGCTTGGAGATTTTTTAAAAATTGACTTTGAAGCTAGAACTTTTCACAAGGGTCAAGTGATTCTGTAAGGCTTATTAAAAATCCTAACATTCTCCTGCCTCTGGTGTCCCTGTTCTGTGCTCTTCAGAAGCAGTCACCTACGATTGTCATAGCTACTTCTTTGAATAGCTTTCATATCTCTAAATAATATGCTTATTCTGTTACTTCTCCATTCTGGAGGATTTAAGCATTTTGTAATTTCTCCTTTCACTTTTCTTTATATTGGCACATTTGTCATCCTCCCCTTCACCTCATCCTCCCCAAATAGTTACACTGCTTTGGTTAGATCAATATTCAGCATTTACATTTTTATGACTTTAAATAAATGCTATTCATAGCAGAGCCATATATATATATATATATATATATATATATATATATATATATATACGTATATATATATGCTATGATATATATGCTATGATAAATTTTCCCTTCTGGTGTAATATTTGCTTTCTCTGAAGTTAATAATTTGTTTCTGAGTTGTTTTAGACTTCTATGTAGTTAAATCACCCTTAAGCTCTCTCCATTGTTTATTTCTGCTCTAGTAACCTTAAAGCACCAAGCATTCTACAAATTTTATGTGCTTAGAGTCTTCTCTCCTAGAGCTTGTTTTTTGCTGTGACATGGAGTAGTTGTCTCTGGCCAGCTTGTGCTATTGTCAACCTGGGAAATACGATAAACGTGAGAATTGATTTGCCTTTTAAAAAATTATTTATTTATTTATTCATGAGAGACACACAGAGAGAGAGAGGGGCAGAGACACAGGCAGAGGGAGAAGCAGGCTCCAGGCAGGAAGTCCGACGTGGGACTCCGTCCCGGGTCTCCAGGATCATGCCCTGTGCCAAAAGTGGCGTTAAACTGCTGAGCCACCCCAGCTGCTCTGTTTGGCCTTTTTTTATTGGGTTGAACCCCCATTTCTTAGATGCCATATCTTTCTTAGTTTTTTTTAATGCTCTCTCATTTTGGTGCCACACATCTTCCAATAACTTCCTGGTAAGGGATACATTGTTATTGGTGGGGCATAGCATTCTTCATTGGAAATAATTTTTCCTTTCATATTTGGAACACATTACTCCATTCTTCTCTTATTTCTTGTGCTGCCATTGGGAAGCCTGAAACCACACTGATTCTTCATCCTTTGTAAATCAATTTTTTTTCCCTCTTGGAAACTGTTGGAATATTCTCTTTGTTCTCTCTCTTCCAAATTTTCGAGGTGATGTGCTTTGGTGTGTGTTTATTTTCATCTGCTTCAATATGGGAAGCTGTGTCTTTGAACTGTGGGAACATTTTTCCTTCCTCTTCCTCCTCCTTCCTTCCCCTCCCCCCTACCCTTCCTCCTCCCTCTTCCTCTTCCCTCTTCCTCCTCCTTCTCTTCCTCCCCGGCTGCTGCTGCTACTGCTGCTTCTTCTCTTTTTGGTGTCCATTCTTTTTCTGTCTGTTCTCCTGTCCCTGTCCCTATTTTTCCCCCAAATAAAGCCAAACTCATTATACTTGACTTTGTCTTCTTACTCTTCTAATGAGGATTTTAAAAAGTTCTGCTCTCGTATCTTTAATTTTAAAGAACTATCTTATTTTCTGGACTGAGTTCTTGTTTCATGAAGATAATAGTCAGCTTTTATCTCTTTGAGGATACTCATGATGGGTTTTATCTCCTCACATAGTGGCTTTATTTGTCTGTTTACTCTGGTCTCTGTCTTTCATGTTAGAAGCTTTCCTCAGATGTCTGGTGACCCTTAGCTGCCTGTTTCTGTTAATAAATGGAGCCCCTAAAAGCTGTTAGAAGCTCTGTGTTTATGGGCTTCCTTGGAAGATGATCTGGCTATGTCAGTTTTCTGGGAACTACCTGCCTGTCTACCCCAGTACCTATATCTTTAGACTTTTTTCATTAGGGTTGGTGAGATCCTCTCCAGAGAAGAATCTTCTTATCTCCTGCCTGAGTGTCTGCTATCCTTTTTATAACCAAATAGGAGGAGAAGTGGGAGATCTCATATTCACTATGTGAATGACCATTTATTGCTAGTGTTTTCAGCAATCTATGTATGGAGAGCTCCTGCCTAGACACCACATCTTACCCTGAGAAGAGAAACCTCTAGAGTGCTGCCACCTTAAGGAGTCGGTAGACTGTCTGGGCTATACCTGCAACTTAAATAGAATTCAATTTTGTCTTTGCCCTTTATTTTTGCATCCAGAGGCAAATTATACTGCCAGCTCTTGAGCATTTGGGGCATTATGGTTGCTTTCCCGTTGCTGGCTTAGGGTTCTACCTTCCTGGGCTTTGTCAGGTACCACTTATACTTTCTGCTTTCCAGTTTCCTAAATGCTCTAGGTATTGTTCTTTCTTTCTTTCTTTCTTTCTTTCTTTCTTTCTTTCTTTCTTTCTTGCTTCTTTCTTTCTTATCCTTATGGCTTATTTATTTACTTATTTTAAAGATCTTCTCATTGTTACTTTAACGTAATATAATGTAATGAAGTAGTGGAGGTGTATGTATTTATTCAGTTGCCCCTCTTAGCTGAAGTCTGTATTTTTCTGTTAGAGAAATATTTTAATCGTTCAATGTTTCAATTAATTAGAATTCTCTATATGCATTCTACTTTGATGGGGGCAGAGAGAGAGAGAACAATGGAGGTGTGATATGAGAATAAACAAACCCACTGGTCTATGTTTTTTGGAGTCAATATGGGTTTAGACCTCTTTTCTCTTTAAAAAGTGATGTTCAGGAAATGACTGAACATTCTTGAGGGGAAGAGTCAACTGTATTCAGTTTATAGTTCTTGGACCAAAAGGAGGAATATTATAAAACACAATTTTAAGTTTTTACAAGTGATGTTTTCTGATTGACCCTCCAACAATTGGACATGGAAAGTAGCTCATTCATCTTTGCTACATCAGGCTTCATTGTGATTTTCTCTGTGTCAGTGAGTTCTCCTTTACATTGATATCTTTTCCCTTCAGCCTAGCATCATTAACATTTTACTATATTCTCTCTTTATACTTTTTTTTTGTTCTAGGCACTTTTTTTTCAAAGGTATTTTTGATCATGGAATTGTCTTAGACGATGAATAAGAAAGGACCTCCCAGTGTCCTCACACTCTAGTGTCCCCAAATGAAAGTGACTGACTTGGGAATCCCATATCTTAATTTTATAGGTTGACATTATGTTTTGTGTTTGGTTACTCTGTGGTGCTATCTCCCTAGAACCCTCTCCTTCATTCCCTTCTGCTACACACACACACACACACACACACACACACACACACACACCCAAACACGCACATAATGTGTAGTCCATGCGGAAAAACAATACTATTACTTTCCAGAAGGAGGGACAGCCACACTTTCACAGATGACAAAGGCAGCTCTGTTTATGAAAGGGATTTTCTATTAGACTTGGCAAGAAGCTGAAAGGTTTTTTTTTTCTCTCTATCCAATGGAAGTGTGTGTGTGGGGGGAGGGGTGATTGGGAGAGAGAGAGGAGAGACGGATGAAAGAACAAATGCATTATTGAGAGGAGCACATCCTGACTGAATGAGGAGCAGGCAGCTGCAGAGATGAGATAGGAACTTGGAATGCCTGACGGTGCCAAGACTGTCAGAACTGCTTCTGGGTTCTGAAAGACGACAGCAGGATTCAGCGTTCCTCTGACAACCACTCAGAAAATAGAATGTGAAGAAGTAGGAGGAAGGGAAGATGTGGGTCAAGCCGTCACAATACTTCCTCCTTCTTTATGGACAACTATGAAATATTGGGCACTTCAGGGGCACAGGTAGGGGACATTTGGACAGGTGATCATTATGGTGCTGCCAAGCCACCCACATAGCCCACTCTCCAAGAGTGAATCTTCTTAGCTTAAATAGTTGGGAAGATTACCCCTTAATGTCCACAGCCCCCAGTTATTTATACTCATATTTGACTTTTCTCAACTGTTCTTTCCCAACTGATTGTCTATGCCAGGGTTCAGCAACCATTTTTCTATAAAATGCCAAGATAGTTAATAGTTGAGGCTTGGTGGCCCATATGGTCTCTGTTGCAATGATTCAACTCTGCTCTTGTAGCATGAAAGCAGCCATAGAAATGCGTAAATCAAAGAGTGTGGCTGACTTCCAATATAATGTTATTTATGGACACTGAAAATTGAATTTCATTTAATTTTTTTGCATGTCACAAAATATCAGCATTCTTTTGAATTTTTCCAACGCTTTGAATAGGTAAAAAACATTCTTAGCTCATGGGCCCTACAAAAACAGGCCACAGGTTGGATTTGGCTATTGGGTCAGGGTTGGGCAAACCCTGGTCTCTATCCAAATCAGGGCATTGTAGAGGCAGACAGAAGGGCTCTCCAACCACACCCACCCCTTTCCTTCTCTTCTCTCCTCTTCCCTTTCCCTTAGCTTCCCATTGTTCTGATTTAGAAATAAGAACTTTACATGGAGGAAAGTAAAGGATGATGTGATCTGTCAATATTTCTTGAACCCATTGGTGAAGTGCTTTAGGATTGCTCTGGGTCCAAAAGGAAGTCTTTTTTAACTTCCTGTTCTAGGATTCTTTTTTTTTTTTTTAATTTATTTATTCATGATAGAGAGAGAGAGAGAGAGAGAGAGAGAGAGAGGCAGAGACACAGGCAGGGGGAGAAGCAGGCTCCATGCCGGGACCCTGATGCGGGACTCGATCCTGGGACTCCAGGATCGCACCCTGGGCTAAAGGCAGGCGCCAAACCGCTGAGCCACCCAGGGATCCCCTGTTCTAGGATTCTTGGATACACAGTTTATACTAATTAGTGTGCTTGGTGGCACAACTGGGCTGTAGAGATAAACCAGGTCCAATCCTGTCCCCTAGGGCTCACTTTTCTAGGGTATGCTTTTGAATAATCCATACAAACCTACTTATGTGTAGTCTCTCCCTTAAAAAATGAAATCTAGGTGTATAAGTTACAATTATAGTTAAAGTTTGGGAGGAAATCCATCCTTGGAGCAAACAGGCAAAGGAAATAAAAAGCAAATGTATAAGTTACCCTTCTTACCTGTGCAGCAGGATTTAAAATAACAAGACTACTATTTTGAATTTTGCCTCCAAATGACTATAGTTCCTAACAAATTCCCCATCCTGGTTCCAGACATATTTGGAAGTGTCCTTACTGCTTAGGTTGATACTTTCTGTAAAGCACTACCAGTCAAGTTGATATCCTCTGTGGTTGGATGTTTGTTTTTGAAAATGATAATTTTTTAAAAGATTTTATTTATTTATTCATGAGAGACACAGAGAGAGGCAGAGACATAGGCAGAGGGAGAAGCAGGCTCCTTGCAGAAGCCTGACATGGGACTTGATCCCAGGATCCCGGGATCATGACCTGATCCAAAGGCAGATATTCACCCACGGAGTCACCTAGGTGCCCTGAAAATGATATTTTTTTGTGTGAAGTCACATTTTCCACATTTGCTGAGTTATCTTTCTGGGTGATAATGTTTGAGTCAAAACTTCATGAAAAAGCCCATAGTGTTGAGTTGTCACGACAAAGACCCCCAAGCATTGGGTTGAGGTAAAGGAGTGTAAAGAACAGACTTCAGAGTGAGATAGACAGTTCAGAGCCCATCTCTAGCATGCATTAGCTATGCAATGTCAGAGAGGAAACTACCTCTTTGAGACTCTGTTTTGCTACCTGTAATGTGGGGCTAGAAATACTTCCCTCCCACTGTTATAAGGATTAGAAATGGTGTATATAAAATACTCTGAGCATGGTAGGTGTTCAATGTATATTAGATACTCTTACTTGGCCAGTTTACTGTAAAGGATAGTTTACATGAGTCAGAATTTTTTCAAAATAGGCTTTTGGGGATGGATTCCTTAGCAGTGTTAAATAAATGAATCAAGATGTTTTTCACTTCTGTTTTTGAATATGCGCCTTCTTGGTTTTTTTCCACAGAAAAAATTGACACCTCACTTCTGATTCACACTAGAAACAGCATGTTTCATCCTAGCTACTGTTTTCTTTTTTTTTTAAAGTGTTATTTGTCCAGCTTCTTTTGAAAGATCAGCTAAATGTCATATTATCTTGCTTCTGCTAATCTTTCAAAATGCTCACTGCAACAGTCATAACAATTGCTTCATGCTCAAGTTATTAAAGAAGTGTATCTCTAAATATAGTGTTACTGAATTTTCATTTTTATTTAATAAGTCCAGGCTTATGTTTCCACATAAAAATATGGATTCATTATAAAACATCTGGAAAACACAGCAAAGTCAGTTTACATTTTTTCTCTTGGTCTTATGACACAAAGCTAGCTGCAGTTAAATCACTGCTGACATTTTGTCATATATTGTTCTAACCCATTGACCATTTTTGCTATAGCTGTACCCACCCATAATAATGTGGTAATAGGTGATGTGGATGTGGATGTGTACATATGCCTATATGTGATCCATCAATATTTCTCTTTGAAATGGTATCTTTTTATTGTTGGCCCTAATAATTTACAGACTCATCATAGAGAAGTTGAAAAGTACTGAACACTGAAGAAGAACTGAAAAACATCCCATAATTCCATCATACATTAATCATTTCCTTAACATTTTTTTCTCTTATATTTTTAGGGTGTTGAGATATTACCACATATTCTGATTCTTTTTTTTTTTTTAAGATTTATTGATTTATTTTAGAGAGATCAAGAGAGAGAGAGAGTTGGAGAAGGGGCAGAGGGAGAGAATCTTCAGGTAGACTCCCTATTGAGTGTGAGGCAATGCAGGGCTTGATCTCAGGACCCTGAGATCACAACCTGAGGTGAAACCGAGAGTCGGTTGCTTAACCAACTGAGGCACCCAGGCTCCTCATTACACATTTTGCTTCTTAAGTATAGTTAACCTAGAAGCCAGAATAAGTGATTTGGAAAGGAATTTGGTGACAAGTATTTTGTTCCAGGGCATATTAGCTTTTTCCAGTTCAAGGAGATCACTGCCGAAAACACAGGCTATTCAACGTGGGTTTTGAAGACAAATTCCTGGACATGAAAATAGACTGCATGTTTTTATCAACAGCTCAGTTTAAAAAGAAATTGATTTTAATTTCTAGAGCAGTTTTAGGTTTACAGGGAAATTGAGAGGAAAAGTACATACATAGAGTTCCCATATACCTCCTGACCCTACATCTGCATGGACTCCCTATGGCCACCTTCCCCCACCAGAATGGTACATTTGTTGCAACCAATGAACCTGACTCGTCATAGTCACCCAAAGTCTGTAGTTCTCATTAGGGTTCACTCTTTGTGTTGTACATTCTATAGGTTTGAATAATTGTATAAAGACATGTATTCACCATTATACTATCATATAGAGTAGTTTCACTCTCCTAAAAACCTCTATGCTCCACAGTTTCATCTCTCCTCTCTGCCTCAACTCTTGGCAACCACTGATCTTTCTACTGTTTCTATAAGGTTTTGCCTTTTCCAGAATGTCATGTAATTGTAATCATATACTATGTAACCTTTTCAGATTGGCTTCTTTCCTTTAGTAATATGCATGTGAATTTCCTCCACGTTTTTCATGACTGGACAGCTCATTTCTTTTTAGCACTGAATAATACTCTATTGTCTAGGTGTACCTCAGTTTATCTACTCAGCTAGAAGACATCTTGGTTGCTTCCAGGCTTTGACAACTATAAATAAACATGCTATATTCATGTGCAGGTGTTTTTTTTTTTTTTTTTTTTTTTGTGGTGATGGGTAGACATAAGTTTCCAACTCTTTTGGATAAACACCAAAGAGTATGGTTTTTGGATTGTATGGTAAGACAATGTTTAGTTTTCTAAGAAACTGCCAAAGTATTTTCCAAAGCAGCTGTATTATTTTATATTCCCACTAGCCATGAGTTGAGAGTTCCTGTTTTTCCACAAACTTGTTAGCACTTGGTTTTGAATTTTAGTCATTCTAGTAGATGTATAGTGGTATTTAATTGTAAATTGCAATTCCCTAATGACATTTGACATTGAGCATCTTCTCAGATGTTTATTTAACATCAGTGTATCTTGGTAAGATGTCTTTTCAGGTGAGATATCTTCAGGTCTTTTGCTGATTTGGGGGGCGGTTATTCATTTTCTTATTGTTGAGTTTTAAGATTTCTTTGTATTATTTTGGATAACAGCCCTTTTGCAAATATTTTCTTTGAGTCTGTACATTCTCTTGACAATGTCTTTCACAGAGCAGAAGTTTTTAATGAAGTTCAGCTTATTAATTGTTTCTTTCATGGGTCGTGCTTTTGCTGTTGTCTCTGAAATGTCATCACCATACCCACAGGCACCATACACCACATCCACAGTGTCCTATATTATCTTTTAGGAGATTGATAGTTTGGAATAATAGATTTAAGTCTCTGATTCATTGGGCTAATTTTTGTGAAGGTTATGGGGTTTGTGTCTACATTCTTTTCTTTTCTTTTTTTTTTTTTATATAGATGTCCAGGTATTCCAGCACCATTTGTTAAAAAGGCTATCTTTTCACCATTGTATTGCCTTTACTCCTTCATCAAACTGTATTTGTGTGGAGTCTAATTCTGGGCTCTTTATTCTGTTCCATTGATCTATTTGTCTCTTATTTTGCCAATATCACACTGTCTTGATTATTATAACTTTATAATCGGTTTTGAAGTCAGGTAACATTATCCTCCAACAGTGTTCTCTTTCAATATTGTTTTTGGCTATACTGGGTCTTTTGCTTCTCTATACAAACTTTAGAATCAGTTTGTCAATATCCACAAATAACTTGCTAGGATTTTAATTTGAATTACATTGAATCTATAGATAAAGTTAGGAACAAATGACATCTGGACACTATTAAGTCTTCTAGTCCATGAACATGGACTGGACTATATCTCTATTTATTTGGTTTTTATATTTCTTTCATTATAGATGTAGTTTCCCTCATATAGCTCTTGTATCTACTTTGTTAGATTCATACTTAAGTAATGCATTTTATTTTGTGTGTTAATGTAATGGCATTGTGTTTTTAATTTCAAATTACACTTGTTCATTGCTGGTACATAAGGTACTTAGGATTGATTTTGTATTCTGAAACCTTACAATAATAGCTTACTAGTTCTAGAAGTTTTATGTTTTTGATGATGATTCTTTTGCACTTTCTACAAAAGCAATCATGTAATTTGTGTACAATGACAGTTTTATATCTTCCTTCCCAATCTGTATAGTTTTCTTTCTTTTCCTCATCTTACTGCATTAGCAAGAACTTGCATTGTGATGCTGAAAATAAGTGGTGAGAGGACACATCCTTGACATGTTCCCGATAGTAGCAGGAAAGCTTCTAGTTTCTCACTATTAAGTATGATGTTAGCTGTAAATTTTTTTGTGAATGTTCTTTACCATCTTTACAAACTTTGAGGAATTTTCCCTTTATTCCTTGAAAATTCAGGTGGCTTCAGTACTTAGAGGGTTCTGAAAAGCTTATCCCTGCAGAGGCTCCAAAATCCAATTCTTCTTCTATGTCTACTCTTTTCCCACTACCAGGGTGTTGGATTTTGCCAAGAGTTTTTCTGCATCTATTAACATAATCATGTGATTTTTCTTTATTAATGTGTTGATGTGATGGATTACATAATTAATTTAAATGCTGAACCAGCCCTGCATACTTGGGATAAATCTCACTTGGTTATGGTGTGGAATTATTTTTATATATTGTTCCATTTACTAATATATTTTTTAAATAAATTTTTATTTATTTATTTTTTATTTATTTATTTATGATAGACATAGACGGAGAGAGAGAGAGAGAGAGAGAGAGAGAGGCAGAGACACAGGCAGAGGGAGAAGCAGGCTCCATGCACCAGGAGCCCGACGTGGGACTCGATCCCGGGTCTCCAGGATCGCGCCCTGGGCCAAAGGCAGGCGCCAAACCGCTGCGCCACCCAGGGATCCCCCATTTACTAATATTTTGTTGAGAATCTTTGCATCCATGTTTATGAGAAATATTTGTCTATAGCTTTCTTTTCTTGTAATGTCTTTTTCTGGTTTTGGTATTAGGGAAATGACCTCATAAGATGAGTTGAAATATTCCCTCAGCTTCTATCTTCTGAAAGTGATTGTAGAGAACTGGTATAATTTCTACCTTAAACATTTGGTAGAATTCACCAGTGAATCATTTGAGCAAGAGCTCAGTTTTGATAGAAGAAAAACAAAAAGATGTTTGAAATAGTAGTATTTTCAGCACAGATTTGAAACGTCACGAATGGTTCTTCTATTTTTATCAAGTATGGTTAAAGGAAGAGAACTATTTATTTTTAAAAGAGGTCATCAGAAGTTGTAAGGGAGTCCATCTGAAAGTGGGTTAAAGGATAAGCCTCAAGGAATAAAAAATCAATTTCCTGGTAGAAGGAAAAGAGTAGACATAGAAGAATTGGATTTTAGAACCTCTGCAAGTATAAGCTTTGCAGAACCCTCTTATTACCCAACCCACCTGCATTTCCAAGTCCCAGAAATCTTTTCCATGAATATTCCATTTTAAGACAATAAATTATGACCTTTTATTTTTTAAAAGATTTTATTTACTTATTCATGAGAGATACACACACACACACACACACACACACAGAGAGAGAGAGAGAGAGAGAGAGAGAGGGAGAGATAGAGAGGTAGAGACACAGGCAGAAGGACAAGCAGGCTCCATGCAGGGAGCCCGATGTGGGACTCGATCCCGGGACTCCAGGATAGCCCCCTGGGTTGAAGTTGGTGCTAAATTGCTGAGCCACCTGGGCTGCCCTATGACCATTTATTATTAACCAATGTGTTCTTAATTTTTTTTCATGGAGGGTATACATATATAATGCTTTCTGAAACTTTCCATATATGAGATTCCTGGGGTGGAGTGAAGGGCGTATACAGATACTGCTTATTAACACTATCTCCATTTCTTCCAGGTTGGAGATACTATTTTGTTTTTTTTTTTTTTTTTTTTTTTTTAAAGATTTTTTATTTTATTTATTTATTTATTTTCAGTCACAGAGAGAGAGAGAGAGAGAGGCAGAGACACAGGCAGAGGGAGAAGCAGGCTCCAAGCACCGGGAGCCCGACGCGGGATTCGATCCCGGATCTCCAGGATCGCGCCCTGGGCCAAAGGCAGGCGCCAAACCGCTGCGCCACCCAGGGATCCCAGGAGATACTATTTTGGATAGCTCACTGTCTTTTGGGGAAATGCTTAATCTTTAGATATCTTCCTTTCCCTGCCTTTCATACCTTTGAGACAACTGAGGACAAGGGACTTTGGATCAATGTGGTGTATTCTAAATTTGCACTGGTCTCTGCTATAGAGGGATGAGTGGGTTAGGTTTGATTCAATATAGGCTGGTATCCACTGAGGATTGACAGGCCTCATTTGGCCCTTTGGGGCATGTTGTGCTGGTGCTCACTACTGAAGTTCTGGTCATTTGTCTCTGGTTTTGATGTACCTACAAACAGTGACCTTTTTTGTCCCAACTGAAGACTCTGCTGATCACTACCCCTGTTGTCACTTCCTCTTTTACTCCCTATGACACATGAAGACTTCTGCATCTCTATGCTCCTCTTTGGGGAAGGTGTCATCTTGCTCAGGTGACCAGTGAATTTCAACCTTCCAAATAAAGACTTATAATCTTCTAGTCTATGTCTGGGAACATGAGGGAAAATTCCTTCTAGAATCTCCCAAATCACTTGGTTGTTATCAAGATAGCATCCTCTGGGATTTTGTCCTAGCCAGTGGACCAGATGAATGTATTTGCATGTGCTCACCCTTCTCTTCTCTTTTCGAAACTCTCCATCTTCCAGTCCCAGAACTTCTCCACTTTTTCTCCAGGCAACTTAAACTTTTATTCATTAGGTGCTGAGTTCCTTAACTTCCTTTTACAGTAAAACTCCATGAGTTCAATCTCAAAACTCACACGAGTTCAGATCTCATTTTTACCATACATTTGATTTGATTAGTAAAGAGTGTTTTTGTTTTGCTTATTTGTTCTTTAATTTAGAAACTCTTTTCACTTTCGATAAAGGCTGATTTTCAATAAAAGCCCTGTTTGTTCTAAGTAAATCTTGGCTTTCTCCTCCTGGCTAAGAATGCTATGGGTGGGGAGCCATGTGGCAACAAGATTTCTGACATTTAAAAATGCACCTGAAAATATTTATAAAATATTCTCCTATTATGGACCATTCTCAAGTATAATTGGTCATTGGACATTTGTTGATATCCTTGGGATGTCAGTGTTTTGTGGAAAACCAAAAATGTGGGCTTCTGTAAATTTTGAGAGCTCTGGTTGTGACACTGTTGGAAAGAGGAGATGGGCGGGGATCCCTATGGCTGGTGTGACTCACACACTGTAAAATTAGAAAGTCAATTCAGGATCTTAAATGAAATCATTTATAAGTTATTTTCTTCAATATATTTATGAAGTACTTTTCATCCCAATGACTCAACTGTCTGAGGAGTGAACAGCCAGGACAGAAAAGTATTTGGGGAGGGCATACTTCTCAAAGTTCTTGACTTCCTTCAAAGATGGCAGTTTATTAACAAGGCTTTGACTTGATTTTCCAGACTTAACAATTATAAAATAAGTAATTATTTTTATAGCTCATTTGCTTTATCTCAGTCACTAGGCCTGTGATGGTAAGAACTATTGCTCAGCTGTTTAGGACACAGCATGCAATTTCTCCAAAAAGACCATGGTCTTAATTTGATTCAGTGATGTTTTGCACCTTCTCTAGTTGGTGTTTGCTTCTTAAAAGAAAGCTATGTTCCTGTCCACCTGCCAGTCTCTCTTCCACCCTCAGTTGCTAGTTTCTCCTAGTTTTGGTTTTACCATCTACTTAAGAGGGTCGATTGAGTTGGCCAGACACAAGCTCACCTTCAGCCCCTACCCTGAGAAGTCGTTCCTCCAAATCCATTCCAGAATGCTGTTCTCTCTATCTGGTTTCTGTGTAATAACAGTTTTGCTGGAAGTAGCATACATATGCACCATGGTAGTGGACTGATGTAACATAGATATGTATTCAATTTCAGGTATAAATGAAGTCTGGTAAGAAGTGGTTCATGTGGGAGCACCTGGGTGGCTCAGTTGGTTAAGTCTCTACCTCTGGCTCAGGGCATGATCCTAGTGTCCTGGGATAGAGCCCCACATCATGCTCCCTGCTCAGTGGGGTGTCTGCTTTTCCCTCTCCCTCTGCCTGTTGCTCCCACCGCTTGTGCTCTCTCTCTGTTTCTGTCAAATAAATTAATTAAATCTTAAAAAAAAAAAAAAAGAAATACCCATGTGTACGATAGCTTTGCCCCCAGGTCCTCAGAGACCCAAACTCTTCTAGCTTTACTACTCTACTCTCTCTACAGATGACCTACAGCTTTTTAGCTTTTGGCAGTACTTTCATTCCGGGCTGCAGTAAGAAGGAAGGGATGTACAAGAAGGTGAGGCTCCAGGGCATGTCCCAACTATTTGTCAAATAAGGGGGCCTGGAAGCTGCCATGTGACTTTCCCCTTAGCATCCCATTGGCCAAAACTTAGTCACATGACCACACTGAGCTCCAAGGGAGCCCTGAGCAGAGTTGAAAATTGTCTTTTTATGGAAGAGGAAGGAATTGATTCGGGGAGGCATCCAGCAGCTTCTCCTACAGCCAAGAAATTAGTTTTCCTTTGTGATTTATAATCTGTTCTAAAGCAGCTCTAAAAATATTTTTGATAAAGGCAGTATCTCTGGGGCAAGATTCTGGCCCACCAGGCTTAAAAAGGAATTAGTGAGCAGGGTGTGAGTTTTCTTTGTTTGTTCTTAAAATCTTTATTAATATTATTAGAGCTATATTAAGATTATTATCTTAATCACCTTCTCTCTTAAATTGCCTGTTTATCATTAGACATATGACATTCTGTTTTGAAAAGAGAAAAATTATAAAATTCAACTTGCAGGGTTTTTATGAAATAATAGTAACAGCTCTCCAATGGGAAAATGGGCTCTTGAAATATATTTTGGTCTAAAATAATAGCCTTGCAATGTACCAGAGTCCAGAGGAAGGAATGATTAAATCTAGGGCAGTTTAGAACATGGGTGTTCGGGTTGGTGGCTCTTGCTGCCTTCCCCCCACAGCTCTGATAAGAAATTCACAAACAGGACTCCCAGCTTGTCCACTCAGTGGGCAACAGAGCTCAAAAACTGAAAAATGGGACTCATCTCTAGACTCCTTTATTGTTTCAAAACTGCTAACAATAGGACTAAGTTTGCCCAAGGCAGAAGCACCGCTATTTATCTGCTGCTGCCATTGGGATCCATTTAAGTTCATGAGTGGTTCCTTATTCACTCCATAAAATTTTACTGAGGGCCCATGATGTGCCAGACACTGTCCCGGAATTTGGAAAACAACAGCATGCAGTCATTTGCCATTTTGATTACTGACCCATTGTCTGATGTTTCCCCACTCTGCTGCAAACAACATTTTTCAGGTTTCTTTGCCAACTGGCTCTTGGTTAGGTTTCAACCAATGGGAGGAAATCAGTGGTGAGAGGAGCAGAAAGCCTGGGTATTTCTCATTAACTCTCTTCTTTTGAGAATTATTTGTATTCTGAGATACAGTCTTAGGTAGACCATGTGGCTTGACTTGGCATTTGTGAGCTGGATATTATCTGATCTGTCAAGACGTGAGCTTGTGTGTGTGTAACAATGGTATATCATCAAGTGGAAATAGTAAACGTGAGACCAGGCTCTAGAAGTTCAAGAAGACACAAGTAAGATGTATGAGCAAGTGACTCAGATCCCCAAGGCATTTACTTCTGTGGCTTTTCCACTCCTCTTTCTAGCTACTTCTATGCCTAAAGGAGATTTTCCTATGACTGGTTGATGGAGGAAGTAGAACTTGCACCTGTGAATTGATGGGTCTACATGATACCCAACAATAGCTGGAATTGGGCTGTTTCTGCTTTATAGCTCCTTTTAGGAGTGATGATGGGAAACTTCCAAGTGGGTAGAACTCCTGGTAATATATCTAGTCATCTGTTTCATAAGGAGGGAGCAATGGCCATAAGTTTATGTCTGTACTAATTCATGGTAGTCAGGAACTGGGAATGAATCAGACTGGAATATTCGTGGCAAGGAAGTCTGGAGAAGAGGAATGAAGAGGATGGACTTCATGGAAAGGGCACAGAGTGTGAATATATTCACCTCATGACTATGGTCCCCTTAGAGCAGCTCCTGAAGTGTAATTCCCTAATAATCAGAACAGAGTGGCCTGTACTATGCATATCAGTTTGTCTCTTCTTCAAAGCCACTCCAAAGTGGCTAGAGCAGCAGTGATAAAGGCCATTCTTAGGCTCAACTAAGTGGACTTCCCTCACCAAGGCTGAACTGGCTGCTGCCACTAGTAAGTGCCCGAGCTGCAGCTGTAGGGTCAGTGCTATGCAGTATCATACCAAGCTTATGACATGGAACTCTTTCTACATAAAGGGATCCATCCTGGGAACTGATTTATCTTCCCTTCTCCCAGAGTTTCTGTCAAATGCCAAATTCGCCATCACAGTATTCCATTTAATCATGCTGTGGTGAGAAACAAAGGCAGAAGAAAAATTATTAAATTTCCTTAGTACTTACAGTCCACTGACAAGTCCTTAAAACAAGCAGAGTGACATTCCTCTGGGGACTCAACTGCCTCCATGTTAATGCTTTGCTAAGGGCAAAAGGCAATCCAACCCCAGGATCCTGTGAGTCTACTTTAACATATAAAAATTCCTTTAGATATGAAAAAAAATCCTTTAGAAATTTCCTTTATTTTTAAGCACTCCCATGAAGATACATGTTGGCAATCATCACCCAAGCATATGGCCCACTGATCTATACCCGAAGGGTCTCATGACTAAAGTTTTATTAGACAGTAATAAATCATCTTTTTCCAACAATAGCTAACTCCCTTACTTAATGTTCTGGAGACCTTGCTTCCAAAATTCCCTAGAGACTTACACTATTCCTAACCTCCTCCCACCTTGAAAGTATATAATGGGACATTCCTCATGACCCCAGTGTCGCTCCTTTTGCCCACAGGTCCTGTCCCTCTGCTTTAATAAAATCACCTTTTTGCACCAAAGATGTCTCAAGCATTCTCTCTCAGCTGTCGGCTTTGAAGCTTAATGTCTTTTCCTACATCACTGCCGAACAAGGGATTCATTTTGTAGTGAGAGGGGTTGACATCAGTCTCAGCATAGACTTCAGTGTCTTAACTACATAACCCTGCTGCCTGTAGGACAAGGCATATGCTTTGAACTATGATAGAGGTATGGTGTTCTTTCTGCCTTAGCTAGAATACATGGAATACATGGGTCTGGGAATTAAAGGTGGAAGTGGAAGCATGTCTTCTTACTATTACATTAAATAGCCCCACTTACAACATAGTCCCCCTTGTATCAGCAACTATGCTTTAGAGATCTTAATTCTCAAAGGAGGGATGCTTCTATCAGCAGATACTATAATGGTTCCATTGAACTAGAAGTTGAAAATGGCACCGAGATGTTTTTGGGCACCTTGTTCTACTGAACTAGCCAGTGAAGAAGAGAATTCAGATTTCACCCAGGAGACATTGAGTTGGGGCTACACAGTGGGAGCAGGGAGGACTGTGTTTGGAATCCCCAGAGATGGAGATTGTAGATGCCTTTGCAGAAAGAGGTGACAATGCCTTGGTTTGTATGAAGGCCTGGACCTGTTGTCATCCTAGGGACCAGGATGAGAATAAATGCTGAGTAGCTGAACTGGTGACTATCCCAGTCATTTTTACTGGTTTGCTTTCAGATTCAGCTCCTGCCCTTCTCAGGCTTCCTGCCAAGTATCTTCTAGTTACACTTGGACACGTAGGACCCATAGATTGGACTTGGTGAAGTGGGCTCATTGGTAGTAGGTTGGAGGGTAGTAGAAGGAGGAGCAAGGATATTTCTCTATCCCTTCTCCCTATTTTGAGAGAATCCTATGGTAATTACCCTTCCTTCCAGGTAGCCTGGCACCTGGGCTCAGGCAGCTTCCTTTCCTTTCCTCTTCCCAGCCCTGGGATGGAGGTGGTTTCCTGCAGGTGCTAATTTCTGATTTGCCTTCCCTTTCCTTGTTTGCTCTTTCAGCAATTCTAACAACTTTGAGGCTGGTTCCTGTTTCAAATTCCCTCCGTTGAACTATCTGGCACAGCCTTCAAATTTCTCATAGCCCAGTGGGTAAAATACTGAAAAACACAATTACAGAGCAGTGTGATCATTGGTAAGAAAAGGATAAGCACGGTGTCCCCTGGAGGCACAATGGAAGGATGCCTAATCTCTTCTTTGGGGTGAAGCAAAACAAACAAGCAAACAAATCCAAGGAAGGAAGATTCCTGGAAGTGGTAACATCTAGACTAATCTCTAAAGGACTAACAAACCACTGGAGATTTGAGGGGAGTTTTGGGGAGGTAGTTGCCTGGAACACAGGAGGGGGAGCATTGTGATTCAGAGAAATGTGTGGAAAAGCTAAGGCTCTGCCTTTCACCAATGTGTCGAGTAAGATCCGGCTCTACTGTGTATAAAGCATAGAAATAATGTCAATTTAATGTTGCATGATTTATGTTTGGCCAGTAGAAAAAATACAGTATGAAGCCTATCAGCCAATATTATGTGTTTCTATTGACTTAAAAAATATTTCTGCCCCATTTTCTTGAATAAAATATTGTTGAAAATCTGTGCAGGTTCCTCCTTGAAAGATAGATTATAGTTGTAAAATTTTTGTGGAAATAGTGTTTTGAGAGTAGAATGAAAGCACATATGATTAACAGCACTCCTCCACCACAACAGACACACACACATGCACAGGCACACAAACTGTTTAGTGAGCAGTATTGATAAGAAGGTTGATAAGAAGAATTGTAAAGGGGCCCTGGGTGGCTCATCAGTTGTGCGTCTGCCTTCAGCTCAGGTCATGATTCCAGGGTCCTGGGTCCCTGCTCTGTGGGGAGCCTGCTTCCCCCTTTCCCTCCCTCTGCCACTACCCCTGCTTGTGCTCTTTCTCTCTCAAATACAATCTTTTAAAAAAAGAATTGATAAGAAAGTTATTGATATAATAACCTTGTAACAAGGTTATTTGGAAGAAATAAGATAAGTTTAAATTTAAGGGAAAAATTTCTGGTTTAATGAGACCTCATGGAGAAAGACAAAATAAGGGAGAGGAAATGGCAGCATGTTTATATTCTTGGGATGACAAGAGTAAGGGAAGCCAGGGGCTCTGCAGTTGGAGCTGAAGATCTGACCATCAGGAGTTCCAGCCAAGGGTGAGCAGAGGCTGCAGTATCCCTGCTTACTTTCATAATGGCACACTTCTGCTGATGGTACTCAAATGAGAAAAATCTTGCAAAAATAACCAGAAGAGGCACAATCTTGCATGATCCAATGAGCTCCACCTTGGAGGGAGTCTGGGAGTTTTGGAATGAAGGTGAGGTTCAGTGGGGTAACATTTGGGGCTGATACCATGAAAGAATTCTTGAGACATCCTTGGTGCAAAATGCTGGTTTTATTAAAGCACAGAGGACAGATCTGTGAGCAAGAAGAGCTGCTGCACCAAGGTTGTAAGGGGTGGCTGATTATATTATACACTTGGGATTGGGGTAGGGAAAAAGGAAGGTTTTCAAAATAACTTTCTTATGCTAAAGAGGACCTACAAGATCCTGGAGGCCTTGCTATTGTCAAGTTAAGGTTGTTTTTCCTTGTAGCCAGGTATTAACGTTAAGATAGTTGGGAGCTTCCCGAAGGAGTGTCACACATATCCCACTCTGGAGTGGGGTTAGGGGGAAGTTTCAGGGTGTCAGCTTGTACTTTGTCCTCAGCTAGCCTCCTGCTTCCTCATTATGGGGAAGAGTCTGGGAAGGATTGTGTTGCACACAATGAATGAGATAAAAATGGAACATTCTCTCTGTATAAAAGTAACTGGAACACCTGCTTGTGAATTTTGGGGCACTTCTTCACAAGTATTCCCTGCTAAAGTCAGGGTGAAGAATAAACTCTGATGATCATGGTTATCACTTGCTGGATGTCTGTTGTTCCCCAGAAACTGTACCAGAAACTTTGTATGAGCTACTTAATTATATTTCCCCAACGTGCCTATCAATTAGATATTATGATGATCATTTTATCGATGAAGACAATGGAACTGAAAGAAATCAATAAATTGCCAAGATTAGATAAAACCCCGGTCAACCTGAGTCTTGAGCCCTTGCTCTTTCTACTATGTGGCCAAGCTGATCACATACACAAAATTATTCCATTTGTTGAGGCTATTTTACTACCTGCTTGATTTATCCATGAGACAATCTAATCAAATGAGTAGGACTACGTGGCTGAGAAAGAACTTGAGGAAAAGATTAAATTAAAATATTTGACACACGGTCAGAGTATTCTGTTGGTGTTTAAAAATGAATATGAGGAAAAAAATTAATACTGACATAAAAATGTCATTGCATAAAAGATGTTCAATTCTTCATATATAACCTTGGAAAAGAAAAGACCTATTTGCCTAGAAAAATTAATGGTGGTGACCCAGTGACAGCCATTGCTAGAGGTGAAATGTCCATTTTATCCTGGGCCTTTGCCCATGGTCACCTGCCTCCAGGGATGAAGATATCTGATCTCAAAAATACTCTCTTTTACAGGCATTCAGAACATGCAATGGTGCAGAGATCAACACTAGTGCTGAGTGAACAGAAGGCTAGCTGAGGACAAAGCATAAGCTGACACGCCATAGCCTCCAGCCCCCAGGCCCCAGGTGGAATGTGTGGGACATTCCTCAGGCACTCCTGGCTGCCCTAAAGCTAAGGAAAGGAAAAACAAATGTTGACTTATAGAGATCACAATCGTACAAGACGGGAGTCTCCCTCAGTTTACAGATGTCTTAGTAATTTACAAGAACAAAGCATTTAAAAAAAAAAGATTTTATTTATTTAATCATGAGAGACACAGAAAGAGAAGCAGAAACATAGGCAGAGGGAGAAGCAGGTTCCCTAAGGGATCATGACTTCAGCTTAAGGCAGATGTTCACTTGACCATGGAGCCACCCAGGGGTCCCAAGAACAAAGCATTTTTATCCATAACCTAGCTTTCACAAGGAAATGTAGATACAATTAAATGTACTTATAACCTGCAGTTCATTGACAGATACTTGAAGGGGGTGGACTGTAATGCTCCTCCAGGAAGCTCCCAACTGTCTTCATGTGAATCCCTTGCTTCAAGTGGAAACAACCTTAACTTGACAACTGTAAGGCTTCCAGGATCATGTGAATCTTCTTTAACATATGAAAATCCTTTTGAAACCTCCCTTTTCCTTACCTCCCCCAACTACCAAGTATATAATCAGCCACCCCTCACAACCCCAGGGCAGCTGCTCTTCCTGCCCACAGATCTGTCCCCATGCACCACTCCCCTTGAATGGAGTACCTCTCATGATCCTTGATGAGGAGAGAGAACTTGAAAAGCTGCTGTACCTGGGCCCCCCTTTACCCTTGAAGATGCCCTCTCGACCCTAGGAGTTTAATCTGTTGCAGTCTCCAAGCGTTCTGTTGACCCTGGATGCGGAATTGCCACCTGTTTGCTATGATATATATATATATATATATATATATATATATATATATATATATATATATCTTAGCATTTAATAGTTTGTGTGTATATTTTGTATTAATAAAGTGATTCTTTAACAGAAAAAAAAAACATTTTGCACCAAAGGTGTCTCAAAAATTCTTTCGTGATCCTCAGCTCCGGATGTCACCCCACCAAGCCTCACCTATATTCCAAAACTACATCACTAGCAGAACTGAATTGTATGGATGACAACCTTTTATAGAGAAAAGAACCACTTTAAACTAGCATGCTTGATAGCAAATGTTGCTAGAAGCTGCTACAATGCCAGGTAATCTGACACAGTAAGGGCCTAGACCATTTAGGAATAAAATATCAGATAACGTCCTGGGGCCAGGAATCCTTATTAGCTGAGTTTCTGGCTATAGGTAGGAGTCAGCAGGAGGCAGGAGTCTGCAACAAAGTCAGAAATGTCAGCTAGACTCTCACTAAATCAGTTTCAGCCACAAAGGAAAAATCTACTGGCATTTCTGTTTACAGTTTGTCTATAAAGTATATCTATTAACCTTTAGTTAGATTTCTTGAACTTTCCCTCCCTTCATAGGATATGTAGCTAGAGAATATCAAGACAGAATTACTATAAATCTAAAATACAAATGGGTATCACCCAGAGGATCTGGATTCAGAACAATGTGGTCTCCTGATATTGGCTCTTGCTTAGTAGCTGGATATAACTTGGCCTGTTTCCCACTGGAGCAGAGAGTGTTCTGGTTATTATTATATATGGAATAATTACTTCTGGCTGTATAGAAGGAAGCATCTATGGATGTGTGGGAGAAAGAGAGTGGGTACACACACACACACTTACACACACACACACCCTAGGCAGCCAAGAGGTGCAATGTAGAAACACAAACTGGGACGTTTGCCCAGCTCTTAATGATTTCCCCAAATGCCATGCTGTATGATATACTCTGTCCCCTGGGCATGGCTATTTGTTCCAAGAATAGAGATACCTGACCCAAGCCGAGTGAATTAGATCCTCTCTCCTAGCAATTTGAAACCTTCATTGAGACATGTGGGAATAGAAAGTGTCTGGAGCTGCGTAATCCTCACAAAGCCTTATAAAACATCTCCATGTTTTGTCCCTAGTTGCAGGAGGTCCCAGAACTTCTCTGTTTCCTTGTTCCCAAAGCTGAATCCCCAAAGGAATTCCCAAAGGTCTTCCTTTCTTCGAGGACCATCTCCAATATCTTGGTAATACATCCTTCTCTTGAAATAAAAAAAAGGAAAAAATAGGGCAAGGTGACTGATCTTTAAACAGAACCAAGAGGGCAGATATAAATGTATGTATTTCTTTAGAGGGCTGTGTTCCTGTATCACAGAAAGAAAGAAGAGGGAGATACGCTAGGGAGGTATGTATTTCAGATGCAGCTGGTCTGACACCACCTGGAAATAGATTCTGTCTCTATTATCCACTTTGCTCATGGACCCTCCTCTTCTTTACTGAACACCAGTTCTTGAAAGTTGGCTCTTCTTTATGTCACTGAGAATTGACTTAACCAAAAGTAAAACAAAAGAAAACAAATCAAATGAGATGAGAGAAAATAAAATAGCATAAGCAAGTAGGGGATTAGTTTTTTCTTAGAAGAACTGCAAAGGGAGACCGCAGGTGGCAGTTTGCTGGGAACTATAGGAGCTCAGACATCTGTCTTCCTGCCACACTGACCTATGCCTGCGGCTCTTATCCCCATGGTTACAAGATGACTGCTGGGGCTCTAGCCATCAGGTCTGCATGACTGACAAGAAGGATGAAAGGTAAGAGGTGGCACCAACAGATTTTTGCTGATGTTTCAGTGACTAGGAGTCTGTTGTATGGCCCCTCTAGCTATATTGAAGGCCGGAAAATTAATTTCTTTTTTAAAAAATATTTTATTTATTTATTTGAGAGAGCGAGAGAGAGCATGAGCAGGGGGGTGGGGAGAGGGACAAGCAGGTTCCCTATTGAGCAGGGAACCCAATGCAGGGCTCCATCCCAGGACCCTGGGATCATGACCTGAGCCAAAGGCAGATGCTCAACCACTGAGCCACCTAGGGACCCCTGGAAGATTTAATTTCTTAAGCGAAAAAAGTAAGAAAGAATAGGGTTGGGATGGGTGCTGAGTGAAGCAACTGACTAACTTCCATGGCCTTCCAAAACAATCTTAATGCATCTTCTTGGGTATAAAAGTGTTTAAAAATAAAACCCCAAGTTGGCTCCCCAGTCTAGTTTTTTGGTCTCCTGGACAGAAATTCAGTCACACTCTGAAACCTGCCCTCACTCACACCTGTTGCCAATAGACCTCATTCACAAATCTGTATCATGATCCACTCAGCAATGCAGTGTGTGTGTGTGTGTGTGTGTGTATGTGTGTGTGTGTGTAATTCCATTTTAAAATGGGCAATATACTTACATTCCACAGAGTCAAGATACATACAAGTTTACCTCTCAACTTCACGCATTCAGTTTCCCAAACCAGATGCCATCAATGTTGTCAACATTGGAGATCTTTCCAGAAAGCTTTGGAGATCTTTCCAGAAAGAGTTTAGGTATTCATAAGCAAAACTATTTATGAAATGCAATCCTCAGGACACCTGGGTGGCTCAGCAGTTGGGTGCTTGCCTTTGGCTCAGGGCATGATCCCGGATTCCTGGGTTCAAGTCACATAAAGGCTCCTTGCATGCAGCCTGCTTCTCCCTCTGCCTGTGTTTCTCTCTCTCTCTGTCTTTCATGAATGAATAAATAAATAAAATCTTAAAAAAAAAAAAAGAAATGCAATCCTCTCTTACAATAGCTGGCTCTGTCCTTGCACACTTCCACAAGCACGTGACCATGCCAAAGTCTTTACCAAGGGAAGAGGAAGGGCAATTAGCCTTGATCAGGGAGTCTGAGCCAGGTGCCTCCAGACACACTATCTCATTTAACCCTCATCATGACTCTCCAAGGTAGATAGTATTTGCATGTTCAGGTTGAAAAGCCGAAAGCTCAGAGTAATTAGATGACACACGTTAGGCTAGTGAGGAGGTAGTAAAGGGTTGAGCTGGAAGCTGAATCTCTGAGTGGTGGTTTATCGGCCTCCGGAAGCACCTATCGCTGAGCTGTAGTCCTGGTATGCCAGCCCTCCATCTATTACGTTTCTGCCTGGCAGTTTGCTCTACCTGCCACAGTTGACCACACAGGTTCTTCTTCCTCTGCTGCACTACCTTCTAGCTGATTCTTTGAAAATCTATGCTGAGGATTGTGAGAGCTTGGATTATTTCCTCCTGGTGCTTACAGTAGTGATTTGCAATGAGTTGACTGTTAATTAAATTATCCGGACTCTCTCTGACCTCCACCTGAGAAGCCTCTCCATTGTTTCCTCTGCTCCTAACTGCTACAGAGTTAACCATTGTTTTTTCCTTTTAGAATTTCTCCTCTTACTATTCTTGTCTCTCTAGATCCTTCCTTGCTAGAGGCCTATGGACCAGTGGCATCAGCATGCCTTTGAGCCTAGTTATAAATGCAGATTCTCAGGCACACCCAGACACACTGAATCAGAATCTGTGTTTTCACAAGAGACTCTGGTGGTTGCTACGCACAACAGTGTTTGAAGAGCACTGTTCTAGATATGCTGGTGGGCCAAATCTAGCCAGCTGCCCGTGATCACACTTGACACAGTTATAGAAGTACCCATATGATGTACTCAATTTCTCCTCTTGGCCTGAAAGGCCTACAATATCTACTATCTGGTTCTTTTTTTTTTTTTTTAAAGATTTTTATTTATTCATGAGAGACAGAGACACAGAGAGAGAGAGGCAGAGACACAGGCAGAGGGAGAAGCAGGCTCCATGAAGGGAGCCTGATGTGGGACTTGATCCCGGGGCCCCAGGATCATGCCCTGGGCGGAAGGCAGGTGCTAAACTGCTGAGCCACCCAGGGACCCCCCTACTATCTGATTGTTTAAGATAAAGTTTGCTGAGGGGCGCCTGGGTGGCTCAGTCAGTTAAGCATCTGTTTTTGGCTCAGGTCATGATCCCAGGGTCCTGGGATCAAGTCCTGTGTTGGTTGGGCTCCCTGCTCCGAGGAGAGCCTGCTTCTCCCTCTCCCTCTACCTGCTGCTCCCCCTGCTTGTCCTCTCTGTGTGTGTCAAGTAAATAAATAAAATCTTTAAAAAGCATATTAAGAAAAAAAGAAATTTCCTGACCCCAATCTAGAGGATATGCCTTCCTGTACTTGAATTCTGGGTGGTTTTTTATCTTGCTTTCACCCAAATGCCACCTGAAAGGAGGATTGGCACAGATTTCCCATCTTTATGTCTGTCCACCTGCAGACTTTGCTACATTTGTATGGATGCCTTTATCCTATGATTTATTTTTTGTTTGTATGTCTATAGTTATGTTTCTCTATCTGGGCAAAAAGCTCCCTGTGGACAGGATGAGACCAGGCTCCCTAGAAGCAGAGTCTGGGATGGGGATTCCATTTAAGGCAGTTATTGAAGCTACCAGGAAGAACTGGTAATAAAGGGAGGGAGACAGGCTAGGAAGGATAAAGTAGATAGGCAAAGATGAAGTGGTCGCACCAGAGTCTGACCTCACCCTGATCCCGTGGAGAGCTCTAGAGAGGACAGACACCATAGAATTGTCCCACCAGAAGGCAAAGGACTGAGCTTTTTGTACCCACTCATCAGTCATTGGTCTGGGTTGCCCTAGGGGGAGGCACAGCCCCTCAGGCTTTTCTGGATGAGGCTGCTTCTCTTGAGAGGCCACCTGTGAGCCCTAGGCAGCCAGTGCTCAGGCAGCCGGGAGTGGGAGTCAGCTCCGTTGTGTCTTTTTATTTTAATCTCTGTTTCCTTAGTTGCTAATACAATTCCTGGCACTCAGCAAGCGTGCAATAAATCTTGGTTACATGAATGAGTCTCTTCCTAATATAATATATACTCGCTTGTTAATTAAGACAGGCAATATCCATTGTCTTTGTTTATGTTCACCCAATTGATAAAGTAAATCATCTTCTAACTAGTTGGTCTAACAAGACTAAATGAGATAATCCAGATAAAGGCACCTAGCAAACCCTCTGATACATAGAACAGGCAACAATAAGTGTTAGCTTATTTCCCTTTGGAATTAAGTAGGCTATGTAATATATTTTATTAGGAAGCGTGTCAACTTTCTGGTTTATGGCTTGTAACAAATTCAAATGAATCAAGAGAAATTTTCATTTTTATTACTTGTGCAGTCTCTACCTGGGGCTTTCTGATATCATCACCTTTAGCTATGAGGAGGCATAATGGGAATATAATCTGGGATATTATAATAGCAATGGCATTAAAAAGTGTAGGAATATTAAAAAGTGTAGGAATATGAAGAAAATATGGGCACCATGAAAATGGTTTACAATGCAAATAGCTGTCACAGCCATAGATATTAATCCTATTATAGGCTAGACACTATGCTAGGTACTTTACATACCTTATTGCTGACCCTCAGAATGACCCTATTTGCTAGGAATTAATTGTAAGTGCTAGTGCACAATAGGTGGGCAAGGTATGTAATTAGGAAGCCAGAAATGCAGGGGTACCACTATTTTTTTTTTTACTACTAAAAATATTGGGATACCTTGGTGGCTTATTCGGTTAAGCAACTGATTCTTGATCTCAGCTCAGGTCTTGATGTCAGATGATGAGTTCAAGCCTGTGTTAGCATGGAGCCTTCTTTAAAAAATAAAAAATAAATATCTTCTTAAGTTCATTATGCTAGAAATCAGAACTTCGTGAATTTCTTTACACTTATTTTGTTACTATTTTGTAAAGTTTTGCATTACACACGGGGGTCACTATTATCATCTTGATGCACAGGATTTCTAAAAATCTTAATTGCATCCCCCTTTCCCCTTGCAGATATTATTACCCAATTTTAGAAATGAGGAAATTAAAACTCAAGAGTTGGACAGCTCCTGAATCAGTTAGGGTTGCTAGAGGAATAGGAAAAAAAAGAAATGATACTTAAATGAGAAGCTGCATTAGTTCCTTCTCTGGAGTTGAGCTCTGGACCCTATAGAAACCAGCTGGGAATACCCCAGAGAGGTGCCAGGCATCTAGGTCTGGAATCAGCTCAAGCTGGCAGATCTGGAAAAATCCAGATGATGACACCTATCAGTGTCCAGCAACTGCCACCCTATTGGGTTCAGAAGTGAAGGCCTCTCTTGTCTTCCTGCCTTCTGATCTTTTGCCTGTTCCTCCTATTACTAGAATCTGAACAGGAAATCAGCAGGTGAGGGAGACCAAGTAGAAGAATCTGCAGACTCCCAGGCCTGCAGAGCATATTAGAGGAGGGTGGGGATGGATTGGAGAGATGACAGGCAAATGCCCAGGACATATGTACAGCTGGAAAGGCACATGGCGAGGCTGTCCGTATGCTGCTTGTCTGTACAATGTTTATGTTTAATGGCAAAGTGATAATATTGAGTTAATCTTACTTTGCTTGAAAACTCATGTCTGAGCTAATTTAATTTGCTTTGCTTGAAAATTCACATTTCTGAGGACTCAAAACTGGTTCATTTGTCCTCTGATTCCTGATCTTTATTCAACTTTGAAATGGATATTTTGAAAGAGAGGAAAATTTTTCCATATTGGTGAGTTTATGAATATTGGCATTGGCACCCATGGGTTGAAATCGTAGCATTCTGGAACCCTGCTGTGATCTTTTGCAGCTACTCACTATGATGTTATCTTATGTGCCAGAAAGCATGTTTAAAACTAAAATGAGAATTTATATCACTATTTGCAATATCTCAGTGATTTGGTAGCAATTCTTAACATTCTTAAAATAGAGCCAAATGGCATTGGATTTTTACATTTCTGGTGTTCTTTCAATGACCATTTATTAAATACCACTGAATTAGGTACTGAGGAAAATAGAATAGATGAGATAAAATTTCTGTTAATTGGGGGCTCATACCCTAATATTTGACTAAACAGGGGTAGTTTTTATTAGTTCCCAGCAAACGCTTTTCTCCGAGAGAAATATTTCAACGGAAGCTGTATATTTTATTTTCTTCTTAAAGATACCAATTCTCTACCTCAATCGAAGGAATCAAAGGCCAAGGAAAGGCATTAAGAAGGGTAAATTTTCTATCAAATCACATTCTTGGGATGGTTGCCAGGCTAGCCAGATTTTTATCCTTGTTTGTAACATTGGTCCTCTATGTCTCTGCCAGAGCAATAATGGCTGAGAAATGACTTTACCTTGAGAGTACCTATTATCTGATAATGGAAGGACAATCAGGAATACTCTGGCCTGGTTTCATTCGATGTTGTTGCCACACAAAGGATCATGTCTGTGACCATCAGAAGATAGTAAAGGAGACTGAGTCTATAACACAGGACCATCACAATACTCTAGTACTATGGGATGTTTTTGCTTGGCATGCTCTTCTTCTCTAGCACTTCTTGTTCAAATAGATCTCCAGCCTAAATTCCACCTCTTTCAGGAAGCTCTTTATGATTTGCCCCACTTAAAACCAATCTGGACCACCTCTGCTTTCCCATAGTGCTTGTGTGTTACCACAAGTTTGTTGGTTGTTTATAGAGAAGGTTGCCCTTGTTGCAAAACTGCCATGAAGTCAGGGACTTTTGCCCACCTTAGTATCTTTATCATGTCCTGCCCATATGAGATGTTGATGATTTAATTACTTTATAGAAAGGAGAACATTTCTTCTTATATAGGTTATTGATGATTCTCTTTATAGACAGATCAAAATTTTCCAAATTTGTTTCCCTGTTTTTATTGTATGGAATGACTTCTTTCCCATCTAGTCTCTGCTCAAATGGCATATCATAAATAAAACCTTTCTTGAATCTACCTAGATGAAAGTTATGTTGAATTCCTTGAATGTCCAACAGCAAGCACATTTTCTATCCCTCTCTGAGGACTCTGGGCTTTCTGTCATATATTATACAGCCACATACATGCCTATTCTGCACAAGTGTAAGTTACTTAAGAAAAGATCCATGTTTTAGAAAAATGTAAGGGTATCAAATCTGTAGTGCAGCAAACATGGCTTCAGAGGCAGCCATACCATTAATATCTGGGGGGCAAAAGACTTGATGTCTTTGAATCTCAGTTTCCTCACTAAAACATGAGGCTGCTAATGTCTCCTTTAGACACTGTTTCTTTGTTTTGTTTTGTTTTTTGTGAAGATTACATTCAATAAGATCAAAGTAACTTATCAACATTGAGTATTCAAAATTATAAGTCCCTTCTCCTAGATTCATCTTTGAAACTTCCTCAGAACCTTGGACACTCTTCTGTGTGAAGTAGACACTCAATTTTTTGTTTGCTTGCTGAATTGAATTTTCCAGAAAATGTTAATGAGAGTTATGTGGGGAAAAAGGCTTCATTGGTAAGATTGGAAAAATCAAGTTGTATCTGAATGCATTTTTTACTTTTAAAAAGATTTTATTTATTTATTTATGAGAGACACACAGAGAGAGGCAGAGACATAGGCAGAGGGAAAAGCAGGCTCCTTGTGGGGACCCCGATGTAGGCCTTGATCCCAGGATCCTGGGATCATGACCTGAGCCAAAGGCAGATACCCAACCACTAAGCCACCCAGGTGCCCCTGAATGCATTTTTTAAAAAGAATTTTTAAAACCTTTTGAGATTTTAATATGCATTATTTGGCTATATAGTTAACCTTTGAACAACATGGTTTGAACTGTGCTGGTCTGCTTATATGTGGCTTTTTTTTTCAATAAATACAATATAATACAATACTGTAAAGGTATTTTGTCTTTCTTATGATTTTCATAATAACATTTTCTTTACACTAGCTTGCTTTTTTGTAAGAATACAGTAAATAGTACATATAATATGCAAAATATGTGTTAGTTGTTGATGTTAATGATAAGGCTCTGGTTGACAGCAGTTAAATTTTGGGGGAATCGAAAGCTACACACAGATTTTTGACTGTTTGGGTGTGTAAGGATCAGTGCTCCTAACCCTTGCATCATTCAAGGGTCAACTGTGTATCTCTTCACAGAAAGTCTCATACGACTAGTGTTCACTGCAGGAGAGGCAGGAAATACAGAAATAAGCCACTGGACCTAAAGACATTGGGAGAAAAGCCTATTTGCTCCCAGAGTACCTTTCCTGCCTAAGGCTGATGGGCAGGCTCTGTAGAGAGCTTGCAAGCTGGCATTTCCTAGGTAGATTCCCAATGGCCTACAGTCTGATCTTATAGGCTCTTAAAGGTTCCTTGTCAGCCAAATGATGTGGACTCTCTCTCATAGACTGACTCACATTAACCAAGTTTAGAGACTGACAAATAAACATTAATCTGAATTGTTAATTTGTCTTGAGCATTCTTGCTTCAGGTGGAGGGTACCATATGAACTGGCCCAATTACATAAGGATTTCCCTCAGAGGCTGATCTACAGAAAAAAGTCAAATTATAATGAGAAGGTTTGTTGTAAGCCTGAATAGTAAAAAGTATGGAATTACTGAAATGATTTTAAAAGGTGGTCTATCAGCTAGGCCTTCTATTCATACCTCCCTCCCTCTCTCCTCACCTATCCATTCAGCAAATACTGTGTAAAGACTAACTGTGAGGCGGTAGAGCAGAGAGCTCTAGGGTGAGACTTCCTATTTTTCAATAACAGATCTGCTCATTAGGCTTGTGACCTTGGGGAAGTTATTTTACTTCCTAGTGCTGCAGTGCCCTCCCCTATAATAGCACCTACTCCAACCAGGGTAGAGAAATTACCGTATGCAGATGACTTAGAACAGTGCTTGGGACAGATGGCTTGAATACCTCTTTAATGTGCACATGGGATAGATAGGTTGAACTTTCTCATTTTTATTTTCTTTTATTTTTTGCACAAGGAAATTGAGTTTCAAAGTGATTAATTGCTCTGCCCTAGGTCACACCCAGTTAATAAGTAGTTGTGTTTGTTCAGGACCAACTTGCAAAATCTACTGTTTATTTTAGAAAATCATGGATTTTGACACCCTGGGGGAGGTAATAAAACATAACCGTTCTGTGGGCTTTCATTTCTCTTTTTTTAAAAAATCTAAGCTTGTGGAAATAAAGGGTAGACTCTAGTTTCTTTGTTTATCATCAACTTTTGATTAATTTTGTCATTTTCCATATTTATCTCCTATGACTTGGACCTCCCTCAAATGATGCCCTAACAAATGAGATCAATTTTCCTCTGAAATAATTTTTTTTAAGAAATTACAGTCATCCCAGACCCATGTTCTTAAGGAAGAAACAGTACATTTGGCAATTTTCATTGCTTCTGGTTGTGATCAGATTGAATTTCAGGCAGTCATCTTCAAGCTATGCCCTAATTAAGATGAACAGATATTGTCAGCTGGCTTGTCTAATCAGTTTCCCATCTGGTGTAATCATGTTTATGAGCAGGATCTGCTTTTGCTTGTCTTGGGCAATACCTAAAATCAACAGAACGAGGCAATCATCTCCTAAGGTAAGAATGAGGGCCCCTCTTCACCTCAAATCTTTGCTGGGAAATCACAATTTCAAATCTACAGAAAAAAATGTGTGGGTTATTTGCACTGCTGGAGCCCCATTAGGCTCATGATGTCCACCCATCCATTCATCCATCCATATACCCATCCATATTCATGCTTACTTCCATCGATTTCACTCTAGTAAACATTGCTTGAACCTCTCATATGTGTGAGGCTCTTTATGACCCAGGACATTACTATTATGCAAAAAAGTGTATTTCTGCTCTCAAGAAGCTCTTGGTGTAATGGAAAAAGTCTCAGAAACATATGGAACTGAAAAATAAAGCCTAGTGCTTTTTTAGTGAATGGTAGAGTATGAAAAATTATCACATCGAAAATAATTGTCTGTACAGTTTTGTATTCTGTCTCTGAGAATGATGATTGTGCCAAAGAAGGGTATAGAAGCTGACCTTTGTTCACTATTTTCTCAAAGAAACATGCCTTTGATAAATTATTTGTATTTCTATGATGGATGATGCTTTATTGATCTCCTGACTAAACAAAAGGCACACAGCACTGGGCAGAGAGATTTGAAGTTAACTCAGGTATGAGTGAACCGAAAGCACTGCTTTCCATCAGGAGAACAAGTTGAGGATAAAAAAAATATCTTTGGGAAAGGTGCTGCCTATCTCTAGTAGCCTGTCCATATTTCAGCCAATGTTGTAGCTCTTGTAATAAAAACAGATGCAGGAAAGATGCTAAAATGCTCTTTGGTTCAATAATGGCCACAATGTTAACCTTTTGGAAGAGATTTAGTCAAAGTTGTGTTAATAGGAGACTATGTTGATAAAGGAAGAAAATGAATAATTGCTAAGGGGAGATGTGCTTGCCTTTAGGAAATACCACTAAATACAGGTTTCAACCTTTATTGAAGAACAGAATGAAATGGAATAGGAGTCCTCATCTTTTTCACATTCTTAGTGTCCAAGCCTTCACAGCTCCCTGAAAGTTTGTGAAGACTGGGCAGAAAGCGGCCTCCACTAGCATATGGGGGAAGTCCCTTGGAGATTTGGCTTCCTTTTTTAAGTAAAGAGGCTGGAGTTTTCTTATACAGGTACTCCTGAGGTGTGACTATAGAAGGAAGATATGAACTTGGAGCAGCAAGAGTGTCACTGAGGAGAAGAGAGATGAAGAGATGCATAACATTTAGATGTATAGCCAACAAAGGCCCCAACGATAAGTCCTCTGACACCTCCTCCAAAAGTCATAAGTGATTCTGGCCAAGTTATAACCTTCTGTCTCTATTATTTTGGTGCTTGCCTGAATCATTATTTAGTAAAAGAGCTCCTTACACTTCCATTTGAGCTCTGTGTCTGTTTCTTTAAAGGAGATGCTGTGGGATTATTCACAAATGAAGCTGTTCCAGATAGTACCTGGTGATGCTCTCAGGGAGGTGTGGCAAGTGGAAAGGAGAGTGTTGACCTGTCCTTGGAGTTACTGTGCTGAGAAAACCACCCATCATTAGGTGTTCTGCTGGACAATGCAGACTATGGGGTGGATTTCCTATATTCCCCTGATAACCTCCACCTAGGGCCAGGAAGGGGGCCCTGCTGTACTCTGGTTATATAAAAAAGTACTTCATAATGTTTTAACTTGTTTAAATGGGAGGGAGGAAGCGAGGTCTTGGTGCTGAATGTGTTTTAAGCAGATGTTGATCAACTAATCAGAAGGGGTATTTGAGATAGGACTCAAACATTGTCAGGATGACCTGAAGCTCCCAAACTTGACAGCATATCAAAATCATTTATTGAACTGTTAAAAATACAAGTATCCAACTCTGAGATTTTATGTTTCACATGAAAACCAGTTGGAATCTCAGATAAGCTTTGGCAGCCACCTAAATATTGGATCATTTTTTAAGCTCTGATTCTTCAGTATCGTGTAGAAATTGGGTGAGTTTTGTTATGCATTGCAAGGTTGTCACACTATGGTTGCATTTCAGTTGCTACCCTCTGGCGTTGGCAGGTAGAGCTGTGAGTGACCTGTCATGTGGGTTCCTAGTGACCTACAAATAAGCTGAAAGAGGTTTCTGAAATTCTTCTTGGGACATTGAGACCCTTGCACATAGCAACACCATCTGGTACCATTTTTTTTCTTCTTTGTGTAGGCTGAGGTCAACAATGACAGAAAAACATAATGATAAAATCAAAGGTATACAAAACAAGTGGTGAAATACAAGCATTTCTCAACATTGACTTTCCCACATTGGTGTCATGCAAGCAAGGGGTAGAGGTCCATACTAATTGGCCATTTTACAAAGGGTCCTGGAAAAAAACCTTCTCTCTGAGGCTCAGTTTAGAACTTGTCACCAAATAAACAAAGACTTTTGAAAGATAGATCCAGGGAAGACCCCAATGTGGTGGGTATAGTGCAAGGAAGCAGGTTGTAGAAATTAGCACATGAGCCTAAGTATTCATTTTTGAACACTTCCACACTTTCACATCAACCTTAGTGATCTGGTTATATCCCAAGTTGCTATCATACTCTTGCCTCCGTGGAAAATTCTCTCCAAGTTCACTTCCACTCATCTGCCACATCCACTTTTCCCTTTCTTGAAATATTTCAATGGTTCTCTTTTGCTAAAAAGATGAGGTTCAGTTCCTTTGTATGGAACAGTAGCCCTAATGATGTACCCTATTCCCACCTCTTTAGATTGATCTTTTTCCACTCCACATTTTTCATGCCCTACATTTGAGCTATAACCTCCTACCTACCCCTGAATAAGCTTTCTTGGGCCTTGCTTGGCTCATGCCACTTACTCCACAAACATCTCTTGACAAGCGAATGATTTTTCAGGCTACAGGTGAAGCTTCTTCACAATGTTTCATCTAATTCTCCACCCCTAAGCAAAGTTGATCTCCAGGCGTTGAGCTACCAATGTACCTAGAACATAAATGTATGTCTCATTTGTTACACTCTTGCAATTATTAGTTTGTAAGTGTGATCTGTTTCTTCTAGTGGACTGTAGATCATTGAGTGAAAGCATGGTTTATTGTCTGTTCAATACCATGTTCCCATTTTTTGCCTAGTATCTGGCACCTAGAAGGTGTTCTATATATATTGGTGATGAAAATATAGCAACTGTGAGCCAATAATTAGGGGATTTTAATTTTCTTTATGAAACAGCAAGTTCCAGGAACTTTGGGAGATATTTATGTATCAGGAGTACGTTTACTGTGTTCACCCTAAGATTCAGAACAACTAGGGTATGTCTAGAACACCAAACAAGTAGATACTAGATATTTCTGGAAAAGAAAGTATGACAAAGAAGAATTACACATTTATTCTGAGGAAAACTGGCTCAGTCAGAGAGGAAGAGTGATTCTGAGCACAGCTCAGTGCTTATTATTTCAAAAACTGTCTGACCTAGTCCTCATGAGCCAAACCTCAAATCCTTGGAGAAAGGAACATAATTATATGGAGTAAGTAATAAAACAGAGAGTTTAGTGGGATCCATGTGGGACATTCAGAGGCATTTTCTGGCAAAAAGGGGTCCTGGTAGAGGTAGAAATGTAATTTTCACACTTGGAGTGATATTGTTGAAACACATGTTGATAGAGATATTGGCCTAGCCAGAAAGCCAGATGAACCTAAACCTGGGGGTTGGGGGAAGGAGGGGAAAAGAGAGGAAGAGAGAGAGAAAGAGAGCAGGGCCACATACACAGAGGAAAGGAGAAAAATGATGGATACATGGTGATTGAACTCAAGCCAGACACTCCAGGATTCCCCAAATTATTTGGGAGATTTTGTTTCTTCAATATGGAAGAAAGACAGAAGCAGAGAAATACTCTTTTTTTAAAAAAAATTAAATTCAAATTAGTTAATATAGTATTGCTTTCAGGAGTAGAATTTAGTGATTCATCATTTATATACAATACCCAGTGCTCATCCCAACAAGTGCATTCCTTAATACTCATCACCCATTTAGCATATCCTGCACCCTTCTTCCCTCCAGCAACCCTCACTTTGTTCTCTATAGTTAAGAGTGAGAAGTATTTTTTTTAGTAACAATCCTGCTTCTTAAATCCCTTTCTCTTTCCTTCCCTTTGATGTGGTCTTGAAAAAAAATTGCAGAAAAGAGTATAAAATGTGTATGAATAAAAAGAAAACCATGTGGGAGTACTTTAGGAGCTCTAGGTCAAAAGTGTCCTATCTTCCCAGATTGACCTTCCCGGTACATAACTTTTAGGATTTAGCATTGCCAGAGTTTTAGCTGTTATTTTGTCTCAAGAGAGGACTAAAGATGGGAAAAAATAATTCCTTCTCACCAGGTTTAACTTTTCATCAGCATATTGCCATAGTTGGCATCTGAAAAGTGGCTAGTTTGGAAGATTAGGTTTAAAAATTAGGTATTTGAATTTTACTTCTCTTTTAAAGTTCATGTGAATGGGAAATTATTCCAGCAGCTGTTATAAATGCATGATCAAACAGCAGCTCTCAGTAATCTGGAAGTAGAGATTCCTTTCTTATCACTGTTGACTGAGAGAATGTTCCAAAGAAGTGGATATGGGAGCTACTTGCTTAATATTGACAAAACAGTGACACTGGCCTGTTTTCATTTTAACTGGAAATGAAAAACTGAGAATTTACACTTTTAAGATTCTTTTTGGCTTAATCTCTCTGGCCATAGCACCTCTGCTCAGCCAGAAGGTGAGAAATCTATGAGCAGTTCCTGGCATCTTCATTTATGACATATAAAGAGAAAAGTCAAGCAATTCCATTGGCATTAATTTTAAAGAATCAAACAACATCAACAAACTATTACCTAAGATCTAAGAACATGGACTTGAAATGTAGAGCCAATTCATACAGCGAGAAAATCCCAGTGTCATAAGGTTTGTGAGCAGAGGGGCTGTCGAGATCAAAATTCCAATGCCCTCTTCTCATTAATTGGAAATCCAGAGAAATACCATTCTAAGCCATGCTCTACAGCAGATCTCCAGATTTTATTTACCTTGCATAACTGAAACTTTCCCATTTCCCCTCCCCACAGTCCCTGACAACTGCCATTCTACTCTCTGCTTCTTGGAATTTGCTGTTTTAGATTCCACATATAAGTGGGATCATAAAATATTTGTCTCTGTGTCTGCCTTATTTTACTTACCACAATGCTCTCAAAATCTATGTATATGTTACAAATGATGGGTTTTCCTTCATTTTTAAGGTTGAGTTTCTTATATATTTTGGTAACTAAGTCCTTATGACCTGACTGGCAATAATATGCAGGAAAATGAGACAAAAGATGAAAGTCAAAGAATTATTAGTACTGGAGTCTGGATCCAGTTATCCTGGGGTTAATTGTCCCCAGTCCTTCCCTTTTGGAAATTTGCTTATGTGTGCCCTAAGTTAATTTCAAATTCCCCTCAGTGGCTTAAGTTAATTTCAGTTGACTTTCTGTCACTGTCATCTGAACCTGTCCTAATACTTTTCAACCTTCTTCTCTGTCTTTGATTGTCTTACATTTTAGTCATTGTTTGTAATAGACACAATAATGAACCCCAAAGATGTTCATGTCCTAATCCCTAGAATCTAAGAATGCTACTTTATATGGCAAAAGGGATAGGGAAGGGAGCAAGATGGTTTGGCTTTCATCTTAGTTTTCAAGACAATGTTTCAGGCACAGGCTGCAACATAGTGGTCTGTTACGGGATTAAGGTCCAAGGTGGCAAGGCTTGATTTCATGTGGTCAGGATAGAAATCCAGTAATCAGATCTGGGAATTAGCCCAGAATGTTCTGTGTTTCTTAAATCTTATCGTCAATAGTGCTTGTTTCAAAACCTCTAGAGCAGAAGAGTGTAGGAACATGAGGCACATATTGAGATGAATTGCCCAGTTTTGGGTCAAGAAAGACAGTCTGAGAAGGGACAGATAGATTCTTTATCTTAAGATAATCATTCTTGTGGCATGTGGGTGGTTTAGTAGTTGAGCACTTGCCTTTGGCTCAGATTGTGATCCTGGGGTCCTGGGATCAAGTCCCACATCAGGCTCCTCACAGAGAGCCTGCTTCTCCCTCTGTCTATGTCTCTCTCTCCCTGTGTCTCTTATTAATAAATAAAAAAATAAAATATTTTTTAAAAAGATAACAATTCCTAAGACTCCACAGAACAAAGTGTTGGGATCATTCACTCCTTCTGAAGGGCAGCAATACCAAATTATAGAACATTAGCCCTGAGATAGACCCAAAGGTCATACAGTATAGCCCTTTCTTTTTAATCAGTGTTTCTCAAATATTTCTCCCTGGACCACCAGGGAGAGTTTTAGTTTCATTAAAATTGAAAATCCTTAGTCTCTGATCAAGCATTCTAAATCAGACTCTCTAAAGGTATGTGTGGGTGAGTCAGGGGCAGGGCTAGAAAAATGCATTTTGACCACCTCCCAGGTTATTAAGAACCATTGGTTTTGTGTTTCTTAATCATTTAAGGATGATGTCCTAACTGGGGAGCAACTGAATTGGAATTTCTGAGAGCAGGTCCCAGATACTGGTACTCTAATGAGCAGCTTGTGTTGAGAAATGCTGGCATAAAAGGTGGTAAAGTGACTTTCAAAAGTATACTCAACTGAACAGTGGTTGAATTGGAACCAGAATTGTCTTCCCTAAAAAAATAAAGCCCGAATGCTCTCCAAAACTGAGTGTAAAGTACCAAAATCAGAAGAATGAAATTGATGATTTTTGAGAAAGAGCAGTACGTCTAGTGTAAGCAGGAACTGATTGGGGACCGTTGGGCTGTTTTTATGTACTTGCCATGACCTGGTATGCTATGGGCTGACTGTGTTTAATCAAGGGTGTACTGACAGAAATGGAGCTTCTGAACCCTCAATTTACAATGAAATCACTGCAAAAGAAGCCTAAAACAATCCTAAGCATTATTAAGTTAGCAGTCAATACACTGTCTTGCTATTAAGAAATCCCATAGTTCCAGGTAACTATCAAAATTGATGAGCAGGTACATACAGAGCTGACTGTGGAGCTGAGATGGACACCTGAAAAGAACATCTATCACTCGATGCCAGAAGAGAGAGAAAGAATTAATGTATATTTTATTCTCCTTCTTTTCTGAGTGCATGGTTTTGTGTTAAGAAGGCACATCCTTCTCAACTTCACCGGTCACTAATCTCTCCATGCCTTAGCTCCAGACACAAATTAAGTTCCTAGTCAGTGACAGTTGAAGAATTTAATTTGCTGCTCATTCTGGGGGCTTATGTATATTTTGTTTGCCATGGGCTCTGAGTTTCTGTTTTCTGGTAAGTGAAACTGATTCTAGTGGGAACTGTTGGTGAATCTAAGTAGTGAAGATCGTTCCCTGGAGGGTGGATGCTTCTGTCTTTATTTTGTCACTGGCTTAGTTGTAAGCGTTCCTTGATGCTACCAGTTACACAGATAAAATCTGAACAGAACCAGGTATGACTTAGGAATGTAGTCTTATCCAAGTCATTTGTGGTGGGATGATCCACTGAAGATGTAACATAGTCTTTTATTCTTCTTTTCTGCTTATCTTATTGTATGCTTTAACTATGTAGGTATGTTAAGTATATCACAATGAAAACAATTAAAAGGGACACTTGGGTGGCTCAGCAGTTAAGTGTGTCTGCCTTTGGCTCAGGGTATGATCTCTGAGTACTGGGATCGAGTCCCACATTGGGCTCCCTGCATGGAGTCTGCTTCTCCCTCTGCCTGTGTCTCTGCCTCTCTCTGTGTCTCTCAGGAATAAATAAATAAAATCTTTAAAAAAGAAAAAAATACATAAAAGGCTCTGCTCTCAAGTTACTCATTGTAAAGCAATAGAGAGATAAATATATTATTATCATGCACATATTCAGCTCAATTATAGAGTACTTTGGCAATGTGCAGAAGCAGGCCCATCCAGGAATGCCTTCTGTTTGGAGGAATCAGGGAAAGCTCTAGAGAGGGATGATTGGTGAAGTGTATGTAGGGTTCTAAAGTAATGCAGTTTAAGAAAGGGCTGGAGATGCATTTAGATGCCAGATGGTGAAGGGTTTGTATGCCACATTTGGAAAATGTAAGACAAGAAGAACAGTAGGACCAATGAATATATAAACAATATTAGTCCCAGTTTTGGAGGAGACCCAATTTTGTCAGTAAGATTTATGATTCACAAATCTAGTCACCAGTGTGGGAGGGGAGAAAGGGAGATGGTGGCATAGGAAGATCTTGAGCTCACCTCCTCCCATAAGCATACCAAATCTATAGCTACATGTGGAACAATATCCTCTGAAAAAGAACTTGAAATACCTGATGCTCCTCTACAACAATGAATGAAACGACCACACTGAGACGAGTAGGAAAAGTAGAGATGTGGTCTCACCAAAAACCCCATCCCTGGTGTGGTGACCCATAATAGAGAGGGACCTCACAAGTCTGGACTTTCTCCTAAAGGAGCAAGGGGTTTGTGCCCCACATTAGGTACCCCATCCCTTGGGACCTATGGAGGATCAATAAACTCTCAAATGCCTGGCTCAGAAAACCAATAATATTTACATCCAAAGGACCTAAAAAGTGGTAGGGAATTTAAATACACTTTTTAAAGGACTTGTGTGTGGTCTTACTTGCCACAAAACCTAGAGCAAAAGCAGTTCAACCCATTTGAAGAGTATTTAGGAGATTCATTGGCTAATCTTAAAGCATCTGCTGAAGGGGCAGAGGGCAGTTAGAACTCTCTCCAGAGATGGAGGCATTGGCTAGTAGCATTTGTGCACTCTCCTTCTAGTGCAGAAAGGCATGTGCAGACACAGCACTCTCCCACTGATTTGCTGGGGCTGAAGTGTACAAATAATACAGCATTCTCTTGCTGCCTTTGTGGAGCTGATGGGTGCATGCAGACATTGCACTTTTCTACTACCTTGCAAGAGCTAATGAATGCACACAGCCAAAGCATTCTCCACTGCCTTGCTAAGGCTGGTGGGCATGGCTGCCTCTTGCATTCTCCAGTTGCATAGCTAAAGCCTGCAGGTATGTGCACTCCACACAAAGGATGACCCTTGATTGTCTGGCCCTAGTAGTCATGGGGGGTTGCGTTCATGGGCTCCATGGGACTGTAACAATCAGAAAGACAGTTCTTGGCAGATGATCACCCTCATGGCACTGCACAGACAGTAGACTGAAACATATCCACAGTTTTCCTGTTAAAAAGGCCTATTTACTTGTCCTGGAGTTTCATCCTTAGAGACAGGCTCAGGTCTGCCACACATCTAAAGACTAGGAAGGAGCTCTCAGAGAACATAGGCAGGGAGACACCATCCTTGCACTCTTCCCTGGCCTTGTTACAGCTCACTGATACCTCACAGAGAAGAACCTGTACACCCTCTGGAGCCCTGGGTTTTGCAAGAATCCCCTAGGGGACATCTCCAGATATCCTGGTCTGGAAGCCTGCAGGGTTTAAGATTGTGGCCCCACAGGATTATATATATATTTATATACTTTAAAATCTGTCTTCTAATGGTCTGGTTTCCAATCAGTTTGCAGCTAGGTGCTGAGAACATTCCCGTTGGAATAGAGACAGACCTTGGTACATCTTTAACAACAGAGACATATCAAGAATAAATTAGATTGCTTAGACAATCATAAAGGTTTGAGATCTATCCAAGAGTTGGGGTAAGGTCAAACAATAAAATTCATCACCTACACAAGGCAAATTCCTCAAGACTGGAAAAGTAGCTGTTTTGCCTGATACATAGAAACACAGAGAGTCAAGCAAAATAAGGAATCAGAAGAATATGTTCCAAACAACAACAACAACAAAAATAAGATAAAAACCTCAGAAAAATACCTCAATGAAATAGAGATAAGCAAGCTACCAGGTAAAGAATTTAAAATAATAGTCCTAAAGATGCTCACCAAACTCAGGATAAGAATGGAAGAACACAGTGAGAACTTAAACAAAGAAATAGAAAATATAAGAAAGTACCAAACATAAGTCACAGAGCTGAAGAATACAATAAGTGAACTGAAAAATTCCACAGACTAGATGAAGTAGAAGACCAAATTCAGAATCTAGAATACAGAACAGTGGAGCTCACCAAAACAGAGCAGCAATAAAAAAAAAAAAAAAAAAAATTTAAACAGTGAAAATAGCTTAAAGAACCAATAACTCAACATCAAGAGCAATAATATTCACAGAATAAGGATCCTAGAAGGAGAAGAGAGAAAGAAAAGGGTGGAAAATTTATTTGAAGAAACAATTACAGAAAACTTCCCTAACCTGGAAGAGGAACAGACATCCGGGTCCAGGAGACCCAGAGAATTCCATATCAAATTAACTCAAAGAATTCTACACCAAGACACTTTATAATTAAATGTCAAAAGTTAAAAATAAAAAGAAAATGTTAAAATCAGCAAGAGAAAATCAAAGTTTCATATATATTGGAAAGCTAATAGGACAGTCAGCAAATTTTTCAGCAGAAACCTTGCAAGCCAAGGGAGGAATGGCAGGATACATTTAAAGAGCTGAAAGGAAAAAATTTCCAACTAAGGATATGCTACCTGATAAGGTTATCATTTAGAATTGAAGGTGAAATGAGTTTTTCAGATACACAAAAGCTAAAGGAGTTCATTACTACCAAATCACCATTACAAGAAATGTTAAAGGGACATTTCTAAGTTGAATAAGGAGGAGGGGCACTGATTAGTAACAAGAAAATATATGAAAGTAAAAGTCTTAATGCTTAAAGTAACTATATAGTAAAAGGAGCAGATTAATCACTTATAAATTAGTTGAAGATTAAAACACAAAAGTAGTAAAATTATCTAAAATAATTAAAGAGCATACACAATGAAAATATTTAAAATGAGAAATCAAGAATAAAAAACATGGGGGGTTAAAAATGTAGTTTTAGAATGCATTGAAATTTAAGTTGCTACCAACTTCAAATAGATGTTATATATATTATGATGTATGTGAACCTCATTGAAACCATAAAGTAAATTCACAAAGATAAAAAGAAAGAAATCTAAACATAACACTAAAGAAAATCATCAAACCATATGGGAAGAGAAGAGAAGAAAGGAACAGAAAGCAACTACAAAACAGAAAAGAATGAACAGAATGTCGTTAAGTTCATACCTATCAATAATCACTGTAAATGTAAATGGACTAAATTTCCAATAAAAAATGTATAGTGGCTAAATGGATTAAAATAAAAGACTCATCTATATGCTGCCTAAAAGAGACTCACTTACGATGTAAATATACACACAAATTGAAAGGAGGGGGATGAAAAAATATAACACATTAAATAAAGTACAAGGAACAAAGCAAATATACAAAAATTGGTTGCATTTCTAAACACTAACAAGGAACTATTAAAAAAGAAATTAAGAAAATAGCCCCAGTTACAATTGCATCAAAAAGAATAAAATATCAAGGAATAAATTTAACCAAGGAGATAAAAGATCTGTATACTGAAAGCTAATAGATAGTGATGGAAAAAATTGAAAAAGACACAAATAAATGGAAAGCTATGTATGCTCATTGATTGTTAAATTTATTATTGTTAAAATGTCTATATTACCCAGAGCATTATACAGATTCAGTGCAACCCTTGTCAAAACTCCAGTGGCAGTTTTTACAGAAATAGAACATTCTTTAAATTTGTATGGCACTGTATTGAATTATATTCTATATATAAATATGTGTATATGTGTACATATAAGTGAAATCTTAATCTTTAATGAAATCTTCAATCTTTCAAAAAACTAAAAAAATTGGATCATTCTTCAGGGAATTATGCTAATGAAATAAGTCAGGGAAAGACCAATACCAATTCATTTTACCTACATGTGGAATCCAAAAAAAAAAAAAAAAAAAACAACAAATGAACAACAAAATACTATAAAACAAAACAAAGCTGGTAAATATAGAGAACAGAATGGTGGTTGCCAGAGGAAAAGGGGGGTGGGGAATGGATGAAATAGGTGAAGGGGTTCAAAAGTTATAAAATTAGTATTATAAAGTAAATTAGTCATGGAGATGTATTGTACAGCATGACGAGTATAGTCAATAATATAGTAGTGCATACTTGGAAGTTGTCAGGAAAGTAAATCCTAAAAATTAACATTGTACAGGAAACAGTAACTAGATTTATTGTGGTGATCACTTCACAATGTATACAAATATGGAATCACTATTTTGTACTTTGAAATCAATATAATGTTATTTGTCAATTATACTTCAATAAAAATTTGAAAAGAAATAAAGGTGAGTAGGTCTTGATGGAATGAATGATGTCATTCATTTGCCACCCACTCTCACATTATTGACTGCATGCCCTAGAAAAATATGCACTAACATGAGTGTGCTTGTTCCATTTCTAATACAACTAATACAACTGTAGTGTTCATACCAGTCAGGACTAACAATCTATCTTTTTCTTTGCATTATGTATTTCAACTTATTTCCTTTGAATGTTGTAAAGCACATTTTTCTCCTAAACAGGATAAATCAAAATATTCTCCTAAGCTTGGGATAAATAATGTGTTACGATGAAGCCAAAAATTTTAAAAAGATTTTTATTTATTTTATTTTATTTATTTTAGAAAGCATATGAGCAGATTAGGGGGTAGAGGGGAAAGAACTCCAAGCCAACTCTGTGCTGAGGATGGAGCCTGATGCAGGGCTCAAACTCACAACTCTGAGATCATGACCTGAGCTGAAACCAAAAGTCTGATGTTTTTTTAAAAAAATATTTTATTCATTTATTTGACAGAACACAAGCGGGGAGAGTGGCAGGCAGAGAGAGAGAGGGAGAAGCAGGCTCCCCACTGATCAAGAAGCCCAAGGTAGAGCTTGATTCCATGACCTGAGTCGAAGACAGACAGACGCTTAATTGACTGAGGCACCCAGGTGGCCTGAAATGAATTTGCTTAAAGGTCCAGGAGAGGGGCTTTTGCTGCAACATTCTCAAACCATTATGGTGAGTATCCCAAGTTAATTTTGCCTTCAGGTGACTTTTAGGTTGGATGAGTAGGGGAGAAAAGAGGGGAAGTAGCTGGAGGAAAAGCAGAAGAGAAGAAGGGAGGAGACTGAGAATTATGTGAAACCCTACCATTAAATGCTTAATAAATAATGTAATAAAAGTGCTATCAAAGCCCTTTTCTGAATGTTTATTGGAATCTATTTTAATGCATTTGCCCTGGATTTGTAATTGCAAAATAGCCAGCAGAGATTTACTTTTTTTGGTTCTCATTCTATGTTATTCTCTCTTGAGTACAAATAAATCATATATATGGGTTTTATATTTTAAAGCCTCAGAAAGAAAATAAAGTTGCCGGTATTGTAAAAGGAAACAGGCTTTGACTCTTGATGTGTTAAAATAGTTAAGAATTTTTAGTACCTCTAGTATATTGTCTTTTTATTTAGTCCCCACAAGCCTACTAAGTAATTTTTGTTAGACTTCTTTAGAGAATGAAGGAAATGGAGGGATAGAGATTACATAGATTGCTCACAGTTAAGAGTTAATAATTATAATCTACCAGCTCTAATTTAAACCCAGTCTTTTGTACTGAAAGCCCATGCTATTTATTTTACTTCATATTTACTCAGGCAGGTTTTGTTCATTAGAGATTTTTAAGCATAGATAATACAGCCCTTATACTAACCACTCAAAAAATACTTTTTTAAAAATAGAAAATTGACCTTATTTTCCAAATCATTTTTCTACACTCCAAGTTCTTTTTTCCTACATTTACCCCACCTTTATAAATGATACCTGAAGGGAAAATTTAAGGGATTTATCTTGCCTCCTCCCTTTCCTGGAGGGAATCCTCCCCAACCACTACTGTTACATGTCTGTTTGAGATGGTTTTGCATCAACTTTCCTTTTTGTCTCAGTGAATGATACAGGGAAGATCTAAGTGAGTTAATCAGAGTCTACCCACAGGATTTTTGTAACTACATCAAAGAAAGAGAATGTCTCTTTTCTTCTTGAACTTTTGTTATGTAAAAGTCAGCAGCTATTGGTAGCCAACTTTGTTCAGATGGTAAGAGAATGAAGGCAATGGTCAGAGAGAAGCAGATATAGGGAAATAGCAGAGTCCCAAACTCTTGATTATCCAGCCTTCAATTGTGTTGAAGGCCAAATTCATCCCTCCCCTTACCACAATTTATGTTTTTAATTTTAGTTTTTTAAAGATTTTATTTATTTATTTGAGAGAGGGAGGGGGAGAGAAAAAGAATGAGTGGGGATGGTAGTAGCAATGGCAGAGGGAGAAGGAAAAGCAGGCTCCCTGCTGAGCAGGGGGCCAGGCACAGGGCTCAATCCCAGGACCCTGAGATCATGACCTGAGCAGAAAGCAGCTGCCCAACCAACTGATTCATCCAAGGACACCTCAGCACCCATACCACAATTTAATTCTTCCATTATACCTGGGATCTTGAGAGCCAAGTGATCTTTTTTGTCAATGTGAGCCGGAGATGATTTTCTGTAACTTGTCACCAAAAATCCTAACTGATGCAACCCCATCAGAAAAATAGTGTTCCTGTTATCATTTTAAAATCAGTTTGACAATACTGGCACACACGAAAAAGGATAAGTTGCCATGAAATAACATTTGCTCATGCATTTTCAAAAAATGTTTTAAAAATGTGGTGTTTAAAAGGTCTAAGTATTTTCAAAAGATAATACTTAGCAGAATTGGATTTTAAAGATATAAACACCTGGATATAACTAGATAGTTTGTATCGATCTTAATTATCAGTACTGGTGCTAGTTACAATATTTTCTATTGAATCAATGCATCTCATTTAAACAGAAAACAAAAAGGACATTGCAGGCTTTTCAGCAGCAGTAATGGCAGGGTAACTTGAGTGGATCAATCCCCTTACAGTCCCCAAAACGATGAGAAACTCTGGATAAAATTAAAAAGCCCCAAAATATTTGAAAGTGCTAAGACAACCAAAAGGAGGCAGAAACTTGAGGGAATCAAACACTTGGAAGAAGGAAACAAACTAGATGAAATCTCCATTACATAGTTTTTCCAGGAAGGCACACACCAATCCTTATGGCATGGGGGTAGCTAGAACTCAAGTAGAAAGGTATAGTTTTATGGATTTGCTGTTTGAAAGAATCAAATTTAAAACTGAGAGGACAGCTATAAATTAGGAGGCAAAAGGAGAGATCTTTAGAGAGTAAAATCCCTATGTATATAAATTTCCACCAAATCTTTACCTGTATATGTATGGGGAAGCTTCACATAGCAGAAAAGAAAGAAAAAGCTGGAAGTTTAAAATCAGAGGAGAGATTTCAACTGCTGTCCATTGTTGGGGAGACATTTTGAAGTTTGGATCCCTCTAAGTAAAGGGGTTGGTAAGCACTTAACGGTTCCCACTGAAAACCAGAAGAAAAATTCTCTAAGAGTGAATGCTATTTCCCAGCTCTAAGGATTCTAAGAATGAGGAAGAATCCTAAGTGGATTCACCATAGAAAATATAATACTAAAGCTCACAAGTTCAAAGTAATCACACAGTAACTTCTGGCTAGATGGACATATCTTCCATAATATACAGTGGACAATAATAATTAGAGAAAGCGATCTATTCAAAGAAACTGAAAATTGTGACTCATAGTCAAGAGTCAAAGCAGCCAAAAAGAACAGAAATCAAGGTGATGTACATTATTATAGGTTGTATAAATATATTTAAGGACCTAAAGGGTAAGACTGTCATAATGAGTGCATAGATGGGGAACTTCAGCAGAAAAAGCAAAACTATAAAAACAAAGAATGAAATTGATGTTTGGAAATTAAATACTGTATTTTAAAATAACTTATAGATTAAAGTAAAAAGAACATTAAAAACATTCCATTTATATGGAATGAGAATGAAGATAAAATATATGTAATTGTAGGATGGGGACAAAGCAGCACTAAGAAGGAAGTTTATAGTTTTAAATGCTTATGTTAGAAACTAAGAAAGTTTTAAAATAAATGACCTAATTTTCATTTAAGAAACTTTGAAAAAATGAGCAAATCAAAACCAAAGAAAGAGATTAAAAAGAAGATAAACAGAAATAAACAAAATAAGAAATAAACAATAGAAAAAAACTAACAAAGGCACAAGCTATTTCTTTGTAAAGATTAAGAAAATTGATAAATCCTAGCGAAAAATTGAAAAAACACCAGTGAGGGTGAGGATACCACTACAGATTCCACAGATATTAAGCATGTAGCAAGAATTGGTTTAAACCAGTAAATTAAACACAGGTGAAATTGACAAACTTTTTAAAAAACAAAAATTACCAGAACAGATACAAGTGTTAACAGAGAATTTGAATAGCTCCATAACAACTATTATTATAGAAATTAAATTTTTTTAAAAGATTTTATTTGTTTATTCATAAGAGACACACAGAGAGAGAGAGAGAGGCAGAGACACAGGCAGAGGGAGAAGCAGGCTCCATGCAGGGACCCCGACGTGGGACTTGATCCAGGGTCTCCATGATCACGCCCTGGACTGAAGTAGGCATTAAATCACTGAGCCACCCGGGCTGCCCCAGAAATTAAAGTTTTAATAAAAAACCTTCCCAGAAAGAAAAATTCATGCCAAATGTTTTAGCTGATGTGTTGTAGCAAACATTTAAGGAAGAAATAATACCAAAGTTTCAGAAACTTAAAAAATATATATAAACAGAAGAGGAGAGGGATCCCTGGGTGGCGCTGTGGTTTGGCGCTTGCCTTTGGCCCAGGGCGCGATCCTGGAGACCCGGGATCGAATCCCACATCAGGCTCCCGGTGCATGGAGCCTGTTTCTCCCTCTGCCTATGTCTCTGCCCCTCTCTCTGTCTCTCTGTGACTATCATAAATAAATAAAAATTAAAAAAAAAAAAAAAACAGAAGAGGAGAGAACATTTCCCAACTCATTTGATGAAGCCTGCAAAACTTTTTTACCAAAAGCAGACAAGGACATTACAAAATAATAAAATTGCAGACCAATATCCTTTATGGATATATGCACAAAAATTCTGATGGAAATATAAGCAAATCAAATCTTATAGAATACAGAATGGATAAAACATCGTGATTAAAGAGGAGGATATGTCCAAGGAATGTAAGTTTTCTTAATTAAAAAATTAATCCACATAATTTACCACATTAACCTTAGAAAAAAAAATGATAACCCCAAATAATAATTCCAATAGATCCAGAAAAAAATATTTGAGAAAATGTAGTACCTCTTTAATGATAGTAACTGTCAGGGGATGCCTGGGTGGCTCAGTAGTTGAATGTCTTCAGCCCAGAACATGATCCTGGGGTCCTGGGATCGAGTCCTGGATTGGGCTCCCCTCTCCCCTGCTAATACAGTAGAAGTAGGATGACTAGACTTTGTTTCCAACTTCTTTTTCATTTTGAAGATTTTCTGGAGAGCATAGGAAACAGCTCTGGCTCTCACCAGGCCCCAGAAGAATTTCACCCCAGGATTGATTAATGTACCATGGTAAATGATGGGAGGGCAGCTTGTACTCTGTGCAACATCAGCATGCTGGAGTGTTCACTACATGTTCAATACAAACAACATCAAAAGGCCATTTTCCTCTGTCATAATTTTGATAGAAATCTTGTAGATCAGTGTAGGGATATCAAGGGATGTTCACTTAAACTACACATGTTCTGTGGAAAGCATCAAATATGTGTGTAGCTCAATAGCTAGACATTTGCTCCAAAGGGGCATGTTTCCTTGGTTCCATTGAAATGATTCTTGTATTCTTTTCTTGAGGGGACCGTGATCAGCAGGCAGTATAGTAAAAGCAAAGAATGTTAGATTTCAAGAAAGCTTAATATTCACCTTATCTGAAATCCATTTTAGAAATGGGAGAAATGATTTGTTCAAAGTTCATGTAGTAGGTAAAACTAGCCCCAGAACCAAGGTCATGACCTTTCTCATAGTTTAGTAATTTTTTTTTACTAAAACCTCATCCAAATTGATCACAATATTGTTATTAGCATTATTAACTTCCATACTTACTTAGATGTACTTATATATTTATTTTTGTTGTTGTTTATTACTGTTTCCTGCATACTACTCCTAACTTAGTTTAACTTTTTCTGCCCCCAATATATACTTAAGTTAGAGTTCTGTCAGTAAGGATCTGTCAATGGTAAGCTTTATTAAAATGTGCCTGGAGATACCTTCATTTCATCTTAATTATTAAAAAATTATTTAACAGAGTGTGGAATTTTGAGCATAGAATTCTTAGGTGATAAAAGATTGCTCTTTGACTTTCAGCATCTTAAAAAGATTATTATCATTATTATTATTATTTTGGCTTCTGGCCTTTATTATCACTGTTGAGAGTTGCTATTCTAATTGTAGCACTTTTGGAGAAACTGTCTTTCCCTTTGGTTATTTTAAGATTATACTATTATGTTGGGGCTCTGCAATTTCACTATTCTGTGTCTAGATAATGATTTTTAATTTTCTTCATCCTTTGTGGGAGTCAATGTGCTTTATCAAACTGAATTCATATCTTTCATCTACTGTGGAAAATTTTAAGATATGACTGCCCAACATTACTTTTATCTTTTCTATATTCTCTTGCTTTCTGTTACTATTTTAAGATATTTTACATTCTATGGAAATGAAAATTTTCATTCTATCTTTCATGTCTTTCTAAAACTTTCACATGTCCTGTTCTTTTTATTTTCTTCCCAAATCTAGCTTCCAGTGCTATAATCTTCTCTTCAGCTGTGTCTAATATGTGATTCTCTACTGAGCTAAATAATCTCAGTAACTATGATTTCATTTCTAGAAACTGCACTTGTTTCATTCTCAAATATGCCTCACCATTTTTATTTTCTTTCATTGTGATTTTTCCTTCTTTTATCTCTTTAATAATTTTAAACACACATATTTAAGTAATCTCTTATTGTTATATGAATTTGGATTCTTGGGGTGCCTATTTTTCTAATATTGTGCCTGTAATCTTCTTGGTGGTTTGTTTTCTTATGTGTTTTCTAATTTTTCATTATAAGTTCACTTTCAGTGGGAAGAATTATTAATTCTGTGGAAATTAAAGGCAATCTTATTTGAGGAAGTTTTGCTAAAGTATGGTTCTACACTTGCTTGTTCCAGATACCTTGGGAGTTTCCCATTACATAAGCACTTTTTATGTTGAGCTCTCAGCATTGGTGTTTGCACACCATGGAGACTAAAATCTTTGGAAGAGCCAAAAAATTTCATTTAGACTCTATTCTAGAAAAAAATGTTAGCTAGTGAGGGAGGGTAGATGAGTCACTTGGAAAAGATATGGAGAGCCACCAGATGCATTTCTAGTGCTTTTGCATGGACAACTGAGCTCCTTAGTGTCCAGCATGTTAAATTCTGAAAAATCCAAAAGGGAGATAATCTTATCCTGGCCAAATTGAATCTCCCTTCCAACACTGGCAGCAAGTAGCAGCTTGTATTCCAAAGGACACAGAGCTGGAAAATTCACGTTCTGTACTTAACATTCCCAAAATGTTCAAGCTGCTTTTCCCTTCATTGAAAACTGAGTGCACAAGACATTCTTAAACATGGTTAGCATCTTAGAATTCTAAGTTTTATCTGCCTGCTACAACACATGCTGGCTTCCTGCAGATACACATGGCTTCCTGGCAGTACATCTCAGGTGGATCAGATGAAAATATCTTGTGGCTCTCATAGCCAGGGACTGATTTAAAAGCTTAGGACTAGGTTCTGTTGGTATTTTTTGATATTATGGATGATAACAATGATGACTAACATTTATTAATATTCATATGGGCCAGATAATATGTAAGTGCTTTACATTAATTATGTTATTTAATCATTCCAAACATCCGAAATGCGACTTGAAGAGTTTAATAAGTTGCACATGGTCATAGACTTCAGGGAATTTGGATTTGAGTTTAGGCACTCTGATTTCTGCATCACACACTCAAGCTCAATGCCATTTTGCTGCAACTGCTATTGATACCTGTTATTTTTACAAGTAATGTAGATAAAAAAATTAAATCAACAAACAGCTACATTCAGTGTCAGTCTAGCCTTTTAAGTACAATTATAAAATACAATAGTGTTCTATAACCATTTTGATTTCTACACTTGTCCTATTTCCCCATGAACCATCCACATGTTCCCTAAATGTCACTCATTAGGTATATGTAAATTCCAGAGAGCACTTACTCCCAGAGGGAATCCTGGGATTCCCTGGGAACAAATCCTTTGTTGGTTAGAGTGCCCTGAGTTTCATGTTGAAGAGAATGGTTTCCGTGATGCTTCTCAGTTGTAAAAATTTGAAATAATGTTAAAAGTAGATAGGCATTATGTTGGCAGTTGCTGGGTCTCCTAGAGTTTGTCAGGGCAGAGTAAGTGATTGAGTATTAATTGCTTTCTAGTCATTCAGATTCCCTAAATCTAAGCATCACCTTGCAATATCATATTTTCTTCATCTGTTCAACCTTGTGTGCCAGTCTGGGTGATGGTTAATAGGGTGCCAGGAACAACAGCAGCTGAGGCAGCTCATAAGAAATAATAGTGCCCTTTCCAGAAAAAAAGAAAGAAAACAAAGTAAATTCCATCTTGTAAAAAATATTTTTTCTATTGTAGAAGCACATGATGAGTCCAGAAAATTTGGAAAAAGGAGAGAAGGAAGAAAACTCTACTCCATTTGTAGCAGCCAAGACAATAACTGTTAACAGATTTGTGTATTTCTTCTTTGTCTGTCTTATTTGCATAGTTTTGTACTTTTGTTTTTGATAGTTAAGATCATACTATAGAGTCAAATATCTCCAGATTTGTGTTTTTCCTGATATTATAATGAGTGTTTTTCCAAATACTGCCTGTATGGTTACACACACACACACACACACACACACACACACACACTACCCATGTTTAGTCTGTGTGATGCATTCTACCTGAATTGGGAGTGCTGAACATTTAGTGCTACATGAAGTCCTTAAACAATAGGCCCCTATGGAGTTGTGTTTTCTGGCAGCTAATGCTGGAAAGTGCCCTTCCATTCTCTTCACGTCTTCTCCTGGACTCTTAAGATGCCTCCTACCAAGATTTATTCTGGTTGCCATTCATCTGAATTTTGTTTAATCTTAATGGGCACCAGTGATGTATAACACTGTGCTTTATAAAGGCAAAGGACCCTCACCAACTCTTAACTTCCTATAATCTTTTGTAAATCAATTCCTTTTTAGAAAAATTTTATTTATTTATTTATTCATGAGAGATACACAGAGAGAGGCAGAGACATAGGCAGAGGGAGAAGCAGGCTCCCCATGGAGATCCTGAAGTTGAACTCAATCCCAAGACCTCAGGATCACAACCTGAGCCACAGGTAGATGCTCAACCACTGAGCCACTTAAGGGTTTTTGGAGGTATCTTGAATCACTATGAAATGAATATTTTGACATGCTGTATGATATGCTTTATATACATATATAAATAATATACATATATATTTCCCCCACTCATTCCTTCCCAGGGTCTATCATTTTTAATCACATTCTATCAGCCATTAGGGGTTAAAACTCTTTATCAGAACCCCAAATAAATATCAGAAAGAGAGGCCACTGCACAATAAACTAAATGATTTTAGCAATCTCTCAAGTTAGGGAAATGGCAGTCATTGGCCAGGGGCTCATCTGCTTGGATAGGTTTAATAGCAGTTAAAATATGAGAGAAACATATATTAACACTATTTATGTTTTAATTGCTATTAAATCTATCCTAGCAGCTGAGCCTCTGGCCAGTGAGTGCCATTGTGTGAGGGAAGTGAGAGAGGTATGTGGTGTGTGTGTGTGTGTGTGTGTGTGTGTGTGTGTGTGTGTGGAGAGAGAGAGAGAGAGAGAGAGAGAGAGAGAGAGAGAGAAGTTGAAGGGAAATATTTCAGAGATAAATAGTAGTATGACAAATCAGCCTTTCAAAAACATAAGTGCAATCCAACTTTGAAAAGGGTTTTCTTGCATTAAATTCTAAACTCCTTGAGATGTTTATATCTGTGTTATTCACAGCACTGAGCAGAACGTCTTCACAAACATGCTCAGTGAGAATTGCCTCTTACTCCTTTAAAAGTCCTCCAGGTGGATCACTTATGGGTGCTAGAGTAAAAGTACTCATCTAAAAAAATAGGAGAAGACAATGGGTATATTGGAAAGAGCAAGAGTTTAAGAGTCAGATGGATTTGTGGCTTTGTCACATTCTAGCTTGGTAGTGACAAAACCCCTCTGAGCTTTACTTTTTTTGGTAAAATTCAGTAAAATTGAGTGTTGTTTTGAAGATTAAAGAAGCTAACAAAAGTAAAGTCCCTTGTGTTAAATCAATTTTTTTTCCTATCTTCATCCTTCCTTTTGGTTGGAAGGATAAAGGTATTTAGCTCCTATGAGTGTCATTTGCCACACCCCTGGACTGGGTGTAACATCATCTACTCTTCTATGACAAATTAGAGATGGCTTTGAGGTGTCAGGCATCCACTGGGAATCTTAGAACATGCCCCTTGGATAAGGGGAGGACTGCTGAGATCATATATAGTCCATAATACATAATAATCACATAGTTGTACATAGTATATACATAATAACCACATATATCAAACAAATTACATAAACTTTGTAACTAATCCTTGCTTGATATGCTATAGCCTGTAAGGAACTTGCATGTATTTTAAAATTTTTGATATAACTATAGGGAAGCATAGAAAAAATACTTGATATTTTACGTGAGTTGAAATATCTGAGAGAAATATCTAATATGATGAATGACAGAATCACATTTAAAACAATATTGGCAGGTAAAATGGTGAGCAGAACAATAAACAATTCGAAATAAAACTTAACTGGAAGAAAATAAAATCCTATACGTAGGAGGGAAAAAAATTCAAAATTCTTCACAAGGATCCATTTATCCAACCCATTGTTCAAGCACCTTTCATGTGCCAGGCACTTTTTCAGGCTGTGGAAGTACAATGCTAAATAAGATGAAAACAAAACAAAACAAAACAAACAAAACCCCCACAAACAAACAAACAAAGAAAAAAGGTGGAAGAGACACACAGTAAGCAAATTAATGTGAACTATAATTTCAGGTAGTGATATGTTATCTCTGTGTTAAAACAAGTAAAGCAAGATAAAAGGCTTGGCTACATGGAGGGGCCAGGGAAGTGATGATTGAGTGGAGGTCTAAAGTGGATGTAGGGAGCAAGGCAGGCAAGAGTCTCTGGGGGAAGACTGAAGGAAGCATCAGAGCCTGGGACAGGGTGGATGGGGATGCAGGATGGATGGAAGGCCAGTCTGGAAAGTGCAGTGAGATAGAGTTGGAGGGAAAAGGGGTACTAGAGAAGATGAGCAAAACTAAATTATATAAACCAGGTAGGGGACTGTAAGGAATTTGGATTTTATTTTGGTATAAAGGGAATATCTTGGGGGGAGTTTGGAGCATAGCAGTGACTTGATTTGACTTGTGTTTTTAAAAGATGATCATTCTGGTTGCTTTAATTGTGGGTGGACAAGAGTGGAAGCATTTAGATGAATTTCTCTTGACTTTTGTACAAAAGGGCTATGGACTAAATTGTGTCCCCCTCAAATTCATATGTTGAAGTCCTGACCTCCAATGTGATTGTGTTTGGCGATGGAGCCTTTAACTTAGTAATTAAGATTAGGGCCCTAATCTGATAGGATTATTGTCCTTTTAAGAAGAAAAAGAGTACACACTCCCTTTCCTCACGCACATAGAGAAAAAGCCATGTGAGGACACAGTAGGAACGTGGCCATATGCAAGCCTGGAAGAGGGCTCTTACAAGGAACTGAGTGGGGTAGTACCTTAACCTTGGGCTTTCAGCCTCCAGAACTGTGAGAAAATAAATCTGTATTGGGTAAGCCACCTGTTTTCTGATATTTTGCTATGGCACCTGAGCTTATAATACAAAAGCTTTATATGAAAAACACTTGGGGTGATTTTTTAAATTTGTTTTATTTTGTTGACCCTACTTTAAAGCATGAGTACTGCCAGGTGGAACTCCAGAACAACTAGAGCAACTTTGGCCTGCGTTGCTCTTGTTTATTTCCACCCAGGGAGAGGACAGGGCCCCTGCACTCTGCACAGGTCAAACCACATCTGAACACCATGCACTCATTGATATCACCTTTCCAGACGATGGAGGAGGGCACTATAACCATATCAGCAGAGGGAAGAGTTTGAGAAATTGCACTCTAGGTAAAGTTTAAGGAACTAAGGATGTCCCAAATGGAGAGAAGAAGCTTGGAGGTAAATGGAAACGCGCTCACCTTCAGTTTCGGAAGGGTAGCACCAAGGAGAGAAATTTTCAGGCAGTCAGATTTTACCTATGATCTCTTGCACAATTATTTAAAACTGGGGAACATTAGCCCAGAAAGAAATGTTTCCTGTCTCTAAAAGTGACCATCTCAGGCTAGAAATATGTCTGTAAGTTTGCCCAGCACAGTGGGTTTCCCTTTCTGAGGAGTCAGACATGCTTCAATACATATGCAAGGCAAAACATAAACTAGAAAAGCACACTGTTTCATGAAGCTGGGCACTAACATCATATTTTGGAGATAGCTATACATGTCTCAATATTATGCATGAAATCAAAGTGCACTGCCAGTCTCCAAATATGCTGCATTCTTTATTCATTTGTGCAGTTCTTAATTTGGAAAGTTTGCCCCACAGGCAAACAAATATTCACATTATGGATTTTGATGTTGCTCTTCATATCTGTGCAGTAATGAGTCTATTCCTTTTTCAATATTGAAATCATTTTAGGAACAGAATGCAAACTAATGAACTTCCATAAACAAAAGTACATTCTTTTTATGATTATAAATGTAATGCATGTTCATGGTAGAAAATACAGAAAAGTATGTAAAATAAAAACAGTCACCCAGATTCCTATTTCTAAGAGACAATCATGCTAACGTTTTAGTGTATTTAATGCTAGGCTTTTTGCTATGTATCATCATATGCATGTATATATATGTATATGTAGTTTACATCTATAACAACTATGCATACACACATCTCTTTTTAAATTAAAATTGGGGGCAGCCTGGGTGGCTCAGCGGTTTAGCGCCACCTTCGGCCCAGGGCATGATCCTGGAGACGCAGGGTTGAGTCCCAGGTCGAGTCCCTCGTCGAATCCCACGTTGGGCTCCCTGTATGGAGCCTGCTTCTCCCTCTGCCTATGTCTCTACCTTTCTACCTATGTCTCTCTGTTTCTCATGAATAAATAAATAAAATCTTTTATTAAAAAATAAATTAATTAAAATCGGGTCATATAATTTTCACAATAGATAATACATTATGAGCAATGCTCTATGTAATTAAAGAACTTGAAAATGTGATTTTTTAATGGCCACATCATATTCCATGCATGAATTTACCACAATCACAATGAAGTTCAATATTTGCCCATTGAATATTTATAACATTGCCAACATTATCCAGTGCTATAATCAACATCCTTGTGCAAATACCTCTGTATGCGTCTTTGATGATTTAAGATTATTACAAAGAGTGAAATTAGTGGGTCAATGCCTCTAATTTGTGAAATTCTTTTTCTTTCTTTCTTTCTTTCTTTCTTTCTTTCTTTCTTTCTTTCTTCTTTCTTTCTTTCTTTCTTTCTTTCTTTCTTTCTTTCTTTTTTTAATTTGTGAACTTCTTAATAGAAATTGTCTGTCAGGGGTGCCTGGGTGATTCAGTCAGTTAGGGGTCTGACTCTTGATTTCAGCTCAGGTCATGATCTCGGGGTCGTGGGATTGAGCCCTGCACTGGGCTCCCAAGTCGGCAGGAAGTCTGCTTGTCTCCGTGTGCCCCTCCCTCTGTTCTCACTCTCTCTCTCATAAATACATAAATTACAAAAAAAGAAAAGAAAAGAAACTGTCAACTCTCTAGAAATATTGTAGTGGTTTACATTCCATTATGGGTACAGAAGGCATACAATTTCCAGTACTTCCATCAATGCAAAACATGTTCTTTAAAAATTAACGTTGCCACTTTTGATAAGCCAAAGTGTACTTTCAGTTTCACTGTAATTTATTTGATTAGCAAGAATTATTTTTTTCCTTTATATGGTTATGTGATTTAACTTCTTTTCTGTTCAGGATTGTCTGTTCAAATTCTTTGCTAATTTTTTTATTGACATTTGTTTCTCTCCTGTTAACTTGTAAGAGCACTTCAGAATGTAAAGAAATGTAAACTCTTTGTAATGTTTGTCTTTTTTTGATCTCATCATTCTTTTTTTTCAATCTATTTTTCACCCTCATTGACTTGCAGGAGGTGTTCCAGAAACACTTTTGGTGAAAACTAAGTATCTTTCCTTTTGTAATTATTTTTCTGTTAAATTTATGCCTAGAACTTTCTTTCCAACCTTACAATTAGATAAATATGCAGCTATGTTTTATTCTCATTTTTATGGCATTTAAAAAATTTTCACACATTACATCTTTTATATACAGTGTGAAGCTTGAATGCAACTTATTTATTTTCCCAAATGGTTAATTAGCTGCCTCATACCATTTACTGAGTATTCTTTTCTCCTCACTTATCTGAGATACCACCCAAAATGTATCAATTCATACATTTTTGCTGTACTTTTGTAATTACTGGAGTTCTATAATAAATGTTATGAATTAATCTCTTGAATAGTATTTATACAAGATTGGCAAAATACTGATTATTTTAATTGAAGCCGGGTAATATGTATGTGAGGGTTTACCATGGGGGCTCTCAAGCTTCTACTTTGTACTTAAAAGTTTCTCTAATAAAATGAATTTAGGGGCACCTGGGTGACTTAGTCGTTTAAGCATTTGCCTTTGGCTCAGGTCATGATCTCGAGGTCTTGGGATGGAGTCCAAAATTGGGCTCCCTACTCAGCAGGGAGTCTGCTTCTCCCTCTTGCTCTCCCCCTCCCTACTGCTTGTGTTCTCCCTTTCTCTCTCTCAAATAAATAAGTGTAATCCTTAAAAAGAAAAAGAAAAAGAAAAAGAAAAGAAAATCCATTTTAGATATGAATGAAACTAAGCAAGACAGGGAGTAGCCTTGGAGCTTCCTGCAGAGAGAAGGTCCTTTCTATTTCAGTGCCCAGGAAAGCTCTATGTGCGCCCTGGCTCCTGTGGGATGGGTGGGATTTAAAACTGGGTATTAAGGGGCGCCTGGGTGGCTCAGTCTGTTAAAGGTTCAGCTCACGTCATGATCTCCAGTCCTGGGATGAGCCCTGGGGAGCCTGCTTCTCCCTCTCCTCCGGACCCTCCCCCATCCCACTTGTGCACACTCTCTCTCAAATACATAAATAAAATCTTTTAAAACATCAGTTTGTTATAGTCGCACAAAGTCTGAATCTTCATATTAGAAATTCTCTTTCTTTCTCAAATTCAATATCCAGTCAATTACCATCAACTCCCAACATAGCCATTAAAACATAATCACAGTTTCAGCCAGTTCTCTTGTCTTCTCTGGACATTTAACCTATGGGCTCACTGCTGCTGCTGTCCTCTGCCCAGAACTTTCTGCCATGATTTTCCTTCTGCACTGGCATTCTTTCTAGCTCTGCCCTGCCATTCACCCTGGAATCTGGCCTCAGCCCACCAATTGCTTTTCTCTGGACTCTCTGCTGTATTTTGCCTTGGTTCATGTGCACCCAGCTTCCTCTTCTTGGAAAGCATCTGCCCTCCTCATTCACCTGGCAAACTTGCGTGGCCCTTCAATGCTCAATGCACCGGCTTAGGAACCCTGCTTTGGGCCTCCAAGGCACCCCCAGCCCCAGCAAGCCGGTTGCTCTCTGCTTGGGGCTCTCATCATCGAATATACTGTAGTGCGGTTGTTCACGCAGCTAGTTTTAACCAGATCCAAGAGTCACATTTATTTGTATACCCTCCATGCCTAGCAAAAGGTCAATGAATGGCTGATATGTAAATAAAAATAAATTAAACGAAATAAATAAATGGAAAATCTGCCTTGTAAACCCACATGAAAAAAAACCCCAATTATCCTAAATTAGAATTTAATTGTGGTAATTTTTATGCCTCTCATTTCCCAAGGATGGCTGCCCCTCCAGGTTCTATCCTAATGAGATACAGATTTACCATGAAACTAATGGAGCTTAAACTTCAGGGCCCCTCATTGTGTATACTCCTTCCCAGACCCTAAGAGGAGCCTGGAAACATGTTCACTTGGTCGTATGATGTTGCAATATTTGCAAAATACAGACCTCTTCCCTTCCACTTTCTCTCTTGTTGGCTGGTGGTAGAGTGAGCATGGGCACTTTTGGGATTTGGTGAATGGAAAGTTGAGTAGTTGAGTGTGGAAGGGTCAATTTGTAGGGTTTGCAGTCATTTCTATGGACAGTTAAGTTGTGGTTAGCTGACCCGATAAGGGGATGGCAATTCCCACCCACTCTGATTCATCTGATCTCATGACACAAAGCTGTCTAGCTGGATGTCCTATGGCGACATGAGTGTATCCCAAGGCACCTGGTACATAAGTCGTGTGGATACCAGAAAAGAAGCATGGTTTGTAATTTACTATATTAAGAGCTTATTTGTGGAAAATCCTTATCATTAGATGTGTACAATTTGACTAGTCAAAGAGAAACTCTTGCCTCTTGAGGATATACTTAAAACATGAAGCATACTAATATTTAAATGTTTTTGATGGGAGTGGAGCAGAAGAGAATTTCTCAGAATCCCTGTATTTGCAGGGCGTACCCCTGCAGTGGTTCTGCCACTAGGGACGACCTCTGAGGGATAAGTCAAGGTTTTGTGCATGTCAATGAGTGAGCTTGACATTACCACAATGACAACCAGTGATGAAGCTAAACTATCAACAGCTAAACAAATATTTATCAACCATCTTCCAAGACTGAATTAGCTTTTTATTCTACCAACAGAAAATGATATTTTTATGAAATTGTCATTTCATGGAGAGGTGATCTGCGATTGTGTAGCCAAGGCTGTAGGAAAAAAGTGTATCAGAAAGTTCAACCTAGGGCTCCCAGGGTGGCTCAGTCAGTTAAGCAGCTGCCTCTGGCTCAAGTCGTGATCCCGGGGTCCTGGGATAGAGCCCCACGTTGGGCTCCCTACTCAGTGGAGTCTGCTTCCCCTCTACCTCTCCTTTCTCCCATTCCCTCTCTCTCTCTCAAATAAAAAGAAAATCTTGAAGAAAAAAAAAAGAAAGTTCAACCTAATATATCATGCCTTTTTTTTTTTTTTAGTATATTGTGACATAGGTAGTACTCATCAACTCTTTAAAAATATATAACTTGTTTTGGTTTTAAGTAAATATTCATATTTGTAGTCAATTTTATGTTTGCATGTATTCTTTTTCTTAAAGATGGCATCCTCAGTTTTAAAAGCTGTGAGCCCCTTGAGCTCTGGATCTATATCCTTCGTCCCTTCCCTTCTTCATTGCTCAACAATTTGTGGCTCTCCCCCTGTAACACCTTCCTCATAATTCTGAGGTTTGCTTTTCCTTTGCAAGCCTTTAGTTTTGAGTTCATGAAGGCCAGTTAAATATTGTCTCCTGGTCATCCCCTGACTGATTACTTCCTTATCTCCCTGGCTCATTAGAGCCTTTTGGCTTCAGTTTACCTCTTAGATACCACCACTTCTCTCTCTCTACCCAACTTTTTTTACTGCCTGACTTTCACCTAATCTGTCTTACCCTCGCAAGTATTCTTCCTGACACTTCCCCCATTTAATACCCTTTTGCGTTCTTGCTATCACTTGTGAGCTAAAATCTCAAGTGCCCTCTATATGGACTAGTATAGCAGCCCCCTAAATGGGATCTTTCCCTCCTATCCTCTATAGTTCATTTTATTGGATTGTATTTTGTTTGTGTGATTGGTATATCAATTGTTGAGATTCAGAAAAACCCATTTCTCTATCCATTCAAATCTAGCCCATGGTGTTCATTCTTTCCCACCCCTTGGATGAAATTTCAGGCAGACTTCATAGCCTGTCATCATATTCTTGGATAATTAAAGACCCTTATGTCACTTCCTGTCACAAATAGTCTCTTATATAATTATTGCACAGAGAACTCTAATAACTTTAGTTATATACATAAATGTCTTTCTCTTTATCTACTATCTATCTGGAATTGGCTCATGTAATTGTGATAGTGGAGGATGGCAAATCCAAAATCTACATGGTAGGCCAGCAGATTAGAGACCCTCAGAGGAGTTGATGCGACAGCTGACTCTGAAGGCAATCTTGTTCTTTTAAGACCTTCAACTGATTGGATAAGACCCACCCACACCATAAAGGCTAATCTGCTTTACTCATAGTCTACTGATTTAAACCTTCACAATGACATATGGACTGGTGTCAGACCAAATATCTGGGTACTGTGACCTAGCCAGGTTGACACATAAAATTAACTGTCACAGTAACAAAATATCGATCTTCATACAAAACTGAAATTTTTTTTCCTCTCCTGATCTGAAGCCACTGCAAGCTGTTCGGCTGCATTAGGAAGAGGTTGATCTGTTATACCTTCTCCCCAACTCACTAGGCTGTTTCTGACTCAGTGTGAGGAAGGGAGGGGAAGATAAGGGGCAGAAATTCTTACTTGACTAATATTTTCTGGGCGTGGCAGGTGGTTAAAACTGGCTGTTGATCCTCAGAGAATCCCCATCAATTGGGATGTCTGTATGTAATTCCCTGATGCAGCCTCCAGCTTCTAGGCATTGGGTCATGATCCCCTCCTCAGCCTCTGGGCATCTGGGCTTCCAGGAGTCCTTCTTCCACTGAAGACAGCTCTCTTGGGTAGAATTAAGAGGACCCAGTCAGATGTCTTCCCGAAGCCACATCCGGCTCACTGGCCCTGACAACCTGTGCCTCAACCTCATTTTAAGGGCTGACAACTCTTTCCTAAAAATAGCAAATCCTCTCCTGACCCCATTATGACCCAGGTACGGGGTTAGGCGTTGATAGACACAAACCTAGTTTTGACCACTATCTTTGTAAATCATGCAAAGAGGTGTTTTCAGTAGAATGGCTGCTGTCAGGGCTGGGGAATGGAGGAAATGAGGAAATGGTGGTCAAGTGTACAAACTTCCAGTTATAAGATGAATAATTTGGGGAGCTCTAATGTACAGCCTAGTGACTATATTTAATAATACTGAATTTTATTCTTGAATGTGGTAAGATGGTAGATCCTTAATGTTCTCAACACACACACACATAAGTGATAATTATGTAAGATGATGAAAGTGTTCTCTCCTGATTGTCGTAATCTTCTTGCAATTTATATGTGTATCAAATCATCATGTTGTACACTTTAAACTTACACTCTTTTGCATGTCAATTATATCTTAATAAAGCTGAAAAAAGATATATAAAGAGATTTTTAAAAAATAGATAGGTGCTCTTACACTTCACTTTGGGTTGTGGCATCTGATATCATCAGGCCTGAACTGAAACAAAGACTATCATCCTTGTTGTTTTTCTTAAGGTTGTAAGTATTTGGTTCATTTCACTCCCCTGCTCAAAACCCTTCAGTGCCCCCCCCCCCCACTGTTGAGAATTCATTCTGAATTCCCCACCTAACCTGGGATGTGTGGAGGCACTGCTCAGGCATTCTTTGTCCTTCACTCCCCTCCATTACTGGGTACTCCCAACCCTGTCTTCTTCTTCTTTTTTTTTTTTTTTTCCAACCCTGTCTTCTACTCATTCAATTCCTTAGCCCTCCCAGTGAAAATCCTTTCATTCAAAATATCATCCAAATCCCACTCCTGTTATATCCCAGGACACTGCCTATCCAGGTAGTCTTTTAACATACTCACCTTCAGAGTGTCTATTCACAGTATCACACATCTGGCAGAGTAGCATAATGAAGAGAGGAATGGAGACCTGGTTCTTTGCCTACTGGGTATGTGACTTGGAGCCATAACTCAGTATCTCCAAATTTCTACTCGTTTCACATGTATAATGATGGAAGTGAGCTATTGGAATGTCGCATGGTTTTTGTGGAGATTAATAAAATAATATGTATACACCTTGCAGGGCTTGGACTGGCCTTGTGTGGCTATCTGGCTGCATTCTCAGGTTTGTTTGTTATCAAGAGTCTGTGTGCAGGAAGGCAGCAGGGAGCCACACTCTGTGGCAGGTGTTCCGCTTTCTCCATCCTAGCTGCAGCAAGATGGTGATGTTCTTACACACCGAAATGGGGAACAAAAACGTGGAACTGACCATATTTGGCAACCCAGCCCAGTTTATCAGTAATATGTATATCCCCATACCTTTCTGAGAATTATTTTTCTTTGTGGTTGGAACCTCTTTCTGAGAAGTGGTCTGTGGTATGTGGGTCTGAGGCCCCTGAAACAGAGAAGAGCTATGGACAGGGTCCAACCCCATCTTATAACCCAGAGTAGCTGCAGCAGTGGAAGGTGAAGTGGAAACTATTTGTAGGTTTTCTAAAAGAAAGTCAGTTCCTTCTTATTTTGCCTTTTGCTCATATCACAGCACTTTTGCAAAGACCATTTTTTTAACCTTTTGAACTGAATTATAATTTTCCAAAGAAGAAAACTCTATGTGTTGTAAATGCCAGGCTGCTAACCATAGACTAGATGGTCACCCAGCAACCAGGGACTCTCCCAATGTCATGTATGCCCTATCCACATGGTCACCGGGCCTCACTCTTTGACCCAGATGAAGACATGTGGCTTATGATGTCTAGGTTAGTGACTTCCATGAGGCAGACACCTGCATCTTTATCTCCAGGCAGTTAAAATGCATCCTTTCCAAACTCTTGTCAATTGTACCTGAATATCTCTCATGTCTGTCTTCTTCTGTCTCATTTATCACCAACACCCTTGTTCAAGCCACTGCCAACTCTCATCTGGGTTCCTGCAATCACTTCCTAACTGATCCCCTCATAAATATTCCAGACCCATTCATCTCTGTCGAACTATAGGCAGAATGATCTCTGAAAAACAAATCTGGCCACAATGGAAAACAGTGTTGAGATGTCCCCGAAAATTAAACACAGAGTCACCATATGATCCAGCAATTCCACTTCTGGGTAGATATCCAAAAGAATCAAAAGCAGGAATTTGGACAAATATTTGTACAACCATGTTCGTAGTGGCATTTTTTACAACAGTCAAAAAGTGGAAGTAATCCAACTATCCATTGATGAATAGATAAACAATATGTGTTATAGTACATACCATGCAATATTATTCTGTCTTAAATAAGGAAATTCTGACATGTGCTTCAACATGGATGAACTCTGAAGACATGCTAACTATAATAAGCCAATTATAAAAGAAAAAATATTTATAATTCCATTTATATGAGTTACTAGAGTAGTCAAATGCATAGAGACAACAAGCAGAGTAACAGTTGCCAGGGGTTTCGGGAAGAGGAGAGTGGGAAATTAGTGTTCACTGGATATGGAATTTTACTTTAGGAAGATGAACAAAGTTCTGGAGATGGATAGGAGTGATACTGCCTCTGAACCTACTGCTGCTGAACTGTACATGTAAAAATGGTTAAAATGGTAAATTTTATATATCATATTTTACTGCAACTAAAAGAAAACATGTAAGGGGGGGGGCGCAGATTTGATCATGTTACTTGAAAGTCCATCAAAGTATTCCTTCTCTTCTCAGAATAAAGCTAGAAGTGATGCCTGGGTGGCTCAGTGATTTGGTGTCTGCCTTTGGCCCAGGACGTGATCCTGGTGACCTGGGATCAGGTCCCCAGTCGGGCTCCCTGCGAGGAGGCTGCTTCTCTCTCTGCCTATGTCTCTGTCTCTCTCTCATGAATAAATAAATAAAATTTTAAAACCAAAACAAAACAAGAATCATTAGCTGAGTTGATCGAGCCTTCTATGATCTGACCTCTGTCCATATCTTCCCCACCTTGCCCTTCATCTCTTTGCTCCAACCTTTGGCCTTTTTAACCACCTCAACTAGATTTGTTTCCTTCTACTTAAAGTCTCCCCTCTGCTTGAGTTGTCCTTCACGTAGACATAGTGATGTCTTGATAACATAGTAATGGCCTGTTGCTATACAGAACAATGATCATGAATCAGTTCTACCAGTCGATAACTTCCTTTCTGTGAAAAGTCTGGTCTGCAATGATAAGGGGCATGTTGTGTCTCCTATGGGAGAGCAACTTTCTGGGGCTTAGACTTCTAGTATAGGAAGTCACTAGCCCTTTATTTTTATATTTCTGCTGTTTTGATAAATATAATCACAAAAAATATATCTTGTCTATACCTAACTATCTGATACTAAAAGATGCCATTGAGTATTTCAAAGAACAAAAAGTGAGAACACCTGATTGGCATTCTCAGAAAAATTGGAAAAATGTGAATTAACTAGTGTCTTATGTTATGAGTGGTCAATGAAATAAAAACAGTGTTACTGGCGAACCTAGGTGACTCAGCAGTTGAGCATCTGCCTTCAGCCCAGGTCATGATCCCAGGGTCCTGAGATTGAGTCCTGCATCAGGCTCCCTACTCAGCGGGAAGCCTGCTTCTCCCTCTGCCTATGTCTCTGCCTCTCTATCTGTGTCTCTCATGAATAAATAAATAAAATCTTTAAAAACAAAAAACCCAGTGTTACCAAATTTGTCTTTTGGACATCTGTAGAGCTTATATTAAAAAGATTTTTTAAAAAATTATCATACAGAAAATTGACCTTTGTTGGGGTGTCAAATTCTCCTCCCTTTATAAGAAAATGCCAAACAATTTTTGCAGAGCGGCTGTACCATTTTGTATCCTCACCAGCAACAAGTGAGAGTTCAGGTTGCTCCATATCCTCACCAGCACTTGATTTTGTCAGTGTTTTAAAAAAAAATGTGTTATACATTCTATAAGGTGTGTAGTGATTTCTTTTTTTCTTTTTTCTTTTTTCTTTTTTTTTTTTTGTGTGTAGTGATTTCTAATCATGGTTTTAATTTACATTATCCTAATGGCAAATGATGCTGAGCATCTCTTCATGTGTTTATTTATCATACTTAAATGCTCTTTGGTGAGACCTCTGTTCATCTTTTTCCTGTGTTTTATATTGGGTTGTTTCTATTCTTGCTGTTGAGTTTTGAGAGTTTTGAAAAAATATATTCTGATTATGAGCCTTTTGTTGGATGTGTGATTTGGAAATGTTTTTGCTCTTGTGTAGGTATCTTTTTATTCTCTTTATGGTATTTTACATAGCGCAAAATGTTTATCATTGTTTGTTTTTATTTTTTAAAGATTTATTTATTTTAGGGGAGAGGAGGGGTTGGGGGAGGGACAGATAATCTCAAGCAGACTCCCTGCTGAGCAAGGAATCCAATGGGAGCTGAGCCAAAACCCAGAGGCTGGAGCTTAACCAACCACACCCCCCAGGTGCCCCATAAAATGCTTATTTTTGATAAAATCTAACTTATTGATAACTTTTCTTCCATAGGTTGTGCTTTTAACCTAGGCATTTTAAGGTGTCTCTGCTTAACTCCAGGTCATGTAGATTTTGTCCTATGTTTTCTTCTAAATGTTTTATACTTCACACTTAGATTTATGTTATATTTATATTATGTTTTATATTTAGATTTAAAATCTATTCTGAATTAATTTTTTTTATGGCATGAAGTTTAGGCAAAGTTTTAGGTTTTTCATATAAACATTTATTGATTCCAAAACCATTTGTTGAAAATACTATCCCTGAGCCATCAATATATTTCTCTTGGATATTTCTAGCTTAATTCTATTATGGTCAGAGAATATACTCTATTAAATTTTTTAAAAAATTTTCAACATTTGTTTTATGACCCAATAATAGTCTATCTTGATGAATATTCCATGTGTACTTGAAAAGAATGTGTGTTATGTTATCTTTGGTTGGAATGTTCTAGTAATTTTAATTAGATGCACTGAGTTTACGGGGATGTTCAGTTTTCCTATATCTATGCTGATGTTCCATCTGCTTGTTTGATTGATGACTGAAGGAGTGTTAAACTTTCCATTTATAATTGTGCATTTGTCCATTTTTCTTTCCACACTTATCAGTTTTTGCTTCATATATCTTGAGACTGTGGTGTTAGGTGCATATATATTTCAATTATTACAAGTCTTAATGAATTGACCTTTTCACCAGTATGTTATGTCCTCTTCAGCCCAGGTAATTGCTCTTGTTCTGAAATCTACTTTGTCTAACATTAATAGACACTCCAGCTTTCTTTAGATTCATATATGTAAGATCTATCTTTGCCCACCCACTCACCTTTAACCTACTTGTATAAAGAGGGTCTCTTGAAGACAGTATTTGAGTGCTTTTTTTTTTTTTTCTTTTTAGGTATCCTGACATTCTCCATCTACTATTTGGCATGTTTAGGCCATATACTTTGGGGAGGATGGTTAGAATAGCTGCCTTAAGTTCTAAATTCCAACATCTGTGTGACCTCAGGACTGACATCTGTTAATTATCTTTTCCATTGTGAATTAAGGCTTTCCTGGTTCTTTGTATGCCGGTTAATTTTGAATTATAGACTGGACATTTCAATTATGATGCTCTGAGGCCTTGGGTCTTGTTTAAATTCTATAGAGAAGGTTGGCTTTGTAGTTATTGTTGGCATTGCTTTGGTAAGCAATTACGAGATGAGGTTTGGGACATAAATTCTGACTTGCTTTCTCTGTGTTCTGGTTTCCACACAGTTCTGTTTTTAAAGTATTTTCGGTGCTACTCAGATCAGTTGTGGTGGCTGGTTTGTGACCCTGTGCTCAGTTTCAAAGCCTGTGGTATGCTAGCTGTGCACCTATGCAGGTCGGAAGTGTACTCAGTTCATACTCAACTTTATGGAATCGCTCTGCTGATCCTTTCTGCAATTCCACTAACACTTTATTTTTCTGGGATTATTCTTCCCAGTTCTCTGACTAGAAATCTGGGGCTTCAGTTTCCCTACTGTTCCATGAACTTCCTGCAACTATGCCAATGTCCAAGGCCAAGTGGTGGGAGGAAAAAGGGTCAAGGAATATAGAGCTACAAGTGTTCACCTCACACTCTTGAGACCACGGTCTCTTTGATCAGAGAGATGGTTTCCCTTCCTCAGAGTTTTAGGTGCCTGGCCACTACCATTGCTGTCACCATGCTACCAACTAGCTCTTCCAAAGGAATTACTTGGAGATTGCCATGGAAAGAAGAGACAAAAGGACTCAGGGGATTCTCCTTAATTGCTTTGACCTTTTTCACCCCACATACAAGAAAGGGAAGTGTTCAAACTCTGTAGGCTCATTCAACAGGAGAGACAGGGTGAGTGTTCTATTCCATCTTCTTTACAACCAGGCCATAGCTTATATCTTAAAGATTTTTTGCATAATTACAAAGTAATACCTATTTGTTGTAGATAATGCAGGATATGCAGATAAGGAAAAGAACTGAAAATGGCCCATAATATTAACATTTTTTATCTGTGTTTTGAGCAAATGTAGATCATGCTATGCCTGTGGCTTTTTTCTTTTCCCTTAACACACTGTGGATGTATTTGCATGGTCACATATGTTCTTCTTCAAAATCATTTCTCACAATTGCATGGCAAGCATTCGTTCACTGAGATGTACTCTCATTTTAAAAAACCAATTTCTTATCATTAAGCTTTCAGTTTACACAGCTTTTACATTGGTCACTCTGTACCATAGAGATAAGATGCCATGAGGAAGTGCCTGCAGATGGCTATGGTTGTTTTTTCTTTTTTTTTAAAGTCACGAAGAACTCTTTAAGTCTTCCTTTCACCCTTATTAAAATTCAGGAAAGATTGTCATGGAATTTGTACTGTATCTCAGAAACAAATCATAACAATTTCATAAGGTGGCTGTAGGCTGCCTGGAGTATAGATTATTATTTCGGTATGATTTGATAAATGGGAAAATGTATATGAAAAACTTCAGCACATGTTTAGAAGGCTCTCAGTCAAGCCTACCTGTCCTGCTGACACTATTAGAGAACTGGCTATAGTTAGCCACTGAAATAATAATGCCAGGTAAGGTTACAAAAGCATATGTCCGTACATCATCATCCACACATATATGTATCTCTGCATGTGTACGGACACACATGTGTGTGCTTATATTTGCAGTGACTTCACCTGTGATAGTCCATCAGGCCTGAATCTTGAAATTCTCTAAGGTGTTTTAAGGCTTAGTGAAAACCCCAAGGACATGTTGTAGAATAATATATGATATTTAAGTATAAAAGAATGGAGAAAGCAAAGAATTCTATAAAAACTGTGGATCTCACAAAAAGTATGAAACACTCTATGAAGTTAATCCACACAAAACCTAATGCCCTGAAAACAAATGGGCCAGGAGTTGAGGTTAGACAGTAATAAAAATAATCATTGTAATAACTGACATTTAAGGAGTATTTATTTTGTATCGAACTCAGTGCTAACCTTTTAACAGTTTAAAATCAGTCTTATTATTTTTCCAGCAAGGACACAGAACTTTAGAAGCATGAAATAACCTGCCCAGAGTCCTGCAGCTATTAAGTTCTGAGTACAGAATTTGAACCTGGGTCTTTCTCACCTTGGGGCCCTGTTTTTTTCCATCTGTTTTCTCTTCCCTGACTTCCCTGCTCCAACCCAGAATTTCCCTAACCATGGTCATTTGATCTCACCTCAGTTTTGGTTTCTGGATTCTGTTTCATTATGTCTCAGTTGGGGAGGTATCTTTATGGAGTGACTATATATATAAATATATATATATGTGTAATATTATATATACATATATATTAAATATATATGTAAATATATTAAATATGTAAATATATATTTATATATATTTTAAAGATCTTTCTGGATTTTTCCCTCCTTTTGCTATAACTGAAAACAGTTTCAACAAGTAAAGCAACTCTGAATATGCGATATAGATAAGGAAAACATTTGCCATACCATTTACCTCTTTCCCTCTTTCCTGCACAATGGGGAGAATCCTGCTTTGGCTTCAGAGCTCCTGTCCCTCTGCATCTGCCCTGGGTGATGAGGAGACCTGCAGCCTGGCCCCTGGGCTTTGGTTGAGCTGAATCAGAACAATGGGGGAAAAAACCTAAAGTCAGAAAAGCAATGCTAGAAGTTGCTCTGGAAAGAACTGACAATTACTTGTGGGAAAATAAAAAAATAAATGAAAGTGGGAGGAAAGCTGCAAGGGGAGGGCAACACAATTGTAGAGGAATGAATGAGGGGCCCAGAGACGGAATCTCTGGGGAGCTTGGGAAAAAGAGGCAGGGAAACTTGGAGGTGACCCATGGAAGATACAGATATGAGGAGTAAGATGCAACAGGCAATAGCAGAGCAAGCGGCGTTGCTGTGCTCATTCGCCAGTTCTCCTTACAGATCCACCCAAAGATGGAAGAAATGTCTGGCAGCATTTTCATGTTGATCTGTGCTTCTGCAAAAGTGACCCATGGTCAGGTCTGAGCTGCCTGGGCCTGCGTTGCAAATGGCATTACAAACCACTTTTTAAAGGAGTGCTTTAGTTTACACAATTGTTTAGTGTGCATTATTTGAGATTCAGTTTTACCTTTTTTTTTTAAAAAAAAAAAATTGGATTCTGAAATCTTGATTGTCAGCTTAAAATCTTCCCCCTGGGACCTCTATAGTTTTCATGGACAGATCTCCCTATATTCTGGGAAGAGAAGGCCATGTATGAAATGAATAAATCCTCCAAAGATCAGAGGGTTTGTTTTTATGTAATTCTCTTGAAAATAGAAGGCTTCTTTAAATGATTTATGGAATCCCTTTAGTGTATTTAAAATTAATACAATTAAGCAGCTCTATTGAAGTGAATAATTAGCATTTACAATGGAAATTTCAGACTTTCTAATATGGCATGTTAATTGTTGAGCAACTACTATATGCCAGACATCAGGCCACATGCCTGGAATACAGTGATAAACTTAGAAAATAATCTCTGTTCTCAGGCTCACAGTCTGGGAGGGAAACAGGCTGGGGAATGACGGGCAGGCTTCTCAGCTCGCTTAGCCCTCAGATAGATTCATGCACACAGCAATGTACCCTGTTCTGTGCTGATGCACTCCTAATAAACTCCACAGCTGTAACATTTCTAACAATGGCTTGCTGAATAAAAAGGAGCCGGCATAGAGTTTCAGACTTACAGATACAATTACCTTCCCAAAGGAATTTCTATGTGGAAAAGGCTGTTAAAGCCATAACCATAGAGTTTTAAACCTAAACAGCATCTAGCAAGTGCAATCTTTGTATATTGATAGTCAGGGAAATACATGTCATGGGCCTGAAGTAAGGCCATTACCCGTCCGGCCATTCCTTGCCCTAATACCTTGTCCTTTGGCATACTCTTCAGATGTCTGATGCTCCAGGTGATCGGAGTCGTCTTATCGCTGGCATAACTGAATGCATTATGTCTTCCCTTTTCATAAACATGGGAGGAACAAATATTTAATAAACAAATGAATTTGAGCTTCGGTTGAAATATTGCCTTCTTGATGAAACTACCTGTGACCTCCCCCAGGCAAGAAAGTTGCTCCTTCTCCTGTGTTCCCACTGTACCTGGCTATATCTGTGGTAGAGCCCTGATACCTGAATATATGGAATTTTATATACTTGACTCTTAGGCTGCTTGGGCTGCTGAAATGAAATGCTATAGACTAGGGGGCTCAATCAACAGATAGTTATTTCTCACCGTTCTGGAGAGTCCTGGAGGCTAGATGTTCAAGATCAAGATGGCAGCATGGTTGGGTTCTGATGAGGACACTTCATGGCTTGTAGGCAGCCATTGCCTCTCTATGGCAGAGAGGGAGTTCCCTCTGGACTCTTCCCATCATGAGGGCCTCATCTTCAGGAATTCATCTGAACCAAATCACCTCCCAATGACCCCACTTCCAAATACAATCACAAAGAGGGTTAGGGCTCCCGAATATGAATTTGAGGAGGACACAGTCTATACTCACCTGTTCATACCACTATATGGTCAGTTCTTCATGTACTGTGGATGTTTCCTATTTATCTCTGAACCCTGAGTAGCCACACTGAGATATGTAAATAATTGAATATTTACAGAAATATGGCATCATGGCTCCTTACAAATATGTTCAGATCAATACGACTTCATCTTCATAAATGATCAGGTAACTATCATCTCACCCTACAAATCAAATGCTGTCAGAAAATTAAAAAGGAAGAAAGCTTAAGATTTTGATGTAAGAGGGAAAACATTTCGTTTTTTGTTGTTGTTGTACAAGTAAAATGCTCAGTAAATTTTAATTCAGCAAGTTACAAATTCCAAGGGCCTAATTTCTAAATCTCCTAAGATTCTAGACATTAAAGAATGCATTTTATAAGTTCAATCTCACAAAGTCCCCAGAACATCCGTTGGTGACATTATCTCTAATCACAGTTTTGGGAACCAAAACACAGAGAGGCTGCATCAGTGGTCGAGAGGCACAGAGGGATTTAACTGATATGCAGAGATTAGAAGGTATAATTCTAAGTGTTTAATCCTCTATTCTGCTCCCTGGCTTTCCACAGGCTTCAGAGAGCTAAGAACAGTTTGGAGAAGGTGACTGGGTTGGAAAAGCAGGGAGAGGCAGTTTAAGCCACTGTCTTGTCATCTTCTGCTCAATCTCACAGCAAATGGCCAGCAAGTAACAAGGTGGTGGCTCTCTGCTCCTGCATCTTGTTAAATTCTGATGGGTGCAGAGTGAAGGCTGTGCCTTGGCACATGGAGGCTGTAAGCATCTGGGGGAAGGACAGTGAAATAATTGCTGGAGAGGGGCAGTGCTAGGAGTCCTGGGCTGGGGGTGAAGTGAAAATAAATATACTTTCAGCTCAAAGACTGAAAGAGGAGAGGAGATTGCAATCAATTCTAGAATAAGCATCAGTGAACCCGTTTCAGCACAGATCTTTCAGATGAGAGCAGTAGCCTCCCAGGAGGCCAAATTATAGAAGAGTCTCCAGGGGAATGTGAACAATATGGGGTTAGGGCCTCTGAACACCCCAGTCAATGGGAATCTGGGCAGGAGGGGACCTAGCCAGCTCCCTTCTTGCTCTTGAGGAGCTGCAATCAATTCTTATATCTATATAGCGCCTCACGGCTCCCAACAGATATCCTTATATGGTATTCATTTATCCTCACCATGGCCTGGCCATGTAGGTGTCACCACTCTCATTTAACAAAGAAACAGTGAGAGAGATTTGAATGATTTGAGTTAGCAAATACAAGCAGGAAGCTAGGTGTTGAGCTCAGACATTCTGGCTCACTGTCCTTTGGACTGGACTTGGCAAAGGGATGTGCTAAGTCTTAACATGCTGGGCTGTGCAAGATGTTTTTACATTTGGCTGATTCCAAACAGGAGTGGATGGGGACCTGAGCTCAGCTCATTAAATCATCCATTCAAATTATAATCTGGTGTGTGCTGGTCACCAGCCTAGAGGCTGGGGATGCAACAATGAACCACACAGACGTGATCTGTGCCGTGGTGGATCAGTGCTACATTCCCAATTCAAAAGAATACAGTGAGCTGGAAGGCAGCTGGCACAGTACTGTCCTACTCCCTGAAATTCCAGAATAGGGGAATTTGGTGTGTAGCTGCTGAGGTCTGAATGGCTATAGTTCTAAGTAACAAGATGGACTCTTGGGAGCTAGCCAAGGAAGCTTCCCTGGAAGCACAGTATCCCTCCGGTTCCCATTCATTCCCCATAATCCCCTCCAGGGCGCTCAGTCTGCCCAGAACCGGAGGCATAGGGGAGGCTCCCATAGCTTTTTGCCACAAAAAAAACTGAGGACACCTGCTGTGGCCGATTGCTTTGCCTTTGCTGCAGAGTGGTGATGAGTGATGAGCCGTGACGCCACAGTTCACAGGTGGCCCATCTGGTTCCATGTGATGAGCTGAATTCATATTTCAGAATTTCACGATGAAATCACAAAGCCGTCCCCATGTTGCATCTTCTCAAACATAACCAGACAGCAACATCTTAGTGGCCACAGAACAGTGCCAAATTTCTTATTGCTATTTTTCTAAATTGTAAGAAAAAATATGTATTAAAACAAATACATATGTGCAAATGAGAATTTTCAGCTTAGGACTACCTTGTCTGGGAAAGAAAATTAGAGCCCTGAGACTTAGAATTACTGCATCTAACCTTGGTGACTTGGATGATGAGGTTGAGGAAGAGAGCTCTAGATATAAAGTGTGTTTCTTTATTTTTTTAATTTATTTTTAAAGATTTTATTTATTTATTCATGAGAGACACACAGAGAGAGGCAGAGACACAGGCAGAGGGAGAAGCAGGCTTCATGCAGGGAGCCTGATGTGGGACTCGATCCTGCGTCCCCAGGATCATGCCCCAGGCTGAAGGTCGTACTAAACCGCCGAGCCACCCAGGCTGCCCACAAAGTGTGTTTTAAAATAAAAACCCCTCTAAATTACTTGACCCTGTCTCCATGAGTATTCTTGCAGGAAGTTACTGGTGTGGGCATATAACAAAAGAGCCAACCAATGGCAAGTACATGGCTACCATGACTTGGAGCTGCCATGATTGAACCTGACTTGAGTCAGGTTCTCTTCTGTCTGTCGTCATAGCCAGAGACAGTGCAGTGGTAAAGCGGCAGTTCAGGGGAAACCCTGACCAATGAAGGCCTTTCCTTCAGTGGGCAGGGATCACACCACACCTAGCTTCTGAATCCTTCATGTTTTGTGTGTGAACCACCAGACATGAGTGGTTCTTAGACTTTAGTGTGCCCTGCATCAGCATCACTAGAGGGCTGGTTGAAATACAGTTGATTGGCTCTGTGAGGGAGTTTTTGATTCAGTAGGTCTAGGAGGAGGCCTAAGAAAATGCGTTCTGAACAAAATTCTAGGAGGTGGTGATGCTGCTGGTCAGGGGACCACACACTGAGAACTGCTGACTTCATTTGTTAATAAGAGGACAAGAGTGGCATGGGAGTGGTTGGACTGCCTACTTCAAGAAGGACATTGATTGACAAGAAGAGCAACGAGGGCAGAAAATCAAGCAACTCCTGGTCTAGTGGAACAGGATGTTTGGTTCTGTCTTCTTGAAGTTGTGGGAACCAAGACTTGAGATAGGGCAAGGCTAAAGAACTGGGAGTTATTATGTTGGGAAAGACTCTAGAGTGTCAAGATTTTCTCTCAACAAGTTGGATGGGATCCAGTAAGCTGCAGGGAGTATGTCATTTGAATGTTCAAAGAATTTTTTCGTATGTAATATAAATCCAATTTCTCATTCTTCAGGTGGATATCTTGTTTTCTCAACACCATTTGTTGAAAAGACTATCTTCTCCCTGTTGTGCGTTCTTAAAAATTGTAACTATGAGGTAACTATGATATGTTAATTAGCTTGATTATGACAACCATTTCACAATGTCTATGCACATCAAAATATCATATTGCGTGCCTCAAATGCAATGTTTATTTGTCAAGTTATATCTCAATAAAACTGGAAAACAAGATAATTGTATTCTTGTATTATTTGAGTAAAAAAATCATTAATAATTCAAAAAGAATATAAACTGACTTCATTTTGTTTCTTAAACTGGTTGAATGAGATATACTGACTAAAAAATAAAATAGAGTATTTGTCAATGGGTACAGGTGTATAACTATTTTTTCAGAGCACTCAATGATTTTTATTAATTTATAAACACAAATCAGGTCGTTTTAAATTCTTTAGGGTTGTATACCATTTGAAGTAAACTTATATATAAATTCGTTTCCTCCCCCTTTATAAAGATTGTATTTATTTACTTGACAGAGAGAGCGAGAGTGAGAGTGAGGGAGAGAGAGAGAGAGAGAGAGAATGAAAGAGAAAGCACAAGCAGAGAAACAGCAGAGGGAGCTGCAGAGAGAGAAGCAGACTCCCCGCTGAGCAGGGAGCCCAATTTGGGGCTCAATCCCAGGATCCCAGGATCATGACCTGAGCCGAAGGCAGATGCTTAACCCGACAAGAGCCCTGAGTTTTCCTTTTTAATGCAAAACAACAGTTTTCTGGCTATAGAATAAATATCCACGTTTCCATGTTCCCTTTTATTCTATTTTTCAAAAGATGGATACTTTATTCTCTATTTCCTCCTATTATTCGAATAGGTCATCAATTATTATGAGATTTTAAAAGCTGGCAGTTAATACTGTATGTATTCTGTAATTTGTAAAAAAAATAAGTTAGGTAAGCTATCCAACCTCTGGATTTTCTGTCTTATAACCAGTCTGGCAGGAGAAAAAAATTTTCCTATTTCATTTTTCATCAGTTACTCAGTGAAGACTTACATTGACATCTAAGACTTCTTTTCAAATCTTAAAAAAATAAATTTTCAATTTAGCAAAGAATTGTGAATAGTTCAGAGATTTCTCCATGTACTCATCACCCAGCTTCCCCCAAATGTTAACAGTGCCATCGCTCTAAAAATTCCCTTGTGTGGGCCATTTGTAGACAACTTGTGTCTCATTTCATGGTTGTCAACCACTGTCCTGCTTCCCATACCAATAATTCTGCCTTTTTCACAGTATCATATAAATGGAATCGCTTTTGAATCTGGCTTTTTTTTTTTTTTTAAGATTTTATTTATTTATTTAAGAAAGAGAGAGCACAAGAGAGCACAAGCAGAGAGGAGGGGCAGTGGGAGAGGGAAAAATAGACTCCTCCCTGAGCGGGGAACCCAATGCAGGACTTGATCCACCATCTGAGCTGAAGGTAGGCATTTAACCAACTGAGCCACCCAGGCACCTGAATCTGGCTTCTTTGACTTAGCAGAATGTTTTCATGGTTGTTTTTTTTTTTAAGATTTTATTTATTTATTCATGAGAGACACATAGAGAGAGGCAGAGACACAGGCAGAGGGAAAAACAGGCTCCATGCAGGGAGCCCGACGTGGGACCTGATCCTGGGACTCCAGGATCATGCCCTGGGCCGAAGGCAGGCGCTAAACCACTGAGCCACCCAGGGATCCCCGTTTTTATGGTTCTTTCAAGTTATTATGTGTATCAATAGTTCATTCTTTATTATTATTCAATAGATGTACCAGTATTTATCTATTCATTAACCTGTTGAAGGGCATCTGGGTAGTATTCAATTTTTAGTGATTATAAATAAACTCACTATAAATATTTGTGTGCAGATTATAGTCCGAAAATGTTTTCACTTCACTTGAGTAAATACCTAGGAAAGCCAATGCTGGGTTATATGGTAAGCATATGTTTAACTTTATAGAAAATTGCAAAATTCTTTTCCAGTGTGGCTGTATTATTTGATGTTTCCCTCAGCAATGAATGAGAGGCTCTGTATCCTCCTTAGCACTTGCTAGTGTCAATTATCTTTATCTTCGTATTTCTGGTACGTTTGTATTGGTATCTCATTGTTGTTTTAAGTTTCACTTTTCTTGTGCCTAAGATGTTGGGCATCTTTTCAAGTATTTGTCTTCTGTTACGTCTTCAGTCAAGTGTCCGTTTGGTCTTTTGCCCATTTTAAACTGGGATCTCTGTTTTCCTACTGTTAAAGTTTGAGTTCTTAATATAGTTGATTTACCAGTCATTTGTCAGATAGGTGACTTGGAAATATTTTGTCTATTGTGTGGGTTGTCTTTTCATTCTTATAATGCTATCTTTTGTGGAGCAAAATATTTAATTTTTTTTAAAGATTTTGTCTGTTTATCCAACACAGAGAGAGAGAGCATAAGCAGAGGGAGCAGTAGAGGGAGAGGGAGAAGCAGGCTCACCACTGAGCAGGGAGCCCAACGTGGGGCTCAATCCCAGGACTCCAGAATCATTGACCTGAGCTGAAGGCAGACACTTAACTGACTCTGACTGAGCCACCCAAGTATCCCACAAAGTATTTTATTTTGATAAAGTTCAATTTCTCTCTCTATATATATATAGATGTATATATGTGTATATATATATATATTTACACTTACACACACACATAGATATATATATGTGTGTGTAGATATAGGTATAGATCGTGTTTTTGGCATCCTATCTAAGTGCTCGTTGTCAAAAACAAAAGACACGTAGATTTTCACCTGTATTTTCTCATATAAATTTTATAGTCTGACGTTTTATCTTTATATCTTTGATCTACTTTGAGTGAATTTCTGTAAGAGTGTGAGGTATGTCTCAAGGCTCTAATTTTGCATATAGGTATCCAATTCTCCCAGCCCTGTTTATTGAAAAACCTATCTTTTCTTCATTGAATTGCCTTTGTGCCTGTGTCAAAAGTCAGTTGACCAGGCATCCAGTTTTAGTTCAGAGATGGTCGGAACTGAATCCACAGCTGGAAGGAACATCACTCCAATCCTACAACAAGAAAGGGATGGCCAAAAGAAAAATCAGCAACTTTTTCTTGAAACTATCAGAGAACTGAGATCACAAAGTAGACAACTAAAATTGAACTTCGTACAGATACATGTGCCTACAGAGAGAAATACCACCTGAGCAAAGCTTTTACCTGGAAAGCCAGCTGCTACATGAACTGATAAGGAGATTAAACTAGAAATTTTAAGCAAACTATTAAATCTTTAGCATGGAGGATGCCTGGGTGGCTTGGTGGTTGAACGTCTGCCTTTGGCTCAGGGCATGTGGGATCAAGTCCTGCATCGGCTCCCCACAGGGAGCCTGCTTCTCCCTCTACCTATATCTCTGCCTCTCTCTGTGTGTCTCTCATGAATAAATAAATAAATAAAATCTTAAAAAAAAAAAAACTTAGCATGGGCTAGAGTAAAATTATGCAGCCCTTAGGGGCAAAAGACCTACAAGTGTTCTCACCTTGTCAATGGCCTTTCCTCCAGGAACTCAAGGGAAGATAAAGTAGAAGTTGATGGAAGCTCCCTATTACCTCCTCAACTGTGGTGAGGAGAAAAAGCAGTAGCCACTGTGAAAGACACCCAGGCTCATTACCCCAGAATAAAAGAATTCATCTGCAGGGGAAGGTTATTGAGACTTGCAGCTAGGGCTCTGGTGGAAGCTCATTGCAACTTGGGAAGGAGTGGGATAGAGCTGACCACTAAAACTCTGCCCAGACTCATCTTTCTACACCCTTAATAATAAACAAGGACTGGGCACCTGGGTGGCTCAGTCAGTTATGTGCCTGACTCTTGATTTTGGGTCAGGTCATGATCTCAGAGTTGTGAGATCAAGCCCCAAATGAGATGTGTGGGACTCTTCATTGGGCATGGAATCTGCTAAAATTCACTCTCTCCCTATATGTCTGCTCCTGCCCTCTCCCCCCCCCCCAAAAAAAAATCAATTGACTATATTCATGTGGGTCTATTTTTGGGCTATTCTGTTCTATTGATCTTCATGTCTAGCCTTTGCCACTGTCTTTATACCTTTATAGTAAGTCTTGAAACTGGGTAGCATAAATCCTCTGATTTTGTTCTCTTTCAGAATTGTTTTGTTGTTCTAGTACTTTTTGCCTTGCCATATAAATTTTAGAGTTAGCTTATTGATACCTACACAAAAAAGCTTGCTTGGATTTTCAGAAAAAACGGACATCTTTACCATGTTGAGTATTCCAATCCAGGAATATGTTACTTTAGATCTTTCTTTATTTCATCAGTATTTTATAGTTTTTCGAATATAGCTCCTGAGCTTATTTTGTTAGATTTAAATATAAGTATTTCATTGGGGCGTGTGTGTGGGAGTATGCTATTATGAATGATATTGTCTTTTATATTTCTTTTTTTTTTAAGATTTTATTTATTTATTCATGAGAGAGAGGCAGAGACACAGGCAGAGGGAGAAGCAGGTTCTCTGCGGGGAGCCTGATGCGGGACTTGATCCCAGGACTTCGGGATCATGATGGATCACAACCTGAGCCGAAGATAGACACTCAACCACTGAGCCACCCAGTGGTTGCCAACCAGGTGCCACATCTCTTAAATTTCAAAATCCAATTGTTAATTTCTGTTATCTAGAAAATGATTGATTTTTATAATTCTTAAACCTTGTTAAACTAATGTATTAGTACCAGAAGCATTTTAGAAGATTATTTGGGAAGATAATCAATCATGTTTTCTGTAAATAGAGATCGTTTTTTAAAAAAATATTTTATTTCTTTATTTATTTGAAAGGGAGAGACAGAGACAGAGAGCAAGAGAGAGAGCTCTAGCCCAGGGGTGAGTGGCTGGCAGAGGGAGAGGGACAAAAGACTCCCTGCTAAGCAGGGAGCCCAACTCAGGAATCAATCCCAAGACCTTGAATCATGCATGACCTCCGCCAAAGGCAGACACTTAACCAACTGAGCCATCCAGGTGCCCCTAAATAGAGATAGTTTTACTTCCTCTTTTCAAACCTGTATTTCATTTTATATTCTTATCACACTGTCTTGGACTTTGTATAAGATATTGAATGGGAGTGATAACAGAGAATGTCTTTGGTATGTTCCTAATCTTAATGTTGAAATGGTGAATTCCCTCTCCATTAAATAAGGAACTATTTTTGGAAATACGTAAGTCATTTTTATAGTATAACATTGATATTGATTTTAAAGTGATCTTGTAGGAGAAAGCACATAATTTTTCTATATAAGTATAGTATATCATAACTTGGGACCAGTTAAAAATCTTAAATTGTAAATATGCATTAATATTCTGCTAATCCAGGATAAAGAAAAAAATGCTGTAGTTATGAAGAAACACATGGAGTCACTGGATACTGATGTATAGCAGACAACAAATAATTACAAATCAGGGCTCTTAGACCAGCCTTACATAGTGTATATGAGCTGGCAGAGAGGGCTATTGTCTTGGGCAGCTCCTGTATAACCTGCAAAGTCTTTCCAAGTATGGGAAAGCTCTTACCAGATTGAAGCCCGTGCACTGTGAAGTATATACCTGCTGCTTGGGGGTATATTAGGCCACCACAATAGTCTGGTAAAGGTCGGTAGTAATTTATCTCCCTTCCTTGGCAGAGCCACATGAAGCTTCTGCCCGAATTCTCTCAGAAGTAATTGAATCTGGTGTTCAATAGAAGGTTTGGAGCTGCCATTAGCCAGGATGATCAGAAATGTGTTGGCACCTGGCATTAAGCTTCCACTGGTAGGACAAATTGGCAGGGTGAGTGATTTTCCATGTAAGCAAATGGAAGAATAAGAAAGAAGCAACTATTATTTGTATTTTGTCCTTCTTTGGGGGAATAATTGAGATCATTTGCTTCTTTCTCATTCTTTTTGGTATTTTTTTTTAATTATTCCAACAAGTCTGCTTCATTTTTATAATTAAAAGATAAACTAAAGAAAACAATTTTGCCTTGAAAAATTTGTGGATAACAATCAGAGTATACCCCTGCCCCGAATAGTCCCACATATACAAAAGAAATGTAGCTTGTTCTCATGGACTTGGAAATCTCATTTGACTTTTGTGTTTATTTCCCAATTTATTGATCTTGAATTTCCAATTTTTAGCTCTACTTGGGTGAATGAAGGGAAAACCCAAATATTGGCTTAGATTTATGCTGATTCAATGTGGATCCAGACTGGTATATAATGGGCAGATTTCTGCTGTCTTCCAGTGATTGCTGATCCTGAGAGAGAATCTAGAATTTCTTCTCATGCTGAGATAATCTTCTATTCCTGTATATAAGCATATAGACTTGCAGGTCTGGAGAGCTGTATGACTTGTTCAGATTCCGAAGGATTCTTACAATAGATTTCTAACATAGATCCCCAAATTTACTCTGTAATATGGATTTTGAAATTCATATTCCACTAATAATTAAAATGCTTTTAAAAATAAAAACATTTATATTCCCATAATAACCTCTATTAATTATCAGTATTTATGTTCAAATATGACTTATTCTTGCAGCTAAAATTTAAATTAAATGATTTATAAGTTCATCTTTTCTCTGAAACTCTCCAAAAAAAGTTATTTCTGAGTCAGTCTAGAACTTTCTCTGTCACCTGCACTTTGTTTCCTTTTTCCTGCCACACGTTTCTCTCAGTTTAGTTGGACAAAGTGAATATTCCCCTTGTGGGAGGTCTTGTCATTCTTTCTACTGTTGCTCAGGACCTCCTTCTTACGTGTTGGAAATTCCCTAGTTGGAATCTTATTTGGAGGCAGTTTCCTTCCACTGTAAATGTCCAAGGGTCATATACTTTCCAATCCCTGGCAAGTAGTTAGGACATCTCATGAGACTCAGATTGCATTAGTCAAATGCATTCACCCACAACTTTTAATAGGAACCTAGTTAGTGGTACACAGGAAAGAACCCATTATACTAATGGCAGTAGTACCACCGGGGTCAGTGTCCAGCATGTATGATCAGTAGAGGCATCAGGGCAGGCTTTGCCATCCTGGGTTCAATGCAAGCTCTGATCTGTTTTCCAAACTTGCTTCTTCTGTCATCCTGGCAGTTTGTGAGCTATACACAAGGCACTGAGAAAAGGTATCTGCCTCAAGAGGGAGCTTGCTTAGGGAGAAGCCCTACCATGATAAGCAATTTTACCTCCATGTCCAGCCTATCTAAGACCCAAGTCGGGGGAAGCATCCTCCTCCTTCCCCTTCATCTTTATCACATTGCCTGTAGGTCCCCAGTCTGGGGACTGGGGTCTTGCACAGCCCCTCTGCCAGCCTGCATTCCCCTTTGTTGGCTCACCACCAGATCCTTTTAGGAGATGTTTAGAATTTATGTTTATAATATTGCCAGTTAACTCAAAAAAGTTGGGTGAAAAGGAAATAATTTAAGAACTTTTCTTATTATTCTTAGGTTGATGGCAATATGATGATTACGTTTTCCTGAGTTTTAGAAGAAAGCTGTTTTATAAGTCTTCTCCACTGAAAGCATCTGCCCATCTTTCTCTAGCAGTTTGAACCACATCACTCAAAGTCAGTGGGCAATATATAAAACTTTTCAATAAGTCTCTTCCTACCCCCATCCAAATAAATAAAGAGAATATATGGCATTTCCATCAAAGGCAGCAGGACAAGACATCCCATTTCATGCTTCAGCAATCTGACTAAGGAAACAAATATAGATTTTTCTTCCAAATGCCTTCAGGTTATAAGGCAAGTTGATTAAGGCCTTCCTTTAAGCCCCACCAGAGAAATAAATGGATGATGGAGTTTGCTTACCCTTAAAGAGAAAGAGGTCATGTCTAATATTGACTCTCCTAACCAGTCTGACATGAAGCATATTTCTCACAGATGTGGCACTGCAACCCATCTTGATTGCAGGAGAGATGAAAGCCATATGGATTTCAGTTTCCTGTTGGCTGAAAATAAATTAAATCATGTTCCTTTCTCCTCTTTACCACCCCTTTGTGGATTCAATCTCCATGTAGACATGTCTGATATTTTTTTTTAGGAAGGAGTTAATAAATTGCTTTTCTTTTTCTTTTATCAACCTGATATGATTCTTGCCATTCCTCCCACCCTCCCATGCCTATGCTGTAATACAGAGGATAAAGGACGAGGGGACAGTTATGGATTGTGATATTAATGTGACCTTTGAGAGTCTGTAGGAGAGCTGATCATAAATCTGCATGGTCCATGGGTCAGAATTTTTCCCTGAAACTCCCCAAGTGTAGTGGTGTTCTTAACAAAGAGATGTATTTTTGCAGGTTTTGAGTAGGGTATTATATTAGTTAAGGTAAAGCTAGCTATTGTAGCAAATGAAATCTAATGCCTCAGTAGCTTAACACAAAAAGAAGTTTATGTTTCACTCATGTAGAGTTTGTTGAGAGATGGGGAATGGAGTTGAGGTGGGGAGGGTTTGGGTAGAGTGGATTCTGCTTCATTAAGTCACTTAAAAATCCAGATAAACGAAGGCCCTGCTCTTCTCAACATGTGACTTTCAAAGCCCCCATGGGTGTTCACTTCCAGCCTGGGTATAGGAGAAAGACAGATGGAGGAAGATAGGAAAAGACAACCCAAGGGAAGGAGGGAGGCCAGAAGAGAGATAGAAGAGAGTTGAAGGGTAGGTTTTATGCACCAGCTCTGGAGGTGGAGTGCATATCTCTGTACCAATTTTATTGGTCAAACACTGTTGCATAACTTGCATATTGGGTAGCTATGGGTGAAGGAACAAAGGGCTAGCTAACCTCTTGGGGGGATTAGAATTTTCATCTGAGATCATTTTGGGATTTAGGACCCAGATAATCATTATTAGATTGTACTGTTCATAGTATATGTTTTATTTTTCATGAATATTTTTTAAGATATATTTATTTATTTAAGTAATCTCTACAACCACTCTGGGGCTCGAACTCACAACTCCAAGATCGAGAGTTGCATGCCTTACCAACTGAGCCGTCCAGCCACCCTTTTCATCAATATTTCTGTTGGTTTCATCTCACGGTCATGTTTTTCATCATATTATATGGAAGCATTTTAACTTCTTCCTATACTGCCTGCTTTTTTCCACTAGACTGCCCTATTTCTGTGCTCATAACTTAAATTAATCTTCCAATCAGATGGACTATACCCTGAAGTAATTTTTTTTCCCCAGGCAGATTATACGAGTGTGTTTTCTAAGCCCTTACATGTCTGAGATGTTTTTTTCCTGTTGTCTAGACAACTTGACTGTGTCAAGTGTTATACAATGGGGATGATGGCTGATTCTCATATATGGGCAATCTAACACATGCAATAATTTCACTTGTCGTGAACTGACAAGAATAAAGAAATTTCCATGCTTCTTCCTTTAAGTGTCGCCAGCAGTTTCTCCTTTCAGAAGAATAACTGACAAAGAAAAAAAAAATCCCCAGAGAAGGAATATTTACCAAAGGCGAGACTGATCTCCTTATGTTGAAAATTCCAGAAAATCCTGCATCTTATAGAATTGTTGAAAGCATGACACTGCGTATTATTAAATTGTTATTCACTATTCTCAGAGCCTATCAGTTGTTAATATACCTTGTAGAAACATCTTATCAAGACTTGTTAGTCACTAAAAACATTCACCCAAGAAAGCTTTGCTCCCACTTGAGAAAAAAGATGTTTTAAGATGTTTAAGTCTCTACGTGTTGTATTAACATTATTCCTGTTCTATCATATGATATTTTTTTAAGAAGCTTTATTTTATTTTGGGGGCAGGCAAGGTTAACAAGTGGTAGCTTTTAAATTTCAGATTTAGTGAAAAAGAATAAAGAAAGCTAGGCTCAGCTGATTCTGTTTTTTTTTTTTTTTTTTCCCAGCTGAGCAGATGTCTCACTCATGCAAGAAATTGAAAGTATATAGATAAGGAGCAATTTTTTATTTATTTCGAAGTTACTTTTTTGTTGCATTTCTTGATCATATCATATCAGTTGTTTCTGTAATGTTGATAAATCTGCATCTGGTCATATTTTAATGAAATGTTTGTATTCTATTTTTAATTTTACAATGTGTGAGATCAGGCTTTTTAACTCTGGGGCTTAAAATCTCTTGTTGTCTTATCTAGAACCATTAATAGGAATTCTTACAAAGCTCAGATTGCTTCGGGGGACATAAATTGAAAGATAAATGAATATTCTAGCCTCTCTGAAAATGTCTACTATGTAGAGTTAATTACTTTCTATGACCCTACCTGACCCTGGTTAATGAGGTCAAGAGAGGTCTTAAAGGAATCATAGACTTGAATTTGACTCTGGAGCAAGTGATGGTGACTTATGGAAGACATACCCCATGGCTTAAATAGAGAGTTTGCTTCCATGTCTCTTGCTGACTCTCCTCGACTAATTTCTCCTAATCTTTTTCATTAACTCTTCTTCCTTCATTAGCCCCTTTGATTTTAGGGTTTCTCAGAGGTCAGTCCTTGACTCACTTTCCTTCTTACTCTATATGTCTTCCCTAGGACAATCTTGACCATGCCCATGGCTTCAACTACCACCTGTGAACACAAAGACTCTCAAGTCTCCACCCATGTCATATATCTCTCTCCTGACTTATAAGTCTCTGAGAGATCTGTCCTTTGCCTACCTTTCTTACCATAAACAGAAGTTTCCAAGCTTGTGTTGATGAAGGAGATATAGGAGGCATGAGGAATGACATTCTTTTACATTGTTTTGGGGAAGGTAAATTGAGATTCATCCAAATCCTTTTGGAGGGACATTTGGCATGTCTATCCAGTTTTAAATGGGCATTCCTTCTAATCCAGAAATTCTACTTCAGAATTATCTTAAGGAAATTATGCTAAGGAAATAATTGGATATGTAAATAAAAATTTGAATGTAAAGTATTTCTATATTGTTTGTAATATCAAAAAAGGGGAACCTTTTGAATTATGGGGTATATGTACAATGATATACAAAACAGCCATGAAATGGTCACCTGTGTTTATTTATAGAGACATAGACAGTTGTCTTTTATAAGTTGCTAATAGAAAAGGGAAGGCTATCAAACATTATAGATGTTATGTTCCAAATTTTATAAAAATATGTTCATGTACATTTCATCATAAAAAGTCTGAAAAGTTGTAAAACAGAATGTTAACAGTTATCTCTGGGTGAATCTGATTGGGTTTCTCTATAATTTATTGTATTTTCTCATTGTTCTTTATAACTTACTATTTGGATATATATGTGATAGGTGTATATTGCTTTTATAATTAGGAAAAACCATTTTATTTTAAAGAATAAATGAATTATTGCTCTAAAGAATATCCACAGATACTTGTGGAAAAATAATCTGTCCATGTATTAAAATGTTGAAATGAAGTCCATCTAGAATTCAGATCTTCGTCTCATGTGTTCTAGTTTATTTTACTCAACAAATGTTTATTGAATTCCTATGATATGCTTCCACTTTATCCAACTGCTTATGGACCATTCCTACCCAGATGTCTCAGATGTTCCTGAAGTTAGTATTTCTAAAACTAAATGTACCCTCATATCTGTCTCCTCCTGTGTTCCTAGTCTCAGTTATACAGGATCTCCACTAACCTAAGTGGGAAATCTGGGAGTCATCATGAGGCTTCCACATGCCTCATCCACCACATGTAGTAATGACAAATCCTATAGCCTCACTATTCTTTACAATCTCTCTCCTCTTCTCCATATCCTGTTCAACAGAACTGGTTACAGTCCTCAGTCCTTGCATCCTTGCATTGCTGCAATTGTCTCCTATGCTCCTAGAGCATTTTATTCACAAAATCCTAAAGGCACACTGCTATGGTTTTGCTTAGATCACTCCTTTTTTCCCCCTATTCCTCTTCTTCCTCCCTACCTTGTCCTCCAGGAAATTGGCCAGTCAACTTTCAAAGTTTGGTTCAAATGTCACCTTCTAACTTTTCTGTTGGAATTGACACATATTTCCCCTTGTGGTTTCTATTGGAAAACCCCAAATAGGTTTCCTAATAATGATGGCAATGGTTAACATTGACTAAGCTTTCATTGCAGATCAACCACCATTAAAAGTGCTTCATATGTTTTAACTCATTCAATACTTACAAAAACCCTAGAAGATATATGCTTTTATTATCTACATTTAATAAAGAAAACTGAAAGGTAAAGAAACTGAAGTTCAGAAAGTTTAAGTAAGTTGCCAAAGATCAAATAATCTGTAAGTGGCAGAGCTAGGACTTGAATCCAATCTGGGTTGAGAGTCTGCATCCTTACCTCTAAGAGTGGTCATCTACACATGTGTCCTTAACACATACTTTATTATAGCATAACATCTTATATATTTCTTTTTCTGTCTATATCTGTGGCTCCATACAAAGGCCACACAGACAATCTCAATAAAGGTAGGCTGACCAATTAATTAATTAATCTTTCTGAGATGCGATGTCTAAACCAAAGGAATTAGCACTGTTGAAAAATTTTGTTGCTGGGATGCCTGGGTGGCTCAGCAGTTGAGCATCTGCCTTCGGTTCAGGGCTTGATCCCAGGATCTGGGATTGAGTCCCACAAGACTCCTTGCAGGAAGTCTGCTTCTCCCTCTGCCTGTGTCTCTGCCTCTCTGTCTCCTCTCTCTCTCTCTCTCTCTCTCTTTCTTTCTGTGTCTTTCATGAATAAATAAATAAAATCTTTAAAAAAATTTTTGTTCCTTATTTTGTTTATGTCTAGATGAACTCTAAGGTCATTTTTATTGTTAGAATATGATAGTGTTTTGTTCTCCCTTGCTTTTTGCTTAATAGGCTAGATCCTACCTCATGATAAAGAAAGAGGAGAGTCAACTGATCCTGCTTATGTGCACTGCGTGTAATGGAACTTAACAGAAATGGTGGAGATGATCTTCATGGAAAATGCAGTCCTCTTAGAAAAATGGTAATTGACTCCCCGTTTCTCTGAGAAAGATCGAGACACCTCACTCAAGGCATTGTGTAAAAATGGCATCTCTGTGAATATTTGGAAGAAAACTATAAAACCACTAAGTGAACATCCAGCATTTCAGAGTTCTATAGGTACGGACGATGGTTCAGTGGCCCACAGGAGTCAAGTTTATACCCCATCCATCCTATTATCTAGACGTCTTTTCAATCCTCCCTTATTTGGAGTTGTTACCTCCTGAATGCAGGCCTGGCAATTGCCTACTCATTGGTGCATTTCCTCCTCTTGTGCAGCCTGCACACTGCACGTAATCTTTCTGAGACATGATCATTTCATGTGACATGCCTTTCTCAAATCTCTGAGGTCTACTCATTGTCCTGAGGGTAAAAGTCATACATTGTTGCCAGGTCATTACAATAGCTGCCACCCTGCATCGGAGGCCCCTAACTCTACCTCTTGCTTCTGCTAGTCACTAGTCCACTATATGAGAAGGGCTCCCATTCTCTAGACATTAGGCTTTCTTTGCCTTGAATGTCATTTACTCTTCTTCACTTAATTTTCAAGATCCAACTGTAATTTCTCCACATCTACAAGGAATTGCTTTTGTCTACACATATTCTTCCCTATGTTCCCATAATGCTTTGTGTACTTGGATCTTAATTACTTGTTCGTTTGATACGTTTACCTCCACGGAATAAGACTTACTTGAGAACAAGGCCAATCTTATTTTTTACTTTTGTCTTAAAGCCTTGTAAACTAGTGCTTCTCAAACTTTGACGCGTCCACAAATCACCTGAGATCTTGTAAAATGCAGATTCTGACTCCGCAGGTCTTTCACTGGACTGAGCCAGCATTTCTAACAAGTTCCCTGAGGAATGCCAACACTGTTGGCCCTGGATCACACTTAGAATAGCAGGAGGGTGTATTTTGGCAAGTTAATTTTTTTTTAATGAATGAACCAAAATAAAATAAAATAAAACATTGTCAAATTACATTGTTTTATTTTTAACTTTTTAAAAAAATAAATGATTAACATTTTTATTCAGTCTATATGTCACTATATAACATAACATTTCCTCACATTTTAATATTGTTAAATTTTTTTCTTCTTTAAATTTCCCCCCTCTTAAAGTTACATTTAGAATTTGTTTCAACCAGGGCCAATGCTACATAAATTTGTTATGACAATGGGGTAAAATTTAAATCTTGAAATATAATTCATTTTTGAAAAAAACATTTTTAAAGATACCAAAGGCTCTATTTTAATCACAGCCAATACTGCCAAGAATCGCAGATGATAGGCTAAAGCGTACCTTCAGAAGTTCATCAATGTATACAGCACATTCACTCAGAATGTTCTCAGTTATATTTTTGAATGAGTGTTTTTTAAAATGAATTGAGTTGGGTTTTAAAGATGGATACTTGCTTTTCTTCAGTCACTTCCTGGTCCCATTAATATTTATTTTACAGTTATGCTGCAGAAAGTACTTAACTCACTTTGATTTGGCTTATTTGTATCCAAACTTAGCATTCCCACATTCTTTTCCCCTAAAGTTAAGAAATAGAACAAACAAGCAAGGGGGACAAAAGAGAGGAAGGAAGACCAAGCAACAGACTCTCAACTACAGAGAACACACTGATGGTCATCAGAGGGGAGGTGGGTGGAGGGATGGGTAAAATAGGTGATGGGGATGAAGGAGCGCACTTGTTATGATGAGCACTGGGTGTTGTATGGGAGTTTTGAATCACTATATTGTACACCTGACATTAATATTACACTGCGTGTTAACTAATTGGAATTTATATAAAAACTTAAAAATAAATAAAAATAAATTTTAAAAAGGGGGAAAAAAAAACAAGAGAAAAGATTAAATTCAGTACTATATACCTGGAAAGGGTCTTTGGACATTTCCCACCAATGCTGAATATTTTACTCACTGTCAACACCTCTACCTTGGAAACCAAATAAAAATGCATAGATGAGTCAACTACATCACAAAAATATTCAGAGAGATTGCCAAGCAAGGAACGGATTAACATCTGGTTATTCTGATGGTCACATTGACCAAACCAGTTTACTCTGATGCAACCCAAGGAGAATCACTAATCTGATCCTATAACAACAGCAACAAAATATTAACTCAAGATAACTCATCATCTGGCAGTCTCAGGTTTACTTTAATTGTTTCACTTAAGAACATTGACAAACAGACTTTCTAAGTTTCACTGGAAAACCTGTATAACAAGGATGCATCAGGCTCCGAACCTCTGTGATTCAATGAATAATGTTATAATCTTCCCTGCAAGGTTTCAGTTTCCTCTTTAGATGTCATAGTCTGCTTTCGCTGCAATTTATGGGTACTTTTAATTTCAAACATGTAAAATCTTTCATCTTAAGGAGACATGCGTTATATATTTGTTTTAGTGTACCTCAGGGAGCAAAGCCAATGTGCATTGAAGATTCAATTAGCAACAGTGAGGGTGGTGATTAAAGAGCTTCACTCGTCTGGCTGATTCATTTGGTCTCTTTTCATCTAATTTCTTAGGGACTAAATGTAGCTTGGAATAAAGTTTTATTTTAAATTAGTGTTCAGTACAACCCAGCCAAGAAAGACTGTTTTTGTTTTGTTTTTCAAATCTGTTCCCTTTGTATACAGAGAAATTCAAGATCAGCTTTCCACCATAAGCTGGTGTGTAGAAAGATGATCAGTTGCATTACCAGATTACTCTTCAATTTAAAATGGAAATCACAAACCAGTGATCTGTGGATTGGATCCGTGTTTAGAAACCCGAGTTAGTTGGTAACATTAACAACTTGAGAGATACCACATAATCTGGATTTCTGGCTTCAGTGAAAAAGATTGAGTTGTGCTGCCCCTTTACACTGTTTGCATAGTTCCCACCTGATCAATGGTACTCATTTATGTGGCCTGCCTGGTGCCTAGAGCATCTCCTGTTTGTAGCTCTAGGTTGTGCAAATCTTCCTGATTCCACACATCAACACAGGGGTGAGGGGTAGAGAATAGAGTGTGCACCAAGTATGGGACATCTAATACTTATCCACCAAATGCAAGGGCAGTAGAAGTGATGTGGGAGGGCTCCCCCACTGGTAAGGAGGATGCAGAGGTGGGGAATTGTGGTGGGGAGTCCTCATTTGAGAAAATTTTTAAGGAGTAGCAAAGAACCTTCCTTCAAGCAAGGGACCTTAGGGACTCATCCCCAGGAAGAATAGGAGGAAGGAAGCAGAAACCCAATGCTACAAGTTGAGGTTCATGATGACCAAGATAGGGCCCTGGGTCTGTTGGGAAAAGCAACGTGGCAGCTCAGTGGTAAAAGCTGGGACAACCAGGTATACCAATTGGTCAATGCTACATTTCAGCGATTGGTAATCTGAGGCTGTGGGTTCCTTCTCTAATTGAAGAATTTGAATCTTTAAGGACCTGGAGAAAGAGACGCACAGCAATTACAGCAGGTGCTGGGACTCTGGTATGGCTGAAAGGAGGGTGAAAACATCTTGATCTCATGCTTTAATTATATCAGGGTAATCCATTTATTTGCTACTTCCAACTCTTCTGCTTAATTAGCATAAAGTTAGAAAGTATATTATTCTAAGAAAGACTCAAGGTAGAAATCTCTGCAAACATGTTATGGCAGAAATATGAGACTATAAGGGATAACCCCCTTGTCCACCGATGTCCATTCAGCTGTATTGGTTATACACACACTGAGCAATCACTTTTACACCTAAACAGGTATTAGGGTTTGAAGTCCACAGTTCTTGCCCTGGCCTCTAGCTTGGTCCTCCTCAAGAGAAAAATGACCCTTTGCCTTTTGAACTCCTGAGGGTTAAATAGCCAAGAAAGGGGTTACTGCTTAGGCAGAGGAAGAAATTAGAAGGGAGGTGATAAGCAGGCAGCTCTTGGCTGATAGACCTCTAGCCTCCTGCTCCTGATATGCATCCCTAGTTGATTACAGCACTCTTTCCTGCTGAGCTGGGATGAGGCCTGGGAATCTCTCCCAATACTATGCCCTAGGAGCCAATCAATTAGGGTTGACACTGGAAATGAAATGCATCTGCCCTTCTTTGATTAAGTTTTTACTGCCAAGTGTGCTGTAGAGGAAGCCACTGAGTGGGATAGAACATCCAAGTCCAGGTTGTAAGCAGGCAAATTGCCAACCAGGGAAGTTTTTTATCAGAATACATTAATTTGTATTAATTTGTATTTATCTCTCTTTCCCTCCCACTTTTTCTTTTTTTAAAAAAAAAGATTTTATTTATTTATTCATGAGAGACACACACACAGAGACAGAGAGAGACAGAGACAGAGACAGCAGGCAGAGGGAGAAGCAGGCTCCCTGCAGGGAGCCCTATGTGGGACTTGATCCCAGGACCCTGGGATCATGCCCTGAGCTGAAGGCAGACACTCAACCACTAAGCCACCCAGGTGTCCTTCCCTCCCACTTTTTCTGTATAGAGAGGCAAGTCCCCTTTAACTCCTTGCCTGTGGGGTTATGGTGGGGCAAAAGTATAAAGAGTAATAATACCTCCTGTCCTTTGTAAAGGCTTAAACTGAATGAAAAGATTCTTTGCTGTGTGCTCCAAAAAGAAGGGAGGAGGGAGCCACCTGGGCTTATTCTGGTCTAGCCCTGAGGGAAGGTGGATGGAAGGAGAATATAGATAAACAACCTGTATCAACCAGGGTCCCAGCAAGGAGATAATGCCCCCAAATTAGGGTAAGGGAAGCCACAAGGAGAAAGGAAGTACCCTGCATCTAGTAACAGCAGTTATTCTCGACACTTGGCCCAAAAGGGTGAGGGGAGGTGATGATGGTTAGAGAAGGAAGGAGAAGGTGGCATTGAGAGGCTGATCTAGATAGTGGCGGTGACCATTAGTGGAGGGACAAACCAGCCTTAGGAAGCCATGCAAGGAGGGAGTCAGGAAGGTGAAAACCCCTTCCTCACCCTCTTCCCTCCCTCTTCTCTCCTGCTCTGCTCTCTTGTGGCCAAAACCAATCAGGCACCAAAGGACAAGGGAGCCCATTGTGCCCTTGTAGGTTAACAGGGGGCAGGGTAGGAAAGTGTGGGGTGCAAATTAGAAAAGCAAATAGAATGCACCTGTCATTCCCAAAACCATTTCCTTTCAACATCCTCTCTTGCTTTCACCTGTGTGAGAAGAGTTTGTACTGATCACAGGAAACAGGTGAAGTCCTATCAGCTACTATATTATCAAGGAATACTATAAAATCAGCTGTACTTCCACCCAAAACCTAAAACATTAGCCACTGGCAGTGTTCTACTATAAGATACTAGAGGAAAATGCAGGGAACAGAATTAGTAAGAAATATAGCTGCTATAGTCCCCAGTTTGGTAGTCAGTTTTGGTTGAATTTAGGAATCCTGTATTTGGTGTTTTCTACTTTTCTTTCTCCTACTCCAGCCAGCACTTCAGCTGGATAGAACCCTCTCCTTGTTGAGGTGACTCAAACCTTTATCTTTTTAGTATCTGAGTTCTTTATGGTTTTTTTTTCCTGATTTTGTTCCCACAATATTCCAATAATGAGATCTTTTGGGCAAGGGAGTCCTAAGAAGCACCCCTGTGGATCCCCTGAGTTATGGACACGGATTTCCTTGCTCTCAATGACTAGCAGCAGCTCAAGTTCCCTTGATAATAAGTACACTATGAACACCCAAAAGTACAGCCCTGTTCTTCTCTGATTGCTGATTGAGCATCATGAGAAGCTCAAAAGGCCAGCTGGTAATGAAATGCCACCATCACCTGTCCTTGGTAGAGGCATTCCTTCCCTGGCACTAGGGTCTTCAGCCCACCGAGCCCAAGGTCTCAGGAACAAGAAGCAAAAGTTCTTCAAGTTACTTATTATATATAAAAGTGAGAGGGTTGCTCCCACCTCTTGATTCTCAGACAAGTGCATTCTGGGAAGATAATATGGTATTTTGGCCATTTATTTAAGACCTCATGGTATCATGACCAGCTTTGAATGGTGTGGTCTTCTAGTTGGCACTATAACAGAGCCCTCAGCTGGGCATTCCACTGTTCTATCAAGCACACTGCTTCTGAATGCCAGTGCACCTAAGACAACATTGTATTCTATATTCCATCACTGTGTTTCTTTGCTATAAAATATGTTCTCCTAAAGGACATGATGGTGTATGGTAATCATGGCAACAGGTAATTATGTTAAGCCACAAATGGTACTGGTAAAAGGCTTTTAAGGAGTATCTGGTGAATAGGTCAGGGAAGCACTCCAAAATATAGCATACATGACCTCCAAAATCCAGTACATTGTGTCTCCCTCTTAGTAATAGGCAGAGTAGATTTTCAATACCTTTTCTCTAGGTCAGAAATTCTAACATTTCATAGATCAACAGATTTCTAGAAACTTTAGCATCATGGCAGACCCTAAACTTTCTTAAAGTTTCTCTCTCATGTATTTCCCATTTCTGTGTCTCAGTAAGGTATCTAGAATGTTTGATACCTTTTGCTCACTAGATCCAGCTAGCATCATCTGATCTATGTAGCAAACCACCATATTTTGTGAACTATCAGAATGAGTGAGATTCCTTTGGCTCATATTAGATGAGAGAACGAGAGAATTTACACAGCTCTGAGACAATGTAGTAAAGTTTTACACTACCGTGAAACAATACCATAAAACTAAATTGTTGTCCCTGCCATATAAATACAAACTCCTTTTGTCTGGAATGGAGGAATAAAGCATTTGTCAGGTCATTAACTGCATACCAGGTACCAGGAGCTGTGTGAATCTGCGCCAGCAAAGGACCACATGTGAAACCGTTTCTGCCATTTCTGTGATTGGCTTAATTACCTGATTATCTTTATTACCTGAATAAGCTCGTAATGATCTGCTGCCATTGTCTAAAACTCATCTTGCTTTTGCACCAGTAATATAGACAAATCAAATGATTTATATGGTAAGAATCACCACCTCTACATCTCTCAAGACTTTGATGGCTATGCTAATCTCTGCTTCTTCAGGAATGAATTTCTGCTTTGGGTTTGCTATTGTGGCAGAAGAGACAGACCCAGTAGTCTCCATTCGGTCCTTCTATAATGGCCCTAACACCACAAGTGAGAAAACCAATGTGGACATTCTAGAGTTACTAAGTGATCTAGTCCCATCATTCATTCTGAAACCTCAGTCCCATTACAACTCCTATTCTGAATGACAGACCATCATGTGGATTATGCCTCTGAGGATGATCATAAGTTCAGAACCAATTTCTAATAACCCCTGGAACGTCTTTATATTTTCCCTTTCCAGTGCACAGCAACCCTGGTAAATGGCCATGCGTTCCTTGGGCAAGGAACTGGTAAAAAGCCATAAATCCATACGAAAGCGACTCATGTTAGGTCTCTTCCCAGCAGACGTTAATTATTATCTTTTGAGATTCCCTAATCAATATACAACCATTGAATATCCTTGGGAATCAAAACACTCTGAATCCAAGATAGCATTTCTGGTGAGTCATATTAAATGTTTAAAGAATATACGGTGCCAATCATACATAAATCCTTCCAGAGGATTAAGAGTATAGACTTTTCAATTCATTTTATGAAGCTAGAATATCCTTGATTAAAGAACAAAAAGATCAGTATGATAAAGGAAAATTCTAGGCCAGTATTATTATAGATATATTTGCAAAGTTCCTACACAAAGTATTAGTGAACCAAATCCAGCAAAGTACAAATGGGTTAATATATTTTGACTAAGTTGAAATTTATACTAATATGTTTATTTTAATGTCTGAAAATAAATAAATGTAATTTGCAATAGCTGCATATAAAAGAAAACTACTTGACTATTTCATGTACTTTTTTAAAAAAAGGTACTTTATAAAATTCTAGATTCATTCATGATAAAGGAAGAATTGAAATGCAAAAATAAAACTAAAAAAAATCTAAATGGCTTATCATACTGAACTTAGAAAGATGAAAGGCACAAAATAGGGAAAAATAAATGAATATATATGCACACATACCACAATGTGATACTGCCATACTTTCCTTCAGAAAGGCTAACATTAACTGTATGATTTCACTTAGATGAGAAATCTAAAAAAACCAAAATGAACAAATAAAGCAAAACAGAAACAGACTCAGATACAGAGAACAATCTGTATCATGCCACAGGGAAGGGAGATGAGGGAATGGGTAAAATAAGGGAAGGGGAGTAAGAGGTACAAGGTTCCAGTTTGTAAGTCACAGGATGTAATGTATAGCACAGGAAATATAGTTAATAATATTGTAACAACTTTATATGGTGACAGATGGTAGCTAGATTTATTGTAGTGATCACTTTGTGATGTATATAAATGTTGATCACTATGTTGCACACCTGAAACTAATATAATATTGTTCCTCAACTACACTTAAATATTAAAAACCTGGTGATACCTAGTTTGGCAAGGATGCAAAATGTCGGAAACTCTCATACTATATTAGTTGGAGTGTTCAACTGCTGCAATCACTTTATAGAACTATTTTTCAGACTTTACAAAGCTAACCACAGACCTACCCTATGACCCAGCAACCCCATTCTTGCATATATATTAAGAGAAATGAGTGCTTCTGTTCACCAAAGGACATGTTCAAAAATGATCAGATAGAGCAGCTTTATTCATAATTGCCGAAAATTGAAAACAATCCACTATCCATCAAAACTATAATGGAGAACAAATTGTATTGTTTTCATATAATGCAATTACACACAGGAATGGAAAAAAAAAAAGAACACAAACTAATTATACACAAAATTACTTTGATGAATATAATGTTGGATACACAAAGTCAGAAACAAAGATTCACCTGGTATAAGAACCCATCAATGAACCTCAAATATGGTCACTTCTATGGTAAGAGAAGTCAGGAGAGTCATTACATTTGGAAGGCAGGATACTGAGGAGGAGGGGGTTGTGATGGAGCCTCTTTAAAATAGAAATATTTTATATCTTTTGATGTCTGGTGGTTATATGGGTATATACTAGATTTAGAAGTTCATCATGGTCTGTGATTCAGATTTGTTAACTTTACTATAAATTTTATTTGTAAACTTTTCTGAAGTTAGAACTCAGTTTTTATTTGTTTATTCATGAAAGACACACAGAGAGAGGAGAGGCAGAGACATAGGCAGAGGGAGAAACATGCTGCCTGAGAGGAGCCTGATGTGGGACTTGATCCCAAGGCCCTGGGATCATGACCTGGGCAGAAGACAGATGCTCAACCACTGATCCACCCAGGCATCCCACAATCAATTTTGAAAATGATTTTCAAGTGTCGAAGGAGAGGATGGGTGGAAGATGTGGTAATAAGGATCTTGATGGGATCCATAGACATTAACACAGGGGTAACATGTATCAATACTAAAATTCACTTGCCTAGAGGTTCTGCTCCTATTAAAACTAGGTGGGTAACAAACAAAAACAAAAACAAAAACAAAACATTATAGCAAGATTCCCCTTTACTGCTTGTTGTTGTCATTGCTAGTCACACGGTAACCAAGTGGTGAAACCAACGTTGGTTTTTTTTTAAAGATTTTATTTATTCATTCATGAGAGACACACACACAGAGAGACAGAGAGAGGAGAGAGAGAAAGAGAGAGAGAGAGAGAGGGGCAGAGACACAGGCAGAGGGAGAAGCAGGCTCCATGCAGGGAGCCTGATGTGGGACTCGATCCCGGGTCTCCAGGATCATGCCCTGGGCTGAAGGCAGGCGCTTAACCACCGAGCCACTCAGGTGTCCCTGAAACCAACATTTGAAACCATCCAGTCTGATTCCAGGGTCTGTCCAGGAACATACATGAAGATTGTTTCTCAAACCACTGCATAATGAGGTTCTATCAGTGTATTATTTATAATTTTCTGAATATATGGCTGACTTTATTAATTCCTAATAAATATGATTACATAGCATGATTCATTTCTTTGAGTTTTCTTTATAAAGTTCTAAGTGAATAGAATCACTTCAGGTGTTAGTAAAAAAAAAAAAAGTCACTTGGATCTTGAGACCTAACATTTACAATCATGTGGCCCAAATTAGGCAGAAAAGTAAGCCACCATTTTTGTTTTTGGAGAAGCATGCAGTCTGGTGCCAAGAGGTAAAATGATGACCACTCTCTGTGAAGGTTAAGTTCTCTAAGCCATAAAGTGTTCAAAATATAGTACTTCTGAAATATTGGTCTTCTCTGGAAAGGAGAGTTCTCTTCTCTCAGTCTTTCTTTCTCTCTTTCTCAACCACCAGTGCAATGTTCCCAAGAGTTCGTTCCTGAATTGAGAAAAGAAATAACAAAACTTGAATTTACAAATAGCCTGTTGTGCAAATTTCTAAATGCCAAATGTATTCTCATTCTGGTAAGCTCAGAGTAACCCTCTTCCCTTCTGACCAGATTCTCTCCAACGTTAAGTGCTCCAGGCCAATGGTACCATCTGGTGCCTGGAGCTGGAAACTGTTTTCATCCATGTATTTTTCTATACCACCTCCTTTCTTCTTCACAAATACGGTGCCCAGATGACATTGCAGCTGTTACCTTTGTCTTTCCAGATCTGAAACAGTACCAATTCAGCCAGTCTCACTTCAGTCATCCTTTCTTTATACTCTTAGGTCTCTAGAACAGGTTAACAGGTGCAAGGTGAACAATACACCACATTCCTGCCTTTGCTTGCTCTCTTTCTTCCAAATTTCATGTAGTGACTTTCTAAAATGTTTCCCTCTTAACCTTAGAGTCACAGAGATTGAGGGTTGGAGAAGTTAATAAACTTTCTTACAGTCACATAGAAGTAGAAACTGGGCTGAAATAGTAGCACGAGTTGCTTAGAACTGCTTGGAGGGAGAATTTGGAGAGTTTGGGCAAATATAAAGCAAGAATAATCTGTATTTTTAAATTTTCAATCATCTAAACTTTCCTGGAGAATATGCTAGTACCTTCAAATAACAAGTAAGTAAAGGTACTTCTGTTTTATCTGTGTGTGTTATTGAGGGTTTCCTAATGTGTGGGTTTATTTGATCTGTTCAGCATCTCTTTTTCCCTTTTAATGTTTCTGTATTGGGCCCTCTCTGTTGACCTGAGAAGCAGATGGTCTTTGTCAGTTGAATCATACCAGACCTTTGAATTTTCCCCGGAAGCATATCCGTGTTCCAATTGCTTTTCTCTATAGGCCAGAAGAATATACCATCACTTTTATGCTTACAAATGATACACCAGGAGGATGTTTGAGCAGAAATGATATATAGATACCTAATTATTACATAAATGGCACACAAGATACAAAGTCAACTGAATTTAAGTCTACTGTGATTCTGGTAAATTTGTCAAATTAAAAGGGTTAGCTGATTGCTTTGTCTACAAGTGTCTTGGTTTGTTTATTTGTTGTTTGTCATTTGATCATGCCTGGTGAGTTTAAAGAAAATGAATTTTGGATTACTAAAGTTTTGGGCACATATTAAACATAAAAGAAAATAATGACCTCGGTGGATTAAAATATATCAAATAAAAATACTACCTTAATTGGTCACCTCTGGATGTTGCTAGGATACCAAATCACTGTTCTAAAAGCCAGCAAATAGAGGTAAGAAATCAAGTATTTTTTTTTCTTACACAGATTATATTTCAGGGTAACCAAATAGTTGGTTTAAGAATAAGGGGATATTCTCTTTCTCTCCCCCCACTCTCCCTTTTTTAGTAAGAGATTATTCTTTACAGGTGAATTCCAGCTAAGAAATGCAGAGGAATAATAGAGTTAGAATTCACTATTTTGCAACTCATAATAAAACAGTGTTTGTAGTTAACGTTCATTAGAAATGTTGGCGGTGAGTTCTATAGTGGACGGATTAGGCTGGTAAAACCAGACCCAGACATCAAGGGTACCCTGATGTAAGGTGGTAAGAACAGATCCCCAACGATGAAGAGGTTTTGCAAAGAAAAAGCCAAAGCTGAATTTAATCAAGCTTCTAAATCTAACCACCGGTTTACAGGAATGATAAAGGATTAGCATTGCTTAAAGCCACAAAGATACAGTTGGTCAAAATCATAATGAGGGATCTCTTAAAGATGAATGATCTGATTTCATCAACAAATATGTCACCTTAAAAAAAGAGGAGAAGCTTTAAAAGAAATGTACCAAGCTCATGTAATGTGTGCAATGTATGCATTCTGATTGGTAAGACTCTAAGCTTCATAAGACATTTCTGAGACTGTAGTAGATGGTATTAAGGATTTATGATAAATTTTTACATAAAGTAATAAGATAGTCATCATACTCAGAAAAGAAAGAAGTAAAGTCTTTGTTAATTATACACTGAAAAATATGGGTGAAATGGGATGCCTGGGATTTTCCTGATAACACTCCCTGTCTTGGTCCAAATCCCCAGAAACAAACCCTGATGCCAGGTTTTTTATGCAAACGTTTCCAGGAGATACTGTTAGGGGGTGGGGAGGGAAGTAGGACAGGAGAGGCAAGAAGTCACCAACACCATGATTTTAAGCAAAATTTATAAAGGACATTTTCACCTTCAACACTCAGGGGAATTTGCCATCTAAGTTACACCTCAGAGCTGTTTTTTTTTTTTTTTTATGTATTTATTTTTGTTTGTGTTTGTTTGTTTTGTTTAATTTTTAAATTTTTATTTAAATTCAATTTGCCAACATATAGTATAACACCCAGTGCTCATCTCATCACATGTCCTCCTTAATGCCCATCACCCAGTTACCCCGTCCCCCCACCCAGGTATCTTTCTGCAGCCTTTCGTTGTTACCCAGAGTTAGGAATCTTTAATGGTGTTTTGCCCTGAAACTAGGGAACTAGGTTATCACACTTCCCACCCATCCATCAAGTAGCTAAAGATCACTCCAGAAGGGAGTGAGCCTAGGGGACTAGGCTTTCAACCACCCCCCCCCACCCCACCCCCCACACACACCATGTACTGCCTGGGCAAAGCAGCTCCAGAGCCCACAGATGGGCTTTGGAGAAGGAATCCCATATGCAGGTTTTTGGAGACAAAAGCACAGTGAAACTTGGAGATGGGGAACATGGAAAGGAATCTGAGAACATCTTGGTGGAACATAAACCACTAAGGATGCTTTATAAAGAAAGGAGAGAATATGTAGTGATGAAGGAAGAAGCAAGATGCACATAATATTGCAAAGTATTGAAGCAAGATGTGTATGTTTGGAGACTTCCATAAAAACTTGAAAAAGTAAGCAACCAAGACCATCTCCCCTGTTAGATACACCGTGTGATATAAGCAATTCTGATCTTAAAAAAAAAAATTTTTTGTCTGATTAGAAAGTTTGTTTCTAATTCAGTCGTTAAGAGCTCAGAAATGTCTGCCTTTTGGAAACAATGTCATAAACTGGTGGGTTTCCAAGATAATCCCCCCCCCCCCCCCCCCGAACACCTTGGTTCCTAAAAGGGAGGAATACCATGTGCTCACAATCAAACAGTAGAAAAGAATACAAAGGTAACACAAGTAATTAAATCATAGGGTACTTCTGAGAAAGAGGTTGGTTTACTTTGTCTTTGATGTTCTAGGGAAAGCAGCTGTTCTTAGAACTCCTTTGGTTTTAGTTTATTCTCCACTGAAGGGCCACTTCACAACTTAACCACTAGGTAAGAGATTGTTGGAGGTTGTGTTTGGGAAGAATGCTTACTTCTTAATGATCAAGGGGTCTCTGTGACTGCTGCTGGTCCAGATAGTATCACACTCAACACTCAGATCACAGGCTTCCTAACACAAATTGTTCTTCTTCTTTTTTTTTTTTTTCCTGATCAAGGCAAGAGTTTCAGTTAGAGAAGGTAGAAAGGGAGACTCCCACATGTGAAACTGTTTATTCCAACATGCTATATAGTACCCAAGCATGAAGTTTTGATAAGATTAGTTTTCATACAACCCAGTCTGTTATGAATTCATCTTTGATCCACATGCAAACTCCCTTTCAGATCTCCCCACAAGGGTGAGATGATTTTACCATGTGTTTCTCTGGCCTCGAGTTCTATTGACTTCTTTGTCACGTAGATTTTTCTCATTATGTCATACCATGAGAGAAGTAGGCATTACCAGGGTGTGCACTCAATTCACTCTACCAAGATTTCCAAACAGTGTGCAAGCTAGCTCAAGTTCTCTTTGACCTGGATGCTCTTTCATGAAAGCATAGGATTCATTCATTAGTATTCATATCATTGCCATTAGCTAACTTCGATGCCTTTTTTCTACTCCAATAACTATTTTCCATCCATGCAGTACAAAATATTCAATCATGCGCATTATTGAATTTGGTGTTAACAATAACCCTCAGCCACCTTGTGTATACGAGGTTCAGAACGAGGCAGTGACTCTCCCAAAGTCACAATGCTCTTAAGAAGGAGAGCCAGGATATCCACAAAGTCTATCTGACTCTGCCCACGTTCTTTTCTATTTTATTCTGCCACAAGAAGAGCTGGGGAGATGTGTCACGGTCCCTGTGTCCTTCTTCCAATCATTTTCCAAATTTCCTTTGGAAAAGTGGTCATCAGGAAAATTTTCTGCCTTTCAGGAGAGGCAATACATGTAACAACAAGTAATAAAGATAATGGTTAACTTGCTTACTATATGTTAGGCTCACTCAGACACTTCCCCGAATAGCCTTATGAAGTTATGTACTATTACTGTTTCTATTTTGTAGATAAGCCCTGAATTAAATTATTGGCTCAAAGTCACAAAGGTAAGTAAAAAGCAGAGTTGGCTTTTGAATATAAGCACTCTGACTCTAGGGCCTTAACCAGTATACAATCAGCCTCACAAGCACCAAGGGCTTAGCTCAATGGCAAGGCAACCCCATTCTTGGTGGGTGCATCAGTGAGTCCACACAGATACTAGTCCAGATAATGCTTCTGTGGCAGAGCATATTTTCCAAAAATAATGGCAACAGTACTACCCATAATTTGTGCTCCGCTTAAAATATGATCTCAGCACTCCTCTCTTCAGTCTGTCTCCTCCCCTTGGACCTGGGCGGACCTTTGCAGCTGCCCCCATGAATAGCCTAAAACAAGTGACACTATGTAACTTTCAAGGCTAGTTGTAAAATACCCAGCACTTCTGTCTGTTCTCTTAGAATGCTTATTCTTATAGCCCACCAGCATGCTGTAAGGACGACTAAGCAGGCCCTGGAGAAGCGCATGGAGGAGAAACCAAGTTCCCCTGGTTCATGGTCCTGGTTGAGCTCACAGTCAATAGGCAGAACTTTCAGCCATGTGTAAGTGCCACCTTGGAAGTGCCCCTTCTAGCCTCCAGCTGAGCAGTCCCCTAGCTTAGTAGACACTGCATGAAATGGAGATGGGCTATTCCTGCCTTGCCCTACTCAAAATGCAGAGTTGTGAGTGAAATAAATGATTATTATTGTTTTTATTCCTTAATTTTAGGGGTGGTTCATTTTGTAGCAGTAAATAAGGTAGCAGCTTCAAAAGCAATGTCCTCTGAGCATTATATTGGGTGTCTAGTAGTGATGGTGGTGATGTTGAGAGTGGGCAAAGGAGTTAATATTTATATGTCAGGCACCTTACCAGGTATTACCGTATACCTTATTGGTTCTGTTTCCTAAATTAATTCCATGAAGTGAGGACTGCTATTTCAAATTCACTGGAGAGGGAACTGGAGGCTGGAGAGGCCAGCCCCTTACCCATCTGACACTCACAGCACCAGCAGCCATGCAGTAAGTAGATTGGGATTTATATATTAGTGAATATCTTATTTCTACCCTGAACTGAGTCATGATACACTAAAATATAGCTAAAAGTAGTGAACTAAAAAAAGTCCAGGACTGAAGAAGTTAATGAAAAACTCAAGCTTCTCCCCAAGTCTAGGATAATAGAGTAGAGTGCTATGCCCATCAAGCAAAAGCCTATGGTTTCCAACTAGATAATAGTGCTCGGGATGATGATGGCATGGTGATGAGACGCTAGCACTGAAGGAGTAAATATCAAAGTGTGAATACTCGTGGTGCCTGAGCTGCTCAGTTGGTTAAGGACGTGACTCGATTTCAGCTCAAGTCATGATCTCAGGGTCTGGAGATGAAGCCCTCTGTTGGGCTCCTTGCTCAGCAGGTAGTCTGCTTCTCTCTCTCTGTCTCTCTCTACCTCTCCCCCTGCCCCTCCCCCCACTCACATATACTCTCTTTCTCTCAAATAGATAAATCTTAAAAAAAAAAACTTTATAAAAGGAAAGAGTGACTATTCTCTATAAAACAATGAGCCAGGTTGTACCATGTCAGGATGCTTCGTGCACATGACTTCACCAACCACCCTGTGATGTAAGTATTTTTGACCCCCACCTTAGATGAGGACCCTGGGGTTTACACAGGCCAGATAACTCTCTGAAAGCCAACAGTGAGGGACTGACTGTAGAGCCTACATCATACTATCGGAAAGAAGGAGCCTAGGAAAACATAGGTACCATCTTGACAAAATGCATTCCCTCAACTGATGGGAGTGAACAAGGTGGGGAGCATGGAGGGATGGACAAACATACCCATCCACAGCTGGCTATCAGGTGGATTCTACTGGAGGCAGGGGGTGACTGCTCTAGGGTACCTCAGAAGGCCACCAACTGCTCTAGTAAGCTTATTGGTATAACTGTGAGGTGAGGTTCCCACCAGGTAGGCCCCATTCTTTGGCATTTGGTGACTGGTACAGCCCCAGAGAGCACTTCTTAACTCTCTGATGCTTGAAAATGCCAGGGTTTAAAGCCTCCCTGCTGTTGGAAAAAGTGGAAGATGTTACAGTGCGATGCTTGATTCTACTTACACAGACACTCCTTGCTTCTGCTCTTATCAAAATGTATGTGGCATCTCTGTGTCAATCCTGGGCATCTCTGGTCTGTTCCAGAGAATCTTCCAAAGGGGCTAGCCTACCCTGTAAGACTGCTCCACCCCATCCCAAAGGAAAGTGTGGACCAGTAACCGGTCAGCCATGGGCTCCAGGCCCTCTGGTAAAGTGCTAGCTCAGCTAGTAATTTCCCCAACAACAAATACTTCAGAAGAAAATTGAAGGCAAGGAGGGGGAGGTTGTGAAGACTATTACTCCTAACCTAATGGTATTTGTGGAGAAAAACATGTATTAAAAATACAGTCACCTGTTTCCACTGTTTATTCCAATTCTGAGGCAAAGGATATCTGCTTGGATTTTTAAAAGGGTGGGGGTAGGGAAAAAAACCCTGTTGCCATAGGAATAAAAATTCTCTTCCAATCAGAGGAGTATGAATTCAAGTGAAAAATTGGAATCAGGAGAAGGTAAGCTATTCTAAAGGAAAAATCATCCATTGTCCTGCAAAAGTCTACAGGAGAAATAAAGTGGAAGGATATGTAGAGTGCAGAATTCTGAATTTCTGCATACGTGTATTGCTTGTGTTTTCAGTAACAACTGAGAATCTTTGGCTGATGTGATTTAGAGACTAACTTCAGTATAATTTAAAATTAATATTAAGATGACTTTTCAAAGTTTCATTCATGGTGCAGAAATCCCCTTTGGGGAGACCCGAAGGATGCTTGAAAGATTTAGAAGAGGTCTGTGGTTTTTGAGGGACCAGGAGTAAAGATGCAGATTCCTTATTTCTTTGAAAGAGTTGGTAACAAATGTTCAATTCTGAGATTTGGAGCCAGACAAGTTAACAGCTGAATCCTGGCTGCACGACAAATTGTCTAAAGTAACCTCGGGCCTATTCTTTCACCTCTGAGCAAAATGTGGATAGCAGTACCTGCTTCCACAGAGTTAACTAGCAGTGTGTTCAAAAACTCCAAGCGATGCCTGGCACATAATGGCAGATGGGCAGCTTTTATGGCTGTCATAATTCAGTCTAGCTGACCGGGCTTCTCACTTCATCAAATTAATTCAAGCCACATATTTCGGGATCGGGTCTCCTGGATGTGGATTACATGGGATATCAGGAAAGATTAACTTTGATGGCATGTGACAGATACCCAAAATAATAGTAGTTTAAAACAAGATAGAAATTTATTTTTTCTCTTATGTAAAATGAGAACTAGCACAGCAGCGCAGAGCTGGCACTGGCCTCAAGGACCCAGGGTTCCTGGCGCTGGAAATTCTGTTTGTGAAATGAGTGGGAGCAGAGGTGCTGGTGGGCAGCCAGCAGTCTGTGCTGTGTGTGAATTCCCTGTCACCTCTTCCTCCTTAGCCCTAATGATGGGGTCTCATGCTGTATCATCTCTCCCAATGGAAGGAAAAGGATCCAAACTGGCCACACTAAATAGAACATTTTTTTCTATTACAATTTGAGTGTGCATATTGCAACAGAAGGAATTCATCAGCATTGCACTAAGTGCATTAAATGTTGCCAATGCTGATATCATTGACATATTAGTATATATCATATTATGTAGAATATTTTTTTCCATAGTATGGTATAAAATTAGCCAAGCAGTGAGGGCCAGGAGAGCCACCTGTTCCTTCCTGGCTGGGCACCTGGGTTAGATTCCCTTTCTTGATGTAGTTTACCACACTCATGACAGTATTAAGGGGCAGGAGCCTGTTGATAAGCTAGCTAACTCACCAAGAACACTGTGTGGAGTCAGACTCAGGTGGCTATAGCTCTGCTGCAGTGGTTTAATCTGGATCACTTGGAGAGAAAAGCCAGCAGGTGGTGGTTTTGCCTGGATCACTTCCTGGGGGAGCTAGGAGAGCAGGTCAAGGGGGCATGGCTTATAGCCTTGACTTACTGCCTTTTGTCTTGGGAGAAGGACAGAAGTTTGTATTTGTTCTACTAATACAGCTTAAAAGTACATTTCAGGTAATCATGGTAAACTTTTTACAACCTGGAAAATGTTGAAAGCAGCCATCGTATTTTTGTTAAAATTAAATCTTGCACATGCACACTCTCTCTCTCTCTCTCTCTCTCTCTATATATATATATATATATACATATATATGCTATTGATAGGATATTGACTTATAAAATCACATATTCAATATTTTCTTCTCTTATTTGAAGTTTTTAGTCTCCATAAGAACAAAGAAAGACTGAGGCTAGTTGTTCCACAAGGTCTTTTCTAGCAAACACATTCCCTGAAAACATGTAGCTAAATAAACTCTGCTATGCGTCGATGGTCCTCAGCCCTCTTGACTACCAGTCTGTAAGTTTGGTCACCCCATTTAGTGAGTCACTTGAAAAAAGTACAGAAGCTTTCAGGTCATACAGTCTGAATCTATAAGGAACTATCAAGGTCATCCAAGGACAGAGGCTACTTTATATGATATTACTGTTATGCTCCTTCTTTCTCATAAGACAGGAACCAGGGGCAGCCTGGGTGGCTCAGCGGTTTAGTGCCACCTTCAGCCCAGGGCATGATGGTGGAGACCAGGGATCGAGTCCCATGTCAGTCTCCCTGCATGGAGCCTGCTTCTCCCTCTGCCTGTGTCTCTGCCTCTCTCTCTCTCTCTCTCTCTCTCTCTCTCTCTCTGTGTGTGTGTGTGTGTGTGTGTGTGTCTGTGTCTCTCATGAATAAGTAAATAAAATCTTAAAAAAAAAAAAAGGACAGGAACCAGGACAGATTTCTCACATTGGTAAGACTGGTGTTTGCAGTAAGAAGCAACCAATTATTTAATGGGTGGTTGGAAGTCAGAAGAAACTAGGATTTTAAGATCAGTTAATATATATTAACTATTTTTACCCTGTGAATTGGGTGTTGTTTGTTATCTCTTCCTTGGAGGTAAAGAAATGAGGTTCAACAAAGTAATGTTTCCTTAGCCATACTACTGGTGAGATGTGACACCACTATTTGAACCCAGCTATTTGCCTCCAAGGCCTGGTCCCTTTCTTCCATGAAAAAAAGAAAAGCAAGACAAGATTATCTAAGCATTCTATAAAAATAAATAAAACATGGTCATAGAATAAATTAAAAAAGCAAGCACAGGGGAAAAAGCAGAATATAATATTTTATTTATAGTATAGAGATAATTGTATGAAAATGCAGCAAAAAGACTGGAGATAAATCACTCTCAGGAATTTTGAGAGCAAGTTACTAAACAGTTGTTAGCTTGATATTGCCATAATGGGTGTGTTTACACTGTGGGAATTGGCAAAGACTATAAATCATGGCTTTATTTTTTCTTTCTCCAGAAAGCCAATTAACAAATATACTACTCACTGCTCATGTCTTCCATGCTTTGTGCATTGTGTTTTACATTAAGCCATTTCTTTCCTTCTTTCTTTCTCTTTCTTTCTTTCTTTCTTTCTTTCTTTCTTTCTTTCTTCTTTCCTTCTTTCATCCTTTCTTTCTTTCTATGAGAGAGAGAGAGGGAGAGAGAGAATCTTAAGCAGGTTCCATGCTCAGTGTGGAGCCCAATGCAGGGCTTGATCTCATGTCCCTGAGATCACAACCTGAGCTAAAATCAAGAGTTGGATGCTTAATAGACTAAGCCACCCAATGCACTAAACCAATTCTATGGTGGCATAAATGGCTTGTAAGCAAGAAGAAATGACTATGGCAGGGTTAATTAAAGGATGGAATAAACAAAAGCCCAAACCAGTAGCTTCTAGAAAATCTGTAGATGACGCGGACAAGACTTTCCCTCATCCCTGCTGATGTCTTTGAACTCAGACTTGCCTGTAGGTTTGAAGAAAAGGTGAAGTCCCAAACCTCTTCTCCAGGTGCAAGGACATTCTCTGCTCTACCCTGCTCACTGGAGGGGGTGTGTGTACACACAGCTCAAATAAGGGAGAGAAGCTGTGTGTGCTGGGCTGTGAATCACACAGCACATTTTCCCAAATAGTCTTGTTGGAAATTGATGAATCCTTTTGTTACACATGGTCTCTGGGAACTTGTGTGGCTCAAAATTTCTTTTCTTTTTTTTTTTTTTTAAGATTTTATTTGTTTATTCATGAGAGACACAGAGAGGCAGAAACATAGAGGGAGAAGCAGGCTCCTCACAGGGAGCCCGATGCTGGAAAAGATACCCAGACTTGGAATAACACCCTGAGCCAAAGGCAGATGCTTAACTGGTCAGCCACCCAAGTGTCCTTTGGAATTTCTTTATTTTCTTTTCTTCCTTCCTTTCTCCCCACCACCCTCCCCCCTTGCTTTTCTTTATTCTGTAAACCTAATTCCAAGGAGGAAAAAAATGCTTAACTTAGAAATACCTGTAAGGAACCATTAGGCTGTCCATGCAAGAGGCAGAGTAAAGAAGTTAAATCCCTCTGCTCTAGCACTGAAGAAGCACACATTATAGGCCACTTCTGCAACCCACATATACATCCATGCCTGGCAGGCACATGAGAAGGGACCTGCATTCAACACAGGGCTTCAGCCATCCTCCACAGTTGGACATCAGTATTCTTTTGGGTGATGGCAAAATGTGGTTTTGGCTTTAGTGGAGTGGGGGGTGGGGGGGTGAGCCAAGGCTGTAACAGGACACCTAGTGCAATTGTGGAGTAATATGAAAAGGAAGAGACCAGATAAAACAGGCAGCTTTCCGTCCAAAGTCCAGAAATGCACAGAGAGACTTTTTTTTTAGTCCGTTGCCTGCCTGGTGTGCTGAGTCATGGCCCTAACTTCTGTCGTTGGAAAGGTTGCTTGTATCAAATTATCCTGCACCCAGGGAGGCAGAACAGTCCCATTTGTCCTGGTAGCCTTGCTCCTGTTGAGTCATTGAAACTCAAGGCTGAAAAGACCTGTTATTTCCTCTGTCCATCCTCTGGGGACCGATGTAAACCAGATTACAATATGCATTGCCTCTGTTTCTTCTTCCATCTGGTTCTGATTAAAATAGTTGCGAGAATATCCGTGGCCTAATTTGGAATCTGCAGAGCGTAAGAATGATGCCCGTGTCAAATCAAATTAACCAGTGGTTACTGAATAACTACACCTGGTTAGGCACTTTGATGCAAAACTCTATTGAAATTCTGCCTTGCATTCTTTTCTCAGCAGTTCCACTCCAGCTAATTCAGTCTCTCCAGAAAAGGGTAACTCATTGATTTGGGTAAATTAAAAAAAAAATGTATGTAATAATCGTTAGATACTGTTCATTGATCATATGTACCTTATCTTATGCCATGTGCTTTATATTCATTCCCATTGAATTCCTAGTGCCCCAAAACTAGTTATTATTCTTTTATTTTCTAAGGAGGAAAGAGAGATTCTGAGAAGTTAAGCAGCTGGGTAACTTACTTAGGCCCCCTCAGTGGGCATTCATAGTCAGAATTCACCTTGGCCATGCTTTTAACACCCTGCCCTGATGGCTGGCTCCTCTCCTCATTGACAGCTCTACCAAGACTGTGGGACCTATCTCCGCCAAGGTGATTTGCAGAAAAAAATTTACAAATGTTATAATCATTCTAGGCTAGAGGGAGAAGTGGAAATACAGATATTCCCTGGGAAAGGAGCGACTTGCAAGAGGCCCAATCCACCTCAGGCTAAATGGCAGAGAAGAGAAGCGCCCACCAGGACATCACAGCTGCCTCTTACACAGGTGTGGGGGACACAGACATCAGCCTTCTAGGTCTGCAGTGCTTGCCTGAGTAACAGAATGGCAAAGCTCATGACTCCAGCCATTTTCACTAGAAACACAGGGCACTGTGTAGGTGATTACTCCGGTTATAGCATGATGCTGAAAGCAGGGCTCCACTGAGGGCGCAGACATAAAACACTTTGCTTACTTTGCTGACACTGCTGGCAAACAAAAATGTGTCCCAAATCAGCTTTGTCCTTCCCATTAAACACATATGTTACAGCAAATTTTTCACGTGGCACGTTTTTCTCCAGCACGCAAGTCGATAAATGCTATCACCATGAAATTCATCAGAGGATGATTTGTTGAGACGTTAATCCAATTCAGCAGTGTCCCGCATGAACCCCTGACATGGAGAGACTCTCCTTATTATTTTAAAATTTCACCAGCAAAAGAGTGTAGCCAACGCTCACATTTATTATGCTCTTTTTTTCTCTGTGTCGAAGGTTAATCACATAGTTAAGTCTGAAGGCTCCATTTCCCTGATTCCTTTCCATTTTATGAGTTATTACATTGGCCTTCAAGGTTTAAATCAACATATATCTACTGGAATTATAACCCAAATTCCATTTGAGCTTTCTGATTGCATGGGCTTTCTGCTGGAATCAATGACAAACATGACCTCCAGAAGAGACGTAAGGAGCTCTCCAGGAAAGATTGGTCAAGACACTTTCAAAAAAGTAAAACATCTGCAAATTTATATTCTGTAACTATAGAGTTTATTATTGCATCGACTAGGAAAACACATCTACTGAGTTTTTTCTTATGTTCCAAACATTCTCAGGATCTCATACATATCATTTTCATTTATATGTGTAATCTATTATCATACCCCATTTTTCAGAAAAGAAGACAATGAGCCAGTCTGAAATAAGGATCATCTTGCCTTACAACTCATGGTCTTTCCAATACTCTGTGCTGTAAAGCAGGGTCAGTAAACCATGGTCCTTGTGGTCCCCCACTTGTTTTTGTAAATAAAGTTTTATTGGAATACAGCCATAGTAATTTGTTTATGTATTGTCTATGGTTTTTGCAATACAATGAAAGCTGAGTAGTCATGACTGAGACCGTATGTTCCATAGAGACTGAATTATTTATTGTCTGGTCCTTTACAGAAAAACTTGTTGACCTCGGCTGCAAAGAGTCCTAATATATTTCAGAATACACAGTGATGAACAAACATGGCTCCTACTTTCCAGTAACTCAAATTCTAGTTGGAGAGAACAAAAAACACCTAGGTGACTCTATAATGGATAAATTCTACCTCAACAGGGTTTGGGCTTCAAAATAAGGGAACATTTTTTAATTCTTGTGATGAAATGGCTCAAGCCTCATATCACTTTAGCAAGAATGTCATTTTTCAACCTTTACAATTCCCTTTCCTTGAAAATCCCAAGACTCCTCGGGCCTCCACAATCCAGCCCATCAATCCTAGATACAATTAAACTTTACAGAAAGAAAACTGGGGCCGCTGATCAGTGCTTCATACTATTGTGTCAGTTGGGATCTTACAATGCCACTGCTGAAATGCATTTGTGTGGTATGGATGACCAATATGAAGGGGGCACATTCCTCCACAAAACCCGGTGCCTCCTTTTGCACCAATTGTTACTCATTGACCTAAGAGATCATGCTGAGTTAAGGGCCTTCCTTTGTGCTTTCCTCTAGCACAGAGTCTCTTGTTTCTTTGACTCTCAACACTTCCCAAAGACATCCAATGCTGAATCAGCTGACTCCAAGGCCACTTGTCACAGTTTAAGTCCCCAGTCATTGGGCTAAGTGGCTCCTTGGTCTGGGGTATCATAAGTGCAGGCTTCTAGACTCAGAAGCACCAATGACGCTGTCCTACTCTGCTCCCAGTGAGCCTTGACATTGCGTAGTTCTTCCCAAAGAGCTTTAAATGCCCTGATTTCCATTTTATGGGCTTAGAGGCAGAAAGCTAGCCTTTTCATCCAGTCTCCTGAGAACAATACATCATTTCTTTGAACCTTTTGATTTGGCCAAACTGAAGAGATTCTCAGCCAACCTGTTATATAGCCTCCCCTGTTGTTCTACCATTGAATGGATGCGGTCCTCAACCAGTCAGGTATTTTATGCTTTGATGAGAGGTGCTCAAATTAAACTTGTTACTTGATATCTTTAAAATATATATAGAGAGACAGACTTTTATTTTTCAGAGCAGTTTAAGGTTCACAGCCAAATTGAGCTGAAGGTACCAAGATTTCCATCTACCATTATGTGCATATTTGCATGGTCTCCCCCCCACCACTATCAACATCCTCCAGCAAAGTGGTACATTTTTTCTAGCTGACAAACCTACATTAAAACCTCATTACCACTCAAAGTCCAGAGTGTGCATGAGGGCTCACTCTTGATGTTGAACATTCTATGGATTTGGATAATATATATAATGACATGTGTTCATTATTACGGTATCATACAGAGTATTTGCACTGCCCTAAAAATCATCTGTGCTTCACCTCTTCGTGCCTTTCTCCTCCATAAACCCTGACAACTGCTGATCCTTTTACTGTCTCCATTGCCTTTTCCAGAATGTCATAGAGTTAGAATCATAGAGTAGGTAGGCTTTCCAGATTGACTTCTTTCACTCAGGAATGTGGATTCAAGTTTCCTCCATGTCTTTTCGTGGCTTAAATAGTTCATTTCTTTTCAGTGCTGAATAACATTCCATTGCCTGGAAGGACCAGAGTTTATTTATCCATTCACTTACTAAAGAACATCTGGGTTGTATCCACAATGGGGCAATTATGAGTAAAGTGGCTGTAAACATCTGTGTGTGGGTTTTTGTATCAATATAACTCTTCATCTACTTCAAGTAAATGCCAAGGAGTGTGATTGCTAGATTGTATGGTGGTGGTATGTTTAGTTTTGTACTTGATACCTTTTGGGAAGCTCTTGTCTTCAGGTGCAGACATCACACCTGTGCATTACTATTAAAGAGAGCTAAGAGATAGCTAACTGAAAACTTACTTGGATTTGCCTGTTCACTTGGCTTTACACTTAGAGAGACTTCCAATCCCCCAATTCCCTCTTGTACCTCAAAGCAGAGATCAATAGATAATTCTATTCCTGTTCAAATGTGGGGCAGGTAACTATTTTGAGTCATTCAGTGAATACTACCTGTTTATTGTTACTCTTATTTTTAAAATATTTTTCTGGGGCAGCTCTGGTGGCTCAGCAGTTTAGCGCTTCCTTCAGCCTGGGGTGTGATCCTGGAGACACAGGTTCAAGTCCCAAATCGGGCTCCCTCCACGGGGCCTGCTTATCCCTCTGCCTGTGTCTGTGCCTCTCTCTCTCTCTGTCTCTCATGAATAAATGAATAAAATCTTTAAAAAAATTAAAATAAAATAAAATATTTTTCTATGGTGTGATGCCCTCAGCTAACTATTGTTTGGTTAAATATTTCACTTGAAGGTCCCTTTGAGGGGAACAGGGTATGGTCCAGGACATCTTTATCCCAGCTAACTAGAATACTTCACACAGCTGTAGAGTCTAAAAGTCTTTCCAGAATCAGGAAACTGATTACAGAGGAACATTTATCTCAATAGGCCTTGGATTTTTATTTTTACTTCTAATCCCTGAATGTCTGGTAGGATAAGATTCTGCATAGCAATTGAAGTGATAAATCACCACAAATGTGTTCTCAAGGTTTCAGATCACAGGTTAAAAAAAAAAAAAGGTTTCCACACTTAACTAGAGCTATCTGTTTATGGTATTTCCAGATGAACTTTCCATATTAGAAAGTTATTCTGCTGTATAATTTGAGACTTACTGTCACAGCTGAAATGATGCCCTCAGATCTCTTGGCACCCTACCTCCCATCCCAATCCCCCAAATGTTGCATTAATTACCTATTCTTTCTCTTCTCAGGTGACCAAGACAATCACAGCATTTTCCTTGGGCCTTGATTTTCCTGTGCCATCCTCCCAGCTTGAGTAGGGAGTAAGTGGGGGAATATAGTAAGAGAAGACTCCAGCCCTGATAGAGAGTTTTAACTTGAATGCATGAATTTAAAGTTTGAACCAACTGAATAATGATCCTAAGGAGACAGTTTCAGCAAGGAAAATAACAAGGATGAAAAGTGTGGCTGATTAATCCTGATATCTTTCAGGGAACACACATTCCAATGTATGATGCAGACCTGCTGCTCCTTCTGGGGGTCTGGGTCTCCTACTCTGCATATAGTGAAGAATTTTCACACGGAGGGACTTTAGCCTTAAAGATATATATTTCTTCATACAAGATAACCCAAATACAAATGAATTACTTCATCTGGAGTTTTATTAAAAAAAAAAAAAAGAAAGAAAAAACTCTTCCTACATTGAAGCAAAATACAGGCTGTGCCACTGGTTCCTCATGCTAGAGCAAGGGAATGCAGTTTGTGAATGAGTTAACAAGCCTTACAATCAGGCAGACTTCTGCTGGTGAAAATTAGGGGCTTCCTGAACCTACTATGGATGCATCTGTAGGTGCTCAGACCTGTTGTTCAAATACAGAGAAGGGGTTGGTGGGATCAGGAAATGGTGTGCATCAGTCTGCTGCGGTATCTGAGCACATGCCCACACGTGACATCTGAAGACCCCCAAAGTGCCCCTGGTTGGGAGACTTGGCTGTCTTCTCGTCCTGGATCCCCCTTTGCTGTTGGTATTCTCAGTGGAAACTGAAGGTTCAAGGTTATGTCAATTAAAGGGTTTTGGGAAAATGGCATACTTTTCCACAAAGTTCCTAAAATACTCAAGCCTTAGAAAGTCTTTAATTCACTTTAATAGGACCAACTGGTAATTGTAATGATTTGAGGGACTGATGAATATCCATTTTTTTATGATACCATATGTCTTTTGAAGGATATCCTTTCAAATGGTTAGAACTCTAAATGAAAGAAAGAAAGATACTCTTTCTTTGTTTTTTTTGTTTTGTTTTGTTTTGTTTTGTTTTCATACTAGCCATTTGATAGTACACATGTCTTAATCCTGTCCTGAACAGTTTACTCCCTATCAGGAAGTCAGAACATTTTCAGGTGTCTAATTGATTTTGTAATCCAAGCATGTCTGACTTTTATCCGTTTTTTTTTTTTTTTAAGATTTTATTTATTTGAGAGAGAAAGAGTGAGCATGAACAGAGAGAGGGGCAGAGAGAGAAGGAGAATTAGACTCCCCACTGAGCAGGGCTCAATCCCAGGACCCTGAGATCATGACCTGAGCTGAAGGCAGACGCTTAACCAACTGAGCCAGGCACCCCTTCCTGCTTGTTTTAACTAACTCATTTGGACCATGGAACACCAACACGAACTTGTTATTCAGTAGATTCTAAGGAGGTCTCATAAATGATCATGCTCACATTCCACAATGTACCTAGGTTTTGTGGCACCATTTGTTGCAATTTGCTCTGAATGTACATATTGTTTTCCTCCCATTTTCCTGGTACTAGGAATTCACAAAATAAAAGCTCTTTGGATTAAATCTAAGAGCCCAGTTTGGAAAGCTTCAAGATATGAAGCTTCGAGAGGCAGCCTTGGCTCCTCTTCTATTTTCTGTAGTCTCTGAACACAGGTGGTGCAGGGGAGGATCACCCAGAAAATTTGGCTCTGGGTAAGCATGTTAAAATCCTGAAATGAGTGCCTAGCAATGCAAACATCTTTTGCATATTTTCTGGATCAAAGCATCTAATTGCTCACCCCACCTCTCTTTAAAGTTTTTCATCTTGGCAATCAGATAATGAAGAGAGAATAACACATCCCAATTTAAGTAAATTTTTATAATGAGAATGACTTTAAGTGATTCTACTAAAATGTACCTGAAAGCAAGGGATGAGTTCAAGAAAGGTAGCAAGGACCCAATTAACTGAGTGTGTTACCTGAGCACCTTCTGTGTGTTGAGAATGGGGCTAGGTGTTTTACATATTCCTTCTGGGGTTCTTAGTAAGGACCCTGTTCCTATGTTAGTGTCTGTGATAGAACTCTAGGGTTTGAAGTCCTAGGAAAGTGTTTGGAGCTGACTGTGAAAACTGGAGCAGTGGTTCCTTTGTGTTCCTAGCTAGGACATTTGGGGTGCTTCTTCTTAACTGAGATCAGTCCGTTCATATGAACCATAACTCCCCCTCTCCCACTCTAAGTATAGCTTTATTATTTCTAGTGCACAAAAGGAGGCTATGAAACCATACTGTTACTATTTTTAACAAACAAATCAGAACACATACTCCAAAATGAATGGTGTTGCCTATGACATAGTTCTTATCAGATACTAGATATTTGTGCCGCGATGCTTTCAGGGCTCAGGGTAGTACTGGTGTCCTGGATGATCTCTTGGGGATTATCTTCAGAGTTTTTTGTGTCATTTTAGGATATTCTCAGGATAGGCATATTGTCTGTAGTGAAGGAGCCATGAAGCAAGTAGCTAGAAGTCAAATAGACTCTATTGTCGTGAATTGAAGAGATGAGGTGAAGCCCCTTCCGATAGTCTGGACAGGGCTTGGCCAGGATGGACATTTGCAATTTGAAGGCAGGGTTTCTGGATGCCAAATGTGCTGGTTCGGGAGGGACAGCTAATGACACTTGAGAGCTGGAGATTGGAAGAAGGCAAAACTGAGAATATAGCTAGGACTATGTTAGCCTGAGTCCTCTGAGAAGCAGGTGTTTAGATGAAGTGAGGAGAAATACCTGTGGGAGAGAAAATGGGAGGCAGGGGGAAGCTGGGAAGGTCATAAGACCTCAATACAAGCCTTTTCTTCAGTGATAGAGAAATAGAGGGAAGGTTGGGCAGGAGTTTCCTGGATGATCATGTAGTCCAAGGAACGTTTTAGAGGTTCCTCAAGCCAAAGTTTGCCAATCATTGGCCATCAGATGAATCCCACATCTCCCTGGCGTCCCTGCCTTGCTCTGTGATTGGTTGGGAGCAGCCAGTGGCAGAGGCTTTACCTCCATGCAGAGCACAGCACTCCTGGTAGAGCACAGCAGCCTGAGGGAGCCCTGGGGCAATTACCCAGCTGTTTACTGCTAATGGAAAGCTTCCAGGTACATTTCCATGGGATCCAAAATAACCAAAACGAACTCTGAGAAGGAAGAAATACAGCCAAAAACTATGATGCCTGAGGAGCCTACTGAGTCAGAACTGAGTTTGGAAGCCAAAATGATCACTGGTTCACTGATGAGGTGGGAAGGTGGGGATCCCAGGTGTGGGGATAGCATGGACACTGGGCAAGTAAAATGGGAGATGCTGCAGGTGACACGTTCCTCTGCAGCTGTCCACCATCTGAGCCCATCCCCAGGCCAGTGCCCTGCTGCTTCCCAGGGGAACTCTGGAAGCTTTTGATAGATGCTCAAGCTGAGCAGAGTTGGTTCTGATTATGAAAAATGACATGAAATCCTCAAATGAGGCTCTTTTCTGGTGTGACTAGTAAACTGGCTTAAAAGATTACCGTTCCAATTCCAGAAATAGTTTGATCAATGGCAGCATTGTTGGAATAACTGTTTATGTTCCCAAAGGGACTCCTTTGAAGGAAACAGTGCTCATTTGTACATATAGGGTCTAGTGGCTTTGTTCCAAAATGGTACTTATTAATACTTAATTAGCAACTGATTACTTTTAAGGAGTGGTTCACAACTGTTTTTATCTGCCTTCCCATTTAACATGTTGCCATCAATAACATCCTTTATTACTTCTATTTTGGGGAGGTGGCTAGCACCACCTAAAAAGCACCCCTCCCCCATGCCCAACCCAATCACCAGCACTGAGTAGAGACCTGATGTTAAGCATTAGGAAGTCTGGAATGACAAACACATTTCATTCTTCCTCGGGGCAGGGTGGTGCCGGAAGACAGGAGATTTTTCTCAGTGACTCCTTTGCTCCTTTCATGCTGCTTAATTGGATAAAATTTTTCCCACTCAGCTCACCCTCCTACAGGTATTGCACTAACTTAGAGCTCATCTTCTGTAAGCTCTCTGTGAGTGTAAGGGTCTTGGGGAAGGATGAAGAATTCTTCCTGGTATATAAAATCTGGAATTTAAATGTTTGAGATGTTGGAGGGCACATGGGCAGCTCAGTCGGTTAAGCATCTGACTGTATATTTTGGTTCAGGTCATGATCTCAGGGTTGTGAGATTGAGCCCGTGTTGGGTTTTGAGTTCAGGGAGGAGTCTCCTTCCCTTCTCCCTCCCCCTCTCCCTCTGCCTCTCCCTACTGCTCGCACACTCTCTGTCTCTAAAATAAATAAATAAATACATCTTTTTTAAAAATAAAATTTTGAAGTGCATGAAGTAAGGCATCATGGAGGCTGGCCTATTTGGAATATCAGTGGATGAGATGGACTCTGGAGAAAAAGCAGATGTCCACAGCTCTCTAAAACACATCCTCATGTTGTCACATAGATGGCATAGGGCTATGCTGGGATGGGGCCAAACTGGGAGGACAGGATTTGGGAATTCAAGTTTATAAAATAATTACAGAAGCACCTCTTTGTGCCTAATGTTTGTTCTTGCACATGATTTGAAGTGATGGGTTTGGAGTTGTTGCACATTCTTATGAGTGTGGGCGGGGGAGGTGGCGGTAGAGGGGAGATAGGCTTTTTCAAAAAGTCCCCCCCCCCTCACTCTATTGCCCCTTCCAATTTCGAGAATAACTACTTACATATCAGACTGCAATTTACTCAAAGTAAGACCTAGGTTATAATTTCTCATTTTGCATATAGTAAAAACTCAATTAATATTGCTTTTATTTTTTTGAAGTTTCTCAAAATTTTATTTTATTTTTTAATAATAAATTTATTTTTTATTGGTGTTCAATTTGCCAACATACAGAATAACACCCAGTGCTCATCCCGTCAAGTGCCCCCCCTCAGTGCCTGTCACCCATTCACCCCCACCCCCCGCCGTCCTCCCCTTCCACCACCCCTAGTTAGTTTCCCAGAATTAGGAGTCTTTTAAATACATTTCTGGGTTGATTTTGTTACTACCTGATGGGTGATTTCCTAAGGCAGAATTCAGGAGACAACAGGATGCTCCATTCACATCATACATCGTTAGCCATCTCTCCAAAATAGAAAGTTCTAGGCCGATAATGCATTGCTCCTTCCCTTGGGAGAGAGCTAGTTTGGGTGATGTAAGTTCAGAAAACTTTTAAGAGATAGGTAAGAAGTGGCCAGTTGGGAAGAAGTAAGAAGCAGAGCTCTGGGACCTCACTGCCTTCCCCAGAAGCTCATGATTCCTGGTCACCTCACAGGCACCTAGGATTTTGGACTGGGCAAGGATGTTCCAGGCAGTGCACACAGCATGACCAGGATCATATATCCAGTCCTTATCAGAGCTAGGACCTTAACCCAGGTTAGGGCTTTTTCCCTTCAGAGCATGGACAGGAGGGAGAAGAAATTTGAATCCTTTAGCAAGGATGAATATTTGTCAGTATTTAACATATTTGAACTTTCATCCCTTCTCTGATCTGCCAATCCCTGAGCCACCAATGATAAGCCACCAGGATTTAAGGAAGACACCCATGAACACCATCGACCAAAGTTTCTATCGCCAAGTCTTTGGCACGACTGGGACCGAAGCAGGTGCTCAAGTTGGATGGCGGGAGGAGTAAGGGAAATGAGTAAAACTTTCCAGATCAAATACCTCATCCTCTGTCATTTTGTCCCTGACAAGTCTTCTTATTAAACAAGTCTTTCTGCTTTGTTCCCAGAGGTCTTCTTGTCTTAGCCATCTGAAGGACTACTGGAGTTTCCCTGTCTCTCACCCTCTCACACTGCCTCTGTATTTCCATCACTGTACTCGTCATAACCAGAAGCTATCCTCTTCACTTCTTTGCTTATTTATTGTCTATCTTCATCCTCTAGAATACCTAAACTCAAAGAAAAACAAGGACCTATTCTGTGCTGTGGTTGGCAACACACATAAGGCAGTAATTATGCATTCAGTGATCACCGAACTTAAAGCACACAATCTTCATTTATTGGAAGGTTGTTAAATGAGCACTTCAGGTCTTTCTGAATTCTGAAATCCAATGACCCACGGCATTAATATATTAGCCATCTACTTTTTTTCTTATAAATCCTCCTTATTTTTCAAAAAATAATTCTTTGGGAAAGCTTAGTGGCACCCCCTGCCCTTTTAAAGATCAGAAAATCAAGGGCCACAAGGATAAAGCAATAACTATTCATACCATACACCCTTATTTCATGGCATGTATTAATATGTTGTTTTTTCCCCCATTATGCTCTTAGTTTTCCACTAGTGAGTTCTCCCTAAAGGAAAGAATACATTTATCCTCTCTACATCCCCAGTGCCTGACATATTCTCTGCAACACAGTAGATATACCCCAAGCCCACATACAGCAAGGCTTGGGGGGGACCTAGAGGCAGGTACATGATCTTGCTTTGCTGCTCTGTTTCTGTCTCCCAGAGACTTCAACTTCCGTCAGCAGAATTTCCTCCCCCCACCACAGAAAACTTTTAAGAGAGGTAAGAAGTGGCCAGTTGGGGGAGGAGGTAAGAAACAGAGCCCTGGGACCTCGCTGCCTTCCCTGGAAGCTCATGATTCCTGGTCACCTCACAGACACCTAAGAATTTGGACTAGGTCCTGGTCTGTGAACTGTCAGACTCTCTCTCTCACAGGTATGGAGCTTCTGACTACAGGCCTCCAGCGCTGAAATATGCCAATTTCCAGGTGTGCTTCATGTCCCCCATCACGCAGCACTACGGCATCACACCAGGGCACTCGGCTATGCAATCATCATCCATGATGGCCTCCTGGCTCAGCCACAGCCAAGAAGAATAGAAGAATAGTCGCAAGAAACCACTTCCGGGCCTCACATGGTGTATTGCTGACATCAGTTTGTCAAGTGCCAGCAGCTCCACGTGAGCCTCCCCAGCCAAAAATAAAAGCAATTGCAGTAATGAGGATGGTGGCAGTATCAACATCTATCATCACAGCAAAATTACAAAGTTAATAGAGTTATGCTCAGATTGAGGCTGCGACACCACATGTGCTCTTTTCATATGCACTCCCCAACTCAAGGCCTCCGATTTTCTGAGAAGATTCTATTTTATTAGGCTCAGACAGGGCAACAGACAAGAGTCACATTTTGGACCCCTGTGGAAAATATGGCTTCAGAATCGCTGATAGTGAGTGTGCAAGAAAGTAGCCAATATTCTGGCCAGCACTCCACACACAGAAAACACTCAATGCAAGTTATTGACAGATGATGAGTGAAGTCTAAAGATTTTGCAGATATTAATTGAGAAAATGGTCAAATAATATTCTCTGGAATATTAATATTCTCTTGGAAAATATTTTTGTTGTGTTATAATAGGACTCTCCCTTAAATATATCATGAGAAGAAAAAACTAGCATATAAATAAAGGAAGCAATATGACTACTGAAGTCTTTGAAGATGTGATAGAAATTGAGTTGTGCTTCCCATCCTGTCTTCTATGAAGTTTGCAGTGTCTGATTCTGAAACCCACAGTGGGCTCAACACAGAGGCAATCTACACAATTTTCCACATACAGAGGCATCAGTGTGGCACTGACTGTGTTAGCAGTGTATTTTGGAAATTCAGTGTGGCTTTTGGAAAATCAAAAGCAATGTATGTATTTTGAGTCATAGGGTGCAGTGGATCTTACATATTAGATTCCTATTTATATAAATACCATTCATATAAACACCATTAAAATGCTCACCTATATGTAACAAGCAGTTTTTTTTTCAAAATGAGTTTTCTTTTGAAACCATGAGAGCAGAGCAACTGATATCCTTTGAGACAGACATTCAAATTCTGCGCAGAAAGTTTTTCTTTATAGTCTTTTTCTTCAGCCATCCAAAGAAGTAGACGTGTTGGCCTGGGTTCTGCGATTGGCCAACTAGTGCTGGTCTTCTTCCAAGATGTGAAGGCACTGCATGCCTGACCAAGTATCTTCTCCAATATCCATGAAGATGGCTTGTTTCACCATTACCTACATGGTATGATTTCAGCTCCTCTCACCAAGCTAGTCATATGTTTGAGGGTATATGTCAGACTTTTAGTGTCCTTTTCCAAACAAATGCTGGAAGCAAACTCAGCTTGAACATAAACAGAAGAGAAACTCAACTAGTAGCCCTTTTGATAGAGCTAGCTGTATGTCTTTTTTTCTCCTTTAAAAAAAAATTATAGTAAGAACACTTACACGAGATCTCTCTTAACAGGCTTTTGGGTGCACATGAAAGTATTATTATGTACAGGCATAATGTTGGGTTGGTCTCTAGAACTTACTCATCTTACATACCTGGAATTTTATACCCCCCTTGCCCAGCCTCTGGCAACCACCATTCTATTCTTTGCTTCTTTGAGTTTGACTTGTTTTATTTTATTCTTTTTCTTTTATACAGTCAGTGTTTACTTGGATTGAATTACATATATACATACATTTCTCTGCTCCTTATTTCTTCCCGCAGTTCAAGTGTTTGTTCTGGGAAAGTCTTCTTCCTGAAATACAGGTTTTAGAAGTTCTTTTACTGTAAGATTTGTTAGTAAATCTTGGTTTTTCATTTTTCTGAATATGTCTTTATTTCATCTCCATTCTCATGTAATTAGGATGGATGTTCTCTCAGAACATTGACGATATTGTCCCACTGAAATGTGACCTAGAGTTTGATCATTTTAGAAACCTCATATATGTGGAATTATGCAGTATTAGTCCTTCTGTGACTGCATTATTTCACTTAGCATAATGTCCTCAAGATTCATCCCTGTTGTCATATTTAGCAGGATTTCTTTCTTTTTTAAGGCCAAGTGGATGGAAAAAAATTACTTCCAGGTAAAAAGCAGAATAGAGGAGCATGCTATGTGGATCTTTGATGAGAACGTGAGCTAAGAATCTTATTAAAAGAAAATGTTTTCTCTTTCCAATATATCATCAGCATAATCATTGTGGTGATCATTTATTGAATTCTTCTTATGAGTTAGGCATTATAGTAATTGATTTACTTATACAGTCTCATTATATGTAAAATTCTCTGTGTCTGGTATAGTTATCTCCATTATAAATGGTAGGAAACTTAAGCTAAAAATAATTAGGTAGTTCCTGCAAAGCCATGCAGTAGTGAATGAAAGGTAAGTTTAGAATTCACACTCCGTACTGTTTGATTCCCAAACCTTTAGGATCTTGAGTATTATACTGTACAACCTAGAAATGTGTCAGGTTTGATCCATTTGGTAGTGAAATGAAATGGAGGGGCCAGGCAAAAGTGGGTTGAGGCAAGCTTTTAATGGAAGTGCTCTTGGGTGAGGTTCTGCGGCCCGCAAAGGAGTGAGACCATGGAAGTCGCAGACCAGGGAAGTCGCAGGCCGGGGAAGTCGCGCCCAAGGGAGTACAAGTGGGCTTTTTAAGGGGAGGGTTAAGGAGTTCTGTGTCTGTATGCGGTGACAGGTATTAGGGCATATTACTGGTGGAATCAGTATGGGGTGATAACTGCTTATGCCCTTATATGGGGGTTTGGGTAAGGTGCTGTTCCTGTTTCCCACAGAAGTCCTGTCTCCTCAATGATGACATGTCCTTGGGTGGTCTGCTGGTGATGGGAAAGTTCTGAGGGGAGGGTAACAAGATGGAGAGCACCATTTTGTTGGTGCCTCCTGATCCCCCTTGATCCCGCTGGCCCACCAATATGAACTGTAGTGAACAAGTTCAAATTCAATTACTAGATTGATTTAAGCATAGGATCATGACTAGACATAGAGTCTTTGTAGGAACAGTTTGGTCTCATAGAAAAAAATAGACCCAGAAGTGCCAGATAAAGTTGGGTTGGAACTAACTAGATTTGGAGCCTCAGCCTCAGCCAAGTGATGTTCTAGATTATGTGCCCTTGACCCTCTGGGTCAACTCTGTGCCCTTCTCTACTCTGCCCTATGTCCCAGGAGGCTAAGCTATACTAGAGTGTGTCAAAAGGTTCTGTCTGTGTCAGTTCTGGCTGTTGTAACAAATTATCATACACTGGGTGGCTTACACAGCACATGTATTTCTTACAATTCTGGAAGCTAAAAGTACAAGGTCAAAGTGCCAAGCCTGGTCTAGTTCTGGTAAGAACTTTCTCTGGGGTTGTAGGTGGCTGATTTCTCGTTGTATCCTCACCTGATAGAAAAAAAGAGAAAAGTCTCTGGAGTCCTGTTTACAAAGGGTACCAATCTCATTCATGAGGGAGCCACCCTCATGACCTAATTACTTCCCAAAGGCACCACCCAGTACTACCATCCTATTAAGGGTTAGGATTTCAACGTATTTATAAGGACATAAATATTGAGATCATAACATAAATTTCCTTATCCCTGGGCCTCCAGTTGGTTGGGCCAATGGGTAGATGGAGACGCAAGTGAAGCCAGTGTACTTCCTCCCCTAGGCCTCTCTGTATATGGTCATTGTGGGTGCCACTAAAGGCCACCACTGTTGACCAATGACCCTCTCAGTATAGCAACTCCCAGGGGACTGCCTGACCACTTTCTCCTCTTATCTTCAGATCTAGAGGTAAAAACAGCCCTCCACCGTTGCTTACTCCAGGATATTATATCATGTTTTGTTGAGTTCTCCAAATCTTGTTTCTTGTTTACTCTTGTAGTTAGCCCCTTTATTAAATGTACCTAAATTTCCAAGTTTGGGTGTCTCTTCTGTTTCTTGCCTGGAATCTGATAGAAATCACCTCTGTTCTGTCTTTTCATTTATAGAATTAACATAATAATGCTTTCATCATATAGTATGAGGTTGAATGAGTTAATGAATGGGCCTGGTGCATTGCAAGACTTAATAAATAGTAGTCAGAATGATGATCATGATGAACATCTCTTTTATAGTTAGCCTCTCCAGGATGAGAAGTCAACTTACTCTGAAATGCGGATCATAAATTGCTGGCCCACAGACTGAAGTCAAAGCATGCAAGTGTTTTATAAGTTAGTATATTGATTAAAAATACCAGGAAATATTGTATGCAATCCAGGTTCTAACTTCTCTCACACCATTGGAAGAAGTTCTGGGGACTCTGGGTTCACACAGTCAAATTGATGACTAGGCAGGCAGGAGCTGAATGGACGTGGCCTCCTTTAGATAGGACAAGAGTTCTCTAGTTTGCCACAGTCTCCACCAGTCCCTATTATACACTGGCTGGCTATATATATTTATGTGACGTGCCCAGGCCTATAAATACAGGATTTTGTGTCCTGATCTAAATTATGAACTCCTAGGGGGCAAGTACCTTGACTTATACTTCTCTGTGCCTAACCAGCTCAGTGACATATTTTAGTTGAATAAACAATTCTTCTGTCATTTCTTGGTCCCCAGATACTCTCACTGCTGCCACCCACTGATACTCTAGCCATCAGCTGTTCTAACAACTACTATGTCCATTTGTCCAGGTGAGTGTAGAGAAGGAACGCAGTGGGATGTGGCAGAGGGAAGCAGACTAGGCCAGGAGGGAGATGCAGCTGAGAATATAGGTTGCAGGTGACACTGAGGGACTATGCAAATGTCCTCCTGTCATGGAGGAAATCATCTTTTCTTCTTTCTAATACGATGTCTCCCTAATTGGCTTAATAAGAAATGCCCTGATTCCCCTCTTGCCTGTAGCTAAATATTTGGATCTGGATGACTTCCAGATTTGAGTGGTTCACTCTCTTAAAGCTGGGAGCACAGTCCTGCTGGTCTGCTACCCAGAGTTAATTACTGTTCCCACATCCCCAGACAGCACCAGCTTGGGTAGAGCCTCACAGCTCTTGCAGCATTGGAGGGCCCAGCTCATGATTCTGTTAGCTAATGGGAAGGTAATGACCCAACAGCTGCAGATCACTCTCACCCTTCTGGCCTGCTTTAAAAAAAAAAAAAATACAAACAACCAAAAAAATTCAGGCCTGGCATTCTATTATTTCCTTTTTAATAAGGGCCTGGAAATGTCAGCCTCAGTGATTACGCCAGCAGGTGCCCAGACTTCAAAGTGGGCACCTGTCACTGGAAAGATAATTGACTTTATTCAACCAATTGTCTCCCTGTTGTAATCAAGCCATTTCATTCAAATGGATCTTTCAAACTGTTCTTTTGAGTGGGTGGGGGAGGCAGCAGTGCCGGGTGGATCACAATTACCATGTAGAGGGAGGGGAAGCAGAGCAAGCTCAGAAGCAGGCTGTGGCAAAGAGCTGTCAGCCTTTCTGCAAGCGGTAGCTGGCCTGGAGGATGGTTTGTAGGTGGAAAAACCCAGAGCGATTAGTTAGAGGTGGGGGAGCCTCTCCGCTATTCAGCTATTAGAGCCTTTTTGTGTTTCTTTAGCTTGCCTTCTGGTGGCAGACAGACACTCCCCAGTAGGTACATTGTTTTCAGCAGCAGGTCCCCTGAGGGGAAGGAGGGGAGGGTAGACACATGTGCCCAAAGCCTCCCTTTCCTCCTCTGGGGATCAAGATTCAATGCAAACTTCAAAGGGGAGAGAGAGGGGCTGCGGACAGGAACAGGGTAAGGATCTCTGCTCTCCACAAGGAGCTAAATCCGCCTTGGCTGTTAATGTTGTCTCTCTGGATTTGAGAGATCTGGTCATTGGTGGCACAAAGGCCCAGGGCCAGGTCCTGAGCTCTGGAATTCAATGGCTCTCCATTTCCCCTCAGTGTAGACAAAACAAACACTGGATTTTGATGGGCTGCAGGAGGGCTGGGCCACTGAGTTCTAGCTGTGTGTCTAGCTGCTGTGCTGAGAGGACTCGGGAGTGGTACAGGGCTGATTGCAAATTTTGAAATAAATGGGGATGAGGGTTGTTAAAGCTGTGAGATGAAGCTCTGCCCACAATAAGAAACCTAATCTTACTTAGGAAGCTGACCTAGGTCCCTGGTGCAGCCACTCAGCTGCTGTCTGATCTTGAGGGAGTCCCTTAAATCCCTGAGCTCCAATTTTCCCAAGTACGAAATGGGGCAGTAGTGCATAGTGAGATTGAATCACATGAGCTCTGGGATTTAAATGACTGATAATAATCTGGGTGCTCAGGGAAACACAGGTCTCTTCTTTCAAAAGGAATAGGGTGGAACACAACCCAAAACCTACATTTCCACAGCCCCCCACTCTGATTTCCCGGTCTTGTGTGCACAGGACACAGGACCCCAGGCACCAGGATGGTCTATTCCCATGCCTGAGGGGGTGCAACACTGGAGAGAGCAGGTTTCCCCTGATCTCACCAGCACCAGGGATCTCTCCATCACTCTTCCATCTTCTCTAGCCATCACTGACATCCTGAACATCGTCTCCTCAGAGTGCCCAGGTCCCCTGAGTGTCCTTGCATAACACCTGGTGTGGTGCTTTATACAGAGTAAATGTATAAGTGAAAATATTGCTAAGCCTGGGCCTCTTGCAGTATTTAAATATGCTTGAGGAACCAGCAACATCATCCCTTGCTATCAGGGCTGATGCACTTTTCCTGAGAAAAATGAGTGATAAAATTATAATCAATGCTACCAAGCTGTAGACAGGGAGACCTCAGTTAATTCACCCATCTTCCATTACAGAGGCGTTAGTCCTGTGAGGTGGAACACAGGTCAAAAGAAGTTCTTGTACAAGAAGAGAAACAGCTTCAGGGGAAGCTAGTGTTAGGAGCTGAGCTGTAACTGTCGGCTGTTCAGTCGGACCACAGGGAGAGAGGAGGAGAAAGCAAGAGGACAAGCAAGGAGGGTGGTTTTCATCTGCTCAACCGCAAAAAGGAGGGTGGCCGTGAACCAAAGGGAATCTGATGAACAAAGGTCACAGCCCGAGTCAAAGATCACCTCTGAGTCCAAAGTCTCCCTCACAGTTGCTCTGCACTTGCCTCTGCTGGCCGCTGTGACAATGACCCTCACCTAGTGGACATGGCATCCTAGTGAGAAAAGTACCATGCAAACGACCTCTACAGCTACAGGGGTGCACTGTATGGTTTAATCAACGACATATTGTGCAAAGGGCTGGGGAGGAGTTTGAGAAAACTTTATACAACAGGAAAAGAATGATGAAAGTGGCATATTTGGCTGAACCCTGATCTTCACCATAAATTTGCTGTTTGAGTTGGGGAAAACAAAAGCACTGAAGTGTTGAGAATCTTGTAGGGTTCAACCCAACACGTGTAAAGGTAAACTGAGCCTCACCTCCAGGTCCTGAGCTCTGGATTATCCAAAGGAGAATGTGTGGAGTCTTGTCAAATGGAGAGTGCTATAGAATTTTCAGCTGTTGTTAATATTACTAGGATGTTGGGCATGTTTTTCTCACTGACTCTGAGGAGGGTTTTAGAAAGAATCGTGGATGTCGATGTCGTCTCTCAAAGCCATCACTGCTGAAAAGAGCCCTTAGAAAACAGAGCCCTGGACAAAGGCAGATAGATAATCATCAGGGCCAATGTCATGAGCACGCGGCCAGTACCATCATGCAAGGCTCTGCTCTCAGAAATTCTGTGCTTAGGGATAGTGGTCCACAGGTGCCATCTGGAAATTCTTAATACCTTTATCATTGAATTTGTGTTATGTAAGTGCAGTTCAATGGGACAGTGGAGCATGCACCAGAGGCTTGAAGCTTCGTCCCCTCCCTGACATGGGTCTGCTGCCTGCTACCCAGGAACAGCTGCTGCCCTGGGGACAGGCTCAGGAAGGGATGGGCACAGCAACTGTGCACCGAGACATAGGGTGGGGCCCCAGCACCTGTGAAGATCGGCTGTCATGCTTCAGGTATCCCATGACCAAAGGAGCACAGAATTAAATAGGAAAAAAAAAACACACTAGGTGAAATTGAGGGAAAAATAAGAGAAGAAAGAAAATGTTTCTTTTAGCTTTTTGGGGACAAGAGACTCCCCGTTTTCATTTTTCATTGGTCTCTGCAAATTATGTAGCCAGCTTCCAAGCTCAGTCTTTGGGTACCTCATGTAAAGGGGTTCAGGGCAATTCCTCTCATATATTTTGATACATGAGCTCCCAGTGATCTGCTCATGGAGAGAGAAAAGCAGAGCGTGGAGGTCAGAGCCTACATTCAGCATTTGCCTTTGACATATTTATTATGACATATATATCATGTTTCGGATAATGAATAACTACTCATCCTTTTTAGGGACTAGATAGTGTTCCATATAAAGAGAAGACATCTGAAACCACTGCTTGAGATATGACTGAACATTCAGATTTGGGATTACATCCTTGTAATCCCCTAGATTACCTTTGGTTTATAACTCCATTAACTCAGGTGTCAGGTGAGATTTCTGGAGGTAGGTCTTCTTGTTGCTTGTTTTACATTTTTACACTGAATGTCAACCATTATAATACAATATTATGCCAGGTATTAGATTATCATCTTTTTAACATGACTATTTTCTCTGCAAGCCTTTCAGCCGTAGGTGACAGGGATGGATAACTTTAATACTGGCCATTTTACGTGTGCACATTCACACTGCAGCATGCAGAATATGACATTCTTTTATTTATCCTTTAGCAATGGGTAGGTAACAGTTGAGGTACTCCAATCAGGATACTCCAATCAGAGGTAGTTAGCATTTTAATGAATTTAACCAGAACCTCCCATTCTAGGGGAGGCTATTCCAAGCCTTCAACTATCCTTAGAGCATTTACTGGTTAGTATGAATGATGTTAGAAATGACTTTTTTACTGGTAAAATGAGCTTTATTCAGTTTTATAGACTGACCAGAAATAATTCTAGAAAAACAATTTCTCTTTCATGTATGGGTTGTGAATCTAGGGTCCTAGTCAGTCAATAACTATTAAGTGGTACCTTAGTCAAAGGGATCCATCAAATCCTGTGCCCTGGTTCCCTTAGGACATAATTTCTTGTTCTTTTTAGATCACAGTGATAAATGTTTTTTACATCATAACCTAATGCACACACACACAAGCACATTGAAAGGAAGAGTGTCCAGAGAAAAGTGTTTCTTAGACTCACTTTATGTAATGCATTCTATTCTACTATATTTCATTTTGTCAATTGCTGGTTGCAATGTAGTCAGCTTATTTCAGAGCACCCTAGTGGGATGCAAACAATCGTTCTAAAAACCTTAGCCTAGAGAGCCAGCAAAATCCTGCCACTAGAATGTTGTTGCATATGTCACAAGCCTGTCCTGCAAGGTACTCATTAGTCTGATGTGGCCAGGAGTGAGGGAGTCATGGAGTTACAGGAGAGATCAGCACATGGGTTTGTGTGAAGGAGTTATGAATGTTTGTGTGTGCACCAGAATGTGGTCTGGGACTTGCCTGCATTCTAACATATAGCCAGGTAGTGAACAGGTAGGAGGGCTCAACCTATATTCTCTCACCTATGTTCAACCACCGGATGTTACCAATAACTGCCAGGAAGAACCTAGTAATGATGGACAACCACATCAGTTTAGGTCAATTTGCAAATATTACTTTTAAAAGGAAAGACGAAAAAAAAAAAAAAAGAAAGAAAGACTATCGGGCATCGCAGTGGGTTGAATGGTGGCACCCCAAAATATAAGTCTGCCCAGAACCTGTGAACGTGAACTTATTTGGAAAAAGAATCTTTGCAAATGTCATTATGTTAAGAACATGGAGACAAGATCACCACAAATTATCCAGCGGATAATGGATAAATGTGATATCCACATTTATCTCCAGCCCTAAATCCAGTGATAAGTGTCCTTACAAGAGAAAGACAGAGGGAGATTAGGGACAGAAGAGGGGAGGAGATCAAGATAGAAGTAGAGATTGGAGGCACACAGTCACAAGCCAAGGATTGCCAGGAGCCACCAGGAGCCACCAGGAGCCAACAGGGCCTTGAAGAGTCAAAGAAGGGATTATATCCTTAGGGCCTTCAGAGGAATGAGGTCCCACTGACACCTTGAGTTTGGGACCTCTGAGCTTCAGAGAATATAAATTTCTGTTGTTTTAAGCTATAAACGTGTTAAGGCAACTCTAGGAAACCGATATAGATGTTATATAGACCAAGACCACAGAACTCTCTTTGATAATCTTGCCGATTGTTCAGTCCCAACCAGAATCACCTCACCCCGACCAAAGGAACAAAGATCTGTTAGGTATTTTTTTTTCTTTTTTTGCTAGCTTATGTAGAATCAGCTCTCAGGAAAATACTACATCTTGTTTGATTCAAAATATTTCAAAACATCACTCATCACCTCTGATGACATTTATGGCTCAACATTCTTTACAGCAATCGTATAAAATTTATCTCAAAAAAATGTGATGGGTATTCTTAACTATACAGAAACAGGGCGAACAAACTTTCTCGAGAAGGAGCAAGCAGATGCATCTGACCCGGGCATTGCTTCTAGGAGATTTTATTTCCTTAAGCAAAGCTGACCGCAGTGAGGCATGGTTGAAAGATGGAATTGGTATCCTCATGGCAGTTAGGAAAAAAGAAGCAGCCTATACCCTAGGGTGTAGAATTTCAGAGACAGTCTTACGATGAAACAGCTAACATTCTATTACAAACAGCATGAAGGAGAGAAGGGGGAAACACGAAACATTGGGGAGCTCCTATTTACTTGAGAACATCAGAATGCATCAGAAAATCAGAGACCCCGATATAGATCCTCTGAATTTTAAAAAATCTTTTGTCTCCAATAACAGTCCTAGAAAATTATTTAGAAAAAAATTATTCTGAGGAAATTGTTTCACACCCACAAACCACTTACAGAGCAAGCTTCTCTGTTTTCACTTTCAGCACAATGTGACATAGGTGTGTGTTGCAAGGGCAAATGCCTGAGGAAACCGAGATCATTGCATTTGTCTTCAACGGTTCCTAGGAGGGGATAAATTGATCATTTCTACTTGGTTGTTTCTACTGAATCATTACGTCAGAAAAGTTGCAAAATATCCTGAATATTGTATGTGCAAATTATCTTTGAGAACACCACCTCTGGAATCTAATAAAGCAAATGTGGGAGGCCTGCCCAGCAGCATTATTTATCAGAGCCATCATGAAACATAAACATTATGTTTAGGAAGAATTTACAGGATATGAAAGTCATTAGGATATCATAGTATTATTATCACCTTATTGTTAAGTGCTGTGTATATTTTTAAAGTACTCTTTAAATCTTTTTAACGTTTAGGGGCGCCTGGGTGGCTCAGTGGGTTGAGTGTGGGGCTCTTGGTAAGGGGAGGTCGTGATTCATGGTCATGATCTCTGGGTGGTGAGATGAAGCCCCAAACAGGCTCCACCCTGAGCATGGAGACTGCTTAAGATTTTGTCTCTCCTGCAACCCCTACCCCCCTCTAAAATAAACAAACAAATAACTAAGTCTTTTTAACCTTTTAAAACAACTTCATTTTTATTAAGGCTAAAATGAACATGAGCTAACATTATTCCATCTCAGCAATCTTGGTGGAAAATAAACTTTCCCCATTACAGACACTTACTTCCTGGATACAGACTCTTACTGGGCGGGCCTGGGTCACATGACCCTCTCTCTGTGCCTTAATCACAGTGGAGGCTGGGAGGTAGGGGTCCTCCCCAGGTCGGCATGATGGGAGTGGCAAAGCATTGCTTCTCCAAAGCAGAGGTGGTTGTGCTGTTTGCAGAGGGAGTAAATAAAGTGCCAGGCTATTCAGAAAAACAGGCGTTCCCACATACATTCAGATATATCCACAGGTGTGTTTAGACAAACTGACAAAATACTGGAAGCAAGTGTGTGTTAGCCCCAGTTCTGGCTGATGGGATTATGGACATTTATAATGCTTTGCTTATAAACTACAATTGCCCAGCCTTTACCACTTTGCTTTTTTAGAAACAAAAGTGTGTAAGCTTCACTGACACTGTTTTGTTACTATACATGAAAGTTTTGGCAATTTTTTTTTTAGATTTTTTTTTTTTAGTTTATATATTCATGATAGACACAGAGAGCGAGGCAGAGACACAGGCAGAAGGAGAAGCAGGCCCCATGCCATGAGCCCAACGCGGTACTTGATCCCATGACTCCAGGATCACGCCCTGGGCCAAAGGCAGGTGCTAAACCACTGAGCAACCCAGAAATCCCAAGTTCTGGCAATTTGAAGCTTTGGTTGAGCCGTTGGGGGTAAGAAAAACTCCACGCAGTCAGAGAACTGTGAGTGCTCTGTGATTTTCCCAGAAGTCTACCAATAGCCAGGGAATGGACTCCTTTAAAAGGTGTGAAAGGCATAAATGGTTGACCAGTAAGGGGGAGCAACAGCAGGGGGTGCCATGCAAGGAAGAACTTCTGGACAGGGCTTTCAAATTTGCTCTCTCCTCTTTCCATCTCTTAGCTTACCCTGAACAGGGGCCCATCTCTTCCCTCTTTGGTACTGTCATTTTCCATCCTGGATTACACATCTCTTCTGACTAATTCACCCATTCGAGCTCCATTGGGAAGATTTAAACCTCTTCCTCTGACGAGAAATTCTTTAATTCAAATGATCCTCCTACCATGGGAAACAACACATTATTCAATTACAAACGATTCCAAAAGCTCTCATTTTCTAAGCATTTGTCATATGCATACATGATTTCATTGAGTTCAATAAGTTTTGGGTTTACTGTTCCAAATTTCAGAAGACTAATTGAAGTTATGGGAAGGTTATATAACTTGTGCAAAGTCACATTACTTGTGAATGGTTGTCCCAAGGTTTAAATATGAGCCAGATTCTAAGCCTATGGTCTTGAAAAGGGAAGGACTAATATTGCTTTTTGGGGAAGGTCATTGAAAGGATATGACCACCTGTTGACCCACGAGCTGGACCCAGCAGTGGGAGGCTCTTCACTTCCTCCCCTGTCCTTGGAATGTGCTCTTTCCTTGGTTTCCCCTCTCCCAGAAGCTGCCCCAAGGATGTAGCCTTAAAGAGAGAGATGTGGTGTTGAGACCATTTGGACCACGTACATGACTGAACACAGTAAAGGCTTCTGTATAAAATTTTAAGATTAGGTGGACGAATGAGATGATCAACTCCTCTCGAGGCTGCCCAAGACAAGCCTTGTTTGCAAGTTGTCTTGCTTATTAAACCTGCCACCCTCCCAGGCAGAGTGGTCTGCCTCTCTCTTTGATCTCCTTCTGACCTCTGAGAATGGGGGCCGGTTTCAGATTCTACCTGGGAGGCTCCCGAGAAGGTTACAAACCACCACTGCCACTAGTTATTCTATCTTCAACACTTTCTTCAGTAAGTCATGTCCACCTGAACCATTATCTTATTATCTGTAAAGTCAGAGTATTTCTAAATCCTGCCCAACCTATTCTGTGGGCTTTTGAAAACTTCTATGAGCTTTTGAAAACTTCTATGAGATGATATACAGGAAAGAGCTTTGCACCTTATAAGTCATAGGTACACACATGGTGTTTCTTTTGTAGATTGAGCCTCTAGGAGACTGGAGGAAGGAAGCACATGTAGTAAGGTGTGAGGACAAGGAACTTTAGGCATTGCACACCTGGTTGAGGGGCATACAGTAATGAAACATAAATACAAGGCTCCAGGTGTGGGTTGGCAAAGACTGGGTGGGATCCAAGTAAGATAAGGTGATTAACAGTCTTGGTTTGCCCATGACTAGAGGGTTTCCTGGGGGTATGGGACTTTCTGTGCTAAAACTCGGCAGGTCCTGAGCAAACCAAGATGAAGTGGTTGCCCTGGTTAAGGTAAAATATGACTGGCCATCTTACTAAGAAGTGACATGTGAACTGGCCGTTTGAAAGCAGAGTGGAAAATGATCCCATGGTGGTTGGGCTTTGAGGACATGGCAGCCCTATTGTTCCAAAGATGCCATCTCTCCAGCCACTCAGAAGAGCAGAGGCATGGAGTATGTTTTCCATAGCCATATAAGATGAGTGAACCAGCAATTCTTCCCCAAGCTCGTAGCACTCTAGAAGTAGACTTTTCCCTTTCCCCAGGGCTAACAGGCACATGTCCATTCCTGACCATAACACCCAGCCTCCTCCAGGGAGATAGGGAGAACCCTGGCAGGAGTTAAGAGTCTAAAATTCAGGCATTTCATAGCTTACATGCAGCCTTGCTTTTGAATGGTATCCCTCTAACTTGTTCTTTCCTTAGAAGACTATCTTTTCAGAGTGTTCCTCAGTCTTATGACTATTGAAGTCCTGAGCTCTCGTCTTGTTATGTACAGTCAGGACTGAATGCCCCAGTGTACTTGGCTTCAAAAAGAACTTGGCTCCTGTACAACCCACCTCATCCTCTCCAAGAGCATTCATGTTGGAAAACCCTGCAACCTTATGACCCTGATACCTTCTCACTTCTCAGTTCTCAGCCAAACTGCCTGGGTTCACCTCCTTACACCACCATTTCCTATCACCTATGTCATTTTAAGCAGGGTACCTTGCATCTATTTTCCTCATTAGTAAAGTGAAGATGATAATTATGTCACCTAATTTAATAGGCAGTGAAAGGATTAATTAATTTAACACATGGAAATACTTAGAAGTGTTTGGAAGCTAGTAAGTGATCAACAAGTATTACTGTTTTTGTTTTTATCCAACCTATCTGCTTATTGCCCCAGCGTGGTATTCTCATCACTTTCTGTAGAAAATGAGGTTTAGGGAAGCCTGGGTGGCTCAGTGGTTGAGCGTTTACCTTTGACTCAGAGCGTGACCTTGGAGTCCCGGGATCAAGTCCCACGTTGGGCTCCCTGCATGGAGCCTGCTTCTCCCTCTGCCCGTGTCTCTGCCTCTCTCTCTCTTTCTCTCTCTGTGTGTGTGTGTCTCTCAGAATAAATAAATAAAATCTTTTTTAAAAATTAGAATTTGATAGCCTTTAAGCAAAACATGCACTTAATAGGTAGCCAAGGCCCTGCCATTCACTGTCATCCAGGTACTTCCCACATCCACATTATCTTACTAGATTGCAGAGACTTCAGGTGGTGTACCAGCCAGAGAGAGGCTAGTCTCTCTCTCCTTGGGGATTTGCACCTACCACCACCACTATAACCACCATGCACCTTCCAGAGTTGCCATGATCTCTATGTCCAGCTGTAACCTCTGTTTCTATTTTCAATTGCTTACTCTTAGCTCCAAATGTTAGTTTGCTTCCATATCTTAGTCTTCCTTGCTTTCCATTTACCCTAGATTAACCCATTCTATTGAAATCATCTTAAATTAATTCTCTGAAAAATACCACTTACATGATCGTCAATCCCACTACAAAATTATTACTGCACCTGGCCTGCCCTATCCATCTCCCTCTGTCTATATCTCTGCCTCTCTCTCTCTGTGTCTCTCATGAATAAATAAATAAAATCTTAAAAAAAAAAATAAAACGAGCTTTAAAGCTTCTGTTCCTTGGTGTAGTAAAAGAAGCCTAAGATTTGGAAGTGTGTGATTATCTCCAACATTATGTAACTCCCATACATTTGATTTCCGAGTCTGCTAAAATGGGCTAAGAATCAACTAAGAAGAGTTCAAAGAGATAATGCATGACAGCTCTGTTCTTTGGGACCCACACATACCTTACCCTTGATCTACAGTATAGTATTGACCCCCCACCCCTGATTTAATGTTTGAGTGTCTTGAAAGAAAGGGTTGTATCTTTTTCATCTTCTCATTTCCTGGGCTTTCCCGGGTGCTTGGCATAAAAGAAGAATCAATGCACATCTGCTGAAGTGATGGCATCTAGCACAATACCTGGCTTGTTTTTGGTGATCAGTGAATTATAGTTTCATTGCTAAGGTTATAGAGCTAGTTAGTTGCATATGGGAGCTAATCTTGACATTTTTCCCCTTAAACTAATTATTAGTAAAGTTGTCTTCAAAAGAAGATTACTGAGAAAATGATTTTAAAATGTCTTTAGTTCATGAGCAAAAATAGCACTTACATTACACATCTGAACTACCTTTCTATTTCTGTTTTCCAAATTAAGCCTGCTATAGAGCATGCACTGTATTTCTTTAGTTTTCAGTTCCAGTACATTTTAGATGAGGTGGAAACTTTCAGGACACAATCATCAATATTTCTCGGTGAGAGTCCTGCCTCCTTTGTAATTAAATTGCCCTCTCTTGCTAATTTGTGTGCATCCATATAATATCTCTTTCTTCTAATTAAACACATCACTCATTGACGATGCTTCAAGTCTGAAGCCAAGAAAAGTGAAAAGGGACAGGACATATAAGCATTCAAATTGGACACTTCCCCTGAGTTGAGGCATTTTTCTTCCTTTATATCTTGGCAAGTGGTCATTTTCACGGTGATAGCAGCTGTACTATGGGAACATATTTGATGGGTAATGTTTTATATTCACACATATCACCAGTGCAACATGGAAACATTTTTAAAACAAGGGAAGAGGCATGAACAGTCCATTTTTCTCATCACAAGTTTGTAGTCTAGAGCTATTCATCTCAGCTAAAACCAACTTTCTATAGCAACTTCAAATGGGGGCAAATAATGCTTGGTCTATGACTGTATATTCCACTGATGTGGAATTAGAAGAAGAAATTGAATCAACTAGGATAGCATTCTGTTTTTGCAACACGAAATGTAAGCTCTTCCCATATAATTTTAGAAATTTAGACACCCAATTCCAAAACAATGAAGTGATAGATCACAGTCACAACGTGAGATGGAATGTGTATGGAAGTGGAAACTTTTTCCAGAAGAACTTGAAATAGCAAACTATGGCATGCCTTGAAATTCTAAATGTTTGTAAATCTAGGAAATTGATTCTCACTGGCATTCCCACACTGTATTTTATTTTTTCATCTTGACTCTGTTATTCTGTTTTTCATTTAATGAAGACAGATCTCCCAATCCTTGTTTCATTAATGCTGGCTTCTTGAGACTGATTTAGCCAGAATGGTGGTGATAATATGGAGAGTTTAACAGGACAGGAGAGGGAAATAGCTAATTGCATATGTTATCAAAGCAAGCCAGGGAAGGCCTGGAGAAAAGATACATCTATAAATCTCAGAGTCACATCATAGCATGAAGTGTTGAGTCTACAAGGACAACTGTGTGGTTGATGTTGAAGTCTCAGCCAGAAAATCTTCCACGGATAGCTTCCAAACTTTTACCTGCATTGTTTCTTTCTGGTCTGTCAAATAAATTGTTATATGACTTTTGAAAAAGATTAACAACACAACTGTTGTACTTCAAATAGAAGGACTATGTAATCACTGAAATAGTTAGAACTCTTCACAATTACATGATACTGGCCAAAAAAAGAGCTAACCCTAAGCAGACATTCTGTAAGAACTGTGTTATTGGCACCTCAAGTGGCCTCTTCCCTATACGGGGTCTCTCACTCATTCTGTACCTCCCATTACATTTTCCTCTCATATCCTTCATTCATACTCAAGTATAAATCCACTTACTGGATATTAGGCAGCCTTAAGAATCTACACCAATGACCTCATTTCACCAGAAGAAAAATGAGGCCAGAGTTGATGAGTTTGGAACAGAACATACAACTAGCAAGTGCCAGGATTACATTTGTTGACTTTTTTTCTGTAATCAATGTCAACAGTTTTAATAATTATTATAATTTTCAACAGTAGCTAAAATGTAAGAAGCTAGAATAACAGTTAATGGGTCAGCCAGAAATACAGTCATGGCACATTCACGGGGAATTCACACTAACAGAAGGAGGGGCAGGAACCCAGAAACAGTTTGGGTGAGGCTACCACAGCAAAGCAGAAGGGGCAACAGATTTACCTTCTTGTTTTTAGCAGACATGACTCACGTACATATCCTCTGTTTTCAGCTGCTTCACACTCCTCCAAAAATAAACCAGGGGAGGCCAGTGGTTGCTACAGGTATGGAGGTATGCAAACAGTTGGGTTTGTTAAACAATTTTGAGCACTTTGAGTAGAATAAATTTTCCAGAAAGATCCAGTTGCACTTCCTTTTATCACAGCCTCATGAAATTTATAGCTATCATCTATTCCAAGACTATATTTTTCATTTATTCCTTTATTTCTAAGTTCACCAGGTGGAGGAACCAAGGTGGTGGGGCAAAATAATGCAATAGTGATTCCTATCCTAATACCAAGGTCATTGGCATCCTCCACAAACTGTTCTCTTTCTGATAGCTGCTTAATGGTTAGTCCCATTTGTGGTGGTTGAAATTTTACCACAAGCTTCACTCCTCAAGCTAAGAGGTCAAAAGGCTTTTGTTGTGATGCAGTGATGAGACAAAATAGGTGGTAAGAAGTCACAGAGGGCCCTTGCCCATTCCATTTAGGCAGAGCTGCCCATCTGTAAAGCCCACTTCTGGGGATGTAATAATCAGATGTGGAGTCATGCTGTGGCTTGATCAACCACCAGGTGTGAGACTACCAGTTCACTTAACCTTTTGGCTCTTTGTTTTCCTCATTTATAAAATAAGAATAGCAATAGATTAAACTGTAATACTTGACGTATAATAAATGTTCAATAAGTTCCAACTATTGTTATTGTATGTGCAAAATGGGAATCATGACACCTCCTGTTATGATTGTGGTCAGTAATGTTACCTACACAACACAGTACCCTTAAGTCTTAGTGGCTTAGCACAGTGTGAGTTAATTTCTCATGTCTGGTCTGAAGGGAGTTGTGGGGGAGGGGCTCAGCACAACATGATCATTCAGGGTTCCAGGCACCTGTCATTATTTGTTTCCATTATCTTCTAGAGCCATATCATCCTCTGAATTCAGCCTACAGATGGGAAAAGGCAGCCAGGAGAAGAGGAAGTGTGGAGAAGGCACACCAGCCTCAACCACACATCACTTCTGTGGCTGTTCCATTGTCAAAAGCTCATCACATGGCCACATGTAGATGCAAGGAGTGGGAAAATGTTATCTAGCTATATGCCTAGGAAGACAAAGAAAGCACGGGTTCTCGAAGGCTCTTGTAGTCTTGGCTGGTCCCTGAGGCAGCCTCCATAAATGTAGCTATTATTTCTATTAAACTCACATCACTGGGTCAAGGCTCTGAGGTTCCTCCAACACACTTGGCAAGAAGAGGAAAGTCTAAAGTTCCTTTCTAGTTTGTCTCGCTACCAAAAGCCTTCAGAGACCCGAAGGTGGAGGCACGCCTTTTGTTACTCCACACAGTGGCCATCTAGGGACCAGTGACCCAGAAAAACAGTGCTAACTTAGGCCATCCCCCGAGAGGCTGGTGTCTGAGAGAAGGGAACAGAACTAACAAAACAAAGAAAAACTTAATTCTGACATGTTTGTTTTAAGGTCTATGGGATTCCTAAATATTGCCAACTATTCTTTTGGTATTATGAAAACATTTTGTCCTGGGTCCCCTGCTTTTTAGCTGTGAAACATTGGCAAGTTATTTGAATCCCATCAGTCTCTATTTTCTCCACTATAAAATGAAGCTAATAGTTGTTCTACCTCAAAGGATTGTTTTGAGGATGAAATGAGATGATGAATGGGTGTGTCAGATGCAAGTTACTGCCTTCCTCTTCCTCCTCTTTTTCTTATTCTTAGTTTGATTACTATTCCTATTTACCATCTATCATCAAATCTAACAATACTTATCTCTTCAAGTTTCCCTTCAGCCAAGGGAAGCACCATGATATGGGTAGAAAAGCCTGGACTTTGGGCTCTGGGAAGATTGGATTCCATCCTGACTCTAATACTTGCTCACAGAGTGTTGGTCCTTGGGCAACTCATTTGACTTCTCCGTGTGTAATTCTTCATATCTAAAATAAGGTGATGGTTCCTAACAGTAAGAGGTTGCAAAGACTTTGGTAAAACATTCATTGCTGTGCTTGGAATAAAATCAAAGCTCATCTCCTTGTCCTTCATGGGAATTCTCAGAGGCCCCAGAATTTAGCAAATGATAGCACCCTGGAACCTCCAAAGAATTGACATACATTCCAATGACTATTTTTTTTTTTAGATTTTACTTATTTGTTTGACAGAGAGAGAGAGAAAGATACAACATGAGTGGGAGGGGCAGAGGGAGAAAGAGAATCTCAAGCAGACTCCACATTGAGTGTGAAGCCCAGTGTGATTCCATCCCAGGACCCTGAGATCGTGACCTGAGCCAAAACCAAGAGTCATATGCTCAACTGACTGAGCCACCCAGATGCCCCTCAAATTAGTATATTCATTGACATATTCAGTTCCATAATGTTTTCTTTTTTTGCCTTTATTAATAAGTCCAATAATTAAGTGCAATAGGTTTAGGGTCTGGAACATATGAAATGCTTCTAAGTCATTATTGTTCAAGAATGAACAAATGTAAGGTTAGTGAGTGAATGAAAGAGTGAGTGAAGAAAAATGTAGCTTTGGATACTGGGGAAGTAAATTTAGGCACATGATGGCAAATTTTGAGTTAATGTTAAAATCAAGCAGTTCTATTTTTTCTCTTTACACTTTATCTCCAATCCTTTTCTCAGAAATTAATTGATCTCTCGCAAAGGGACAAGTATACTTTTTAAAAATATTTCTTATTGTGGTCAAATATAGAATAAGAAATTTGCATGTTAATTGAACAAGTCAGCAGCATTGAGTACATTGACAATGTTGTGCAACCATCACTACTGTTTTCAAAGTTTTTTCAGTATCACAAACAAAAACTCTGGATCCATTAGCAATAACTCCCCATTGCCTCTCCCTCTTCCCAGCCCCTGGTAATAATCTCTCATGTACTTTCTGTTGCTATGATTTTGCCTCTGCTGGATATTTTATTTACTTGTTTAAAATTTTTATTTGTTTATTTGAGAGCAAGAGAAAGAGAAAGTGAGAGAGCACAAGCAGGGGGAGTGACAGAGGGTGAGGGAGAAGCAGACTCCTCACTGAGCAGGGAGCCCAATGCAGGGCTCCATCCCAGGATCGGAGTTCATGACCTAAGCCGAACCTAAGTTCATGACATTTAACCAACTGAGCCATTTAGGCACCCCTCTGCTAGATATTTTATATAAATAGAATCATTTTCTTCATCTGTTCAACTCTGATGGTCCCTTGGCTTGTTTCTACCTTTAGGATATTGTGAACAATGCTGCAATGAACGTGGATGAACAAGTATCTTTGGGAGTCCCCACCTTCAATTCTTTTGGGGATATATCTAAGAGTAAGGTTGCTGGATCGTATGATCATTCTATGTTTAACTTTTGGAGGAACTGCCAAATTGCTTTCCATTGTGGTTGTGCCATTTTACATTTCCACTAACCATGTAGGAGCATTCTAGTTTCTCCACATCTACAGCAACCCATTATTCATGGATTATTTTTATTATAGCTATTCTGGTATACAGGAATGAAATGGTACCTTGCAGTTTAGATTTGCATTTCCTTTCTCTTCTTTTTTTTTTAAAGAGAGATATATAGATAGAGCATGAGCCAGGGGGGTTGAGAGAGGCAGAGGGAAAAGGAGAGAATCTTAAGCAGACTCCATCTCCAGTGTGAAGCCTGATGCAGGGCTCTATCTCATGATCCTGAGATCATGGCCTGAACTGAAACCAAGAGCTGGATGCCTAACCAACTGAGTCTCTGCGCACCCCTTGATTTGCATTTCTCAAATGACTAATGGTGTTGAGCATTTTTTCACATGTGTATTGACTATTTGTGTATCTTCTTTGGGAGAATGTCTATTCAAGTCCCTTGCTCATTTTTGAATTGTTTTTCCCCCTATGTGTTTTTGAGGACAAATTAATTTTAAATAAACTTTCAGTTCATAGTAATTGAGTCTAAATGAAGTATACCTTTAAACTTATTTAATTTCGTTTACTTGATATATCAGATTTAGAGAAAGATGTTTAAAAATTTCCCACCTTAATTATAGCTTTGTCTTGTATTTCTCAGAATTTTGCTTTATGTGCTTTGATGCAAGGTTGTTTGATGCTTCAGGTTTCATCGTGGTTTTGAGATCTTGGTGAAATATACCTTTGATGAATTTAAAATGTTTCTCTTTTCTTTTTGCATCTTGTTTGCTTGAATTTTACATTGCCTAATATTATGTTACCAGCATTTAAGATTTGTTTACATTTGTTTGGAGTATTTTGGCCAACCAACTTTGCATCAAACTTGGCATTAAGTTACTTTATGTACATTTCCATGAGCAGCTTGTGGTAGTTTTAGTTTTACCTATGCTAAGAGAATTTGCTCTTTAAACTCTGTTTTCTTCATTGATGTGTTGGGTTATAATTCTTGCTGTCTTTTGTTTTTTTCCTGAGATCTTAGGTTTCATCCTTTTTCTACTTATCAACTTTCTAAATAGTCAAGTTCCCTGTGTTTTCATTTTTCCCTATTTGTGGCTTTTAAGATTTACATCCTATTACTTTTCATTCTACCAATGAGTACCCTTCAGTTTTTACAAACAGAAGATGAGGAATAGATGTGGGGAGTCATGATATCCATTTAGGAACAAATTGGAGATGGTATTATGTCACTGATAGGGATGGCAGGTGCCTGTCACTTTCAAGTTTGAATGCTCCAGAGCCCTTCAAAGCCCTCCATAGTGCTCTGTCTTGGCTGTCACAGCCCTGTAACCCTGGCTTATAACTCAATACTCCTTCTCTATCCTTATGGAAGTGGACGCTGTCTCTTGTTCCCTGGGTCTCTCCTCTGCACCTCTCTAGGTCATACCAGAGTCCCAGGAATCTGCATTTCAAACCTGTTCCCTGTATAACACTGACAGAAACACTTTATAGGGCCAGATACAAGAGGACTGATGTGTCAGCAAGCTGAATTTTAGCAGAGACAACTGGGGGTTGGCCCTCTGGCAATCTTCCCACCTTCCAGGACAGGTACAAGTTTCAGTAAAGGGATTGTATCCTAGCTCTTTGGAGGCTTATCATGCCCTGAGAAGTCTCATGCAGTTGGGCAATTGCTTGAGGTAAGTGAGAAAACAGTGAGCTTCTAGGCCTTTCTGAGCCACAGGCAGCACAGCAGTGCCCTGAGAGAGAAAATCTGCCTGTGTATTCTTACTGCTGCTAAGTGCAGCAGCCCATGTTCAGTGAATGCATTTAAACCTCCAGAAAGCATATCTGAGGCCAGAAGTCATGTCGCTTTTCAGTTCATTCTCAACCATCGCTGACACAGAGGAAGCATATTTACGTGCATTAGTTCGAATTCCCTGTCCTTAGTCATCTCAGGTGCTGAAAGGCAGAGCCGGACACCTGGGAGGCCAATTGTGGGAGCGCCTGGGGACCTGTTTCATGAAGCTCTGCATCTTCTGTATTTGTGTGAGAGAGCCTCGCTCCCAGTTACTTAACCAGTGACAAAGATAATCCGCGGCAAGGATAATTGAAATCAAGATCTCCTGTGGCTTATTTCCTACCCTGAGAGTCCTGCTTACTCCTAAAATGTGCCAGAGGGACCGAGGATATTTAGGTGGATGCAGGAGTGGGTGCCACGGATGGGAGGAAATGGTAAGGTAGGCAGAGGGGTCTTCTGAGCCCAGCTGGTCCTTCCTTAAAGACGTCTCACCTGCTTGGATAAGCTGCCAAAGTCTGTGTTACACCAATAGATTTTGCTTCTGTGCTTGGTTTGAAAGCCTATTGTTCTCTCTGGGCTCTCTTTTAGAATTGTGATTAACATAGTGCGTAGCTTTGAAGTGATTGAAATTGTGGTATTTACATTCAAGACTCCTGTCTGTTTCAATATTAGGTTTGGAGCATGTTGGGTATAATTAGACATCCGTGTGGTGCAGCACTTTTGTGTTTGCTTTCACTTCAAAACCATAGAATCAGCCTCATCTCCTCTTTTAGGGAACTGCATCTGTTACAGGAAATACATGTGTTAGTTACCTCCTTTTTATCCCATTGGTGAGGGGGATTTCTGCTCTAGAGTCTTGGGAATGACCACACACATAACACCTGCCACTGAACAGATGAGATGGGCAGCAGTTTGTTGGTTACATCTGCTTGCAGCCTGGGAAAGCAAGACACCGCATGCCAGGCAGGGCCATGCAGGGGTTGCACTTGGGAGCAGCATGAACAACCAGGGGCCAAGAGGGAGACTTTGTAGAGAATAGGATGAGGTGTCTCTTGGTTCCTGAAGGGGGATGGGATTGGCCTGTATGAGTGATTCTATGGGATTGTAGTGTACTAAAACCCATACTTAAGAATAAGCAGGCATTGTGCCTGGTTCCTTGGACAAAGACCTGATCCATAGGAAAAGAGTGGGGAGGAGAATTTGTCATTAGATCACTCAAGACCTTCCCGATTTTACCAGATGTCAATATTAAACCTTAATCTCAGGCTTGACAGCACAGTACAGCACCACCATGCAACTCCAAGGAAGATCATTCTTTCAATCATCTTTAGAACACAGCCCAAGCACTCCTGGGCATTCTGATGATGATAGGGTATACAGTACAGTTAACGGTGGCATTCTTAGCTGTGATAAACCTCCTAATCTGTTTAATGTTACTCTACTACTTAATTTTTTTAATTAAGTATAATTAGCATATAACATTGTGTAAGTTTAAGGTATATAACATGTTGATTTAATGCATTTATATAGAGAATATGATTACCATTGTGGCTTTAGCTAGTACCTGCATAATTATAATTTCTTTTTTGTGGTGATTAATAATTAAGATCTAGTCTTTTAGCAACTTTGAAGTGTATTATATAGTAATATAATTTTTTATATTATATATTATATATTATATTATTATATATATTATTATATATTATATAATATTATATAGTACTGTTGACTATAATCATTATGCTATGCATTAGATCTCCAGAATTTATTTACTAGTTGCAACTTTGTACTCTTAAACATCTCCTCTATTCTCTCCCCCTTACACTGAATCCCACAGCCCAGCCCCATGTAACCACCATTCTACTTTCTGAATGACTGGCTTTTTTAGATTCCATGCATAAGTGTTATCATATAGTATCTGTCTTGCTCTTTCTGACTTATCTCACTACAATGCTCAATCCGTGTTGTTGCAAATGGCAGGATATCCTTTCTTGTGGCTGAATAATAGTCCATTGTATACATACACCACATTTTCTTTATCCATTCATCCATTGATGAACACTTAGGTTGTTCCCATGTCTTAGCTATTGTGAATAATGTTGCAGTATCTTAAAGCAATTAAGTATTGCTTTATTTCAAAGGAAGAAGGACCAGATAATATCTGTTGCTTTATTTACTCAGAGATGCTCCCAGCATCAGCATGACCTGACAGTTCAGTTAGAAATGCAAATTCATGGGGTTCCTGGGTGGCTCAGTCAGTTAAATGTCTGTTGATTTTGACTCAGTTCACGATCTCAGGGTTTTGAGATGGAGACCTTAGACAGGCTCCAGGCTCAGCAGGAAGTCTGGTTGAGATCCTCTTTCTGCCTCTGCCCCTTCCCCCCCTTATACGTGTGTGCTCTCTCTTTGTAAAATAAATAACTAGAAAAAAATCTTTTAAAAAAAAGAAATGCAAATTTGTGGGCTCTACCCTAGAAATACTACCACCTGAATCTTGGGAAAAGGCCTGGGAATGTAGGTTTTAATAAGTTCTTCCAGTGATTCTCCTATTCTAAAAGAGTCATGACAGTTACTCTCAATCTCAGTGGAAAGGAGAGGGCAATAAGGAGAAAAAATGGTCCATAAAGACCAGGTAGTTCTGCAGTTCCCCCACCTCAGCCACTGGTAGATTGTAAGCCTATTTCTGGAAACTAAACCCTTTACTCGCCCTGGAAAGGATACAGATTAAAGAAAACTGTTAACCTTACAGTTAATATTACAAAGTGGTGGGAAAAGTAGCAAGAGTAATTTTCAGAGAAAACATTTTTCACAGGAGAAATCAAAACATGTGGGTCAAACTGATGATACCAGAATAGGTGAAGAGAGACACACACTAAGTACAAAAAAAATCATGGTGCATTTGATTTAAACTGATACATCCATTTAAAATTGTAAAGTTGAATTTATTAGACCTTCTGCAGTGAGGGAGAATACCACCATCACAGTCTTAGTATCTCAAAATGGGGAAATTAGAAAAGGATGCTTATCAGGCTTTAGGGTCTGAGCTACAGAGTTTTAAGGCAGGTTGAGATGCTGAACACGTTGGGCCTGGGCACAGTTCATGGCATAAGAGCCTTGGATGGGTGGGCACAGAATGGCAACCTGAAATAGACCTGATGAGCAAGTTGTAAGTCTTGATAAGTAATAAAAACTAAATTAAGAAACTCATTTACCAAAATGCTTCATGTTTTAGATCACCTCATTTGATTAAAAAGAATTCTTCCAATTTTCAAACATTTCTGAAATACCATGATCAGAATCAAAGAAAGCATGACTGCCATGCTAAAATATATTTTAATTAAACATCAGCCTCATCTTCAAAATTATGTGGCTTATCTACCCTGGATATATGTAAAAATATTTATAAATTTTGTCAACTCCAGCTTCTTTCTGATTGAGAGAATATCCCTGCTTCTCTGGAAGCAATTATGGACTATTTTCACTGCAACCAATTCAAGAGGACTTCTGTTCCATCGGTTTCTTAATTTAGAGCAATATTTTTTCATGATGCTGTCTTCCACCGAAACTTGTATTTGTATTACCATCCACCAAACAACTTTTTCTTTAATGTTGAGTTTTTGTAATTGAATTTATAGTTCATTTGCAATAATTTTAGAGGGTTTCACTTTTGTGATTGGATGAGCTTCAAAAAGCATGTGTTAGAATTTCATAAACTAGGTGAAAAAATGCACCATTTATGGAATCAACCTCATTTTCTACTTGAAGCATCTCATGCTTGCAAAGCTCTTGTTCTTCTAATTGTACTGGCACATTAACAGCTGTTGCTTTACTTTTTTATAGGCATAAGAAAACTTGGAATAAGAGTAAGAAAATTATTTTAGAAGTGTCTAAGTGATCTAAATTTTATTACTTTCATTTGATCTAAATGACAACTCATGTTTCAGAGGGTTATGTAAATATATTTTCTGCAGAACTGCAGAATTTGTCTCAATCTCCTTTAATTAACTCTGAAATAATAGGATATATACGTCTCTGACCCCTGTACATGCTGATTTTTCATCTTTGACTCCAGCTCCTGAAATAACACTCATAAAACACTTGTAATTTCCTGAGTGATAGGAGTATCCTTTGTTCTAATGAGGCGACTCTTTGTGGGGTTCCTGGATAGGTGCTGGTCACCAGAAAGACCAAGCCATGATACGAATCTTGGAATTTCTTGGGCCCACTCCTCATTCTTCAGAGGGGAGATGGGCTGGAAAATGAATTAATAATCAATCATGATCACATGATTAAGACTTTATAAAAATCCCCAAAGTATGAGGTTTGGAGAGTCTTGGGTCAAGCCCATCTAAACGCCAAGAGAGTGGCACAGTCTAATTCCAAGAGGACAGAAGCTCCTGCACACAGGACCCTTCTGGACCAGCCTTCATCTGGCTGTTCATCTCTTGTCCATTATCATATCCTTTATAATAAACTGATAAAGGCAAGTGAGTGTTTCCCTGAGTTCTGTGAGCCATTTTAGCAAATTAACTCAAGGAGGATGTCCTGAGAACTCTGATTTGTAGCTGATGGATCAGAAGGACCAGTGACAAACTGGGCTTGTGATTGTGTCTGAAGTGGGTGACATCTTGTGGGACTGAGCCCTTGACTTGTGAGATCTCCAGGTGAATGGTATTGGAACTGAATAGAATTATAGGAAACTGAAGTGGTGTTGGAGAATCAGTCAGTTTGGGGGAAACCCACACCTCTGGTATGAGAGATGTTGTGAGTGTGAATAAAGGAAAATAGGAATTTTTCCTAAACAATGACTGATAACTTTTGACACAGATGTGGGTGCTTCTTCAGCAGACCCATATCTTCTGATTCTCATTGTAAGCTTATTGCTGCCTAAGGGGCTTAGTTTTTTTTTTAATTACCAAAAATTGAAATGAATGAATGTCTATAGTTTGAATACTGTACAATAAATAGCAAAGTTATTAAGTGAGAACACTCTTGCTGTACACTATAGATTTCACAGTGGGACTGCTCCATCTCTACTTCTGCACATTTGACACACACTTAACCTACAACCTCCCACATTTGCCACTGGCCTGGCCAATGTCAGCTCAGAGACATTATGCAACTTGCAGATTATGGCTCAGACCATGGGGCTGGCTGGGGCAGTAGCACAAAATCTTCATCTTATCTCCTCCTAAAACCAACAGATTAGCTGTTCCCAAACATTCATGTCCAAGTACAGTTCATTTTATCATCAGGTAACTTGCTTGCTGTCATTTGAGAGAGTAATGTTAGGTTTGTTACATCCAGAAAATATTGGGGATATCATATAGGTTTAGCCATTTGCACATGCATCTTACATGTTGCTAGAGGTCCTGAGAAAAGCTGGAACTGCAAAGCAAAACATCTATCAAACCCAACTTGCCTTATTTTGATATAACTGTTGGTCATGAGACTTAATTAGAAAATGGAGCAGCTGGGCCAATGCACAAGTTGACAAGACTTGACGACAACAGAGATAAACTGATACTGAACTGGGCAAACCAAGTCATATGATCATCCTACCTCCACCTTTACCTATATCTGTTTTCTCTCTTACAGAGGTTTCTCTGCCTCTTAAGACTCAGATAAGATGGGCTCATCCTCTTGCCTTGTAAATGCCCAGTACCCTTTCCAAAATGTCTGTGGCCACCAGGGCTCTGCTTTCTCATGGTTAGCTCTGGCCATAACTTTCTGATTCTTCTAAATTATTGTTCATACCTCTGTTTTCTATTTTAATTTACATTTTGGCATCAAAGGAAATTCAACTCCTTTCTTGATTTCTACAAAACAATAACTTGTGTGGCAGATGTTATTGGATGTTGGATGACAAATTTGGATGTTGAAAGAGGAGCAAAAAACTCATGTCCTGAGTGATTTAAAATTGAATATATCTTTGTTTCTCAAATTCCGTGGGTTCCTCATTCATGCTTTCATCAAGTCTTTCCCTGCTATCACCTCCTTCACAGGACTCCCCTTCTTCCATCCAATTTACACCATTTTTGTTATGTGGTATAATTATCACTTACTAGATTTGTACTCAAACTCAGTTCCAGGAGTGCCTGTGAGTTGAGACAAATCTTGAAATTAGGACTCATAAGGAAGTACCAAATTAAATACTGTTTTCTTTCTTAATCTATGTGTGGTTGGTGAGTTTAATCTTGTTCTTCCATATATTCTTCTATACATTCATTTATGTACATATATATGTTTATATACATATAAATATATGTGTATATGTCTTTATATATTTCCTCTAAAACATCTCCTTAGCCTGTGGGTTTGGATAAGATCCCATTAATATTAACAGCCAAATTTCATTTATTCACAATATCCACATTTTTGTAGGACTTCAGGCTCACAGTCATTGCAATTATAATGGTTCCCTGAGGTCTTATCACACAGAGATATCTGTTTTATTGGGTGCAGCTCTGATTCTATCAGAGATCCTCCATCTCCTTTGAGCTCCCTTGATGGTCAGCAGGTTTTCTGGCCATTATAGTCCCTTCTGGTGCATGGCCACAGTTCAAGATCATCACCAAAACAGTGGCAAGGGGCCCAGCACAGGAGTGACATGTTCTTCCTAAAGGTGGGGCAAGAGGTCGTTTCCCCAACTTCATGTGATAGCTCTTCATCCAGAGACCTAAGCAGTAAGACTCACGGCTCACCCATCTTTCTCTTGACCCTGTTCACAGGCATCTGTCCAACAAATTTCTCTTGGCAGTCTTCTTCCCTTACCCCCATTCCAATGTAAATCAACTGCCATAGACTGTGTGCTTTATATTGTGTACATACACACAGATATATATACATGTCAGTTTAGGTTCATGTGAGAAACTGGCCCTGATTTTTGTTGGTTTTTTCCTAGAGTCTTAGAACCACTTGTATAACAAATGTAACTTTTTTCTTTTTTCTTGTCTTTTCTTCTCTGTTGCTGCTGTGATGGTGGTTGTAGGGGAGGGCAGGGAGGAGGAACTACCATATTATAAACATATTTCCTCCTAAGATATACTTCAATTTCAGAAACTTCCAAATGTGAAAAATGTGAAATGTGAAAAAAAACAGCCTTAAAATTGAAGAAAGAGATATTACTTAGTGGGCTTTGGAGAGGGGAAATTTTTTGGAATTTTGCCTTTGATTTTCCCTTATTCAAAAAAACTAACTTATGCCTTGCTGTAAACTTATTATATACTCAATGTGTATCTATGAGAAATAGAATTTTAGAGCTAGGGGCACCTAGGTGGCTCAGTCGGTTAATTGTCTGCCTTCCACTAAGTTTATTATCTCAGTGTCCTGGGATGGAGCCCTACATTGTATAGGACTCCTCTCCTCCCTCTCCCTCTGCCACTCCCTGCTGCTTGTGCGCTTTCTCTCTGTGTCAAATAAATAAATAAATAAAATCTTTTTTAAAAAAAGGAATTTTAGAGCTAGAAATGGCGAATTTCCTTAATAATATATTGAGGTCCGAAGATGTTAGTTATGTTGCAAAGAAAGTGAGCTGATATGATGCAATAGGCAATGTGCTGGTTTTCAGCCTTCCTGTTCAATACATTTTGTCCAAAGGAAGATAAGGTGCATTTAAAGTAATCATTTTAGGGATCCCTGGGTGGCGCAATGGTTTGGCGCCTGCCTTTGGCCCAGGGCGCGATCCTGGAGATCCGGGATCGAATCCCACATCGGGCTCCCGGTGCATGGAGCCTGCTTCTCCCTCTGCCTGTGTCTCTGCCTCTCTCTCTCTGTCTGTGACTATCATAAATAAAAATAAAAAATAAATAAAAATAAATAAAGTAATCATTTTATCATGAAAAGTTTCTTTACAATCAGTTTTGCTCTTTTGTTGACCAAAAGAACTGAAACATCCACTTTATTCTTTGGAAGGTTAACCATTTGTACTTCAGTAAGAGAAGATAGGGAATATTTTTGTCTTACTAATGTAGAAGGACTGCTGTAACCAAAAGCAATATTACAATATTCAATGTGTCTTACTGACAATGTGAAGTTTTTTTAATTAAATAAGCACAAAAACATCCAGATACATTTTACATAATAAAATAAATATGAAATTATATTAAAATAAGAGACTTGTTTCAGCCGAATTTATATGAGAAATTAAAAATATTGTGTTCTACAACCATCTTGGGGCTTATCTTTCCCTTTCAACATCCTGATGGCTTGGAACAGAAATACAACCATCATAAGAGAATTCATTATAAAATTACTCATAGGAGTAGGAAAGCTCTGTAATGTAGATGGATACAATAAAGATTAGTAATTTTTCTTTCTCTTGTTAATAACCAGTTATAAAAATAATAGAGGGGCACCTGGGTGGCTCAGTCCATTGAGAGTCCAACTCTTGATCTCAGCTCAGGTTTTGATCTCTGGGTCATGAGTTTAAGCCCCGCATTGGGCTTTACAAGGGGTTGAAACCTACTTAAAAAAAAAAAAAAAGAAAAAAAATAGTATTAAAAAGATCTGATTAATAATATCAATAGAAAAATAAATAATAGAATGAATGTTATACAAAACGGAGTTTATTTGGCTGTAAGAAGCAGAGTCTTTAAGGTTGCTTGTTTAAAACTAAACAAAACAAAACAAAATAAAACAAAACAAAACTGTTTCAAGATAGGCAGCAAAGGGCTAACTAAAGTGGTAGGTCCAAAGGCACCCAGGTACCATTTCCCTTTCTATTCCACCATCCTTGGCTGCAGTTTCTAACTCCACAATGGTAATATGATCCAGGATAACTGCTCCAGTTTTTCTCATCACATCACATTTGCATTAATCAGTTCCCAATTGCCGAGAACTGAATCCACTTTAGCTACTGCACACACAGATGACTACATTCCAGCATACTAAAAGGCTTACAGAATCAGGAGCAAGGCTGAAAATACAGCCTTTAGGTTAAGATTTCAGGAATAACTCCCAAAGTCACATGAAAAAACCCAGCAACCAAGAGCCCTCCTGTCCCTTCTGCAATCAAGAAGCTGCTTGCCTGGATGGAAAGCTGCCACTTCACTTGCTGGATCCAGAACCACTCAGCTAGTGCAGAAGAAGAGCCAAGCAGTCCCTGGAAGTCACATAATCACAAAGCTGCAATGATTGGAAAGTCTGAATCACCGTTGGTGTTTTCAAAACCAAAGAGTTTCTGCTGCAGTCTGTACCCATGAATTGAGTGCCTGAAAATGGGGTCCTCAGCTAATGCTTCCCGAGCATAACTGGATCCTATGCCACGAGGCTTGCCAGCAAAGACAGTAGAAGCAGCATTTTTGCATTCTGCTTACTTCTGTCCTCCAGATCTTTCATGCATGCCTCAGATGGGTTGAACATTTAGTATGTCCAGAACCATCTTGCAAGGAAATCTGGAGAAAGTCATTTTTAGCTCTGCCAGTCTTTGAAATGTAGGAAGATACATTTGAAGGGAGCTGCAATAGACAATAAGCCAATCTGCCGTTTTGCTAAAACATTCCAGGCAAAAGGAAGAAGAAAGAGTGAGGGTAAAAGGACAGCTTTTCTCACTAGATCAGCTGCCTTTACAAAACTTTTCCCAAGGTCTCACCCAATGATTTCCATTTGCCATTTATTACCCACTCCTAGCTGCAAGGGAGACTGGAAAAGCAGTATTTTAGCTATGCCTATCTCTCCCTGTAATAAACCAGAGTTTTATTAATAAGAAAGAAGTAAATGAGAAGATCCTGGATATTTGGCAAGTAATTAACAGCTTCAGCTGCAGTCTACCCTTTTTATTTCTCAGCATTAATACTCATCCTTCTTTTCTTACACAGAACACATGACTTCTTTCCAAAGGAGACATCCCAAGGTTTCATCCAGGTGATGCATCTTGCTCAAGGGCCAGAGAGGATTGTGGCCCTCTATATCAGGTCTTAGTGTGGTTTCTTATGATACAGTCATGTATAAAAATAGAAAAAAGTTATTTGCTGCCAATTATATGGAAAACCATAGGATCATGATGACTGAGCTCTCTTTCAGAGAGGGATAATGGGATGATGCCTCTGTCACTATTTCATAGCAATTATGAGATCCTGCTGGGCAGGATTAGCAAGGCCTCCTGCCCTGGCAGAGCAGTTAGCTTATCTGGAAGTTCTATGCTCCAGGAGGCTCCTTCCCCACTGTTTCCATTTTGAGTTTTTCTCTTTTATAGGACTCTATTAAATAAAGTGAGTAGCTAACACATGCCAACAGCTACATTTTTCCTATTTTTTTCTCCTGATGTGACAGTTTTACACATTCTGATTTCCACAGTACAACAGGTAACAGTTTGATCATGTGTTTACCATTGCATCACAAAGGTCAACAGCTTTCCAGATAACAGGTAGATTCTCACTGCCCATGTATAGCAGCCTTCACAAGACAAATATAACTGCAAGTGTTTATAAGAATATACACCTAGATGAAGAGAGTCTATGAAGTTTTATCATGAAATTAAAAGGTTTAAGTAAACATAATACAAATAATTGCTTAGGAGGGAGAACAAAAATTTTTAACATCAATTTTCCCTGAAATATAGATTTAACATAATTTAACCCCCAGTGCTAACATTCCTGCATGATTCTCTGAAACTTAGCAGGTGCTTCTAAAGCTCATCTAGAAGAAAAATATATGAGAACAAACCAGAAGATGTTTGAAATAAAGAGGATAGCTGACCACATGGAAACTTGTAGATGAATGCTTGTCACATTATTATTCATAACAGCCAGAAGGTAGAAACAACTCAAATGTCCACTGACAGGTGAATGAAAAAAAAACAAAATGTGGCACATTCATACAATGGAATATTATTCAATCACAAAAACAAAGGAGTTTCTGATATGTCTACAATTTAAATGAACCTCACAAGCATCATGAGAAGTGAAAGAAGTCAGAAACAGAAGATCACATACTGTATGATCCCTTTTTTATGATCTGTTCAGGATAGACAAATCCACAGAGACAGAAAACAGATTAGGATTGGGTGAAGGGAAAAATGGCATGTATTACCTTAGGGGTATAGGATGTTTTTATAGGATGACTTTTAAAAAGTTGACACTAAAAAGAGATGGCAGTTGCCTACAGTGTGAATGCACTAAATACCACTGAATGGTACATGTTAAAATGACTAATTATAATTAAAAACATGATTAAACAATGGGAAGAGGACCTAAATAGACATTTTTCCAAGAAGACATGCAAATGGCTAACTGATACATGAAAAGATGCTCAACACCACTCATCATTGAGGAAATGCAAATCAGGAATCATACACAACATAATATCTCATAACCTGTTAGAATGGCTAGAATCAAAATGATAAGAAATAACATGTGTTGTTGAGATTGTGAAGAAAAAGGAACCCTTGTGTACTGTTACTGGGAATGCAAACTGGTGCAGCCACTGCAGAAAACAGAATAGAGGTTCCTCAAAAAGTTAAAAATAGGGGCAGCCCACGTGGCTCAGTACTTTAGCGCCTGCCTTCGGCCCAGGGTGTGGTCCTAGAGACCCCAGATGGAGTTCCACCTTAGACTCCCTGCGTGGAGCCTGGTTTTCCCTCTGCCTTGTGTCTCTGACTCTCTGTCTCTCTGTGTCTATCATGAATAAATAAGTAAAATCTTTTAAAAAAAATTAAAAATAGAATTACTATATGATCCAGTAATCTCACTACTGGGGTATTTACCCAAAGAAAATGAAAACCTGAATTCGAAAAGATATATGTATCCCTATGTTTATTGTAGCATTGTTTATGATGGCCAGGATATGGAAGCAACCCAAGTGTCCATCAATAAATGAATGAATAAAGAATATGTGGTATATATAGAGAGTGAGAATAATACTCAGCCATAAAAATGAATGAGATCTTTGCAACAACATGGATGGACTTTGAGTGTATAAAGCTAAGTGAAGTAAATCAAACAGATAAAGATAAATACTATATGATTTCACTCATATGTGGAATTTAAGAAACAAAATGAACAAAGAAAAGAGACAAACAAACAAATAGTTTTTAAACACAGAGAACAAACTGGTGGTTGCCAGAGGGCAGGTGGATAGGAGGATGGGGAAAAGAGATAAAGGAAATTAGGAGAATGCTTATCATGAGCACTGACTATGTACAAAACTGCTGAATCATTATATTGTACCCTTGAAACTAATATAACACTGTTATATTAGTATGTTATATTAGTACATATATTAGTATGTATGTATGTTAATTATATTTCAATAAAAATAAAATAAAATAAGAAAAAATAAAGTAGCTAATTGTTACATAAATTTCATCCCAATAAAATAAATGAATATGAAGGATAGCAACATCAGTTTTAAGGACATGAAGCAGAATTCACAAACATCACTTATGTTTTTCTACCTTTGGCCAAAACTTAGTGAGACACTCATACCTACATTCAAGAGAAATTGGGTAATGTGGTCCCTATCTGAGTGGTCACCTGTGTAAATGACATATATTGCCAGAATATTGTAGTATAGCATTACTAAGAGCAAGAAGGGAAAATAGATTCAAGGAGACAATCATCTATCAGTTGTCTTTATAATAACTTGCTAAAAGCCACAAGAAGCAATGAATACACACTCACATTTTGGCTATCTCCAACCATTGCCTTGAATTTAAAAGCTTCATAGGCATATGTTCTGTCTCTCAGGGGAATGCTGACCAGAGTTTTACCAGACTTTTTCCCACAACAAACAAGAGTCATCAGGTTTTTAGCCTTCCGATCTGTTTTCTCTAGTACTTTTATTTTTTTAAGATTTTATTTATTTATTCATGAGAGACACAGAAAGAGAGGCAGAGACACAGGCAGACGGAGAAGCAGGCTCCATACAGGGAGCCTGATGTGGGATTCCATCCCAGGACTCCAGGATCACGCCTTGGGCCGAAGGCAGGTGCTAAACCGCTGAGCCACCCGGGGATCCCGTGTTTCCTCAACTCTTATTATCTGATTCAATGTTGACTATCTTTGCATATGACAGCACCTGCAATTCTGATATTTCTCTGCCTATGAGTATAGAAGCTAAGACCCTGTATGAAAGAAACCCAAATATAAAGAGTAAATGGAGTAATTTTCTCTCTCTCTCTGTCTCTGTCTCTGTCTCTGTCTCTGTCTCGACAGACTAGGTGAGTGGGTAAAGTTTACTCTACAAGGTCATCTAGTGACCTACGGTGGAAACTCACATGTCTCCCATTGTTGGCTCGAAGACAGCTGCTCCAGTTTTCCTGACTCACAGGATTGAAATCACCTCTCCCATTTCAGCGTTTTAGTCCATGAGGACATAGGAAGAGCACATGAAGATGAAGAAGCTTTGCGTTTAAGGGCACAAAATTAAAGTTGCACATATTCCTTCTGCTCATATTCTATTGACCAAAGCCAAGTCACACGGCCAATTTAATTAGCAGGGGCAGAAATGAGAAATGTCCATAATGGTATAGAGGCATGACTACTAGAATTTGGAGGGGATGTATTAAAAAAAAGTAAAAAGACATAATGGACACTGAAGGATAGAAGCAGTCTTTAATATGGTGTGTGCAAAACATTTCTAGGAAAAGGATTTTTTAAGTATATAATTTCCAACAAGTAAAGAAAAAACATGGCATGAGAGAAAAATATATATAATGGAATATTATATATGGTGTATATAAATATATAAAATATATGTAATGGAATATTACTCAGCCATCAAAAAGAATGAAGTCTTGCCATTTGCAACCACATGAATGGAGCTAGAGAGTATTATGCTAAGTGAAATAATTCAGTCAGAGAAAGACAAACACCATATGATTTCATTCGTATATGGAATTTAAGAAACAAAACAAATGATCATAGGGGAAAAAAAAAGAGAGGAAAACCAAGAAACAGAACTCTTAACTATAGAAAACAATATGATGGCTACCAGAGGGGAGATGGGAAGGGGGATGGGTGAAATAAGGGAATGGATTAAAGAGGGCACTTGTGATGAGCACCAGGTAATGTGTGTAAGTGTTGAATCACTAAACTGTACAACTGAAAATAATATTACACTGTATGTCAACCAACTGGAATTAAAAACTTAATTTAAAAAAAGAAGCTTTATTTGGTCAGGTAGTCAACAAATATTGACAACCATAGGATTCATCTCATCTTTCAATTACATAATATATTTCAATTATATATAAAAGAAAATATTGAAGAAACTACAAAGAGAGTTGTCAAAACTACCATCCTATTGGAATATTGGCTACCTTCTCAGTAACTAACAGATCAAGCAAATTTAAAAAAATCGGTAAAGAGGTACCTGAGTGGCTCAGTGACTGAGCATCTGCCATCGCCTCAGGTCATGATCCTGGGGTCCTGGGATTGAGTCCTGCATTGGGCTCCCCGCAGGGAGCCTGCTTCTCCCTCTGCCTGTCTCTGCCTCTGTCTCTGTGTCTCTCATGAATAAATAAAATCTTTAAAAAAATCAGTAAAGACTAAAAGTTTTGATCAACACAATTAACATGCTTAATTAGTGGACTTATAGAAAATTTCATTATTTAGTGAAAAAGCCAAGTAATGAAAGAATACTATTTTATCATAATACACAGATAATTACTGGAAGTTTAAACACTAGCAAAACCAACAAAATCATTAGTTGGGAATCAAGCATATATGGTAAAACTATAAAGAGAAACAAAAAAATTGAAAGACACATATTTTATTTTAGATCGTATCTACTTACTCCCTAAATGAAAGATGGAATAATTTGCATCTGTACACTTCTTTGCACTTACTTTTTTCCCTCTTGCATTTTCAAGTTTCCAAACATAAATGTTCTATTCTGTAAGTATGTATATGAGGATAACTGGATATCCCTATCTTGTACAAAGTTTGGCTTTACCCAATTTCAGTAAGATGAGTATTCTAAGACAGGCCTCAGGTGGCTCTTGCTTGTACTTCCATTAGGATACCAAAGTGATAGCAAGGTGTCAACAAGGAGGTCTCTACTAGTAAAATTCTGGACTCCTGCTCTGGAGAGTGCCTCTTTCTACTCCCTAAGCAAGAAAAACAAGGAAAGTTTCACCTCCACAATTTTTTGAACAGTTTAAAAGGAGAAATTTGGATAATACTAGCTATTCTGACATGTATGTGGTACAAATTTACTAGTTGGAATGATAGTACAAACCTAGAAAATCTACGGGAAGCTGCAAACTCCATGGTAATTGAGACCTAAGAAAACTATGCTGCCTTGGTTTGGGTACCATTCATTAATTTTCCACCTTATAGTAAGAAATTTCTGTGTGTCCTTTAAAACCCCCCAAAATGCAATGTAATTGCTTTTTATAAACCATTCAGATAAACTATGTATTCATGAAGCTTTAACATGAAAAGTCCCTTTGTCATGTACGTCTCACCTTTACAAAATCCAAAAGTCATTTTAAAAAGTCTGATACATGTCTGCATTAAAAAACACCACAAGCAAAATCAAAAGACAAAAGGCAAATTAGGGGAAATACTTGCAATTCATGTCAAAGATATAAACCTATTCTTCTTCATGAAAAGATGGACAAAAGGATGTGCACAGACAATTCACAGAAAAAGAGAAACAGATGGTCCCTAAACACATAAAAAGATGCTCAAGAGATCCAATATCAAGAAAAAAGCAAATTAGAGGTACTATTTTTTACCTGTTAGACTAGCAGAATTCAATAATTTGATGACACGCTCTGTTGATTGTGGGTAAACAGGGCTCCACCATTCAATAAGGAGAGAATAAAAAATGGTATTACTCCTATGGGGAAAAAAGTTCAGCATTCTTTATCAAAGTATCAAATTCATGCAATCTTTGACTCAGAAATTTCAGTTCTGGGAACCTGTTCCATGTACTCATGATGTGGTTTATTCCATACACATTCTGTTATTGTTGTTATAGTGAAAAATTTAGCAAGAGCTCAAGTCTTATCAAATGTTTACTCAGTGCTGTCCAACAAAAATATGAGTCAGTTGGTAGTTTTTAGTTTTCTAGTACCCACATTAAAAAAAATAAAAATAATCAGGTATAATTGTTTAAATAACATAAGTCCAACATAGACAAAATATTTTCATTTCAACATGTAACCAATATAAACATTTATCAAGAAGATATTTTACATTATTTTTTTATACTAAGTTCTTAAAACCCAGTATCTACTGTACTCAAAGGACATCTCAATTCAGACTAGGCAAACTTCAAGAATCGAAAAGCCATATGTGGCCAGGGGCAGCACAGTTAAATGGTTAAATCAATTATTAATCTTAGGCTCCCCAGAGTGAAACCTGTGGCAAAAAATTGAAGTGAGGCATAGAAGAAGGTAGAACCCAAATGAAGGTGCTTAATGAAGCTAGCACCACTTGGCGTCAAGAATGTTTTCTGGATGCTGGATCCTATAAGATTCTTCCAACTATAATGACTGCAGCTCAGATCAGTTCCAGTGGAATAAGGAAGGAGGACGTAAGGATCTACCCACCAGCTCCTGTTGCCCACAGGGGAAGGCTTGTACTACAGGGCTTTAATTTCACGCATTTATGGGCTATGCATTCCTGGGCACCTAGCCGTCCTGAAGCATCCCAGCTAACAAGTCTGGGGCAGGAAGCATCAGACAAGGCATCTCTAAGTTGTAGACTCATGAATCTGATCAGAGCATGACTGATTACCAAAATAGTGAACCTGGAAAAACTGAGTAACAGCCCCAGAGAAAAGTGAGGCTAAGAGCATCTGGAGTGAATCATAAGACATGTCTGAAAGCACACTGATTATTCTCTAAGATAGATCACATGGTAGGTCACGAAACAAATCTCAACAAATTTAAGATTATGATCTTTCCAAACTTCCCAAAGTGATCTACAGATTTGATGCAATTCCTATGAAAATCCCAATGGCAATTTTTTTTTTTACAGAAGTTAGAAAAACAATCCTAAAATTTATTTTGAACCACAAAGCCCTCAATAGGCAAAGAAATTTTGAGTAAGAAGAACAAAGCTGAACATACTACATTCTGATTTCAAAACATGTTACAAAGCTAAAATAATCAAAACAGTACAGTACCCGCCGTAAAAACAGACATATAGACCAATGGAACAAAGTAGAGAGCCCAGTAATAATCCTATGCATATACGGTCAACCATTACTCAACAAGGTTGCAAAAGGTACTCAGTGGGCAAGGGACATGTCTCTTTAATAAATTGTGTTGGGAAGATCAGATATTCATATGCAAAAAGATGAAGCTGAGCCCTTATGTTCACACCAATACAAAAATCAATATGAGGGCAGCCTGGGTGACTCAGTGGTTTAGTGCCCCCTTCAGCCCAGGGCCTGATTCTGGAGACCCAGAATCGAGTCCCAGTCGGGCTCCTTGCATGGAGCCTGCTTCTCCCTCTGCCTGTGTCTCTGTCTCTCTCTCTCTCTGTGTGTGTGTGTGTGTGTGTGTGTGTGTGTGTGTGTGTGTCTCATGAATAAATAAATAAAATCTTTTTAAAAAAATCAATATGAAACAGATGAAAGATTTTAGTGTAAAACCTGCAACAATAAAACTCCTAGAAGAAAACATAGGGAAAAGTTTGCAGATATTAGACAGGACAATGATTTCTTAGACATATCACTGAAAGCACAGGAGACAGAACCAAAAATAAACATCAAACTAGAAAGCTTCTGTACAGCAAAGAAAACAATTAACAAAATGAGAAAATGACCTATGGAACGGAGAAAACATTTGCAGACCATACAGCTGATAAGGGGTTAATATCTAAAGTTGTAAGGAACCCCTCAACTCAAGAGCAGAAAACCCAAATAACCAGATTGAAAAAGGGACAAAAGACCTGAATAGACATTTCTCCAAAGAGGAAATACAAATGTCCAATAGAATATGGAAAGGTGCTCAACATTACTAATCAACAGGGAAATGCAAATCAAAACCACAATGAGAGATCACCTCACACCCAATAGAATGGCAATTATTTAAAAAACAAAACAAAAACAACTGTTGGCAGGAATGTGAAGGAAAAGAAACCCTTTGTGAAATGTTGATGGGAAGATGAATTGGTATAGCTTCGATGGAAAACAAAATGAAGATTCTTCTCCTGAAAAAATAAAAAATAGAACTACCCTTGAAAGGTACCCTTGTACCTTTGATACAGAAATTCCACTTCCGCGTATATACTGAAATGTGAAATCGGATTGAATTGAAATCTAAATCTTGAAGAGATATTTGCACTCCCTTGTTCATTGCAGCATTATTATTCATAACAGCCAAGATATGGAAATAATAAAAAAATTTTCCTTGACAGAGGAATGGATTTTTTGTATGTGATATATATCGACAGTGGGATATCATTTGGCCTTAAAAAAGAAGGAAATCCTGCCATTTGCAATTGCATCGCTGGACCCAGAGGACATCATGCTGAATGAAATGAGCCACAGAAAGACAAATACTGCATGATCTCATTTATATTAGGGATTGAAAAAAGTCAAACTAATAGAAGCAGAGAGAGAATTGTGGTTACCAGGGGCTGGGAGGAGGGAAAATTGGGGAAGTTAATGTTAAAGGGTAGAAAGTTTCAGTTATGTAAGATAAGTCAGGAGATCTACTGCACAACATAGGGCCTTTGATTAACAATATTGTTTTGTCTACCTAAAAATTTGCAGAGATGGTAGATCTTATGTGAAGTGCTCTTACCACACAAAAAAAGTAAATATAAAAACATGGAAAAACCAAAGGGGTCAGGAAGAAATTTTTGGAGGTGATGGATAAACCAATGACACTGACTTCACAGGTATACCCTTACCTCATGACTGAAAATGGTAAAATAAAAGTAATCTTTGTATTTATGAACTGTTACACAAAAAAATACTGGAAAGATTTAAAAAAGAAACACGGGTGATTTTCTAAATGAATCAGAATAGTATTTATGGAGAATGTGGGAGAAGAAAAACTTAATAGATACCTTTTATATAATTTTGATTTTGATCCTTTGTGGCCACATTTACTGTTCACTACAATAAATATTTAAATAAAATAAGTCTGAATAAGATAGTCAGATGGGTTGTTCTCAAGCACCAATTTTTACTTCTTTTAGTTTCGTATCATAATGTTCAAGGTTTCCACCAATTGTACTGTTTCCTCTCCCTGTTGAGATTTTATTTTCTATTTATGTTTTGACTTATCATAGCTAACTAGGTTCAACCAGTTTAAGAGCTCAGGGATCCAGGAAACAGCAAGTTCTTATTTTCTTGGGAACGTATGTGTTGTTAATTTTGCTTCACTTTGTTTTCCTTCAAGAGTAACTGAGCCATGTTAAACATCACTGCACTGTTATCTGGCATTGGCTGTTTTGGTGAAGTATGAGGTCGATTTCAATTTTTTTCTCCTTGATGTGGCAGGATTTTTCTACCCAGTTGACCATAAGATTTATCTTTTGTCCTTGAAGTTCAGCAATTCAAGAGGCTATGTCTAATTTTTTTGTATCAGTTCTTCTTGGGAAAGTTTTTGCCCTTTTGAACCACAGATTCAATCATGTTTTAGACTTGTGGCTTGTGGTTGTACTCCTTTCCTTGTTTTATTGATGTCAAAAATACTTATTTTCTCTTTCCTGTTCTTTATTCTTTTCAATGGTGTTTTCTTCCAGCATTTTATTATGAAAATTTTTATGCATGCAGAAAATTTGCAGGAATTTTACAGTGAAGAATTAATGTATCTCCCACCTGGATTCTACAGCTGACTCTTTACAATATGTACATTATTATATATTTGTCCTTTCATCCATCTTCAACAGATTTTATTTCCAAGTAATTTTCAGACACCAGCACACTTCCCAATGAATTTTCAACATATATTTCATTAACTAAAACCCAATATTTGTTTGTTTTCTTTCACAATAATTAAAAAAAATAGCAAACACCAGAATATACAAATTTTAATTACACGATTTTGTCAAGAGCATAGATCTATGTAGCCTAAGCCCTCACCAAAATACAAACTATTATAATTACCCCATATCCATTCTCAATCAATACCACCCTTAGTCCTTACTCCCAAGAGAGAACTACTATTCTGATTTTTCCCACCATAGATTACTTTTGCCTGTTTTAGAACTTCATATAAATGAAACCACACAGTGTATATTTTTTTGTAAAATTTCTCTTACTCAGTATCATGTTTTGGAGGTTCATCCCTGACATTTCATGTATCAGTAATTTGTTCTTTAAAAAAAAAAAAAGATTTTATTTATTTATTTGTGTGTGTGTGTGTGTGTGTGTGTGTGTGTGTGAGAGAGAGAGAGAGAGAGAGAGAGAGAGAGAGAGAGAAAGCATAGGGTGGGGAGGAGCAGAAGAAGAAGGAGAAGCAGACTCCCACTGAGCAGGGAGCCTGACTTGAGGCTCCATCCCAGGACCCTGTGATCATGACCTGAGCTGAAGGCAGATACTTAACCAACTGAGCCTCCAGATGCCCCTATAGTTTGTTCCTTTTTATTGCTGTGTAGCAGTCCATTGTATGAACATAGTACAAGTTTTTCTCTATCTGGGCTCCTGAGTTTGGACATCTGGTTCTAGTTTGGAGCTATTATGAATAAAGCTATATTTTGCCAATAAAACTACAAAAACTTGTGGCTACATTTTTGTAGATATATTTTGTAGGTATGTGTTTCCAGTTCTTTTGAGTAAATATCATGTGGAATTAATGGGTGGGTTGAATGAAGGTATATGTTTAATTTTATGAGAAACTCAAACTTTTTCCTAAAGTGATTATCATTTTACACTTCCACCAACAATGTATGAATGTTCCAGGTACTGCACATCTTTGCTCATATTTGGTGTTAGTCTTAATTTTAGCCATTCTGGTGAGTATGGACTGGTAGTTTAGGATGGTTTTGGTTTGCATTTTCCCAATGAATAATCACGAAAGAAACTTTCATGTTTCCGATGCTTATTGGAAGTTTGTGAAGTATTTGTTAAAATCTTAGGCCAATTTTTAGGGAATTATTTGACATTTTATTATCTTGAATTATAGTTCTTTGTAAGATATATTTTGCAAATATTTTCTTTTTTGATAGCATTCCAATAGCTTTAATCAAATCTTTCATCTGGTTTTAGATTTACATTTATTTTGGTGTATAGCAAGAGAGAGGGGTTGAAATTCATTTATTTTACACATGGATATCACAGTTACTTCACCACTATTTACTTAAAGACTTTCCTTTCCATATTGGATTGCTTTGGTTGCATTTGTAAAAAGTCAACTATATTAGTGCTATTAGTGGGTTAAATACTCTATTTTATTAATTGATTTGTCAAACTTGGTCACTGTCTTAATTACTATAGCTTTAGAGTAAGTCTCAAAGGTAGGTGGTTTCAGTCCTCCAAATTTGTTCTGCTAATAGTCAGTGTAACCATATTCAGTCTCCCAATCTGTGAAAATTGTATCCTTCCACTCTGTGGTCTTTACTTTCTTTCAGCAGTGTTATCTGGTTTACAGCTTAGAGGTCCTGCTGATCTTTTGTTAACTTTCCTTAAGTATTTTATGGTTTTTGACAGTATTATAAATCAATTTGCGGCAATTTCAGTTTCCAATTGTTTGCTACGAGTATATAGGTATATAGATATGAGTATATAGGTATACGTTGGATTCAGTGTATTCACCTTGTATCCTGCAACCTTGCTAAATTAACTCATTAATTCTAAAGTTTTTTTATTAATGTAACTGAATATGTCAATCTTTTTCATAACTATTTCTCAGGTTTAGGTTATCATTTATAAAACGCCTTTGTTATTCCAAGATTAGGAAAGTAAGTTCCTGTTTTTCTAATACATTTGTAATTTTACATTTAGATTTTCATTCTACCTAATATTTAGTTAAATGTGTGGTAAGATATGAATGTGGCCTTATGCCAATCCATGCCTTTGTATAGTAGATTTTTTTAATACCATTTATTCAATAAGTTAATTCATCTTTGTACTGAAACTGCACCGAAATTGTCATCTTTATCTTCTACTAAATTTCAAAGAAGGCATGGGTTTCTTTCTGGAATTTGTAGGTTGATCTATTTGTTTGTTTATATTTTTAAATAGTCATGGTGGTTTTATTAATTATAGAAGTTTGTTTTTAAACTTCTGCACTGATTCCTCCAGATAAATATAGAATTAACTTAAGTTTTATGTAATATCCCATTGGGATTCTTATTAGAATTGAACTGAATTTACAGATCAATTTGAGATAAATGTGTATCTTTGAATATTGAGTATTCCCATCCAGAAATGTAATTTGCAGCATCTTTTTTTAAAAGATGTTGTTTTATGACTGCAGTAGGTAGGGCTTTATCATTTTCTTCACATAGATCTAGGTTATTTTCCTCAGGCTTTTTGTAAGTATTTTATAATTTGCTATTGTCATGGGATCTTTCTATATTACATTTTCTAACTGATTTTTGGAAAGCAATTGATTTCTCCAATTTCTGTCTTTGTTGAGTTTACAATACAATTGAATATAATTGAATTCAAGTCAATAAAATATAATAAGATTCTTAAATAGCTACTCGGATAATTGCCACTTCCATAGAGAAGGGAAAGGAGGCTGTAAGATACCAATGAATTTTCTTGTATTCTGAAAACCTTCTGCATGAAGCAGCCTTAGACTCACTTGCATTTTGCATCTGTGGTTGAGTAACATCATAATATATACCAAGAGTTTTGAATTTAAAGGATTCCTTTCACATTAAAAGCACAGGATCACAGAAATGAACAATCATGCTTTCCCTGTGAACTGTTTTTTTCTTTGATCAAGGAAAAAAATATAAAAGAATCAATCTTCCAATCGTTCCATTTTTGCTAATATTCTCACCGTTAGACCATATTTGTAAATCTGGCCTGAAGATTTTTAAATTGAGTTAATCAGTTTACCAGGCCTGAGGGATAACAAGCCTAGCCCCAAACTCCCTTTCCATTTCTAGACAGGGGCAGCTTTTTATGAAGGAGTGAGCAATCTCAGTTTAGAAAAATTCTGAAGAGTATGCTAATCATATCTCTTCTTGGACACAAAGAAACCTTGCTAATTTTTAAATGCTGCATGTTCTCCAAATTGGTCATCTTTTTCCATTACATGGGTTTATAATATTCAAGCCCAATACATTTTTCTGGTGTTAACAAAGGGACGAAAAGGCAAGAATATATCCCCACCTGTGCCTCTTTAAAAAAAAAAAATCTACACATTTGAATTCAGAAATGTTACCCAATTTTCTAAAGTGTCTCACCAGCCTTTTATCCTCATAGAACTCAATATAATGAGACTAAATGCAATATAGATGTCAGGGGGAAATGCACTAACCACTTCCTGTCAGCCATACAGATTTTCAACAGACCTTCTCCCCAAACCTTTCTACGGTGTCCTAGGCATTTATCTTCTCTGTAGGAAGCACTTGAATCTGACAGCCCAAAGTGTTTTGTTTCATTTTTAGTATCTCGTGAAACAGTTCTGAGGTAGGAAAAGCAGATAATGTGGCTAACCGTGATTACACTCTTTATTTTCCTTATTCTTGGGGTGAAGGCTGCCCTAATTTCAAGTTTCATTGTCAAAATCAGACAGAAGCTGAAATATTCCCTTGACTTCATGTCCTGTAAAAACTCAAAGCTGGCCAATCGATCTCTTTAATATGCTCCTCAGGGTTTATTAATATCCTCATGAATGATTATCAGTCATTATCAATATTATCTTGGGCTCTGGTTCTTTGAAGACTTTTAAATTTTTAGTATATTTCCTTACATTCCTACTTACTAATATAACCTGTTGGATCAGCCCAACCTTATATCAAACAACCTGCAGTCATGGGCCTATGTATTGTAGAGTGTGGTGTCTTCTTTTCAATGTTTAACTTGTGAAACCTAAAGGAATTCATTCAGTATATAAGTATCTAATTCATATTTTGTGCCAGGCAATACCCCTGCCTTCATGGAGTAAGTCCAATGGAGATGTGATCAAGTCAAAGATGAATTACAATACAGTGAGATAAGGGTGAAGATGAAGGATGGGTGTTCTTAGACATTGAAGGGTTAAGGAAGGCTTCCTGGAGGACAATATTCATTTCAGGATGATTCCTGAGTATTAATATTGAGAATCTATAGGGGTAAGAGTTGAGGGAAGCAGAGAAAAGGGAACATGAACAGACTTTAGGGGACAGGAGATAGCTTGGTACATATAAGAATGATCAATCATGAAGGCTGTAGCATGGAGTAATTAGACATGGACCTGGAGAAGTAAACTGAGCTGCAGGTGCCTGGATGTGCTACAAAGCCTCAGGTGAAGGAATTTCTATCTTGAGGACAATGGGTACTATAGGAATTTAAAGGTTTTATGCAGAGGATTGCAGATCCCTCAGCAATGAAGAGGTTAAAGACTAGTTAGGAAGTGGTATTGCAGGTATTCCAGGGAAAATATGAAGGTTTAACTTAATAAAAGCTATTGCCTGTGGAAGATGAAGAGTGAATGATTTGAAAAACATGAAGAGGTAAAATTGATGGAACTTGGGGAATACTGGCTGTGGGGTGAGATGGGGAAAGAAATCGAGGATGATTCTCAAAGCTGTTTCTAGCTTTGCAATGAGATACTTGGTTTAAAAGCCCAAGGCTGACTTCTTGGAAAAAGAAGAACAGTCTGTGGAATTAAACCCTGATACACCCTCAACTCAGCCACTTGTTAGCACTGTATGTCCTTGTATTAATTCCTTAATCTCTCTGAGCATCAATTATCTATAAAATCAAGATAATCTTATAAACATTAACTATAAATGCAAGCATATTGAAAATAGCTAAAAGTACTAGTCATATATCTAGATATCAAGAATGACAGCAGCTAATAAATTTGGCACCTTCGTGATATTAAGTCTTTCAATACATAAAGATGGTGTATCTCTATTGTAGTCTTCTTTAATGGCTTTATGAAAAAAGTTTATTCCAAGATTTTGTTATTATTTTAAGTGGAGAATTCTTTTTATTACATTTTAAGTGTTCCGTAGTAGTGAAACAGAACTTCACTTTTGTGTTGCAATTTTCCATTCATCTAATTTAATTAACTCCTATTATTTCCAGTAATTTGGCCATAGGTCTTGAAGAGGTTATGCAAATGATTCTATCATCAATAAAATGCAAGTTTTATTTCTTCCTTTTTATTCTTATGCTTTTAATTTGCTATTAAACTGACTAGAGCCTTTATACCAATACTGTGTAATAGAAATGTAAGCTCCAGATGTAATTTTTTTTAAAAAAGGCCTAATAGACCTTATTTTTGAGAGCAATTTTAAATTTCCAGAAAAATTGGAGAGTACAGAGAGTTCTCATATACACCTTTAATCCCCCACCCCACACAGTTTCCCTATTATTAACATCTTGCGTTAGATATATGCAAATGCAAGTTCATTTAATTGATGAACTAATATTGATGCATTATTAACCGAAGTCCATATTTCTCAACATTCATTTTTTGCATCGTACATTCTGTGGGTTTTGACAAATGTATAACAATATATATCAACCATTATAGTATCATACAAAATAGCTTCAATGCCCTAAAGATTCTCCTATGCTCCAACCTATTCATCTCTCCCCGCCGCTAAACCTCTGGAAACCACTAATTTTTTAACTGTCCCCATAGCTTTGCTTTTTCTAGACTGTCATATAGTTGGAATCATACAGCATACAGCCTTTCCAGACTGGCTTCTTTCACTTAACAGTGTTCATTTAATGTTCTTCCATGTCTTTCCATGGCGTAAGTCTTTCTTTCCTTATTTTCTTTTTCTTTTTTTTAGGATTTAATTTATTTATTCATGAGAGACACACAGAGAGAGAGAGAGAGGCAGAGACACAGACAGGGGGAGAAGCAGGCTCCCTGCAGGCAGCCTGACATGGGACTCGATCCCGGGTCTCCAGGATCACACCCTGGGCCAAAGGCAGGCTCTAAACCACAGAGCTACCCAGGCGTCCCCTTTCCTTTCTTTTTCTAAATAATATTCCATTGTATGGATATGCTGTAGTTTGTCTATCCATTCACCTATTGAAGGATATCTTGGTTAGTTCCAAGTTATGTCAATTATGAATATAACTTCTATAAACATTCATGTACAGGGTTTTATGTGGACATATATTTTATCTCATTTGGGTAAATACCAAGGGGAACAATTGTTGGATCATGTGACAAGAGTACTTTTCCATTTGTAAGAAACCACTAAACTGTCCTCCAAAGTGGCTGCACCACTTTGCATTCCCAGCAGCAATTAAGTTCAATCAAGTTGCTCCAAATCCTGGCCAATATTTGGTGTTGTCAGTGTTCTGAACTGTAGCCATTCTAAAATTGTTTTAATAGTATACAATTCCTTAATGGCATGTGATGTGGAGCCTTTTTTCATGTGCTTATATGCCATATGTATGTCTCCTTGGTGAAGTATCTGGTCTGTTCAGAACTTTGCCCATTTTTTAATCAGGTTGTTTGTTTTCTTATTATTTAGTTTTAATACTTATTTGTATATATCTGACACCAATCCTTTATTAGACATATGTTTTGTGAAAACTTTCTTCTTTGACTTGTCTTTTCATTTTTTGAACGTCTTTTGTAGAGCACAAGTTTTTAATTTTAATGAAGTCCCATGTATCAATTTTTTCTTTTGTGGATCATGCTTTTAGTGTTTTATCTAAAAAGTCACTCCCAAATGCAGGTTCACCTAGATTTTCTCCTGTGTGATCTTTTGGGAGTCTTATCTATGTATCTCTTATGATGATTTCTTCTCTGACTCATATGTTATTTAGAAATGCATTCCTAAACTTTTAAATACATAAACATTTTAAAAATTATGTTTCTAAAAATTAACTTCTTTATTTCAGTTTGGAAAATGTGTTTTATTATGTTACTTATCCTTTGATATTTTCTGAGCCTTGCTTTATGGCCTGATAGTGAAATAATTTTTGCAAATGTTCTATGTGTGCTTGCGAAAAATGTGTCTTCTGAATCATTGGGCCAAATCTGTTTGATGTAAAAGTTAGTGTATTAACTGTGTTTTTGAAGTTCCTTGTGTTTTCTTTGATTTTTATTGCTTACTTATCAATACTGGGAGAGCTGTGTTGCAAACTCCCACTTGGGTGCCAGATAGATTACTTTCTTTATTTTTATCAATTTTGCTTTGAATGTTTTGAGCCCATGTTACAAGGTACATACATACATATATCTTTGATGAATTGAACATATTATGTAATGCTTCTATTTTCCCAAAGATGGTCTTTAAAATTTAAGTTAACTTTTTCTAGTTTTATGCGGCTTGCTCAAAATCACCTAACTCACATGTGGCAGAGCAGAATTCACACTTTCACACACAGGAAGTCTGGTTCTAGAGGTCATGTTCCCAACCATTGCTCAATCCCTCCACCTCCAGCCATCATCACCTGAGCAACCCTTTCACGGATCTTGCTGCCTTCCACAGCATCTGTGGCAAGTACCAGTTGTAACTGCCAGATGAAATGGGAACAAGTGTGCCACAGGTTCCAAACATGACCTTTGCACTTAGAAGAGGAGCTTCTAAAAACCTTTGGCTCCTTCTTTACCCAAAGCTGAGCCTACAGATTCCCTATAAAAGTCCCTTGTTCCTACAGCTCAATTTTTTCTAGCTCTGCTTCCAACCTTAGTGTGTATACTTTAAGTCATTTCACACAAGTCACTTTTTTGCTTCCCTTCCATTGTCCCTGCCATGTCCCCTTGCCTTCTATTCTTCCAACCTCCTTTAGGCAATGGACATTTGAACAGCTTGCAAGGATGGAGTTTGGATTCTCCCCTGAATGAGACTTGGCTTATCATTGTGTGGGCAAGCCTCTACCTGCTTAATGTTTAGTCCAGGCTCAGAAAACACAGAGCCTAAGCCAGTCTAGCCCTTCAACCTCTCTTTACTGGATGGAAAGATGGGCAAGTTTTCACCATTAAAATAATTCTATTCTTGCATGGAAAGTTCCTTTTCTCATTCCCCTTATATGCAAATTTTTGTACAAATTGTGTGGATATAATACAAAAAATAAGATGGATCCCCACTCAAAATTTGGCTTAGATAGCCAGCCCGACTCCACACACTCACTAAAAAGGTATGAAAAAGTTTTTAGTTACATAATGAAGTTTTCTGAAAAGGGTAGGGAATATCTCTCCTGCTGATCTAAAAGTAGCTTGAGAAAGAAAGAAACTGGTTTGGGGTTTTTACTGCAGTTAGGAATTGAGGCCAGGATGAGGGCTCTTACATAGAGGAAGGGACTTATGTGGATTTTGAAACTCCCACCAGTGCCAAGGAGGGAGCACTCAGACTTTCTTATTAGCTTTCCAGGATGCGGAGCAGAAGAGGAAGAGGGAGAAATGAGGTTTCAAAGTTGTCAGCCATCAAAAAACAAAATCAGACGCGGTATACAAATTTACACCTCTCAAATTGTAATCATTTATTTGCCAATTGTAATAGTTCTACTAAAAAAAAAAAAAAAAAAAAAAAGGTCCCAAAAGCCAAGAAATAATTCTGGTTTCCAAAACCAAAGTTAAGAGAAAAGTTGTTCTCCAAGCTGTTCCAACGCCCAGGCGACAAGTTATTATTTTCCTTGTCTATCTGAAACTCCCAACCAAGATTGCAAAGATAGCAGCCAGTCACAGACATGTGGATAGTACCTGAAGTAGTACCCCTAGCTGACTCTCCTCTCCCTGACAGTTGGTAAGAAAGGAGCAGGTAAGACAGAGAATAAATGCCAGCCCTTCAATGTGGCAAAAAGGTGAGCCATACAAAGACATTGGGGGACCCTTCATGTCAGGGATCAAGTTCATATATCACCTCACCATTAAGTGACTAATCTTTTCTGTTTCCATGATTACAGTCAGAGGACAAATGATGGACCAGGAAGGAAGACTAGGCCACCATGCTGGGAAGAAGGCACATTGAAAGTAAGTAGGAAGTGAGACAGCATTGATCCATTAACAATGCAAAGCATCATAGCCAAACTTCCTCCTGACTGACACATACAATATTCCAATTGTAACAAGTATCCTTAGGCCAAATGTAATAAATCTGCTCTTGTTTAAGTGGCAGGTGGTTGGGGTTGCTGCTTTTACTGTTGGCAAGTCAATAAAGAGAAAAACTCCCCTCTCATGGAGGAGGGACTCTGTAAAATTCTAGGACAGGGACTCAATTCCTTAGCAGCTGGGCAGCGGCTAAAAAGAATCCAGGTGGTTTTGAGAAGAGACTTTGCTGTGCCCTCTCCCCCTGGATTCAATCCCCATACTGCAAGAGCAAGTGGAGGAGGGGAGGCAGAAGTGTGGAGGAGAGCAAACTCCAGCCTAGCCTTGAACCAGCACTCTAGATGCTGCCCTACTTCATAGGTCTTGGCAAGGCTCTTGACCTAAGTCTGACTGCCGATAATGGGTGAAGATGGTGAGCAGAACAAAGGCAGCTGGACGGCTACTTGCAGGTGATTTCTCTTAGGGCAGGAGGGATTCTTTTCAAAGGAAAAGGTTGGAAAGCTGTTACCATGGTAACTCTCCAAGTTCTGAAGTGATGTAATCAGCTAATGCTCTGGAGAGCAGAGAGAAAATGGTGGATTTAGCACACATGAATAGCTAAATTCTACAAGTTTTTTACAAGGCTTTTTTCTTTCTTTTTTGATGATAAGTCTCGATATTAAGAAAGAAAAGAAAGAAGAAAGAAGGAAAGAAGAAAAAGAGAAAGAAAGAAAGAAAGAAAGAAAAAGAAAAGAAAAGAAAAGGCAGAAAGAGAAAGGTAACAAAAAAAATAAAGTAGGGAGCAAGTGATGGAAGGAAGAAAACTGAAAAATAATTTATTCTAAACAAATATCCTTAGTAGCAAGAAAGACCTGCCTACAGAGTGGAAACTGAGAGAGAGAGGTTTGATTCTCTATGATTTTACCCTCTTGCGTTTTATGAAGATTGATAGAAGAGTTTATTCTGTGACTCTGGATTTCTTCTATTGGCACATTGGGATGAATATTATTATAAGGTACTTACCTTGCTACAACTGGGTTATTATCAGTGTAACATAAGATTTCTGCCATTTTGTCTTCAATGGCTATTACTATTGGCATTGTGAAATATGACTGTACACATGCTTGATATCAATAATAAAACTAATCATAAGCTACCTCTAAGACAGTACAACTCACTCTATTCTAAGTAGTAAAAAAAATTGTTCTTGAGAGACTTTTTTTAAAATGCTTAGAGATTGTTCAATGAATTCTTCGACATCATAGTCTTGTCAAGGTGTTGTTAACTCAACATCTTTGGCCCCTCCCCCTTTGTCATACTTGCTTGGTTAAACGCCACTTAAGTTCGACCCCACTCCCTGCCTTCAATGGGCAAGCTGAATGTGATTCAAGAAAACAAAATCCTCACACCCAGGCCGACTGGCCACACTAAAATTGAGGCCTCACTGAGCTCTCATCACTGCCAAGGTGCTCTCCATAGTCTCTGTCACAGTCTTCTGTTGTCCTGAGTGACTACTTACCCTCCATTTCCTTAAGTCTCCAATATGAGGATGAACATCCTTCATCCTCAGTTTCAACTGTTGGCTGATCCTCATTTTGCTGGAAAAACAGAACCCATAAGGAGTGTTTCCTCACTCTCCCAACTCAATTTCCTAATTTGTCTTGGTCTGTAATGATCCATTGCCTGCCTCCTCTCCTATTACATGAATCATATCCATAGTATGGCCCAGGACCAGATCCTCCATATGTGACTGGATCTGATGGCCCAAGAACACTCATCACCATTAGCTCCACCATCAATCCCGTTCTCTCTCTTCTATATCATCAAGCATTTCCTCTCTTCCAGATCATTTTCAGCAGCAGAAAAATATGTTATTTTGTCTCCTATATTTCATACAAAAAGATAAGTACAAACTTGTCTTGAGTCTAATCCAACCTGCTTTGCAGCCTTGTTGCAAAATTCCTGAGAGTTCCCTATTCTCACTGTGGTCTCTTTCGCATGCTCCCACTCTCTCCTGGACCAACTCCTTTAATGTTCTTTCCCCTCATCACTCCAGAAAAAAGCTTTTGTAGCCATCATCAGTGAAATTACATTGCTTCATCCACAATCTATGCACAGTCTTCCTCTTACTTCACTGGCACCATTTTAGGAAGCCAGTTACTCCCTACTTCTTGAAATACTTTGTCCCCTTGGCCTCTGAAACATCCACCTCCTACTTTACCTTCAACATCACTGGGTTTCCCTTTCAGTCTATCTTGTTGACTCCTCTTATGTCAGACTCTAAATGTTGCACTTATTTGTTCCGCTGGTGGATACTCTGAGGATGCCCAAATTTCTAGCTCCAGGCAACACCTCTTCCCTGAACTCCAGACATGTATATTCAATTCTCCATGTAACATTTACCCTTGCATATCTAACAGCCAACTGAAAATAGAATCCTTGAGTTCTCTCCTGCCCACGCTAACCATCCCTTCTCACCATGCTGTGGTCGATGAATGTTTGTATCCCCTCAAAATTTGTATATTGAAAGCCTAAATCCAGTGTAGTGGTATTTGGAGGTGGGGCCTTTGGGATGTAATTAGGCTTAGATGAGATTATGAGGGAAGAGCCCCATAATGGGATCAGTGTCCTTATGACAAGAGGAAAAGATAGAGCCCCTTCCCTCCACCTCTGTAATGTGAGAGTAGAGCAAAAACCAGGAAGAGGGACCTCACCAGCATGCAAATATGCCCATGAAACCTTGATCTTGGACTTCCCGATCTTCAGAATTGAGTGAAATAAGTGACTGTTGTTTACACCATCTGATTTATGGTATTTTGCTATAGCAGCCTAAGCTAACATGAAACTCAGTATTTCCCATATAGTAAAGGGCACTACAGTGCACCTCGTTGCTTAAATAAAAGTAAAAATTGGGAGTCATATTTGAATTCTCTCCTCTCATATTTTAAATCCAACCCCTTATAAAAATCTGTTGGTTCTAATTCCAAAATATATCCAAACTCTAACCATTTCTCATCTCCTACACTGCTGTCAGTCTCTTTTAAACAACCACATCATGCCTTGACTTAATTATTACATAATTTTTTATCCGGCTTTTCTACTTCTACTTTTACCATGCTATCATCTCTTGATACAGTAGTCAGAGGACTTCTTTAAACATAAAGTCAGATCATGATATTTCCCTGCTCAAAACCTTCTTGTAGCATCTGATATTACCAGAATAAAATCCAAATTCTGATAAGGTCCTATAAGATGCTACATAATCTGCCTCCCATCTGCTTCTCAGACTTCACCTTCTACCGCTGTGACTCCTTCTCACTGTTCCCCATACATAATAGCCTTGTTGAGCACACCAAGTGAATACTCACAATTCTGTTGCTTGGCCAGAACACTTTTCCCCTAGATATTCCTATGGTTTGTGCCCTCCTTTTATTGAGGTCTTTATTTAAATGTCTCTAAGAGAGGCTTTATCTGTCAACTCTATATAAATTATTCTATTCCATCCTCTTACTCTCTTTTACTTTTTTTCCACAGTGCTAACTTATATTCTATATTTATCACTTTCTCATCTGTCACTTCAGAATATAAGATCTGTAAGAGACTTTGTTTCTTTTGTTCATTGCTGTATTCCTGGCGAAAAGACAATGTTTTTCACATCATAGATTCTTAGTAAATATTTGTCAAGTAGATGAATGAATAAGTGAATGAATGAACATTATGTTAGGATCCTCCACTCACAGAATATCTCAGTGATTTTTGTGATTCTAATCCTACCATGGGATTACAAGATTTTCAGCCATATGCAGAGCAGAAAATGAACAGTCAGGTCCTTGGTGATCAATAAATGTATGCACCTTTGGTTACATAATACTATTGTTGAATATTGATTCCAGCTCCCATTGGTCAGTTTCCTGGGCATCAGAAATATCCTTCATACAAGTCATAAACCCTAGACTTAATATTTACAGATGCCACCTATTTTGGACATTGCATTGTAGCTGGGCTCCAACCTCTCCTACTCATTACCTACCTCCCTCCTATTCTCAGCAGAAGATCAAATTCTCTTAGAAGACGGCATTTCCAGCTTACCATTCAAAGAAATTCCATCCTCTGCCTTTTTGGAAATATCAAGAAAATACCGTCATTGAGGTTGTGGAGGTGAAATGTAGCCCTTTCCTCAATGTTTTTGCCAAGTCTTGTTGATGCCAGAGTTTGTAGGAAAAAAGATGAGTAGAAGAAATCAGAGAAATAGGATGTAGCTGGGGCTTAAGCGGAGGATTTCTCTCCTTTTTGAAATTAATTATGGGGACACATTGAGGTTGTTTTGAAGCCCTCATGTAAACACTGATAAAGACGAACTCTGAAGGAGCTAATTCTAAACAAGTTGTCCTTTATTGGAAATAAGAATATGTGGTGGAGTTGTTTTCTCACCACCCTCACAGCTGGAATAATTTGTGTGGTAATAATTTCATTGCTCCAGAGGGCTTAAAATTTGATCCTGAAGATCAAAAGGGCTTTATTATTCATTTTTGTCATGGCCTCTCCTAAGCTTGATAGTGTTTTGCTGTGGAAGTTATCTGAGAAATTATTGGTCAGTCTCTCTTGGAGAACCCTTTATCAATTGCTTTGTAAAGTGAATTTCTAAGAGCTGCATCAGCCCAAGTCTCAGCAAAAGTTGAAATGGAACCCTTACAAACTCATTTGCCATAACAGTTGGGAATAAAACAGAAGAGCTGAGAAACAGTTGTTTGGCTCCATACTACAACATAACCACCCTGCTAAGCATCAAACACAACTTTCATTCCCTCCATTTCAAGTGGAAATTTAAAAGAAATACCTAGTTAAAGCATAACAAAGATGTTGGAATCAGAAAGACATTGACTCATTGATTCAAATCATGTTCCAGCTCCTTGTTATCTTACGTCCTTAGGTAAATTTCCTAACCCTTCTGAAGCTCTGCATCCTTATTTGAAATTTAGGATTAAATGATATCACCTATCTCATGGTATTATTTTCAGATTAAAGTGTGATTATTGGGATCCCTGGGTGGCGCAGCGGTTTGGCGCCTGCCTTTGGCCCAGGGCGCAATCCTGGAGATCCGGAATCGAATCCCACGTCGGGCTCCCAGTGCATGGAACCTGCTTCTCCCTCTGCCTGTGTCTCTGCCTCTCTCTCTCTCTGTGTGACTATCATAAATAAATAAAAATGTTTTAAAAAGTGTGATTATTAAAATGTTAAGCATAGTATCTGTCAAATAGTTCACATGTAAAGGCTAGTTGTATGTATTAGCAACTATTGCTACAATGATACTGCATAATAATCCACTCAAAATTCAGTAGCTTACAATGATTCACATTTATTCTTTTGTTCAAGAGTCTGCAGGTTGAACACAGGTTGTGCTTGACTAGGCAGTTGTGCTTGAGCTGTGGTTCAACTGGGCTTGACTCTAGGATGCTTGTTGGATTCAGTTATGTTCCATATGTGTTTATTCCATGGCCAAGGCTAAGACTCAATAGCTATCTGGATTGTGTTCTTCTCTTGATGGGTCACTGGAACACCATGCTAAGCCAAAAGTCAAAAGCACATTTAAACCTTCTGTTTACATCACATCTGCTAAAATTCCATTGGTCAAAGCAAGTCACATGGCAACCTCAACACAATGTGGTAGGATGAATTTCACCCACTGCAGAACAGGGAAGGAAGTGTATATTAGACAAACAATAATTTTAACTATCACACTATAATAAGAAAGCTATATTAATTTATTATTATAATTAGTAGTAGTAGTAATAATAGTAAAGAAAAATAATTTATTCTTTCCACTGATTTTGTTTGGTTGTCAATCCATGCCAGGGACTACCGAGCCACTGTCTCTCAAGTAATATTAGGCTTTTCCCAATCATATAGTGACTTGGATGTGTGGTTTTAAAAGATTAATTCAAAGACAATTACCTAAGTTGTCCAATTACTTTCACCAGCTTGGAAATAGAAAATAAATGAGTGACCAAACACAGTTCATTCCTTGCTATATATTGACTAATTTACCATTTTAGTAATTCCTTGGACATCTCTGAGCATCGGGGTTTTTTAATATAAAAAATGAAAAGATGTCTTAAGTACCCCCTACTTTAGTGAGTACTTCCACACATGAAAAGACTTTTGCTTTACACTAATCAGTCTCATGCATTTTAAGCAAAACAGAAAAGCATTGAACATAGTCAATTGACATTCATTAGAAGGAAGGCTGGCATCAAATGCCAGGTTCATTAGCCACAGAATAACTCACAGACAATGGAAATGATTCACAAAATACATTGCTTGGCCTTTGCTGTGATGGGATAGACAACTTAAAGAGGCTAGTCCAACAGAAAACTAGGTGTCATGTCTTAGGAATTCCCTACTAGACACAGCGGATCACATAGGATGGAGGTAGGGGAGCTGGATATGAAATATGAAGGGAAAAAGAAGATCTTTGTCAGATGTCATTTGGCAAAACAACCTTCTTTCTGTCTCCCATTCATTTTTCAAGCCCAGAAGAAGAAGACCTATTGACCATTCATGAATGACAGCTATCAGCTCTACAGAAACATGGGATGGAAGATTGCTAAGTTAGATTATCTCTGCTCCACAATTCCATTGGCTAAAAAACCAGAGGGAAAGAGCAAAAGCTAGAACCTGATAAATGTAAGTTGAGCATGCAGGGAGGTTTTCTACCTTAGAAGGCTGATAAATATTGAAATATCTTAAGGTTTAGTTGACAACTTGTCTCACCCACTCTCTCAGTATGGAGAATGAAGGAAAGAAAAATGACTGGCATTTATTGTTAATAAGGAACTTCTATCCCATTAAACACCACAAGAACCCAGCCAGGTAAGTATAATTACCTTATACTTTCAAAAAAGAATCCAGGATTTTTTGGGTTAAACACATTGTTACCCTTAAAAATGTTATTAGAGAATGATGGGATGACCTCAAACCTAGCTTCTGATTTTTCCACCATATTACATTTTGATCTTGAAGATATGCACACAGATTTTGAAAATTTTATTGCTTTTAGCAAAACGAAGGGAGATAGACTAAATTAATGTTCACAAAATCCCTTTCAGTCCCAGACATCTGTGAGTCTATGATATACAGCAAATTTTTTCTTCTGTAAGCCCAAACCGTAAGCTCTGATGGACATATTTTTTCCTTGTTTTCCTCTGTCAGTTCCTTGACTGCCCCTCACAGCCGCTTTGCAAGTCTTGATTGCCAAGCATTTATTTTCTTTTTCCAGTTTGTCTGGAAGACAGAAAGCCCCTGGGAAAGGATTCTTGGGCTTTTGATAGAAGGCCCATGAAATATCTGTAATTATGGATAACATTTTTGTACCCAATAAATGGCTAAAAGGAGTCCTATGATAGAAACTTTTAGAAGATAATTGAATGTGTCAACTGGATCAAAAAATTATGTATTTGCTCCACCTCTGCAAACTGTGATAAATAGTCTATTGTCTGGAAAGTTTGCTTGGCATTTTCTTTTGCACTGCAAAATTATTGTAGCCCTTGTCACTGAATTTTTGGTTAACATTTCAAAGAAATTCTTTAGAATTAATCTTGTAGATGCCAGATGCTACACATAGTTACCTGGAAAACAAAGATTTTAATAATTCAAAACTTCAATTTATTTCTATCATTAACCTAGACAAAAGCAATGTATGTATTTTTAGCAATTTATTGGTGAAAAATGGGGTGTGTCTCATGCTTGAGTAAAAATTAGCTTTTCTCTATCTGAACAATGAAGTGAAAGAAAAAGCATTTTTTCGTCATTATTTATGTACGCAATTGTGTCCTTTGCATAATTGCCTTGAAACAGAAGCACCTTATTAAAATGGACAATCAATAGTAGCAATAGAATTCCCAAGCAGAAGAACAAAACAAAATATAAATTAAAATTTTCTATTAAAGCCCAGCAGTATATATCTTGGCCTGACTGAAAAGAATTGAGGCTTGTTTAAACATTGGTAAATCATAAGGAGCAGGAAGAGTAAATGGAAATAAGAAGAATCAAATCTAGATCAGGGTGAGAATTTTCTAAGCTCAAAAGGAGTGGCAGAAATAACAAAGGGGAAGCTCAGTAAGTACTTCCCATACAAATTACAATTTCTCCAAAATTGCTTGACAGGCAAATAAACCCTGGGAAATACTTGCTCTCAACAGGACAAAGGGTGATATCCTTAATAAGAAAAGAGCTCATGACAAAAGGTAATAATAAAATAATTAAGTTCCTCATAAATAAAGGGAGAAGGGAAGTAAGACAATTTCAGACACAGACACATCAGTGGCTAATAAACATTTGATCATTTTTCAACTCTGCTCATTATCAGAGAAATGGAAGTTGGAATAACAATGAGATACTATTTTTAACCTATCAGATTAACAGAATTGTAAAAAAATGAGAACATTCAATTCTGGGGCTTGAGCACAGAGACATAGACCTGCGCGACACAGCTGGAAGCAATGCAAAGTGGTTCCAAGCCCTGAAGAAGCAACGCGGAGGACAATGGGCGAGCCTTGAAAATAATTTGTGACACTCACCTCCAAAATTCTGTTTCTGGGATTCGAATGATGGAAATGATCTGAAAAGAAGAAAGGGTTGTCTGCCAAAGACATTCATTGCATTGCTGTTTGTAATATTACAATTGGGGGGGAATAAAGTTTCCAAAAATGATGGTGATATTAAACAAATTAGAATAAAAAATGTAGCACTCAAATATCTGTAAAATATTTTAAATAGTATCATAAAATGCCTAGCATTTCATGTAAAATATAAAATTAGGGTATAAAACGTTATATGTAGGGGTGCCTGGGTGGCTCAGTCGGTTAAGCATCTGCCTTCAGCTCAGGTCATGGTCCAGGGTCCTGGCATCAAGCCCCTCGATGGGCTCCTGATTCAGGGAACCCTCTTCTCCCTCTCCCTCCCTCCCCCTCTGCCTGCTGCTTCCCCAATCCTGTGCTTGTATACTCTCTGCCAAATAAATAAATAAAATATTTTTTAAAAGTTACCTATAGAATGAGATCAAAGATATAAAATAATGGATAAAAAGGACCAGAGTGGATTATGATTAAATGCTAATAAAGGGGGGATCCCTGGGTGGCTCAGGGGTTTAGCCCGCATTCAGCCCAGGGTGTGATCCTGGAGACCTGGGATCGAGTCCCACGTCAGACTCCCTGCATGGAGCCTGTTTCTCCCTCTGCCTGTGTCTCTGCCTCTCTCTCTGTGTCTCTCATGAATAAATAAATAAATAAATAAATAAATAAATAAATAATCTAATATTAGTTGACCAAAAAGTTCAGGGTCCACTTCTGGGTTCTCTATTCTGTTCCATTGATCTATGTGTCTGTTTTTGTGCCAGTACCACACTGTCTTGATGACCACAGCTTGTAGTACAACCTGAAATCTGGCATTATGATGCCCCCAGCTGTGGTTTTCTTTTTTAAAATTCCCCTGGCTCTTCGGGGTCTTTTCTGATTCCACACAAATCTTAAAATAATTTGTTCTAACTCTCTGAAGAAAGTCCATGGTATTTTGATAGGGACTGCATTAAACGTGTAAATTGCCCTCGGTAACGTTGACATTTTCACCACAATATTAATTCTACCAATCCATGAGCATGGAATATTTTTCCATCTCTTTGTGTCTTCCTCAATTTCTTTCAGAAGTGTTCTATAGTTTTTAGGGTATAGATCCTTTACCTCTTTGGTTAGGTTTATCCCTAGGTATCTTATGCTTTTGGGTGCAATTGTAAATGGGATTGACTCCTTAATTTCTCTTTCTTCAGTCTCATTGTTAGTGTATAGAAATGCCACTGATTTCTGGGCGTTGATTTTGTATCCTGCCACACTGCCAAATTGCTGTATGAGTTCTAGCAATCTTGGGGTGGAATCTTTTGTGTTTTCTATGTAGAGTATCATGTCATCGGCGAAGAGGGAGAGTTTGACTTCTTCTTTGCCAATTTAAATGCCTTTAATGTCTTTTTGTTGTCTGATTGCTGAGGCTAGGACTTCTAGTACTATGTTGAATAGCAGTGGTGAGAGTGGACATCCCTGTCTTGTTCCTGATCTTAGGGGAAAGGCTCCCAGTGTTTCCCCATTGAGAATGATATTTGCTGTGGGCTTTTTGTAGATGGTTTTTAAGATGCTGAGGAATGTTTCCTCTATCCCTACACTCTGAAGAGTTTTGATCAGGGGAAAATTAACAAGGCAGGAAACCACAAATGTTGGAGAGGATGCAGAGAAAAGGGAACCCTCTTACACTGTTGGTGGGAATGTGAACTGGTGCAGCCCCTCTGGAAAACTGTGTGGAGGTTCCTCAAAGAGTTAAAAATAGACCTGCCCTACGACCCAGCAATTGCACTGCTGGGGATTTACCCCCAAAGATTCAGATGCAATGAAACGCGGGGACACCTGCACCCCAATGTTTCTAGCAGCAATGTATGTCCACAATAGCCAAAGTGTGGAAGGAGCCTCGGTGTCCATCGAAAGATGAATGGATAAAGAAGATGTGGTTTATGTATACAATGGAATATTACTCAACCATTAGAAATGACAAATACCCACCATTTGCTTCAACATGGATGGAACTGGAGGGTATTATGCTGAGTGAAATAAGTCAATCGGAGAAGGACAAACATTATATGGTCTCATTCATTTGGGGAATATAAATAATAGTGAAAGGGAATAGAAGGGAAGGGAGAAGAAATGGGTAGGAAATATCAGAGAGGGAGACAGAACATGAGGACTCCTAACTCTGGGAAACGAACTAGGGGTGGTGGAAGGGGAGGTGGGCAGGGGGTGGGGGTGAATGGGTGACAGGCACTGAGGGGGGCACTTGATGGGATGAGCACTGGGTGTTTTTCTGTATGTTGGCAAATTAAACACCAATAAAAAATAAATTTATTATTAAATAAAAAAATGGAAAAAAATAATGGAATAGTAGTGTAGTTAGTAAAAATCTGTTTTTTCATTCATTTTTTAATTGAATTAAGTAATTCAATTTTCTAATTAATTCAAGTAATTCAACATTTAATTCTACATTAAAATGTAATTCAACATTCAAAATTTAATTCATTAGTTTAATTCATTTTATGAATTGAAATAAATTTAATTCCAGTTAATAAATAAATAAATAATCTTTTAAAAAATGCTAATAAAGGTTTTATCTGGTTGGTAAGATTATGGGTAGAGTGACCATGTAATTTGTTTTCCAAGAAGGGACACACCCAAATGTCTACATATCAGGGAATACTCTTCCATCAATAAAGCCTAATGGGAATGTTACTTTTTATTAAGGTCCCTAAATATTTCTCAGGCAAGGACTACTTTTTATGAAAGAGTTATTTCTAATTATCCAAGAGATACATGCTCATTGTAGAAAATTTAGAGAACACAGAAAAAATGTGAAACTTGAGAAATTATACCGATATAAATGGTAGGTAAGTAGTAGCTCATTTGCCCGTGGTTTGAGAGAAGTGTGGCTGAGAAACCACTTGGGATGAGAAACACAGGAGGTCAGTGGGCAGATTTAATGTTGGAGAAGCATATATGAGGTCAGATGGAGTTTTTGCAAAGGAGTGAATTCCCTGTCCTTGGAATCATCTGAGTAGAAGCTGGCTGACTCCTTCAGGAGTGTTCTTAAAGAGAACTGAAGGCTGCCTGGGAGACCAACCCTGAGATATGGAGTTTTTTTGGAAAACCAGTCTTGGACCGAACTCAGCAGGACTGCAGTCTAACCTGGAGACGTAAGGATGTGCACGCAGATCATTGCTGGCAGTAGCCCCACCGGAGGAGCAGTGTATGGGTAGGCAGGGAGTGGGAAGAGTCGAAACCATCAGAGAATGCTATCTTACATTTGAGTATAGTCTTTTCAGAGTAGTTTTACATACCTTTATATTTTTTTAACATGTTGTTTTTATTGAACATGGGACATTATTAACATTCTTGAAATTCCCTTATTCCCCTCCTAATTGTAACCTCATTTTCCCCCTGAAAGAAGCCAATATCCTTACTTCTTACTCCTCTGCCCTGTTCTGAAATCCTTCTAGATGGAATCATATAGTCTACCCTCCCTTAGGTGTGGCTTCCTTCATCCAACATTATATTTGTGAAATTTCTCCATACTGTTACCTTTATAGCCTTTAATTCTCACTAGAACCCCTAAAGGTAAGTTAAAAAGGCATTAGCAGTTTGCTGTGAAGACAAGGAAATAACCACCAAGAGACTATGTGACTTGCCCAAGGTCACATAACCAGTAACCAGTCAGTAAGGGGTACCCAGATCTCCACGCTCTGGGTTAGCACCCCCGGTGAAGTATGGTTTTGTGGGGACAGGGTGGGAACTGGGTTTACTCATATCTTGGCTCTCCTTCACACCCCTTTGGTAAGTTGGGCAAGTCGCTTAACTTCTCTGAAAATTGAGTGCCTCCCTATAGAATGAAACCCCTGATGTCAATGCCTCGTGCACACTTAATATTTGTCAAGTAGATGAACAAATGAGTCTGGTTGTCAGGAGAAAACGAGATCATGTGTATAAAATCTAGTATGGTGCTTGGCCTTTTCCAGCCCTCAATGAACTACAGCTTTAGGTGGCCCTGAAAAGGACATCTCATCCCCGGGGGAGCTCCCAGTGCCTGACTGATTCTGATGCATCAGTTAGAACGCATTAAAATATGAAAACAATCATCTGGGAATTTGCAGTCTGAGTGCTTGGTGCTGTACCAGTGACCTGGATGACCCACTGTATACTCAATGTCACCTAGAAGTTTCAGTCTAGTGACAGCTCCTCTCATTAACTGTCTTAAAGGCTTTCAAAGTGTGTCTCGGACCCCTACTTGCTCCCAGCTTTGGTGCTATGTACACAAATGTCAGCTTTTCAAAGCTAATCTCTTCCTGAGTTTTTGACATGCGTATAGTGCTGGCGAATTTGCAACAACCTCGAGAACGCATAGCTTTGCTCAAGCGGAATGTAAAACCCATCCAGCTGGCAGGCCAAGCTGAGAAATCTACGTTCATCTAAGTTAGTTTGTGCATAAATGCTCTCTGGGGTTTTACCTATTTTGCAACTTGCTCTTGCTGTAAAAGTTCCATCTTTGGAATGTTAAGTCACTGAGCCATAAAAAGATGTGACATGACCACAGTCAACAGGCAGTGTCACTTGGTATGTGTGGTGCTAGCTCTGAGGGAATTTGGGGATGGATTTCTAAACATTGTGGCACCCTATCCTTTAATATACAATAGTTACCATATTTTATTGAGCACTTAGTATATGTCAGACTTTGTTAGCTACTCTTTCAGTGTTGGCATTTCATCTTTACAATAAACCCCATGAGATAGGATTATCATCATCATTTTATAGAAAAGGAAGCAGATCCAGAAAAGTTAAATAACTTCTTCAAGGTCACAAAATTCCTAATGGGCAGAGCTGGGATGGGAGCCTAGTGCTGCCTGATTTCAACACTAGTTCTTTCCTCTGTGACTTGAAGCAGGAACGAGGAGACTCTAAGGAGAGAGGTCTGGAATGTGAGGCCCAGGAAAGAGAAACAATTTGACCTTATTGATCATTTCTACGAGAGTGGGCACCATTGTTTCTCCAGAGTCCAAATGATTGAATCATTAAAGAATACAGCCTGCCCTGGCTAGAGAAGAACAGATGTTAGCACACCTGCCAACAAGGAGGTCAAGGGCCCTGACTTTGACCCCAGGCCATATCTGTTCAAAGGCTGCCTGCAGGTGCTCTGGAGAATTAGACAGCTTTCCAGATTTTTCTTCCACCACCAAGGTGAGGTGCACTCTGCTGGTCTATTTTGGTTCTTTATTTAATATAGCACTTCTATTCTGCCAAAACATCTGCTCCAAACATGAGAGCTTAAAATAATGGTTATCATATAAACAAAACAACAAACACACACTTAGATAACCTCCAATAGTGAGGAAGGAAATATAAACTTGTTGCTTCCCATGAGGGCCAGGCCCTCCTGCACCTTTGAGGTAAGACACATGTCTTTGTGCGCATGTGTCACATTACTCCTTACTTACTCCTTACTCCTTTGTCTTTAGAACCACTTAGGTCTTTAATGTAACCTCTGTCCAAACTGTCACCTAAGGTTGAAATTCATGCTTCCTTTTTATATCCACTCCCCCACCATCATCTAAGCCATCCCTCCCCAGGACCACTTGTCCCACCAGCCCATGCTCCATTCCCACCCTCACCCCCCATAATTTATTCTCCTCAAAGTTGCTGGTGTATCATTTGAAACACACAAATCACATTCTATATGGGGCAAATTTTATTTTCCAAATCAACTACACCAATACATCTCCTTCTACATGTTCTTATGAGGTGATATGAGGCTCCTCCATCAATAATAGAGTCTATATTCTCTCCCCTTGATGCTGAGCAGGTTTGGGGGAGGGCCTCCATGAATAGAACACAGCAGACTTCCAAGACAAAATAAGAAAAGGCAATACAAGCTACCACTGGGCTCATTCCTGGGATGCTGTCCTAGTAATCCAGCCACCAGATTTTGAGGAAACCAAACAGGAACACACAAGGGCCGAGTGCAGGCTGCCTGAGGTCCCAGGGGACATAAGTGAACAAGCCTTTGGATGACTCCTAACCCCAGCCTTGGAGCTGCCCATGCTCCACCAAGTGGGGCAGACATGGGCTGACTTCACAAGGCCCTGCCCACAGGACAGATCTCTGAGCAAGAAAGGTGTTGCCATTGTGTCAAGACATCCAGTTTATGGGAGGTTTGTTACCCTGCAATTGGAAACCAGAACTTCATCTCTCCTTTGCTTGAAAGCTTCTAAAGTCTTCCCTGTGCCATGTGAAAAAAGTCCAACATCCTTACTTTGGTCTGCAAAACTGTGTGTGATCTAGCCCCTAACAGCCCCTCCCATTTCTTCAGCCCTGTGCTCACTGCACTGCAACCAGATGCTTCTTTCTCCCCATTAAATCCACTAGGCTTGTACTGACTTCAAGGCCTCTGTTCTTGATTTCTTCTGCCTGAATGCTATTTCCTGGATATTGGCATACCTGGATTCTGCCCATAATTCAGGTTCCAGTTCATATTGCTTTCTTTGCTGGTTACCAAGGACCCACCTCTGGGTCTCTTCAGATTAGAAGTCACATATATAAGATGAGATGGTCATTGTGACATTTTTTCACAAACCATGTTCAGCTGCAAAGAAGAAGGCATGTAACAGGTGCAAAGTAGGATTTAAGCAGGGTTGGAGCCTTGTCAGGTGAGTTCATTGTTTGTGACCCCTTTGAAAGTGACTCTGCATCAGTAATCACTACTCCCACTAGAATCTCTGAGGGTGCTTTTCACCAAGACAATATGCTAATGTTGAAATAGTCACAGTTTTAAAGATGTGTTTATCAGGTGCTATTGAACTTTTTTGGCTCACCTGCAGTCACAGAGAGAGAATAGAAATTCCATGGCTCTCTTCAATCATCCTCAAGTCTTTATTCTTTATAAATGTATTTATTGAGTATTCTCTATGAGCAAGGAGGCTATATTCTAATGCGAGGGACAAATGCTAAGCAAAGAATAAAGTAGTGTATGTAAGCATGTGATAATATAGGAGGGAAGCAGGAGGCCTGGATGAAATGTGTCACTTGTCATGCAACTATCCATGGAAGAGTGTCCCAGAAAGAAGGAATAGCAGGTGCAAAGTTCCTGGTTTGTGAGAATGTGTGGCATGTTTGGGAATTAGCAAACAAGACAGTTTGACAGGAGTGCAGTGACGAAGGGTTGAGAAGGAGGTAGAGTTCAAGAAACAGCATGGCTACATCTTATATGGACTTGTATAATCAAGGACTTTTGATTGTGCTCTGAGGAAGATGGGAAACACCATTTGGTTTCAAACATGTGACATATATTTGGGCTGCTGGCTAATGGGAGGCAGTAGAAGGACAGAAGAAACAGTAAGATTCACTGGGAGCCTCTTTCAATGATCCAGGAATGGAATGACAGAGGCTTGCATGAAGGTGTGAGAAGATGGGATAAGGATTAGGTGGTCATATTTTGGATATATTTTAAGCATAGAGCCAACATTTGCTGATGGGTTAGATATCCACAGTGAGAAAAAATGGTGTCAATGGTGACTCCAAGGTTTTAGCCTGAACATGGAATTGCCATACACTTCCATTAAGAGCAGGTTTGGAGATGATAATCAGAAATGTCAGGAAACCTATTTCATACTGTATAGGCAGCTGGATATGTGAGTATAGCTTTCAGACAATATTAGTCTAGAGATATAAATTTGGTGGTCATCAGAGCATAAACAGTATTTATAATCACAAGTCTAGAAGATCTCACTGAGAAACGGATATAGAAAGAGGGAAAAAGTCCAAGAAGTAAGATGTGGAGATTTACAACATTTATAGGGACAATGGACCAATGAGATGGAAGAAGAGAGTGGTATGTGGAAAGCTAAGGATAAGAGTATGCTTGGAGGGGGGGCCTGGGTGGCTCAGTTGGTTAAGTGTCCAATTCTTGATTTTGGCCCAAGTCATGATCTCAGGGTCCTGGGATTAAGCCCTACATTGGGAGTCTGCTTAAGGATTCTCTTTTCTTTCTCCCTCTGCCCCTCCCCCTGTTTGTTCTCTCTCTCAAATAAATAAATACATCTTTAAAAAAAAAAAAAAAGAACATGCTTGGAGAGGAAGGGAGCAATCAACTGCTTGAAACAATGATGGACAGAGTAAGATGCATTTTGAGAATTGCCTGTGTTGCATTTGGAGATGAGGAAGTAATTGGCATCCTTGACAGGAGCTATCTTGGGGGTGGAGAGAGGATGAAAACCTGAATGACATTGGGTTCAGGAGAAGATAGGAGAAAAGGATATGAAAACAATGACTTTATTCTAGTGTATTTTTCCTGGAAAAATAGGTACAGATCCATGAAGAGGGATGTAGAGCAAGTGATTTTTTTTTAATATGAGAAAAATTAACATGTTTGTACACTAACGAAGAGTGAGGCAAGTTGATGATACAAGATAGAGAAGAAGCAACAGGTAATAATCCCCAAGGGAGGAGTTGGCCAGAGAAAGGAGAAAGAAAATCAATCAACAGAAACAAGAGAGTAAGAGATGTCTATGTAGGTCAGCAGATGGATATGGTGATGGGAATGCATGGAAATTACTTTCTGATTTTACTTTCTGAATTTACTTTCTGAAATTACTTTCTGCTTTTATAATGTAAAAGGAAATAGGAAACAAGGTAACTATTTGGGAGTGAAAATGAGAGAAGAGATAATGTAGGTTTAGGAAGAAGGTAATAGTCAAGCAGGAGAGTGGATGAGTAAATGGATTTGGGAAATGCAGTGAAATTAGTGACAGCATTAAAGGTCCACTTCAGGTTAGTGGTTAAGCTTTTAAAGTTAAATCAGTATAACATTTGACATATTCAGCTGCATACGTGGAATAGGCGTAACGTTGGATTTAAGCACGTGTAAGTTTTGTTGGGTGCTACGAACTGAACTGTGTTCTCCCACAATCCATATGTTGGGGCCCCAATCTCCTATGTGACTGTATTTGGAGAAATAAGAGTTAATTATGGTTAAGCTAGGTCCCAAGTGTAGGGTCTAAATATAATAGAATCGGTGATATTATAAAAAAAAATGAGAAAGAGATTTCTTTCTTTATCTTCATGAACCAAGAAAAGGCCATATAAGCACATAGTGAGATGGCACTGTCTGCAGGCCAAGAAGAAAGCTCTCACCAAGAATTAAATGGGCTTGGATTCCCCAGCCTCTAGAACTGTGAGAAATAGACTTCTGTTGTTTAAGTCACCCAGACTATGGTATTTGTTATTGTAGCCTAAGATAAGACCTCAGGTAAGTATGATAAAGGAAAGAGAGACAAGAGAGTTGAGGATGTGTGCCAGAGAATGGTTATGATCACAGACCACGGAAACTACGTTAGATGAGAAGGCAAGTGATGATGATGTGGGGTGAAGGATAGTACAACTGTTGAATATGACAAAATCAATGAATTATAGGTCTAAGAGTCCATAGAGTCTGGTACTTGAAGGGATAAAGTAGAAAGATAAGAGGCGATGGTCAGGAAGTGGGATGATTTCTTAAGATCGTAGAGGTAGTACAGTAATTGATGATGACAAAGTCTGGGGTGTGATCAAGGAAGTGGAAAGCTTTATTCAACAAACCCTTCATTAACTCCCCAGCTAAGTGACTCACTGGTTCATGCCCAGACCCTGGTGGTCTTACCTTCAGCTACTAACAGATATGCCTGCTTCCATATGTCCAGGTGTGCCCAGGACAGTTCTGGCTTACATGATTTGTACCAGTGTAATTATTAATAGCACTCCTTTTCAGTCTCAAAAGTATTCCAGTTTGATTAATTATATGGTCTCCTCACCTCTGGTCCCCTGGTTCTATTTATTATGATCTCAAGAACCTGTAAATCTGAATCTCCAGATGACTTTCTCTTTGGCTGGAGTCTTCTTAACTTCTTACAGTCTTTCCTGTGAACTGAGAGGCTGGAGAGCTAGGAAAGGGAGGAGGGAAGGGAAGAGCCCAGCCTGGTCTTTATTTTCCTGCTTTTAGCACAGCAGGCTGAAAGTAAATGAGAAAAAGAGCTCATCTTGTTTATGATTTACATTTTTCCATGCTTAATCATGTATAATGAAGAGACATTTCCCTAGGGTCATTGGCTCATTAGCTCCTTATCCTCCCTTATTTTAGATACATATAACGTCAACCTGAATAGCATGGCACAGGTGAATCAAGAAACATCAAGTGGCTTTGCAGTCTTGGCCTTGATTTCCTCCTTTGTAAATGGGAGGATTTATGGTACCTACTTGACAGGGTAACTAGGATTAAATGAGTTAATACACGAAAAGGTGAAATATTACTGACACATAGTAAGCACTATGCAATTGTAACTTGACCACACACACATACACACACACACACACACACACACAGTGATGGGGTAAGATGGGGTAAGATGTGTATGGGGGTGGAAATGAACACTTACATAGCAGAGAGAGCATGACTCTACTAAGGAACACAGCACCGGGGCACTGATGCAATATTATGTTACAGATCACAGTAGTTTATTGAAATGAGGGGCATTTCTTGTCTGGACAGGATATGCTTTTTCTAGAAGGGAAAAGAGGAAACTCGTGCTTGCTTCAATTCAAGTCTCTTCAGAGAACTCTAACTTTGTTCTCTCACAGCCCAGCTACTCTGGGAAATGTGGAATAGCTTCTAGAAGCCTGGACATGGTTTCAGTTTTTGTCCATGCTTACAAAATGCATGAAATCAGTATTTATTTTTATGATATGACATAAATTGTGGGTGGGATGCAGGGTGTTGGAGAAGAGTGTATCAACTGGGTCTAACCAGAAGACAGACATCATGAAGTCATTTAGATGGAGGAGGTATAATATAAGTAATTGTTAAGCTGTGTTAGGAGAGTAACTATAAAGATGGGGGTGGGGGACACCTGGGTGACTTGGTGATTGAGCACCTGCCTTTGGTTCAGGTGGTGATCTCAGGGTCCTGGGATTGAGCCCCACATCAGGCTCCCCACAGGGAGCCTGCTTCTCCCTCTTCCTCTGTCTCTCTGCCTCTCTCATGAATAAATAAAATCTTAAAAAAAAAAAAAAGATGTGTGTGGGGGGAATTCTAAAGAGTACCCTGAGGCTGAGGGAGAATATTCCTAGAAGGACAAACACTGAAGAGGTTCTGATGTCATTGGAAAAGCTGTAGCTATAGACCAGTGGGTGGCAGAAAAGCTCACTGGCTTGCAGGAGCCCTGGCTGGCCCACAGTCACTGTGTGGGCAGGAACAACCTTTAAGTCAAGGCTGGTGGGGAGGCATGTAGAGGGAGTCAGGGGCCCCATGGAGGAGCATGGCCTGGAGTGCATGGTGTCCACATCAGGAAGGCAGGAATCAACACCCCCACTGGGGGCCAGAGGGTGTGTATACAAAAAGAATCAACAGGGGCATTGCTATAGAGGGAGCTGGAGAGCCTCTCTCTACAGGGATCTAAAGCACCTCTGTGTATGGCTTGGTCTGGCCTACATTCATGTGGGGCCATCTGCGCCCTAGAAGGTCAATTCTGGAGGCATTAGGAGACAACTCTTACTCTCCTCTTTCTCTATTAGATGAAGTATCCCAATTTTTAACAACTCTTCCTTCTATAGCATTATGATCCTGGCCACATTGACTGAAAACTCTCCTTAGCTCTTGTCTGTTGCAATATTCCAGAGGTATCACACTGGTAAAGAATAACCAAAACAAATAAACTTCCTATGCCTAGATAGAAGAGTTTCGGAGAATTTTTGTTAGCTTTTCTAGCAATGATACAAAGATTGTATTTAAGTTAATGCATTGTGCCCCAAGCAGTAATCGCATACATGCAGCTATAACTGACCTTACCTCTCATTATTATTGTGGATATTATGGGCTTTCAAGCTCCCCGGGAAATAGACTTTGCGTTTTTATAATCACAGTATTAAAGACTTGGAAATGTATTATGAGGTAGCATTTCTTTGACTGACACCCATTTTCTGACTCATTACCAGGAGGGGTCATTAGATAATCTTCTGATGGCATCGGGTAAATCTATTTCTTGAAACTATTCTCCTGGGATAAACAGATACTCATCATTTTGCTCGCTGTGGTATCTCTAACTCTCAAAATGACTGATGGGCCATCATGTTATTCCATGGGGATGAAGTGCATCGGCCCCAGGGTTGGCTTTTGGTTTCCTTAGCAACTCTCTCCCAGGGACACCATGGCAGCCACGCTTATTCAAAGTCAGGATTCTAGCAACAACAAAAAATGACAGTATTTCAATTGAGATTTTTATACACCTAAATTAACTTTGCTCAAGAGAGAAGCATTTTGCATTGCTGTCATTTTTTTTTTAGTTTGTGTGCTACTTCTCATTAGAATAGCAAATTCCACCCTCAGAGGAGAGTTGGCTGGGAGGGGAGGGAGCTGGGGGTAGAGATTAGAGAGGCTTAATAACCTGAGTCTCAAAGAGGAAGTGGCTTTCTCTTAGTTCCAGTTTCTCCTATAGCCCTGAGGGGAACTAATTTAGAATCTAAGCAAGCCCCGTCAAATACATGGTCTCCTTAGTACCGTGTTATTCAATCCAAGTAGAAATAACTTAGTCTTTCTCATTGTTTTTACAGAAAAGCTGGTCTCTGTGTAAGATTTATTACCATTTCCTACCAGGGTTTCTGAAGCTTGGCATCACATAATTTGGATGGGATAATTGTTGGGGGTGGGGCAGGTTGCCTTGTGTACTGGAGGATGTTTAGCAGTATTACTGGCCTCTACTCAACAGATGCTGGTAGATCCCCTCCCCTACTGGGACAGCCCGAAGTCTCCAATCATAGCCAGATATCCCCTGTGGGTGAAAATGACTCCAGTTGAGGTCTATTGTCCAGAGGAAAGGTGTCATGTGATCCCATGAATACCTCATTGTCATTCTTCCTATATCAGTCCTCTTTTCAGTTTCCTAAACTAGATAACCTGTGCTCCAAGTGCTTGAGAGCCCATTCCTGGAATGCCCACTAAAGAGAGCTATGTTATATTTCCACATGATTTTGTGAGTATCACTGTAGCAACGATGTCCTCATTTGAGGTGATTTGATCTGCCTTCTGGCCTCAATCATTTCTCATCTCTGCCATAGCTACCCACTCTCACACCCCGTATTTTTTTAAAATTTTATTTATTTATTCATGAGAGACAGAGAGACAGAGGCAGAGGGAGAGCAGGCTCCCTGCAGGTAACCTGATGCGGGACTCTATCCCAGGACCCCGGGATCACGACCTGAGGCAAAGGCAGACACTCAACCACTGAACCACACACGTGCCCCATTTTTTTTTTTTGACAGTATGAATGTCACATGGAAAGCACTAACATCTCCCAGTCCCAAGACATGAAAGCTAGAGGCATACTAAAATAAAATGAGAGAGAGAGTATGGAGAGCCTACTGTGGATCCCATAGGACACAGTTTTGCAGAATATTGTTTCTGCTTGTGCCTATAATTAACTGCAGAACTGGACACATCCAAGGGGGAAATTTATGTGACACCTGTCAGCCCTAGAAGATCACTACTGTTTTTTACAGCAAGATCTACCTATAACAAAATTTCTAAATCAATTAAAAAATAAGTGCAGCTCCTTGCATTTCTGCGCGACCAGAACTACCTTTCTAGAATGAAGGTATCACTCTGCAAATCCTGTATATAGAGAACCAGTATTGCCAGATCTCAAAACATTGATAAGGTTATCCCAGTTTTTTTCTAGAGCCTTGGCAGGTAGAACTGACCTGTGCTGAAATTGAAGCAACTCTTGAAAAATTCAATGCAAATTAGTGCCAGGCATCATGTACCCCAGCACAGATTGAGCAGTTGTTGGCTGGTTGTGCCAGAACTGGTTTTAATCCTAGGATGAAACCTGTGTGACAAGGGAGATGGAAAGATTGTGGGTTTTTACATCTGATTGACTTGAGTTTTCAAGTCAACACTGGCTGTGTGATCTTAGGCACCTTATTTTACCCTTCTGAGCTTCCTCATCTGTAAAGTAAGAGTATAATACACTCATCACAGGATTGTCTTGGGTATTGGAAAGAATACACATAAAGCTCTGAGCAGAATGTCCAGCCTGGGAATGAGCTGCTTCCTGGTGGCATAATTACTCCATGCTGACAATACTTCGGATACACACGGCCTCGGGCTAACACAGCTAATGCAGCGTCCAGAGTCCTTTTCCATGTAGAGAATCAGACCCTTTGTGTTTATTTGAACAATGAATTCCTGTCTATCTCAAAGGTATCCAGATGATAATGTCAGCCTGGCTGGGTCAGATACATCTGGGAGCCTGTTAAAAACAATGATGCCTGATTCATACCTTAGAACTTCTGATTCAGCAAGCCACGCTAGAACCTGGGAATCTGGATTTCAGAAAGCCACCTGGGAGCTGTTCGTGTCCTATGTTTCAACCCAACTGCTTTAAATGGTTGTGTTCACTTTTCTGCACGTATGTGATAGTATGCAGAAAACTTCCATAAAAGTTTAATTAAAAGTAAAATATCTCCCCAGGTGATTCTGATGCATAGCCAGTTTTGAGAGCCACCAGTTTATACCTCATCCAAACCACATTTAAAAGCCCAGAGTGACAAATATGATTTTTTTCATCATTGATGACAGAATTATTGGACCAACATGATTGGCCAGTGGAAGAGTGGCTTCCTAGAGCTGCAGGAGAATGGACCTTGAGAGCACCTACAGAGGCAGTAGTTTGAGCCTAGGGAAACAGAGCCAGAAGAGGGAGAGAATTGCCATGGATGGCCCAGGGAGGAGCTGACAAGGTAGACAAGTGTCTAGGTGACCATTCCTGTCCTGCCTCTGTGAAATATGTCACCGATAAAAACATACCCACATTTCAAACACAATGCTGTCACTAGACAGAGAACCAGTTCCAAACTGAGGTTCAGCTATTTGCTGCTGGGGTATCAATACTTGAGAGACAAGTCATGGTGGGAAAAAGAAAGATTACTTTATTCAGGATGTCAGGGACCTGGGAAGGTGGTGGACTAACGTGTCAGAGACCATCTTCCTCATCTAGAGGAAGCCTGAGGATTTTAAAGGGGAGAGCACATGGTAAAGAAAGGAGGGCTGTGTGCTGCAGAAGTAGGTGCCTGGGTGGCTATTTGTATGCAGGCATGACCCTGAACAGACTTGCTGGCATCCGCGGTGGCTGCTTCCAAATGAGGTCAGGCCTTATCTTCTGGAAAGTCTGGTCCTTTACTTCTCAGGGCTAGCAGTCTGCAAATCTCCAGGAAGGTCAGTTAGTTCTGCTACAGACCACAGGAGTTAGGTCAGCAAGCAAGGAGTGCATGCAATCGAAGCCACTTCACCCTTCAAGTGAAGGGTGAAGTGCTGTTAAAGTACTAGATGTGCAAAAATGTGGGCCTTGCTTCCCTGACATCTCCCCACTAATCAGAGCTTTGACTAGGACTCAGTGCCTGGAGAGAAAGTAACAAATCTTGCCTTCTTTTCAGCATCTGATCCTGACCCACACCTTTTACCTCCCTTAAAACTTCAAGGAATAAAAAGCTGTAAGAGTAAAGCACTTTCAAGCTTCTACTAAAGAGCTCTCCTTTATGGCAACTGTGTTTCTGAAATCAGAGTGCTGCTCCTCAATGGCATGGCCCTCGCTGAACCTCAAACATTGGGAATGGGAGAAATGGATTGCTAATTGCTCTTGTTTCTACTGTAGCTCACCTAGGAATTAAAAGCTTTAATACTATTGAGGCAAAGATTGCAGATTGTGTACAAAGTGGCGTAATTCTACTTTTCTTGTCAAAAGCAGTTAATTTTCTCCTGAGGAACTCTAGCTGCACACTGTTTTATCCAGCATTGAATAACAGAAAGAAATTGCATTCTTTAAAGCTAAGTAAGATGGTATTTATTTGTGCTTTCACTTAAGAGATGAACCACTTAAGTGTTGTACAAAATGTCAACATGTCTAGACATAGGGTATCCAGAGGCAATTGCCGTGATTTTGACTAGTGGTTTTGTGTCCAGTTTGCTACCTTATTTATTTATTTCAGTTCTGGATAAATAGGATGAGCTAAATTAACAATACTATTAGAATTTTCTCCCGGTGATGATTAATAAAAGAAGCAGATAGATATATACTGTCCATGCCTTAATCAGATATTCAATGAGAGAAATATTGATTTTAACCTGATAAAATCCTGGGATTTTTTTTTCCCCAACTGAGTGAAAGGCTAGGAAAACAAGGCCACATTCCTAGGGTTGGCCAGGTAACCTCTCTCAGGGGTGCTCAAGCCACCTTTCCAGACCTTGCATTCATCACTTCCCACCTCTACCACTCAGCACACCCTGTGTTATGTTGAATACCTTGTAATGTGTATATTTTTAATAAAAACTGCTACCACCAATTCTAGCGCTTACTCTGTACCAGGCTGTCCTCGATTCTTTTTTTTTTTAAGATTTAGAAATTTTTATTTTTTTAAAATATTTTATTTATTTATTCATGAGAGACACACACAGAGAGAGAGAGGCAGAGACACAGGCAGAGGGAGAAGCAGGCTTCATGCTGGGAGCCTGACATGGGACTGGATACCTGTCTCCAGGATCACGCCCCGGGCCCAAAGGTGGCGCTAAACCACTGAGCCACCGGGGCTGCCCTGTCCTCGATTCTTATATTCAGATAGTATTAACTCCCCCAGAACCTATGATGCCCATTTTATAAATGAAAGGATCAAGGCTTTTTTAAGATCTGCTAATAAATGCTGGGCCAGCTCAAAAGCCACTTCCTCTATGAAGCTCTCTGGATTTTTCTTACCACAGCAGAAAGATTGCAACTCCTCTATACTTCTTATCACTTGGATCTTATCACTTGGATCCACTTCTAACTCCATAAACCTTTCATTCCTTCAACACTTAGCTATGGAGCAAGAACTTTTTATCAGGTCCTGAATTTGGAAATGATGACATGGAAGTGAAAAACAATTCCCATGGGAGCTCATGGCCTGGTGGGCAAAAGGGACACAGGGAACAATGTAATAGTGCATGTTAGGAACAGTTAGACTCAGGATGCAGTCTGAGCACCAATGAGGAGCATCTCCCTGAATCTACCTTAGCTGAGAAAGTGATGGAGGTACTCAACATCCAAGCCCCAGGACTTTTGCACAGGACCCTTTTTATTCCTGCAAAAGCCATCTCTCTTTATTTTTTATTCCTGTTGTTCAACTAGTTTGCACAAGCTGAGATGAGTGGATTTTAGAGGAGAAAGAGGAATATCTGGGGATAGAGCCTCCTGGAAACAGTCTATCCACACTCCCAAGGCTGGTTAGAGCCAAGAATCAGTTTAACAATAAGCTCTGCAGAATTAGAAATGTACACAAGTGTCAAGGTGACTGCTGGCTGGTTTCTTGCCTCCCCTTGAAGGTCAGAATTATGCCTGCCCATCAGTCCTGTGCAAAAGGCCTGGGGCTTGAGTGTTGAGTACCTCTTACCACCACTCTCTCAGCTAAGGGGGTATTGGAGTGGGGATCCAGTACGCAATGGAGATGAGGGAAAGCTTCCCGCAAACAATGAGATTTTTCACACTCTGTCATCACGACTTGAGAAACCATCTACCTCCTGCAAGAAAGCAGTTGTTTGAAGGCAGGTGTCATGCTTTACTACATTTGAGAGCTCAGGGTGGGCCTCAGTCTGGAGCATAGCAGCTATGGGCCAGCAGTGGAGGGAAGGCACAGGAGCCCCCTGCCCCTCACTGCCCTGCTTCTTTCTCCACCCTCTATTCCACACAAGAGTCTGTAGTTCAGGCAGCCCATGTGTCCAGCACATTATCAAGTGACACTCTGGTGGCTTGAGGATCTTCCCCATCTTACACTTATTCAGTAACCTTAGTTTGGTAGAGTGGGCTAGCACACCCTGAACACATCTTCCAGCTCTCTCCTCTCTTCCAGGACACACATGCTCAGGCACTCTCAGCTCTGCTTGCTGTGCCACTGCTGAACTCCAAATTCTTGATTTGGGTGCGGGAAGTGAGAAGCTTCCTTACTCATTAGCCTAGGCCACCTGCTCAGGCCCAGCTTCCCAGAGAGCTCATCAGCAGGATTTGGGCCACAGTCCTAGCTCACATCCTAAGAAAAGGGCACTTGGGCTCTCTATCTGCCTCTGACCCCAGTGCATGTCACTCCTTGGAAGCCAGGTCCTGTCAGTGATGCAGCCTGGTGATGTCACAACTATGCTTCTAGCCAGAGCACATTATTGTCAAACAAAACAGAAGCTGCATCTCCTCCCTTCATGTGCAGCTACAGAAGGTCCAGCGCCCCACTGTGGAGGGTGAAGACTCCGGGTGGGGGAGCATGCCTTTCCCAGGAGAGAGGACAGAGGGAGGATCATGGGCCCCTGGGCCCCTCAGTGGGGCTCCACACAGAAGGACAAGCTACAGGGAAGGGCTGCGGAGCTTGGCTGTCTTCCCACTCTCTCATTTTACAGCACCACAGTGATTTTAATTAAAGACTCCCCCTACTGACTCAGCAGTGGCTGACAAAGCCAAATGCAGAGCCAGGAGTCTGATAAACAGTGTTATTGAAGGTAGATAGTCAATCTTGAAGGCCGTGGCTGGAGCCCACCAGGCCCAGAGCCAGTGACAGCCCCAGTCTCCTTGTCCTCAGTGGGAGCCCCGGGGGCGGGGGTGGGTGGGTGGTGGCTTGCTGCAGGCAGGCAAACTGTGCATTCTCAAAGCCCCTTGGAAAAGACACTTTTCTGGCCTCCACTGGTCTTAGTTGTGAGTGCGGAGGACTCATTACTAACCTCCTACTTGGAAAGCAGCATAATTCACTCCATAAATCTATCCTCCTGGAATTTGCATAGCCGTATCTGGAAGCTGACTTCTGAGCACTCTCAGTAGCCCCTGGAAGAAGACAGAAGAGAACAGCTCTGAAAGAGAGGACACTGGGATCCAGCCCACCATGCAGAGCAGTGGGAGGGCACAGGCCTCATCCCTATACCCACTAAGGTTCTGATACCAGCTCTTCCCCACTCACTGGGATTCCCAGGCTGATGCTGCAGCCTACCAGCCTCACCAGCCTCAGCCTTCTTATATGCAAACCAGAAAGAATAATATCTATTTTATTGGATAATTAGAAGGATTAATGGAGACAAAATATGGCACCTAGCAAGCCTTCAAGAGCTGGATAAACAGCCTCTGGCAGAGCTGCCAAGATGCTGCCAACATTTGTAAGCACTTACGATATTACAATATTTCAGGCATTGTGCTCCACACTTTTCATATCATCTAATCTCCTTCTATTCAGGAGAGGATTCAAGGTCTCAGCCAGGCTGCTATAAACCCTTCCATTCCAATGCCCTATGCAACTGTCTTATTGAGTTTACAATCTTGGAGGTAAAATCAGTTATTATCCAGAGACTTTTCACCCCATGCAAGGAAGTTACCTCCTCACCACTGATGTCAAAATTGGCCCTGTATTTTTTTGGCCAAATTGCACAGAGGCAGGAGCAACAGTGTCTGGGTTCTGAATCCAGGCCTGAAGGGACATTGCATTCTTCTGCTCATCCTTCGAGGAGTTTCCTACCTCTACCATGAGTCGCTGTTCCCTAGCCAGGGCCCCTGAATGGGGTGCAGGAAGGAAACCTACAGCCTGAAACAGGGACATCATAACCAATCTACAAACCTATGAGCAAAAATAAATGCCCCGTGCCACATGCCAAAGATTCAGTGGTTGTTTGTTACTTAGCAAGAGCTGATTAGTCCAGTGTCCCAGGGATATGGACTGAGAGCGAGGCAACAATTTCCTCTATTCTTAGATCCCCTGATCCACCTAGGAATTCCACTGTTCCCCTGCACCCAGTATTCAACTAGGTCTGAAGATAACCACCATCTTTTCAGGATCAACCCTTGGACTCCCTCCCAGCCCCTTTGCCCACACCTAGGCAACACAAAGGAGAAAATACTGGTTTAGAAGTGACTCTTCCCTAACTTCTCCATCTTACACTTGAACCTTTGCATATTATGTTCTCTGGCTCCATTAGGATAACTTTCCACTGGAGTAAAGGTGGCCATCTCTAATAGTAACAGAGAGAAAAGGTTAGTACTTCAATCCCTTATGTAGCTATGGAAGTTCAAAGAGATAAAAAGGACATAGTTAGTCCTAAGTAAACCTCATTATTTCTTTCATTTATTTGTTCATGAATGTGACACATATTTATTGAGAACCAGCTCTTAAGGTTGCCAGATACATTATAGGATGCTCAGTTAAATTCAAATTTCAGATGAATAACATTTTCTGGTATAAAGATGTCCCAAATATCATATTCCCAAAGCCACTCCTTGGAAGCCAGGTCCTGTCAGTGATGCAGCCTGGCTAAAGTGATACTAAAAATAATTTAGTCATACTAAAGATAATTTATTGTTTACCTGCAATTCCAATTTAAGTGGGTATCCTGTATTTTCATTTGTCAAATCTAACAACTTACTACTATAATCAGGCATTGTCTTGGAGGCTGATATAACGGTTGGTAATGATAGAAAGGGTGTTGGTCCTCCAGAAACCTATAGGATTTTGGATAATATAGGCCCATATATAAGAATTACATACATACATGCATATAAAACATGCACATGGACATGCATGTCAATTAGGTATCATATGCACCCTTTAATTGAGAAGCACATGCACTATGAAGGAGGAACTGTGTGAGCATATGGTCTGCCTTTCCCTCACCCACACCTGTGTCCTCACAGATTGCTCTCTGTGCCACTTGACTAAAGAGGAAAAAAATTAAGCCTGTGTTTTGGATGGCTCTGTGTGACATTCTGGTAATCACCAAAATTAATTGAGGCAATGTTACAGATTATCCAGGAATGGTCCTGAAAGAGAACGGAGAAGGAAAACTGGCTCAGCAGACAAAATTTAACAGCCCATCTCCTCAGCCATTTTATTTGTAAGAAGAGTGAGCCCAACGAGAGTATTTATACTTATTCACGGGCTAATGGTTTGGCCAGTTGGTCAGGGACTTGGAAAGAGAATACTAGAGCACCAGTGACAAAGACTTCCCAGAAGGAGGTATGTGGAACTTTTGGAATGGACCCAGAATGCAAAATATATCTGTGTTTTGTATGAAAGCCTAACAAAGCACTTCCACCACATCGTGACTTCTTCCTAACCAGGAGGGAAAATTGACTCAGTCTGGGAATATCCAACAGCCTCCTTCCTGAGGTCTCCCACTGCCTGCCAGCAGGCAGATTGTAACAGGAATCAGGGCCACGCATGTGCCTAACAACCTGGATCCCTCTCTGCTAAGGCTTATCTGGCTATCCCATTATTAAGTGGTCAACTTCCAACATCAACAACTAACTTTAAGCATTTAGTATATTATCTTGGAGGATCATCTTGGTATCTGGTGGCTGGTTTATTCCATAAGCCCCCTTCCACCATGCAAAGACATAAATTCCTTCTCAGTTAAAGAGATACATTCTGAATTTCAATTTATTTTCTCTACTAATCACACTTCAGCTAGTTACTTGTACATATCATTAAATAGTATAGTGTGTGTGTGTGTGTGTGTGTGTGTGTATGTGAAACCAATCTTCTGTCCAACTAAGGAATAATACTTTCTTTGGAAGAGATGTAGCCTTAAAGAATAAAGGATATGTTTAGAACAAATTTCTAACATTATTTCATGAATCTCATATTCATATTACAAAGGTCCTTAATAAGGTCTAGAAATAGGGGGTGGGCACATCATATAATTAAACCCAATGATTCACTAGCAAAAATTTTGCTTCAAAATCTTTGAGTCAGATTGAGCTCCTCATGCCATTCAGTCAATCAGCAAAAAGGGGCACTAAATTCTGGACTGGGAACTTTAATTCCACCCAGGGGAAATGGGTTAATTTAAGCAGTGGAATAGGATGAGTTATAAATAGAACACAGGTGTTCCCCTGGGTGTCTCTTATTTTAGCCACTCCCAGGATGCTAATGAGCAAGACCACCAAAGTCTCACTTCCTTCAGGAAGAAAGATTTGAGTCAAACACCAGGCAAACATCCCCAGTCACTTCTGGTAACCAACAGTTCTCTTTATTTAAGAGTCTGGTTTTTAGTTTGTCTCTTTTTCCCTTTGTTCATTTATTTTGTTTCTTAAATTCTACAATGAGAAAAATCATATGATATTTGTCTTTTTCTGACTGACTGACTTCACTTATCATCATACTCTCTAGGTCCATCCATGTTGTTGCAAATGGCAAGCTCTCATTCTTTTTTATGGCTAAGTAATATTCCATTGTGTATATACCATATCGTCTCTATCCATTCATGTATGGATGGACACCTGGGTTACAAAATCCATATCTTGGCTATTATAAATAATGCTACAATAAACATGGGGGTGCATATATCTTTTTTGATTTAGCAGTTTTGTTTTCTTTGGGTAAATAGTAGTGAAATTACTGGATCATACGGTAATTCTATTTTTAATTTTTGGAGGAACCTCCATATTCTTTTCCACGATGGCTTTGCCAGTTTGCATTCCCATCAACAGTGCACAGGGAGTCCTTTTCCTCTATGTCCTCACCAACACCTGTTATTTCTTATCTTTCTGATTTTAGTCATTCTGACAGGTATGAGGTGATATCTCATTGTGGTTTTCATTTGTATTTCTCTGTTGATGAATGATGTTGATAAAAAAATTCCTTTTAAAAAATGAGACCAGAGCAACACAAGTTTAAGGCAAAAAACTTAGAAAATACAGATAAACAAAAAACTTAGAAAATATAGATAAACACAAAGGAAAAACCCACTCATAAACTGAGACCTCCAGCCAGTTAGGTTGGCCATGTCCCACTTCCCTGCTACCCTGGGTAAGCTCCAAATCCCACCTGTCTTTTCTCTTCATTCCTCTGTGCTTCTTTGCCCTTAAAGACAACCTCACACCACTCTTTCCACAGCACATGGAGCTCATGTGTGTGTAAGTGTGTGAATGTGCTTCTTAAACCGCAAAGTCCCACACCAGGCTAAAGTACTCTTAGCTAAACAATTGAGCTAGAAAATGGGATTGTGTCAAATGCCTTTCCCTGCTGCCTCTTTGCTTAACCTCCCCACCCCACCCCCACCCCACTGCTTCTCCTTTGCTCATTTCTCTCTTTACCTACTTCCTTTCTTTATACATATCAAGGATTCTTCTCTCTGTGTCCCCAGAGCGCTGTAATTGTGCCTTATTGAAACACACTACCATTACCTGTGTGTGGGTCTGAATCTCTCACCAGACTGAGGTGCTATAAGTGCTAAGACTGTGTCTTAGATCTAATTCTATCTTTAGTATCCGGTCAATCCCTGGAACATAGTAGGCAGTTAACAGGGAGGTACAGAAAGAACACATGAGTGAATGACTTTGAATCTATTTAAACATGTTTCTGGGGGAATGCCATGTTATACTGGAAATTACTCAATCTTGAGATGAGAGGAACTATCGAGTGTTAGCATCTGTATAACTAGGAAAAACATTGGCTTTATTGAAGGCACCACACCTGTTCTGTTGTCTACAAATTATTAAATGTGCTTATGATCATGGCCAACACAATGGTATCTAAGTGAAAACAGAGTAATTAATGAAATAAAATAATGTGTAGGGAAAAATTCAATCTTGTTTAAATTAAGACAGATGAAAAAACTGGTATAAAATTGGAGCACCAGATGGTATCAATACATTACACTAATTTTCTATTCACATATTCAATTATAGTTTAAATAAAAACTAATATGGGTAATTTATCTCACGGTGTTTGTATGAACCATCTGATTATAAATTCCCACAATGTCCAATCTACCCACCAATCTCACACTGCACAATTATTGAGCAAGCAGGGTATGATCTGCAGGGCATTCCAGAAGGGTTTCTGGCTCCCCTGGGTGCTAGGAGGGAGATGTCATAGGGCAGGAGATCAGTACTGACTTCTGCTTTCCAAGAGTGTGGGTGCCTGATAAAATACAGGATGCCCAGTTAAATTTGAACTTCAGATAAACAAAGGATAATTCTTTTAGCACAAGTATGGCAGGAGACACATATTCTAAGATTTCACACACTTTTCCATTGTGCATTCTTGTGCATTCCTTTATTCTGTAACCTACCCATGATCCAGTACCTCAGACTTAGTGGAAAAGTGAGGGACCCAAGGGAATGATGCATCCAGGCAAGGCCTACAGTATCTGAGGACAGATCTGTGTTCAGCAGCCACAACCAGGGCCTCCTAGAGGAGCCAAGAGAGGGTGGAGTGAAGAGGGACCAGGCCCCCTGGCTCTGCCTGATGCTGGAAACCGATCAGAGTAAGCTTTGCTTTGGGCTGGGCCTAGGGACAGATCAGGCTTGGGAATGATCCCCACCTCCTTGAAACTCTATGCAAGATAAATCTCTGCACCTGCTTTGTGGTATCAGAAATTAGTTTCTGATAAAAAGCTTAAAAAGCTTAAAAGATGTATAGTTTTAACATAATTGTAAGTATAGCAAATTTGTATCTGTTGTCTCAGTAATGAACAATTTGTCTCTACTTGATCTTTTCCATCTCTTACCTGTTTACTCCTTATTGAAGTCCTCCCAGAGAGCTGAAACTACCTGTGGAACCTTTCTAAACCCTCATAGCCTGAAGGGATTGTTCCCTTTTCTGCATCCTACTTCACCCCATATTGAACTTCTTTGTAATGCATCGCTTTATCTTATATGGGGATTTGTGTGTTTGACTTCTCTCTCCTTTAGTATAGAGACTCCTGGGGTAAAGAATCTTGTCTTTAGTTTCCAGGGAACAAATTTAGTGCCTTAAATATAATAGACAATCAATTATAGCCAAAAAAGAAAAAGAAGAAACAATCCTTTAGAGTTAACCAAAACACTGTTTTCCAATAAAAGGAACCAGGGCTACATGGTGAAATGGCTGGTTCCAGGGCTGGGGCAAATAGAATAATACCAAATGCGGACCTTGTTCAAGGGACAGAGAAGGTAACTTGAAGGTGCTTCCACTAATCAAATATGGAATAATTTGAGCAACAAAATAAATTAGTATGGTAACCCATAGAATAAAATAGGAACCTAGTCTTCGCCCAGACAAACATGTAAATAAATAAATAAATAAATAAATAAATAAATAAATAAATAAATAAATATTGCAGAAGGAAAGCTCTCCCTTCCAGAAAAATTCTTTTAAAAAAAAATGTAGCAATAATGACAGAATTAGAATATTGCCATTTGGCAGCAACTACAGTAAAAATTGTTTTGTAGAAGAATCATCAAGGCTGCCAAAACTAATGGGGAAAAAATGTGATGAGAAATGGTACGTGTACATATTTTTAATATATCTCCTCATACGATACCTTTTAATTACAAAGAGAAAACATAACTTTTCAGTGGAGAAACCTGGCAGGTGTCACCTTAGCCTACTGGTCAAAGTTAATACCATTAGTAATGAGAGAATTCACCATCATGCACCTACTGATAACAATGTTCTGAAAAGAACAAACATAACACTCTTGTGTATTCCTGACAGAAATGTATACTATGCATCTAAACACAAGGAAACATCAGACAAAGCCAAACTGAGGGACATTCTACAAAAGGTTTGTAGGTACTCTTCAAAAATGCCAATCACTCATGAAAGAAAATACACAGATGGCAAATATGCAGATGAAAAGATTTTCCACATTCTAAATCACCAAGGAAATGCAAATTAAAGCAACAATGAGATAACACCACATACCTATTACAATGGCCCACATCCAGAGCACTAGTAACACCAAATGCTGGTGAGGATGTGGAGCAACAGGAGCTTTCATTAACTGCTGGGGAGAATGCAAATTGGTAGAGCCACACTGGAAGACACTCTGACAGTTTCTTACAAAACTAGACATACTATTAACATGTGATTCAGCAATCGCACTCCTTGATATTTACCCAAAGGAGCTGGAAACATGTCCATACAAAGATCTGCATGGGGATGTTTATAGCAACTTTATTTAGAAGTGTCAACATTTGGAAGCAACCCAGATGTCCCTTAGTAAGTGTGGATAAATAAACTGTGATACATCAGACAATGGAATAGTACTCAGCACTAAAAAGAAATGAGTTATTAAGCCTGAAAAGACATGGTGGAAACTTAAGTGCATATGAATAAATGAAAGAAGCCAGTCTGAAAATCTTACATACTGTTTATGTCCAATTACCTGGCACTCTGAAAAAAGCAAAATTATGGAGACAGTAGAAAGATCAGTGGTTGTCACAAGTTAGAGGTGAAGAGAGGGTGAAGGGATGAATGGGGGAGCACACAGGGATTTCAGGGCAGTGAAACAACTCTGTATGTATAATGGTAGACATGTACCATTATATATTTGTCCCAACACATAGAATGCCCAACACCAAGAGTGAAACTATGGACTCTGGGCAACAATGATGTGTCAATGTAGGCTCATGAGTTGTAACAAGTGTGTCACTCTGGGAGGGGGTTGTTGATGATGATGAAGAGGTGGAGGATATGCAGGTGCGGAAAGTATATGGGAAATCTCTCTACCTTCCTCTCAATTTTGCTGTGAACCTGAAACTTCTCTAAAACGTAAAGTGTATTTTTTTTAAATGCCAATCATAAAAGACAAAGAAGGACTAAGAACAGTTTTGGGTTAAATACTAAGGACATCAAAGCCAGGACATGTAAATAAATATAGTGTGTGATACTGAATTGGATACTGAACCAACTTCTCTACGTTTTTCTTTCATTGTGCAGGATGTTCATGGGACAATTGATGAAGTTTTAGTATCTGGAGATAATTAATATTAGAGGATCAAAGTTAACTTTCTGATTTTGATAATTGTCCTGTCATTGTGTTAGAGAATATCCTTGTGTTTTGGAAATATATGCTGAAGTATTTAGAGGTAAAGAGGTATAATGCTTTCTATGTACCCTCAAATTAGTTCAGAAACAAAGAATAAAGGGAGAGAGATGTTGGAGGGGAGACAGAGAATAAAGTGAAGGTGTCAAAGTTAATATTCGAAGAACCACGGTGCAGGTTATGTAGGAATTCTAAGTATGATTTTTCTGACTTTTCTCTAAGTCTGAAAAATCATTAAAGATTACTTTAAAAGCATATTGTGTATGTTTTAAATTTCCCCAAATGTCCCTAAACCGGCAAATAAAAGAGATTTATCTCAGTTTCTCCTGTTTCCTGAATTTCTGGGAATTTGGCTTCTTTGGTAATTTTTTGGGTAATGCTTCCAGAGCACTGATTTCCTTTGTTGGAGAATTCAAAATTCAAAATCAAATAAAAACTCCCATAGAGTTCAAGGTGAGCTGTGTTGTGTCATCCTGCAGCTTAACCTGTTCCTGTTATCAAAGGGTTTCATTGCACCTTCCACTACAGTTCTGGTCTCTCTCAGAACCTCTGCACAGCGTCCCCGAAGTCATTAGGTTTTTGTCTTGTGGTTGTCCTGACCTCGGCTCCACACCCCCCTCCCACATTACTTGAGGACTGGGAAGTTGGCTTATCATGTGGCCTCCACAGAGCCTGCACATCATCTAAAATGTAGAATGCAAAAAAAAAAAAAAAATGGTTATGATCTTACATTCCTAGACCAGTGTTAATAAAAATACACCCCTGGGGACTCCTGGGTGGCTCAGTTGGCTAGGCATCCAACTCTTGGTTTCCACTCAGGTCCTGATCTCAGAGTTGTAAGATCAAACCCCACGTGGGGCTCTGTGCTCAGTGAGGAGTCTGCTTGGGATTCTCTCCTTCTCCCTCTGCCCATCCCCCTGCTTGCTATCTCTCTCAAATAAATAAATCTTAAAAAAATAAAAAACAAAAATGTGTCCCCTGAAGATTCTACCTGTCTGAGTCAGTTATAGAGCTGTTCCTTGTGCAAAGTACACTAGCATTTATTGAACTCATGCACCTCCATCATCTCCTTCAGTCCCTAATATTCCCATATGACACAGGTACTGCGATGCCCATTTGGCAGATGAGAAAAATGAGGTTCAGAGATTTTTTTGTTTGTTTCTGAAACTCACATGGTAAGTTTCAGAGCTAGAATTTGAACTTAGACGAGTCAAATGTGTAAAGTCTACACATTCCCCTTCTGCTATCCTCAGTAACCTATTTCAATCTTTTTTAAAAATCTAAAATGTAAACAGTTCCATTGAATAAGCATCTGCTGTACAGCCGATCCTTACAGATGCTTCTTTCTGGTTCTGCGTCATTCTGGAGGTGGCAGGGGAATAGAAAATACAAATGTGGATATGGGAAAGTAAATTGAAAGTCAAGTTCACAGCCACGTGAAACTAAGGAAAAAGCAGTACTTATTGAGATGCTCTCTGTGGTGTCTGCACTGGAAATTAATTTATATTGGGATGTGCTTCCCACATTTTATCTTGGAAAGGAAGAGAGCAGACGATGCCAAGAGGAACCAAGAGGCACCTGGTCCCAGATTCATATTAGGTACCCTTCATCAGAAGGGCTAGGTACATGGGGCTGCTACATGCCCTCAACACCTGCTACCCCTTTCCACTGCCTAGCAGAAAACAGAAGCTGGGATAGTGGGAATTGCACACATCAGAACTGCTAACTTGAATGGCAGAGCTCCGGCTCACACAAACCCAGCTCCAAAGTCCCTTACTGCCTTCTAACATGACTGCACACTGAGCAAGACAGATGCTCTTGGGTCCCCAGCAAGTTCGGCCACTCATCCACCAGGAAGGAGAGAAGGTGAGCCTACAAATGATGTGTGTGGGAAAATAATAACAGAAGAAAACAGCTAATAGCTAACAGATGCTCACCGACTTTAAAAGAACTTGAGACAATACCTTGGTAGGATGTCCAACTGAGGTTAAGAAAATGTCCCTTGTCATCTTTTTGTCATATACCTCATGTATGACATAGGCAGCCTGGTCATTAGTAAACACATTTGGGGAGCAGTTTGGCATTCTTAGAGTGATCCACTCTTCCTGTGGGAGATGCTATGTGGTTCGATGTGAATTGTCTGAAGTCTAGGGAGAGGAAAAGATCCTCTCTGCCAGATAAATAACACCTAGCAGTCCCAGTCATCAACACAAGGAACAGAAGAATCACCCAGCTGATCCGTGCCCAAATGCAGGACTCACAACACTTTGGGCTGTAACAAAATTGTTGTTTTAAGCTACTGTATTTGGAGGTAATTTATTGCACATCAACAATTGGAATGCTGGTCTTCAGTATCGTCATCTGTAAAATAAAAAGATGGAACTCCGCAGGAGCCCATGACTTCCCAGATTCTTTACTATCCTCAGATAATCCTTTGATATGTATGATTAAGCTATTTTGTCTGAATGGTAAATAAATGTGCACAACGTGATATTGCGCTATTCCTTCTAGCACTGAGATTACAGCAGGAAATAATATTTTAAAACATTGCTCTAGCCCTGAGGGTTCACTGTAGAATTGGAATGTCTGATGAGATGAGAGTTTCAGAGTGCACCGTGTAAAGGGGGGTCCACCCTGGTAACGCATAGAGTCCCCACTGTCCACCATAAAACCAGGAGGCCAAAAAAGTCCCCTTACTCATTAAGAAACTGGCATGAGACAAAGAAGAGTCAATTCAGCAATGATGAGCTGAGAAAATGTACAAACGACGCAAAAATCCATAAATAGAAGAGGAATGTATTTCTCCTACGTACCAATTTTCCTTAATAACATCTTGGAGGGCTGTCATTTACAAATTTGTCTCAGCCATCCTCGAACCTATTTACATTTTCACCATGTTAGGATAACAAGCTCCATATCATCTTTATATTTATTTGGCCTAAATTTACCTCCTATAAGCTAGTTTTAGTAATCTACCATCTCCTTCCCGCTATGTGACTAGGTTTAGCAAATCCAAAACCTACGTTGTGAAATAAAATATACTAAAAATGAACCACGTTAAATTCTTTGTAAAGTGAACCTAGATATAAATAAAAATATACATAAAAATGGAATGTAGAGTTTTCCCATCAAATAGGTTCCCATAAAAACCCGTCAGAAAAATGCAACACAAAGATGAAAGAAGTAAACATTTTTATAACCTAAGGAGGCACCTGGTTATTATTCTGGAGTGTAGAGTAGACGAGTAGAACTGGTGGTCCCACCATTAACTATCTACATATCCCTGACAGGCTCCTTGACCATCTAACTGCACAGAGGAAAGACACCCTAGTGGTTAAGACTGTGCCCCAGGGAGCCAGCATGCTTGGGCTACAGCTGGCTCTACTGTATATAGCCGCGTGACTCTGGGAAAACTACTTAACCTCTCTGTGCCTCAGTCTCTTTATCTGTAAAATGCAGAAATAATAATACCTACTGCCTTGTGTTTTCTTGAGACTTCACGAGCTTTAAATACATAAGCGCTCAGAACGTATCCGAGGCGTGGTGAACTGCATAAAAATTTAGCTGTTTTGATTACCCTTAGGTGCTAAATAAATATGCACCATCTTCCTCTCCTATCTTCTGCAGCTTTTGTAATAAAAATGAGGCTCTGTCATTCTCTGATTCCAAGGAGGCAGATACTTGGACAATGTAAACAAAAATTGCTATCGTCCATATAAGGCAGCTGGTAAAAGGGAAAGCTTCCACACTGCTAAGCTCAGTAACACAAGTAATGGGGCAAGGGAACACTGATGCCATCTTTCCCATGAGTCTTTAAGAAGAGAATGGATAATTATGTGTCCTGGTCATGGCTCAGAAGTATACCTGACAAACAGATTTTTATCATGAAAGAAAAGAAGTTCACCTGGCAAGCACATAGCAGTCACTTCATATATATTTGGAGACAAAAATGATGCTGACTGGCAGCTGGAAAAGACGTTTCATTGGCTGTCCCTCCAATTCATGAATTCCTAAAAGGTCCTCAAATGGAAGTCAGTGGCATCTTTGGAGATAAAAAGATTCATTTCCTTTACGGTTTCCCTGGATTCACTCTGTCCTTGACGCATGGCTGGGGGGCTGACAGCCACGTACTGGGCAATCAGTGGCAGCCACTCTTGAAATACCGGGAGAATCCAGGCACAATTGCTCAGGGCCATGTTGGGGGGCCAGGGCCTGGCATGGTTACTGAGGCTTATGGACTACAGAACCCACTTTCCTCACTGCCCATCCTCAGCCCACTGTGGAGTTCACACGGTAAAGGTTCTTTGGCTTCCTGCATTGAGTGTGCTCTGGCTACCAAGTATGGGGACCTCACCAACAAGGGACAGGGGTAAATAGAAAAATATCACACTAGGGATGCCTGGGTGGCTCAGTGGCTGAGCATCTGTCTTCAGTTTAGATCATGATCCCGGGGTCCTGGGATCAAGTCCTGCATCAGGCTCCCAGGAGAGAGCCTGCTTGTCCCTCTGCTTATATCTCTGCCTCTCTCTCTCTCATGAATGAATGGATGAATGAATGAATAAATAAATAAATAAATAAATAAATAAATAAATAAATAAATAGATCATACTAATAATGTCCCTTTGTTTGGACTGAATCTTGGTGTCCCTGCCCCAAATTCCTGTATAGAAGTCCTAATCTCTGGTGTGACTGTATTTGGGGATCCAATGGAATGAGTGTCCTTATAAGAAGTGATATCAGAAAGCCTCCTTACATATGTGCATGTGCTCCTCTCCCTTCATGGGCATGCATCAAGCATCAAGGAAGTGTCATGTGAAGATATAGCCATCTCCAAGCCAGGTAGAGTCCTCAGCAGAAATTCAATTTTCCAACCCCTCGGGGGGGTTGATCTTGGACTTTATAGACTTCAGAATTGTGAGAAACAAACTTCTGTTGCTTATTGCCACTCATCTGTGGTGTTTTGTTATAGCAGCTCAAATCAACTGATACGTCCCGCATTCTACTTCTCTCAGAGGGCCCTCCATGGGAGTGGGCCTCAGGTACTCACTGAGATAATCTATTATTTACATACCTTTTAGTAATTTTCCTTTAAACACTTGTGGTTGGGCAGCCTGGGTGGCTCAGCAGTTTAGCGCCGCCTTCAGCCCAGGGGTGATCCTGGAGACCTGGAATCGAGTCCCACATCAGGCTCCCTACATGGAGCCTGCTTCTCCCTCTGCCTGCGTCTCTGCCTCTCTCTCTCTCTCTCTGTGTGTGTGTCTCTCATTAAGAAATAAATAAAATCTTTAAAAAATAAAAATAAAAAAAATAAACACTTGTGGTTATGTCTTAAATAACCTACACTCAAGTCTAGTCCTCAGGCTTTGCTTCTGGAGGAATGCAAACCAGGGAATATGTGATCAGGCTCAGTGGGCATCAGAAATCTTGAACGTGACAGAGTATCATTAAAGACATCATGTGTAAGGGTAAATGTGTTTGTGGAAAGAAGGGGGAGATCCCACAGGTACACTTCATGTTCTATACCATAAACTGAGGATATACCTCCTTGTTTCCATCTCTTGCCCTCCTTTGGGTAAGAAAGCATCATGTAGAAACATCTTCATCCAATATGGAAACAGTCCAAGTCCATCAGATAGAGTAACTGCCACAAAATATTGTGTGCCAGGGAGGTGCTCTTGAGAGTATTTCAAACTCAGAGCTTCTAGAATTCTTATTCCATCATGATGCCCTGAAATGAAGAACTAACAGGCTTACAGCTCACAGTGATATGTTCAATGAGAAATGATGGTTGGAGTCCAGCATGAGGGGCTATCCTTTAGCCCCCAAGGAAAGTGGACTCACCTGCCTTGAATTTGGCCTCTTGTCCTGTGTCCTTCTGTTGGCCTTACATTTACTGTGTTAACCACTCCAACATAACTTTGTAATAAAGTCAATGGGGTTGACATTACTCAACAGCATGTGTAATTCCTGAGCTGTTTCTGCAAAAATGTGATGTTCTGCAATAAGTACATTCGCCAAGAAAATGGGTGATTTTGGGTCTCCATCACAAGAGAAATCTGGGCCAATTTCACTGCCAAGCATATTTTTCCAGAACATTAATCTGCTATAAATCACTTAAGTCAATCTCCAGAACCAGTTTGATCCCCATAATTTTCATTTACATAATTCATCAATTAAAAATATTGGAGGAGAAATAAATTTGTTACTGCAGAACATATTCTCTTGACTCTCCATCCATAAAATTATATCCTATAAACTTTCAGCTCTGAACTGGGTTCTGAATGAATTTGCTAGTCCCCTAGATAGACTGCAAGAAGAATTCTCATTTTTCAGAAGTCCCTTTTTTGTACATATCTTGTTATCTGATAGACCTAGGTTTGCATTCTCTCTAAACATTCATTTTCTCATCTATATTTGATAATAATAATAATTAATAATTGCTATCATAATGAATTGTTACAAAAATTAATAAGAAAATATATGTGAATTGTCTAACAAAAGCTCATTCTATAATTGGCACGTGTAGTACATATTTGACATTCTTTGTCTATTCAGCATCCAAACATCATCCCTGTAACCAAGTAATTCCTTGTCTTTTGCATCTTGGTAGGAAATAGTGAAAATTCCAGACACTGGTTTTTCACATTGGCTGGTCCATGGAGATTATTGACCGTGCTCTGACCAACATTCTCATGTTTTCCTGCTCTTGAAAACTGACTTCCTGATTCAGCTGTTAACATGTCCCATGAGAAGTCTGCCCTCACTTCTTCTTACTGGTTTGTGGATATCTTGAGCCCTAGTGGGTCAAGGCATGAAGATTGGATTTAGGGCAGTGGAAATGAAAGGGGAAAAAAAGGTTTAAACCTTCAAGAGATTTCTGAAAACATTATTAACATGGATTTAAGATACACATTTTGTCATTAAAGCAGTGTCAAATTTCTGGATCATTTTTGGCCAAATCTTTCCATTTTAGTGACAGATATTAAGTATAAATTAATGAAAACCATAGAAGAGAGAAAACTCAGAGGTTACCTGAGGCAACCAACTACATCAAATTTTAAATTGAAAAACTAATTATTTCTTCAAGTGATTATTTTCTGAGTTCACTTGAAATCAACATCTATAGGGTACCCAATCAGTTCCAAATAACAGGGTTTGAGATTTTACTGGAGTCGAGACATCGTGTTTATCATTTATCATTTATGGTGCATTTGTTTTTCAGAGGAATCAATCAGCCTGGAATCAAATGTTTACATTTATTTTTCAGATATGTCTTGGTTTAACTATCACCCATGTTTATACCAAAGCAGGAAATTAAACATTTTTTTAAAATATTGTCTGTCCATACACAGAATGTTCTTTCTTTTCAGGGTACTAACATTAACAAGGGTACTGGTCTCGGGATTAGGAATGAGGATCTACCCAGATCCTATCAGGAATACCTGCTTTGTAATTCCCTGAAGCCATACACAGCACATGCTACATTATGTATAACCCAGATTCTTGAAATAAAATATGACTGAATTCAAAGAACATCTACGTGAAGCTGAATAACCTGATTACGTTGTTTTAATGCTCTAATTAAGGTCAAGGGCTGCCAATGGTTTCTTCACAAATTAGGAAAGCTTTTGAGGGAAATTCTTTAAAAAATAGCATGTCCTTGTACGGATTGACAACTGAACAATTTTCCTGCTGTTCTTTAGAAAGCTGTCAGCTCAGTGAGGTGCTGTCGGAATGACACCTGCTGCCAATTTCTACTTCCCAGTATGAAAACCAGTCTTCTCGCGGATTATCACCGCTGGTGGGAGCCAGGAAACTGCCTCTGCCCTGGTTGATTATGGTTAATTGGTTTGGGAAGCTGCATATCCCAGGTCTTGGAAAATTCATAGAGATACAATGATGCAAAGTGACAGGAAGAGGCCAGGACACTGTGACAAAGGAGAACAAGATTGCTTATTCCACAGTAAGTGTCAGGGAGGGGACACCAGGCTAGAGCATGCATTATGGTTGAAATGCCCTTTTAAAAAAGCACACTTCAGTCAAAAGTATAATGCTCTGACTCATAAGAGCACCAAATATTAATTTTCTAGGAGTCACAGCTCTTTTTTTTTTTTTGGTTTGCATTCAAAAAATTGTGTGTCACTATAACCTTTGGGAATACTTTCACCAAAAAATTTCATAATTATCTTTATTTTTTGATATGTCCTATTTTGATCCATGTGAAAGCATATAAATATAAAAAGTTATAATCAGAACAGATATAATAATGTATAATTCTCACTTTAATGATGCAGCTCAGGGAGCACCAGGGTGGTTCAGTCAGTTGAGCATCTAACTATTGATTTCAGCTCAGGTCATGATCTCAGGGTTGGGAGATCAAGCTCCCATAAGGCTCCATGCTGGGTATGGATCCTGTTGGAGAGTCTCTTTCCCTCTTGCTCTGTCTCTTCCCCTGCCAACCCCACCCCCCAAGCTCACTCACACTCTTTCTCTCTCTAAAAAATGAATGAATGAATGAATGAATGAATGAATGAATAAAATAAAATGCAGTTCAGATATTTGCTTGGCTTCTTTCCCCCATAATTATCATTAGTAATGAATGCATAATAGCTCATGTATTTGCGACTCATGGTATCTAAATCTATGAAATGCACAATCATATCTAGTCATGGATACTAAACACTAAAATATGATAAACATCCCAATTTGCCACCGTCATGAATAAGAATTAACCCATTTCTTTTTCTCCTGTACAATTATTTCTTAAGATGAAATTCTGGGATTGGAATTACTGACACAAAAAGCATGAAGCTTTCTGTTGGGTTCCTAAATACCTTCTTGCAGACTGCACACAGCATAAGTCTGAGGGTGTTATTCATAAGGCTTTCCTCCTCCCAAAAGTTGTACATTTTAAGTGGCACCCCCTACAGGTGGGCAGAGCTTCTTGCACAACTTTCTGTGGCATCCCTGGATGCATTTTGAACACCAATCTATGACAAGTTGCTTTCTAAAGGATTTACCCAAAAGAATTTCAAGAAAAAAAAAAAAAGACAGTCCCACATAACTTGTTGTAATTAAGGATATAATGGCAAAAGAGTCAACAATAAAGTACAATTGCCACATTCCTTCATAGGACTCATGATTAGTTGATAGGTACTCGATATCAATTTTTCTAGAGAAAATTAAAAATTTGAAATTGAATTTTCAAAGAGAAAAAGAATAAACATGTCAAGAAAAATTAAAGGAAGGAGATATAGATCTCAAAAGAAAGAAATTTAGACAAGTATATAAAAACAGGAAATTATAAATACCATGACTACCTCTGTGAAAACCCTAATATAATAAACGAATTGTTGGTAGAAAAGAGAAAAAGGAAAAGTAGCAAACATTACTTTCATAAATAATAAATGGACAATTTAAAAATGAAAAAAGGTAAACAACCAATATCAAAGATGTTAACTTCATATGAATATTACAATAATATACATTCAATTTGAAAAAGACAATGAATTATATATCCTATTGAAAAACCATAAATGCCATAACGTATAAATTTGTTAAGTCACTAAGTTGTACACTTGAAATCAATGTAACATTGTGTATCAATTATCCTAAAAAAAAAAGACCCATAAATACCAATATGCATGAATTAAATAAAAAGCCTGAAAAATACATGACTGAAAAGAAAAGAAAATTGACCAAGATATAACAGTTTACCAGTTTAGGAAAAATCAGAATGTCATTCTTAAATTGTTTCAGACATTCAGTGAAGAAATAATCTCTTATTAAACAATTGATGGCAAAAATAGGATCAGGTAATAAAATTCTTTTTATGAGGCTAAGTTCACTGTAATTTTCAACTTAAAGAAAATGGCATAAAATTTTAAATGTGTCATATCTGTAGACTGTTTTATAATATTTACTGATGAGATCAAAAATAAAATTGTGTATACAGTATGAGTTCCATCATATAAGAAAAACAAAATTATATACTACAAAAACTGAGAACAGGCAGAAAAAAAATGTCAAAATATAGAGAGTGGTTCACTCTGGATTTGAGTGAGTGATTTCTTTTCCTTTTACTCTTCAGAGATTTCCTAATTCCCATGAATTGATGGGGGTTTGGGGGACTCTTATGGGGTGAATTAGCCGCCCCCCCAATAAGATTCATTTGTTGAAGTCCTAACCCCCACTACCTTCCTTAGAATATACTCATATTTGGAGACAGGGTCTTTTAAAGCGTCATTAAAATAAGGTCATTAGAGTGAACCCTAATCCAATACAATGTCCTTGTAAGAAGAGGCAATTCAGACACTGAGAGGAAAGAACATGGGAAGGTACAGGCAGGTGATAGCCATATATAAGCCGAGGTCTGGAACAGATTCTTACCTTGCTGCCCTCAAAAAGAATCAGCTATGCTGACACCTTGATCTTCTTACCTCCAGAAATGTGAGAAGAGAGATTTCTGTTGCTTAAGCCATTCCATCTGTGGTACTTTGTTAAGGTAGCCCTAGCAAGCAGATTCGAGGTCTTCCTTTTCTTTCTTTTTTTTCTATCTCTGTCTCTCTCTCCCTCCCTCGCTTCCCTTCCTTCCTTCCTCTTTCTTTCTTTCTTTCTTTCTTTCTTTCTTTCTTTCTTTCTTTCTTTTTCTTTCCTTCTTTCTTCTTTTCTTCCTTCCTTCCTTTCCTCCCTTTGTCAGTTAAAATAATCTTTTTGGAGACTCATTGATTTTTCTCATTGAGAAAAATCTGAAAAGCATTTATTACTGGGGTACCTGGCTGGCTCAGTCAGTAGAACACGTGACTCTTGATTTCAGGATCATGAGCTCAAGCCCCACGTTGGGCATGGAGCCTACTTAAAAAATAAAAAGCATGTATTCCTTCTATACGTAGGTTTTCATAACACAACTCATCAATAACTTGATTGATTGGCTGGAGGGGGTGATTTGAATTACTGGGAACTATATTAGTAATATTATAATAAGCATTTGGAACCAGCAACTCATGCTGGGGAGAGCCACTGGACTAGCTGTAAGGCAGTTCTGTTTAAGTGGCTCTGAGTTTTGTTCATTGGGTAATAAAGGTCCGAAGAGTAAGTAAGAGTCTTCGTGCCAATAATGGTGTCAGCAGGAATAGAAAAGGAAAAGCCGTTATCTCTACGTATCAGCTCCATTTGATCAAAACTGTATCATTCAGTGATGTTGAGTTTGTATAGCTATTCTCTTAAAGCTATAAAAATACCTTTGCTCTTGGTACTCCTGAAGGAAAAATAATGTGGTTATTGCCAAGCTGAAACTCTAAAGCACAAAGCATCTTTATGCTCATTGAATCAATTGCCTTATAATTCAAGTCTTGGCAAAAGAAACATTTTATAAACTACTATAATGGAAATTAAAATTTGGTTATGCAAAGAAGGAGAATCCTACAAGGATCAAGTAGGCTGCTCATATCCTGCAGCATTTCTAAACCCATCGAAGGACTGGTTAGGTAACTCTCATACTACATACATCAGTGTAAACTTTGCTTCTACAAAGAAATAGTCTGTCTTCCATCATCCCCCTAAGTCTGCATATTTGCAGAGAAAATCTTCTCCACTATGAAAGAAACACCAGTGTGAGCAAGTGACAAGTGGCCATTGTCCAAATCCTCCTTGAGTAGGGGGTGGCTGACCCTACAGAGGCCTGGGGCAGGTGCTCCAACCAAAGGGGCATGGCTAACCTTCAAGAACTGACTATGCAGAAAATCCACCAACTGCTAAGAAAGGGAACACATTTTGGATGGCTACACAAATTCTGCAAATTTTAAATGTTGGCTCAAAATTCCTTAAAACACTCTGTTCATCAAGTCAATCACTTCTATGAGTATGGATGCAACTACCACTAGTAAAATAAAAAAGAATTACTCTGGAAGTCAGAAGAAAGGAATCCTGGCCCACCCATTACTGCCAGTGGTCTGGGGTACTGCTGGATCACCTGGCTCTCAGTTTCGGCCTCCACAAAGTACATCAGCTGTTTTCAGGCTTAACAAAGCTTCCAGTAGAGGGTCTGGTATGTTCGAGGTCTTCAATGTTATGTGATTTAAAATTCACTTAAGAAAACCTATTATCTCGGGGATCCCTGGGTGGCGCAGCGGTTTGGCGCCTGCCTTTGGCCCAGGGCGCGATCCTGGAGACCCGGGATCGAATCCCACGTCGGGCTCCGGGTGCATGGAGCCTGCTTCTCCCTCTGCCTGTGTCTCTGCCTCTCTCTCTATCTCTCTGTGACTATCATCAATAAATAAAAAAATAAAAAAAAATAAAAAAAAAAGAAAACCTATTATCTCAATATATCAATGAAAGAATGCAGAAAAAGCAGTGGACAAATGTAGTGCCCATTCCAAATAAAAAGCTTATATCAGAATAGAGAGAATCTTTCATGATCAGGCTAGTATTTTCAACCCAAACTGATATTAAACTCAACACGGAGCCAGAGCAGTGTTACCTTAAATTAAATAAGAAAAACACAGCATCATTATTTTACAATTTTTAAAATTTATTTTTAATGTGGCAAAATTCACACAAAATGAAATTTACTATTTAAACATCTTGCAGTGTGCAGTTCAGTGGCATTAAATCCAGTCACATTGTTGTGCACCAACATCTATCTCTAGAACTGTCTTCATCTTGCAAAACTGAAACTCTGTACCTATTAAACAATAATAATAATAATTAAACAATAACTCCCCATTGTGAAAGAAGGCAAGTGTATCGTTATTCATGGACAGCATGATTATACGCATGAAAAATATACAACATGCTAGAAGTATAAATAAGCATTTATTGCTTAGGCACAAAAGAAATGCTTAAAAAGTGATAGCATTAGAATATACGTATGAAATTCACCTAGAAAATATGACAAAATGGATTACTGTTCATAAAATCAAAAACCATAAGAGGCTCACAAGGAAACTTCAGAAAAGTGACATGTGCATTTTAAATATAACAAAGCCTTCTTTGTTCATCATTTCCAAAAGTGAAGATTCTTGTTTTTTAAATAGACTATGTTAATTCATACATTTAAAACAATTACGATCAAAATCTCAACCACACTTATTTTAAACTGGTGAGACAGGATGTTCAAAAGAAAACTTCAAGTAAGATCATTGTGGAAAGAGGGCAGGTAGAGGACACACTAGCTCACTAAATATTAAAATATATTATAAACCAAAGTCAATTGAACAGTATGGCACTGGCACCAAAATGGAAAAAGAAGTCCTCACAAATGGATCAATATATGAAACATTGCATAAATGCTTAACATGTTCAAGTCAAGAAAATAAAAAAGAACCATTAATTAATGAGGTAGCAAATTGAAGGAGGGGAGAGTAAGTTTTTAGATTTACATATTACACTATGCACCAAAATACATTAAACTTATGTTTTTAAGGTTACCTTAAAGTGCTGAATGGGTTTTAAATTTTAGTTTTAAAAACACTCACAAGGGCACCTGGATGGCTCAGTCGGTTAAATGTCAACTCTTAATTTCGGCTCAGGTCATGATTTCAAGTCCTGGAATGGAGCCACATGTCAGGCTCTGCACTGGGTGTGGAGCCTGCTTGAGATTCTCTCTCTCCCTCTTCCTCCGTCCCTTCTTTCCCCTGCCCCCGCTCACACTCTAAATTAATTAATTAATTAGCTAATTAATTAAAATAAACATACTAACAGTACAATTTAAAATATCAACCAGGCAATTGGGGAAATGATCAAGACCTTTTCAACTTGATTATGAAGGGAAAAAAAATCACTAAATATAAGACTGACTATTTAAATACATAAAATATTAAAAATACATTAATCTGATAATAAAAATAAAACACAAATTTAAAAGTACACAATATCTAAAAACTCCTCACTAAATTTGATAAAACAAACAAGAAATTAATATTTGCAGCGCAGTAAAAGCTCATTCAATTTTGCAAAGTAAGCAGGAAGACTCCACAGATAAATGGCCCCAGATAAAAGTAGGTAATATTTGTTGAGTGTTTTCACTGAGCCAAGCACTTATCTATATTAGCTCATGTAATCCTTGCCACAACTTTATGAGACAAGGGATATTAATATCTCCACTTTATAGATCTTAACCCACTTGGTCCCATAGACAAATAAAGCAGAGTTTGGAAGTTTTGCTTTAACTACTACTCTTGATTTTTCCTTTTAGATATTCCAAAATAAATTACGCTGCATAAATGGTCAAAAATGTTCTGCAATTCATTGACTTAAGAGTCACTGAGCATCAGCTACATACCATGCCTTGTGCTGGACACCAGGAATTGGACACAGAGCAAGGTGTTCTTCAGACATCCAGTGGGGGGAGCAGATATAAAATAACCAAGAACAATATGATGCTATGGTTATTTCTGTATGCAGATTAAAATATTAGAGGCACCATTTTGATGACCAAGCCAAAATTTGAAATAATAATAGCCAAAGCTTTATAAAGAATTGATACAACTCTTTTAAAAAGCAGTATTAGAGGACATGTTAAGAATTTCAGAATGTTTATTCCCTGTGACGCAGTGATCTCTCTTAATCCTGGAAATTCATCCTAAAGAAATAATTCATTAGAAGGAAACAAGACTATCATTCATTAATTAACATTCATTCCAGCCCTCATTGTGACAGAAGAAACTGGAAACAACCATAATGTTCAAGTATGAAGAGTTATTTTATATATTATGGTACATTGGCTTGCATAAATACAGCCAATATTAAAATTATATGTCAAAATTACATAGGGAAAAGGTCATTTTCATGATACAATGCTAACTCAAAAATATTAAATTTTGCATAGAGTTCTGTTGCAGCTTTTACTCATAAAGGCAAAAGCTAGACAAGTATATGCAAATAAGGAAAGTTGTATTACAATTTGGGGATTATGGATAATTTTTATTTTACAAAATTAACATTACTGCTATATAGATTTTTTGACAAAATAAAAAAAGCAGGAAGAAGAGAAGGAATTGATATAACCAAAGAGTGATCCTGGAAGAGATTAATAATGGATTACAAAGGGGTTTGCAAACACGAGGTTCTGAGTAACAGTTCACAGAATAACAAACCAGAACTTGCAGCATTTGAAGGGAATGTTATCCCTGCCTTACACAGAAAAAGTTTGCACTAAAATCTCATTCCATATAACATCATAATTACTCTGAAATCACTGGCTTCCAAAGTCCCACTAACAATACAGCACTTGCTAAGTGTTGTCAAATATAATTTTATTCAGGATTCCCAGGGTCAAGTACTCAGCACACAAAATAGATCTTAACACTCTTATAAAAATGATGAAACACTTCAATGATTCTTGGTCCCTTTGAGTCTTACTTCTACTTCCAGTTATTCAGCCCAATTATATGCTTTGAAATCAACTGACTTGCCACCTAGAAAGCAGGAACCCTGGTCCCTCTGACTTTTTTCTTGAACCCTCCACTGCCTTTCTGGTTCCTGAAGCCTTGGTATTCTTGATTCTGACCATCTGTCAAGAAGGAAACAGTGGAAAAACTAAAAAAAATGTTCCCCAATGCAAGGTCTAACATGGATTTCTGCAGAAAATGTACACTCATTGTGAGCAAGGGAAATAAAAGGGAAGGACACAGTTGTTCCAGGGACAAGCTTTCTGCCTAACCTCCATGGTGGAAGGTCAATTCAACAAAGAACAGGACATCTCGGTGAGGCAGGCCATACAGTGTCTATATAGGATTCTTATGATTCTGGGTGTTGTGTGGTGCCTTGCGAGATGTCAAAGGCAAGACTTAGATGCTGGTCTCATGATGAGTACTTGACTCCTGTAAACAGGACAACAGACTAGAGTCTGACCAAGGCCATGGCCCTTATGGATAGCACTGGCAAAATTAACCCATCACATCCAGTATAAGATGCTACACTCCAGGTTCAATGTCTGCTGTGCAGTTTTCGTAGTTGGAGTGATGCTTGGTTCTATAATTCCAAATTACTGTTGACCCCTGAACAATGCAGTGGTTAGGAGTACTGATCTTTTGTGAAGCTGAAATTCTAACTTTTGAGTCCTCGCTCCAACTTCCCTACTAATAGCCTACTACTTACTCTTTGACTGGAATCCTTATCAAGAATATACACAGTTAATACATATTTTGTGTGTGATATGTATTATTCTTACAATAAAGTAAGCTAGAGAAAAAGAAAATCATAAGGAAGAGAAAATTCATGGAACTTAGAACATAGAATAAACGGACCCTTCACAGTTCAAGCCTGTGTTGTTCTAGGTCTCGGTGTATATAGATCTTCCCCAATGTATCTACATTGATCCATCTATTCTTATATCTGTTCAGAACTGCTTTGATTGTTTTCTCTTTGGTCAACATTGTATTTGCCATAGACATCTCAGTCCTGCATTGGATGAGAACTGGTGAATCCCTTGTAGACCACAAATGACACCACTTGGCTTCAACGGTGCTCTGTCCACTGCCTCTGGTCTCACACTTCCCCCACCAGAAATGATGGTTGATATTGCTCTTTTGACATTATTCCATGCTTCCTTTGAGCTAGAACTGACTATTACCTCCCAGAATGCTCTTGCCTTTCATGGTAGAATCCACATGGCCAGTATCCTAGTGAAGTTGGCCATCAACAAGACTTTCAGGAAATTGTTTTATATTTGTCAGTATAATCTAGACCCTATTCTCTAGTTAACCTCCATATCAGGAAAGACTTGAGAAGATGACCATTGCCCAGGGAGCTAGTCAAAGACTACCTGATTTCCCCCAGGATCCCACCATGAGATCAAGTGACACAGGCAGCATTAGCACTCAGTCTCTAACTACTAACTGGTCCACAAACCTAATGCAAGGAAAGTTTAGTCTGCTGGATATGTAAACAAAGATATTTCAAACACAGTATCAAAAGTTATCTTCTTTGGGTGCTTGATTATTTCACATAGTCCAAGATGACCTGGTAATATCAAAGCTTCCAAAACATCTTGCTAAACTCATGAAGTGAGTGTCCTTTGTTTTTGCATTCAAGGCAGAAATGAGATAGAAATGAAGCAAAGAGATTGGAATAGGAAAGAAGCTCAAGGTGGTGATGGTGGGAGATAGAGCATTTGCTGGTTTCCATGATATGAAAACTCCCACAAATGGCCAATTTCAAGCTACCACCACTGTGAAGTCAGCCAGCTTGCCAAATTCCTGAAAGTTTAACAGTTAGCTCCCTCAAGCCACTTTGAGCCAACTCCAGCACAACGCTGGCTCTTTCCTCCCTGCTGTGAATTACCACCTGAAGATGCAGTTTTGGTGATCACATACATGCATCAATACTGTTCTGTTGCTCTGTTTTTTATTGCCCATAATTATTTTTTCCAGTCCCACTGGTATGTAAAATGTAAGTAAATTACTTCTTGGCTGAAATATGGGTATAAATTTTGCCACCTGAAAGAAGAAAAATTTGTGTGACTACACTCTTTTCAAGTATTTCTCCTCGAACTCTTTCTGGCATCTGGCCTGATGGAAGGGAACAACTCACAAATAGAGAATGGGAAATATGGTAATATTTTAATCACAAATGTTTGTGAAAGTTTCTCTCAGTATCAGGCTTGAATCCATAAAAATGTTCTAAGATTCTTCCAGCCAAGAAGTTATTGTATTACTTCAGGATACAGAAGAATCTCAAAGCACCATGTTAACTAAAGTAAGACATGAAGAGCTGAGGGGAAGCCCTAGTGACCATAACAATACGAGTGAAACAGGACACCATATATTTTACAGCCCTTTAGTGTATGAAGCATTTGTGCACACACCTTCACCGTTCTGGATATTGCATTTTAAGAGGACATTTATAAATGGGAGCATGTCCAGAGGAGACCAATAAGAGGTACTCATACTTATGGAGTGTGCACAATGGGCCGTGCACTCTACTGATGGTATTACATGTTCAATCCTATTTAATTCTTTCAGCTCTCCTATGCTCTTACAGATGAGGAAAATCACAAATGGAATTATGATTGGTAACACGTCCTCTGTTGTATATGTGGTAAGTAATAAGGCCGAGATTTAGAACCAGGCAGTCTAATTCCAGAAGATGTGCTGCTCTTAAGTGCTAGGTAGTATTCAAACCATGTTTTGTCTGGAATAGAGACTGACCAGTAACATATTAAATGTTTTCAAGTTCTCCAAAGCTCCCTCCTCCCACTGCATTGCAGTTAGATTGAGGAATTCCCTCTATGGGTGTCCCACAAGGAAGCACTGGGATGACAGTGTGAAAGATATCAAAAGGCTGACTTGGACACAATAATACTTTTACCTTTCTCTTCATAGGGGCCCAAAGTAGAAGGAAGCATCTTAGGAAACCATGATCTTCTCACCACTGGAGGTGTCCAAAGACTTGATTAAAGATGTGGGGCACTTGTAAGAAGAATGTGGCTTAAGAAGTGTAGTTTGGAATGGATAACTTTTCTGTGCTATCCAGTGAAGTAGCTACTCTGCACATGTGGCTATTTGAATTAAAGTTACAAATTCAGTTCTTCAGTCACACTAGCCACACTGCACACTGCACATACTTAATAGCCACGTGTGACTAGTGGCCACCATGCAGGATGGTGCAGATATATATAACATTTCCAACATTGCTGAAAGTTCTACTGGACTTGTTCTAAAGTCCAACACCAGTTCTACTGGAGTTGTTCTAAAATATAAAATCTGCCTTTTAGAATTCTCTGCCTTTGAGAAAAGCACAGTAATTATCCTGACTTCACAGATGAGAAAATTAAGGATGAAAGCTTTACTGTGTAGTCTGTGTTAACACTTCATGATCCTCCAATGCCCACACACCTTGCTCCTTGCCACCAAATGCCTCTCTCTACTGCTGTAGCCATTGGAGCTGTGGGGTGCGCACTCAGACCCCTCAATCATTTTGAATGCTTCCTCTTTGTGACCACAAGAAAACTTGGCAATGTGCTGTTTAGTGCATAGATAATTGTCAGTTACTTCTGTCTTCCCTTTAATTTGCTCACAGAGCGTTTCCTGAGAAAATCTTGGAAAGTAATTGGGCCACAACACTCTGTGGGCAACAAGAGGGAATTACAGTGGTTGGGAGCGAGATAAATTGTGATGTCAGCTTGATTACAGTGCTGGTTACTGCTGGGTAGAAACTTTGGAAAAAAAGAGCCCTTCCACAGGAAATCCATTTATAGACTGTCTTGCACAGCGCCACCTGTTGACTGGCAAGGGTGTAGCAAAGGAAACCCTGCCAGACCACCTGCAGTCAGCTTGGCGCTGGTATAGGGCTGGTGGGTTTCTGTGGAAGGTGCTGACCCCATGGGACTTCTTCGGTTCAGAACAGTCACAATTTATTCATTTAAGCAATAAAATAACTAATTTAAGAACAAAGATGTTCAAGACATGACCTGATCTGGCTACTCAATCCATGCAGATCCATTACTAACTGGCTGACTTGCTAATGGGTTCTAACCTTTGTTTATAGTGTCTTAACAGGAAATAAGTCAGTGATAAACATATTTGGGTTGTATATGCTTTAATTCTGGATAACTTGCAAAAAGGAACATTCATGGAATCTTCTCTGTGTCAAGTACTAAGCTAGATACATCTGCATACCTTATCCTACTTAATTTGCATAGTGACTAGGCAGGTTAGATATTATAATCATCCTAATCTTATAAATGAGGAGGCAGTAATGAAATTAACCATTAACTCCAGGTCATTGGATTCTAACCCCAAGTTTCTTTCTACTGATACACAGATACTTCTCAGATAAAAGGCCACATAACATTTTTTTTTTTGCCACATAACATTTTAATTTGAATGGCCTATTCCTGGATTCCCCTGACACCTCACTGTATCTCTTTAGCATCTCACCAACTTCTTTATGTCTCCAAATATCTTCAGTAATGATCATACTCAAATGCTACCATTATGCTAGTTGGTCATTGTTTCTTCCTATGTTTGCATATGACATTTCTCTCACCTAAAATTGTGTCCTGCTTTCCCTCATAATACTTTGTGAATCCTTTACTTACAAGACTGTTTCAGTGATCTTGTCATGTCAGAAGACACCTGAGAGACATCTGATTCTCTGAGAGTCAGAGTCAGAAGAGACCTGAGAGACACCTGGAGTATGCCCACAAATCACGAGTTACAAAGGACTACTGAATAGATTCACATTTCCTTCAAACTTATTTATAATCCCACTATATATCATTAACTGGTTTTCATGGTCTACATCTCGTCATAGGTACATCTTGCACATCTTTAATTGTGCTTTTTTCTTGAGGAAGGAAGGTATCTTCCATTACTGTTTCTTCTTTCTACTGTATCTCTACATTTTTGACCTAGGGAACTTCCAGAATTCAAATTTAGGATGAGAGATCAGTTGTCTAAACACTTTGGTTCTTTTAAAATGTGGACTCTAAAGCTTTTTTTCCTACTTTTTCTAAAGCCACCCATCTATTTTAGTGCCCTCATACAGTTATAAATTAAAATTCATACTACTTATTATACTCGGTATCTCTTCAATAACCGTAATGACTCTTGACCATTAAGAAACATGCCAAGTCAACCACTTGGATGTATACATTATATCAACCACACTCTACTTCTGTCATCTGAATTATTATCAGAGATAGAGAGTAACTGAGGGAGCACTAAAAATAAATCATCATCATTATAAGCCATTATAATAGGTTATTCAATTTGATGAATAATGTTACTTTGGCCTCACATCATATTTATCTTACAAGGAGCTGACATACTTCACGGTATTACTAAATATCTAAAATTCACTAACACCTACTGTATGGGGACCACGAAGTCTTCACAGAATGACCCATTTGGGTTGGGCAAAATCACCAGTAACATCTGAGGAATTCTGAAGGATGAAGAGGAACCTCTTTTAAATGAGTGGATCTTAAGAAATTGAAGTTTATCCTTTTAAGTCATGAAGTGCTTTTATTTATTTATTTTTTCATGAGGTGCTTTAAAAAAAAATCCATTCCTAAAATTGCTGACATGTATTTTTTTGCTTAAGAAAATAAGACAGCATGTATGACACGATTTACCTTTGTGTTCATGAGCCAGAGTGGTTGTTAGGAACATCAGATAATTGCCACACAGGTAAGGCATTTATGATTATAAAGAACACAGAGTTTGGAGAATAAAAGACCTGAATTTAAATCCTTGCTGTATCAGTTAGTATGCTTTAGGGTGCCAGTAACTTAAAACCCCCAACTTTTGTACCTCACACAGTAAAGAAATTAAAGAAGATAGGAGGGAGGGTGGTTGCAGAGTTAGTTAATTTGTCACTTCAGGAAGTCATCACACACTCAGATTCTTTGTCATTCAATCTTTCATTCACTCATTCATTCATTCATTCATTCATTTATTGGTCTGCCTTAGAGTTTTGGGTTTGTCCTCAGACAACAGCTGAACATTATAGCACTATAATAGGACATAATGTCCCATTATAACTGGGACATTATGTCCCAGTTAGCCACAAGTAGCATCCAGTAAAATGAGAGACTGTCTCTTCTTTGGGTCTCTTTCCAAAAAGAACAAACCCTCTCCTGGAAGTGTCAGGATATCCTTTTCCTTGGGTGTTCTTGGTAGAATTGGGTCACATGCACACCCCTTAGGCAATCACTGCTGGGGAAGGGGGGCAGAATTATCAGGATCTGTTTAGACCAATCAGGATTCATCCCCTGGGACTGAAGCCCCTGGTACCATGGAGAAGGATAAGCAAAACCCCAGATTTAACAAAAACAAGGGAGGATGGTGGGTGGAGAAGAACCCTAGCTGTGAGATCTTGGGCACATTACGTAGCATCTTCAAGCCCTAATTTCTAACTCTGAAAAATAGAAAAAATACCTGCACTTCAGAGAAAGGTAAGAATTAGAAAAGGTGATCTTTTCCCAGTGCCTGGCACATTAACAATGCTAGTGGTTTGTTTTGCTCATTGTGATGGGCACTATACTTCCTTACTAATGCTCCTTCTGCACACTCCTTGTGTGAAATGTGCTGTTGTTCCCAATCACTGGTTTTTGGTATTCTTAGTGAGTTGGCTACTCGTCATTGTTCCTAGTCTTTTTGGTTTGGGTTGTCTGTCACTCGTTTTCCTCTTTGTCTTTTTGTTTCTTTCTTTCTTTCTATTCAATTTTATCTTTACTATGCTTTTCTCCCTCTAAGCATTATCATTTGTGTATGTGTGTGTGTTTAAGATATATTCATGGCTCCTAAGGGAGAGAGATTTCTTCTGCTTAGTGAACACCTTCAGGCCCTGAGAGTACTCCACATTTATTTGAAGGTAACCAGAAAATTTTGTCTCTAGATGCCTGTGTAATTATGTCTTTATTACTACACTTAAAATCAGAATTGGTTGATTAAGATAAGTGGAGATAAACTGAAATTACATTCAACAAACATTTCATGTTCCCATCACTATGCTAAATGCCAGGTAGAGGTAAAGGTGAAGCACAGAAAAAGGAAAAAAAAGAAAGAAAGAAAGAAAACTGAGAACTGGTGAGTTTGTACAAAGAAATGATGATCAATAAGATAGAAAATGCAGTGTGAAAACACATTTGGAGAATTTTGAGCTCTGCCAAGAAAGTAGGGACTTTGTATTTTTGTCATGAGGCAAGGGATAGAGTAGGACCATTAAATATTTTAATTAGATATGAAATATGAAGAAAACATAATTATAGAACTTAATTTGGCAGTCGTATAAAAGAATAATTGGAAAGAGTACAAAATACTCCAATCAAGCCAGCTAGATTATAAAACAGGTTAGGCTAGATTATGCTAAAGAGACAAGCAACCCCCAAACTCTTGTGTCTTAAAACAAAGAAACAGAAAAAAAAAAAAAAAAAAAAAAGCTTGCTTTTTATTCAAATGACCTGTTCATTGCTAGGAAAGAGGGAACTCTGCTCTTCATATTCACGTAGGGATCTAGCCTGATAGAGTGAGGATGGTATCACTATCTTAAACTTTGACAAAGCAAAAGAGAGCCCTGGAGGGTCTCACACCAACAATTAGATGCTTTGACACTGAAGTTAATCATAGAGTAGTGTGCTAGAGCCAGTTTATCCACAATTGGATATCACATTCAGCAATGTCAAGTTAGTAGGTTGAAATCAGCCAGGTAGGAATGTTTGCACCACAGGAATTGGCAAGCACTACAAATCATGCCTCCCTCCCTGCTCTAAAGAGCCAGTTGTTAAACATTTACCAACATACCTCTGGACTCACTTTACCTTCACTCACAACTCATTGGCCAACATAAACCCAAAGGGATCAAAAAATCCAATCTTACCGTCTTATAGGCAGAGAACAGGAATATTTCATGAGCAACATTAATGACAACCACAGGTTAGTGCAAGGGCCCAAGTGTTTGTTCATTTACATGTTCATTCCACAGATAAGTATAGAACACTTCTGACTTGAACCAGAGAACAATAAAAATGGGAAGCAGAAAAGTTTAAGCACAGGTGGTATGGCAGTTGTCAATTTATTATGTCTCAGATCCCAATCCACCCTTCATGCTCCTGCTCGGGTACTGGAGATGGATCTTGTAAACCTTTCTCCTTTGCTGGGAGAGGTTGCAGACAGATTCTGCAGAAGGAAAGGGCTTCTGGTACTGATGTGACTGCTCTATTGATTCTGCAGTACTCATCTGGCATGAGAGCTACCAGTGGAATTCATGCCCAGAAAGCTTCAGAGGGACCCTCAAGAGTAGCTTACTGGCAAGTTCCAAGGATGCTTCAGGCAATTTCCCAACATGTACGGCAATATCCTCTGCAGGTGGCTTTCTGGTGGCTTTCCAGTGAGTCCTACTGATGCCACAGCCAATTCCCCAGTGAGTTCAACAGCATTCACCATGAAGAGCCTCCCAGTAAATTTTGCTAGCATATGAATAGATGGTTTCCTGCCCACCAGCCTCAGTCTGGCTGTACCCCAACAGGAGGCTTCCAGCTTGCCAGCCTCAACCCACAGTTCTCTGCCTGTCAACCCCAACCCACCAACTGTGAACCAGCTTTAGTCAAGACAACCCAGTAAACTTCCTTGCCATCTAGTGGGCTGCAACCACATCCTGCCCACTGAGGTTGGATTCCTGACTTGTGTAGGAAGGCTCTCTGCCATGTTTGTGTACTCCCCTGTAGCCTTGATGTATTCTTTAGTATTTATCATCTCTTAGTAGCTAATTATCTATAGATAGTTAACAATTGTTTGTTTCAAGTTTTCCCTATTCTAATCATTGTGTGTTTTTATTCTTCCTGACTGGACCCTAATATGGGTGGAAAAATGAGATTTACTAAAGATAATTTAGGCTTCAGTGCAGCAAAGAGCCTGGAGCTGGTCAAGAGTAGAGGCAAAGAGGCCAGTTAAGTGGCAGATGATGATGGTTGGTCAGAGAAGCTCAGATGAGACCAGTGCCAATCAAGGGATATGGAAATATTATCAATGTTTTTAGGAAATAAAATAAGTAGGCCTTGATAATTGAGTGGATGAAAGAAAGTTGAATTGTGGTGTTACCCACTAAGTTAGAGGACACTGAGAGAAGATGAGATTTAGAGAACTAGATTATGAGTAGGTTTGGCCTTGTAGAATTAGAGATACTTTGAGTCACCTAAATGGAGACATCAAGTCTCATGGACTGATGAGTCTATTGCTCAAGGGGAGAGTTATGGGCCAGAGATATAAATGTGTGGGTCATATGGGTATAAACTATAGATTGGGTAAATGGTTGTGCCTGGCCAACATCCCTTCCTCCATATTATTCACTCCAATTTTTGTTTACAGAACTATTCCATTATTAAGTGGAAGTTTCCATCGATACATCATGAAGCAATAAATAGTATTTATTTTAAAGAAGTTGTTAGACCTTATACAGAATGTGTAAAGGAGGTCATTAAAAACTAGTTATGCAACTGGACCCCTCACCTCCTTCAAATCTGTAAAAGTTTTAGGCACAAGGATACTATCTGTTGGACTCAAGCTTGATGATAAGGAATTCAAATAGAAGATTCATAGTAAAAATATTTAAAGATAGCTTTGAATGCTGGGAATCTTAACTCTTCCAAAAGAGATGGATGGAGTGATGCCTCCTCTTCACCATGAGAGAGAGTTCTTAATGTGTGTCCCCTTAATTTGGGTAAGGAGTTAAACAGTTGCCTTAGGACTGACTCATGTGTTATGAATCTAAAGAATGAAAGACTGGTGGAAGGAGTCTGTGAGGGTTACATGAAAGCAAAGAGAAGGGCCTGTACTGGGATCAAGCCATGCTTTTAGCATTTCTCAGGGCAAAAAAGGAAAGTCAGTGTTGCCCAGAAGTTAGAGGTGGTTTACCTACAAGAGAGAGCAGGATGGGATGAGGGTGAGGCAATGAAAACAAGCCCTGTTGGGGTGGGGGTGGGAACGCTCAGAATGTTTTTACAAATGAACATTAAGGATAGAGCAAGATAACATTGACAGAACATAGTGAATATGGTGATTTGTTATATTGGTGGTGGGACCAGTGAGGGATAACTAAAGATAGCCACCCAATGGGGAAGACACGGTAATACATGTAGTAAGATAATAAGACTTAAAATTAATTATAAGGAAAAAAATTAATTATAAGAACTAATCAGGACCTATTACTTATTTTGGTGAGGGATGGAGAGATGGTGTGAGAAGGCAAATGACCGAATATCCAAAAGTGACTAGTAATAGCCTGAGGATATTAAAGCAGAAGAGCTTGATTCTTGTTTCAGAGTCAAAGAATGAATCTCGCAGACAAAGGAGAGTGAGTAAAACGATGAAAGTTTATTAAGTGAGGATACAGAGAAAGCTCTCAGAAGTGAGAAGAGTCCTGATAGGGTTGCCACTGAGGGCTTTTTTGGCTGGTCTTTTATAGAAAACCTGACTAGGGCGTTTATGGCCTTGAGATTTCTTGAGAAGTCTTGTGTGAATGACATGACTGTTTTGAGTCTCAGTGATTAATTGATAGACGTCAAAGGAAGATACTCCCTTGCATTTTGGAGCCAGGGGCCAGATTTACTTCCTTATCTCTGTTTTTGATTGCCTTATCTCTGTTTTTGTTGCATCTCAGTGTCCTTGGGATATATGGGAGCCTGATCCTGAGGCCCCTCAGTGTCCTTGGGATTTATGAGAGCCCAGAGATTTGTGGGAACCTGACTCTGGGCCTTTCCCTTATCTTTCCCTGTCTAGCCCTGTCTTGTCCCTAACCCAATATGAAGTGAATGGGGGTTGTGGGGGTGGGGGTGAGGGTCATGTGCATTCAGTAGAAATAAGGATGTTTGCAGATCAGTCATATAGAGTTTGAAGGAAGTGGCCACAGTGAGATGGTTTTTCACATGGGCATGGCACTCTTTGGAGTTGAGGCTGGAGATGTGGGTGGCATCTACATATTGCTGGTGAGTGGTCTATGAAGTGGCAGAGATCTCTGACGGCCATGGCAGATGATGTAAGGAAATGCTCAGTGGCACATGATCCTTCTTGATGACCCCACACTCTGCTCCCAGCCTCTCAAGAACAGGTCCAGGCTCCATCAATGCCATGCCTGGTTTCTAAAGGCTCCCGATTTCTTCTTGCACTAAGACCCAGTGTAAAAACTGTCTTTCCTTCTTTTTTCACCCAGAAGAATTTAGGTGTTTTCTAAAAGCAGCTTTTACTGGAGAAAACTAGTAACGAAGAAAATTCTAAAAGTCTAACAATGGATATTTCCAGAGTATAATCTGCTCATCGGAATTGAAAAAGTAGAGCCTGAATGCAAATAAGATCAGTCTGCAGAGAGACACGGCCCACGGAGGCTCTGATTCACCTTCCTTACCATGTATACACCTGCTTCTCTGGCCTTCCAGCTTTTCTAAAAATCATATTTATTAACAGATTGGTAAGGCTGTTTCTACTGGTTGATGAAGTAATATTTCTTTTTGGATTGTTCTAAAATAGCATTTTAAGGTCTCTCAGGGGGCACACTCAGCAATATAGCATAAAAGGAAATTATCAGTGTTCTACCAATGCACTAAAAACCTTGGTTAAAATGTTTCAGAAATCTACAAAAGAAAGTATTCATATGGGCCTTTCACCCTGGTGTATATTTTTTGTGTGTTTTCCATAATAAGCATGCATTACATTTGCAATAGGCAAAAATAAATTGCATTTACATTAATTAGAAAAAATACAGTGCTTAAAGATTTATCTAACACAAAAGAGAATAGTCAGGTTATCATGGGCAAAAAATCTCCCACTTAAATCTGGAGATTTGTGCATTTCCTATAGGTAGACCAGAGTACATTGGAGAGAAGTCTATTATTTCTTGTTTTATTTGGGACATACACCATTAGAGAGATTTAAAGAAGGCTTGTAGTGATTAAATATTTACCAGTAAGGACTTGATAACAACCCAACCACCTTTTAAGCATTCAAATGAGTGGCAAAAGTGTCCCACAGGGCAGAAACACAGGAAAATTATAAGAGATAGCATTTCTAGCATCTCCCTTAATGCATCCTTTATGACCCCTGGAAAACTAAAAGGATATCTGGTCTGTAATATAGTTCACACTTTTGTCTTTCAAAGCTTCTACTTAGAAAATCTGTGACATCCACTGACATAGGGCAACTAATTTCCTATTTTTGGAAAACTAAAATAAAGAATTGCCCCAAAATACAAAAAAGTCAAGAGTTACAGAAAGATCCCACAAAGAACCTCCTGTCATGCATTCATCCTTCATCCATCCACACAACATGCATGTAGTGGATGCACACACTTGAATAAGCAACATATCTACTGTGGAGACCAGGAAAACAAATATCATCCTAAAAGTGACTTACATTTTAGTAGGAAAGATAAAATATGCACACAAACAGCAAAAACAACACAAGGGAGTCTTGATAAATGTCCTAGAAGATTGTCAAATAAGGTATTATAGATAGGAAGTAATCACATTCTACTGAGTCCAGAGAATGTTTCAACCCAGAAGTCGTGTTAAGTATTGAAAAGTAGGGAAATTGTCTTCCAAAGCATGCTGTTACAGCAAACAGAAGAGGCATTCAGGTATGACAAGGGTGATAAGCAGGAATCAAACTCACATTCTGGGGAGACTGGAAGCTTATTCAGGTATCACAGCACTATTTGAGAAAAGGGATATCCAGCTATTTTTTTTTAAATGATAGGGCCCTTCCATATACATGGTGGGGGGCAGCAGGCCTGAAGCTTACACTTGCTTTAGCCTCAGGAGTACTCCACTCTTGAAGCCATGTTGTTGAGATAAGCAGACTAAGGGCACGTCTGTCTCTGTCACTTACTACCTATATGATTTTAGGCAAACCATTTATTTTCCTGAACATCAGTTTCTTCAAATGATGCCTACTTCAAATAATATCTCCTACTTGTAGAGTTGGAAATAGCAACTAGTTTTCCTTTTGGGAATACCCCTCCCTTATTCTCAGCAAATGATTCAGAGCCCACCTCATACTTCATGGGTGGGTTCAATGGCTTGGTCAATGAAATAACCACATCCCATGAGGCATGGGGCCCAAGCCAGGCCAATCTGGATTAATCCTCCTCCGCCTCCCCAGAATATTGCTGCAACCAACAATAATTATTTTCCTTAAAACTAATAGAATGCAGACACAGAGCAGTGGGTGGCCAACTGACCTCTGCAACGAGAGAATCTGGAGCCAACACAACAGACTACGGAGCCTAGAGCCAGAGGTAATGGCCTAATGACACATCAGAGCTGTGCTTGCCTCGGCCTGAGGCTTCTATCATCTTCAGCCCCAGTGCCCTGACCAATACACTACAATGATGGCAATCCTGTGATATTGGATTACCCAGGAATCTTGCCATTCAATTCAACATTAATAAACATCTGTGGATCACCCACTATGTGCCAGGCAGGGCCTTCTGTGCTGGAATCTGCCAGGAACACAGAGATGAGGAATCTATTTCCATGGAACTTTTAGTACCACTTTAACTACGTGGAATCACTGGCTTCCATTCTGTCCATCCATATGTTTCCCAGTTCCATCTTATCAGGCAGACATCCCCTCACATACATGAGAGTTGCACCTGAGACAAATCGACTCACCATTTTGACTGAATAAGCTGAATTCACTGAGAAAATTGGTCCACAACAGGTGTAACTGGATCTTCCATAGATAATTTAAGGTTGTGTAGGTTATTTTGTGTGAGTCATGAACAATTCCCAGCCGTAACTGTCTCTAATTCTCATTAAATGCTGGAATTTAAGTGGACAAGTGACATTATTGGGGATAGCTACACATGCACCATAACTTATTTATCTAGAGTAAATTCTATGGAAATCGGGGATCTCACTAATGCACTGGAACACCAAAATTGAGAATCATTGATAGGTAAACAACACAAAAACCGCAGAGCATGTGGATACCTGATTCCTGCCCTAAAGAGGTTGCCGAACACAAGGACTTTTGTTTGGCATTGTGTCCCTAGCACCCAGCAGAGAGCTTGACACAGGAAGCTCGATTAATGTTTGTCGAACTGAACTGAACCTCATCTCCTGCTGTACACAGACCTCTCTGCTTTACCAAAGCAAACTGCATACCAGTTCCAACTCCCAACACTTATTTGCTCTGCTTGGAAAACTCACCTAGAGCAAATCACATTCCTTATCATCTTCAAGATACTTAAGTCTCACAGCCTTGGTGATAGATTTTTAGCCCACTGCTTCTCAAGTTTAGCTGTACATGAGAATCACCTGGGGATTTTTAAAAATCCTGATGCCCAGCTCACTGCTCTGGATCCATTAAATCAGAGTGGTTGGGGTGAGACCCAGGTGTCAGGATTTTTCAACTTCTTCAGGTGATTCCAATATGCAGCCAAGATTGAGGAATACTCTAGTAAAGCAACTCTTACCCAGTTCCTGTAGTATCTCTGTATCCCAAGTTCTTATTTGTGATCTCTGCTGTCCCAGTTCAGACTAGCACTGGAATATAATAGTTTCAGAAGAGCAGTAACAAAATATTAGATCTCTGATACCATCCCCCAGTGGAATGGATAGAATCTCAGATGCCTCTCTTAAGATTCGGGAGGAGAGGAACAAAAGGCATGTTCTGGGATTTTTCCCCATTCCCAAGTTTCTTTCCCTAAAAACTCTCATAGAAATGGGCCCCTGAAGTCATGGACATGTTCTATAAACCTTCTTCCCACTGTCCTACAACTCAACCCCCTTCCTTTTGCCATTGCTCAAGGGATTTTAAATCGGAGGGTGCATCAGAATCACCAGAAGACCACCTCTAGAACTTAAAATTCAATAAGACTGGGGTAGGGCTTGACAATCTTTGTTTCTAACAATCCCCCAGGCATTGCTGATGCTGCTGGTCTAGCGACTGTCCTTGGAGAGTCATTTCCATGGCTGATTAGTTCTGATCCAGACTTAGGCAATGGAATTCTCTCCTTGACTCAGAGATGAAGTCCGAAGACTGCTGTATTTGTTTCCTAGGGCTGCCGTAGCAAAGGAACACAAACTGGCCCTAGTGTAATGCCCACCCTCAGTCTCCGTGAGCTGTAGACATTTCCTCCTTTTTGAAAACCTTTTTGAATTTCTCTATTCTGGTTGGACTCCTGTTTCTTGCAACCAAGAGAGTCATGTCTAAGAGACGGTGTGCCTCCACTGGCACTCTAATAGATCGTCATGACTCCTTCTGCTCCTGGCATTTGGCATTTCTGTGGTTATTGCTAATGCCTAGTCCTTGAGGCAACCTACTATTCTGCTCTTGTTGTGTTTTTATGAAATAGAGAAATGGTTTTCCTTTGTCCATTTTAGACTCTGAGGAGTCCACAGAGCAAAACTGTTTGGCATGCTATCTTTAGAAGAATGTCTAGTGACACATTACTTGTTTTCAAGTGGCTTTGAAAAATTACAGGCTTTTTCTTCAGCATAGGCTCCCTGGAGCAGGCTATGGGGACATCTGAGGTGGAACACACTAGGCTACTTTCTGAATATATTCTCTGTTATGCCTACCATGCAATATTTGGAGACTAATGATGTGTACTCAACTTGCTCTCCATTTGAGTATCTTTAGTACCCTAGACCATTCCAGAAGGTAAGAGAGTGGCCATTGTCCCTGATTGTGGGGGCTCTCAATCCTGGCTATTGGAAAGGAGCCATACTGGATGTTTTCCATTTGTCCCTCAGATCTAATCTCCACACAGCACTGAGTCCCAGGAGGCTGCCCTACATGGACTGCATGCATGAACTCCTTTCCCCTCTGTCTTCTGAGTAGACTTGGAGTGCTGACAGGATTGATTAAGCGAGACCAGGTTTCCCTAGCTCCCAACCCTAGGGTTGCCATTAGATGGCTTCCTCAGCTGAAGGCAACAGCTCCTGTCAGGTGGCCCTCATCCCCAAATCCTCTCTCAGTACCTGCTCTCTCCTTGCCCCTTTATGTCAAGATATGGTAAGAAGACCCAACTATCACGATCCCCAGGTACCATATTATCTCTTAAGGTCCCTATCCCTGGCCCACAACTTTAAATTCTTCCAAGCTTACATACTTTGAATATGAATCTCTTTCCTGGTGGGACCCTGATTGATGCAGAGTCCTGGTCTTAGATGACCAGCCACTGTCCCCACTAAAGTCCCCTTAATCCCAGGGAAATTCCTGATTCTTGCCTCACTAATCCTCAGGAATTGTTGAGGTTGGTTAACTTTTTCACTGTTTGCTTAGACCACTGTGTGAGGGCCCTTGCTGGCTACATGTCGTTCATCCCTGTTTCTTTACTCTCTGGCACAGCCCAGTGGTTCTAAGCCTTGGATCCAAACTAGAATCATCGGGGGGAGAGGGGGCAGAGGGGCTGCATTTAAGTTTCTGATGACTAGATTGCTGAGGGTAGGATTATTAGAGAGGAAAATAGTATATAGTTTATACATCAAGAAACCAATAGCCAGAAACTCAGTGAGTTTATAAAGATCATAGAAACTGAGATAAATCCAATTTTCCTGATTGGATTTATCCTCCCCCCCCCCCCCCCCCCATACACTTGACAAGGTAAATACTACAGCTTCTTCCTATTCATTTGGACCTCTTCTATCTCTTTTATTGTAAAATAACTCCTCTGGCTCAGAAACAATCCCTTCTTTTGATTCATATCTTCCCACAAAGTCCAGTAAAGGGTCATGTACACAGTAAGTATTTAATAAACCTGACAGCGAGTGTAGAATAGATGGAGAACAGTTGAAGAAAATGTTGAAAAAGATGGTTGGGATGATAGTGTGACTGGTCTTGAGTGTCATCCTATGTTACCTTGTGGCACATTGTTCTATACTATAACTTCATTTATGGAAAACTAGTAATAAAACAGGGCTTGCAACCTTATTGAACACTTACTTTGTGTCCAGTGATATACTATACTCTTTTCATGTATTATCTCATTTTAATCATTAAAAAAAATCCTACTTATGAAATAGATAATACTATTATCAGATGAAGAAACCAGGACTTAAGAAAGTTAAGTCATTTCCCCAAGGTTTAAAAGCCAGTATATAGCTCAGTTTGTATAGAGTCCAGTTTTACTACAATTGGAGCAAATGCTCATTGAAAACAGCCCGAGGATTGACCGCATCTCTTTATGTTCTAGGATCCACAGGTACTCTCCCTCCCCTGATTATTTACTCTTTGCCCTAACTTTAGACCTCTTGTATTTTTATTTATTTCTTTTTTTGCTTGACCTTTAGAGTTGAACTTGACCCCTTACCATCAGGTTGGCCTTCTGGATCACTCACTGGATCTACCCCAATGACTCAGATGTCCCCTTGCTCTCCCTCTTTGACCAGCCTATCTTCTGTGCATTGATGCTTATGATGCTGCCCACATACCTCCAGTGTTCACGGAGAGTGCAGGTTAGGTGTCAGGTTCATGTTGGTAACTTCAGAATTCCCTGCCATACTTGTTCATGGAAAAACAATGTATGAAATATTTTCCCTCCGTATCCCACTCTCCTTATCTCAAGTGCAGATTGACATCTGCATAGAAAATCTGTGGATTGGATTTGTGCCTTTCTTTCTCGTCTTTTTCAACAAACGGTGGGTATCTATTTTGGACAGGCATTGGGGCTATCATGATAGACAAAAGTGAGTACCATCTCTACTACCATGGGCTTTCTCATTGAATGGAATAGGAAAAGATCATGAATCAGAAAATGAATAATAGTCTTACAGATAGCAACAAGTGTATGAAGAAAGCTATTTTTAACCTAATGCTTAATTTATTTAACTGGTGGTTGCCATCCTTACTCAGGGCTTTTGGCCAAGAACAATGCTGTGCAATAAAGCCCAGCAATAACTTACACAGGCTTTTCAAGAATATGTGTTCTTCTTAAAACTCCCTTATGAGCAATCCATCTAACCTTACAATCCATGTTCCTACTCCAGTTATCTATGTCCATAGTAATATTTGTGGCTAATATTATTGAGCGCTGGAAATATACCAGGCACTCTGCTAAGAGCTTAATATATATAACCTCAGTCATTCACACAACAAACTTGTGCAGGAAATAGTGTTTTTATCTCCATTGTATGGATGAGAAACTGAGCCTTAGAGCCCATGCACACTCCCAGTTATAGAGCCTGGGAGAAGAATTCATACAAATTCAGGTACAGGTTGTGTGTTATCTCCTTTACCAGAAGGCAGGCTCAGAAAGGCAAAGACTAGGGGCACCTGGGTGGCTCAGTAGGTTAAGCATCCAACTCTTTTTTTTTTAATATTTTTTATTTATTTATTAGAGATACAGAGAGAGACACAGAGAGAAGCAGGCTCCATGCTGGGAGCCTAACGTGGGACTCAATCCCAGGTCTCCAGGATCACACCCTGGGCTGAAGGCGGCGCTAAACCACTAAGCCACTGGGGCTGCCCAAGCATCCAACTCTTGATTTCGGCTTGGGTCATGATCTCAGGGTTGTGACACTGAGCCCCATATCAGGCTCCATGCTCAGTGGAACCTGCTTAAGATTCTCTCTCTCTCTCTCTCTCTCTCTCTGCCCCTTCCCCTGCTCATGCTCTCTCTCTTAAATAAATAAAATGTAAAAAAAAAAAAAATTAAGACAGAGACTATGGCCTCCACTTTTTTAGCTTCACGGTGTTGAGCTTACAGCAAACACTCCACAGTAATAACACTTATTGAATGCCGGGTATTGCACAGCAATCCAATGAACAATTATTATATTGCACTTTCAAATGAGGAAATTTAGGCACTGAGAGTTTCAGAAATTTGCTGTCGGTCATATAGTTGCTAAATGATGGGCCAGAGTTGAAACCCAGGCAGTCTAGATCAATGTTAGAATGCAAGATGGTTGCCTAGAGGTCTTGGTGATAAAGCCCAGATTGCTGGACCTCAATGCCAGGTTCTGGATTCACCCAGTCTGCTTTGGGCCTCGGATTATACAAGCCTAAGAGGATAAAGAGATGCTGACGCTCCAGGCTGGTCCTTGGAGACCTCGCTTGGCCTGAGAGGAGGGTCTAGACCAAGAATCTGTGCTCTCAACAACTAAATCATGGGTGTTTCTGCAGTAGATTAATACTCGCAGATTGACTGAGGAACAGGCAATACATTTGTATAATAATAAAGCAGCAATCAGCATATCCCATATCCATTGATCATGTTAATCAGAAATTTGCATTTCTATTCCAGTACTCACTCAGCTTTTACCCAAATCATTCATTGGAGAGTAGGGGCTCTGCCAACCTCTTTGGAAGAACACTATGTTAATCAGCATAGGTCTGAGAGCTTGGGAGAGGGCTGGTGGCTCAGGGCCCCAAGCCAAGAGGCAAGAAATTGTGTCTTGCCTGGCTACTTTCAACAGTTCATGGATTCCCACTGAATTGGAATAACACTAAACCTTACCAGGGCCCAGAAGGCCCAGGTGACCTGGCTCCTTTCTGTTTGCCCCAGTCACACTGGCCTTCCAATAGTTTCTAAAACAAGACAAGCCATTTCCCAGACCCGGGGCCTTTGGACTTGCCTTGTTCCCTACCCCTTCTTTCTCATTGTTACTTCTGTTATCAAAAAATCCTAGGGCAGCCCGGGTAACTCAGTGGTTTAGCACTGCCTTAAGTCCAGGGCCTGATCCTGGAGACTGGGATCCAGTCCCACATCAGGCTCCTTGCATGGAGTCTGCTTCTCCCTCTGCCTCTCTCTCTCTCTCAGTCTCTTATGAGTAAATAAAATCTTTAAAAAAAGAAAAATCCTAGAGCCAGACAAAGGCATATTTAATTAACAACTATTGCATTAGTGGGAGAAAGACCTCAGAAGAGAACTGGATTCCATTTAGAATACAACAGAGACAAGTGGGAATTTATAGCCAGGAAGCAGAGAGAGAGAAGTACTGGATGGTAATGGCTAAGAAGAAACCTCAGGAAAGAGGGGGAGCTCTGGCTAATCTGACTTGATAGGCTTCTTGCCAAAGACAGACCAGGGCGGTAAGACATCCAGAGTTGGTGGGGGATAAGGAATTTAATCAGATACTTTGGTCCATACCAAGGAGGAAGAATGAGGAATTTGATCAGATATGAAGGGTGAGAGTTTTCTCTAAACTGACCTAGTAAGGCTAACCAGGCCAACAACACACCCCAAGGGAAAGCCTATTCAGATAGAGGACTCAGAAGAACCTTTGGTTAGTGTGATTTCACTTATATGTGGAATTTAAGAAACAGTACAGATGAAGATAAGAGAAGGGAAGGAAAAATAAGATAAAAACAGAACGGAAGGCAAACCATAAGAAACTCTTGACTATAGAAAATAAGCTGAGAGTTGCTGGAGAGGAGGTGGGTGGGTGGTGTGCTAGATATGGGATGGGCATTAAGGACCACACTGGAGATGAGCACTGGGTGTTGCATGTAAATGATGAATTACTAAATTCTACTCCTGAAACCAATACTACACTATATGTTAACTAACTAGAATTTAAATAAAAACTTGGAAGAAAAAAAGGAGAGCCTTTGTTTAAAGACAGTCTGTCGCTGACAACCCATTACACTATTTTCTGTGTTATCTATTTTGACACTTCATTAACCTCAATTAAGTCTTTCCTTTTTTGCTGTTTGGATTTCTTTTTTTTTTTTTTCCATATGTATAAATATTTTCTCTTCTTGAGACCATAAGCACCGTTAGGAACTTTTGTTTTCCTCACATTTCAAGAACCATAGCAGATGCCCGTTACCATCCTTGTCTTCACAAGTTTGCAATGTTCCAGGGAAGACTAGAAGTGCACACAGAGCTGGCATAAGAGCCACATTGAAGATCACAAAAAAGTTCAATGGGATTGCAGAGATTATTGCAATCCAAGCCAAAACTAGCTTGGAGATTGGAAGTGGGCTTGCGAGTGGGGTTTCTAGCTTTAGATAGATATAAAAAGGCAGAGAGATACAGAGAGAGGGAGAGAGAAAGAGAGGAGGGAGAAGAGCAAACTTGGCAAAGGAGATGTTCCAAACATAAGCCAGAGTTTTGTTTGTTCCCTTCTTTTGTTATTTTTGGTTTTGTTTAAATGTTTCATGTAAATGTTTCATTGAAGTGTGAGATACAAACAGAACAGTGCACAAATCTCAACCATCTTTAAAGTAAATGTATCCTGTTCATCACAGTCCAAACCAAAAAACAGCATGTTTCAAGTCCCCAGAGCCCCTTCCTGCCTTCTGGTTGTGACCACTAAAAGTAACCTATGTCTCCACATGAGTTACCAAAGATTAGTTTTGCTTGTTTATAAACTTTATATAGGTAAAACCATATTGTATATTCTTGTTTACAGGTTCTGCCTATTGCAATATTGTCATGAAATTGTATGTGATTTGGTAAGCACAGAGACATACATTTCTGTTGGGTATATCTGAGTGTGGAATTACTGGATCAGAGGATACGACAGTGCTCAGTTACCCAATGTGAGTGCACCAGTTAACACTCCCAGCAGTGATTTTATGAGAGTTCCAGAGACCTCAAATTCTTGTCAACGTTTCTCTATGCAGTTATTAAAAAGATCGTGTGACTTTTTCACCTTTTTTTCTGCTAGTGTTAAAAGTAAACTTGCATTCCTGGATTTCAACTTAGGTTGTGGTTTGTTATCCTTTTAATATGGATTCAACTTATTATCATTTGTGTGGAATCTTTGCATCTATGTTTGTGAGAGATATTGGCAAATAATTTTCCTCTCTCACAAGGTACCCATCAGGTTTACTGTCAAAGCTATGCTTCTTTCATAAAATATGTTGTGATGCCCTCTCCTTTTTCTATTCTCTGGAAGATTTGTGGTAATATTGGAGCTCTTTATTCCTTTAATGTTTGAAATATTTATCTATGCCTTTCTCTTTTTTCTTAGATTTTGACCTCTAAAATCCAGCTGTCTTGGCTACTTTATGATACTTTCACATAGCATTTTTGCCTTTTTTTTTTAACCAGATTTTGTAATGATTCTCAGCAAGATGTCATCCTGATACAACTGAGTCTTACGAAGTCCTTTTTTAAGGGCCATGTATGAATGAAGCGTAGATTGTGAACAATGAATATTTGGAAACATACTCTCATTGGTTTTTCAATCATGGACCCCCTTAAATTCCAGACAATACTAAGCAGAGAGGGCTCCCTGACAGTTTCTGAGTACTGATACAATGTGATCAGAGCTGGAATTTGGAAAGTATATATGACAAATATAATAAATATAAGTAAATAAATTAATATGCTATCAAAGCAAGGAAGAATAGGAAAGAGGTTATGGCAAAAGTTCAGTGAAAGGACATAAGGATCTGCTCAGGAAAGCACCAATATAAATGTCAAAAGACTTCCTTTAAATCAGTGGTTCTCAAAGTGGGTTCTTGGAGCCGCAGCAGAAACTTCCCTAGGAACTTTGCTGGCAATGCAGATTCTCAGCTCTGCCCTCCACCGCCCCCACCCCCCCGACCCAAATCAGAATGTCTAGGGGTGACACTCAACAATCTGTGCTCTAAGAAACCCTCCAGGTGATTTCCATGCTTCTTCAATTTTCCAAATCACCGCTTTGGATCAGATTTTAGCTTCTCTCACAGCTAGGGATGACTGTGTGTGGCTAGCTCTGGCCAATGAAACACAGGGGAATATGTTCTAATAACAGGGACAGATAAAGCTGGGTTGTCCATTTTCTTTCTTCCTGCCATGAATGCTGATTAACAGAGGCAAAAGTTCTGAGGACGGAGAAGTTCAACAGTTAAGGATAGCAAGGCAAAGATATATAAGAGCCAAAGTTCTGCATAATGTTATTGTGCCTCACATCAACCCTGTGCTGTCTCTCTTTACATAATTAAGTACATTTATCATGCAATTCGCTGGTAACTGGGCATTCTGCTGTTTGTAGCAAAATAAATGCCTAGCTGAGATCTGTGTTACATTTATACCTGGCACTCAATAGGAGAGCCTAAGTGATAATTCCCCTTGATAAAGACAGAAAGAAAAAAGTTTGTAGCCTATTCATTTAACCTACTTCTGGGGAAGAGATACCTGCTAAGTGTTTTTTTCCCCATAGAGATCACAGCTTTGAGTAACATTCCATTTCTTAATACCGTGGGCAGAGAAGGCAGTTTTGAATGTTGTAAAGGAATTTCTTCACTGGATGAAGTCCCTTCTGTATGTGAGCCCAGAAAGCAAGGAATCACAGTGCCATCTCCTTGGCAAAACCACTGCGTAACTCCCATCAGAAGGGGAAAATCCACTGGGAATAAAAGTCCCACTGAGAAATTCACACCAGAGACAAGTCTGTTCCTCTCTAATTCCTCCTGTCAGGATATATCTCTGAATACTGTTTCATGCTTTCCCAGGACTTTGTGGAATGAGAATGGTGATTTCTGGCATGGGAGTAAATCCCATAGTTGGTGGGTGGTGCCTGGAAACACTGGCTCCATTACTTGAAGCTTCCTCTCCAAGTGCGCTCCAGATGGCAGCAGGGACCTCTCCAAGTCTCAAACACTCTTGGGTGGGCATTTGTGACTTGTGTGTGACAGTCCTGCTCTAAAGGGACTAACCCATGATACACAACAAACAGCTCTAGCAGTAAACATCAGCTGAGTGGCTTACAAGGAGTCTGCCCTGGGGTGTCCCCCCACCCACCACATGTCCCCCTTCTGGCTCCTGATTTCTGCTTGGAGCTGTAGGTGCCATTTTGGGTCTCAGCAGGATGTTCTGTGAGTGGGTACAAATCCTGAATCACCTCCACAGAGAGCTTTTTGGCACTGACCGCGCTGTTTAAAACTACAAACCCTCCTCCAAACTAGCATGCATGTTCCTGCATCTCTTTGCTTTATTTTTCAGCGTATAGTACTTATCACCATCTGGCACTACTATATGCTTTACTTACTCAAGTTTTATTGTCTTTCCTCCTCCATTGGATCATAGGGTTTATGAGAGCAGTAATTTTTGCTTGTTTGTTCATTGCTACATCCACAATATTTAGGAACGTACCTGCCATCTAGTAGGTGTTTAATAACTGTTCAAGAATAGACACCTCTGAACTGATTGTCTGACAGGTCCTGACACATGGCATGCCCTTCCTGCCCTTGGCCATTGTGGCTCTAAAATACAAACCTTAGGAGATACAAGGCTCTAAATTCTGCTGTGGTTTACTCCTTGTCAACAGAGGCTGATTGAATGATAATACTGATTAATAATAACTGTCATTAGTGGAAGGCTCACTATGTGCCAGACACACTAGGTGCTTTAGATTGCATTATCTTATTTAATTCTCAGAACAACTCTAGCAGCTTTGGTCTCATTTTGTCAATGAGAACAAGGAGGTTCAGAGATCTCAGCCAACTCATTCAGGCTCTCACTGCTCTACAGTGGCAGAGCTGGGACTTGAACTTGGGTTTTTCCGGACTCCAAAGCCTGGGCTTTACCTACCACCACCCTGGAGAACAACTACAGCATTAGCTGACAAATCTGTTAGCCTGATTTCTCTTCCTCTCGTGAAAAAGCAGGTATTTTTGTGCGAACCCAGGAATCAAGTGCTTGCTCAGAGACACATGATTCCAGACCTCCCTCCTGTCTAGATACTAGATAAAAATACTTGGCAGAAGTGACAGAAAGAAAGTTCTGATTGAATGTTTCTGATTGAAACACTGTTTAGGTGTTCATGTACTTTCCCAAAGAAGAAAATAAAAGCATTTTATGTAGCATGAGTTTATTTTGGCAAAAAAATTTTAAGACTTTATTTATTTATTTGAGAGAAAGAGAGAGCATAAGCAGGGGGAGAGCAGAGGAAGTGGGAGAAGCAGACTCCCCACTGAGCAGGGAGCCCCATCAGGCACTTAATCCCAGGACCCTGAGATCATGACCTGAACTGAAGGTAGACTCTTAACTGACTGAGCCACCCAGGGGCCCCAAAGTTGTTGTTGTTTTTTTTTAATAGTCTCAAGACAGATAATTTCAGAAGTTCTGTGTCTTAGAAAAGTCTAATATAATTAGATGCTAGCACAAGTCTTAAAATTAATAATAATAGTGACAAATACTTAAAGAGTGCTTGTTATGGGTTGGGCTTAAAATCCGCAACAGCTGGGATACCTGGGTGGCTCAGTGGTTGAGCATCTGCCTTCAGCTCAGGGTGTGATCCTGGGGTCCCCGGATCGAGTCCCACATCAGGCTCCGCACAGGGACACTGCTTCTCCCTCTGCCTGTGTCTCTGCCTCTCTCTGTGTGTCTCTCATGAATAAATAAATAAATCTTTAAAAAAAAATCTGCAACAGCCATATGACCATGGCTAACCAGTTGCTTTTCAGTAATGGCCACCACTAGCCACCCACATCACCACTTCCTTTATGGTTTATGTTCCACCAGCACCAGATGGCACCGAGATCCTCAACTGCCCCGTGTTATTTCACGTTGGTAAACCTTCAATCACATAATTCTCTCTTCTTGAAATGCCTTTCCCCTCCTGTTGGCATTGGGAACTCTAATCTGTCTCTTAGGACTCTTCTTGGGCCTTGTGTCACTTCCCCTAAGAAACCTCAAAGTCTTAGTTGTCTGTTTCTGAGCAGTGCACCGAGATTCCCTATATTTACTTGTTTAATATACAACATATGGTCATTTTTCCTTCATTAAGCTGTAAGCCTCCTGAGGGAAGGAACATCCATCTGTGCAGTAAATAACACCTAGGAATGTCCTAGAACCAGAATATCAAAGAATTCAGCTGAAATCAAAGAGCCCTAAAATGAAGTACATCACGTAGCATGATTAATCCTAGAGTAAAGGAAGCCTAGTAGTCAATAATACAATCAAGGTTTTAGACAACCAGAAATCCCCCACTGACTGCTCTCAAACATCATCTTTGCAGACTCTGATTCTATAATTTTTGAGCACACACAATAACTATAACAGAGTGTTCAGTGTAATTGGGGAAAAGGAGGCATAAGACTTAGTCCTTGAATGTGCATCAAAGGAAAAATGACAAAAAGGAAGGCCCAGGGGCACCTGGGTGGCTCAGTGGTTGAGCGTCTAGCTTTGGCTCAGGTCATGATCCTAGGGTCCTGGGATTGAGTCCTGTATCAGGACTCCCCTATGGAGAGCCTGCTTCTCCCTCTGCCTATGTCTCTGCCTCTCTCTGTGTCTCTCATGAGTAAATAAAAAGAAAAAAGAAAGAAAAAGAAAGAAAGAAAGAAAGAAAGAAAGAAAGAAAGAAAGAAAGAAAGAAAGAAAGAAAGAAAGAAAGAAAGAAGGAAGGAAGGAAGGAAGGAAAGAAAGAAAGAAAGAAAGAAAGAAAGAAAGAAAGAAAGAAAGAAAGAAAGAAAGAAAAGACCGGCCCAGTGGGCTGCAATCAGTTTATTCCCTTGCCTAAATCTCTAACAGGTGGTGGTGCAACACCACATATAAGGAAAGAAATTCCTTTGACCCCTCTCCTTGCAGAAAACACTTCAAATTCAATGCTTTAATCGTTTTAGATCTAGATTAAAAATACTTCCTCTGGATCTGGGACCTGCCACATTGGGATGCTTCTGCTAAGAGACAAAGCTGACAGGCATTTTAAAGGATTTCTGAAGAGCACCTACCCACAGTTTGTTCAACCAACAGAGGGATGTCAAAAGTTTGACATGGGGCCCCATACCTTTCCAGGTAGTCTAGGAACTGTCTCTACAAAGAGGATGCCAGAACACTGTTCGAGTGTCTGAAGCTCCATAGGCTCTGTGCAGGGAGGGGATAGCTGTTTATTCAATGAAGGAAAGTTTATTTTAGGACTGTTGGAAGGCAGCCGACTACCCAAGGATCTTCATGGCTTGACTTCTATGGGAAAATTATTAAAATAAAATTAACCTTTCATGTGACAAATGGGCTTACCTCCTCTGTCCGTATTTTCATCTCTACAATCTGCTATGAATCCACTGCCTCCATCAGGTCTCTGCCCTTAGCACACACAGGGGGCTCTTTATCCTGGACCTGGACTTCACATGTTTAAAAAATGCTGAATTCAACAAGCTGACTAGGTTTCTTTGCAGCAGCCCTTCTCAGAGCCTTTAGTCTCCATGATGCATACTGGGTATGCAGCATTTCCCAAGGTTATTTGACCATGGAATCATTGTCCTCTTTTCCAGTGGAGCCGTTCCTGGGGTCTATGACCACAAGCGCACACTTTGGGATAATCAAAAATTTGATCTCATGTTCAAAAACACTAAATGAAAGAAGCCAGTCACCAAAGATTACATGCTATCTGGTTGCATTTACATGAAATATCCAGATCAAGCATGTCTATAGAGACGAAAAGCAAATTAACGTTTGCCTAGAGCTAGGGGTGAAGGAGGTGGGGAGCAAGGTGTGACTGCTAATGGGTTAAGAGGTTCCCTTTCGAGGGGGTGAAATGTTCTAAAATTAAATAATGGTGCTGATCGCATAATTCTATCAATATGTTTCAAAACCATGGAACTCTGCACTTCAAATGGTATGGAATTTTATCGTATGTAAATTATATGTCAACAAAGCTGTTAAAATACTTTTTTACAAAGACTATCTACAGATCATTTCACTCCTGCCAATTAAACTAGTTCTTTTCTCCCCCTTTCCTCTTTTACCTCTTTTCCTTCCCCAGCTTTTTGTTGGTCTGCTCCCCCAGTTCAAATCCCTTCCAGTATTTTCTAGTAAACTAGTTTTTCCTGATAAGGAACTCATGTGCACAGTGTTAAAATGGCAACGAGTATGAAAATCACACAATGAGACATAAATGCTTCTACTCTTCTCTGAACCCCCATCCCATTCTTGGATGTAACTGCAATCAACAGTTTCTTATTGGCCCCTTTGGAAATTATTTACACATTCATAGCCCATGTCCATATGGTGCCTATATTTTTACACAGATTGGACCACACTCTATTCTGCATCTCATTTGTCTCATTTTGTGGTGTATCTCAAAGATCTTTTCATGTTTGCACATACAGACCGATTGCATCTGTCTAACAGCAGCATAGGGTTCATTGAATATTTATGACATATTTATATAATCAGTTCCCTATTAAGATATTTAGGTTGTTTCCAGATGTGGGTGATTCTTATATTTTGCTATTATAAATGATACTCCAGTAAACAGCTTTGTGTTTTGGCGTAGGATAATTACTAGGAAGTGTTCATGGAGTCAAAGCCATGTGCCTTTGGATGGGGATAAATGTGACTAGACTGTGCCCCACACACAACCCCACCCCCAGGGGATGTGGGAGACCGCGTGTGTTCTGAAAGCTCTCTTAGCCTGGGACAGTCCCACCCTCTTTCAGCCCTGAGCATTGACCAACTCTAAGCACTGCCCTGGCTGAAATCCTGCAGAAACGCTGTAATGCCAGGGTTTATTCTCACCATTCCCCTTCTTCCCAGGAAGATGCTCACTTGTCCTCTCTTCTTTAAAGTTTTCCTTCTCGACAGCAGGACCTCCACAACTTGCACCAGAGCCACAATCAATATGCAGATGGCCTATTACTGTCCAAAAAAGGGCCATGTCAGCTCATATTCTGACTTCATGCTTCTCTGACTAATGGTCCTGGTTCCCCCTTGTTTAACCTTGAGGAAATCACTGAACTTCTGACAGATTCTGTCACTACATCAACTTATGCAGCTGGTGGGGATGACAGGGGCAGAAGGTAGTGTTAGGCATGTGCGCGAGGCTCTGAGCATTTGTGTACGTGGAGGGGTAGGGAGGGCCGTGAAGCTGGGCATAAATGGCTACTTTTGAGTGTGCAATAAGAATTAGGGTAGAACACTTTTGTGAACATTTTTGATTCTCCTTAAAATGCTCTGATACAACTAAAAGGGTTGTGGTTTCAGCTCTGGCATGGGTTTGTCACTCTTGAAAAGGATGACTGTGGAATAGAACAATCCAAGATGCCAAAGACTAATCTCCCTTACATACCAGGATCAGGTCCAGTTGTCCTACACCCTTAGGCTATTGCAAGTGACCCGGATTCCACCCCGTTCATCACATTACCTTCTTCTGGGGTCAAATTTCCAGCCCCTGCTAGAAAAGGGATGCCTAGGTGGCTCAGTGGCTGAACCTCTGCCTTCAGCTCAGGTCGTAATCCTAGGGCCCTGGGACTGAGTCCCACATCAGGCTCCCTGCATGGAGCCTGCTTCTCCCTCTGCCTATGTCTCTGCTTCTCTCTCTGTGTCTCTCAGGAATAGATAATTAAAAAAAAAAAAAAAAAAGAGTTTTGATACTTGTTAACAGAAATGGCCTGGAAGTGACATCGGATGAAGAGAAAATACTTTCTGTTCATAAGCTTTTGATCCAAGGATCCATGTCAATATGCAGGTTTGAGGCTCAGCTCTGACACTGGTAGCAGAGGTGAGATGGGGTAGGGGAGATCCTTGGGAAGGGTAGAGGGGCAGGAGTTAACTTTTCTGGACATGTTCTTCCTCAGCTATAAAATGAGGGTGTTGTTTTAGGGTCACAACCTCCAACACCTACAGGGGCCAGGCAGGTATCTGCACATGTGCAACAGTCCAGGGAGACTGGGCTCTCAGGGGACCTCAAACTAACCTGGGGGGAGGGGTGGGCACTCCTCAGTTACAGCTGATCACTGCCCTATCCACTGAGGGTTGCCACACCCTTAGACCCATCAAAACAATGAGTCCTCAAGCCAGTGGTGTGTTTTCTCTATCACCATGTTCTGACTCTGATATGATACTATTCTGAATAGTAAGAAGTATGAATCATACAGGCTATGCCTGCATTAAATATTTTGTAGGCTTACACACCCTGCTAAGCACTTAATAACAGTAATGATAAGAATCCGAATCAGCTCATTAGTAAGAATTAGCTTATTCAATCCTCCAAGCGAACCAGTGATGTAGAAGCAGTAATTATCCCCATTTTACAGAGGAGAAAACAAAGACAGAGAAATATAGTAACTGGCCTGACATGACATTTCTAGCAGGTAGGGGAACTTGACAAGGCTGACTGGTCTCCAGGCCCCAAGCCATGGGGACATGTGGGGCCCCAATGTGCCCATTCTTCAGCCCAGCCCTTGTGCATGCCTTCTTCCCACCGCTGGACCTCTCCACCCCCTACCCTGTGTGCCACACCACCCAGCTGTCACCCCACACCAACTACTAATCACTATGCTCCTGCAATGGACTTTTCTCTTGCATGTAAGGTGGGTCTGCCCCTGAGGCCCTGCTACACCGTAGAAGTGGGACAGTTCTGAGGCTGGTCTGTCTCCATCTGCCTCATTCTGCTGCACTCATTTCCCATTTTTTCCCTTCAATCTCTTTGGTCTGTTGACCGGTATACCTGTTGAGTCTCCAAGGAGGGCTTCATTCAACTTCTTACAATGTTGAATCTCCCCATTCTAGAGAGTTCTAAGATGCTGTCATACTATTTCCACACTCTCACTGCTCCACTTCATAAATCTTAGTTGGAAGGGTCACTAGTCTTCCTAGCTCAAAGAATATGCTTGTCCAAGAAGATGGACCGTTTGAGGAAGGACAGATAGATAACATGAGTCACTTGCTGAGGGATTCTGTAAGTAACATTGTAAGAAGTTGAATGAAGCCCTCCCTGGAGACTCAACAGGTATACCGGTCAACAGACCAAAGAGATTGAGGGGAAAAAATGGGAAATGAGTGAGAACCACTTCATACCAGTTTCCCATCTCCAGATCCAGTTCCTGACTCCTGGATGTCTGTCCACATAAACTTGTTGTGAAGTCAAACAAAGTATTGTTGGTGATGACAGTGGTTTGTAAATTCTTTTTAAAGATTTTATTTATTTATTCATGGGAGAGAGAGGCAGAGACACAGGCAGAGGGGGAAGCAGACCCCCTGCAGGGAGCCCAATCAGTGACCCTATCCCTGGACCCTGGGATCATGACCCAAGTCAAAGGCAAATGTTCAACCACTGAGCCTCCAGTTGCCCCTGGTTTGTAAATTCTAACACAGTGGTCAACAATGAAGTATTACTGATTTCCTAAAATTAGCTTGCTGTTAAATTAATTTTCCAGGGGTCATGAGCCCTACCCAAAATAACTATTTTCTTTAAATCAGCAAAATTTGGGTTTGGATTTATATGATACTTAATTGACTCTTATATGAGTATGTTCACCATCATCTGTTTGAGATTCTTTCTTTGCACTAAGCTGAATTTCTCTCTAAAAAATAAAACAGGCATTTTAAAAACAATTCTTTTGATGCTGATAATAGTCTATCCATATTTCTGCTTTAAACATTAAAAAAGAAAGTATTTGGGGAATAATTAAATGTGTCTGGTGAGATATTTCTCCCCCCCCCCCACCTCCGCCCCATGGGAGAGGAGATGGAATTGGGGGATTTGAAGCAGCCCTAAGAATATAATACCATGCTACGGAGCTACAAAAATCCTGCCTGATTTGTAAATTTGCGTTTCCATGGCAACTCAAGTGTGTAGTTAAATAATCCTCACTGGTCTAGGACTGAATTCCAGCAACTCTTCCTAAACCTTCAGCCTATTCTAATCCCACAGCTGTTGCCATGGAAATGATCAGATAAGATTCAGTCCTGGAGGCAGATGGGCCTATGGTGGAAGCTCAGTCCTGGCCTCCACAGAGCCCCCAAAACGTGAGGCTTTGTTTTGCTTTATTTTTGTTTTTGTTTTTGTATCTTTTCCCCAATCTTTGAACCACAGAAGGCGTTAGTCTTGGGTTTGGACACCTGGAGCAAACAAGGAAAAGTCCATCCCAAAATATTACTGCAGAATGGAACATCGGAATGCTGTGGTTTGACTCATTTTTGGCCACTTGCTCTAAGAGATCATCACACAAGGGGTTTCCTTATACATGTTGGTGTCTCAGAAGTGATTTTCAGGCTGTGGCTTGGCCCCTGCAAGGAGAGTAACACCCGGCCACTTAGCGCTGCCTTGGCCAGCCCAGGAGGGGTCATATGTTCCTCATGCCTCACTGGGAGTGTCCTTTTCCATGGCTGATGGGAGTGGCTAACGTGCCCCTATGGCTCCCTCAGGTTGTGTCAGCAACATCCTTTAAAAACCAGTGATGGGACCTTTTCTGTCACCAGTATTCGCCAGTATTCTTTTGTCATATACATTCTTGCAAACAGAATGTTTGGAAAGACCTAATAGTTAAATCATTGTTTCTAAGCACTATGTCGATAATGTTGTGCTTTGTTTGAAATAGAAAAAGCAATTCCTTGTCTCTTTACTTTGAACAGCATGATTTCCTATGTTGGAAAGGCTTTGCCAGATACTTCATGGAGGTGTGGGGGGGTAGTGAAGCCAGCCCCCAAAGCAACTGTGCCTTCCAGTGAGGCACATTCCCTGCAATGTGCAAGTCCCCGTGTGTCAGAGGAGAATGAGACAAAAATTCACAGTAAAATGTACAGAATCCCAGAAATGGAAGGGACCATACCGGGTCTCAGGCAATTACTATGAACAGTTTTCAAATGCAGAACCCAAGATCTCACAGTTCCTGCACTTTTCTTCTGTAGCTCTTCCCTGGCTGCCACCGTTTACCAAAGGATCCAAGCAATACAGCTATCTCTACCTTAATTCTCCTCATCATGGGAGCCCCAGCTGAATTCCTCCAGTGTAGTTCTTATTAATTATTCCCTTTTAGAAGCTTTACTCATAGATGCTATGCATCATTTCATAAACTTTCACTTACATATAATGTGTTCAATAAACATCTATTGAATTAATAATTAATTACTGCAATTAATAATTCATTCTTAATGTAATAATAATGTAAGTAATAATTAATGTACCACATAATTCAAGGTGTCAGTGCAGAGTGTTTGGAAAAGAAGCTGCTATAAAAATGTTAATATTTATCTTGTCTATGTGACCTCACCAACCATAGTCACAGAGAGTGATAGAATGGCAACTTTGAGAACCGGCTTAGCACGTTCTGGGCAAGTTGTAAGCTGGAGGTGGTAAAGGTTCTGGTTTTCAATGACACAGAGCAGAATTTCATTGTTGCTCTTGTCCCATCCATTTTCATTATGGTAGGTGATATTGAAAAGAGACAAGGGCTGAATCCGTTTTTCATGAGAAAAATGAAAAACTGGGACGATGAGTTTGCTGTTATCCAGCTGACTTTAGTGACTCTGACTAGTGCCACGAGGGTGACTTGTCTTTCCCTGAGCAACACTGTAGCTCTGTCGCTTGCCATTTGTGCCTAAATACCCCATGAGCCAATCCCGGTAGCCTTCCTGTGACCCAAGCACTATTCTGATCATCCGTCCAGCTCTGGTATTAATTCAAAACTTTGTGGATAGCCTGCTCTCCTGAAGCTGAGGTCTATCTAATTTCAGTGTGTGTACAGAAATGTGTGTCTGTTCCTATGTGGCCAATCAGATCACCTCCACAAACCTGAGAAGTTCTGGGGTGGAAAGTGAGAGTTATTTGGTGGAAAATCACCCCAGATACAGTCATGCTAAGTGTCTGTCTTCAGATCCTCTGTCTCCAGACCCAGTCAGGTTTCAAACCCCCACCAATGCACCTCTGAATATCACTAAAATTTTCCCTTTCATGCCACCATCATCTCTCTCCTCAGACAATTGTGGTAGCCTTGATTCACCTCCCAGATGCCCTCTTGGCCCTATTCAACACAGGGCCAAAGCACTGTTTTGAAAAACCTAAATCTGATCATGTCACTGTCTTGTTCAAAACCTTCCTTTTTTTTTTTTTTTTTTTTTTAAGATTTTTGTTTGTTTGTTTGTTTCTTTATTTGAGAGAGAGAGAGAGGGAGAGAGAGAGAATGGGGAGGGGCAGAGGGAGAGGGAGAAACACACTTCCCAGGACTCTGAGATTGTGTCCGTTCCCAGGACTCTGAGATTGTGTCCGGAACTGAAGGCAGATGCTTAACCTACTGAGCCACCCAGGTGCCCCTTGTTTAAAACCTTTCAATGACTCACCTCTACCTTGGATTAAAATCCAAAACCCTAAGCATAGCTTTGCACACAGGTTCTCTTCCCACCTTCCCAGTGTAGCCTGCTGCCACCCCCTCTGCATTCCTCAGGTGCCAGCCACACACCCAGGTCCCTAACGCGTACACCCTGCCTGGAGCATTTGTGCCTCTGCTCCTTGCTCCAGGCTGACTTATACTCACCCTGCAGCCTTAGCTGAAATGTTGCTTAAAAAAAAAAAAAAAAAGGCTTTGCTGAGCTCCCAGATAAGTTTGGGTCTCACTCTTATAAATTCTCCTTGCATAGTACACATGTATTTCGAGGAATTTACCACAATGGTAACCATGTAGCAATGTGCATTATCTGTAGTCCCTTCTAGAAGGTAAGCTCCGTGAAGGCAAAGACTGTTGATCTTGTGCATCTTGGTCTCCCAAATGTGTGGCACAGATAAGATGCTAAAAAGTAGCTTTCAAAATAATGAATGAGGAACACCTAGGTGACTCAGTTGGTTAGGTGTCTGACTCTTGGTTTTGGCTCAGGTCATGATCTCAGGTTTGTGAGACTGTGCCTATGTCGGGCTCCAATCAAGGTGTGGAGCCTGCTTAAGATTCTCTCTCTCTCCCTCTTCCTCTGCCCCTCCCCCTCCCTCTCTAAAAAATAAAATAAAATAATGAATGAATTAATGAATGAATGGCAGTGGGTAAACAGTGAAATCAGTCACTAGCATTGAAAGGGCTTGGGCAGTTAAGGGCAGGTTATTGGAAAGGTCACTGATGCTTAAGAGTGGATAGGGAACAAGAGTGGACAGGGAACAAGGGACACCTTTGGGTCCAGTTGAAATCTTGAGCACCTGTGTGTGCCAGACCCTGAGCCAGACATATCCCTTTCCTCCAGTTGTCCTCAGTCTAGTGAGGGTGGCATATACATAAGGGTAAATGTACACCATACACACTCTGATGTTGCAAGGATTCAATTACATGTGCTTCACCCCCCCCCCCCCCCCCCGCCCCAGACACGAAAGTCATTCCAGGCATCATGGATTCTGCTACAGGACGTCAATGTGGTTTGGCAGATCTAAATACTATATGCCCTCAGTGAGCCTGGGTTCCTGCAGGCATCTTTCCCCCTGGAAGCTTATGCTGGTACTTACAGATGGATCTTTGTCTTGTATCATGGATTTACCTTGAACCAAGTACTTCTCCCTGGTGCTCAAGTGAAGCAAAGATGATCTACTTCAGGGCCAGAGGGAGAAAATGCTGGAAGTAGGATTCAGTAGAAGGGGAAGTGAGCAGCAATACAGTTTCAACAGAGGCCTCAGCCTATCCCACCCAGAACTCTAGAGCCAGGATGGCCCTCTGGAGTTGTCTAGAATTCATGCAATGGGGCTCAACTTTTGAATCTCCTCACTGACCAACCATTGGATGCAGGATGCCCCGGTAATGGGAGCAACCTTAGATGAAGGGCCACCTTTGGGGAGAAATTCAGTCACAAGCATCAGAAATTCAGCCCAAGGAAACCCTTGGGGAAGGTGGGGAATGAGTGCCTTTGCCCTGAAGGTGGGACCTGAGGGGAGGGGAAGCAAAAAGATTCTAGAGGCGAGCTTGCTTCCCAATAACAAGATCCTTTTCCATCACCAACAGGTGCTGACTGGTAAGGAAAGGCAAGTAGAAATGCTCTGTCCCTTCAAGAAAGAATGTATTTCCCAAGGATGAGAATATATGGATGATTTTGCCCTTAGAAATCGGGAGTGGTGAGTAGAGATGAGTATCAGGGAGTTTTATGGTCCTGGACAGTGCTGTGGGCCAAAGCCCCTTTGCACCCTTCCTACCCTCTGAGCTATATGCCCTCAGCTGAAGTGCAGGGATGACTGCCAGGGAGACTCCCAGAGCTCCAAGTAGTCACTGAGATTTTGCCATAAGCCATGCAGAGCTGCTGCTGGGTTGGCTGCAGGGAGGGAATTTCCTAAGAGACAAGCCCACTGTCCAGGCTTTTTCAAGAATTCAGGTGCTCCCCGAGTCAGGCTCAAACTACTCATCTAAGTGGCAGTGCCTGTTGCAGTGACAGGCTCTCCATCTTTGCCCATCAGTTATACATGGAGTTGTGCGAACACTAATGTTCTGAATTAAATTTTCCGGGCAGCCATGGCCCTTTTGGTGACACACTCATACTATTTTTCCAGAGTTCCAAGCCCTCCACTTTCCTTCCCTCCTCCCTGCCTTCTCTCCTGATCGCTGTGCTGATGGAGTGATGGAGCCATCACAATGGGAGCACCTCTTGCCCTGCAAGGGATGAGAAGGTCAGGTAGCTATGGCTTTGCCTCCTGCCACTGCTTCATCCTAACACAAGCTCTCTTCAGACCAAAAGCAATGAGGTGATCAGATTCTTCCTTTCCAAGCTTATTACAAAATTACTCAAAGCTCTCACATCTTTTCGGGGAAAATGTGAAACCTTTGTCACATTTCCGGAACTACTTTCCCATCAGGACCAGCCTGCCACTGAACTGCCATTGCTTTAAAGCCCAACAGTGCCCTATTGGGGTCTGGATAGAGTTCAGAATTACAGAGGCACTTAAAAATTGGACAAACTTTCTGGAAATAAAGTTAGCTAAGAGATTTTTGTTCTTTTTTTAATCTCACTATATGAAGTCTCTTGTCACTCAGAAGGAGAATTGGCAGCTTCTTTATGTTCACACATCTTCACTGGAAATGAGTCCAACTTAAATTTATTTCTTTTGCCCTCACCAGTAAGCCACATTCCCAGCTATCCCTTTATTCAAACACATATTGGGCACCTATCTTGGGTTCTGGAGGCATGAACATCAGAAAGATACCATTTGTGTTGTAAGGCTGTCTCATTACAGGATAAAGCAGAGTGAGGGGGTGCCCCAGAGCTGCATAATTGGGAGGACCCCCTGCCCAAGAACCTCACTGCCTGGGCTGCTCCCTGATACCTAGCAGCTGCCTCCTATGGATATTGGGCATTAAAACACAACTGAGGGACTGAATTTGTAATTTTCCTTAATTTTTATTAATTTTACTTTTAAAATGAAGACCTAGGTGGCTCAGTGGTTGAGCATCTGCCTTCAGCTCAGGGCGTGATCCCGGGATCTGGGATGAGTCCTGCACTGGGCTCTCTGCAAAGAGCCTGCTTCTCCCTCTGCCTATGTCTCTCTCTCTCTCTTTCTCTCTCTCTCTCTCTGTCTCTGTGTGTGTGTCTCTCTCATGAATAAATAAATAAATCTTTAAAAAATAATAAAAAATAAAAATTAATAAAATTAAGACCTTCTTCCATTGCTGGAAAACTTCTAAGTATACTTGGAATAACTTGAGAATGTGGGGCTCCTTTATGAACTCTAAATGTTACAAAGTAGAACTAGGAATCAAGTCTTCCCAATTAAAATTTATCATCTACACTGAGATGTGCTATAAAGTGTTAAACACACATTGGATTTCTAAGACTTAGTATGAAACGAAGACTACAAAATGTCCCATTAGTAATGTATGTTTATTACATGCTGAAATGATACTATTTTGGATATATTGGGTTAAATAAAACATATATATATTCTTAAATATTTTATTTTTCATTTATTTGAGAAAAAGAGAACGAGTAGCTGGAGAGACAGAGGGAGAAAGAGAAGCAGACTCCCTGCTGAGCAGTGAGCCCAACTTGGGGCTCAATCCCAGGACCTTGAGATCATGACCTGAGCCAAAGTCAGACACTTAACTGAGTGAACCACTCAGGTGTCCAAATAAAATATATTATTACAAATAATCACCTGGGGTTTTATTTTCACTTTTGAAACTGCCTTCTAGGAAATATTTTAATTTAGAAAATTTAAAACTACAGGGCACCTGGGTGGCTCAGACAGTTAGGCATCTGCCTGTAGCTCAGATTGTGATCCCAGAGTCCTGGGATGGAGCCCTATATTGGGCTCCCCATGGGAAGTCTGCTTCTCCCTCTGCCTATGTCTCTGCCTCTCTCTGTGTCTCTCATGAATAAATTTTAAAAATATTTTTAAAAAAGAAAAAGAAATTCAAGGACTTTGTGCATAAAATGAAGGGATCTGAACCTTATCCTGAAGACCATAAAGAACCATTGAGTTACTTTAAGGAAAGTATTTAAGGAAACTGGTCAAGTGGAGGATGAATTGAAGCAGATGATCTGAAGTCCAGATGCCCAGGACAGCAAGGGGTCAGCCTGCCCCCAAAGGTCAGTGAACGGGGTGTGGGAGAAAGGAATGATCCAGATTGCTGCTATGTCATAGGATTCACAAACTCAGTCATAGGCAGTTTTCAGGAAAAAAGAAGGCATTTTATATTCACGTCCATGTGACTGCCTTTTCTGGGAAAAAAAAAAGATCAAGTTTCTCTTAGAAAGTACAGACCAAACCTATGAAAAGAAACACATATATTTCAGAAGGCAAGTTACAACCAGAGAGCCCTGAAAATATGAGCTCCTGACAAACCAAATCAATTAATTTATACCCTGTGGCATGAAAAATGCAATTACAAAAAGAAGAAAAAACCTGGCCACGTTGTGAAGACAGATTTTCCGGGATTACATCCAACTTTGACATTATTCTGATCCTGTTTATGTGATTGCTCTGTGTGGTCATGCCTCAATCTCATGCTCTTGGCCTTGGGACCCTTCGGGTTAAACCGCTCTGAATACAAATATTTGGGTTCTTTCTTGGGATTCTCTCATTATGTGCCTACTTCATTATCAGTTCTAACCTCATTTCATTACTAATTTACATTTACTTTCCTACCACGAGGTCATAGGTTTGTTTTGTTTTCCTTTCTTTTGTTTTACGAGGAAATGTAAATTGTGGGATTTCTGTTTTTCCACTAAGCACCTACCACTGGGGAATCATGTGTCATTCTCTATCTCCCAAGGAGGAGAAAATGACTCAGAATTTTAAAAGTGTAAAATGCCTCAGGCTTCTTAGAAGAATAATGTTCTAGAAGTAAAAATAGAAATATAGATTTATAAGTATCACAGGAAATGCCCCGGGTTTAATCAACACAAATGGTAAGCAGTTATCCGGCAGCTTCTTGGCACAGGTTTGGGGGCAGGAGTCAGGAGGCTGGATCCTGGTCCTACTGTGCATCTGGCCTCTTTTCCAAATGGGCCGATCGCTTCATTGCTCCTGACTTGCACTTCCTAGTGTGTGAAATTAAAAGAATACCTGTCCTCTATTCCCCAGGGGCTGTAAGGAGAATGGAGTAAGATATCTTTCCTAAAACCAGTTGAGGAGAGAACACTTTCAGAGGTGTGTCATTAGAAATGGCAAATTTTTGAGGACAACGGTCATGATTCTGGTGGTTGTGTCACTGTGGTTTAAACTCTCCACACCTAGCACATACCTTGCTTGGCTCATGGCCTACCACGGGTGCCCCATAAATGTTGTCTAGTGGAAGCATTATTTCTCAAGGAGTTCTTCTCCTGACATTGTGTTGAGAGATCCTCTTTCTCTCCGCATTTTCCTCTCTTATGAATTCTTTTTTTTTTTTTTTTAGAGATTGTATTTATTTATTCATGAGAGACACAGAGACAGAGGCAAAGACATAGGCAGAGGGAGAAGCAGGCTCCACGAAGGGAGCCGGATGCAGGACTTGATCCCAGGACCCTGGGATCATGCCCTGAGCTGAAGGCAAATGCTCAACCACTGAGCCACCCAGGCGTCTCCCTTCTTTTACGAATTCTTAAAACCCTCTTCTTCCACCTCCCATATACAAACCTTGGTCTCTGATTTTTCTTTTGCTTTATTTTTTAAGATTTTACATATTTATTTATTTGGGGGGAGAAGGGGCAAAGGAAAAAGCAGACTCCAAGCTGAGCATAGAGCCCAGCATGGAGCTTGATCCCAGAACCCTGAGATCATGACCTGAGCAGAAGTCAGACACTTAACCACCTAACCGACTGAGCCACCCAGGTGCCCCAGTCTCTGACTTTTCAAGGCTCTCTCTCCATGCTGATTGTTCACCTAACTTCACTTGTGAGTCAGATGCCACGTCTAGTTAGGTGCCATCTATGCCGCTCTCTATTGGCCTGACTTTTGTTCTCATTTCTCCTGGTCTGAGCTCTAGCAAATCTGTGACTTCCCTCTTCTCTTATACACCCACAAAGGACTTTGAAATTTCGGTTCACACTTTAACACTTCTGTGGTTTTCTCACCCTTCTTTTTTTCCCCCCCTCACATCAACAAATTGTTTGCCTCATTGTCAGGAAAACTCTCTTTCTCTCTTTTCCTTCTTTTATACAATTCAACTTCTGTACCACTATAATCTTTCTCATCACGTGGTTCCTCTTTTGGGTAAACCCATTATTTTGACACCGTTTACAGCCTCCCTCTTTCCCCACCTTCAGTACCTCAGCTCCTGTATAATGTGAGGCTTCACTCTTATTGTTTCCTTCTGGGTTGGGGCTATTATTGATGCTGTAATATTTTATGACCGTGGAGTTTTTGGCCTCTAAGAACTTCTGCAAATACAGTGCATTTGTGAAAGGGCAAGAAAGAGAAGACTGGCCACTATTTAAAAAGCACACTCAGTGCTTTTGTAGGAAACCAGAATGCCATCACAGTCTCTCAAGTACTAATTAGCCCTTTGTTTCACTAGACAGACTGTATTTCAGGACTACAGGAGCTTGTGTTCTCTCATATCTTATTCTACTTGCTCACTGCTCTTCTCAGTGTGATTCCATTGTTCTAGGCCAGCCGGAGGACAGAAAGAGATGGGAAGGAGGATAGTTCTAACAGTAACAACTAATATTTCTAGAGGCTTCACCAGATAAGCCAGGCATCCTCCTAAGTAAGCACTGTGGCTCCTTTTAGCCTCCAAAAATCCTGTGATGTGTGCACAATTATGATCCTGATACAATATAGAAGAACGTTGAGGCATCAAGTTTAGGTAACTTGTCCAAGTTATGCTCCTGGTAAGAGGTGGTACATAAAGCACATAAAAGCAACATTAAATTTGCAGCTGTGTCTGCAAGAGGTTGATCTGCTCCTACCAATGGGCTCACACCATCTAGCAGTGTGTATCGGTGAAGGAGGTCCCAGGAAGTATGGTAACTGTGTCAAATATTCAAGGCAGCTGTAAGGATTGGAGGAAAATGCATCAGTACACAAGAACTGCTAATTGAAGAGAGGAAACCAGTTTCATGACCAGTTAAACGATGTTAAAATTTATGTATTTCTAACCTAAATCATGTTGCTATTAGAGTGGGATGGTAATGCTCTTTAATGGAAGTACTACTAGCTCAAATCTGTGAATAGCAGAAGTCAAATGGTAGCTCCCATTTCATACTGGTGATCAAAGGGACAGCATATCGGGATTCCCTGTTACAGTGCTAAAGTCCATATGATTGGGATCTGTGTTACTGACTCCTTTGCAATTCCACTGTCTGACATTTCTTCCTGTTTCCATGGGACACTTGACATAATAAGTAGGGAATGAAGAGGGAACGGAGCTCAGTTTCACGATGGAATGTACAAATACACACATTGGTGCTAAATCATCCTAAAACTCCAAAAGAACTGCAAATCATGAATTGAATAAGCCCTGCGGCAAGGAAACTCACTGCCATTACTCAAACATTTACACACTTCTCAGAGGTGGTTTCCCATCCATGAACATAATAATGATGGCCGTTCCTAAAGCCTTCCTCAATTTTATCCAATGGTGAAGTCCTGCTTATCCTTTCAGTTCCTCATCATCTAATACCTCTTAGGAAAATCTTTCATCCCTTTAAGCAGTATGAGAGAAATCTTTCTCTATATTCCAGTGGTGCTTTGTGCTTCTTTATTAAACCAGTTACCATATTGCATTATAATTCCTTATTGCATTGCTATGAATAGACTGCATTTCTAGGATAGCAATCCCATTGTATAGAATCTATATGATAGACCTCCAATATTCAGAATAACAGGATTACCATGTAGCACATACTCAATTAATACATGGAGAGATGAATGAAATCATGAATGAGCAAGTAAGTTGACCAACCATTGGTCTACCTTTCAATTACCTTATTTTTATTTTTTTTTAAGATTTTATTTATTTGAGAAAGAGAAAGAGAGCAAAAGAGCACAAGCAGGGGGAGTGGCAGAGGGAGAAGGAGAAGCAGGCTCAGCAGGGACCCTCATGTTGGGTTCAATCCCAAGACCCCGAGATCATGACCTGAGCTGAAGGCAGACACTTAACCAACCAAGCCACCTAGGCAGCCCCCTTTCAACTACTTTAAAGTACGTATTATAACCATAGTAAAAAAAAACCCAGGTTTTTATCAGAAAAACAGAAAGAACCACAATGAGTGATACAGGATAAGAGATTTATTATAAGAATTGGACCTTACACAATTGTGAAAGCTGATTAAACAGTGTATAGCTATTGCTTCTTCATCTGATACCAGGGCTGAAGTCAGCAGTGCAGGCAGATGGGAAGGATAAATGGATAGGAAGTGCGGGAAGCAAGGACAAACTGGAACCCATGAGAACAATTGGTACACATGTCTACCTCCAACCCCAATAATGCAGGTGATACTGGTACCTTTACCATGGAGTTGCACGTTTACATTGGTCAAGATTCAGAACAGCTGGCAGAAGAGACCTGACCCACGTTGAAGAAGCTGCAGGCATGGTTGCTCCTCCCTGCCAGTAAGACAAGCCAATAGACCATGAGCTAAAACACTGCCTGATAATCTAACACGGACCTTCCAAATCTGACACTAATTTTTCCTATGGCCAACCCTCACCAGGAGCCATGGGATAGGAGTGGGAATTCTGGGAAATGTTTAGCCAAGTTGACACTACACACAGTCTCCACAATAGATATACTATCAACAGCCTAACCCAAGTGAAACCTGAGTGCCATTTTGACATCTGAGCTTCCATCTTAATTAGGGCACACACACACATGAGGAGGTGGGAATCAGAAGAACCATAGAATGCCATTACCAGGCAGCTATGGTAGTTTGCATTATTGGCTCCAATTTCTCACCCTCTCCCTTCATCTACACCCTTGATTGCCTCACGGTGGGCAAGTTGTACTTTCGAGAGCCTTGACTTTGGGCGTAGCCATGAAACTTGCTTTGGCCAATAACATCTAGGTAGAAGGGATAATGAGATAGATTAGAGCCTAGGTCTTAAGTGGCTGCACATGTTTCCACTTGTCCTCTTGCTCTTTTGCTGTCTCTGAAAAGATCATGTCCAGGCTAGCCCACAGATCCTAGGAGGAGTATCTGAAACACATAGAGCAGAACCACACAATGCCAATGCAGCTACATGAGCAAAAATAATTCATGGTTGTTTTAAGCTCCATGCCATGGAGTTGTTTATTATACAACAATAATTAACCAATACAACTCAAAGCAAACAGAAGAGGTCCCACTTGGAGGCTTCAATCTGAGCAGCCAAAGCTTAGCTTTTGCATGTGCATCAATGCCAGCCATGCAGTCCTCCACTTACCTGCAGTTCTTATGTCCAAACCTTAGCAACTGTTTTTGTGCAATAAGTCATGTGGAATAGGAAGTGTAGCTTTCAGGGGAAAGAGGGGAAGGAAGATATCTCTGATGTGGGCCATCCCCAGCCAGCCAAGCCACAAAAGGGAAACACATCAATCTGTAATCAGAGGCTACAAGTTCGATGAAGCTAATGTTAAGATGTGCACAGGGGAGGTCAGGACTTGGTAGGACTCAGGGTTTTTCTAAAGTGATTTTATTTTCAGGTGTGATTTGGCTGATGGACAGCTGCGCATCTGGCATCTGCACAGCAACTGCATAAACAGCTTCTTCTGATGGTTTCCCACCACCTGCAGGATCAGTGTCAATTGCCTCAACAGGACAAATAAGATGCTTGTCTGACCTGGCCTCCTTGCACCTTTGGAGACCTCTCCAGCCCCTTCTTGTTACTCCTACTCTCTCACACCCGCAAGTTCTCCTTGTGTAGAATGTTCTCTCTTTTTTCCCTGGCAGGCTCCTACTCCTTCTTCAGAGTCTACCAGAAATGGTCAATTTTCTCTGTGGTTTTCCCCTATTTATCCACTTCTAGCCCTCCTATCCCATGCCAATGCAGAATCATCCTCTTATAAGTACTGTCTTGAGTGTGTTGCTGCCTCCTCCATTAAATTGTGACTTCTTGTGGGCAGGAAACAGATCTCCTTTGCCACTGCATCATTCTATAGTGTCTAACCCGAAGTCTGGCCTGAGGAAGGTGCACAGTAGCTTGTAGCTATTGAGATTCAGTTGCTAAGATACTTTTCAAGAGGACAAAAGTTGTTCTCTACTAAAGCTTTTATTGCTATCCCAAAAGGTGACCTCCTAGGGTTTTGTTGATAATCACCAGATACCAAGGCAAAGACATGGATGTTTCAATTCTTTTTAGAAAAGAGGTCAGCTGGGAAAGAGAAGAGCCTGAAACTTAAAATATACTGAAAAAATCTCAACCACATAAAATGACTAAATTCCTGTCTAATGCAAAATAGCTTAACAGAAACCCATTTTAAATGGGCCACTTAAATAAATGCTCAGAGGACATGTGCTTATCAGGGCTTTCATTTGGCTTCAGATCCTGCCCTCTCACACACCTACATTTTCTTTTTCCAGAATCCTGTCTCATTTCCCAAAGACCACTCCTTAATCTTTCAACCCTTAAAAAAGCTGAAGCAGTGTTTTTGCCTTCCTAAATTGACAACAGAGAAGTCAAAGCAGGACTTGGCCAGGTAGCAGGGAGACCTCCTCTTTTTTCGGTTTTAGATGTAGCAGAAACAAGCACCGTCTGCCACTCACCTTCACATCTTGCCCACAAAGAGGCCTAATAGCCTCCCATGTGTAGGAATAGGCTTGCACCCTGTCTGGGGCTGCTGGTTTTCGGAGCAATCTGCAAATCTTGTTGCCACTTGGCCAGCTGTGGCCAGGTAGGCACCGCAGATAGGGGGCACGAGAGAGCGCCTCTGAGGCTATAGGAGCAAGAAGGAACTTGTTCCTTTCTCCTTGTTCTTTTTAGGTTTTGGTAGCTTCACCTCCACAGCTGCAGATAAATACAGATATATGAATAAATAAATACAAATATTTTCAATATTTGCATAAAATAGCTTATTGTACCTTCCATCCTCATAGACCCAAACCATATCCCCTTGAAAGGGTCTGAGTTTAAATTCCACAGGAATCCACCTCTATCTTTGAAAAAATTCCAGTCTCTTCACTTTGTTCCTCCAGCCCTAGAGGTGGTTGCTACTTCTGCAACACTTTGAAACTTTTGAACTGTCGTTTTCTGCCCTCTCATTTAACCACATAACAACTTTATACCTAGCTAATCATTCTTGATATTAATTTCTGTTTAAGTAACTGGTGTGATTTCTGTCTCCTGAGTAAACCCTGGGTTCTCTCCCCTGCACCCACTGGGAGGCTTTCTATGGTGCTGATATACCTGTTAGGTTGTCCTGATTGGCAGGCCTATACCCCTTCCTGTGGGGTTTCACACTCCCCAGCCAGTCACCACTTTAGCCCTCCTTCTGATCATGGGCATCTCATAGTTGTGTCTCCAGCACCCACCCTTGTACCATAACCCACAGCCTGGGCTTCTGCTCTGGTCACCTCAAAACTTTCCGAACCACCAGCCTATGTTAAGTCCCCTGATTGTTAACAACTGGCTCTAGGGCAGGGGATGGGTGGAGATGGGCGATGGGAAGGAGTCCTGTCTTGTAGCTTTTGCCCATTTCTGTGGGTGTACACACTTCCACCATGGCCAATTTCATGGAACATGGAACCGGGGAGAGATGCACAGTATCACTTCATTACATAATAGTTTGACTATGTAGGTAGAACAGATATAAATAATATCAAGAGCATATATAATTGGAACATGTAGTAAAATAATAGAAAATGATGATGATATATTTCCTTTGTTCTTAACATATTTATTTAATTGCAATTTCCTCTGACTTTATTAATGGCTGTTTAACAACAGAGTCACAGAATTTCTGAAAACTTAACACTTGGCTCCCACCAGCCAATAAGAGTTAGCTCTAGTATACCATGAGTCAGAGCTGCATCCACAAAGTGTCTCCACCATCCTGTACAAGAGTCACGTGGTCCTCCAATTGGGCCAAACTGAGCACCCCAGTAGCTAATGTTTTTAAATGCTTGCACGTGCTAGGCACAGGATCAAGTCAGCTACCCAAGGAGGTAGGCACTATTTTACACCCATTTTACAGGTGGGGACATGGAAGCATTAAATGTAACTTGACTAAGGTCACACACTTAGTAACGGCAGAGACAGGAATTGAACCCACCCAGTCTGATGTAGGTACACTGAGATTATCATCATGTTTACCAATGAGGAAATTGAGGCACAGTAGAGGTGAAGTGCCTTGAAAATGTCCCACAGCTAGGATGTGGCTGAGTTGAGATAAGTTAACCTCTGGCACTGCCCAACTCTGACATGCTACCTCTTAACGGTGCTACTCTGCACGGAAGAGCAGTGATGGAGAGAGTCCCCAGGCACACATTACTCGAATTACACTTAACTACTGCAGAGGCTTATTATGCATTTTCATTTTCTTAGTGCTTTCTAATTAAAAAGGAGGGGAGTGGTGATCTTTTTGCTGTCTAACTTCTGTTTTCTCTGCGTGGAAAGCAGAGGGCCCCCAACGAGAACCTTTGCATGATAGAGCTTATTGTATTGCAATCAGCTGCTTAAGTGCAGACTTCTCTGAGGTCCCTTTTTACTGAAGGGAGTTAATTAACAACATAGCCACTAATCACTTACCCATGCTCAGTCTTGACTGCAAAGAATTACATGAACGTACTATGTCACCTTAAAGTCTAAAAATGTGCCCCTGCTGTAGCCGTCTTTAATTAATGATAATAATAGTCATAATATTAATACTATTTAACATCAATTGAGTGCTTACTACGGACCAGGTACTCTGCTAAGTGATTTGTATTTAATCGTCACAAGGACTTCAGTCTGAAGCAGACACTACTGTTTTCCCTCTTCACCTGGCTGAGGAAAAGCCAGAGGCGAAGGTTCAGTAAATGTGACGGAGCACCCTAGCTGTACACCACCCTGGGTCTGTACCCCAGGCCCTGAGGGTCTCCATGTCTCAGGTAATGGGGATAATAAATCAGTTCCTTTTATGTTGAATCAGGACACTCCTTTACTCATGAAATCATGAGAGCCATGAAATCTAAGAAGCCAGGGGAAAAAAAAAAAGACCCTTCCAGCAATAAACTGAAGTTACAGACCATTTGACTGTAACTAAGGAAACCTTTGCAAGACTCTTGTGTTTGGGGAATGGCAGCTAAGCACAAAGCAGGTTGCAATCCATCCTCCCAGCTGGTGCCCCTGTGACGGAGACTTGGACAAGGCCGAAGATGGGTGGTCCCCGAGGGGCCAAGTGCAAATTCAGCTGAGTAATACAAGCTACCAAACTCCTCTTGAGCAGTGAAGGACCTGGTGCCATGCTCAGGTGGCATGGGTGCTGGGCACAAAACCAGATCCTGGAATTAGGAGCCTGCAATCAGACTCCCTTCTTTCTGTCATTGTATGCATGACTAAACAACCTACTTCCTCTGCCTAGAATATTCTTTTGTGCCTATCACATCCTCCTTCCCAAATCCGTTTTTGTGTCAGCTTCAAAGCTCCTTTTTTCATAGAAACCTCTCCGGACCCTCAAAAGAGGCAACGCATAGCAGCTTCCCTGTGCCCAGGAAGCTTCTCATATGAATAACAACAGGAATATTTATTTGTGTACGTGTTGATTAAATATGTTTCCAGAGCCTGATTGCCAATTCTACATGTTATTTTTGGTTCTACTTCTGGCCCAATACAGTGCCTGACATGTAATGGACACAATAATGATTATATTAGTTGCCTGCATAAAGTACCAAAAACTGAGTGGCTTAAAACAAGAGGAATTCTCTCACAGCTCTGGGGGCCAGAATCTGAAGTTAAATTGCTGGCAGGGCCATGCTCATTCTGATGGCTGGAGAGAAGAATCCCTCCCAGCCTCTTCTGGCTTCTGTTTTTTTGTGCAATCCTGTGTGTGTATTCCCTGGCTCATAGATAACATCCCTCAGCCACTTCTCCCTGCATGTCCTCACAATGACTTGTCTGTCTCTGTGTTTAGATTTCCTCCCCCTCCCCCCAAACATAAGGTCCCACATATTTATTACTGACGCAACCTACTCATGCAGAAGCAGAGTCACTGAGAAAAATTTCCCCAATGTAACGTGTCTGTTGCTCAGGTAGTAGGAGGGATGTTTACAGAATAACAGGATAGGAACACATGACTTTCATGCAGCATAAATGTGTGCCATCTCATGTGTGATCCCTTGTAGATCCAGCTTCGTTCTTCTCTAATGCCTTCTCTTGAAGGTGCACCTGATTTAATGACCAGTTTTCATCCGAATCCACTGGGGAAATGGGACAATTCTGCTTTTGTTGCTTGACACTGAAAGTTTCTTGAGAAGACCTGGCAAGGGACAATCAACTGCACCCACCACGATGGCAGAGAAAAGGGTGCCACTCATGTTGGATTAAGGCCTTCCCTAATGACCTCATTTTAACTTGATTACCTTTGTAAAGAGCCTATTTCTTTATAAGGTGACATACATAGGTACTGGGGGTTAGGACTTTAATATATCCTTTTTAGGAGACACAGTATGATCCACAAGAGTGATTAAGTGAAAAACATTCTGTGCTCTAATTTTCCTCATTTGCAACATGATAATAATACTTGTTTTGATCCCACACACATATTTGAGATGAAAGAAGCTAATGGCAATAGAATACAGCATTCCTCTGCCCACCCATAAATCTGATTTGACTGGCCACCATGTTTGGGGAGGGGGATATTTTAAGTCTAATTAGACCAAAGTTTAGGCGAAATCTGAGTATGGTTCAAACATCAGGAGAGCAGGAATTGTAACAAATGCAGAGGTAAGGATTTCTACGCCCCAAATCAGAGCCTGAGGTATGACATGTGCAGTGTGCTGCTGAGGTAAGTGGGCTTTGTGGGAGATAGACTTGAGCTGGGATCCTGGCTCTGTGCCTCTCGTTAACTATGCATCTTGCTCAGCATTACTTTCCTAATCTATAAAATAGGTTAAGAGCCCTCTAACAACCCCACCTAAGGTTATAGGGAGGATTGAATGGAATTGTTTTACACGTGCTTAACACAGTAACCAGTATAATAACCAGTCACTCAATGGAAGACTATATAAGATGTACATGTAATATATGTTTCAATTGTGCTGAAAAGCCCTGGCCAAGCAACTGGCACAAACTCTGTGGCAAAATGGAAAAAGTGAAGGGTGACCTTTGGTGGACTTGACCTGGAACAAGCCCCTTTGGTCTCCAGTCTCCTACTTAGCTGGGAGAGAACAGTGAAACACGATCCTCTGAACCTGCACTTCTTCCCTTTATCATCTATCAGCAGGTGCCCAAGAAAGGATGCAGAACTGGTAAAGAGACAAAACTGTCAGTGGTCAGCGTCCTGAGTCTGCTGGGACAGAGATGCAGGCAGTAACACATTTGATTCATTAGGGTTAAGGCTTCTTGTCAGGAGGACAGAGAAGGGAAGGCAAAAGCAGCCCTGTTAATCTCAGATTGCTCTTTGCCATCAAAGGAAAGTACACAAAAGGCATTGCCTGAGAGGCCAGAAATGCTACGACGTTCTTCAGGGACAAGAGGACTATGGGCACAGAGCTCCAGCTGCCCTGTGAATAGGACAACAGCCAGTGTAGCTAAATGCATTGGTGCTAAAAGTGCTGGTAAGTCTGCAAGGGCAATCATTGGGCTTCTGTTTATGATTTTGTTTTTTAAGATTTATTTTTTTATTTATTTGAGAAAGAGGGAGAGAGAGAGAGTGCATGAGCAGGAGGGGCAGATGAGAGAGAAACCTAAGCAAACTCCATACTGAGCATGGAGCCCGACATGGGGCTTGATCTCACAACCCCAAGATCATGACCTGAGCCAAAACCAGGAGTCCAATTCTTAACTGACTGCACTGCCCAGGCATGCCTTGGGCTTGTGTTTTTAAACCTAAGTTGGTGTGGCATTTTGGAGTCCACTGGAACTTGATTCAAATCTTGGCAGAGCCATCCCCTGAGCAGGAGGTCAAGGAGAAATGACTCAGCTACTTCAGCAGAGTATGGAGATGAAACCTATTTTCTAAGGTGATTGAGAGGATTTAATGGGATGGATATGCAAAAGATCTAACACAGGGCCTGGGACTGAACAAACACCTGATAACAGGTAGTCAGTGTCCCTCTAGGCTCCAGGTGGAATCAAGTAGAGGGGACATGCCAGGCCTTGGTTCAAATACCAGTAGTTAAATCCTGGCTTAGCAACTTACTCACCATGGGATCTTGGGCCAGTAAACTTCTTCCTATCTCAGTTTCTTTACCTATCAAATGAGGATATGTCCACTACCCATAATCCACAATTTCCAAATCCAAACACTTCAGAGCACCAGAGAGTTTTCCCTATAACTCCATTGTTCATAAAACCTGACCTCCCCTGCCTGACAGGCAGTTATTTTCAATCTGTGTCTATCCTGCTTGGTATAAAGTTCACATTGATTATGGAGTGCTGCTGCAGACCTCACAGGGGCGGGGGGTGGGGAGTGGTTGCATTACATATAGTATATAAATCACATTACCTTCCTAAAATTTGAAAACTCTGAATTATGAAAAGCATCTGGCCTTGGGGAGTCCTGGATAAGAGACTGTAGACCTGCGTGTAGAACCCAGCCCATGGGTGGAGAGCAGTAACCAGCACACAGAAAGGGCTCGGGGAGTGTGAGCAGGTCCACAGACAACAGACTTGGCACCAACCTGCAAAGTTCAAAATCCCGTTCCACCGCTTTCCTGCATGACCTTTGTGGAGCTACTAACCTTTCTCAGTTTCCCCCACTGTGAAACGAGAATGATGATAGTGATACTAACTAAATCAATGAATGTAAGCAAACTACTTGGTAAATAACCTAGTACATAATAGATACTACCAAGTGTTAGTTTCGATTATCATTACTACATTGTAGATTTAGGTAAAAATCCCTTCTTTATAAAGGGCGTGGAGTTACAGCAAAACTCAGAAAACAAGGCAGTTGAACTTGGATTGGTATTCCAAGAATTTTGCAGGGACTAGAAAGGTTACCTATGGTATTAATCTAAGCCGACCTTTTGTGCCTTCTTTAATTAGATCAAAGCACTTTTCATTAAAATCGTTTTATTTTCACATAATGTTCTCTTTATTAAAGATTTTTTTTAAATTTATTTATTCATGAGGCGCACACACACGCACACACAGAGGCAGAGACACAGGCAGAGGGAGAAGCAGGCTCCATGCAGGGAGTCTGATGTGGGACTGGATCCCGGGACTCCAGGATCACGCCCTGGGCCGAAGGGAGGCGCTAAACCACTGAGCCACCCTGGGATCCCCTTCGCATAATATTCTTGATGAATTTTTCCCCCTAAGAGTTCTGATAAGACAAATACAAGAGCAAAATAGTTATTTCTTGCTTTTAGAAATGCCAGTTATTTCAGATAGACAGGTGAGGAGGGCACCATCAAAGGAACACCTAACAAAGATGCTGTCTAGAGATTATTGGGCCCAGAAACTGGTGCAGTGGTCGTGGATGTGTGCCCCTTGGATATCCGAGAGGGCTTACAGTGGGCTTGGAGGACTGCATCACATGCCCCCTCTGTTTGCATCTACTGTGTGCTGAGACCACACTCCCCTCACATGGCTGACAGCTGGTGGCTAAGTGCAGCAGGGATCCTGGGCCAGCCCATACCCACTGCCAACTCGGGATTCCTTTAATGGGCAACCATTAGCTTAGTCAAGACTTTCTTAGAAGTGTAGTGTGAGGTCTGTTCTATTCAATCCTTCTTTCCCCCTCTCCTTGTATAGGTGCCAAGTGGGCATTGGAGTCTAAAGACTCTCTCTGCCTTTACCCTCTTTATTGTTCAGAGGCAATAACTCTAATAAATATCTTGCACATCTAATCTTCTCTGATCCCATCTTGGTGTTTGTTCCCTGACAGACGCTCACCAACACACCCTATGTTTATTTTCCAGACTCCTTTGCCTTGAGGGTTCAGGATGATACTTAGGTTCTGCCTCTAAGATGTTCTGGCAGGAGATTTGGAAAGTGGAAGGAAGGGAGACATTAATTCCTCTGTAATAGGGGTGGCTGACAATTGGGCTCCAGTAGACATAGGTTTTGCAGCAGCCAACTCCACATTCCATCCTCTGATCACCAACTTCGTGGACTCAGGCTGCTGTAACATTGGCGTAGCAACAGGGAGCCTCGGGTCACAGCTGCTGTGGCAGGATTTTAAAGCCAAGTAACAGCTCCTTAGCTCCCTGCTCTTACAGCTATTCTAGTAATTTCATAAGCACTTACTTCCCTGAACAGAGTTTCTCTCTGCTTAAAATACCAGAGGTGATTTTTGTTTCTTGCACCAAAGGCTAACCGATGGATTTGTGGGTTGCAAAGTTGACTTTTTTTTTAATGCCCGGGGGCGGGGGGATAGGGAATGTAATAAAGCTGTTACCTTCTATAACTTAGAAGTGAGACTACAGACCTACCAAGCCAGTAACTCAACGGATTATAAAAAAAACTAAAGGATTATTTGTGTTGGCTGCTCCTTGCAAGGTGGTTCAAGAAAATTGAGCTTCTTAAGGATTAGCCAATGTGCAAGCAGAGATGGAAAAGAATGGAGGGCCCAGGGATTAAAGGTCTTCACTGTGTTGGAAAGGCAGCTGCTTCTCTACCTGGTTTCCTTGAGCCAGTCAGTCCTTGAGATAGTCCCTCTTTACCCAGTCAAGGGTGATTCTGTTTGGATGATTGATTAAATGGCCACCCTATTTGTGCCCCAGATAGCTAGGGAGAGGACAAGTGTTCAAACCTCTCACTTCCAAAGATCTATTAAGTCATTCCAGTCAAAGTCAAACAAAGGCATCCATCGCAGACTGAGGAGGCTAGAATTGAAGGTGTTGGCTTCCAAACCCACTCCTTAGTCCTCACAACATCCCGGACTGCCATATGCTTTCCTTTTTTCTTTGAGAGTCTTTATTGCAGTTGCCCTGGTCCTGCTTGTTTATTGAGTATTGAGGGGTGGGGGTGCCAGTAAATTATCTTTTTTGCTTAAAGGTTACTGAATCAGAGAGAGCCAAAGTCAGGCCTGAGATTCTTTTTTTTTTTTTTAAGATTTTATTTATTTATGAGAGACACAGAGAGAGAGAGAGACAGAGACAGAGACACAGGCAGAGGGAGAAGCAGGATCCATGCAGGGAGCCTGATGTGGGACTCATTGGGGTCTCCAGGATCTCGCCCTGGGCTGCAGGTGGCACTAAACTGCTGCGCCAAACCGCTGCGCCACCCAAGGTTGCCCCAGGCCTGCGATTCTTAACTTTAAGCATAATTTGGAAACTGGCTGAGACTGCAGATTGTCTACCTTGGGGAAAAGTGATTCTGTTCGATGGGTGGGAAGAAGAGTACACATGGATATCTGGCGGCCAGAGGGTACGTTGTGTCAGAGACAGATCGTTATACATAAAAATCCATTCCCTGCTTCTTCTCATGTGTTTCAATCAGGGTCCAATCAGGAAAACACAAACCCCACTAGGTCTTTCATGGAGAGGGAATTTAACATGGAATTTGTTTCACAAGGGATAGAAAAGCTGAGAAAGCAACAGAGTAAGATGACATAACAGAGAAAATAGCAGTGTCAGAAAGTCACCCTTACCTCTGGGGTTAAAGGGATGAAGGAAGGAGGCAAAAGCCAGAAGTGCAGTGGCCAAGTCTTGGGAGATCCAGGACCACAGAAGGTGGGACTGACTGGCAGGAAGTGAAGTGATGAGGAAACACAGGGAAAACAGATGGGGGCGGTATGGGTACTGACCAGTCTTCTTTCCTGCTCCTGAGCTCCCATCTTCCACCCATACCAACTTCACCCAAAGCCAGGAGGTAAGGAAGTGTGGAAGATGAGATTTCCTGTGATGCATATCAGGGCATGAGCCAGCCACTCTGAGCACAAGGCTGGACTCCATGTCCCGACTTCCCTTACAGTGAGCTGTGTCTCACAATTAAGTTCTCTCCTTTAGGTATGAGCAGAAATCATGTGTGCCCTTTCAAAGCTCGGGGCTCACATCAGTGCGTACACCTCCGCTGTGTGACCATTCTCCTACTCCTGGGCTTGCCATAGAGGGGATTTGAAATTCACTGAGTAGACCAGTGATGCGCCCTAGGAGAAGGGAGAGCAATTCATGGGAGAAACTGTTCCTTGCGTGACCAGACCTGGAACAGAGCTACCCAATGATGTGGACGATTCACCTGGGGAAAGATACAAAAGAGAAAAATAAGCCAGGTTCTTTAAGCCACTATATTTTTGGCTGTTATTTTCTTGGCTGTTACAGCTTTGGTCTTTAGCCTATTTTTTTCCTTTTAGATATTTTACTTATTTTTTGAGAGAGAGATAGAGAATGAGCAGTAGAGAGGGGCAGAGGGAGAGGGAAAAGCAGACCCACCACTGAGCAGGAAGTCTGACACAGGACCTGATCCCAGGACCCTGGGATCACAACCTGAGCCAAAGGCAGACACTTAACCGACTGAGCCACCCAGGTGCCCAGGTCTTTATCCTAATGGAGATGTTTCATTCTTCATTTATCCGTTTAGTCATTTACCCAAACTTCAATCATCCCCTGTGATGTAGGTACTCAAGTACAGGAGATAAAAATAAGAACAAGTTATTGCTCTCAGGGAGGTCACTACCTACTAGGGGAGACTGAAAAATATACAGAAAGCTATTGCACAGGGTGTGAAGTATATATAAGTGCAACATACTGAGGATGAACTGACAAACCTTAGGAATTGTTCTTAAAGGACAGAGCTGACAAATGAGGACTCAGAGGTGAAGTGATGACCACAACCGGTGAGTGAAAACCTGCTCTGTGATAGACCCTTTATCAGTCCCTCAAACATATGAGCACTCAACGTTCACAGTACCTATTGAGATGTGTGTTAAAACCTCCAATTATACAGGTAGAGAAACAGAAATGCAAAGGGTTCAAGTTATTTCTCTAGAGCCACACAATTGATTTTCCAGATTTAAACCCAGGTGAGCCTGACTTTAAAATCAATCTCCTTTCCAAGTAGTAAGTCATCTCTCTCTCCAGTGGGCTTCAGTTTCGTGATACGCTTCACAGTGCACCTGCTGGATAGATGCCTGCTTGTCTCACCTGCCCCAAACATTTGTTGAACACATCGCTCAGGTCCACGAGGAGAAGATAGAAAGTGTGGCGAGAAGAAGCTGCTCTCATGATTTGATTTATTTGCTTTATTTCTGACCAGAATAAGGTACTCACCACCAGCATAACTGCCCTCCTTATTTCATATCAGATTTGTTCTAAATGGCTTCAGGCTGCTTCCCAAAAAAGCCAAACAAAGATTTACCACCATGAAGGATATTCAAAAGAAATGCTTTAGGCTTTGGCTACATTTAATAGCTCTGTCTCTAAAGGGTCCCAGGCAATTGAAAGGACAAGAGAACCACTTTCCACTGGGTCTGAAGACCCTGTTTTTAGCTATCTGAAAAAGACACATTTTGGCTGGCATTAACCCTAGAAGACATATTCTAATGACCAAGGATATGTGACAAAGCCAACACTTACCTCCAAATTCCAGCTTAATAATTGAACAAGATTGTCTCACTCCATGTAGCACCCTTCTTGAAAATTTAAATGAGACTGACAGATATTTACAGGGATTTTATCTAGGTATCTGTTTGACATTATAAGAAAGAATGAGAACTGTAGTTATCTATTGGAAAGGAGCAACAGAAGCCTTTCCAAGGTCCCACAGCTAGTCTTGACCCACTTCAAATGATGTGAGTTGCCAGTCTCTGCCATTTGCAAGTGATTTTTTTTTAAATAAGAAAAGATATTTTGAAGGCAGCCACATATCCAAACAGGAAAAGGTAATATTGGTTTCAGAGCAAGAGGGTCATAAATAATGTTCTGCGATAGCCTAGCCATGGTGTGCATATGAATTCTTATTAGAGAAGTCATTATTTTACAGAAAATAATGGATAGATCATATAATATTTGCTTCCAGGGAGTTTGCAATGTTGGACTTGTTCTTTGTCCATAAGGCATTCACAAAAAGAAGTATTGAGGCCACTTTTGCAGGAAAAGGGCTCAAGACATGAAGGGATTATGCCAAAGATGACAGAAAAACACATTTGTGGGTACAGAGTCTAAATCTCCTAGGTTAAGGGCCCACTAAACACCAATCCTTTCTCTCCTTGCCTATTAGGCATTTTGCTAAAATTTGATAATGACCAGAATAACAAATCTAATCAAGATCTTACACAAACCTGATTGGATATTGAGCTTGCTGACATATGTATAAATTAAATCATCTCACAAAAAGACAAGAAATCAGATCTCCTGCCCTCTTCTGGAACAGTTCATAAAAACCAAATCAAATGAAATCTGTTCACTGGGTTTAGATTATTAGTCGGCACAGATACATCTTGACTAGCCTCATTGCTCCTTCAGACCCTTTCTAATAAACTGAAAGCTAAGAAGAAACTTTTTGTCCACGGAGAAAATGTTCATCTTTTTCAAAGTCTTGAAAAAGGCTTTAAGCCTCGTTGAAAATTTGGGGGTAAGAGATAAATCCGCCTTTTTTTTTTTTTTTTTTTTTAAGAATGAGAATACATTGAAGATATGAACTGCCAGAGGTTGGCAGAATTTATTTTGTCACTTCTCTGTGTTGCTGGCTCACTGACTTGGTTTTCAAGGCAACCCCAAGAATGCCAAGCACCGTGTTTGCAATGTCTCACTTAGGATCCCCCGTGGTAGCATATCTGGGGATGTCTATTATTCCGGGCAGTCCACCTTTTTCTAAATGCATGCATGCCCAAAATGAGATGATAGGAAAAGACATAACAGTGTATTATATCCTTGTGCTGAGATGCTCAAAATTGTCCTTCCTGTACGAGCCTTCATTTCACACCCAGCCAGAGGAGGCAGAGAAGAGGTAAGGAAGCCTGGAACTGGTACTGCAGAAGGCCTCCTCGTCTGGGCGACTGTCTGCTCCTGACAGGCAGACTTCTGACTGTCCATCCCTCCTTACTGTTGATTTGTCCCCCTGGCATGCTGCCACCAGCAGAGAGCTGTTCATCCCATCACCACATTTCCAAACCCTCTCCTTCACCCAACCCCATCCTCCTTCCTCATCTGCTCCTCTCCTTCCCTTTCTGCCTCTTCAGTTCTTGGAACTCCCCAAAGGTGGCCAATGTGCCCTCCACCTTCCTCCACCCACAAGATGGTCTGGTGAATGTCTCCCACTCCCTGGGTTTCCCTTTACTGCCTCCCCTAGATGGTTTTTGTTTATCCACACCAGTGGCCATCTTATCACCAGTGGGAAAATTGAGCCAGAGCAGCCAAAGGACTCTGGAGGCCTGAGCGTAGCTGTGTCCAAGACAAAATGTCCTCAGGATGACTTACAGGCTCTTCTGGTGGTATCTATGCCAGCCAGTCTGCTACTAAATGCAGCTATTTGCGCCTTTCTGGAGGTAGAGAAAGTGAGCAGATGGGGACTTCCATTTCTTCCTCTGATCTTCCATTATTTTTTCAATCTGTCTTCTGATTTCTGGGGTAGGGGGGTGGTGGTGGTGGGGCAGAGCTGTCATGTGGGCTAAAGAAGGAGGGAGCCTCACGGCTCTAAGACTTCCGGCCACTCTTTGCACCTGTGGCCTCTCCCTTCTTGACTCCACACTTCTACTCGAGAACCTTGAAAGCCTTTGTTTCTCCAAACTCCCTTCTCCACTGAAAGAAGAAAGGGAGCAATTTTGGGCAGACCAAGAGCAAGCAACCAAGGTTTCAGATCCCACATTAGACTTTGCACTGAGCCCAGTTTTATCAGTTTGCTGTGATTCCTAACATCCTTTTGTGTACTAAGATGGTGAAAGTATGGGGTACCTCAGGGATGAGTATTAACACCTGTCTCATCTAGCATGTTGCTAAAGGACTAGGAGGCAATTAAGAGAGAAAGGTTTGAGATTTCCAATGGCTGGTCATAATCAGGGCTCTAAGGAATCAAATAAAAATAGGTCGGTCATAGAAGGGCTTACCAGTCTGCAAATCAGAGCAGAGGAGTTTGCAGGGACTTTTTTTTTTTTTAAACAGGGCTAAGTGTGGAGTAAATGTTTCAGGACAAGAATAATCGAAATGGGAAATATGAATGAAGAACCAGAGCTATTCATGGGAAAGAGCTTTACGAAGACTGCTGAGTTGAAACATAAAGCTTATTTCTCACAGACAGCAAGTTTGCTAGTATTGCTTATTAATCCTAATACATTACTTGTTTATTTGGGGGAGGGGTTATCTGTATACATCATCTACATATATCATATCTTCTGTAAACAAGAATCAAGTTATTTCTCTCTTTCCAATCCTTATGCCACTTACTTTCCTTGCCTCATTGCACTGGCTAATACCTTCAGCAAGATGTTGAATGGAAATGGTGAAAGTAGAGGCCAAGGTCTAATTCTCGACCTCAGGAAGAACATTTTCAATATTGCATCATTAACTATGAGATTTTCTGTATGGGGTTTTTAGATAACCCTTACCACATTAAGGAAGATTTCCTCTACTTCTATTTTGCTTAGAGTTTGTATCATGAATGAACGTGAATCATACTGCATATTTCATGCACTTATTGAAATAATCACATTGCCCTATTTTATCATTTTTTGGGGGAATTGTGTCATTTGATTTTCCGTGTGAAACTAACCTTGCATTCCTGAAATAATCCCAACTAACCTGTGATGTATTATCCTTTTTATACATCACTAGATTCTAGTTGCTAAAATTTTGTTTAGGACTTTTGTACCTGAGTTCCTGAGAGAGATGGGAAATAGGTTTTTCTGCTGATGTCTTTGTTCAATATGCTCATTAAAGGTATACTAACCTTATAAAACAGATTGGAAAGTTACCTTATCTTTCTACTTTTTACACATACAGGAAGATAGTGCATTTCTCCACAGTGACCTCTTCTCTGGTTTACTGACTTTTCTGATCCTGACTCCCTTACCAGCCCTAAATTCTGATGTCATGTTTTCCCCTTCTGCAAGCCTTCAATCTCTGTACTCCATTACCTCTAGCATCTTACACTCCGAGGGGGAAAGTGGTGTTGAATGTAGTGCTCACTTTAATTTGTTCTTTTAGTGTCTCAGCCCCTCAACACCCAGATGCCTTGGTTACTCAATGATGTAAAGCTTTTTAGAGGCACCTGGGTGGCTCTGGGTGGCTCAGTGATTGAGCGTCTGCCTTTGGCTCAGGTTGTGATCCTGGGGTACTGGGATTGAGTCCCATATCAGGCTCCCCGCGGGGAGCCTGCTTCTCCCTCTATGTCTCTGCCTCTCTCTGTGTCTCTCTCATGAATACATAAAATCTTTTTAAAATCCAGATTTTACTTTTTTTTGGTGCCTTTTATCATAATCAAAAGAGGAGATACAATCTTTACCTTTAGGGCTGATATCAGACTGAACCACCTCTCATTGTTCCTTCTTTTGATAACAGAATACTGGATGGCCATACCCACTGGTACGAAGGAACACGTGGTACCAGGTGTAGATATGATCTGGTGGTCGCATGAATAGCATCTGCAGTCATATCTGGGCTTGAATTACAGCTCTGTGACTTTGTAGAACTTCTACAAACCTTGGTATATCATTTTAATATAGAATGACAATAATACCTACCTCATATGTTTATTGCAAAGACTTAATGAAATGATATATGTGAGGTGTTTTTCCAGTGCCTAAAGCATGGTAACACAAAGAGCTAGCTAACACTGAATTAACATTATTTGCACTGATTTCGGTATCCTTTTTATTTCTCCTTCTTAGTGACTTTAGAGTTACTATTTTACCCAAATGTAAAAAGGGCTGACTTTCTGCTTTCTCTTGCATATAATAGGTGCGCAGTTATTCAGTTAATATTTATGGAATAGATTAATTGAAGGGATTTGATTCAACACATTGCATTCAATGTGGTTTATTTAATTTCATTGATTACAAAATAACAGTGATCTCCATCAGCAGTATTAGGTCATGACCTCATCAGCCACTTTTCTGTTAAGCCAGGTACAATCTCACTCAGTGAAACAATCTTGAGATGTCAGCAACCTTTCCCACCTCTATCTCAAACTAAGTAGAAAGAAACCTAGTGCTTCTAAGGTAAATAATAGAGTTGACTACCTCTCAAGGCAGAATCATAGCCCTGTTAAAGGAGAAATAATTTTCCCTTGCTGTGATTTTTATATGATCAGTCTCAAGAAAAAATAAATATTCGTGCTTGGATGATAAGTTTCATAGCCTGGACCAAGGGACTCACGGAGCTTAACTGAAAAGGACACTTGGATAGAAGGATCTAGTCCTACTCTTCCCTATACAACTGAAACTATTCATTCCCAGTGCCTGTGAAGTAGTATCAGCCACTCGGCTGGAGCTCAGGGAGTGTCTCAGAACCTGGAGGCTGAGACCAGAATAATCTATGAAGGCAGAAGATGAGATCTTTTTTGTGGAAGGGGTGGACTTTCCCAAAGCCAGTAATGGGCTTGGCAGATGGCAAGGCCATAGCAGGTTATACACAGCCGTCCTGAAAGCAGAAGGAAAGATCAGGCCCACTTTCAGGGGCAGCTCAAGATTTCAGAGTGCTTCACACACACAATTTGAGAGTAATATTGAGAGAAAAAAAAAAGTGATGACACAAAAATTATAGTTTCAAAGGTGATCATTTGTTGAGAACATGGAAAGAAATTACAACAAATTACAAATTTTAAAAGCTTTACCACCCATATGCACTAAATAACATAGTATTTTGATTGTTTGACACTCCTGAGTTGCGTTTACCCATTGCTTTTGGCTGCATACCTGGGATGATTATGAAATATTTCCTTCAGAGAGAAGAAGGAAGGTAATTCAGCCTTTCTTTTAGCATGTTAGGGTAAAAGTTATTTTTTACTATCGAATGTTTAGGAAATTTCATTTAGCTTCAAAATTACTTTCAGTAATGTCATGTGCTGATTTTCAAGTTGTTGTCAATTCCTGAAATACCAGTATCTATTTTCTTTCTTTTCTCTATGAGCTGTTACATTGGAAGGAATTTTCCAGGCTTAGTATCTAACTCTGTGCATTTTGTGTTAACCCTGTCCCCCACCTCCATACTTGTGGTTCTGGACAAATATGAGACTTTCTCATAATTTTGAAACATACTCCTTTGGGGGACAGTGCTAAATAAGTCAGCATCTGGGGCACACTGGCTATTCCTAGAAGCCATTCCAATACAGAACAGCTACTAGTAACTATACAGCAGTGCATTGTGAGAGCAACCACATAAATATTTTATACTGAAACACAACTGTCTATGGACGCTCTGATGGCCCTGAATCTGAGGGAATGTGTGACAGAGAATAAAGTGGAATGGCAATAGCAGGTGGTTCATTATTGCATATAATTAAAATATCCTACCTCTGCCATTTGTATGAAACCTATAAGCACTTGAACACATTTCTAGGCCTCCTCCCAGGGCCTTGTGGGGGCCCATGAGATGAGGGACCCAGGAACTAAATCTTCATTAGCTTCTTGCAAATACACTACTGCCAGGGTACACTACCTTTGCCTACATCTTCCTTTGTGTGAGGTAAAGTTCTAATTTAGCTGGAACTTTATTGTGTTTCCTTCCTGAAAATGTCCTCCCTTGCTCAGCAAAGAACTTTACATGGGCCCTTGTATGAGTCTTATGGAGATGGAAGGATAGACTTAAGAAAGGAATGAGGGATTTTTCCCTCTCAATGTGCTTTCAGCCCTCAGGGGTGAAGGAGCTTCAGCCCATCAGGAGAACTACACCAAACTGCCAATAGAGGATGATTTTGTGGAGTCCCACACCCTTTAGGAGGGTCTCAGGAAGGGCATAGGTGGGTCACACCTCTCTACAAAGCAATGTTCCCCGGATAAGGTGGATTTGAAAGGTAATAAATGTATTGTCAAGATACATTCTTCATTCCATCCCCATATCTGCCATTTGGCCCTCATGATGGAGCCAAGACAAGGAACTCAGATCCTGAAGCCATTTGGCAAGGAGAAAACAAAACTGGAGGTATGGTCACTGTCTGTAAAAATCTTTTAATTTTTTTTGTTTGAGTCATTTTTATGGTTAAAACATAAACTTAAGACTGCCTCCTCAACATGGCTCCTGGCCAGTGACCCTTTGGCCACCTCAGTTTTAAAAACAATGGCTTCCATTGCTAATCAGCATGGATGGATGGGGATATCCACTATTAACTGGACCCCAGTCTTCCCAGAAGATGGAGATTGGCTGCTGTCCCTGTGACACCAGTTGGGGTCAAGTGGATATGGGAACTGAGGAGTTAAGATAACCCAGACACAGGGTCCATGGAACAATGTGTCCCTGTTCTTGATCTTAGGCTGAGGAATTCCCCAATGCTGCATTGGATGAAGACCAGGTCCTTTCTCCTGTTACAAAGGCTCATTCTCACTAAAGAAAAAAACAGCTTGCATGTGCCTTCCTGGAATTCTGTGAAAGCAAATGCTATGCTTTTTTTGCTTATATGTGTGTCCGTGTATGTGCACATGTGCATATATGGCAAACATTTGAAAAATGCTTTATGGCCTCATACTGGGTCACAGTTACTTAGATGTGTCGCCCGATTCTGAGGTTTATAGTTATTCTACTACACAGCTGGCTATCTCATTAAAGAGATTCTCTAGACTGGCAGAAAATAATAGCCTTCTAGAACCACTGAGCTATGCAGACTACGTGATGAGTTGAAATAAAATATGCCATCATAGGAATACTTAATAGTTATTGAGTGCTTATTGACACAAATGAATGATAGAATACTAGAGCTAGCAGGTACCTTACAATGAATCACAGATTCAACTAATATTTATTGTGTACTATTGTGTGCCATGCATTCTTCTACGTCTGAAGAATAATAAAAATGAATGAGCTATGCAGATAACTTACCCTCATAGAGTTTATACGCTAGTAAAGGAAACATATTAACAAGTATTTAAATAAGATAAATTATGATGATTGTAAGTGTTATGATGGAAATAAACTAGGTGAATAACTGAGAGACACTGTGAGGGGTCAGAGATCTTCTTTAGGTAAGGTGGTCAGGGGAAGCTTCCATGCTCAATATCTTCCATTTTCCCCTTCAGATTCTACCATCCTCCCTTCCTCATAAGCTCTGAGGTCCTGGAGGTTTATCTCCACTCAGTTCTTATGATGCAGCAAATTCAATGATACTCAGAGTATCTAGGTCAGACAGAGATTCCTTAGGAAGGGGATCCCCAGATAGGAAGAATCACTGTGCAAACCCATAGGGCTTGGGAGTAAGGCCACCCACATGGTACCATTTCCTTGGGGTACCTGTGAGTCAACTGGTAGCAGCATGTGAGATAATCATATTCCACATAAATGCCCCAGAGAATATAACACACTGGAGTAAGTATCAACAATTACATAGACTAGATTATCTATCCTGTAAATGTCAGCCAGTCTCTCTCACTCTATGTTAGTGTTTGCTTCGAGGGCCGTGAACAGAGTGGTCCTGATGACAGAGATAGAAAAAACACCTGGCTCAAAAGCCTGGAGTTCCCTGACTCAGCCTCATTCAGCCAGAGAGCCCACCTCTCAATAGGAGAAGCCAACATTGAGTCCCTGACATGGGACCATTCCTTTGGGGGACCGATCAGGCAGTAGACTGAGTATATAAGGGCCTTTATATGGTGGAGAGAGTAACACTTTTTTTCACAGTAATAGATACATATTCCAGATACATATTCTTCCTTTCCTACAACAATTCTGGCAGCACTGCCTTTCAGGGGTTTCCAGAACTACTTTTACCTCTTGTTGCTATCCCTCTGGCTGCCTATGCCAGTAAAGGAAGTGAGGCATTAAGAATTTACGGTCAAGACATTGTGTTTGATCCTTCACATGGATCAGTCCACATCACAACCCTATGATTTAGGCAGTATTATTATCCACTGAAATGAAGATTGGGGAGTTTTAAGGAACTTGCCCCAACTGGTCAGCTAGCTTGTGGCAGGACAAGGACTGAACTCAAGGCTTTCTGGCCAAGTTCAGAGTTAAACACAAGTTAAACACAAGTCTGTGTTTAAAAACAAAACAAAACAAATCACTAACACTGTACTTCTTTGGAGAAATAGCTGTTTCTAGGGTTGGAGAAAGGAAAATACAAGATGAGCCAGAAACATCTTAGAGTTTCAGAAAATAAGTGGCTCTCCCCTCACAAAAGAGAGAGAGAGAGAGAGAGAGAGAAAGAAGGGAGGAAAGGAAGGAAGGGAAGAGGGAGAGAGGAAGACAGACATGTTTGTCAAAAACATACAAGCCAACCTAAAAAGCTCTGAGTGGCCAAAGCTGAAGCAATTTGAGCAACTAAATCAATAACAATAAAGTTGGGTTGTAACCCACAGACTAAAACAAAAATCCCTGAATCCATACTGGTAGACAGTTGACCCTTGAACAACATGCATTTGAACTGTGTGGGTCCACTTATATGCAGATTTTTTTGATAAATACAGTACTGTAAGTGTATTTTCTTTTCCTTGTGATTTTTCTTAAATTATGTTCTTTTCTCTAGCTTACTTTAAGAATATAGTATTTAGCACTTATAACATACAAAGTATGTCTTAATTGGCTATTTATGTTATAGGTAAGCCTTCCAGTCAACAGTAGGCTATTAGTTAAATAAGGAGGAGGAAGGAGTCAAAAGTTATACTTGGATTTTTCAACTGCGCAGGGGGTCAGCCCCTCAACCCCTATGCTGTTCAAGGATCAACTGTGTAAATAATTGATTGAATAAACAAACATATGGAGGAAAAGGGATAAATCTTTCTTACAGAAGAATTATAAATAATGTATGTAGATTCTCCCTCCCCTAAGAGGTTGGACTTCATCCCTTTCCCCTTGAATTGAGGCTGTACTTAAAAAGTACCTTATAGAAAGAAGAACACGCTGACTTGACAGGAGGGGAGAGCAAGGGATCAAAGTTAACATCAGTGGTAATAAGTCACATTGATAACTTGGGTTATTTGAAACATTGCAGTGAGAAGGGCACTACAACTGTGCATTTTTCCCAAAAAATCTTAACCTCAGTCTACGGTGAAAAAACATCAAACAAATCCAACCTGAGGGACATTCTGCAAAATACCTGACAGGCACTCTTCAAAACTGTCAAGGTCATGGGGACACAGGAAAGATGGAGAAATCCTGGTTTCTCAATGGCTAAGTGCACTGTGATGTCCCGGGTTGGATCTCATAAAAAAAAAAAAATACGGTATGTAGGAAAATTGGTGAAATAAAATCTGTAAAGTGCTGTGCCAATATGAACTCCTTCATTTTCACAAATATAACATGGTCATACATGATATCAACATCAGAAAAGCTGAGCAAAAGGTATATGGGAATTGTCTATATCAACTCTGCAGCTTTTCTGTAAATCTAAAATTATTGCAAAGAAAAAAAATTTTCCAAAACTTAAGAAAACACACACAAAAAAACCAGATCACTGTACTAGACCACCTCTGAGTCATAGCAGAATTTCCTTGGATACTCTCCACTTGGGAACATTTAGCCACGGGCCAGAGAAAATTTGCCTCTCTGTCCCATTTATAGACAAAATAAAGAAAGGATTAAAAAAATCATAAAAATTTAATTAATTCTCCAGTTTATAAAGATGCCTCTGAAGAGCCTGCACGATTAAAACTGTGCACAATTTAATAAATTCAGTGATGCTACCGTCATCTGCCAGTTCCGTTGCTAAATTTTTCTCTAAGTAGTCATAAAAACCACAGGTCTTACATCTTTGTGAAAATCTCCAACTTGACCAGAAAAATATAGTGTACCACCCCCGGTGAATAGTCACTGGGATAAATCATTTGAGACAATCAGAAGCTCCATTTTCCATTTGCCTGAAAAATTGGCCTCTTTGGTGAATATTTTTGATGCATTTCTCAGGTCTGTTTCCACTGCAGCTCATCATTCTGGTGAACACAGTAGAGAGATCAAATGGATACCACAAACAAAGGAGGCAAAACGTGATTACTTAGAAGTCAAATCAAGAGCGGTGTCTTCTCCAGCTCAGTGGGACTTCCTTTGGTCGTGAGTTGCAGTGGGACCCACACCTCTTCAATGCAGTTAGCATGTAATAACTGCATATTTATTGAACACCTGCCTCTGAAATTCAAAGAAATAACCCACCATCACAACCACCACATACCAACACCATTCGATCATTATTTTCTTACCAACCCTACAAAATAAGCATTATTATCATCACTGCTGGACATGGAGAAATTAAGACTCAGAATCATTAAGCCACCTTGTTAACTGGGCACCAAATCTGTATTTCCCTGGTTTCAGATCTCAAGCATTTTCCCAGACACAGCACTACTTATTCACAGGGAATATTCACAGGGAGTGGTTGCACAGCACATACCCTATACCCCCTTGTCATGAAGGAAAGCCCAAAGGTCATTGTTTAAAAAAAAACTTAAAAAAAAATGGGAGATTGGTTGAACAACATGTGATTATTACTTGACTCCAATTTTCTCTGCTATTTCCCCTTTAGAAGATATGTTCTTCGTTACATGTAAACATTGGAAGGAAGTAACAATTCTCAATGGCAGAGATACCTGTTCAAGATCGAATCTGGGGAAATATCTTTTTAACTTTTTTCTCCACTCAAGTCACAAGAAACTGCTTTCTTCTTTTCAAAAACAACAACAAAAAAGTATGTAGGTTATATGAGAAAACAGTCTCTTGAGCAGAAGCACAAACAGCAGGTTCAGTGCAAACCTACAGCACCTTTCCCAAAAGTGACAGTAAACACACTTACAAAGGTGTAGGGAGATGCTTGATAAACAGAAGGTGGCACAGCAGAAAGCATTGGAGTCACAACCCTATGAATACGTTCCAGAAATGAAAACAGAAATTCATTTTTTTTTAAATATTTTTTTTTAATTTTTATTTATTTATGATAGAGAGAGAGAGAGAGAGAGGCAGAGACATAGGCAGAGGGAGAAGCAGGCTCCATGCACCGGGAGCCTGATGTGGGATTCGATCCCGGGTCTCCAGGATCGCGCCCTGGGCCAAAGGCAAGCGCCAAACCACTGCGCCACCCAGGGATCCCGAAAACAGAAATTCAAATAGGCAGTGAGGGTATTGGGTGACTAAACTCCAGCTCTATTATATATATATATATATTTTTTGGATTTGTAGCTGATGTACAATATAAAAAGGCATACAATATAAAAAGACATATATGTACCTTTTTATATTTAAGATTTGTATATCTTTATATATACATAAATATGGAATTATATAGAGATATGAAATATAAAATCATGTTTATATATCATACATATTAAGTTCAAATTAGAAATAAGGCATGTTGTCTTAAATAATTTTTATTTTAAAATGAATCCGTAGTCTTACTTTTCTTTTTTGACTCAGAGGTCAGGGGTAGTTATCAGATGTAGGGGCAATCCCATGACTGGATGAGCGCACATCTTCAGAATAGTAGTGTAGGGGCACCTGGGTGGCTCAGTTGGTTAAGCGCCTGCCTTCAGCTCAGGTCACAATCTCAGGATTCTTGGATTGAGCCCCATGTCCCTGCTCAGCAGGGAGCCTATTTATCCTTCTCCCTCTGCCATTCCCCTGGTTTGTAATCTCTGGTTCTATCTCTCTGTCAAATAAATAAATAAAATCTTAAAAAAAAATCAGTCGTGTATAACCGGGGGGAAGTCCTGACTCCTTTGAGAATATGATGGAAATTATAAAGCATCTTCATGCAAATTAATACATACCCGTCCATGTAGGTTTTCTTTCTGAGATGTCCATAGACACCTGGTGATCATCCTTATGAAGAGCCCAGGGGCCTCCCAGCTTTCTGCCATGTTTGCTTACTAAACTTAGAAAAAGAGGTTGAAAAACCATCAGGGTTTCTTTAAAAAACAGCCTGAGAATCCTTTGTTAAAGGAGCTTGGAGTTTTAGCTACATGCACATATGGGGTTGATTTCTGTGTCTTCTGATTTCTAGGTAATGTTCCAAGACACACATGCCCCAGAATAATTGAATTCATGCAAACAATGAAAGGCCAGAGCAGGATACCAAGCACATAGGCTTTGGTGCATTTGCAACAGGTCCCCAGATCTTAGAATCTGATGAACATCAGCCAAACCTTGAAGGCCAAAGAGTCTGGTCCACAGAAACATGGCCAGGGGAGCCAGAATGTTGCCCTGGTCATATCCAGTTCCTCTCCAGGGCAGAATGGAAACAGGTGGAATATGGTGTTGCAACTGGAATGATGAAATCAATGTGTCAAGCACATGGGCTGATCCCAAATAATGGAATGGAGTTGGAATTGTATCATGTGTACATTTTACTTGCATTACTTCAACTACACCAAAAAGGAAAGTAGAAGGGAACAGCATAAGAGCAACATAAAGAGTGAATAACTTGAATAATGCAGGCTCTGAGGCCAATCCATTAAATGAACACATGCCAAAGGGCATGGAGATGCAAGGCTGTTGGCAAAACTTAGAAAAGTAAGAACATGTGAAGGATTTTAGGGATTTCTTGGCCACTGACAAGGAAGTGAGCCCACTGTTCAGCTAGACTAGTGAGTGTTGAAGAAAGGCAGAGAAATTTGGGACCAAGGCCACAAAGAAACATTAGCCAGCGTAGGATGAGATAAGCCTGTGAAATCATCTGCAAAAGATGGGAACACCTAGATATCGTGTTTGGTAGTGAAGGAAGGTAGGAAATGAGTGCCCTCTCTCATAGAAATGGATGATACAATAGTCATTCTTGGCAGAAAAAGGAAAACAAAAGTGTATCAACAAAGAAGTATGGCCAGAGCTCTGGAGTCACTAGCTGCTGTGTTCCTATGTCTGGCTGGTACATCACTGGACTACATATTTGTTGGATGCTCCCAGGTTTTGTCACTGAGAGGTATTTGAAGTACTGAGTAAGTAGAGTGGAGGTGATGTCACACCTGAGCTTGAGCAAGAGAACCTGAGCAGGAAAGTCACTGTCATGTGAAACACTAGGCTCAGCCCCACAGGTCTCCAAGGAGTGTGTGAAAAGCACTTGGTCCACATTACATACTGTCCATCACCATCACTAACCAAGCCCCAGTGATGAAAGATTTGGGGTCACAGCCTATGGGGGAAAAATTTAGTCCTGAACTACCTATTCATTTCTTAACTCTCCCCACAGTGTGGGGAGATTTCTTACCACAGTGTTCCATGGGCCTCTGCACTTGTCATCCACAATTAAACCTCAAAGAAAGTCTATCCCACGAGAGTCATGGGGTACATGAAGTGGCCATTTCCTGGACTCTAAGAGCAAGTGGAATTACCGTACCAAGGATCAAATGCAATTCAGGGGCATTTTCTAATGGTGAGGGGGGGATAAAGAATCCCTCCTTATCATTGTGACCTACCTTAGAGTGGGCAGAAATGCATCATATTGGCAGATCCATTTGTCTATAAAATTCTGTTATCACATCTGTAAAATTGCTAGAAAAAAAAGTTATCACTATCATTTGCATAGTACTTTCCAGTTTATGATGTGTCTTAATACACATTGTCTCACAGCATGGTTGGGGTGAGAAGCCTGAGGCTCAGGACATTTGGTGACTCGTCAAGGTTCCGACCTAGAATGGGATGCCTGTTGGTCACAATGGTGAGGAACCCAATTTAGCCACTAATACCAAGCTACAAAGAAAAGGAACAGCTGTTTGTCTATTTTCTCAGGATAGCAACTTGCAAGTTTCTAACAAACCAATGAGGCTATTAGGGCTCTGGCTTTTCAAATTCCATCACTAACCCAGGATGAGTGCACGCCCAGTTTTACAGGCTTCCCTGGAAATAACGCTGGGTCTCCACTCTTGCCTATACCTTCCCAATTCGGGGCTATTGTCTTGTTATTTTTGATTCCCCTCCTCCATGTATTCATTATAAAATCCTTCCCATTCTTAAGACTCTAAACTATGTGTGAATGCAAATGCAGGAAGCATTTGTCATGCACATCACTTTCCATGTGGCTACTTCTTCCTTTAGATGATGCCGAAATTTGTGTTAGTCTTGCAGTACTTTTGTAACAGGAATTTTCTCATTATGGCAAACCAAAAATGGCAAGAGATGGCTTATTTTGCATGTAATTTAGGCAGTCTTTTATTTATTCTTGTGTAATTGTAATAACGTCTCTGGAACTCAATATTATATTCAAACCTCCAGATCCCTAATGCAGTTGAAAATAAAACAGAAGGAACAACTTTAATTTTAAAGAGGAAAACAATGGCTGAGCTCATAGAAGGTAATTATAACTCCAGGAAATCCTCAAGTTTCCTGCACAAATGCTTCTCAGAATGGGCTTTCTTCTCCCTTCGCAGTCACACCTAAATCCAGTCTGCACTCCGATAGCCAGAGAGAGGACAAATTTCTGCCTATGAATCAGGCTATCGGGGGAAATTTTCAAAGTGTTCATTTTTCACATGATGGGACATTAGGCATACATTCAAATGAATTTTCAAATCATTTGTAATGTCATGGGAAGCAGACGAAGATATTAAACTATGTTCTATAATCTCATTGATATAAAAATATGTAATATAAAATATATTTTAAGTGGTTGGGGAGAAGCACCTGAAATGCTTATTATTAATCATCTATGAGTTATGCAATGATGACTGATTCTTGTGTTCCTTTATTCTTCTCCTAGGTTTCTACACTAGTCATACATTGCTTTTTTTCTTAAAAAAAAAATCTTTTCTTTAAGCAGTCTTTCCCGTTTTATAGGAATAATGTGTCAGTTGGCACTTCTGCAAAGAACCACTTTCATAGTCAGCTCATCCTTCGCTCAGGACTTACTCTAAATGCTCTACCAGCACTCTTCCTTTCCCACTCTGTGTGCTCTTCCTAGGCAAGCTTGTCTACACCCATTGCTTCTGTTACAATCGGTATATTGATGACTTCCAAATATATATCCACATTTCAGAACTTTCCTCTGACCTCTAAACTTGTGCATACAGTTGCCCATTTAGTGTGTCCACCATGATCACTCACTGGCAACTTACACTCGTGTATGCAAATCAGAACTCAGGGCCCTTCCTCCATGCCCAGCCCCCTTTCTGCTTTCCTGTCTCAGCGAGTGTCACCACCATCTCCATCATTACATAAGCCAGGAACGTGGCTTGCCATCTCCCTCTTCATCATACTACATATATCCTGTACATTAACCAGTCCTACTGCTTCTTCTTACAAAAGGTCTCTCAAACCTACCTGCTTTGTTCCATCTTCATGGACACCCCACTGGGTGAAGACATCATCTCTCCCCTGGAGAACCACAACATGTTCCAGTTGGTTTTTTCTGTATCTACTCTTGCCTTTTTCCAGTCAAATTTATCATTTTGAAAATATGAATTTGGTCATGTCCTTCCTCAAACTTTAAATCCTTTGATTCTTCCCTCTTCTTTTATGATGAAATATAAAATGTTTGTCAAAATCTACAGGACTCTCAACAATATGGACACTTCATTCAGTTCTGCCCTTCCCTTCAATTTCTGTGGGATGATGTTATGGAGGGGAAAACCCATAGAATTTGAAAACAAGGCTTCCCCTTTTATAAAAACTATATTGGAAGGAGACATCTTACCTGCCAAGGGTCAGGGACAACGTCTTCCCAGTTCTTAACACATCAAAATGACAGGCTTTCTCTTTGATCTAGGTACAACAAGGGATCACTCCAAGATTTGCCCTATAGTCAGCAAAGGAAAGGACCTTGTAATGCTCAGGTAGGGAAGAAGAAACATGGTGATACTCACTAGGGGAGGGAAAGGTGACCCTTGACATAAGCCATCAAACAGCAAAAGGCTATTTATATAGGGGCTCTGAGAACATGTATTTAAAGAAAGTATTTGTCCAGTACAGCATTTAGGATCAATAAGAGATTACAGTATTTGTCCAGGAGAGTAAGGCATTTAAGCTCTATACAGGGTTCAAGATATTTGCCCACGGCAGTAAAACATTAAGGCTCTCTTTGGCTGATATTTGCAGAGAATGAATCAAGAACATCTGTTCATCATGGAGGGGCTGATTTCCTCATCCCTAACAGTAACTTCCATTACGCGCCTCGAGGAAGAAAGAAAGTGCCCTTCCTGCTCAGTTCAATTTCACGTTACTGTCCACTCTATTTGAGACACTCTTCTCCTTCCCTCCTCTCCTTTTCAGGGATAATTCCTGTTCTTTCTGGGGATCTCAGTTCAACATCACTTCCTCTGTGACAGTTGCCCTGTTTAACTGATCATCAGCTGTTAATTGATTAACTACCTCTTGATTAACTCTTCTAGAGCTGGCATGTTGTTCAAGTAATTAATTGACTAATTCATGCTAGCATCTAAGTTCCAGAATATGACTAACAGACTCGTCAACATTGCCCTCACTCTCAGCATGAGAACTTAACACCTTTTAGAAATATTTGTTGAAAGAGTAAATTAATTCTTTGTGTCGTTTAATATTCATTTACAAAACAGTAATTCCCTTGACACAAGGATGTTGTTGAAGTTGTCACATCTCTCTTTGTATCTCCTCAAACCTGATTTACTTGGCCCACAGTAAATCTTCAATCAATGCTCTGATACATACCTAAATAGATAAATAAAAAGGGAGACAAATACATAGTAGTTTCTTTTACCACGCTGTTATGAGATACAGCAACAATCTTAACTTTTGGTTGCAGGATCCTTTCCTTTTAAAATTTATTTAGGACCTCAAAGAGCTGCTTATCTAATATGTACAACACAGACACATTTACATATATACTAATATATTTAAATATATACATTATATATATCTATCAACTATAAATATAAATAAATAACTATAAATCTAAATATAAACTATAAATATATATAGTGGCAGAAGTTGATTCTTATCAACTAAGAATTAAAACTGGAAAACTTTTTAAAATATCAACTTAATAATTTACTAAAAAAACAAATGCATTACAAGTTAATAAAAATACCACACTTTTATGAAAAATACTGTATTTCCAAACCCAAAACAGATATTTAGTCAGAAAAATGGCATTGTTTTGCATTTAAAAAAAAAATCTCTAATGTCTAGTTTAAAGAAGACAACAGAATTCTCATATCTGCAATCTGCTGCAATATGTTGGTTTCTTTGAAGTATATGAAGAAAATATGGCACCATACAACTGTAGTTGGGAGAGATTTTAATAGTCTTTTTCAGTAATTGTGCATATTTGTCTTTACTACTACACCAACACTCAGCAAGTTGCAATTTCTTAAATATTAGTTGCAATATAGAATTTGAAACATTTTTTTTAATTTTTATTTATTTATGATAGTCACAGAGAGAGAGAGAGAGAGAGAGAGAGGCAGAGACACAGGCAGAGGGAGAAGCAGGCTCCATGCACTGGGAGCCCGACGTGGGATTCGATCCCGGGTCTCCAGGATAGCTCCCTGGGCCAAAGGCAGGCGCCAAACCGCTGCACCACCCAGGGATCCCGAATTTGAAACATTATCAATGAACATTTTTCATATACTATTACATTAAAATCTATCAGTTTAATTTGTACTTTGAATAGATATTCAACTTATTATGTCTTCGTAACATGGCGCAGAAACCATTTAGAAAATATTAATTCACTGAGTTATGCTGATCCTCTAAGTGTCATATTTCATTATACCATATCCAAAATTACATAACATCACCACAAATCTCATCAAAAAAGTCATTATTGGAAAGTTGTCAAGCTCACGATGGCAAATACCAATTTTCCAAAAGTCTGATTTTCACTTGAAACCTTAAATTTTATTTTTGGCAACAAAAATTCAGTTATTGTACTTAACATGATGGCTTCACTTGATATATTTTTAGAAAAATGTTTTCTAAATGCCCAAGTACAAACAACCAGAATTTATTTGTCATTTTTTCAAGTAAAACTGGCTTTTTATTTTTTTAAAAAGTAGCAACTTTAGCTCTTAACATTGACAATTATATAAGTGCTTTCCCTCTAGAAAAGCATCATGCTCCATATGTAGCAGAAGTATTTTATGTGTGCTTGCCTTTTTACCATGCCATACTTGAGGGGGAAATTCAAGAGCTGGCTCTCAAAAGTGGCATCCACTGGCAATCAATATTTCATCTTGGAGTTCAGCCCTCAGCCCCTGTTGACTCTGATGCAAAGTTATGCTTTCCAATACCTCCATCTTTGTAACAATTCAATTGAATCCTGCATCTACAAATTATACCTCAGAACCTAGCTGATAGTTTTATCATTATCCCTATAGGTATGCCTTGTTGTTCACAAGGGGTACTTAAGCAAGAGATGCCAGTTAGGAAAGAACAAAACAAAACCAACTCAAATTCTAGGTCCTCTTGTTGGTGGCTGGGGCAACTCCTTTTATATTCATCAAGAGCACATGGAGGTAGGAAAAAGAAAGCTGAACAACCACCTCCGGGGTGTGTCTGGGGATTGGAGAGGATGATGCTGGTACAGGAGAGGAAGTAATCAGAGAGCAAGAATCTAGAAAGGAGGCTTGAAGATAGAACTGAGACTGGGGGATCATTTTCTTCCGCATTAAATAATGATAAGGGTTTCCAAAAACACTTACCTCATTGATGTAGTGATTTAGCCAAGAAGCGCAAAACCACAGTCATTAGGGAACAAGTAAATGGTTCAGGAAATTAATAATAGAGCAACCACCAGGAACCACAGAAGCCCCCACTATCCCCAGAAAAGCAGTTTCTCCTCCTCCATTGGCTGCCCTTTTCACTGTCAACAAGTGTTTGAAAACACTCTTGAGCATTTTAGGATTAGGATTTAGGGGATACTTAGCCTTGAGATATATTTTAGAAATTTGATGTTTCCTGTATGTTTTCCCTGTTAATTAAATCACCATTAAAAGTAACTTCAAAGGGATAAACCATGAGAAGGGGGAATGTCTTAGTCTTACCTAATGAAAGATGCTGCTCAAGTGTAGATTCCTCCAAGAACTGCATTTCTATGATTTTCTTTGTTTTACCAGGCTACAGTAGAGTTCAATGCATCTCTATATCCTTGGACAAGTTACTTAACCTCTCTGACCCTCTGTTTCCTCTTTTGTAAAATAAGAATAATAATAGTACTTATTTACAAAGATACACATGAGGGTTAATAAGACATTGCACATGCATTATTTAGCATTGCTTGGGACATACTAATATATAATAAACAGTGGCAGGGTGATGGTGGTGGCAGTGGCTGTGGCAGAAATGGTGGTGTTGGTAGTAGTGACTGATGGTAGTGAAGATCTTGCTGGTGACAGGGGGTTAAGAACAGTAGGTGGGGTGGCAGCAGTGGTGATGGCAGTAATTGTATGGTGATGATGGAGATGATGATGGTGGTGGTAGTGGCAGTCTTGGAGGTGGAAGTGGTGGAGATTATGGTAGAAGTGATGGGGGTGGTGGTGGAGGAGGTGGAGCTGATGGAGTTGGAAGTGGAGGTGTTGATAGAGGTGATGGGGGTGGAGGTGGTGGTGGAGTTGGAGTGATGGTGGGAAAGGTGGAGGTGATGATAATGGCAAGATGGAGGAGGCAATGGTGGTGGTAGAGGTGATGGTGGATGTGGAGGTGAAGGTAATCATGGTGGTAGAGGTGGAAGTGACAATGATACAGATGATGTTGGCGGAGATGATGATGGAGGTGGTGGTAGAAGTGATGGAGGTGATGATGGGAAAAGATGGCAGTGATGGTTGTGGAAGTGATGGAAGTGAAGTAAAGTTGGAGATGATGGTAGCAGAGGTGGCATGATGGTGGAGGTGGTGGTAAAGATGATGGAAGTGATGGTGGGGAAAATGACAGTGGTAGAGGTGGTGGGTGCTGGATGAGCTGTGTTTAATTATTAAAGCTAGGGTGGTTACTTCTGAGGAAATACAACTCTAACTAGTTTGGTCATCAGAGTTGACCAGGTCTCTGCAAAAGCATTCTCCTAATATGTGAGAAGTGTGGAAAACCGTCTCTTCATGTAGGACTTCATTAGTTTTCTAGCTCTGCACCTGATATTATGTCATCCAGTCATGACACTCCTGAAGAAAGTTGGGAAGAGGGACTATAATCATGAAGATGAAACCCATATATTGGATCAACTTAACTTGATAGAGGGTTAAAAGATCAATTTAAATATTTTTCCTTCTGTCCCTTCAAACTCAACTTTTTCTCCCATTCCTGGATGAAATCTCAGACAGGATTTTCTGTTTTTAAATTGTTTTTTAGGGCTACCTGGGTGGCACAGTGGATGAAGTGTCCAAATCTTGTTTTTAGCTCAGGTCGAGATCTCAGGGTCCTGGGATCAAGTCCTATACCAGGCTCCGTGCTAGGCAGGGGTCTGCTTGAGATTCTCTGTCTCCCTCTCTCTCAGTCTCTCCCCAAACCTCAAATAAATAAAAAAAAAATATTTCTTTTAACGTGCATTTATTTATTTGTTTGGGAGGGGGAGGGGCAGAAGGAGAGGGACAAGCAGACTTCCCACCGAGTACAGAGCCCCATGCTCTATCAGATCAGGACCTGAACCAAAATCAAGAGTCAAATGTTCAACTGACTGGACCACCCAGGTGCCACATAAATTGTTTTCTGAGATAATAAATTATCCCTTTGTTTTGGCAACAAAATGTAGGGTCCAATGTAGATATTACCTATTGTTAGTGGAGTAAAGTACAGTGATCAAAGCATTGTAGGTTCCTCACCCAGTGCAACCTTATTTCAGGCTGGATGCCTGGTCTCTGCTGTTCCAAGCAGGGCCAAGAGGGTGAGCGGATTAGAAGAAAGGGAAGCATCTTCCACACTAATCAGTTTCATCTGAGTTGATCCCTCTGGATAGAAGGTGTTTGGTACATGTTTGCTAGGTTTTGCCCTCACAGGCACTTTTGCAGGGTACTCACCATGCTTAGCACACACACACACACACACACACACACACACACACACACACACCATGTGCATGCACACATGTGGAGCATAGAACCCTTGACTGCCCCGTCTAAGAAGCCCTCCTGCACCATTCCCTCCCTCCTCCCTTAAGTGTGGAAGTGCCTGCAGGGCTGCGGCTTGCAGAACTGGTTTGCCAATCTCTCAGCAAGCCCTGCTAAGGGTGTGGGGGTACTTGGCACCTATTGTGCTGTTCTAAGGCTTTATGACCTGCTGAAAGCCTCAGATACACTGAGTGACATTTTAACATGCTCCCACGATAGGGTTGAAGTGCTGGCAAATAAGAACTGAACAACAAAAAAAAATTATGAACATATTGGTCAAGGAAAACAAACACACAGAGATAGACCATAATAATGAGAAAATACCCTGCATTTGCTGGCAAAGCTTTTACATGTATTGTTATATAATTTTCAAAGAGTAGGCAATAGATATGGGGATTGCAGTAATATCCTAACATTTGGATAACATGGCTGAGTTTACAAAGAGCTTTCTCACATCCTGTCTCATTGGGTTCTCATAAAGGCACCTGCGACATTGGTGCTGTTCGTCACATTCTACAGAGGAAGAGTCAGGGTCAGAAGCAGCAAAGGGAGTTAATCTCACAGGCTAACCTACATTAACTGAGCCTTGCTGCCTAGGGCAGTGCTATCAAAGTACAGTCCAAGTGCAAGAAGTGGAAAATAAGCATTCAGGCACTCGTACAGCAATTTAATGTTGCCAGAACACCTTAGTGTGTGATCAGTGGATTTGATTCACTGGGCAGGGTATGGACCACACCATGGATTGCAAACTCAAGTGGTGAGTCTACGGTGGCATGTGCTGTGTACTAGTCGTGGGTAGTAGGACTGCATTCCAGTCTGCTGTGAGTGGGAAATTAAAGAGAAAAAAAACGGGCTCTTCACAATGGATGATTTGAAAAAATCGTGCCCTGTGCAGAGCAGTGTGCTCAGAAGCATCCAGAGCCCAGGCAATAGTGCTGTGGTTGATTAATGATGTCTGCCATGAGCATGGAGGTGAGAGGCAGTCAGCATACCACACTATACCCTCTCTGCTAGGTCACGGGGTCCTAGAAAAGTAGAACATGCCTAGATCTTGAAAAGAGACATATTTGCGGTAAAGAAAGCTAAACAGGATACTGATAAACCGGATTACAGAAACACCTTCTGTTTTCAAAATGTTTTCCAAATTTCAAAGACATTTCACATATACTATCTCACTGATACTTGGAATGATCTGGATAAGAAGACAAAGAAAGGAGCATTACTCCTCTATTGTAGGGAGTAAGTCCATGAACCAGAATTTCTAAGTTCTTGCCCATAATCACAGAGCTGGTCAGTATGGGGGGTGGGGAGCAGGGGGGACTGGAATCTGGGACCCCAGCATGTCTGTGGTCACCACCTCAGACTGCCACCTTGCACATGTGATGGTGAAATAAAGTGATATACATGAAAGCTCTGAGTAAAATGAAAATGTCATAAGATAGCAGTTTTGGTACAGAAAAGTTGAGATAGTTTCATGGATGACATTCCAAAATGACTTTTAGATTGGAATCACGGAAGACAGGCCATCCTGGTAATAAAAAGCAATTGCCGCATTCAAACAAACGTCTTGGCTGGACAGAAATTTTGGTCTAAGCTCGGGATGACAATTTCTCCCTTCATTTGGTATCTCAGGCCTTGTGGCAGGTATGATCATTTGCCTAATACTGAAAATAGGTTAGTGAAAATTTCCTTCCATCTGACAAACATCTATTGATTATTTGCTGTGTGTCAGAGACTGTACTAGGTACTAGAGTCACAGACAAGAACAGAAATGAAAGATGCATGGACAAATGTTTGCAATTTGCTATCTCACGTGTAATAATAAATATGTAGGAGATTCAAAATTGCTTTCAAGGAAGGAGTGATTCATTCGACGGATGGAGGGGGTAAGGAAAACAGGAAAGGAAAAGGATTCACAAAAGAGATGACCCGGCTGGGGGCATATTTTGAAGGGTGAATAAGCAGACAACCCAAGAAAGGGCGTTCAGACAAAGGAACAGCATGGCAAAGGCACAGAGGCTTTAAAAGTCCATGATGGGGTTGGAGAAATAGACACTTTTATGCATTGTGTGTGTATATGTGTGCTGATTGTGGTAAAACATATACAAAATATATACAACATAACACTTTTCATTTAAAGTGTACAGTTCCGGATGTCTGCGTGGCTCAGTAGTTGAGAGTCTGCCATCAGCTCAGGGCATGATCCCGGAGTCCTAGAACGAGTCCCACATCAGGCTCCCCCCAACGGGGAGCCTGCTTCTCCCTCTGACTATGTCTCTGCTTCTCTTTCTGTGTCTCTCATGAATAAATAAATACATTTTTAAAAGTAAAGTGTACATACAGTTCAGTGGCATTAAGTACATTCACAGTGTTGGGCAGCCATACCATGTAGCTTCTAAGAGAAACTCACCTATTGTAAACACTTTGCCTTACCGAAACTAGCCCAACACTTAGCCTGACCAAGACTTAGTTTCTTCTTTGATAATGTAAGGATGCAGACAGAACCTGCCTCACTGGGTTGCTGTGAAGGCTCACCGTGTAGAGTGGTTACAACAGTATTGGCACAAGGTAAATGCTTCCTGTTTTATTGTTGTTGGTGATGATTGGTGGTGATGATTGGCGGTGGTGGTGGTGATCTCCACTTGACTTGGCCCCTCACACTCCAATGCCACACCCTGGCTTCTTGGACCAAATATGGAATGAATGTGGGATCATTTGATTATGATATGACGGCATGGAGTACAGAGTATTTAGTGAAACCACTGACGACTGTTGTGCTTGGTATGTCCCTCAGGGGTAGGGAGATCTACCCCTTGGTATCTCTTGGTAGGGAACTGCTGGCTGGAGGCTGTGGATGTATTCTCCCAGAAACCACACCACCCTGCCAACCACTTCTGCAAATCCAGCCCGTCCTCATTGTTCACAGATTACAATTTGTCAATTCACCCACCTGCTAAAATGTATTTGTAACTCAGAGTCAGTAGTCATGGCACTGTCATGGTCATTTGCAGACACAGACAGAGCGGCAAAAAATTCGAGTTGCCAATGTGCACATTCCCAGCTGGGTTCAAACAAGGTACCACTCTGCCTTCTTGCTTCAGCTCTCATTCTGTAAACAACTGCCCTTTTCATGGTCTACTTAGTGTCATGTTTTTCACATTTGTGTGCTTTTGGTTGGTGATGTCGCTGTTTACAATGGCCTTCAGGCATAGTGCTGAAGCGCTGTCCCATGGTCCTAAGTGCAAGAAGGCTGCAATGTGCCCCACGGAGAAAATAGGTGTGTGAAATAAGCTCTGCTCAAGCATGAGTTATTGCTGTTGGTCGTGAGCTCCGTGTTTATGAGTCAACAACATCTACTAAATAAGGTGTCTTGGGATACCTGGGTGGCTCAGTTGGCTAAGTGTCTGCCTTTGGCTCAGGTCATGATCCCAGGGTCCTGGGATTCAGCCCCACATCAAGTTCCCTGCTCACTGAGGAGCCTACTTCTCCCTCTCCCTCTGCTATTCCCCCTGCTTCTGTTCTTTCTGCCAAATAAATAAAAATCTTTAAAATAAATAAATAAAGTGCCTTTACACAGAAACATATCTAAAACAAGCTTATGGATTGATGAAAATGTGATCAGAGGTTGGCAAAAACCTAACCCTGCACTTCCCCCAGAAACAATGTTTCCAAATTTGCTATTTCGATGTTTGTGGTGATTTTTACACATCTAGGTACCTCGAATAACAGGAATTGGCTGCACAAGGAAGAAAATGACCCAGGGAGGCTCACAGTGTGTAACCAAATTGGTGGGGAGAAGAAGTACAAGGACAATAAAAACTCCTCTGGGGGGGCCACATCCTGGTGGAGGGGGGAAGGCCTTCTGCTCTTGTGTTTGGTGACTCAAGCAAGACAGGAGATATTCCCACAGGGGTTTGGGCATAAGATGTCTCCATAACTGGTAAAAAAAAAAAAAAAAAAAAGTCTCTGCGAATGGACTTTTGGGTTTGGGGTTGTGGCACACAAACTTGCCCTTTCAGAAAGCTGCCTATGTAGACTCAAAATGGCTTCATTCCAATTTCCCCTTCCCCTGGAACTATGGTGTACCTTCTGGGAAATGATTCTACTTCTTTCCTGGCCAGACCACCCCATGTCTCTCCTTCTAGATAGTACTCAGAGAGATACGAAAATGTCCCAAAGATGACTGCTTTGTATCTGTTGTGGCAAATGAGGACATCCACCTCTGGGACTGTACTAAGCCCTGCCCAGATCTTCTCATCAAAGATGAAACCCTGCATTTGCACAGTTAAAAACATGTTCGCCTTGCTCCTGTGGGTCATGTTTAGAGCTGAGTAGGAGGCATCTGGTATCATGGTGACATTCTGAAGGTGATGCCAGGAGCTGAAATACTGGCAGAGGTGATGCTGAGAGAACCGAGGACAGACACCTTGTTGCTTATCATCTGTCTGCAAAGCCACTGTGCAGAGGTGACGTGGGGGTGATGATATCTACCTGGTGCATTGGAGGAGAGAGCCTTGTACCACTCTGGGCAGTACTTCCCCAAAGGGTCACCTGCCCTTCCTCTCTCCTTCCCTCATCTCTTTCCTTCCTTCTCCTTCTCTCCCAGCTCCTTCCCCCCTGTCATATGTTCATCTGGATCACGCTCTTTCAAAGTAATCAATATCATGCCCTTGCTACTTGGTGAATGGAACTTAGAGATAGACGTCTTGGGTCTGAGCCTTTTTTTTGTCACCCACTTATTACATACACAGCTCGGTCATCAAATATTGCCTGTCTACTCAGTTCCAGGCACCATTCTGGGCTTTCAGGTTCATTTAGGAAATAAGCAGAATGGGCAGCTATCCTCACGAAGCTCAGATTCTAGCAGGCATGGAAAGACAATACATGGTAAAGGTTGTAATCATGTAAGTTAGAAAATGATAAATGCTAGGGGAGAGAAAACATGGAGCAGGATTAAGAGGATGCACACAGCAGTATGAGGGAAGACTACAAGTGGTTAACCTCTCCACGACTCTGCACACTCACAGGTACATGGGGGTGACATCCCCTGCACACTTCCCAGGATGCAGTGAGACAATACAGGTGAAAGGGACATATACATCATAAACCATTAGATGAACATTTACTTTTTGAAGAAGAATCTTCTCATCTGCATGGTCCAAAGTTTAAAATAAACTCCTCATTTGGACATGAAAATGATACCAGGAGGGAAATTCACATGTGTTGAGTGCCTACCTTGGGCCATTTACTGTGTCAGCTCTCTTCTCTAGAGAGCTCCTCTTGTTTCCACACTGAGCATCATTATCCCAGTTTTGTGACTGAGGAGTGAAGTAACTTGCCCAAGGTCAGGGCACAGAACTGGGGGAAATCCAGAACTGGGCTGAGGATCCATTTCCGTCTTTCTGAGCCTCTTTCCCCAGGGGATCTAAAGCGTTAACCTGGCTAGATGACCTCTAAAATTCCTCCAATTCCAAGAGTGCTCCGTGTCTCAGTGATTACTCTTCTGGGTGAGGATAATTGGATGACCCAGAGAAAAACACATCTCTGAAAGGAAATGTGTCCCTTAGTTTCTAACAGGAAGGTCATTTCTCAGCAATCCTGGCAGCATAGACCTCGGGGGAAGCTGCCATCAGCAGGCTGGCAGGGGAAGGTAGATGGGGGGCTACAGAAACTTGGCTCAAGGGGCTTCCTCCACCTTGTGGAGTCCTGGACCCAAGAAGAAAATAAAAGCATGAGGGATTTTGCTGGTGCTTCCAAGCCTCCTATTAACAAAATAAGAAGGATGGGCCACAGCTGAAGAAGCAGCTTCAAACAGGGAGGTAATTATGAGAAGAGAGAAAGCTTCTTCCTTTAAAGACAGAGTATTAAAAAAAAAAAAAAAAAAAAGACAGAGTACTGCCTCTGTTGAAAGTACAAAGTGGCTTAGAGGAAAAAATTATATATATATATATATATATATATATTAGTATCTGTGTATATAATATATATATAATTTCAAGTTCCAAGCTTGTGCACAGAAAGAATTCACAGGCATCTTAAATACTGCTCACCAAAAAAGTTGATCAGGAAAAAAAATGTTTTTTTCATGCCATTTTTCCTAGTGTTTGAGGTTTTCAGATATTAAATCACTTAATATTATAGATAACATAGTGTTTTTTGGCTGTTATCTCGTGTCCGATCCCTGCCAGGTTATGAATAAAGATAGTCTGATTTACATATTTATTAGCTACATTTTACAAGAAAATAGCAGCCCTGTGTCTCCCATGGTCCATAATCTGCATTGACTGGCAAGGACATTTAAAATAAGCCCCTGTCACAAATTCTCATTTTATACTGGTCACAGTGATAGCTGCGCATAAAATTATAATAGGGAGACACTCCCAAGTCTGTTCTGAATATCAATTTTAAGTGCAATGAGATCATCTGGTGTGTCTGTGACCCTTCTAATTAGATAAGGGAGTTACTGATACCCCTGAATTCCCACCTTGGGAACACCGTGGCCTGGGTCAGCTCACAGGACAAAAGTGCAGATTATGACATGCTCTGTTTGGAAGTGGTGACATCAATGCCCTTTGCAGAAAGTTCTCTCACCTAGAGAAGGCATTAAATGAAGCACCCTGTGTCTGGGGTCCTAACATCCACAATAATAGTTTGTCTAAAACCATTAGAGCCACTTGGATACCACTACAGACTTCCTGTTATTCTCCTGAGAGTATGGACTCCTTCAACCAGAAAGCACTGACCACAATTAGTCTCTTAGTCCAATTTCCTTTATCTTGTAGAAAAATATGTGTATATAAAATTTTAATAAGGATTTCTCTTCTCAGACATAAGAGCACCTGCCAAGTAGAAATGATTTAGCAAGAAAGTATAGGCATTCTGATTGAAGAGGAGTCTGTGAAGATAGAGCTGAGCTGGTCCCCTAAGACCTCGTATCTTTTTTATTTCCTACAGCAGAGATGCTCACCCATGTTGGAAGCAGGGAACACCCCGCAGGTGGGCACCAGAGAATAAAATTATGGATGAATCCACATTTTCATTTTCTGAATACACCTTTGGGTTTCATAAAATTTGGAACAACTGACATCATCAAGTGATGATTCAATATGATGTTAGGGGCATCTTCTGTGTTGGACTCACATTACTATGGAATAGGAAATCTCTTTAACATGCTACTGCTTAATTGCTAATCCAACCTCTTGCCTATTTCCTGGTCATGGGAAGGACTATGAAACAACATGGACATTTTGCACAGAGACATTTATTGTCTCTTTCCTCAAGAACCTGGAAAAAAATTTTTACCCATTCCAAAGGCAGGCATCTTCTGAGAAGTCATACCAAACGTAATTTGCATCTTTATCAAAGGAAAGCAACCCAAGGTTGCTTTAGAGATTTGCTGGCCACTAGCAGGTCCTGTTTCTGGGCCATCAGTCTTCTCTTAGTGGCTTTTTTGAAAGATTCACTCATTTACCCAGAGATTTAGTCCCATAAATGCAAAGAAATGATGAGATATATAATGTACATCTAAGGATCGCTGGTTGATGTTCCAGGGGGAGGATGCTGATAGGTAGGAAAGTGTCTTCCTTCAGACAAGTGTCAAGTTTTAATTTGCTTCAACTATCTTGAAACTGGAATCTTCAAACTGAGTTTGATTGTCTAAGGTCAGAGACTTCCCACAGACATGTGGCTCTTGTAAAACATGAAGATGAATTCTTGTCTAATCTTTCCCAGGCCTTCTGTGAGCTGGCACACCATTTGAACAACCTGGCTTTCTCCTTGAGTAGTTTAAGGAGAAACGTTGGCAACTCCTCACAACAAGAACAAAGCTTTCTCTCCAATGCTTAACCTACCAATCAGAATCAAGACACTTTTCAGGAGGGACTTGTCCTCTACCTGACCCACAGGGATTTCCCTGAGATGTTCCATTATAGCCTTAGAGGGATCCAAGGGGTGGAGACCAAGCAACAAATAAAGGGATGCTGCAGGAGAAGATAAAGGTGGGTTGAGGGTGACAAAGACAGCCCTGAGAACAGGAGTGTTCCACTGCCTTGGTCTCCCACCCCCCTCTCATCCTCACCTACAAAAAGGATTTTCTCAATGCCAGTCCTCTCCATTAGCCCCTCAACAATGCCATTAAAAAGGAAATTTGGAAATTGTGCATACATATGTGTGTGAGAAAGAATGAATAAAGAAGTGAAGGTTATGAAAAAGACAAAAGATAACAAGCATTAGTGAGGATGTGAAAAAAAAGAGAGCCCTTCTGACTGAGATGTAAATTGTTCAGCCACTATGGAAAACAGTATGGAGATCCCTCAAAATATTAAAAGTAGAACTGCCATATGACCCAGAATACTACTTCTGAATATTTATCCAAAAGAAATGAAAAGAGTACCTAAAAGGGATTTCTGCACTCCCATGTTTATCACAGCATTATTCACAATGGCTAAGATATGGAAACAAGCTAAATATCCATCAGCAGATGAGTAAAAAAAAAAAAAAAGTAGCATATATATACAATGGAATACCATTCAGCCTTAAAAATTTTTTAAAAGAAAAAAGGAAATCCAGCCATTTGCAACAACATGGGTGAAACTGGAGGATATTATGCTAAATGAAATAAGCCAGACACAGAAAGACAAATACTGGATGATCTTACTTATGTGAGGAATCTATAATAGTCAAACTGCTAGAAGCAGAGAGTGAGAAAGGTGGTTACCAGAGGCTTGGGGAAAAATGCTCTGGGGAGATTCTGGCCAAAGGGAACAAAATTTCAGTTATACAAGATGAATGAGTTCTGGAGATCTGATGTACAGCATGGTTACTGTAGTTAAGAATACTGTATTGTATATTTGAAATCTGCTGAGGTGGTAGATCTTAGGTGTTCTCACGGAAGGAAGGGAGGAAGGAAGGAAGGAAGGAAGGAAGGAAGGAAGGAAGGAAGGAAGGAATAAAAAGGCAATGTGGCACCTGTATGGCTCAGTTGGTTAAGTGTCTTAGATCATGATCCTGGAGTTCCTGGAGTCCTGGGATGGAGCCCCATGTCCTACTCCCTGCTCAGTGGGAAGTCAGCTTCTCTCTATGCCCCTCTCCCCACTCATGCTCTCTCACTCATAGATGAATACATAAAATTTTAAAAGAAAGAAAGAAAGAAAGAAAAAAAGAAAGAAAGAAAGAAAGCTATGTGAAGCAATAGATACGTTAATTAGCCTGATTATAGTGATTATTTTACAATGTACATATATATCAAAATATCACATTGTATACCTTACATAGGTACAATTTTTATTTGTCCATTATACCTCAATAAAGCTGGAAAAAAATGAAAGTAAGAAATTTTGGAGTACTTATTGAACTCCCTTGAACTGACTTGCCAGGCTCCCTTGAACTGACTTGCCCCTCTTCAGTGATAAGACCACACTCAATGTTGTGGGTAGTTCACCTCCAGCTAACAAAAGCCAGATTTTTCAGGAATAAGGAAATTCCAGAATGACTGAAAATGTCTTGGCTGAAAGCTCTGTAGATCAACCAAACAGAAGAGAAGAGTAATGTGTCCAAACTCTTCTCATGTAAGTTTCCTCAGCCTAAATAAAGATACTAATAAAATCTGCCCCATCAGATCACCATGAAGATTGAATTAATTCATTCATGAAAAACCTTTTAGAATATAAGTAGTCAATAAGTGCTAGCTAGCATTCATATTATAGCAACACAATATGAAAAGATAAAAATAAGGTCGTGTGTCCAGAAACTTTCTACCCAGGGGGAAGGCAGAGGTTAAAATAAGCAGATGGAGCAAATAGGACAATTCCTATAGCAGAAATGAGTGCATCTGGGAAGACTAGAATTTTCCTGCTTTTTCTAGAGAGTAAAGAAAACTCCCAGAGAGGGTGGCCCTTGAACTAGAATATCAAGGATAAATAGTAGGAGTGTCTTCTACACAATGTAGCAATTTTTTTCTCTCCAAGCCAAAGACATAGAATGCGCCAAGGTACTGGATGCAAGACAACAGTGGAGTGGCCAGAAGTGCAAATACTTCAGATCTTGTACTCTAAGGTTGAATCAAGTGTAAAATGAACCAGTGGTATGATTTTTTTAATTGCCAAAGATTTGAAAACTCGGGCAAGCAAGAACCAATTCACACTTCTTAACTATAGGGAAGTTGATATTATCAGGCTTCTTGTTAAAGGAAAGCATCAGATGTTTCTGCTCCTGGCTATTATTTGTTCCAGAGCAATAGATTAACACTGTATATATTCACTGTATCTGTTCTCTGGAAATTATCCTACTTAAGTAAACAATACACAAGATCTGAAACAGATCCTGAGGCAGTGTTGCCAATGTGCAATTTAAAGTTGGAAGTATGTTTTTAAGTATCCTGTTTCCCCAGGTACTAAAAAGCATCATGACCCTCCACCAGGCAAGATGTCATTTCCTGCTGTTACTAGTCAAGTGTTCTCCCCAAGAAACAAAACCGTAAGATATCTATATCTATATCTGTATCATATTCATTTCCATCTATCTGTCTATAATGGTACTTATTAAAAGGAATTGGCAAATTGGCTCACACAGTGATGGAGGTTGGTAAGTCCCAAGATCTGTATTCAGCAAGCTGGAGACCCAGGAGAGTCAGTGAGTTAGTTGCAGTCTGAGTCAGAAGGCCTGAAGATCAGGAGAAAAGATGATGTTGTTCTAGCTCGAAAGCCTACAGGCTAGAGACCCAAGAAGAGCCAATGTTTCCATTCCAATCTGAAGACAGGAGAAAACCATGTGCCAGCTTGAAGGCAGTCAGGCAGAGGAAATTTTCTCTTAGTCTTAGGAGTATCACCCTTTTTGTTCCATTCAGGCCCTCAACTGATTGGATGAGGCCCACCCACAACATGGAGGCAACTTTTTACCCAGTCTATCACTTCAAATGGTAATCTCATCCAGAAACACCCTCACAAAACATGCCCAGGTTAATGTCTGACCAAATATCTGGGCATGCGTGGTCTGGCCGTTTGACACAAAAAAATTAATCATCACACTTTTGGTTTGATATACAGTTTGGCATTTGCATTCCACATGGTAGAGCTTTCTTTGGAAACTTTGTTATTTGCAGTGTCAAAGATAATTACTCAACCCCAAACTGGATGCATAAGACTCATAATTAGGAAAGGCTTCAGAGTTCAGAAGACCTGATTTGCACTTCCCTAACTGCCTAAATTTCTTATAATTTAGAAATTACTTTCTAAACTCACACTTTCTATTACTCTAATTACTTTCTATTACTCACACTTCTGTAAAGTGTGATTTACAGAAGGGGTCCAAAAGATTGTAACTTGTGACAAGAAGTTCTGAGGACTCCCATAATGAGAGAGGGGGAAATACTCAGACATCAGAGGACTTGACACTGGTAAGTTTTCAAGGCAGAGTGTGGCTATTCTTTATAAAATATGTATCATTAAAATCCTGCTCCTGCACAGAGCAGACTTTTACAGCTGCCCACCACACCGCAAACTAAAACAATGTTCTGGCAATCACTTCTCAGACCCAGTGGATATTGGATGTAAACAGGCAATCCCGTTAATTCAGAGCTGGGGTGATTTTCCTCTTGGCTTTCTTTACCAGTCTTTGCTCTGCACATCGATCACACTAATTGGTTAATGGTGAGCTTTGCACTGGGCTTCCTGTTGCTTGAAATACCCAGGGAGTTTCATTTTAGGTAGAAAAATTTCTACCTCCCTATCCCCACACAAAACCCTTTTTCCAAAATTGGAAGAGAATCAAGATTTAATTAAGATTTTTCTCCCCTTAAAGTGTCCACTTGACCACTCCCTTGTGCACCTCACTTAATGCCTTAGGGACAAGGCTTGATTCTGGCAACACTTCTTGTGCTTTTGGCCAACTGGCAAAACCTCAAGTCTAGAAACTGGCCCTTGATTCAGGAACCCTGTTTGGTGTCCCTACATTATGAAACTACCTGTGAAATTTGTGCCCTGGCCCCCTATGATTTATAAGAAGTATAAATATGTATATGTATATATATATATATTTCAGGTGGCTAAGTTATATTTCTCATAGGTGTCTCATCTTTGTCCACAGTTTCTGGCTCACAACTCCCAAAACCCTTGGAATTTCCTAACCCTTGGAATGTCCTTGCTCTCTCCCCAAACCCTTGTTATGTTGATGCAAGTGACTTTTGGACACTGCCTGCCACCCCACCAAGGTAAGGCTGGTTGCCATGGTAACCAGCCCTGTGGAGGGTTGAAACTTTCATCCCACATCCCTGACCTCACAGGAGGAGAAAGGAGAGAGACTGGAGGTTGAATCAGCCAATGACCAATGGCTTAGTCAATCAAGATGATTCCAGGAAGCCTCCCTTAAAGACCTCTCCCAAAAAGCTGAGTTCAAGCTTGTGGGTTGGTAAACACATGGAGTTGCAGAGAGAATGACATTGTGGCTGGAGAGGGCATGGAAACTTCATGCCCTTTCTCCATTTTGCCCTATACATCTCTTACATCTGGGTGTTGATTTATATCCTTCGTTATAAATAGAAAGTGGTAGACTTAAATAAAGTGGTAGACTAAATGTTTACCTGAGTTCTGTGAACCGCACCAGCAAATCAATCCAACCTAAGGAGGTCATTGGAATCTCCAACGTTTAGACGATGTGTCAGAAGCACAGATGTTACCTGGGGCTTGCACCTGGTATGTAAAGTAGGAATGGAAGCAGACTTGCAAGGCTGAAACTTTAACCCGTGGAATCTGATACTGTCTCTGGGTAGAGTGTCAGATTCGAGGTGAGATACCTTGCTGGTGTCTGCGAATCATTTGGTGTTGTAGGAAGGGCATCCTCCCCAGCCCATGTCGGAATTGGATCTGGGAACCTTAAAAGACCTGCAAATTGATCAAATTCTGTATAAAATTGTTTTTAGAAGAGATAGCTCATTAACAGGGAAAAAGATTATGTTATAACATGTAAGAATAGCCTTAGGTGTTTAGATTTTTGTTTTCAAGAACAGGGAAGAGTAAGCCATCAATGGGATATTTTAGAATGTAAAGGATATCAGAATGAAGTATCAGTTGTCAGATTCTTTGAACAAAAATATCTTCAGAGTTTTTGCTTCCACATCTACTAAAGGGTTCATGTTCTTATTTCAAATTAATGAAATATTCTGGGTGAAACAATTCACTCATTTACCTACGACCATTTAGAAAAGCTATCTTTTTATATAAAAGTTATTGTATCTGTTATTAATCTGAATTTGCATTGAGTATGTTTTAGTGTATTAATAACTGGTGAACTCAGTTTCCGAAATTAAACTTTTTATTTGCAATAAAAAGAAAGTAGTGACTGTTGCCTGCCTTTGAGCACTCACCATCTAAACTGGATGGACCTCTAAACACACTACCCCTGCCAGCATGCAAATGCTAGTTTTTTATTTTCAGGCTGGTGTTTCCAAACCAGCATCTTGGGGGTTTATGAAGAGGCTCCTTCTCCAAGGCAGCTCTGCTTCTCTCTGTTTTACACATAGGGCTGCTGAGGAAGACTGTTGAACCGAAGTGTCCATTATAACAAAAGTTTCTAGGCAATTACTTAGAAATATTTCCCTTACTTTTCATGGAATTTATTGGAATCAATTACTTGATTTTATGTATTAATAGACTAGACTAGACTACAATAATAATCCAACCACAGACGCTCGGTGGCTTACCACAACAATGGCTATTGCTTACACATACCAACTTATGTGACCCACACAGGTAGGCAGAGAGTTCTGCTCTACCAAATACTGAGGCACCCGGTTTGACCCATACTCTAACATATCAATCCAAGTCTTCCATGTCACTGGAGCAGGGCAAGAGAGACTGAATGTCATGCTCTGGCCATTCAAAATCTACAACCTGGAAGTGATAAATACTACTTTCACTGTGACCATTGGCCAGAATGGTCACATGGCCCCATCCAACTGAAAGGAGCTAGAAAGTACAGAATTCCCAGTGCCCAGATCTAGAGAAGAATGGGATATCTGGCAATGTCTATCAGAGCTTCTCTCTTTTTCCTTTCATCTCAGACTTCAGACTTTCAACTCCCTTCCAGCGTTTTTCTGATTTTACGACATCTTGGACCTTTTTCTGGAATTCTGGTCATCGGTATCTTTGTCCTTGCTCTCTCCCAGTGAACCTCCACATAGCCAGACACCCACACACCCACACATACACACACACACTGTGGGGAATGGGGAATGGGGTCTGATAATTAGTTGACAATGTTATTGCCAACACTGGTCTAGTCTCAGTCAGACAAGCTTGTGCGTGGTATGGTGTGTGTGGGTGTGGGTGTGGGTGTGCCTGTATTGGGGCAAAGGGATTAGCAGGTTCATCCCCATCCAAATGCAGAAATAGTGAATTCAACTGATATCATGTGACAGAATTTTTTTAAATTATAATACTCTTTGCCAACAGATATAAAAAGGCAGACATGCTCATTCATTACAGGTGAGAGTGAACTTTGGTACAACATTTCTGAAGGACAATTTGGCAATAGCTATCAAAAGCTTTAAAATTGTGTATATGCTTTGCTCCAGCACTTCCATTTCTAAATTTGTTCCTGGGGGTAAGCACCAAGATTTAGTTATAAAGTGGTTCGGTTTAGCATTATTGATGATAGGCTTACAACATTCTGGATGCCCAACAATAGGGAATTAAAGAAATCATTTCATATTATTGGACACTACCCAACAATTTTTTTTAAAGATTTTATTTATTTATTCATAGACACAGAGAGAGAGAGAGAGGCAGAGACACAGGCAGAGGGAGAAGCAGGTTCCATGCAGGGAGCCCGATGTGGGACTCGATCCCAGGTCTCCAGGATCACACCCCAGGCTGAAGGCGGCGCCAAACCGCTGCGCCACCGGGGCTGCCCACTACTCAACAATTAAAATTACATTATGGAAATATATTTACTGACATGAAAAGCCATTCATACATTATTGTTATATGTTCCCATTTTGAAAACAACTACACACACACACTTTGTCTTTGCATAAGGTCAACTTGGATGATTTATTATCTTCTTTTAATTTATCTGATGTTGCTTTCTACCTGAAGTATTTGTGTAAAAATATGATTTTGAAAACATTTGAAATATGGCATTTTGAACCTGTTGGTGTTGACTCATCCGTGAAACATCTCTACTCACCCTTAAATCCCACTGGACAGATTCCATAACCACTTGGCTAAAGTCCTCTGCTCTTTTATATTGTATTCACTTAGCAAACACCCTGACACTTGATAAGGTTATACTTGTGGCTTTATGCTTTCATTAATCTCATTCTTTATTATCATCAAACACTAAGGGTCAATTCTCATCCCTTTGTACACTCCTATTGCTCCAATCATGGGAACAGGGCTGGATAAAAAAGAAAAATTGTTTATATTTGTATAAACACAGAACTCATGAAAACCTACGATAGCCATGAAACTTCCATTGAAAATTTGGTATGGCCAGTTATAAAGACAGAACACTACTAAATCAAATTCCTGGTAAGGGTTTGTTTATCCTAACAGCTAGAGTCTGACAATTTCAAAGGTTTTGAATAACCTTATATGTTTTTCCAACATTTATCATGGATATTTAGCTAATACTAGGCAAAATTCTATGCACACAAGCTCTTCTGTTTCAATGTTGAAGTCCATGACTGCCCTCACAAAAATTTCCTCTTGTTAAGACTGTGCTAAGTATACCAATAAATATTATTTATGTAGCAGGTGCAAATGGAGAAAATAAGCCTATTTTATTGAATTGAAAACAAATGCTCACCTTTCCTTCAGATCAGCCTTTATTCGTATGACTTGTGCTATTCAGGCTCCTGTTTCATTTGGTTAACAGTATTGCACTTCTGCATGTTGGGGCAATTTGTCCTCCACCATGTCAGAATCAATGAGCATTCTTTCTTGGTCTAAGAGTGCTAAGTGAGAGGCACTACACTGGAAGAAAGGAAAATATGACGGCGCTAAGAATTTTTCAGGACTTTCCAAAGTACTTCTCGCTAATTCTACCCTCTGGTGGGGCTACAGTCCTAAGGAAGTCACCTGTGCAAACACACACTGAGCCCTCCCAGGCCAGGCACACACCAATTATTCCAGGACTGCATGTCTGTGAGTGAAAAATTCTCCTGCTAGGTATGTTATCGCACATGATGGTGACACTGAGGAGCAATCCATCTGGATCGACTTTATACTCTGAAATATAAGGTTTCAGAATTGGATGAAGTGTACATTTATTTTTTGAGGTAGCTTGTTAGGAAGAACGAATGGCTGTAGTGAAGGTCAAAGTCAAAGATAAAATGGGATGTCCAATACCTAAGTAGATAATGGGTGATGACATAAGAGGATTTGTTTCATTAGCTGGTATCTGCTAGCTCCCTCTAGGAGAGTTCTTTATTTATAGATACACATGCCCCACCCCAGTTCAAAATATACAGTTTAGATGGGAGCAAGAGGTTAAACCCATAAGGATAAGATTACGAAACGTAATATGACTCACAGTATAAACCCAGTATCCTCTGGGCTGACCAAGGGCCCCTTTTAATATAATATTACTGTTTGTTGTATATAATCTTGGTAGAGGCATCATCAAATTTACTGTGACTTTTTTCAACAAGACGGTTAATCACTATTGAAATTAAAGGCCCTTGATTAAATCAGCAATAAATCAAATTCACTTAGAGCTCCATATTGCACAGTTGGTAAGAGAGCCAACACTTGGGAGAGAGTAAGTACCACGTCAGCTATTCTGCTGTCACAGCAGTCACTGAGTTAAAGTCTCGTCTTATTTCATCAGCTAGAGGGACCAAAGAAGAGAAAGTACATTTCGGGCTGACAGTTACAGATGGTGATGTCTTCAACAGCTTACATCCAACTAAAAGGCCACAGGCTCTTTCTACTCCTTCTGTGAGCTTAGGACTCAGGGGGGAGGGACAGACCCATCAGGACAGGCTTGATCTCCGGCAGTGGGAAGATGGCAGCAGAAAGTAAAGAAGTAAGTTGATGTAGCAGAGAGAGACCTGGATTAGAACCAGGAGACCTAGTTTCACTGTGGGGCTTTGACAAACAACATGACCTCTCTAAGCCTTGGTTTCTTCCCCTGAGTCGTAGTGGTCATTGCATACAGAGTGCATGAGTTTTCCAGGCCGCCATAATAGATTATCGCCGATGGGGCAGCTGACACACCAGAATTTTATTTTCTCTCAGCTCCCAAGGCTAGAGTCCAAACTCAAGAGTTGGTTTCTCCTGAGGCCTCTCTCCTTGACTTGCAGATGGCTGCCTTATCATTCCACATGTGTCCTTGTATGGTCTTTCCTCAGTGTGCACCCTGGTGTCTCTCTGGGTCTTCAGATTTCCTCTTCTTATAAAGAGGGCAGCAGCAGATGGATTGGATCAGGGCCTGCTCCAATGTTTTAACTTCATTACCACTTTTTTTTTTTTTTTTTTTTTTTAGAGAGAGAGAGTATGTGTACACACGTGCTCAAGCAGTAATGGGAAAGGGAAGGGGAGAAGAGGAGAGAGAGACAGAATCTTAAGTAGGGTCCACACCCAGTGTGAGTCGAATGTGGGGCTCCATCTTATGACCTTGAGATCATGATCTGAGATGAAATCAAGAGTCAGATGCTCAACCAACTGAGCCACCCAGGTACCCCTTCATCACCTCTTTAGAGGCCCTATCTCCAAATAGAGTCATATTCAGAGAAATAAGCGGTTAGGGCTTCAACATATGCATCTGGGGGAGAGGGCAGGAACACAATGTAGCTCATAGTCAGAGCAAATGCAAGTATGCAATGAGATAATAGATTTTCAAGTACATGATAGATTGCAAGGTGCTATATGATATAATGCATTATCACTTGGAAGGAAATGTCAGAACATGTGGCCTCAGACCTCCACCAGGAGCAAGGGCTCATGAAAACCACATTCAAGATTTCTTGTTGTGAGGTAGTTGAAGAAGGTGGTGGGGGGAATGGGAGTAAAGACACATAAATATTTTTAAAAAATATTTTGGGGATCCCTGGGTGGCTCAGTGGTTTAGCGCCTGCCATTGGCCTAGGGCGCGATCCTGGAGTCTCAGGATCGAGTCCCACGTCGGGCTCCCGGCGTGGAGCCTGCTTCTCCCTCCTCCTGTGTCTCTGCCTCTCTCTATATATATATGTCTATCATAAATAGATAAATAAATATTTAAAAAAAATATTTTGGCCACTGGGCATCCATTTCCTTCATAACTATACCTTGATTTCCTTTGGTAATTGACCCCTCAGCCCCATACACCGGGTGCTATGAAAGGGCCCTGAATTCCTACCACAGAGGCTGAGAGATCCCTGCAAAGGCCTTCTGCTAGACTCTTCTTCTTTACTCGAACTCTATCCATCCAAGATCACAGAGCATGCACTTTGGTGGGCTGATTGGTTACACTCTCCTAGAGCTGTGTTTCCTATCAGAGTGATGTGAGGACTGGGTTTGAGTTAAAAATTGCTGGGTTTCCTTCCTCTTATCCGAAAAGCTCTGATAGTCCCAGTCTCATGATGTCCTGCTCCCAAGTCTGGTTTTCTGACCTAATTGCTGGTTCTTAACGTTTCCTAATTCCTTTCCCAGAAGTCTCGTCTGTTCAAAGTCCTAAGGGTTTATATTCTGCTTGCAAAGAATCATCTCTGGTAAAGAAGAGTGGAAGGATGGACTGAGGGAAGTTTGCAAGAAGAGGAGGAAGATGGCAGAAAAGGAGGGTGGACAATCGAAAGGAAAGAGGTGAGAAAAGGCAGAAGAAAGGGGCAGATGGAAAAGAGGGAAAGGGGGAAAGTAAAAAAAAAAAAAAGGAAAGGGGGAATGTATCTGAACAGTCATGAGGCACAGCTACTCACATCTTCCTTGAGTGAAATCAGTTCCATGCCTAGAGAAGAAAATATGGCTTCCCCCTCATGCTTCACATACAGAGCTACCACTCAGAAGATCCTTCTCTTCACAGAAACTAGTGCTGCTCTGGTCTACCCAGGTCACTTAACATCAAAAGGTTTCACCTCCTCAGGCAGCCTATGGTTCTGAAGCCTTTTATAAAGCTGAAATTTGCTCCCGGCAATCTATACTCTCCAGAGCAACTCAAAACAGGTCTTCTGACAGACTTGCTAATATTTTAGAACCGGTAGAGAGAGACAAGATAGAGATACCACAGAGAGAAGCTATCCTCAGCGAGGTCACTATACCCCGATGCTGGTTCCCAGCTTTGTAGGTCCAGAGACCCAATTTAGCCAGGAGACCTGAAATGGACTACTCAATTCAAACAAATTCACTATGTGATTCATGGGTAGAACAGGAGCCCAATTTCTCAATTCAAAAGCAATAGGATAGAATTACCTCTAGATCCCAACTTGGCCCCTGTAGTCTTAACTGTGTGATTTTGTGCAAGTTCATTAACTTCACTGAGCCTAAATAATATCCAGTTTGGTACATAAGTTGCATTAGGTATTACCTAAAAAGCACCTCGTTGCATTATGGGGACCCAGGACACATCACTTGTTTTCTCTCACATTCTGTACCAGACTCGTCTCCTGAAATCTTCAGATGCTCACCTGTTTGTATTCCAGCTACTGCAACAGTAGCCAGCTCTGCATGAGCTCTGAGTAACTCCATGAAGAAACAACCTGGAAGTGTCTTCCTCCTGCCTATACCTGCCCCTCTTTAACATGGCTCTCCCTGCTGACTCCGAGGTGTGGGAGGCTGCAGAATGCTTCTTGGCACCCATCTGTGCACAGCCTTGAAGAGTGGAGAGATTACCACCACAGAGTGAGTCTTTGACCAAGGAGAGACAGATTCAGAATAAATTCTTCCTTCTTTCTCCCCTCTACGGTCCTGAGACCATTTATAAGGCTTTTCAGAGGACCTTCATCCATGGGCCTCTCAGAGTTTGGTAACCAGTGTCACTTGGCCATGGTTGACCCAGTAAATTATCTTAATTGGCTTTCTCCTTCTCTTCCTTATTGTCTAAGACCCTCACTCCCTGCCTAGTAAATAACACAAAAGTCTTTTCCTCAAACCCTGGCTAACGTGAACTCTGATTCCCTTTCCCTTTCTGATCACCAAAATACCTCCAATGGTCTGTCCATTATCTGTATCAGGCAACTTTCATGGTACCCAAGAGGTCAAATTATTAGCAGTCTGCTGCTATTGGTATATCCACACAGTGCAATATTATGTAGCCCCAAAGAGGAAGGAAATGCTAGCATATGCTCCAGCCTGGGTGAAACTTGAGGACTTTATGCTAAGTAAATAAGCCAGTCAAAGAACTACAAAAAAGCTCTACTTATACGAGTTCCTGAGAATAGTCAAATTCATAGAAATAGAAAGTAGAATGATGGTTACCAGGCACTCAAGGGACGGATAAATAGGGAGTTATTTTTAATGCGTACTGAGTTTCATTTTTACAATTTGAAGGGTTCTGGAGATTGCTTGCACAACAATCTGAATTTGCTTTGTAAGAGTCCATTGGGGCCACCCCTGCTATAATTTGTAAACCATACTTTAATATAGTTTCAAGCATTATGCTAGACTTAGTCTGTATTAATTAGATTATAAATATATCACGTAAGCTATGACTTAGATCTTGAAAGCCCCTCATTATAGATCGGAGTGTGTCTTCCACCCCAAATTCATACGTTGAAGAATTAACCCCTAGGAACTCAGAATGTGGCTCACTGCAGATGTAACAGTTAAGATGTCATTAGGGTGGGTCCTAATCCAATATGAACAATGCCTTTAGAAAAAGGAGGAATTTGGAAACACGTACACGTACAGAGAAACTCCATGTGAAGGTGAAGGCAGAGATTCTACAAGGCAAAAATGCCAAAGATTATCAACAAACTAAAGAGACAAGCCTAAGAGAAAGCCATGTAACAGATTCTTCTTTATAGCCTTCAGAAGGAACTAACCCTACTGGTACCTGACTTCAGACTTCTGGCCTCCAAAACTGTGAGACAAGACATTTCTGTTGTTCAACCACCCAGCTTCTGGCACTTTGTCACAGCCGCCCCTGTGACAGAAAACTAATCCATGCCCCTCCAAGGTCTTTTCTACAAGTCAGGTCCCCCTGCTCCCATCTTGTGCAATTTTTCTTTCTTTTTTATACCCAGGGACAAAACTTCATGTATATTTTATATGATTTTGGTTCAGAATATATGCCATTAAAATCACTGTGACTCTTGATTCTTGATACTAGACTGCATTTGTTCCCCTTCCAGCTTTATATTCTCTGCAAACTGAACATCCAGTACCTCTAGGGTAAGGACTGTGTCCTTCTCCTGGGATTCAGAGTGTGGCGCTTAGAACAACACTGGTCTCACAGGAAAATATACATTCTGCCTGGCTGACTGAATAATACTGGTTTTATTATTGATGTCACTGACATGTTTATGTGAATGGTAGATTTCCCATAGGCCAACCAAAGTCAGCAAGATGGAAAATCATATCTTTTTATTAAAATGTCTTGGTGGTTATATAATGAAAGATTCAAAATTTTATTACAAATTTGTTTTTAAAAAAAATAGAAGCCACCGAAAAGCAACAATTTAGCCTGTCTCTACCTGCTTGCTTTTTTTCTCTTTAGTGGTGATTTTGCCCCACCCCCATCATATATATATATATAGAGAGAGAGAGAGAGAGAGAGAGAGAAATAAATTGATCTAGTGATATTTCTGTCTCGAGAGAGAAATATCACTAGATCACTCTAGATCTAGATGTAAAGATATTATTTATACCATATATGCACACTCATGCAGAGAATGGATGGCTTGGCTGAATTCAATATAGAGGAAGGGTAGGGTATATCTTTTGTATGTTTGTTATTTTGAAATAATTTACCCCAAATTCTCTACTTGATTCAACACAGTTTCCAGTTTTCATTATGGGTAAAACTTTGCTTGATACTCTGGCACATAAAGGAAGCAGCTTGGAACTTCATTTTTCTCTTTCCAAACCATCATGCCAGCAATCACAGCACCTTGTTGACATACCGTCTTGCTCCTTAGTTACCACTAACTCTGAGTGATCTCGGATGAATTACTTCCATTTTCTGGGCAGCTGGGAAACAAGAGCCTCAGGGCAACTAACCCCTGCAGTCCCTTTTAGCCCTGATTTGGGAATGCTTTGGGGTGATTAGGGGCAGGGAATTCCTTGTTATCAATATATGTTTTCAAAATAGCAATTCTCATTTCAAGAAAAGCAATTCCTGCTAGCAATTCAGAGTTGACAGAGACAGAATTGGCACAGGATTAGTAATCATAATTTAAATCTCTCCCAAGACCTTTTTTCTAATGTTCGTAAGTGAAATATGTCAAAAGCATTATATTCACTGGTGTGAATTTTTACTGAATATCAAGAGTAAATAACATATGAATTGGGAAGAAATTTCTATTAAATCTATTTGGGGCCTTATGTAGATAAAGCTATTCAACTTGCGCTTTGCTTCAATATAGATGCAGCATTAATATTTATCTGCAAATAATCCATGGGTATTACTTTTACAGGTGACTAAAACAATGTATGCCTTTGAAAGACATGTGGGGAATCAGGAGCTTTCCCAAACCTCCAGAGTGCACCCTAGATAATAATTCTTCTGTGATGTGACCAACTAAGCAATGCCAAGCACTCTTTTGTGGTCACCAGAGGCAGCTGCAGCCTGGTGGGAAAAGAAGGCAAAGGATCTTAGGGGGATGTCAAAGAGCCAGTGATGAAGATCCCCATTAATAACAGAATATCGGGCAAATGCAGGAAATAAATAAAATTAAATGTTTGCTCTCTCCCTAAAACATAGAGCCCACTATAATGTTCCTAGAGGAAATAAACATATACTGGTGGTCACCTCTGCATAGGAAATGTTACAAATGCAATCTCATCAAAGCCCACAATAGCTCAGGGATCAATCATGTCAGCCTCTGTTTATAGATCTGTTAGGTGATGTTCAAGGGCTAAGTCAGAGCAGGAAAAAACAGCATTTTTTCAATATTTATCGCATTCCAAACATTGTGATAGGTTTGATTAACCCTCACAAGAATCCTTTGAAATAGGAATCCATTTGACAGATGAAGAAACTGAGACCAGCAGAGGTTATATCTCTTACCCAAATAAAAAGTGCCAGCATTGGACTTGGCACCATAGACTCTTAAGTATTAATACTTCCCATTCTACTCTGCTGCATCATGGAGTGTAGTTGGAATTTTATATTAAGAACAGTTAACAACCCTAAAAACATTACATTTCACTAAAATTCCCACAAATCTTTAGGGTGATGGGACATTTGCCCCCCCAGTCCCAAGTTTAGACATAATTCAATAGGGCAAATTGTTTTCTAATCTTTCTTCCCGAATCCCGTGTGAGACACAGCAATGTGGTGTTAACTCAAGATACACAGATTTGCTTCAGGGATTAATGAACCTTCTGGAATTGTATGTAAAATTATTATTATTTAGATATACGTCTGTGTTTGAAATATTTTATTATATTGAAGCACAAACAGACATGGGAGCTGCCTTCACGGAAGGGATCAGTTTGAGGCAGCATGTCATTCTCGTAACAGCCTAAGACTGAATGAAATGAGGGTTTTTTTCCCCAAGTAGAAGCCTGTCAGAGCCTAGTGCCCCCAGCAGCAACCTAGCATGCAGATAAGAAGCCTACACTTATTTCTTTACCTGCTGGTTTACATAGTAGCAGAATCAGTGCCAGAGCAGACTCCTAGGAAGATGAGCTGTCCTGAGTCTCCCCTGCCCCACCAGGAAGACCAGAGCCAGGCTCCCAGCCCTATGTTCTTCTCCAGAGCAGGAGGGTGCAATCAGCACTTCTTTTTCGTGTTCTGATATGGTGCCATCACCCTGGTCCTTGCGACTCTGCTGAGCCATCAACTGTAGTCCTACTTTTGCCAAATTCTAACACATTCCAGAATAAATTCATGATCGTACCGAGCATTGCGAGCACAGCTCCACGTAAGCAATCTGAAAAAACCAAAGCTTCTTTCTTGTCTTTATCACGCAGCTGTGTCTTCTATCAAAATCTTGGGACCTTGAAACTGTTTGATGAGCAAATGTCAAGTAGCTTAGATTGTTGTGGCTTTGTCACTTCCTGCTCAGCTGGCCCTGCTCTGCTCCTGCCTATTTGCTCCCCACCCATTGCTCTTCTCTGCTATCAGCTCCACAGCACCCAGAAGAGCTGCAGGCCAGCCCTGCCCGTCATCTCTTTGCTTCCTCTGTGGTGCTTTGGACCTCCCGCTTTTGTGCAAGTTATCCCCTGCATCTGTGATGGCTTTTTCTGTGTGGCTATCCCTTATTCCTTTTTAGAACATAGCTCAGGTGCTGGCTCCAGAAAGCTGGGCATTAATTCCTAAGCCCTAGGGTGTCCCCTATGTGAGAATATAGCACTACCATAGCCCTTACTTTATATATATATTTTTACTGTTTTTTTTTGTTGTTGTTTAATGATTTTATTTAGGGACTCCTGTGTGGCTTAGCGGTTGAGCGTCTGCCTTCAGCTGCCTTCGGATCCTGGGATCAGGGATCAAGTCCCACATCGAGCTCCTACGAGGAGCCTGCTTCTCTACCTCTGCTTGTGTCTCTGCCTCTCTCTCTGCATCTCTCATGAATAAATAAATAAAACTTTTTAAAAAGAGATTTTATTTATTTTAAACAAAGAGAGAGAAAATGAGGGGGGTGGGGGAGGGGCAGAGGGAGAAGCAGGTTCCCCACTGAGCTGGGAGCCCCAACGTGGGGCTTGGTCCCAGGACCCTGGGATCATGACCTGGGCTGAAGGCAGACACTTAACCGACTGAGCCATGCAGGCACCCCTGTCCTTACATTATTATTTTGAAATGTCCTGTTTGCATGCTCACCTCCACCATGGGGGCTTTCTCCAAGGTGGACCTAAAGCCAATGTTGCTGGCTAAAAGCTATTGCATTGGGGTGCCTGGTTGGCTCATTCAGTTAAGTGTCTGACTCTTGATTTTGGCTCAGGTCACTATCTCAAGACCCTGAGATCGAGCCCCACATCTGGCTCCATGTTCAGCAGAGAGTCTGCTTGAGATTCTTGCCCTCTGCCCCTCCCCCACTCTCTCTCTCAAATAAGTAAATTCTTAAAAAGTTGTTGTGCATCTTTTATCTCTTATCAACCACCTCAAAAGCCTAGGCATTATTTTTATCCCTACTTTGCAAATGAGAGCAGGGTTGGAAAGGTTAAATAGTTTGCTCAAGGTTATAAGGTTAGGAAGGAGCAGAGGGAAGTTTCAAGTCCAATATGTCAGATCCTAAAGTTCATGAACTTAACCATTCCGCTAGATGGTCTTGTTCATCTTCCTGCTCAGTACCCTGCCTCAGCCCTCCACCCTCAACAGGGCACCTAGCACGGGGTTGGCACTCAATCAATGACTGTCTAATACTGAATTGGACCCAATTTGCAAATAAGCAAATTACACTTGTACTATTTTCATCAGAGCCAGGAGGAATGAACAGGTCTTTTTACATGTATGGATTTTAAATATATTTATCTCATTTTTTTCCCTAGGTGACAGGATAATCATCTTTCTCCTCAATGCATGCAAGTGCAAGGCAAATTATAGATAAAAGGGCTGTATATTTGCAAATGCAATTTGCTGTTGACATGTAACCATCTTGCATTTACACGCCTCTGGACTCCCATGGACTAGGCTAACATGCATTAGTAAAACATTAAGGAGAAAGAGCTTTAACTACATTTGCAAAATGTACAGTAATTTTTAAGGTGGCTCTCAACTGTTGCTAAGTCAAGGCTGTTCATGGATTGTGTGTCATTGTCCCTTTAAATACGACTCTCCTGCTCTTTGGGAAAAGGGGAATGATGTATATTTCTAATTATAACGGACCAGGCTCTTCCACACTCTGTTTCATTCCCCGCAGGTTACGCTCTTTGCCAATATCTATTTAACTGTAGTGGTAACGGGAAAAACTTCCCAGTCTAATCCACTAGACATTCTTTGGCTCTCTTCCTCTTTAGTGGAAATGTATTTTTGCACTTGGGGTCATCTTTATATATGAGAGGGGGGCAAGGCTGGGAGAAAATTGGTATTAAAAATAGAGCCAAGTTCCAGACTCTTTCTCTAGAGCACATGGAAGATTCTGGCCTTTTATTATTCATGCTTAATGCCGATACCATTCCCCCCCTGCTTCAAGAGCATGCCAAGGATCATTACAGCACCCTGGCTTCTTCTCGCCAGCTATTGGGATTGACGTCTGTTGTTTTCATTTTCCTTCCCCCACCCCCATCATACCTAGGTACCGTGGTAGCAGGACAGGTCAAGACAGATGGGGTGTCCATTCATCCCTAGGCTTGTTCCCCACTCCGATACTCTGACCACTTCTCTCACTTCACCCACCTCATATCCCCATGCCAAAGGCTGCCTCAGCCCCGGACATCACCTACCTCAAAGTTCACAATTCAGGGATGACGTTTAGAAATCAGTTAGCTCCCTAAATCAAAACTGAAAATATGCTCCCAACAAAGAATTCCTTTTAGGCAGAAAACTCCACTTTAATTGATAATGCCCCTGCTTGTAAATCTAATTCAAAAGTCACTGTAGTCATAGCATTCCAGAAGAGTTAAGAATATATTTTAAGGCAAATGAAAGCTTTTTTAAGAAAATCTTGGGTTTGACTACCTCATAACTGGTGCTGGGAGAAATAATTAGATGAGCAAGAAAAGGGGAAAGAGCATTGGCTGAGGACTATCTATGCCAAGCACTGCACTAGATGATTCTGAACTCAGAATATCTCTTTTATTTGTTACCATCACCCTTAGGTAAATATAAAAATCCAGGGGCACCTGGGGGGCTTAGCCAGTTAAGCATCTGCCTTCAGCTCAGGTCATGATCTCACAGTCTTGGGATCGAGCCCCATATTGGGCTCTGCACTCAGCGGGAAGTCTGCTTCTCCCTCACCCTCTGTGCACATACTGTCTTTCTCCCCCCCCCCCCCCCGCCACCTCAAATAAATAAATAAAATCTTTAAAAATCCACATTCTTGCACTTGAGAATACTGAGCCTCAAGGAGGTCAAGTAACTTTTCTGAGATCACACACTTGAGTGCAAATTTAAACCCTGGCCAGGGGACCTCCAAAGTGCTGATTTTCCCCTGACTCCACACCAAGAGATCAGGTATTGGCCCAGGCCAGATGAAGGTGTAGAATGGGCCAAACCCAATGCTTAGATTAGGGGCAGTGCCCAAGCAACAGCAAGCTAACTAACAGAGAAAAGCCAAATGGCCAATAGATGTACCAGATACATTTGGCAAGGCTCAAGGAAGCAGGAAAGAGGTTCCAGGGAGGTATAGAACAGTCTCAAGGAGAGTGATGTTCAGGACTAGAGCCTCCATATGTTTGGAAACTGGAGGGCAGGACAGAGAACCAAACACTCAATCACTAGACCAGAGCCTCAGGATTTGGGAGGGACCTAGGCCAAGCTTGGCAAGATGCTGAGGTGCTAAGTAAACAGCCTGGGAACCCTGTATGCCTGGATCAAGAATGAGGCTGAGCCCTCAGGACTAGTCTCAGTTATCTTAGGTCACCGGTTGCCAAATTGTAGAGATGTGAGGCTCATTGACCCTGTGAAGGCCTCAGGCAGAGCCCAAGTATGATCATATTTCAGTGAAGCCAACAGGATTACTGGCTCCTTCCACATTCAGTAAGTCATCACATCACCCACTGAGCCACCAAATGCTCCTTTGGTCCCTTTGATTCTTCCATTCCTCTGTGAGCTAGTGCCACTGCACTATGTGTAGCAGGCCAAGTTCTGCTCTGGGTATAAAGAGATCAAAGTTGGGTTCTGTGCTAGATATCTCAGCAACACAGCCCCCAGTTCTCCCTAATAGACCTTAGAATCTAGTAGAGAAAGATGGGACACACTTGGACTCGTTATGACATCAAGTCACATGTGATAAGGACCCCAGTAGTGGAGTGAAGAAGCAGCTGTCATGTAATGAGAGAAGGTAGAGGACTTTTGGTGGCAGGAGGACAAAGGAGGGTATCTGGTGGGATTTTCAGGAATGCAGGAATATTGCTATAAGGATCACAAGGAGAGGTGTGGGATCAGGAAGTAGAGGCTGCAGCACTGAGCTTCAGGATGGAGTGACTCTCCTCTACACGATGGAGTCAAAGCTTCTTGTTATCCATTCTGCCCACATCTGGCTTCAAAATGCCATACCCCTGATGACAAGTGATATGGAGTATTTTTTCATGTGCTTGTTGGCCATGTGTAGGTCTTCTTTGGAGAAATGTCTGTTCATGTCTTCTGCCCATTTCTTGACTGGATTGTTTGTTTTTTGGGGAGTGGAGTTTGATAAGTTCTTTGTATATCTTGGATACTAGCCCTTTATTTGATATGTCATTTGCAAATATCTTCTCCCATTCTGTAGGTTGCCAGGAGTGTCTCAAAGTTTGTCTTCCTCTCTAATTTTTCCCCACTCAGTTTCCCTGCCTTCCCTTATGGTCCCTTTCACTATTTCTTATATTCCACATATGAGTGAACCATATGATAATTGTGTTTCTCTGATTGACTTATTTCACCCAGCATAATACTTTCCAGATCCACCCATGTCGATGTAAATGGTAGGCATTCATCCTTTCTGATGGCTGAGTAATCTTCCATTGTATATATTACCACATCTTCTTTATCCAATCGTCTGTGGAAGGACATCTTGGCTCCTTCCACAGTTTGGCTATTGTGGACATTGCTGCTATGAACATTGGGGTGCAGGTGTCCTGTAGTTTCACTACATCAGTATCTTTGGGGTAAATACCCAGTAGTGCAATTTCTGAATCATAGGGTAACTCTATTTTTAACTTCTTGAGGAATCTCCACACTGTTTTCCAGAGGGCTGCACCAGCTTGCATTCCTACCAACAGTGTAAGAAGGTTCCGCTTTCTTCACATCCTTGCCAACCTTTATTGTTGCCAGTCTTATTAATTTTAGCTATTCTCACTGATGTAAAATGGTATCTCATTAGGGTTGCCAAAGGGTAGGTGGGGGAGGTAGCTGGGTGACTGACAAGCATTAAAGAAGGCACGTGCTGTGATGAGCACTGGATGTTTTACCATATGTTGGCAAATTGCATTTAAATAAAAAGCTAAATAAAATAAAATAAAATTCTCAGAACCTATTAAAAAAATGCCATACCCCACTCTCCCTATTTTTCCAATGTTTTGTATATGCTCTGTCCCTAAAGATCACTGACAATTTTTCCACCATGAAGTAGTCCAAGAGCACATCTCTCGGGCTTGGCTTCATTGTAGAATCCCCTTTCCCTTGAGCATACAGGGTGATGTGCTAGAGTTAGCAGGCCTTTCTTCATCAAAGCATATCTCCCAAAAGAGGGGGTGGAAAGCCAGGTTGTTCTCCAGACCATATTTGAAATATGCATATGACGGCTTGCTATTATCTAGTAGGAAATCTTTATTAAGCAAAACAATCATTTGGAACACAAATAATCCCACCCTATGTGTCTATTTCCTAAGTATGAATTCTGCAGAGGGCAAGTTTTCTTGCCTCCGTATTTGTGGGTTCTTTGGGTATGTATTTTCATGAAAGCTTGACATAATTTAAAATTGTCTTTCTCTTCAAATGGTATGAGAATCTTCAGATCAAAGATTTTATTTTTTAAACTCATTTTCTCAAAGAGTCCTGAATAGTGATACTCTATAAGACTTGTATGGCCTGGCTTGCTCCATAATGGTCTCAATAGGCTCAGGACAACCTCAGGCGTGGGCAAGTGGCTTATTCTGTGTGGATGCTGTCCTCTGGCTGCACAGAAGGAGGCTGCAGGGAAGTCGGCCATTTTTGGGGGGCAATATGGTTCAGGTCTGTTCCATGTTCTCCTCATCTAAGGTACCAGAATCCTAAAGCCTAGGGCATTACATCATTTGGCTGAAGACCTCTCTCTTCAAAAGAAAGCAGCAGTGTAAAATAATAGAAAGAAAAATGACCCCCAAATCATGAAAGCTGAGCTCAAATAGCATCTTTGGTAACTAATAGCTGTGCGGGCAATGTACTAAATGTAACCTCTTTTAAGACTCTGTTTATTTTTATGATGAGATCAATAATACCTACTTCAGAAAGTTGTGAGCAAGAAATGAGTCTGGATAGAGTAAGCCCTTAGTGAGTGATGGCTGTATATAACATTCCTTCTTTGAATTTCAAAATTCTAATGAGAATGATTTTTAAGAAAAACCGAATCCATGCCCTTTTTAAAAAATGATTTCAAGTGTACAAAATAATATTTGGTTTGCTAAAAGGCTTACAAGTCAAAACATATCTCCATAAAATAGGCTTATGCACATATACTTATATGTCCAGATACTATGTACCTAAGCATGCATAGGTAGACACACACACCCACAGATACACAGATACATACCACACCTCAAATTAATTGCAAATGTCATAAGTATTTGGTTCCAGCATTAATTTCCAGCCCCTCCTCACTAAGGAATTATGATTGCTAAACTGAATTAATATCACTGTCTTATTATTGTAAACACACTTGCTGGCAAGACTTTCCCCAGGGTTCATTAGTTACCAGTCCTTAAACTTGGCACTGGCTGGGTTGGACCTGTAGCCTCAGTTTACCTGGTTGCTGTGGAAAGAAACAGAGCACAGTCCTTTGACAGGGCTAACAAGCCCCTTTAGGATTTGTGTCTGCCCTCAAAAAAGAGATGGAATGCCACACCCAGCTCTGTGATTCTGGTAGAGGGGTAAGAAACATCTGCCACACCTCAGAGGTAACACCCACACTCTGCTCTTCTGACGTATTTGGGTGTAAACCAGATCATATCACTAATGGAGTTTCCTTGTAATTACTCATGCAGTTATCTTTGTCCTGTGCAGAACTACCAGGTTTGGGGGTATTTGGAGTATGTGATATTCATTTATGTGTCTCACAGTCTAGCTGGCCTTGTGTAGTTCGTGGCACAGACTTGATTAGCTGGATGGATGGATGGATGGATGGATGGACGATGAACCGGTGGGTAAGCAGGTGGCACATTTGCTATTTTAGTTACCTATATCAACCTTGTTCCAGAGACACAGAAGTTTTTTTTTTTTTTTTAATAATCATTTACTCTATTTTTAAATATTGTCAATTATCATCTCTTCCATGGCCCGAAGCTGAGTCTTTGGATGTTCTGTCACAAGTAGTTATGCTGCTCTGTGCCATATCTCTATATATCAACTTCTACCTTAAAGCCATGCTTCAAATGATCTTCTCACCCCCTAACACCACTACTACCCCCAGTCTTTCCCCTTGAAGGGGATTAGACTAAGCCATCCCCAAATATGCCACTTTAACATAAGGGTTATTCTGAGCTGAAGACAACTGAGAAAAAGCAAATGCAGGAAAAGCTCCGCTCGCTCCCCCTATGTGCCTACTTCTCTGTGAGGAGGCTTCCCCTCTCTCATGTCAGGAAGGGAAGAATGTTCTTTATCACCAGAAATGGAGACAGTACTGAGTCTGCACAAACAAAATCTTACTAAAAAACCCTTATCTTCCATTCATTTCTTCCCAAATATTTACCTCCTCAAAATGTATCTGCTACACATAGAAGCCCAAGCCCCCTTTCCTGTCCTAGACCAGGTCTATAAGCCCCCAGGTGTCAATGCCCTTGGGGGTCTTCACTTCTTTTCCATGGATGCCTCTCTAGACATATAAAAGTCAACTTCAAATAAAATGTGTATGCCTCTTCACTGTCCACCTGTCTGTTGTCAGTTTAATTCACATATCTCAGCAAGAGAACATCAGAGAGTGGGAGAAAAGCATTTTCTCTCCTACAAAAATTTATTTCTCTCCTGGTCTGATTTTGGACCACTGGGGCTCAGGATAAACTGTAACCTAGATGTCCTCAGAAGGCACTGGAAAGCTTATTAATGAGCACCTTTTCTAATCAATATACAAATACCTGAGAGGTTTACCTGCTTGAAAACACTTCTCTGGTACTTGGAAGCAGTACGTCACAGCTGCCAGTTCAGAGTCCTTGAGAAAAATGCTTCCTCCTCCTTCACATCTCCTCTCCTTTCCTCTCCTCCTCCCTGACAACACTTCCAGCTCTGTTCCTTTCTTTCTCCTCCCCCCTCCTTCCTCTCCATCACTCCTGAGGGTCCTGTTAGAGATGTCCAATTGTCTCTAGGATGTGCTACTATGCTGGCTGGAAGATCCTCTGCCCTGGGTGGATTTCCTCCTGAAAAAGTCATCCACCTTGATTTAACTTACTTAATGGCCCAATCCTTCCAAACCAATGTGACTGCTAAAAGTCACAATCTTTGATTAGCCTATTTTTGAACACCTCATAATGGTCAGCAAAAAATTAGGTAAGGAAGCTCCAACATCTAAAATCAATGCCTGGGGAACAGTCCCTCATTGTTTAAGTATTAGCCACCTGCTAGTCCTTGAAGGATCTTCAGAAAACATCTTCAGCTATGGTCTGCTAAAGGACACTGGGGAGTAATTGGCATCTCCTGCCGTCCCCAACATCTTTGTGGCCACTGGCCTTATGTGGGCAGAACCTCAGAGCTTGGGACAGAAGCTAGAGGTCTCAAAATATCCCTGTGCTCCTGGATACCTCCCATCTGCCTTGTTATTAGATGAGCCCCAGTGCAGAAAATGAGTTGGTATTTTGGGTTCTCATTCTCCTCTATATTTGATTTACAGCAAGGAGGGGGAGTGAGGGAGCATCGGGGGTGGAGAGGTGACTTTGTACCATCATCTTCAAACCAGATGTCTTCCTTCGAGTATCAAAGTAACCACACGAAGAGTTTAATCCTCACACCCATTTGCCTAAAGTTGGAGGAGGGGCTTTGTTTCAACGTTGGGTTTTTTATTTTTTTAAGATCTTATTTATTTATTCATGAAAGACACAGAGAGAGAGGTGAGATTGCCCTAAGTCTGAGGCCCAGGGCTGCTGCTGCCACTCTGAGGTTTAGGATATTCAGGATTATCTTCTTTATATCCCTTTCATGCTAATGGCCTTGGGATAAAATGTCCTAGAGATGCCTCTCTTTGTTTTTTTTGTTTTTTTTGTTTTGTTAAGATTTTATTTATTTATTCATGAGAGACACAGAGAGAGGCAGAGACACAGGCAGAGGGAGAAGCAGGCTCCATGCGGGGAGCCTGAGGTGGGACTCGATCCGAGGACTCCAGGATCACGTCCTAGGCCTAAGGCAGGCACTAAACTAGTGAGCCACCTGGGTGTCCCGAGATGCCTCTCTTTGAAACCATCCCTATAGCTCTGTCTCTGGCAGACTAGAATGTCGCAGCTTCATAGTCCTCCTTATTACCATGTAGGATCACCAAGGACTTACAAAGAACCTTCTACTACACAGAAGAGCAGAATGAATATGACCCACTCAGACACAATTTTGCTTCTACCTTGCTGTCCCTTTCCAGGAGTGGGGGAATGAATTATAAAATTCTCAGACATAAAGAAGGGTTCTTGAGTTTGCTGGAGAGTTGGGAAACATCATTTGGGAGATTCACTTTTGGCACTGGAAAAATGCCTCCTGCCTTGACCTTGTCTGGAAGGCTAAGAAAACTTGGGGACAAATAGCAGGAGGCAAGAGTGAATGTGAGGACTAGCTGTTGACATTGAGGGCTCAAACCACACAAGAGGCCTTAACCCGGATGAACTCAGTCTGGTTCCCCACAGCTCTCAATGACAACTCAGGTTGAGAGAAGCTGGTGGTCTGTGCTCAGCCTCAGAGTGGCAGTGGCAGGCCTGGGCCTCAGACTTAGGCAATCTCACCCACTATGGGCACTGCCCCTTTCTGATAAAGTGTTAGAAAGACCCTAGAAAGACAGGGCAGGGTAGGGAAGGGCCTAGACAATGAGTCAGAAGACATGGGTTTGAAGACATGCTCTTGATCTTGAGAATTGTGGCCTTGACCAAGGCAGCTGACTTCTGGGGCCATGACCTCCTGGACCCTCAATCAAGGGTAATAACTTCTTTTTCTCATGTTTGGCATAGAGACATTGTGGGGATTTTTTGGAAGGCATTTGAAAATGATGATGTGCCACACAATACTGTTATTATAAATTATGAGTAATAATGAGAGTAAGAAGGGGAGTCTGAAAGTCAGAGTTCCTCGGTGTTTTTCAGAATTGTCTAAGAAAAGAGGTCTTTTTCTAGGTCAGTGTTTTTCGAAATGTTATTTAACATGACCCTCAATAAGAAAAAATACTTTGCATTGTGAGCCAGAATCCATATCCATATGTCTGTGTGTATGCATATGCATTAGTCAGGGTTCTCTAGAGAAACTGAATCAATAGGAGATACATCCATAGAGATTTATTATGAGCTACTGGCTCATGTAATTTTGGAGGCTAAGAAGGCCCATGATCTGCCATCAGTTGGCTGGAGACCCTAGGGAGCCAATTGTGTATATTCCAGTCTAGGTCTAAAGAACCAGGCACAAGCAAACACAGGAGATTGATGTCCTAGCTCAACAGTTGGGCAGAGAGAAAAATCCAACCTTCCTCCACTTTTCTGTTCTAATTAGGCCCACAACCAATGGGATGCTGTCATCTGCATTGAGGGGAGGGCAATCTGCTGTATTGAGTCCACCTATTTGTTTTTGTTTTGTTTTGTTTTGTTTTTAATAATAAATTTTTTTTATTCGTGTTCAATTTGCCAACATACAGAATAACACCCAGTGCTCATCCTGTCAGGTGCCCCCCTCAGTGCCCATCACCCATTTGAATGTTAATCTCTCCAGGCAACTCTCACACAGACACATCCACATATGTTGACCAGATACCTGGATGGTCCCTTGGCCCAGTGTGACAGACACATAAAATGAACCATCACAACACACCAAAACAAAGGTTTCACAAAATAATACTTACCTTGAAAAAAAAATGGACTCTGATCTTTTCCATTCTTTTTTATTCTACTTTAAAAAATGCTGGTCAAGGGATCCCTGGGTGGCGCAGTGGTTTGGTGCCTGCCTTTGGCCTAGGGCGTGATCCTGGAGACCCAGGATCGAATCCCACATTGGGCTCCCTGCGTGGAGCCTGCTTCTCCCTCTGCCTGTGTCTCTGCCTCTCTCTCTGTGTGTGTGTGTGTGTGTGTGTGTGTGTGTGTGTGTGTGACTATCATAAATAAACAAAAATTTAAAAAAATGCTGGTCATAATTCCCTAAATTGATTCAAAAACCAATATTAGGTCATAACTGCTGCTCAAAAAACTCTAGACTACTAGATCAGGAGTCAGTAGACCCCTGTAAAGGGCTGGACAGTAAATTTTTTAAGGCTTTGCTGGCCACAGAGTTACTGTTGCAGAAAGCAGCCACAGACAGTGCATAAATGAATGGGCATGGCTCTGTTTCAATAAAACTCCATTTACAAATACAGGCCATAGTTGACTAACCCCTGGTCTAGATGAACTCAAGTTTTTTTAGGTAGATATGTACTAAAAGACAATAAGATATAATGCAAATAGCCTTAAAAACCATCTGGATCTCTGAGTCGTTGCAGACTGCTAACAACCTCAATTTGGCCTCCTGTATCAACTCACCCTCACGTGGAGAGAGATTTTTCCAACAGAATAAACAGCCAGCCCTGGGTTTTTCTCCCTGTAAAAATGAACAAACTGGCATCTGGTTGTGAGATGAATTACTGTGAGTCATTGCTCAAGTGCCTGATCAGACCTGAGTAAAAAGAGAAGTCATGCTCCTGTGCCTACAGAACCAAGAAGAGATTCCAAAATGTCACATCTCACAATGAACTACCTTCCCTGCCCAACTCCTTCCCCTTTGCTGCAGCCTAGAGAAGCAAGATTGTCAGAATGTTAACTATGGAAACCAAAACAATCCTAAACTGGAAGGTACAGTTCTGTTTTCATTAGGGTTTTCATTTGACGTGGCATGACTATGAGAGAGGAAACTACAATGCTCATTTTGATGAAGGGCATGTTTTTATATGAGATTTTCCAATATGCATTTTAAATTATTTTAAAATTTGAATATTTGACGTAGGTCCTTATAGATCCATTTACAATATAATCATTTAAAAACATAAAGATCATTCTTAGATCAAAGGCCTTACAAAAATGACAGTAGGGCTACATTTAGCCTATAGGTCATAATTTGTAAGCCTCTGACTTAGAGGGACAGAGGGCAGGACAAGACCAAGCCAGCATTATTTAACTTACAAAAAAAAGGTGACAAATTTGGCCTTTGGAATATATGCTTTCAGTGTCATTGCCCCTTTGAAGGGTAGTATTAACTGAAGAGAATTTCTTATATTGGAATCGAGATATTGACTAGGTTAAAAATTAAATACATAAAATACATATGGTTAGAAGATTTTCAAGGTACAATTGTGCAGTTAAATTTGCTTATAAGTATTTTTTATGATATAATGTAAAAATATGGTATTTTAGTATTGTAGATTTAGGGAAAGAAGTCTTCAACAATCAGTTGAAGATAGAAGTATGGTGCTGCAGAGTAAAATTCCATGAAAATTCCATATTCTTGAGACCCATACAATGAAGTGAGAAAGGGAAATGTTTACAATCTAGCAAGTAGAACAGAAGTCACCATGAAGATTACACCTGTGTGTCCTGTTATGGGACCCTGAGCACATGCTAATGACATAAAAAAAGCAAAACCATATGAAGAGAAGGTACAAAGAAAATCAAGGATGAAGAAGAATTATACCAGAGGTGGATAAAGAAGAAAAAGTGACATAGTGGAGAATCTGAAAAATACAGGAAAGAACCCCGAGCTCTGTGAAAGAGAGCATTTGGGACCATGTGCACTTCTGCCAAACCATCCATCTTCAAAATTCCGTGTTGTCCCATCTGTTCTGCCCATCATTATTGCGGAATAACCTGAAGCAGTGTAACTGGAAAGAGAGTCAATTGGGAATTTTAGTCAAGGAGGGAAGCATGGTCTTGGCTGAAAAGGCAAACTCAAACATCAGGTCTAAAGAATGAGATGAGGCTCAAAGTGGGAGAATGAGTGCAAAGATCTGAAGCCAGAAGGAACAGCAATGTGTAGGCATGCAGTACCTACAGTGTGTAGGCATGCAGATGTATGTGTGTAGTACAGGGATGCATACTTCACAGGAAAGTAATAAGCTTCAAAACCTAAATGACATAAGGAATGCTGGATCCAGATGGTTAATGTAACAAAAACATAGCCAAAAAATATAAGAGCTTATTTTCTTGGGGATTATCTCAAGACAATTTTGATTATTCACCATTGTCATGCTCATAAATATATCTTTGTGTGTGACATCTACATCACAGATGGCAGACACACAACAAAAGTGCTATCAATAAGAGACAGGCACTAACTGATCATAGTTCTCTTTTCCCCTGAGCTCAGAATCAGCCTCAAAATCTTTCCAACATAGTCCCCCAGTATTTCACTGAGAATTAGTTGTGTTTGTTACGTGAAATGAAAGACTTAAGCCATCCTAATATATTGATTTAGCTGGTGAGTTTAAATTTTTAGCACAGCATCCACCAAAATTTTATTTTGATTACCACCTTGATTGCTTATTACATTGAGTTCAAGAACCCCTGAGTACTTGCTGCCTAGTTAACTTTTCAACAAACATTCACATTGAATTTGCCATTTGTTGTCCCATTTGTATAAGTGACAGTCTTCAGACATTTTCAATCATTATTAGTTTTATTTCCAGTGTAAGGATTCCCCCTTCCCCCAAATAATATAAAGTTCTCAGGATTAAATTGCATTCATCTCTGAGGGCTGGAATGGTATTAGAGTTAAGGTTGGTTTTGACTGATTAAAAGTTCACCAACATTCAGAATCTTAATGATATTCTTTCTTTGAATTGTTTTATGACATGCACACATTCTAAGATGTTCTAGATTTTTCATTCTCTTCACTGAAATACCTGTCACTGAGATAACATCATCTAGTTGCTGAAATCCCCCTTTATTGAATAAAAGGTAAGAAGCAAGAAAATCTAGAAAATCTAGTCACAGTTCAGACAATCCCGTGTGAAGGCCTGGAGAGCTATCAAAGCAACAGAGAAGAGTAACACATTAATGTGAGCCTGACATTATAGATATTTTTCCCATCGAGGCATTTGCTAATTCTAAAGCAGCTTAGAGCCAAGAGACTAAAAAGCAGGGTATAAAGTGACATCTAAGAGACTGAAAGTGTAGGCACAGATTTTGGTAACTTCATAGAGCTTGGAAGACTGATGTTAAAATAGAAGGATATGTGGTAAACACCCCAGACTTCCAGTTTGAAACATAGCAGGGATAAAACCTAGGAGTAAACATAAGCTAGAAATAGACCATCTTCCATAAAAACTGACACTTTTGTTCAAACCGCTCAATCCCAAACTGGATTAAAGAGATTTGACCCAATTTTAATAGGCTGCTGAAAAGAAAAAATAAATCCTCTATGGAGGAAGATGTCAGTCAGAGATTCATATGATCTTGATAATTTTCTGCACATAATATTTGACCCTCAATAAAAAAGTGACTGAACATGCTAGGAATTAGAAAAGGTCATTAAAAATCAAAAGAGAAGACAGAATAAATGACAAGCTGGAAGATTTCATTAGTGTTTTTTTTAAGAGACTAATGAAATTCTCAAACTGAAAATGTAAAAACTAAAGGCTAATTAGTTGAGTTAAGCAATAAATTAGACACAGCAGAAAGGGGAATTAGTGAACTAGAAGATAGGTCAACAGAAAATATTCAGACTTGGGGTGGCTCAGACTGAGCTGGTGGCTCAGTGGTTAAGTGCCCAACTCCTGATTTCAGCTCAGGTTATGATCTCAGGGTCATGAGATCAAGTGCCACATCAGGCTCCTGGCTGGATGCAGAGCCTGCTTAAGATTCTTTCTCCCCATCTCCCTCTGCCCCTCCACCGTCTCCCTCTCTATAAAAAAATAAAAATAAAAATATTAAGGAAAATATTCAGACTAAATAATGGAGACAAAAAAGCATCAAGGTACATAAAAGATTTTATTAGATATACAGGTTACATTAATAAGATTTAATATTTGGGGCAGCCCTGGTGGCTGAGCAGTTTAGCACCTGCCTTTCGCCCCAGGCCTGATCCTGGAGACCCGGGATTGAATCCCAAGTCAGGCTCCCTGCATGGAGCCTGCTTCTCCCTCTGCCTGTGTCTCTGCCTCTCTCTCTCTCTCTCTTGCTCTGTGTCTCTCATGAATAAATAAATAAAACCTTAAAAAAAGATTTAATATTTGGATAATTGGTGCACAAGAAGAAAAAATAGGAAAGCATACATAGGACAGAAGCTACATTTGAAAAGATGGTATACTGAGAAAAACACCATAAAACTGAGGAAAAGCATCAAATCAAAGACTCAAAAAGTTATTTAGCCCTTAAGTAGAGTTTAAAACAAAACAAAACAAAATTTCCCACAAAGAAAAAATAAAAATAAAAAAATAAAAATAATTTTAAAAAAACTTCCCACAAAGAAAATTCCAAGACAAGCTGGCTCCCAGACCAGATAGACTAGATTATCTTCAATGAAAATCCTAGTCCTAAGATTCTGACTATAAATAATAGCTGAATTTTTTCTTATGCATCACAAAGTAGAGAAAAGCTGTTTCTCCTGTGCCTTGCCTGAATTTTTGATCCACAAAATTAGGAAATTAATAAAATGTTTTTTATTTACACACACACACACACAACCTTCTGAAGAAAGCGACAAGGCTGGATGTATTCACTGATAAATATTTCTAAATATTAAAGAAAAGATCACAACACTCTTCAACATAATTTTTCAGAGGACAGAGTGAACACTAATTAATATTATGAGACCAGTATAACCTTGAGTCCCAAAACTGACATTCTAAGAAATAAAAATTATAGGTAAATTTCTCTTATGAATATAGGTAAATAATATTAAATACCAAACTGAAATCAAGAATATATGAAAAAGACAATATATTAGGACTAGTTTTAAGCTTATTCCAAGAATTTAAGGTTGGTTTTAAAACTCAGAAGTCAATTCATTATTGATAATTTTTCCCACTAACGTAATAAACGAGAAAAATAAAATAATTATGTCAATAACTGTAGAAAGCTATTTTGACAAAATTTAACCTTGATTTATAATTTAAAAACAAAATAGCAGACTATGTATAAAAAGGAACCTCCATAAACTGATAAAAAGAATGTCTACAAAATACCAATAGCAAACATCATATTTAATGACCTACTATTGCAATTGTTACCAGAGACTAGAAGTAAAACAATGACTGTTCTCTCTCCATTCCTGTTCGATCTTGTATAAGAGGCTGTGACCATTCAATTTATTATTAAATAAAATGCATATAGACACACATACATTATTAAAGTAAATGTACATGGATTAAAACGGAATATAAATAGAGCTGTTATTCACAGACAACATGATTGTATACACAGAAAATTTTAAAATCTACAAACTTAAAATTAGCAAGTGAATATAGCAAATTTTTGGGGTACAAGGTTAATATCAAAAATAAATTTGAATCCCATATACCAGCAACAATTTAAGAAATGAATTAAACAAATAATATCATGTAGAAGAACATCCAAAACAATTCAAATATCCAAAACCAAACTAATAGGCAAGATTTCTATAGTATAGAAAGAACATTATTAAAATAACATAAATAAAAATTAAGAATTGGAAGGATATATTTTGTTTCATGGATTAGAAGAGTCACTGATGTAAATTTATTAAATTTTTCCATGTTGACCTAAATTCCAGCAGGCTTGTGCATGTGTGTGTGTGTGTGTGTGTGTGGAAATGAACAATCTGAATTTTGAAATTTGTGTGGAAATGTAGTGATCCTTAAGTAGCCAGATAAACTTGAAATATTTCTGATTAGATATTAAAACTTACTGTAAAGGCATTGTAATTAAATTATTAATTAGTATGAGTATAGACAATTGGATCAATGAAACAGAATAAGAGTGCAGAGATAGACCCTTGCACTGAGGTACTTGATTTTTGACAGAATGAAAAGAGGATGCTCAACAATAATGCCAGATCAGCTGAAAATTTATATGAACAACAACAACAAAAATAACAAAGGAAACAAAACTTGAGCCATACCCTAACCCACATACAAAACTCAATTCTAAATGAACTATAGAAGAAATAGGAGAATATTTTCAGGACTATTTAGTTTGGCAAAGATTTCTTAAATGGGAAAATATAAGCACTACTTGTTAAGGGAAAAATAGATATATTGGACACTATTGAAAGAATGGAATTATAAATCACAGATATGGAGAATATATTTTAATTCATATTACCAGCAAAAAGACTTCTATTCAGAATTTAGAGAGAATATATGAATAAGGAAAAGATCATTAGAAGCAATAGAAAATAGGGGGACCTGGGTGGCTCAGTCGTTGAGTGTCTGCCTTTGGCTCAAGTCATGATCCTGGGGTCATGAGATGGAGTCCTGCGTCAGGCTTCTTGCGGAGAGCCTGCTTCTCCCTCTGCCTGTGTCTCTCATGAATAAATAAATAAAATCTATTTTTTTAAAAAGAAATAATAAAAAACAAAAAAATCAATAAAAAATGAGCCAAGGATTTGAACAGGCACCTTAAAAAACATAAAAACTGGGGCACTTCGGTGGCGTAGTCAGCTGAGTGTCTGACTCTTGGTTTCAGCTCAGCTCATGATCTCAGGATCATGAGATCAAGTCACACATCAGGCTCCAGGCTGAATGTGAAGCCTGTTTGAGATTATCCCTCTGCCTCTGGCCCTCCCTTCCTCTCTCATTCACTCAATCTCTCTCTCTAAAAAATCGTAAAAAAATATTTAAAAAACCACTAGGAAAATGCAAATAAAAGCCACAGTAAGATACTACTTACACATTCAGAAGAATGGGTAAAAGGATTAACCATACCAAATATTGGTCAGTTGTGGAGAAACTGGATTCCTCATACATCCCCAGTGAGAGTATAAATTAGTGCAACCACTTTGGAAAACTATTTGGCATTCCACAAAAGCTGAATACACTTGCAGCCCACGATCCAGTAGTTCCATTCTTACGAATACATGTGCCGAGAAGAAATGTACACATAGGTTGACTAACACGACATGTTCAAGAATACTCCCAGCAGCCTTGTTTATAATGGGCCCCAAATTAGGAACAACCCAAATGTCCCTCAGTAGTAGAATGAATAAATAAATGGAATATTTTAGAGCAGTGAGATGAATGAGTTCCTTCTTCATACAAAATGTGAGTAAAACAAAGATAATTAGCAAAAGAACTGCATGATTTCATTTATAGAAAGTTCAAAAACAGACAAAGCTAATCTGTGGTGTCTATATATCAGGAGAGGGGTAATTTTGACAGAAGAGTACCGTGGTAACTGGACATGCAGTGGCCAACCGTCCTGATTTCCCTGGGGCTGAGCAACCTCGACACAGGATTTTCAGTGTTAAAACAGAGTTAATTCCAAGCAAACTGGGATGGCCAGTCACCCTAATCAGCAGGGTTCCAAGAGGTGCCTCTGTTGGGCTGATGAGGCTCTCTTTGGACATCTGGGTGGTAGTTACATGGCAATCACTGTGTGATAAACTCTCTGGCTAAACATTTATGATTTGTCATCTTCCTTTTTTAAAAGATTTTATTATCTATCTATTTATTTATTTGAGAGATTGTGCACACAAGCCAGGGGGAGGGGCAGAGGGAGAGAGAGAAGCAGACTCCCCGCTGAGCAGGGAGCTCCATGCAGGGCTCTATCCCAAGACCTGGAGATTATGACCTGAGCCAAAGGCATTTGCCTAACCGACTGAGCCATCCAGGCATCCTTCTCTTTTTTCATTTATAATTCATTAATACATTTATTAAGGAGTTTAACCTATTGATAAATGTAGAATGATGAAGGGATATGCAGAAAATGAATTATCCCCAAGTTATTTACTGATTAATGTGTGCTTTTCCTGCTGATTGGAAAAGCATCATGCTGATACTTACTTACTCACTATATATTTGATTGGTGCCTACCACTAGGTAGGCACCATTCCAGGGGCTGGGAATAGAAAGCTGAACAATGCTCCTATTCCCAGGGGACTTCCACTCAGGTGGCAGGGACAGGCGATAAACAAACCCTGGATTATGTAACATACTGTTAGGTAAGATAGGTGTAACAACAACAACAAAATTTAAAAGGGTCAATGTAGAGATTGACCAGGACTGAAATTTAGGAAAGTGTGGTCTGAGGAGGCAGTTCTATGTAAGTGACATTCAGTGAAGAGACTTGAATGAAGAAACAAGCTAATATCTTGGGGGGAAAGAAGAGAATTCCAAATAAAGAGAGCAATGAGTATCAAATCCCTCCCTTTCGAGCACTTATTACAAATAAAACTATTTATTTAAAGTCTGCTTTCCCACCACTCACTGGTGGCTCCATTAGGGCAGGGACCACACCTGACTTATTACTCACCATTTTTTCCCACTATCATGTGTGGTATGTACACTTCCTCAGTGCGTATTTGTAGAATGATTAAATTACAGAACCATCTTTTTACAGATCCTTCGGTTTGTTCCTGGGCTATCACTTCTGTCTCGGAAATCTGTTTATTTGTGCCTCAGTTCCACACTGGCTGAAATCCTGACTTTTGAGTTTGTCTTAGCATGTGGTAGTACAGTCGCAGGAGGCGTGAGTCAAGCAGTGGGCTATGTACCGGAGAGACAACTCTAAGTAAAAATAGACAGATGGTGTCATTGTTCTCATGAGGGTCAAATCCTGGTAGGATCATGGAGGGAGAAAGGCATTAATTTCACAGGAGAAACTGGCAGTGTTTTCTAGGTCTGAGGGGTAGATGCTTAAAGGCGGGAAATGAGTAGAATATCTTATCAGGATAGGGAAGCAGGTTTGCAGATCAGTCATCGACAAAGCTGCAAAATGAGGCTCAGGTTTTTTATTCGAGGTGAGCTTCTTGGGAGGCCTTTGGAGGTTCTAAAAAGGGCGTGCTATTTCCAGTCCCTAAACCAAGTGGTGAGTGTTAGTATCTGTGAAACGGAGCCCAGAATAAATTCCTGCTGAGATTGTATGACTGGTGTGGTGTGCGGTGTGATCCGTTCATCCGATCCTCCCGAAGTAGCAACACAAACAGCTCAAGCTGTTCCCCTGTGCCCTTGCTTTGAACCACTGCAGGCCTGGGGCCCAAGGGTTAAGTGTGGATTTAAAACATTAAACAGCCATCTGAGAATGTTCCAGGCAATAACCTGGTTGTGGCCCTTGGCGGGGGCTCGCTTCTCCACTGCCCCAGTTGGGGATAGTGTTGCAGGCTGCCCCAGATTTCGGAGGGTGAGATGGCCAAAGGTAAAAACGTCACTGTCACCGGCCAGGTGAGGATGCCAGGGCAGATTTAGAAACCTTGTCAACCCCATGTGCAGAAGAGCCAACGAGGCATGTATTTTAATCTTTGCACCTCGGTCGCAAACATTTCCAATATTTTGTGTTTCTGTTGTGCTCTCTCACCGTGAGCTTCTGCCCCATTAGGTGAGACTGGGCTGTCTTTTACTTTCTATTTCATATTTTGGTGTAAAGTTTGATTTGATGGCATTTTCACAGCCCAAATCATGCCTGATATGATCTTCATAGGCCATTTAAGTAAATGGAGCTGTTTTACAATGTAAATTATTACCCAGTTTTGCATGTCTGCGTTTTAAAAGCTGAGCTTTTGTAAAGCAAGATAGAAGTGCAATGAGGCCTCACCTCCCTGGTTTTTGCAGGCAAGCATGGATGCCCCACCTGGGGGAGGGAGCAGCTCGTGCAATGTATCAGCTGAAATCTCAGGAAGGTGGGCAAGGAGTATGGCTGGTTTCTGTGTTCATCAGCGTGCTATGATCCTGATTGGACTCATTATCAGAGTCTGATTGTCTTCTCCATCCATATGTGTTCGGATTCTCATCTCACAGGGAGAAGGGATTTCTCCCAGGGCCTTATGGATGAAAAGCATCCTTGGCCCTTCCTGGATTCTTATCTTTACTCCTGGGAACAGTAATACTTCTGTGGGAGAATGTGTTGAGTATTAAGTACCTGGAGGGCTTCGAGCCAGCAGACAGCACTCCCAGAGCACTGTACAGTCCCAGGCTTCCTGACCAGAGCCTGTTGTTGAACTTGCTCTTGTCAGACACCAGGCTGTGACCTTTCAGGGAGCAAGGAATCCTGTGTATTTCCATTTGGATGATGCCTGTTGAAGTGAACACATTGTATGTGTGAAATTCGGCTGGGGGACAATGAAATGAGCTAGTCTGCCCTGCCTCCTACATATGGACACTGGGCTTCTATTAGCACATGATGTTTACAGTGATTTTTGTAAAGTAATCTCTATCCACAACATGGAGCTCGAACTCATGACCCCAAGATCAAGAGTTCCATGCCCTACTGCCTGAGCCAGCCAGGTGCCCCATATTGATTTTTTTTTAAACTACTGCATCACATGATTTGCAAATATGACACAAAAGATTACTTTATACCTTCATTTTCAAGTGGAATGCCTTGAGAAGAGATCTTCTATTCTCCCTGTCCTCCATCTACCTTTTTAAAAATTAGGAGTTTCTAGTTTATATGGGTACACAGAGCACATATTTGTCTCTTTTCATTCTCAAGAGCCAACTAAAATTGGAGAGAAGTATAAAAAAAAAAAAAGTTAAATGACTAACAGTAAAGCAATAGATTGGGGAGAGGAGGAATTAAGAACATGGCCAATGAGAAATTTCTAATACTTTCAAGAGGCCAAAGCCGATTGGAGCATTTGATACACAGAACGAGGAGAAAGCAGGAGTTAAAATTAAATCATACCAATCATAGATTTAATCTTTGGTGATTGGGAGAGAGGGAATCTGGGACCCTGCCCCCATCTAAGGAGGAGCAGTGGAGATCCCAGATCTTTAACTTGACAAAGCAGAGCCCTGGACAAACCTGATTTAGCTTTGATTTCCTATCAGGTCCTTTCCTTATTAATTTGTTTATCCAACACTTAAACTGAGTTCTGATAAGTGTCAGGCAATGGAAGCAGCAGATCCAAAGATGAGTAAAATACAATGTGCATCTTTGAGGAACGACAGGGACTAAGGGGAGAAGCAGATATATAAGCACATAATTACAGTGCTGTATGAGAAGCACTATACTGAAGTGCTACAGAGTCATGGAGGATGGACACTCCATTCTTGCTGGGCAAGAAATGAGACTAAAAATGTTTTTTAAAGGAGCTAATGTTTGATGTGAGCCCTGAAGGAGTCTAGGATTTCTCAAGCAGAGAACAGAAGAACATACTAGTGTTTAGAAGAAATAACGGGCCCCAAATGGAGTCACTTTTGCTAAGCCTCCCCAAAACTTAATACATACTCTCCCTGCAGTTTCAGCCTCTCCAAGGAGTGAAATTTTAAACCAATCAGTCTGGAATTTCCTGATCAGCACTAAGTGAGGTAATTTGCAGGATAAGACTCCCTGCCCTTCCCCCTAAGGGAAGGGGACCTTGCCTGAAACAATCTTTTCTTCTCCTCCAAAACCCATTTCTGCCTATACAATCTCTCCATTTTGTAGAGCTCCACGGAGCTCCCTTCTAAAGGATGCTGCCCCCATTTAAAAAAAGAAAAAAAGTCAGGCTACCTCTGTCACTGAGGACCAGTGCAGTCATAGCTTTTATCAGAATAAACTGGAAATACCCAAGAACTCATAGCTCAACAGATATATCACCAGTATCGTTCATCAAACGAAGATCTATGTGGGTCAAGAGCTCTTATTGAGATTTAAAAACTCTCTTGGAGATGCAGTGCCATTTGCTTTAATCTTATAATCAATATTAACTACTCAGAATGATATTTGAAATAAAATTTGTTCATGTGTGCATGGAGAGAGGTTATCTCTCATAGAAGACTCAAGCATTCGTGAAGTAGAGCATTTGAGATAATCATATCACAGCTATCATATTTAAGTGTATACCCCAAGCTAGGCAATCTCAAGTGTTTATCTCCTGTTCTTCTTCCAAATTTCTATCCAAAAGGGTATTATTATACAAATTTTACATAGAAGGAAACTACTAAAGATAAGAGAGGTTAAGGACAAGTCCAAAGTCAACTCAGCCAGTGATAGGATCAGGATTTAGACCAAATCTGCTGCGTTTACCTATGACTGGGGCATACATTCTTCTAGAAAGGCAACATTCTTCTAGAAAGGGCCAAATAGCAAATACTTTAGGTTAAGCAGGCCAGTTTCTGGCCTGAGTCCTCAACCTTAACAATGGAATAGGAAAACAGCCAGATAATAAGTAAGCCAGTGATCATGACTATGTGCCAACCAAGCTTCATTTATGGACTCTGAAATATGAATTCTCATATGTCACAAATATTCTTGTTTTTATTTTTTAACCATTAAAAATGCAGCAACCATTTTTAGCTGAAAGCTCTACATATATGTACTTACTCTTATTATATATATAAAGTAATATAAGATACATATAATATATCCATCTTATGACCTTCCTATTGAACTATGCAAGTTCATTTGAGTGTTACTTTAGACTGATCTATCACTGATGCAGTTTTGCTTGTATGTGAAGGTAAACTACTTCAATTTTTATTTCTGTTTAATGGGTTCTCATTTTTCATATGTTTTACTAACAGAGAAGTCATATATGATTGTCACTTTCATCATAATTATTATTTGAAATTAGGTATTTCTTGCTCTTCCTTCATCTCTCATTTTATTAACAGCTTTGATGTTAACAATTAGCCAAACTCTGATTCTTGATAAAATTTCATAAAGAATGATTGTTTTAGCATTTAAAAAAAAAAGCCAGAAACTGGCAGTGGGTTGGATTTGACTCTTGGGCTATAGTTTGCCAACTACAGACACACTTCATTATACCTCCCCCAACTTTGGAGGCAATAGGAACGTTAAGGGTGCCTGGGAAGCAAGTTTGAGAAAAGGTAGAGAAGATCTGGAAAAAAATTTGTGTCCCTTGAAGTCTAGCCCAGGAATGAGGGGCACTGGTACCAGAAGAACTTTATCTCTCTGTTAAATCTGATGGTCTGTTAGCACAGAGGCTGTTGTGACACAAATTGAAATGCCAGAAATAACCTTATAAGTCTGCAAACTCCAGGAATCAGATATTCAATGTTAGCTTGAATCCTGGTTCAGCCTTTTCCCCCTCCAGGTCTATACAAGTTTTTCTATCAAGTTTTCACTTCCTCACCCTTTGAGAAGGAAGGAAGCAAAATAAGAAAAGGGAATGAGTCCTGATCAATCACGCATCTGATAACAACATGGACCAGACTCCTGCACTCACTCATTCCTTCCTCTCCACCTCTGTTATTCAATATTGACTATAGATAATTGAAAACATAAAATAACAGGGGTCTGAGAAACAAAACAGAAGAGTATGTATTTCCTTCTCATGGGAATTGAAACAGCCCAAAGTGGATCTTTCCACCTTATTGATCTGCTGTCAACTGGCTGCTTTCAATGGGCGGCCCAAGATGACTGCTCCCTTCTGGCCATCATGTCTGCATTGCAAAGAGAAAATTGTAGAAGAGTAGGGCTTTCTCTTTTCAAGGCATTTCCATTTCTGCTTACATCCTGATGGAACATGGTCATTGTTGTACCTAGGTGCAAGGAAATCTGAGAAACGTAGACTTTTATTGTTGATATTCAAGTATCCAGCTAATATTTCAGGTACCAGGAAGGGGAGAAGAGATGTTAGTGTATAATTAACCATTTCTTCCACAAAATTCATTGCTACCTTCTGCTCAACTTTTACCTCTACGACACTGATACAAAAGGTTCTAACCGCTTCTTCTGTCTTGAATAAAGCCCAGAGTGCTCATCCGAACTGCACCTTATACTTTGTGTATAACTGCCTCTCCTGGCCACCAGTATCAACATTCAGTTTCTTTTTTTCGTTTATCCTCTTTCTTTACCTTTCCTCATTTACTACCCTGGCTCCTTTCAACTGGATTCATGACACTACGCTTTGGCAACAGACTCTGAGACTAGTGTAGGACCTTCCAGGTTGACCTGATTTCCAAGACTCTCAACCTGATCTCCTTGGATGGGTCTTCTACCCATTTCACACAGAATTTGTCTTCCAGACTGAACCTGTTACTTTTAAGCTAACATTGAATATCTGAAGCATAGACAGGAATCCATTTTGATCCCAAGGGTACATTAAAAAAATAATAAAGGGAACACCACAAATACAGAGAAAAATGCCTAATTAACCATTACTTTTTCAAAAAATCAAGTTTAACTAAAATTTAAAGAGCTACAACATGGTCTCATTATTAGTTATTATTAAATCCACAGTAATAAATTTATTATTTGACTTACTGATGTGCACATCTAAGTTTTGAAGAAAATATACATATATTAGTTGGATGGTATTCAGTAGCACACAGTTACTAATAGGATACAGTCATTAGTGGAATTCCTAATTAAGGTTTGATTTTTAAATACTGAAGAGAGCAAAATGAGACATTCCCTTTTGTTCTTTTCTTTCATATTTAGAAGTTTAATGACAGTTTAATGTCATTGGAAGATATTTTTTTTCATGTTTTATAGACTAATTTCTTTGTAAGAAGTAGGGATAGTTCCATAGACTAAACTTTTTTCCTGAAAGCTATCCTCTCCCAAGCTAAAGTCCCCTGGTTATAAAATTAAAATGACATAAATATGAAATGTGCTTGTTGGACATCCTGGATTAAATAGACTGTTACAGAATTCCAGTCATGTATAATATGCAGCCACCCGAGTGCTCTGAGGCCAGTATTGTTCCTTGCACTTGTATCTCTCTTATTGACCAGATATCTTTGTTTGCAGTCTAGATATGTAGCTTTGAGGTTAAGGAATTGGAAACAAACGCATGACATAGTAGAAACTTATACTAATGATTTGAGTTTACTGGATCAGTCTTTTGAGGTTTAAGAATGTTGTGATTGAAAGTATTTTTTATCTTTTTCCTCATCTTTGCCTCCTCCAGAAAAACTTCTACAAATGCTTACATGACTTTTCAAGGCTCTTTTGAGTCTGATTTATGTCTTTTGGGTGTTATGCTGTGCAGAAACTGGCCTGGAGGCTGCCCAGGATGATTCTGTTTATATTTATTTGATTTAGTTTTATACTTTCAACAGATAGGGAATAGTGTACCCAAAATGGCCTCCAGCAATGTGTTCATCACTTAGTCTATTTTTTTAACTTTTTTTTTAAGATTTTATTTATTTATTCATGAGAGACACAGAGAGAAAGAAAGAGACAGAGAGAGAGAGAGGCAGAGACACAGGCAGAGGGAGAAGCAGACTCCATGCAGGGAGCCCAACGTGGGACTCGATCCCCAGTCTCCAGGATCAGGCCCTGGGCTGAAGGTGGCGCTGAACCGCTGAGCCACGGGGACTGCCCCATCACTCAGTTTAAAGCATGGGACATAATCGCTCCTCTAGTTGCTAACAGGCAAGTTTAGGGCTATAGATGAAGATACACTGTATTTATATGTGTGTGTGTGTGGTGTATATATATGTGTGTGTGTGTATGTGTGTGTGTGTTTGTGTGTGTGTGTGTGTGTAATACACTGCAGTGTATGTTGGAAACTAAGTGGGCATGAAACTGGGGACATTAAAGTACAAGACTTTAAAAAACATTACCTCCAATCCCCTCTATTTTCTCAGTGCATCTGCTCCAGATGTCTTTATACTAAGAACTAGGACCCTCTTCTTGTTTATAAAAATCTACACACTATTGCAGCTATAGTGCTCTTGTTATGGTAGCCACACACTCTTTCAATGCCAAACTTTCCTGGGTCCACATTTGTGCATGCTAGGTGTTTTAAAGAACTTCTCAAAGAAGGTCGTGATTGAATTTTTAAGGTTTTTGATTGAAGTGAGGTTGACACATTTAACTTTTTAGAGTTAAATATTTCTTGAACTCTTACTTCCATGCCAGGTATATATGAAGGGGCAGTAGAGAAGTTAGTTGAGAATTTTCCCTCCTATGGGTTTTAAAGATTTATTTATTTTTATATTTTATTTAAATTCAATTAGCCAACATATAGTAAACACCCAGTGCTTATCTTATCATGTGCCCTCCTTAATTCCAGTTACCCCATCTATTTTATTTAGAGAGACAGAGAGTAAGCAGACGGGGAGGGGGGCAGACAGAGGAAGAGATTCTTCAAGCAGATTCCCTGCTTAGCTCAGAGTCCCCACCCCGGGCTCCATCATAGGACCCTGAGATCATGACAGAGCCAAAATCAAGATTTCGTTGCTTAATCAACTAAACCACTCAGGTATCCCTCCATCCTATGGTTTTTAGAGTGATGTTCAAACAGAGTGACTCTGTCACCGCCACTGCTCTCATTGTGCTTAGTTAGTTGGGCTTTGAAGGAGCATTAGGAATCTCACCTATGAAACAGCTCTTTAGGAAAGCAGGAAGGGTTGACAAAATGTTTCCAGATTCCTAAAATTGGCAACAGGTATAACATAAAAGAGGCATAATAATCAATCCATGGTTGCCAGTGAATGAAAGGTGAAGGTAAGTGGGGAACAAGTCTGGAGAACTATGAATCGAAGATATATATAGCTCCTATAAATACTAAGAAGGCAAGATATTAATTTCAGAGGTAGCAGGTTTCTGGACTTTTTATAGTCATTATTAAATAAAAGTCAATGGCTACATGATGAGATCCACCAAAGCTTATACTACTTGCACTGTTCTATTCCTATTACAGAGAGGAAATAGCTTTAACAAGCAATGGAAAGACCACATCTCAGCAATTACTCTGGCTTTTGCTATTGGTATGAGCCTCATGTCACTAAAAGCCTATTGGAAAGCAGCAATTATACTGGAAATGTAACGCTCTGTTATCATCATCAGAATTACTTCCTCCACATGTTGCTAATTCAGAACAGACACAACATGGACTTCTTTATTGGCCAGAGGGGAATTGACATTATCTTGGGCCTTGTCCATATCAAGAGAGATTTCCGTTTCCTAACACATTTTCCATAAATTTACTGCAGAGGCCTAAATTGCATATTGTGACTTCAAAGTCAAGGGCCTTTAGGAGATTAGATAATCAGAGTTGGCTGAATTGAAAGGTTGAGTTGCTGTCGTCTGCCTTGGCTTGTCAAGATGCTCGTAGGGAGCACTAAGTCAAATGTGAGGGGTCTCTGCTCCATGGCCTATCGTTGTAACCATGTTAAGACAAAGAATCATACTGGTCTCATCCTTGTCCAAGGGAGACATTGCCTAAGATAAAAGAAGCTGGCATATTTCTGTGAGATTCAGGGTGGCTCATGGATTGGAAAAGATGTGGCCGTTATCCCCTGGAGGTGTTAAAAGACAACAGCTATTTTGAGACCAGGGTTGGACTACGCTTGGTGAAAATAGCCTGAAGCTATAATGATCCTGAAATATAACATTATCTTTGATATCTGCACATGGTTTATGCTTTAAGTGTCATCACCGTAGGTCTCCAATACCTTGATCAGCCCATTCAGTAGAGACATTAAGGTAACCACAAACTTCTTGTTCTTGTCCCTCTTCCAGTGAGCTGGCTCCTTTGCTGGTCTTCAGGCCTTCTGGAACCAGTCAATTATGAAATAAGAGCATACATTCTCAGTGCTAAGAATACCCAAGGGGCCTGTGGGGGTGGGAGAAGGAAGGGACAATGATTAAATAAATGAAACTTTGCATGAGTTCCCATTGTAAATGGGTTCTGAAGTTTAATGGGTTGTTGTGCCATAGAAGAATCTACATGCTACATGACTTTCCCACATATCTCCTCCTTCCTATCTCCTTTCTCATTCTCTGATTTGCCCATAATCAGCAGGCATGAAAGGACTTAAGCTAAGTAGTGAGACAATGTTGTCTGTGTTTGGCAGTAGTGAAGAAACTACAATCTGTTTTACTAGGGACTAGATAGTCCAAATGAGCCAGCATCCAGGGTTTGGCCTCTGAGAGGAGGAGTCTCTCAAAGAAACCAAAACCAAAAAGAGAATGTGCCTAAGTTAAAAAGCTGGAGAAAAACACTGAGATGTATTAGAAAGAGCAAAGCTTGGGTGTCAGAAAGGCCTGCATATAAATTTCAACACTGTCCCTTATAAATTGTGTGGCCTTGAAAAAGTCATTTCATATCTATGACCATCAATTTCCTTGTCTATAAACTGAGTATAATAAAAGGCTATTATAAGGTTGTAAGAAATATATATTGTGTCTGGCACATGGTAGGTATGTGATGAATATGAATTATTATTCTATCATCATTATCTGAGGACCATGCTGAAGATCTCAACCTTAATTGGCAAGTCTAAAGGCACAGGTACCAAAAATAGTAGACAAAATCAAGAATCTGAATTGGAGTGAAGTGATTCCTGAGCTGTGTGTTAGGAAAGCTGAAATGCCTGTAGCTTGTCTCTACTGGTCTTGAGTCACATGGTATGTGAATGGGTCAGTCTTGTTGAAATGTATAAGTGGGTCAATACTCTCTACCAGAGAGTGAGTTTGGAGCTCCTTTCCTGTCCCCAGGATAGAGCTTGTCTGACAGGAGCTTCTGGATGCCATCCATCCATGGAGATGACATCTTTCCCTCCCCTCTGCTGGGGCTGGGCTTCTGTGAACATGAAGGTGAAGGAAGCAATGGAATGCAGTCCTCTCTGCAAACCCAAATTCAGTTCTTTCAGAAGGGGTGTTCATATTACTTTATTGCTTCAGGTATAATCATGAGGAAAGAGAGGACCATGGAGGGGGGCAGGAAATGAGGGAGGAAGCTCTGACAGGGAGAAAAAGGCATCTAAGACTACAAGACTAAAAAAATCAGAGAGCTTACTGCTTCTTACATCCAGTACTTATGAGTGAATTTTGTACTTAAGAAAGTGATGTCCTCATTCCTAAAATTAAGAATGGACTTTAGGTAACCACTAACATTAGGCAAGAAAGTAAACCCTTATTATTTCTCCATTTCCTTGTATATAAAATGGGAATGCATGAGTCTAGACTCTTAAAAATCATATTATCATTTGTTTGGTTTTTTTTGTTGTTGTTGTTGTTGTTTTTGGTCTCACATCCTGGTGTTATGGGTTCATTAATAGTTGCAACTGATTGTATAAGAAACAGAGATCAAGGCAGGGTTTACATTTACACATCTCTCAGAGGTCCCCACCCAGAGATGCTTAGCCAAATTTATTCCAAATTAAGGAGATTTTGTATTGCATGTGTTTATAAAATGGAAAAAAAACCCACTTTTGCCCCTTCTGCTCACACTTCTGCCAGGACTAATTTAAATCCAGAAGAAATAAAGAAGTTATGAAGAACTCCCTTTTGCTGTGTTTGTTTTTCTAATATTGTGTGTTATTGTAAAACATTGATAACACAATATGAGGACCAAAAATAAGCTAGGCTTCTTTAGTTCAACTGTATTATTGATTTCTAAGCAATGGTGGGGACAAAACCCATAGGGAAATTTGACCTGCCAGACACAGTGCTGATGGGAGTCTGTGAGAATTAATGGAAGCCCTTTTGATTTTTTATTATTATTATTCAATTTGTCAAGACCTAAAAAAAAAGTTCACTCATTTCTATCCTGACTCTGGCATCAGCAATCTGTTCTCTGTATCTATGAGCTTGAGGTTTTGTTTTGTTCTGTTTAGATTCTACATTTAAGAGAAATAATACACTACTTTTCTTTCTCTGTCTTAGTTCAGTTAGCATAATGCCCTTGAAGTCCATCCATGTTGTTGCATATGGCAAGATTTCATCCTTTTTATGGCTGAATAATATTCCATCATGTGTATGAACCATATGGTCTTTATCCATTCATTTTTAAGTAGACACTTAGGTTGTGTCCATATTATGGCTGACGTAATTAATGCTGCAATAACATAGAGGTGCATGTATATTTTCAAGTTAGTGTTTTCATTTTCTTTGGATAAATATACTCAGAAGTGGGGTTGCTGGATCATAGGTTTCTACTTCTAATGTTTTGAGGAACCTCCACACTGTTTTCCATAGTGGCTAAACAATTTGAATTCCCACCAACAGTGTACAAGGGTTCCCTTTTCTCCACATCCAACACGTTCCTTGCCAACACATGTTGTTTCTTGTCTTTTTGATACTAGTCGTTCTAACAGGTGTGAGATGATATCTCATTGTGGTTTTGATTTGCATTTTTCTGATGATGAGTGAGGTTGAGCATCTTTTCACATACCTATGGGCCATCTGTATGTTTTCCTTGGAAAAATGCCTATTCAGACCTTCTACCCATTTTTAAATCAGATTGTTTTTTGTATTGTTATTGAGTTGTATGAGTTTAATAGTTTGGATATTAGCCCCTTCTCAGATACATGATTTACAAATATTTTCTCCCATTCAGTAGGTTGCCTTTTCATTTTGTTGATAATTTCCTTTGTTGTGCAGAAGCTTCTTAGTCTTGTTTATTTTTATTTTGTTTCTTTTGCTTTTGGTGTCAGGTAAAACCATCATCTTCAAGACCTATGTCAAAGAGCGTACCACCTATGTTTTCTTCAAGAAATTTTATAGTTTTTGATGTTACATTCTGATTTTTTATCCATTTTGAGTTAATTTTGTGTAAGGTGTAAGATAGCCATCTAGTTTCATTCTTTTACATGTGGCTTGTCCAACACCATTTATTGAAGACACTGTCCTTTCCTTATGGTATATTCTTGGCTCTTTTATTGGAAATTAGTTGGCCATGTATGCATGGGTTTATGTCTGAGCTCTCTATTCTGTTCTATTGGTCTATGTTTCTGTCTTTATGCCAGTACCCTACCCATTTTAATTACTATGGCTTGGTAGTATAATTTGAAATCAGGGAATATGAGGCCTCCAGCTTTGTTCATCTTTCCCAAGATTGCTTTGCCTGTTTGGCATCTTTTGTGGTTTCATATAAATGATAGGATTGTTTGCTTTATTTCTGTGAAAAATGCCATTGGAATTTTGATAGGGATTGCACTGAATCTGTATATTGCTTTGGGTAGTATGGACATTTCAACAATGGTCATTATATTTTCTGTGTCTTTGTTGAAGTTCTCCTTGTGTTCATTTATTCTTCTCCCTAGTTCACTGAGCATCTTTATGGCCATAACTTTGAATTTTTTATCTGGTAAGTTGCTTATCTCCATTTTATTAAGGTTTTTTTCCCCCTGAGGTTTCATCATGTTCTTTCATTTGGAACATATTCCACTGTTTCTTCATTTTGCTTCCTGTTTATTTCTGTTTATTTCTATGCAACCATATCTCCCAGTCCTGTAGGAGTGGCTTCGTGTAGGAAGTGAACCTTGCTGTTCAACCCTGTACCAGCTTTTGGTTGTCTCTCAGACCCCGTTGCTTGTCCAAGCAGCCTGTTATATTTTAATAGTTCCCAGTAGTTAAGGATATGCCAAGACGTTAATGTCCCAAAGGAGAGAATGTCAGCACCTAGATTCAGACTGACTAGAAGCCAGACCCTCAGGCAGCAGCTTTTAAAAGTATGCAAATATAGGGACACCTGGGTGGCTGAGTCGATTAAATGTTGGATTCTTGGTTTTGACTCAGGTCATCGTCTCAGGGTCATGCGATCCGCCCCCGCCTCAGGCTCTACGCTGAGCGTGGAGTCCACTTGAAAGATCCTCCTCCTCTGCCCACCCGCCCCCCTTGCACGTGCTCGTTCACTCTCACTTTCTTTCTCAAATAAATTAAATCTATAATAAATGTATGCAAATATATACAGTCCTGTTACTGCCATCATAAGTCCTTACTGGCTGCCAGCGATCTGGAGGTGTTCCCTGGGCAGTGACCATAAAAACTGGGGCGCCAGACGTAAAGAGCAGGGCACCACACCCAGACGTGGGTAAAGCTCCCTCCAGGAGATACTAGCACTCTGGAATGTGGCAGAGAGTGAGCATGAAGAAAGCACCAGCCTTTCAGGTCTCTGGAAAGGATTATAGTCAGCCCCAAAATGCATAATTGGAGGCCTGCCCCTCAGGACACAGTCATGATGATTAGCTAATAGGCCTCCATAGAAATCTGAGCTCCTGGGTCTCTTGCTATGCCCTGGGGGTGACAGCTGTTTAAAAATTCTTTCTCAGTTGGTTAGAGTCCTGTGGGACCTGCCATCATAAGCCCCACTGGCCACAGGAGCAAAGTGATATGGAGGTGTCTTGTAGCAGGAGTTGCAAAAATTGGGATGTGTGAACTCCTTTTTGGGTGACACAGATTATTGCATTCTCTCGGGATCAGGAACACAAGCTCCCCTGGCTTCCAGAGCCAGAAGATCAAGAGGTGTCCCCTGGTGGGGTGGGGGGTGGGAGTGGCAGACACAAAACTCAGCATACCCAATGCACATACCCAAGATCCAAACTTAGAATGAAGAGGTGCTTGTTTATATAAGAATCTCCAGCCTGAAGGGCAGGCATCTAATTTAACACACTACCTAGGAGCCTGCTGGAATATTCTCCAAGGACAGAGATTGGCAGATGCCATATTCACATTTTACCTATACCATATTCCATATTGACTTTCAAAGATTAAAAAAAAAATCCACTTTTGTTTTGTTTTGTTTTGAGGTTGAAGAGGAATACAAATATCCACCACTTATTTTCTGCTACATGCCTGGCACTGTGTTAAGCATTTTTACATTAATTACTTCATTTAATCTTCATGACAGTCTCATGAGGTCAATGGACATTATCAACTCCATTTGAAGAGAACAAAATTTAAGCTAGAAAATTTAAGTCATGTGCCCAAGGTCACACAGCTAGAAAATGGCAGTGGTCTAGGGCAAATTCTGGTGCATTCACACATTGACTTAATAAATATTGTTTAAGGACCTATGATGTTCCAGACACGGTACTAAGTACCTTGGTGCTGAGCTGATTAAAAAACAGATACAGTCTTTAATCTCCATCTACCAAGGAAGAGGAATAGGAATGAGCTGTACAAAAAAAGAAAGAAAGAAAGAAAGAAAAAAGAAAAAAATGTTAGATAGCAATGAACAGAGGAACTAGAAACAAGACAGTTACATGGCACTTGGAGAGCCTATAATAGAGGGATTTGACCTAGTCAGAAAGGTAGGGAAGGTGTCCCTGATGTGTCTGAAGCTGAGGTTCGAAGATTACTGCAGGCAGAGGGAATAGCGTAAACAGCATGTGCTGAAGTCCTGTGGCAGGAAAGATGATGGGGACTATGAGGGACTAAGAGCAGAGGGAAGGGTGGTAGACAATATAGCTGGAGGGCAAGACAGGAGTGGCCATATAGAGCCTTAGCAGCCAAAGTGAAGAATTTTCTTCTAAGAGCAACGGAACCTCATTGAAAAGTTCTGAGTAGGGAAAAACATTGAGCTACTAAATTAGATACAAATTTTCTTCCTTACTTTGTCAGTGGAAATGAAGTCAAGTAAAACACCCACCTTATGGAGCGCAAGGGAACAGAAGAAATAAGCAGGCAGCATTTCATGCTTTTTTTCCTTGAGAGTACTGATCCTTAGCAATAGGGTGAATAGTCTACAGGGATGAACTTTATGTGAAAACCCACGAGGGGCCCACTTTGGCTTCTAAAATGCTTTGCCAGTAGAAATCTTGCTCAGTTTCTCAGTTGTTCTTACAACACAGTTACATGACAAATGGATGAGTTTTATTTGCTTTGTCAATAAAGCAACAGATCTGAGGTATCTACTCACCCAGTGTGGTAGTTAGTATGACTAAACATGCATATAAATCGAACACACCAATGAATTACTGACATCCATCAAGCTTAAGTGACTGCTGGTGTTTTTTTTTGCATGATGTGGGGGAGGTTTTCTGTTAAAGGATCCCAGGCTCTTTTAAATACACAGGGTTCCCCTAGAAGAAATACACAAGGCAAGCCAAAGTGGGTTCCATTTCTTTTATTGAACTGAGCATATGTTCATCAGCTCTGAGAGAGGATTGTGGCCTAAGAGAAAGAACTTGAGCACCTGAGGTGCTCAAGGAAAATCAGAAATTCTGTGACTACTTCCATCGTTATGAATATTAAGTTTTTGAACTGAAAGAAGTTTCTTTACAGACTAAAAAGGAAAAGAATCTTGAGTTCAGTTCCCTGTACTTCAGAAAAGACAAGGCTGTAAAACAGAACTTAAAAGACACAGATATGGATGGGGAACCAAGAACATTCTAGAAAATGGGTCCTTTTTTTTTGGACCTTCAACAGCAGAGAGTATTCAAATAAGGCTGCTCCATGATCTCACTGTGTCCTGTTCCCAGAGTTGATGCTCATGTATTATTTTCTACAAAAGTAGCAGGATATGGGAAGCCTGGATGGTCCAGTGGTTGAGCATCTGCCTTCAGCTCAGGGTGTGATCCTGGAGTTCCAGGATCAAGTCCCACATCAGGTTCTTTGTGTGGAGCCTGCTTCTCCCTCTGCCTGTGCCTGCCTCTCTCTCTCTCTCTCTCTCTCTCTCTCTGTCATGAATAAATAAATAAAATCTTTAAAACACAAATAAACAAAAGTAGCAGGATAGTCCCCACTGCCTCCAGCTGGGACTGTCCTACTCTTCAGCAAGCCCTCCATGATGCTTCTGGCTCCTCCACCAATATCCCCACCTGCTCTGATCTCTCCCCTGTACTTTATGTGGTGGTTTTAAAATACACCCACAAGTTGAAATTCTGCCCTCCAAAAGGTAGGGTTAATTTCTTATATCCTTTTGAATGTGGCTGGACTTCTTGACTCACATCTAACAGATATAATATAGGGGAAGTGGCATCTAAAAATAGGACATAGAATATATCTCAGCTTCATCATTCCTCTTTTTTAGAACTCTTACTTTGTGCGAAGCCAGCTGCCATGTTGTATAGACATTCAGACAACCCTATGGGGAGGTCCATATGTGAGGAACGAAGTCTTTCCACCAATAGATTGTGCCATCTTGGAAGTGAATCCTCCAGCCCTAGTCAAGCTGGCAGATGACTGCATCTGCAGCCAACATCTTGAGTGGCCCTGAGCTGGAATCCCCTAGCTAAACTAAATTCCTAGCCCAAAGAAACTAGGAAAATAAAAGTTTGCTGTATTAAGTCTCCTTATTTTGGGATAATTTGTTATATAGTAATAGATAATTAATATATCACATAGTAACAGTAACACAAAAATTTAGTAATACTTTAGTAGAATATAATATTGAAAAAAAAGAATCATGTCTGCATCTCACCATTAGAATCTCAGTGCATAGCCCAAAGACAGTGCTCAATACTTATGTATTTGTTAAGTGTACGATAAGACTTTAATTACATTGACTGGCATTATGTTCTTTGTTTTACATGTATTTTCTCATGTAATTCTCATAACTATTCTATACAATATATTTTTTATCTTTGTTTTACAGGTAAGTAATGTGAGATGAAGCAAGATTATGTATGCACGTTGTAGAATCTCTGTGACTCCAGGACCTAAGGCTTACACAGGAGTCTGTGGCAGTCCCATGGACTTAGGTCTAGCCACCATGATATGTGTTTTTGAACTTGCCATACTATCAGCTAGAGACATGTTCTTCTCACACCTCACCTCAGAACTCTGACGACTGAGCCGAAACGTGCCAAAGCTCCCATGGAGGTGTAACTGCCATATGCTCTTGCAAGGAAGCATGAGAACAAGCTTGGTTGCTAAGGATGGGAAGACCCAATTCTAGAGGAGGAAGGATGGGCAGAACCCACACAGAGCAAATAGGAAAAAGCATTGTCCCTCTCAGCAGGGACTGTCTGTCTCACTATGGTTTTACACAAGTCAAATCTCTAACATTGGTAGCGAAGCTTTAGGCTGGTTCAGAACAGTAGAAGCAAAGCGCCCAGATCTAGGCAGGATCCACAAGAATCTACATGGATTCTCCAAACGCAGTCCACATACTCCAGAGATCAAGTTCTAAGGCTCCAAGTCTCTACATTGCATTTGTGGTTCTCTCTAAGCCTTGATGGAAAAATGTTGAGCTGTTGAAAACAAGGGTAAAAGAGATTAACCTACCAGATCCAATCAACAATTTGTAGTGAACACCAACCCGATATGTTCATGTCTAAATACACAGTGTCTTTGTGGTAACCTACGTTTTCCCTTTAAAACATAAAAATCTGGAGCACCAGTGTAATTTAGGAAGAGCTTGAGAGTTTCCCTTTGTGCTGTTTTGGGACTTTCTGCACATTTCATGAAATGCTGTGGCTCTGGGATGAGTTATTTAAACTTGGAAATAATCTTACCAATCTTTGCTCTTAATATCTTTCATCCTTCCTTTAAGATGGCTAATTATTTGTGTGTGTGAAATTAATTTTTGAATAGAGTTCCAGAAGCTTGGATGGCCCATGAGAGAATCTTGTGATAATGCATTTTGATATTTTCCCAATAAGCAACTTATTTTTCTGGTGGGAAAAGAGGGAAATATGGAACACATCTTTTTAATGTCAAAATATTTTTTGGAGGAATACTTAGTAACATAGAAGCTCACTAGAACTACCAGTTAAAAAGGTAGGTTACAAAATAGTATGTATATTATGATGTTCCCACATCAAATATTTCGAAATATTTATGTTTATATCTATAAAAGACCAAGATAGACATGAAATATTAAAAATAGCTCTCCTTTGCTTGATGAAATACATCCATTCATTCCTTCTGATGTCTCTCGAATGTCTACTATGAGTCGGGCACCATCATAGACTTCAGGTATCTAGAGATAAGATTCAGTTCTGCCTTCAGGTGGCTCACAGTCCAGTGAAAAAGTCATTGAAATAATTAAACAGAATAAACTAGATCTATAAAAAGCAGTAGGGCATAGAGGTCCTCGGAATTCAGCCTTATGTTAACACATGGCTGAGTATAAACCATGGTTTTGTATGGACAATGTGCCCTTAAGCAAATTTTCTCATTTCTCCAAGCTCCAATGTCCACCTGTCCAAGTGTAAATAGAACTACCTACCTCATATGACAGTCATAAGGAACAAATGGGAATTGTCTGAATGTGAAGCAGTAAGCATGGACCTGGCCATTTAAGCACTCAATAAATGGCCACCATTGGCTGTCATCACCCAGGGCAGAATGGGAGCTCAGAGGAAGCCAACAGGCTCCTGAAGATACAGATCCCTGAGCTCACAGTCATATGACTAGCCCTGAACTGGTAATGATAAATCACTAGCCTACAGTTTGTGTTCTTTCCAAATCCAATCATTGAGCAAAATCTTCCATTGTTATCTTACAAAAATGTCCTTATTCTATAACAGTACCCAACTCCTGTTTGATGAGGCCTTTTTTTTTTTTTTTTTTTTTTTGGCTTTTAGCTTCATGTATGTCTGTAGTATCTTCTGAAGATGCTAAGGTAGCCCCCTACAGCATGGCAAATCCAAAACCAGCTCAATGGCCAGAGACTCTCACAGTCCTATCGTCCTGCATTGCTTCTTTTTCATTTCCCCTTTTTCTCTTCCTTTTATAGGAAATTTTAGTTCCTATCATAACAAAAAGAATTCCTGAATGTTACTTCCTCATGGTGACAGAGCAAAGTCATAGCCCTTAGAGTCAGGCAGCCCTGAGTTGGAATCCTATGACTCAGGCCCCAGGAATGTCCAGCAAATAACGAGTGCCAGACCCATTCTTATGTGTTTGCACGAGAGTGAAAATGACCTCATGGATCTGTCGCGGAGATGAAATGAAGGTCACTAGCCCAGTAACCAACACTTGGCACACACTCAATAAATGTTGGTTTTCTTCCTTTTTAAAAAAAAAAAAAAAAAAACATGTATTGACTGTATTTACACACAGACTTTCAGGACTCTGCCACTTAATGCCAACATGCCCTCATTCTCCCTTTATATGCATTCAGAAGTAAAGAGGCCTTTCAGATGCTTTTAAAGTTGAAGCCCAATTGAACTAATTAAGTGTGTGTGGGGGGGAGGGGGGGCGAATAACACACCTACTCGTTTTTAGCATTATCAGACCATAATGACAAGAGAAGAAAAGAACTGAACCTTGGTCAAATTGACCAAGCTCCATTCATCACCATAACTCAAAAGCCTGAATGAAAAAGGGTTGAACTGAAAGGTTGAATTGAAGGGTGAAGAGACTCCAAGGTCAAGCAAAATGACTCAAATGTTTTATTCATCCATTCATGCAAATTGTCACTCATTCCGCAAATATCAGATATATGCATAGCACTATCCTGGAAAAAAATGTAAGGCAATATCCTCTGTTTCCACAGGAGAGAATTTGGAGATAAAACCAAACCTACACCTTTGATCTGTTTTCTCTTTACAGGACTCCATATTCTGTTACTTGCAAATACTGCTTACAGATGCTCTCTTCCCTCTCCTCCTTAACACACCTCAGCTGTTTATTATGTACCTGCTCTCTGCTGAATCCAAAGGATATTCTCAAAGCATACCAATAACCTTTTCATTGACAAAACAATGGGCTGTTCCCCCCACCCAGCTCTTTGCCAGTTGGGTTTTTTTCCTGGTTTCTACACAGTCGACTGTTCCTTTCTCAAATTTCTTTCCAGGTTCACTTGTGTTGCTTTGCTTTGATTCATCACCTTCATTGTTGGCAAAGTTATTTATTGAAAATCCAATTCTGCCCCTACTGTTCTCCTATTTAGAATCCTTTGGCATTTTCCTTTGGGTCTTTGGACGTTGCTCCAGCCTGTCCTGCCAGCTCTGTCTCCTGTTAGTCCCCTTTAGAAACCTTATGTCCAGTGATGTGAAACTTTTTTTTCGAGTTGGTCATGCTCTTCCAACCCTCCATTCCTCTGCCTCCACGGGCTTACTCAGATGGGGATCTTTTACTTCTACAACATTCCTGGGCTTAACATCAACTTGGCCACCCTTGAAACTGCCATATGCCTGTGTCTATCTCAAGCTTGGAATTACTTTATAAAAAAACATACTTTCTCTTGATGCCCTAAGGTCTAACAAAATGCCTGGTACATCATAGGGGGTAAAAATTCAAACTTTGTTGGATAAATGAGGTTCTTTTGGTTTACCTCTATAACTTCTCAGCTGTCTCTGTCCTCATTCCCATTCTCTCTGTAGTCTCCCAAAATAGAGTCAAGTCTCTTACTTATACTGTCACAGAGGCTGTTAATTATTCTTACCTGTGTTCTATGTCATCTCATTAATATTCATCCAAAGCACAGAAGTCAGAGAAAAGTTCCTAAAGTCTTACTTGCACATCAGCTGTTGGTAAATAGCCATTGATTCAGCCCCCCAGTGATGCCCTGCCTACCTACCTACCACCACTCTTCCTCTCCAAGACCTCAGGTTGGAGGAACCTGGGACATCAGGGGATTTCTAAGATGTTGGCTCCAAAGTAAGACCATCATCGATTCCACCTGATTATTCAGCCTATACATCTGTGTCTGCTTACAAAGTTGTCAATGATTGACATGACCTAGCAAATAAAGACTAAATTCCTTGTCATGGTATCAGGGCCTACATAACTGGACACCATTTTCAGCCTTATTTACAAATAATAGGTATAACATCGGGATCCTTGGGTGGCGCAGCGGTTTGGCGCTTGCCTTTGGCCCGGGGTGCGATCCTGGAGACCCGGGATCGAATCCCACGTCGGGCTTCCGGTGCATGGAGCCTGCTTCTCCCTCTGCCTGTGTCTCTGCCTCTCTCTCTCTCTCTGTATGACTACATAGATAAATAATAAAAAATAATTTAAAAAAAATAATAGGTATAACATCCTATGCTAGGATATCTCGAAACTTAATATGCTTATGAATCACTTGGGGGATCTTGCTCCAAATGTAGATTCTGATTCAGTAGGGTTGGAGTGAGAGCTAGGTGATGTCAATGCCTCTGCTCTACAGACCATAGCTTTGAGTTGTGGGGGATTCAATCTAAACCACCTCTGTGCCTGTGTTCCTTTCACTTCCACTTGGAATGCTCTCTAGTCTCAATTAATTAATTGATTAACACCTCAAAGCCAAGCTCAAATGCAACCTTCTCACTAAAATGTTCTCTTATCTCCTGAAGTAAATATGAACTTTCTCCTTGGAATTCTTGCATATTTGATATGGGAAATCAATCACCCAAAAGGTATAACTAGCAAATTTTTTATATGCATTTCTACTTTAAGACAAGTTTTATTTTTTTCTATAAGTTGACCCAATCACACCCTACAATGACCTACACATTCATTACTAGTTCTTCATAATAATTAAAGTACTATAGAGGGCTCCAATTCATTCATGATAAAATAACCAGAAAAATGTGAACCTAGATTGTGAAGAATTGCATGATAATAATTTATGTTCATAGTAGTAACCCAGAGTCACATGAGGAACCTAAAATAGCTTCTAAATTATCAAAGAAAGGTTAAAATTACATTCAGCATATTTTAGTGTTAAGTGAATTTGATCATGTTCTAAGTCTCCAAAAACTGACATATGGCATATGTATGTGTGTGTGTGTGTGTGTGATATGTTCCAATTCCTTGAAAACATATAAGGACTACATAATTGTCTTTTACAGGCACGTGTGATGTTCACCACTCTTAGCACCAATTCCATGCCTGTATTCCCCTAACATATGCACACACACATGTGCATATATATACTTGTGCATGTGCATAGGCCACATGATTTCTCAGGGGAAAAAAATAGAAATCTAGGATTCTACTGTACTTCCTAAATTCCCAAAATAAACTCCTCAAGGCCCTCAGTTTGTTCCTAAAGCTGAAAACCTTACAGTTATCTGGACTGAGCCTATGACTGCTTTTTTTCTCCATTTTTATGTATTTCCATAATTAATGCATATTCATTCCACAGAGATTTGCAATGGATTACAAAACACACACAGTAAAATTTCAAAAACAAATTAAATTAAATATGCAGAAGAAAAAACAAGGGTTGAATGTGAATGAAGCCAGGAGGGATGGCTGCCTGGCCATGGGTTTCATAAGATACTACATAATTGTCAACCCAAAGCAAGGTTGTCAGCACATGTAGGTCTGACTTCTGGCTTCCCCTCCCTCCATCCTCTTCTGCTCCCATAGCCCACCAGGGGAAACAAAGAGGTGTTTCCCTTCTTCCTCTTCTCTGGGGCTTGCTTATACACCTGCCCTCCTCATGCAGAGGTAGCATTCTCCTCCTTGTCTTCCCTGGGATTATATCCGTATTGTTGCTTAGTATATTAGGGAGACTAAATCACGCAATTGTTTGTTGTTAAAAAATTGATAATTTTTTAAAATTATCTTCCTTACATTCTCCCCCTGATAAACTTTGTACACTGCCCCCACACTAAGCACATTTCTTTTCATGCAGGAAGCTAATTCCTTCCAGAAAGTAGGAACTAGATCTCATCCTGCACTTATGTCTTTGTCCAGCCCCCAGAGTCTGGCCAGATGAACCTCATTATTGGCTGCAAGTCTCACTTCCCATCAATAGGGATCCTTTCTTAGCCTCAAGAAACTTGACTTTCCTAATCCTTGCTCTGTCTTCAGTGGGATCTGGCCACACAACCAGGCAAAGCTTTCCTCTGCATGGATCAGCTCTCCAGCCACCACCACCTGCCTCATCCTGCCTGTTGCCTCCAAAGTGTGGCACAGGAAACAGGTGGTGGCTGAGCTTTATTCCATTCCCTGGTTTCCCAGGAATGCTCCTGCTGCCCCTCCCCCACCCTCACCCAGTTATGTTTAGAGAGACATCTTTCCCAGGAAGTTTAATAGCTTGCATATCATAACTACCTATATTTCACAGGGTGGATCTGTTAAAAATTAGGAGAGCTACAGAGGCCTGGTTCAAAACCCTGAGAGAGGATGGGCAGGCATGGATGCAGAACTGCAGGATTCTCAGCACACCGAGAGAGTCATAGATCTTTATCTCGAAGGCCCCTCCATGGATTCTTAGTCCTTGAAAGAAATTCCTTCCTAGAGGAGAAAACAAACCCATCTCCATGGCATAATCTCAGGTCAACAACGGAGGGCCTGGGACAAATTCAGCATTCCAAATTTGCATTCCACCTTATAGAGAGGAAGACTGGAGGCCATTGCCTGGCCAGAAGGAAGACTGAGAATAAGCCCTCTGAGCATGCATAGCTGCTGAAGAATGGGTCATACATAGAATGAGGCCAGTGCCAGCCGAAAGCCTGGGGTGTCTTCATCAGTAGGAGTGACTATAGTTAGTCCTCAAAGCATGCCGGGAGGAACTTCTTCGTAAGAGAAGATGGAAACGGAGTGGGAGCCAGCGAGGCCTGGTTGCTGTTGAGCAGGGTCATTCAATGCAGCCAGTGGTCTTCTAGCCATTAACCATGCAGGGCCAAGAGGCTAGACCAGGGTCCTCGCCTTGTCTTACCTGTTGCCTATGGACAACGCAGTAGACACTTGTTAGCACCTGAACAGAATCTTGAGCTTTCATGAGCAGAGGGGAAACCAATGAGACTGACAGAATGGACCAAAAGTTTTCCTGAACCAGGGCAGCGATGGGCATGCTACTCCTAATATATGGACTCTCCCTTGTATTCTTCCTCGCTTTGCTCTGTGTCTTCAGCTTTTAAGAATCCTCTGGTTCCTGATTGCCCATAAATTGTCTTTGGCATGGCTCAGAGCTTCAGGATTTAAACTAGCCTATTTCTTATAAATCTACCTTACTTCTTACATACAATTTGCCTTGATCTCAGTCGTTTGTCTCTGCCTTGATTCAAAGCCTTGGGCTTTCTCCAATCCATGACAAACACCTGACTCTTCCAATAGTGTTTTATTTTCCTCAGGCTCAGTTTATCGTCAGTCCACTGCCATTTACATCACTGTGTGAAAATATCTGAAACAAGCAAAGTATCACCTTGGTGTTAGTAGCAATGAAGAGAGAGTTTTGTATGAGGATTTCCTGTATGAACAAGTTCTCAGCCCTGTGTGAACTGCCTATCTGGTTATCAGTTGGTCACAATAATGACCATGAATCCCCAATTCCTTGACATTTTTATGACACCCTTGAAGCACAATCTATTAGAATTGGAAGGGCCCCTGGAAGTGATAGAACACAACCTTATCATTCTGCAAGAGAGGTAAATAGTGAACCAGAAAACTTAAAGCCTTTACCCAGAATCTTCGGGCTAATCAATAAAGACCAACATCTAAGTTTCCAGAATTCCAGGTCTCATATTCTTGCCACTGCATTAAAAGTTTATTCAACACGAATAAGTAAATAGTAAAAAGGATTAGAATTTTTTCAGGTAAGGTTTTGATCTCAGGGTCTTGAGTTCAAGCCTCGTGTCGGGGGCTCAAAAAAATAAAAAAGCCAAAACTTCAATGGATGAAGCTCAAGAAGAATTTGCTTTACTCACTCACTGATTCCACTCCCATTTATTGAGTGCCCACTATATACCAGCACTCTACCAGGAAAAGGAGATAAAAGTGTGGGCAAAGAGATACCAATACTATCTGTGAATCTTAGACATTAAGCAAATATTTGTGCAAATAAATTATAGCATATGTCATTTATTTCAAGATGCAACTATCTACTTAAACATCTCAGCATATCCAATATCAAGACTGCTAGTACCAGTCTTACTTTTGAGATGACCTGGGAGTCAAATTCTTCCAGAAAGCATTTGCACTTCTTTCTTTTACCTGGAGCTACTCCCAACATGGAACCCACCCTGCTCTCCTCCCCTTTAAACTACATCTTCTGCTTGAGGTTTTCTGGACCTCACTTGTAGTCGGACTTCAGACCACAAGCCTGTATTATAATTGTCAGGAGAGATTTTTCTACCTCCTTCTCTCAGGAGCTAACATTGAGCTTTTTTAAACGTTTCTATAGGTCCATACAATAATGGTGCATTTTACAGTCAATGGCATCTTAAATTCTATGAATTACATTGATTATAAATTGCAGTAAGAATTGTGAAGGAATAATGCAGAGTGGCCCAAGGAGGTTTATAGGCTGACCTAATTTAGATGGAAGGCCTTTGTAAAATAAGTGATAGGTAAACTGTACTAGTTTGTGGGGCCTGAGACTGGGTGCCACGGAAATTTACTTCCTCACACAGTTCTGGAGTAAGTCCCAAATCAAGGTGTCGGCAGGGCTGATTCCTTCTGAGGCCTTTCTCCTTGGCTTGTAGATGGCTGTCCTCTCTGTGTCTTCACATGGTTTCTTCCTGTGTGTCCCTGTCCTAATCTTTTCTTATAAGGATACCAGTGCGGTCAGACTAGGACCCACTCACTTGACCTCATTTGACCTTCATTAGCTCCTTAAAGACCCCCATCTCTAAATACAATCACGTTCCAAAATACTACGGGTTAAGACTTCAACATATTAACTTTGGGGACACACAACCCAGCCCATAACATAAGCTGAGGCCTGGGGAATGGACCAAATGACCCAGGAGCTGAGCATTTCATACAGGGGGAGCAGCCTGTGCAAAGCCCATTAAGATAAGGAGGCCAAAGTTAATTTTAAATTCCTTTAGTGTGAAATCTCCAAAGGGAAAGAATGTCATTTCAATGAATCAGTTTCTCTTGAAGCCTGAAATAGAAATATGGTGGATTCCTCTTTACAAATTACTTCTAAAAAACAGATTTTTAAAAAGTAAATAGGGTTATGTTCTTTGATTGTAATTATCACCCATGATTTCCTCAATATGTACTTGAATTTTTTCCCTGTTGCTGTACTAAATGCACTATGAATTGACATGCAGATCTGTAACACGATAAATTACCATCATTACATATGCCTTTTGCATGAGGTGGTTTTAAAACCATTTCCTCTCACTGCTTTTATAGAATAGCCTCATTTCCAGGGGTTAGCATCGCAGATAGGGCAAATAGTCTGTGGAATACATTATGATTTGTAACAGACTCATAGACGGACACATTCCATCTGGTGTATGGAGGACACCATTACGCTTGGCTCATCCTCTTGAAATCAATGCGAAAGCCCATGCCCATCCCAGCACTCCTTCAAAGGTGTTTCCTGGGACTTCAAAGTGGTAGTAACTATTGGCCATCTGTATGCTTGACATCCCTCATCATTGGGGAAGTGAAAATTAAAAATCACAATGCGATAGCATGTTACATCTGTCAGAATAACTAAAACAAAAAACACAAGAAATAAGTGTTGGCAAGGATGTGGAGAAAAAGGAACCCTCGTGCACTGCTGGTGGGAATGCAAATTAGTGCCTCCCCTGTGAAAAACAGTATGGCGGCTCCTGAAAAAATTAAAAATAGAGTTACCATATGGTCTAGTAATTCCACTGCTTGGTATTTACCCAAAGAAAACAAAATCACTTATTTGCAAAGATATTTTTACCCCTATGTTTACTGCAGCATTGTTTACAATAGTTGAGAAATGGAAGCAGCCCAAGTGTCTACCCATAGATGAACAAAGAAATTGTGGTATGCACATACAATGGAATATTACTTAGCCGCAAAAAGGAAGAAATTTTGTCATTTGCAACAACATGGATGGATCTGGAGGGTATGATGCTAAATGAAATAAGTCAGCAGAGAAAGACAAATGCCAAATGATCTTACTTATACATGCAATTTAAGAAACAAAGAAAAATGAGATAAATGGAAAACCAAAATCTTAAGTACAGAGAATAAACAGTGGTCTCCAGAGAGGAGGTGGATGGGGAATGGCTGAAATGGATAAAGGGGATTAAGAGTACTTTTACCCCGATGAACACTGAGAAAGGTATAGACTTGTTGAATCTGGGGCATCTGGGTGGCTCAGTGGTTGGTTGACTGTCTGCCTTTGACTCAGGTTGTGATCCCCGTGTCCCAGGATCTAATCCTGCATCAGGCTCCGCAGGGAGCCTGATTTTTCTGCCTTTCTTTCTGCATCTCTCATGGATAAATAAAAATCTTTTGTTTAAAAAAAAAAAAAGACTTGTTGAATCATTATATTGTACACCTAAAAGTAATTTAACACCATGTGTTAACTTATGTGAATGAAAAAAAAGCAATTGCAGGAAAGCACAATCTGCCCCCCACACACATTTTTTTTTTTTTTTTAACATATGTGTCTCTATAGCAAACAGGACCCATGGATTTCTCTGCTTTTACTGGGCCATCTCAAAACTCAGCGATTTGAAATCCCAGTCTATTATAGTATTAGACAATAAGGGCATACTTGTATTTTCAGAGTTCTGCTGCAAGAGCTTCTTGACAAAAGCAAATGCTGTCTGTCATTGCAGAAGTGTCCAGTTACAGTACAGCTCATCCAGATGAAATGCTCAATTCTTTTTCAAGCAAGTGCTCTGACCTTAGTGATCAAAAACACTCATGTGAATTCCTAGGAATGTGTTCAGCTTTTGCCCTGCTCTGTCCTTGGGTAGTGCCATAGGCAGACCTAAATGCCCATCTATATTTCCTAGGCTAGAATGTGGGGCTTGGGAGACTCCTTGGCAGGTCCCTCCCTCAGAGCAAGGGCACATTCATCCAGGGAGTTGGGGAAACTGCAGTGAGCTGCTTTTTTGGTTCCTTGTCCTCAAATCGAAATAGGGGAGATGGTCCCCAGCAATGAGATGTGAGACAGCTGCTCCACCTGTAACCAAATCTTAAGTTGGGTGGAAGAGGCAAGACCTTCTCACCAGTCAACCCCTAATTTGATTTCATCAAGACCCCAGGTTGGCCATTATTTACACTCCAGAGAAAGAAACTTCCCTACCCTCTTCTCCTTACTTCGTGCTACTGTGATCATCTCATGCAGAGAACAGACTTTGGCTTTGATAAAGAGTAGTGAGGGCAGACTAACTGATCATTCATTTTTGCAAACAGTAATTAATACGCACCTACTAGATGCTCCGTGCTGTTTTATGTATGAGACACACTCTGTTCCCGAGTCTCTTCCACTGAGGCTGCTGTGCAGCCTTACTTCATCTTTTTCCTTTTCTTCTTCTCCTCTACTCTTCCTTCTTACTTTAAGCTTTCTTTGTTTGATTATTAGATCAAATAATTGTATTTGGTTTGAAAAAAAGAGAGAGGAAGCTTCAGAACGGCTACCACTGATTTCATTTATTAATTTCAGAGAGTGTGGAACAAAGCCACTGTACCCCTTCAAAGATAAAAATAAGACAAATATTCAGCTGTTGTAGTTCTGAAGCACTTTCAGAGAAGAGTGGACTGACAGCAATAAAATTCCAAAAAAAGTTGATTAAACCTAAATTTCTTTCACCTGGGAGAAACCGTAGGCTTGTGTGGTGAAATAAACCTTTTATTTCAAAGCTAACTTTTGAAATTTGAAAATAAAAGCTAAAGACTTGTGGCCCCGACACAGGGCTATTCCAACCTAAAGAGCTTATCAGAATTTCAAAGAGGAATGATAACAGTGAGCACTCCCAGGTGCAGGGGCTCTGGGAACCCAGTACTGAGGACCACGCAGGACCTGCCACTAAAACACTCATCAGACAACTGATGGGTTTCACGGTGGTAAAGTTTAAGGCACAGAACCCTTGAAGTGAAAATCATATGATCTTGCCTACCTATGACCCTGAGTCAAAGGCAGAAAAAAGGATTCTTTCCTCTCTCCTCTGCCCTTCTCCTAGCAATGGCCACATAGAGGCCACATAGAGGTTAGGAGAGGAGCTCACAAGGTGGATCTAGATTACAAAGTGCACCCACAGGAGATGGAGAGCAGTGGAGCTTTTACCTGGGAGCTTTAAAAACTTTTGATACCCAGCCCATGCTGGAGAGGGGCATGAGGATGACCCATTAAGTCAAGCTCTAGGGGTCAGAGGTAGAGAACCAGGTATAGGCATGTTTTGAAGACCCCCTGTGTCTCTATTACACAGTGAGAATTGCATGTCTTTTGAGGCAGGACTTCGGCTCTTCCGAAGCCATGATAGCCCTTCCCTTCTTCCTCCCACTGTAACACTATGCACCTGAGAAGAATCCATTTGTCCCCTAGCTCCATCTGGACTGCCCAAAATTCCTCCACCTCCTTGTAATTAAGCTGCTGGAAGAGGAAGGAAAGGACTCAGGGCCCCTCCTGAGTATAAAAACACACTCAAGTGTCTCCCATCTTTAAATCAATAAGCAAGCCAACTCACCTCCATTGACTTTGGGTTGGGTTCCCTTCTCTCAAAACCTCCCTCGTTCTTTGCACAGAGGGCTTCAGAAAAAGAACCCATTGTATGTACCTACTGTCCACATCTCTTAATCTCCACCCTGTCAGTATTTAAAACATGCTGATATTTTGCTCCTCATAGACTTTTTGCAATTAATTTTGATATTTTAAAAATACTGCCTTAATATTTTATTAATCTTGATTAGTTCATTTTTTACCACCCCCTTAGATTTTGCTCCCAAGGAGAATGCCTCACTTGACTTACTAAAGTCCTGGCCCTATTCTATTTACTCTTTAACCTATTATGATCTGCCTTCTGCTCCCCCAAAGGTAATGGAAACTAACCTTAAAAGATTCACAAAAAATCCTAAAAGTGTCTTTAAAAAATATCCTTTTTAAAAAAAATTGTTTTTTTTTTTTTTTTTTACTTATTTATTCATGAGAGACACACAGAGAGAGGCAGAGACCTACGCAGAGGGAGAAGCAGGCTCCTCTCAGGGAGTCTGATGTAGGACTCAATCCCTGGATGTTGGGATCAGGCCCTCCAAAGGCAGACACTCAATCACTAAGCCACCCAGGTGTCCCAAAAAACATTTTTTCATTCCCTGTTTTAGTTGACATTCTTTTGAGCATTTCAAACACATCAAGCAATAAGTAAAACATACACAAATAATAATGGTTACAAAAAACATTATTTATCCCTAAACCTGTTCCTAAAATGTCAACATCTTATTTCCTTTCCTGTTTATTATTTTAATATCCCTTCTAAACTTCCTAAAACTGCAGCAGTACTTAATTACAAATCTTCCCAAGGGCATAGTATTCTTACCCAGACCAGAGAGAATATCAAATCAGATAGCCACACCGACAGTGTCAGATTCCTGGTTATGGCCCAAATGCAGGTTATTTCTCCCAAGGCTATTCAAACCCAAGCCAGGACATCAGGCTGAAGCTTCCTTTATAAGATAATCTTTTCTTCCTACATCAATTAAGAAAAAAAATGTAGGTCCCAAGCTTTTCCCATGGATTTTTTGTTTTTGGTAGCTTGGAATTTCCCCATGAAATGTTGAAGTCTTTCTTGGCCAGCATGACATAGCCCATTGTTTCGTCATTGTGATGACCAGGTCATTGTGGTAACTTGGTCTATTGGCATTACTTAAAATGTATGGGTGCGGTACTGGTGTCTCATTATAAGTCATGGTTTCATCTCCCAGGAGCAGGAGAGCCAGGTTATGCAATGAGCACTCTTTTCTTTTCTTTTCTTTTCTTTTCTTTTCTTTTCTTTTCTTTTCTTTTCTTTTCTTCTTTTCTTTTCTTTTCTTCTTTTCTTTCTTTTCTTCTTTTCTTTTCTTTTCTTTTTTCTTCTCTTCTCTTCTCTTCTCTTCTCTTCTCTTTTCTTTTTTTTTTTTTTAAAGGCATTTGGCCTATTCATCATCTTGGAACAAAGTTTTGAGCCTCCTTTCTGCTGAGTTATTTTGTATGAGCACTGGTGCCAGTTAAGTCTCTCTTGCTCTTGGTCCTGTATATTTTCCCAGGGTGATTTGGCTAACTCAGTTCGTATATTTTTCCTCTTCTACTTACTCAGACATCAGTTTTATGTCTATGTTTTAAAATCAAACCATTAATAGGAGAAATAGAATACCAATTTATGTTAACCTCCTCTCATTAAAATTAATAAGAAATTAAACAGGTCCCTTTACAGTGAACTTCTCTGCTCATCCTAATTACCTTTAGTGTACTAAATTTAAACTTTTCTCTTAATGTCATTATGAAATTATGGCCTTTCCCAAACTCAACATATTTCAATTAACCATGATTATTATACTTATTTTGATACTCAAATTCCAATTTGGCTGGTGGGAGATCTCTAAGCTAGCTCTTTTGTTCTTTCAGCACTGTTCCTGACATCTTTGAAAGCATCTCTGCTGTTTGGCAATGATAGGGTATATCAGGACCATTCTATTCTGTGTGTATCTGCATGCCACCATGCACATGCACGTACACCAGACATGCAAGTTCTATATAGTGAAGTATGAGAGATCCAAATCTGGGCATTTAGGACTTCTTGTCAACCAGGCAGTGAACAGAATGATGCTGCTGTCGAAGCATTTCTAGCAGGAAAAATATTGCTTTTTAATATCACGTGTTCACATTGATTTTTTTCCTAGTATTATTAACATAAATAAGTCTCTGTACTTCACTCACCTTGCAGCATGAAGTTTTATTGACCTCTAACATATTCTGTAATAAATATATATTATGCAATACATGACCTCAGCTTGAACCTTCTTTTTTCATAGTTCTACCAATGATATTGGCTTTTGTGTTTGTCTTCACATCAAACTGACATTCAGGGACTCTGAGCACTTGGTCTTTGTTTCACGATCTCATTGTGGTCACTGATTTTCCATCTCATCCCAGATTCTCGGCCCCTGGGCAATGTACCTAAGTGTTTCTTGCCCCTGAGGAGTAATTGGATGGTGGCATATTGATTTTCCTCAGTTCTGAGAAAGACTTGACTTCACCATATTTGAAGGCTCTTCTCTGTTGGGGATTCAGTTTTGGAGGACGCGAGATTTCCCTTCACCCATATGTTCCCCTACCACCAATTCTATATCTACCCCTACAATGTTCCGTCATTGATGTCCAGTATATTTGACAAAGAAAGAGAGATGTGATCGCTGGATATTCTCAGTGACAACATTAAAAAGATAGTAGCACCTTTTCCCTCTTTTAACACAGTTAATATACTACCTTCTAGAAGTCCTTGTTTTCTTATATTTTTAATGAATATCTTCTTTGGTAACTCAAGACTTACTGATCCCTTTGTTTAAGTGATTTGGAATGCCACCAGAGTTTGCTCTGGCTACTACTGGTTTAGCTTCCAACATTCCCTTGGAAGTTATGCCAAAAATACCCTGTTACATTTATACTTAGGAAGAGGGCTCCGGACAAGGAAAAGGGAGAACACTTGCTTAAAGAGATAAGAGATATAAAGTAAGAGAATACAAAAGGACACATATCCGATCTCTTTTTCAAAATAACCTTAGAAGGCAGCCCGGGTGGCTCAGTGGTTTAGCGCCGCCTTCGGCCCAGGGGGCTTGATCCTGGATATCCGGGATCGAGTCCCATGTCAGGCTCCCTGCATGGGGCCTGCTTCTCCCTCTGCCTGTGTCTCTGCATCTCTCTCTCTCTCTCTCTCTCTCATGAATAAATACATAAAATATTAAAAAAAAAAAACCTTAGAAGGATGGAGTTAAAAGGACAGCAGCCTGGGTTTCATGTTATGCCTTTGAGCTGGACAGTGCACATGAGAAATGTCAGTTGGCTGGAGGCTTCCCGTTACACAAGGTAATGTTTGGGTCCAGAAATGATGGGGTATGTGTAAATTTTTAAAATATGAATAAAATGTAAAAAAATTATAATCCTAATGCATATTTATTTTTTTAAATGGTAACTCGGAAATGTATATGAACATAAAACTTGCCAGGAGTGAGTCAAGCACTATGCTGGGCACTGGATATTGTGTAACTCTTCCAATACACATAGCAATACACAGAGAAGGGTCTTATTTTTATTCCCATTTTAAAGATAGGTAAATTGATGCTTAGAAAGGTTGAATAAATTATTCATGGTCATAAACTAATAGATGGTAAATTCAAATTCAGGTGCTTCAAATTTAGATAGTCTGACTCTGACCACAAGCACACGGTCCTAAACATGCTATATGTGCATGTAACAAAACTGGATGATACCACACATAAAATCTGGAATCCTCCTTTTTTGTTCTCTCTTATTAATTTATTAAGAGTATTTTCCCCTTCTTATAATGTTTTACCAAAGATCATTTAGAAAATGGGTGAATGCTTGGGGCACCTGGCTATCTCAGTCGGTAGAGCATGCAACTCTTGATCTCAGAGTTGAGTTCAAGACCCATATTGAGTATGGAGCCTACTTAAAAAAGCAGAAATAAAAATAGTCAAATACTGTCTTTTCTGGAAAATGTAACTTAATTTTCCCAGTCCCTTATTCATGAAAATATACATTCTTCCCAATTTTTCAGTGTCACAAATAATTATTCAATAAACATTAATCAAGAGACAATAAAGCATTGTACTTGTATTTATAATTGTGTCTCCGATTATTTTCTTTCGACAGATTCATCAGGAGAATTATTGAGCCAATGGAAGTGAACAATTTGAGTACCACGATAGGCATCACCCTATCACTTTCCTCAGACAGGCACAAATTCACACCTCTGCCAGCACTTCATTAACAAGCCTTTTCATCGAACTTCAGCCACACAGAAAATTTTCTTTAAAAAAATGTTTTGCCATGTTGGAAGGTGAATACAATATGTCTTATATTTGCTTTAATTAGTATTTGTTTGATTAGTTGTGAATGTGAATATTTTTTGTATGTTTGTTGGATTTTGCATTTCTTTAAATTTTCTGTGTGGATCCTCTGCCCACATTTCTTTCTGAGTATCAAACTTCTACTTACCGATTTGTAAGGGCACTTTATGTTTCGATGTTATTACCCTTCTGCCCTGTTGCTCAACTGCTTTTCCCAATTAGTGAGTTTATTGTTGCCAGTGATGTTTCTTGATGTAGGGGAGTTCTAATTGTATTATAGTAAAGTCTATCTAGCTGTTCCTTTGTAATTACTTCTGTTTGCTCTTATGCGTAGAACGCCTTTCCCTCCCCAGAGATCTGATAATTATTCACTTATATTTTTGTCTATGTGTGGTTCTTTCATCCATTTCTTTTTATTGTTGTTTTTGCTTTGGGCTATTGCACCAGCAAGGCTATAATTTGAGTTAATCAATTTTCTCAACCATTTGATGAATAACCTGTTCTTTTGGCATTTTTTTCTTTGTTGTGCTTACTTTATTAAGCTGGGATATATACTAGAGACTATTTCAGGGCTGATTGCTTGATCCTATCAATCTGTCTACCAGTTCTTGAGCTCAAACCATACTCCTCTGTCGGATGTTGCTTTCGATATATTTTAATAGCTGGTAGGACATGTATCTTTAATATAACTGCCCCACTTTTCTCATTTCAATATATTCTTCTTTTTTTTTTTTACTTGATATTCATCTGTATGAACTGTAAAATGACTGCATCATATAAGCCAGATAGTATTGGCTTGTCTTTTGGTTTTCATCGTATCATTGAGATATATAATATGTCACTGCAAAATTATAATAGTATTTATTGATCTTTTGTTGGGCTATCTTTGTCGGTTTTATATTAGTGTTCCACTAACTTCGCACAGTGAATCTTTAGATTTTCAGCTTTTGTTTTTATATCTAGAAAAACAAAACATATCACTTGGAGTTACTTGTCTTTGTGAAAGAAAGTTATCACTGGTAAAATTTTAATGCAATAGGATATCTTTAGAGGTAATTATCTTAGGGTCAGGTCAAGTTTGCCATTAAAATATCTATTTAACTATTGGAAACTATTCAGTTTTCCAAATTTTCTGACATTGTTTTTGAATAAAACTTTTTGATGTGTTAAAGTTTTCCACTGCTCTTATTTTAACATTTCTTTTTTACTTTTAAGTTTTGTTTTCTCACTCTACTTCTCATATATTCTTGAATTGCATTTAAAAATATCAGTTCTTGAATTTGTGCATCAACTTTACTATTTCTATTTTTAATAATCTGTTCATTTTTTTCTATGCTTATCTTTAGAAAATTTTTTCTGTTTTCCTTGTTTTAAATATATGTTAATTATGTATAGTGCAAATCCTTTGAAATGTATCTATTTTATCTACTTGTTTTTTTCAAAGTCTAGTAATTCCATAAATGGCTTGCATAAAATAATTGTGTTTCTGCCCATTTCTTCTTGTACATCTTTGGTTTATGTATTTGGTGTATAAAATATATATTCTTTTTATATATTTATTGAAGACTGCACATTTTTCTGCACCCTCCGACTCATGTATTCAGTCTCATATGAATTTAATATTAATATCTTTTTTTCTTGTTCATATTTTTCTGATAACCATTTATTCATTTTTAAATCTATTTGTATCATTTTGTTTTGGGTATATTTCTTGTGAGTAGGTCACAGTTGGATTTTCTTTTTTCTTTTTTTAAATATTTATTTATTTATTTATTTATTTATTTATTTATTTATTTATTTATTTATTCATGATAGACACAGAGAGAGAGAGAGAGAGAGACAGGCAGAGGGAGAAACAGGCTTTATGTGGGGAGCCCGATATGGGACTCGATCCCAGGATTCCAGGGTCATGCCCTGGGATGAAGGCAGGCGCTCAAACCACTGAGCCACCCACGCTGCCCACAATTGGATTTTCTTAGCTCAATCTTTAAATTTTAATATTTTAATGTAGGATGATAAATCATTTATATTTGTTGTTAAAACTGTCCCATCCCCTCATCCTGGATAATTATTTAGGATCTCTGGGGGTTTACTCAGGTGAAGTTCAAGGGAACAGAGTCTGGACACTGACAGGAGAAACAGCTACAGGCATGAAAACACAGAAGACTCATGCTTGGTCGTGGCCAAGTCCATCTTGCAAAGAGAGGAACATTCTAAGTGTCGAGTCTGTGGAACTGATCAGAAATCTAGAACAGGATCCATATCAAAAATTTTTCAAAGAAAAAAAATTTTTTTTCAAAGATTAGACAATTGAGGAGTGGGTTTAGAAAACAGAGTCAGGAGTGCTTCCTGGGGAAGCTTGGGGAGACCCTTGGAGAGACCTACACATTTTCAATATTTTACTATAAATGATACTAAAAGAAAAAATAGCGATTAGCAACAACAATTTATAATAACTGGTTTATTGACGTTGGACTAAGTTCCTTCTATAAAGATTCCCTTTAATCCCCACAACCCCCATGTTATAACTTTTACAGACAGGAAAAGAGGCTCTGAATTTTCCAGATCAAAGTGAACGAGTAAGTGCCAGAACATTTTCAAAAAGCAAATTTCCCTAACTCAAAAGCCCATGATTTTGAACATTGTGTTATACTGTTTTCTTCCCAACATTATAATTGTTGTTGGTTTTCATTTTCCCCAATATTTACAAGCATATATTCTCTTGAATTATTCTAATTAGGTTTTTCAAAATCACACTTGAGTACATAGATTCTCCAACTATCAAGTTCATGAGCACTATGATAATTTTTGATTCCTTCTTCTATAAGATAAGGAATGGAATGCCCTTCTACTTCCCCACATACTCTTTCTCCAGTTCTTTGCCAATATCATTTGGAATTACAGACCTATTTATTATCATATTATCAGTCTTACTTTTAGTTATTCTATTTCAAGAAACAATGACAAAAACGTTCCATTTGTATTGCTATTTTATCTACGATAATTTTTCTTTTGTTTCTTTCTTTCTTTCTTTCTTTCTTTTTTTTTTTTTTTTTTTTTACTAATTCAGCTGGGACTGTCACAATGTTTTTGAACCCACTTCTGCTATTCTCGATTTTTTGTCTTTAATTACTGTGTTGTTTCATGTGAACGTATCTTTACGTAAATTTTTGAAGAAAAGTGCAGGGGTGGTATCTTTTTTGAGCCCTTGATTAGAATATCTAAGAATGCCTTTTTTGTTTTCTTTGCAAATTAGCAACGTTTCAGCTTGAGTCATAAGCATTTTCTCTCAGCATCATTTAGACTTTGTTCTGTTATCACCTGGCATCCAGTCCTATGATACACTGTTGATTTAGCCTGTTTTCATTTAATGATAAGTAACTTTAATGTTTGGTCTGAGGTTTGCAGAAGTTTAAAAAATCCTTTATATTTAAACATATTTGCTTGATTATATCTGTGAATCTTTCTTCATTAATTTTGTCTGGAAATGGTGCAGTTTTTAAAATTGTGCAATTTTTTTTCAGCTTGAAAAGTTTTCTTCCATTCTTTGTCTTCAATATTGCAGTGACATTGTTCTGGTTATAACTTTCTTGGCGAGGCAGTGGCGGGGGTGGGAGAGTGTTTTTCTTATCCATATAAGTTTTTGTTTGTGATCTACCAAATCACCCATCTTTTTTCTCATCATTTTTATCTTTGTTTCTCTTCTCTACATCGGTAGAAAAATTACCTAGCTTGTTCTCTATATCATTTATTTGGTTTTCTGCAATTTTGATTCTGATCTTTACTGCCTCTAAATCAGATTTCAATTGCACAATTTATTTGTAGCTTACCTGAGTCCTATTCTTATCTGCCAGCTTCCTCTTCAAATTCAGTTAGGATCTCAAGCATCATTTTTCATCTAATGCTTTATTTATTATTTCAGAAAGTACACCTGTTTAGTATTTATTAAGAACACAAAACAGCAGGGCTAAATATTTTCTTGTTTTATCTAGCCAAGTTTTCTTTTCTCTCTAAACAAGCATGCTTTTTCTCTGCCTCATTGGTCTAGGTCTATTTTATGTTACAGAATACTTTTCTTTGACTCCATGTATCTTTATCCTACCTCCCAACACAGGCACACTCATTCTTAAACAGATATGTCTCCAAGTTGGTTGCACTCTGAATCTGCTAGAATCTTCCTCTTAAATATTAAAATGGAGAGCGAGTTATGGTGTATACCCTCCACTGTGACTTCCAGTGTCGAGCTAGCAATGGGTACTGCTAGACCATGGCAGAAATTTTTCTGCTTCCCTAACTGTTTCTTTGTAAATGGGAGGTGAATTAACTAGTAAATAACTTGAAATATTTCGTAGTCTTTTTGTGGCTGAAACAGTTCAGGGGGGGCTTTGATTTCAAGAATACAATGCTTTCAATATATGTAGCAGATTGTTCTAAAGATGGCCACAGCAATATATATCCCATCCCATAGATTCTTCTTCTTTTTAGATTTTATTTATTTATTTATTTGAGAGAGAGAATGTGTGTGTGTGCGTGTGTGTGTGTGTGTGTGTGTGTGCAAATGGGGAGGAGCAGAGGGAGAGGGACAAGCAGACTCTGCTGAGCATAGAGCCCAAGGCAGGGCTCGATCTAATGACCCTGAGATCATGACCTGAGCTGAAATCAAGAGTCAGATACTTAACTGACTGGGCCACCCGGGCCCTCCCCATCCCATAGGTTCTTCTAACAATGTGGCACTGACCTGCCTTTATTGGGAGGTGAGTTCTGTGCTTTCTCCCCTTGAGTCTGGTTGGAGCTTTGTAGCTGTCTCCATCAACAGAATGCAGCAGAAATGATCCTGCATAACTGAAGGCTGGGTCATAAAGTCTCATGGCACATACACTAGGATTCCTGAATGGACATGTATGAAGTCTGGCTTCCCCAAGGCTGCCATGCTAGAGAGATCATGAAGGAAGACCACAAGTGGAGATTCCAGGAAGGCGAGGCTATTCCAGCCCCCTTTCTAACCTAGGATGCAGGAATGTGAATGAGTGAGAACCCCAATAATTTCAGCCCTCAGCCTGCCAGTAGAGTCCAGTTAGTTCTCCCCACCCAGCCCTGCCCAGATTGTAGATTCTTGACCAAAATGAATACATGAACATCATTGTTTAAACAACTAAGTTTTGGAGTGGTTTGTTACATAGCATCAGATAATCCAAAACATGTGCTTTCATCCCTACCCCCACCCTCACCTATATTATTATATTACCCACTCCCTATGTTACTATATTACTTTACATCTCAGGACATACTCTGCAACCACCCACTCCTTGCACTGAGGCCCACTGTACTTCTCTGGGATTTACAATTGTATAGACTTAGAAAGATGAGAGGGCTGAGCTGAGTGTCCACCAGCAGCCAAGAGGTGACTGACAGGCTCTCTGATTGGGGACCACCCAGGGCCCCGATACAGAGCTCTCTTTCTCCCCATGGAGGAAGGAGGCGCTCTTCCTTGGTCATCCCATTCATCCTGTGTTAAGGGTCATTTCTCTGAAAAACTGGATAATCCATATTTAGGATCCTGGGGTTTCAGCCCGATTAAGTCCCGCAGCCCTTTTGGGTTTTCATGGGTATTTTAAGGGGAGCTAGGAGAGGGAAGTCCAGACAGCCTTCACGATCTCGAAGTACAGTGTTCTAGCTTTAATTCTGAGGTTCAGAGGTGTTGCCAAAACAACAGACGCAAAATGGACCCCTCTCTGGGTCCCCTGGCTTGTCAGTCACCTGCGCTCTGTGGGACCCGGTGTTGTGAGCGTTCCAGGAGAATGAAAACAACCAGCATCTTCTTTATTTTGTTTTATTTTTTTTTTAAAAGATTTTACTTATTTATTCATGAGATACACAGAGAGAATTAGAGACATAGGCAGAGGGAGAAGCAGGCTCCCTGCAGGGACTCCATCCCAGGACCCCAGGATCATGATCTGAGCTAAAGGCATACAGTCAAACCCTGAGCCACCCAGGTGTCCTAACCAGCATCTTCTTTAGAGCCAGTTGTCTCTCTTTGTCCTACCTTCTAAAGCCCCAACTATAAGGAAAAGGGGAACACGCAGAAATCTACAACCCTGCTAGAAGTCACCTAGCTCTGGGATACTTTTGATAGCAGCCTAGTCAGGTTCTATTCTTCACAAATCATTAGATGCATATGAATTGCTTGGGGATCTTGTTAAAATTTAAATGCTGATTCAGAACATCTGGGCTGAGGTCTGAGCATCTGCATTTCTAGCAAGTTCCCATTGAGCAGCAAGCACACAGTGAGCGGTGAGGCTCTGGGCAGTTCCTGTTGCTCCCACACCCTGGAGGCAGGCCCCAAAGACTCTTGCTTCCTGTCCCACTAGATGTGGTTTTACAGCTATTGTCACTCTTATGTTCCCTGTCTTTTTGCCTCCCAGTACTTATCGGCTCCTCCTTCCATATTGTCCTGCAGCTGTGGGATAGCTCAGGTGGGGAAGGGTCACTCCTTGTGTCCTCACTAATTTGTTCTCTGTTCAGTAACTACTGATCGCTCTGAGCCTGGCTCCTCCAGGGGCAAAAATAATGAGACGGAGGACACTGATCAGAGGCTTGTCAGGGAGAAGGGCAGTGAGTGCCCTCTACAACGGGATAAATGCTAGGGTAGAGGATGATGTAGGTGGTAAGGAGATGTAGATGGTAGTTGGGGAGCTGGGAAGGCAAGAACAAGATTCTTTAAAAGCTTCCTGGAAGAGGCGACATTTTAGCTGGATCTTAAGGTACTACTAGTAGGTGTGAGCCAGCTGAAGAAAGAGGAGGGAAGGGCATTCTAGGCAGAGAAAAATAGCAGGTGCCAATGTTTGAAGAAGGAGAAAGCATGGTGAGCTCAAGGGACTGCAATTATTTATGGCCAGAGCGTGCCATGTGGGTGAAAGGCTGTGGAGAGGACTAAAGTAGTATATTAGCTTGCTTGGGCTGCCCTAACAAAACATCACATGCTGATTGGCTTAAAACAACCGATATTTGTTTTCTCACAATTCTGGTAGTTAGAATTCTGAGGTGGAGGTGTATGCAGGTTTGGTGTCTGAGGCTTCTCTCTTTGACTTGCGGCCCCTCCTTTCTCCCTGGGTCCTCACATGGTCACCTTTGTCTGAGCTTTCTGTGTCCTACTCTCCTTTTTCTGGAAGGACACCAGTCTTCTTGGGTGAAGACTCCCTTAAAGATTTCCTGTGACCTTAATCACCTCTTTAAAGGCCCTACTTCCACATGCAGTCACATTTTGAGGTACGGAGGGTTAGGGTTTCACCATATGAATTTGGCGGGCCACAATCCAGCCCAGAACAGGCAGTTGGGGGGTGGGTAGGATGGCCTTCTTGCTCAGTTTGTTGCTGTCTTCTACCCTTCTTACTCCCTTGCTGTTCCATAGGGGAGCAGCTGGACAGGCTTTGGAGGAAGGAAGCTGGGCATGGAAGAGGAACCTAATCTGAGCAGGGGTGTTTCACTCCCTCATCTGTGGATGCTTTCTCTAATACTTCTACTCTTGATTTAAATTTTAGTGGCAGCCTACCACGTGTGGGTTTTCTTTCCTGGTCTTTCTTCCTATATGCCCTTTGTTCCATCGGCTAGAGGGTCCGTGGGTTGCAGTGCCCCATGACCACTTGGGACACCCAGGGCCAGAGACCACTGCCCCTCTATAGGGCAGACAGCTGTGGCCACTTTCTGTTGGGCTTGGGCCCACGAGACTCTTGGAGTGTTATCAACCTTGAAACCCCACAGCTCCTTTGCCAGAGATGCTGTTGGGCCTTCTGAACATTTTCAGGGCTGGCTCATTTCATTTGCTCACATTTACTATCTGTAGCCACCTAAAACACAAGGGTGTGTGCACACTTTTGAGACTGGGAGCAAAACTGGGACACTTGCCCTTGAGAGAGAAAAGGCATTGTGTCATTGAGAGGCACTTGGGAGGACAAGTCCCGTTGTAAGAAGGAACCACAGGGATGGAGAAGCAGGTCCCTGGAGAGAATACCTGCAAGGAACTTCTCTATAAGCCTTGATACCTACTGGGTCGTTTTCCTGTCCTAATCAGAAGTATTAAGCCTTTTGGCAGGAGGCCTGTTAGACACTGAGCAGGACAAAGGCTCCTTTATTTTTAAAGTAAAACACTCTGCTCTTAAGAAACTAACAGTCTATTTGGGTAAACACATTCTATTTACCCACATACCAATCGAAGGCAGCCAACAACAAGCTCCCCAAATACACTAATATTGGTAAATGTTTATCATTTGTATTGCTTCCCTCATCTCAAGGCTCATTTTGGGTAAATAAAACACATTTCTCAATCCTGAGTTTTCTCCTATCTGTTCTCCAATTTCCCCGAATGTTTTTTTTTTTTCTTCCTTCCGTTGGATTTTGGATTCACATTCTTAAAATTGCATCTACACTGATGTTTATCCTTTTCACTTCTCTGCTGAGCTTTAGGATATATTCAAATTAAGAGATATAATTTAAAATTTAGAACTATGAATATAGTTAGTAGCAAACACAGGCTATGTGGCAGAAAGGCATATGGATCAGGCTAACTGTAAAGTGGGGGTAGGGAGAGAAAAACTCTGAGGTAGAGAAAATAAGCTTCAGCTCAGCCCAAATATTAGTTTCAAGCCAAAGAAGTTGGCCTAGGCCCAATTCTATCCTTGGTTGGACACAATACATGATTGCCGTATTTTCAGAAAAAGAAAAAAGAAATCCATCTATAGGGTGAGAATCTAAGCATCTATTTCCCATCAGAGTGACAATCAGAAATCATTCTTTTGCATTTATTTTTCAACTTTGTATTTGCCTGTGAACAAAATTGAAGCTGGCAAAGGATGGTTCATGTGAATTACTTGAACAACAGTTTCTCATTGTGTTGAATTACATTGAAGCTGCTTGCTGTGAAATCTTGCCACAGCCCAGTAACAGTGAAAGATATTGTCACTTTTTTTTCCATGGCCGTGAAGTTAACCCACTTCTGTCCCACATAAATGAATTGATGGTCCTTTCCAAAGTCGGGGAGAAAAGCTCTCCAAATCTGAATCACCAAGCATTTACGTATAGCTTATTCATGTTTTCAGAATCAAAAGCCAGTCTATTTCCCATGTCACCTGATCTTCATGCTTCCTTACATCACGTTTCCAGATTACATGGCTTCTCAGTGTTTGGAATATCTAGAGTTGCCAACAAAGAGAGAGTCATGAAGTTCCAGCCCTAGCTAGTAATATTTTCACCTAATTTAGGAAAGTCCAATTTGGAACCTAGTCCAGAAAAGTAGTAGAGAGGTGAAAATAATCCCAAGGGGCCTGCTTACTGTTCCTAAATTCACCATCCACCACTAGGGGGTAGATGATGAAAAAGGGCCCAGGCTGGAAGTGGTGGCTGTGGCATTTCTCCAAGGCAACGTTTAAGATTTGCCCATTTGAGGCATGGATTGGGATTAGAGCTCCATTTGCCTTGTGTTGCCACATGATGGTCTATGGCCTGTTTCAGAGGCTAGTGGCAGGGGACACAACAGATCATGGTGGGGCTCAATCCCCTTTAGACCTCTCTCCTCCTCTTGAGCGTTCCTACCAATTTGGGGCGGAAAATGCAGTTTTCTATTCCTGCTACTTGGTAGCTGTAGGCTCCTAAAAGCCACTTGCTGCTTTTACTCATGAGTGAAATGGGACTAATAAGAGCTCTACCTGTTGTGAGATTAACATACTTAATCAGCAGTCACGTGCTATTCAGATATGAGAATGGTCACTGTTTCTCTGCTGCTTCCTCTGCGTAGGAGAGAAGCCAAGCAGAAGCTCTTGCTGCTTCTAAGCCCACCTCATCAACCCTGGAGCCCTGATCTACAAGTAAATAAAGGATGAGCCAGGAGGGAAGGAAATTGAACGTGTTAAATTCTTCTTTCTGACGGTTGTGAGGCTGACACCTGATTTCCCTCAGGCTGACTGTGATTACGCTTTAAGGCTTCAGGCACAGGATTATTTTCATGGCTGCTTACCATTAATTATATGGAGAAGCTACAACCCTAATCCGGAATCCTCTCTCTGGCAGCAGAAGTGTTTGATTTCGCCGAAGACACTTTTTACCTAAAATAAATAACCCAAACAGAAAAAAAAAACCCATGCCCTTCTTGGACTGTACACAAGGCACTGTGGTATATACAATGAAGAGAGCTGGACTTGGATTCAAGTCCTGTCCCTTTTGAGCTGTGTGACACTATATATCTCTGAGTCTCCATTTGTAAAGTAGAAACCATATCAGTTCTGCTGCGCCCAAGACAGGGAGTCATTAAGAACCCGGACTAGCTTCAAAGGCTGGCTTTGCCATTGACTGGATACGTGGTATGGGTAAGGTTAGTTAACCTTTCTGGGTCTCTGTTTTCTTACCTGTAAAATGGGCTAATAATTGTATCTAGTGCAGAGGATGATTGTGAGGAGTGAATTTTAAGGGCAGGTAAAGCATTTAGAATGGGACCTGGCCAGAGTAAGCTCAGGAGAAATCTTAGCTCTTATTACCAAGTATGTAAACAACACTCTTAAGGACCAAAATGCACTCAGCATACCGCTTCAACAGTTTCACGGACAAATAGACATCTCAGCTTTGCAGCGCAAAGTCACAGAGGCAAGAAGACAACTAGCCCATCCAGGGTCTTCTCAGGAAAAAGTCAGGAGGTGCTCCCTTGATGCCAGAGTGTTGGAGAGGGCTCGGCAGAGGGCCCAGAGGAGGGCCAGGGCCTCAGCTCAGCAGAAAATTCAGCAGTGAGCGAGGGGAGGGTGCAGGGAGGAGGGGACGGGCCGCAGTAAGGTGGCAGACTCCCGGGGAATGGCACAGGCCCTGGAGACAGAAATGGTGAAAATGGTTAAGAGCCCTCTGCTGGGGGGAGCGCATTCAGGTAGCAGACAGCCAAGACAAGGAGAGGGGAAGCATGTGAAAGGGACAGCAAGTCTAGGTGAGATCATGTCTGGAACCAGAGGATGAAGCCGTTTATATTTAAATGGTTATGGCAAGACAGCACCCCCACATTACACCATCCCTTCTCATTCAAGTTCTTTGGGAGGAAGTAAACATTATGGAAGTGTTAATTGCTATTCAGGTTCAAATTTAAGTCTGCATTTGTACAGAGGAGTCTAGGAGATGGCACATTGTCCTTGACACATTATCAAGTAAAGGCTTTATAAATAACTGGTTGGGGGCCACGGCCCCCGCCCCCCCCCCCCCCCCCCAACGGCCCAGGCAGAAGTCGCCGAGCGCTTCCAGGGGGCGGTCTAGTCCTTGCCAGTTGTCCGAGCTCCCGAAAGCTGTCGGACGAGGGGCAGATCCTGCTGGCGGTGCCCTGAAGCCCGAGCTCCCGGGGACCGTGGCCGAGGGCGGCCGCCGCGGGGCACCGGCCTGCGGGCCACAGGGGCGGGGACCCCGCGGCTGCGGCTGCGGCTCAGCGCTTCCCGCGGGCTTCGGCCTCCGGACAGGCCCCCTGCTGGGTGGCGGCGGCCCTGCAGCCCCCTGGACCGCGGCGGCGACTGGCGGCCCGCGCGCTTCCCCGCGGGGCTTCGGTGCCCGTGTCCGGGCGGCCGGGGGGCGGCCGGGAGCCGTTCGGGCGCGCCCAGGGCCCCGGAGCCCGAGCAGCGCCCGCGGGCTGCGGGAGCCTCAGCCGCTCCGCCCCTGGCACCTCCCGCAGCCCCGGACGCCGCGGCGGTCCCCGGGGCGGGGCGGGGCGGGGCGGGACCCCTCGCTGGGCCCGCAGCCCCCCGGCTCCCCGGCGCCGCGCGCAGCACCGCCCCGCGCCCCGCAGCGCCACCTAGGGGCCGGGCACCGCCTCTCCCGCCCGGGGCGCCCCCTCCCCCCCCCCCCTCCCTCCCTCCCTCCCTCCGCGCGCGTCGCCCCTCGCGCCTCCCCGAGGGCGGCCCGGGCCTGGGGCGGCCGCGGGGCGGGCGGCCGCGGGGGAGCGCGCGATGGCAGCGACGGGCGTCCGCGGGCGGCGAGGCGGCGGCGGCGGCGGCGGCGGCGGGCGGCGCGAGGAGCCCCTGTGATTGGCACAGCCCGAGCCGGAGGAGGCGGCGCGGGGAGGGCGGAGGAGGAGGGGGAGGAGGAGGAGGGGGCGAGCGCGGCGGCGGCGGCGGCGGCGGCGGCGGCGGCGGCGGCTCGGCGGCGGCGGGGAGCGGTGCCTCCCACCTCTCCAGCCCCGGCAGCACGGGGGCGGCCGCCGCGGGCCCGGGGCGGGGACAGCACGCAGCCTCGCCGCGCACACCCCCGCCCGGCAGCGGCCCCGGCTCCCGGGGCGAGCGGGAAGGCGGCGGCGGCGGCGGCGGCGGGGGAAGGATGCAGGGCAAGAAGCCGGGCGGCTCGTCGGGCGGCGGCCGGAGCGGCGAGCTGCAGGGGGACGAGGCGCAGAGGAACAAGAAGAAGAAAAAGAAGGTGTCCTGCTTCTCCAACATCAAGATCTTCCTGGTGTCCGAGTGCGCCCTGATGCTGGCGCAGGGCACGGTGGGCGCCTACCTGGTGAGTCCCGTGCCCAGCGCGCGGCGGGCCGGCGGCGAGGAGGGGGCGCCCGGGCCCGGGGCACCGGGCATGACCTCGGCCCGGCCCGGCGCGGCGCGGCGCGGAGGTTGGCGAGCGGTGCAGCGGCGGCCGCCGGGGGAGCTGCCGGCCCGGGCTGCCGGGGAGCCGGGAGCGGGCGGGACCGCGGATGCCGGCAGCGGCTCGCGGGGCCGGCGGGGGCCGGGGTGCCCGGGGTGCCCGGGTGCGCGGGGTGCGCGGGGACGACAGGCGGCCGGCGGGTGGCGTGAAGCGCTGCCTCTCCCCGCCGGGAGCGCGCGGCCGGACGCTGGCTCCGGGGGCCCCCTGCTTGGGGACGCAGGCGGCGCGGCTTTGAGGTGACCTGCACATGGGAGGGAGAGCCGGTGAGCATCCTTCGTCCTCTGCTCTCCATTCCAGCCGCCGGAGAACACATCCATCATGCATCATTTTCTCCGAGCGCTTTCCCCATGCGCCGGTTCCGGGGGGATTTAACAGCTTAGAGCGTGGCCCGACCCGAGCCAGGGCTGCAGGGGGATAGTCCCTCTCCGTGTCCCGATGGCCGTCTTTCGGCGTCTGGGATAAAGTTACATACAGTACCTGGAGAGCAGCTGCGAGTTTGTGTAGTTCTGCGCCCCACGCTCAGACCTCGATGCCTCAGCGTGGTCTCTCGCCCTCAAGGGGGTTGCAGCATTTTGCACCGTGTGCATCTATGTCATTTGCCTTCCAAAAGGCCATATTAGTGCTCAGACGGCCCAGGGGTGCGTAACATATCAGAGGAAACAGCTTGTAGTGACTCAGCAACTGTTAAATACCTACTTTGTCGCTTTGTCCTGCCCTGCGCAGGTGGTCCTGACTTGAGTTCCAGGGAGTGCACTTCCAGACCCCAGGACAGCCCTGCCTACGCAGGAGGAGATTCCCCCCCCCCCCCCCCCACAGTGTATAGTGTTCAGCCATCACTTGGTGATTGACCCACAACTGGAATCAAATGGCAGGGACTTTGTTAGTGAACAAGTTTGACGAAGGTAGAATTGGACAAGATTTTGCCTACTGGATAGCCGCATCCCCAGATAGATCCATGCTCTTCCTGCTGTACCTCGGATCCCTCCTTCCTGGCCTTGGGATACAGTTAATGGGAGCCAAACTGCTGAGACAGGGCACCATTCATAAATTGTCTCCAAAGACTCGGGGGCTTGCTGTCAGAGGGAACTACGGACAGGTTTGGTCTCTAGTGCGAGGTAAAGTCAGTTTTGTGGTTTCGAGAGAGGGTTGTTTGAGCCCAGCTCTCTGTTCCTGGGGTGACAAACTTACCGGGCTTCTGAAAATCAGATGCATTTCGTTTGCTCCTTGTGAGATGAAAGTGTTTGAAATCCCTGTCTCTGTGCATCCTTGACTTGTGTGCTGCAGGTGAACCCTGTGGCCAAAAGCGTATTTTCTTTTCTGTTTGGATATACGTTTGCACTTTTCTCTATATTTACAGTACAGACAATACCTGCGGCCCTGGGGAGTTCTGACATAGGGATGACTGTGTCTTGGTTGGGGGGGTGGTCAGTTTATCAGACCTTTCATGGAGAGAATTTGACTGTTACGATATTAAAATAGGTATGTGCGTTACCAGGATGCAAATGCATGTTAACAAAATATTTGTGCGTCTGTATTGGGAGCATATGCAAAGTATGTACTACCTAACCTGGCCTGTGTTCGAGGAGGTAGTTAGTATATCAACAGTTGCCTTCAGTTGTTAGCCTGAAACCAGTTTTGTTCAGTAGAGTGCATTATTCATGTGTGGCGAACAGCAACAGAACTTTTTGCGCCACGAATTATAAAGGCATGGGCTTAGTTTTAGCTCACAATGATCTAAGGGTTTTAGAAAGGCATGAGGCTGGGTAGCCTAAGTTACATTATAAAGTTAAGAAGCAGAGGGCTGGTGGTGAGGGGGATATGTAGAGGCGGGGCTGGCATCAGGAGATAGGAAGTTGACTTTCATCCCAGAAGAGGCGAGTGGCAGGCAGTCCACCTGGTGAAGGCAGAAGGGGTGGGGAGAGGTTCCTGCTGGCACTTTCAGCCTGGGCTGATAGCCCGGTTCAGAGGGGTAGGGTAACCCGAGTCAACAGGTGACCAGCAGAGAGCAGATGGGGGCCCAGGAGAGGACAGGCCTAGGAAATTGAATTCATTTTGATTACTAGGAGTGGAGGCGTAATGGCTCCGAGCTCTGCCTTGCCCGGTTGCCCTGGACTTTCCATTGTCATCTGAACCTCATGAAAATAAATAGTTTGCTTGCCAGGCTTGACCTAATCAGCTCGCTATGGGTTTTGCTCTTCTGGGCCACTTGGGAGTTTTCTGTTCATCTGTTATTTTGGAAGTAGGATAAAAAGTTTGCTATTCTTTCAGCTGTATGAGGCTTCTTTATGGATAACCTGGGAATAAAACATTGTTAGGATGCAGGAAAAGCAAATTTCTCCTTGTTAATGCATCATGGCTTTCTTAAGAAACCGGAGAGCTTGCTTCTGTAGGTGATCACACACACGGGATCGGTGTGCAAAGTGTGTGTTATATATGATCTCTGCATTGGCAGTCAGCCTGTCCCTCTGATGAAGCATTTTCAGATACCTGAGGAAGGGCACACCTTGGGACACACAGCCAGCAATGCTTGCTTTGATGGATGGGGGGTGGTCGAAAGTTCTATACCAGGGATGTTATTTCCTATTTGATCCCAGTAGTCTATGCAGCTACCTTCTTATTTTGTCTTCCCAGATGCTTTTTTTTTTTTTTTGTACATTTAGAGGCTTCATTTCATTTCTCCCTTTACTTTTTGAAAAGACAGATTCCCCGGTGTCTTCAATGACACTAGTGTATAGGCTTTTCAATGGCAGAACTGAAGCAGGAACTTGTCTGTGATTTGAGAAGTAACTTTGAAAAGCAGGACTTTGTGTATGTGTATGTGAGTGTATATGTACATGTGTGTGTATGTGTGTGTGTGTGTTTTCTCTCAAGAACCTGCACAGAGAGGAAACTCTAGGGAGACTTGTATATAAGACAAACACTAATTGTTATTCTGAGCAAGGAACCAGCTTTTTGCCTGGATGTGGGGTTCTCCCAGGGGAGTGCAGAAGGCTATTGACCCTGACACTCAGACTCTGATCTGGGGAGATCAGGTAATCATCATGCAACCCCAGGGCAGCTGTGGATTCTGAAATCTCTTAACACTTTGCAAGTGTTTGAGCTGGATATCATGCTTCAGAAAAGCCAATAGTCACAGGGCTGTTCTAGTCACTTCAATGGCCTGACTGTCCATGAAATAAATAAATAAATAAATAAATATATTTTTTAGCATGAACCATTAAGAGACCTGTCCAGTTTGATTGGTGTGGCTGCTGAGTAAAGAATACGCTTTTCCTTGACTTGGGTCTTTGCTTTGGGTGGCTCCAATCTGAACTGACCTACTTGCAAGGATGTGACATCTGCTCAAGTCTCAGGCCCTTTGGAGCAGGCATAGGTCTGTGGGAGTGCACGGAGAGCAAGGCATTTTGTGTGCACTTCATGGTGGTGTGTGGAGACCCACTGAGATGTTTCAGTCCATTCACGAGGACAGCCCTGGGTGTGGAGGTTCGCATATGTTCTCAAATTGCGGAGGACTGGGATAGATAAGGATGTATACAGGGAATGAAAGCCTCTGACACCTCTGGGCATCATGATTGGGGCTCCCATACAAGGGCATTTGAGTTTTTTCAGTATGAAAACTTGAGGCAGCAGGTGGGGTCTCCAGGGTGCAGAGCGCCGGCTGGGCCTGTGACCCCAGGGGTGGGCATTTCCCTATTGAGAGTTTTGTACACATTGAGTCTGAGGTTGTGATGATGAGATAATGAGCAGGATGACTGAGTGCATATCATAGAGCTGTATCTCATTGATGTCGGTAGCCCCTTTTAAAAAATTTTAGGCCTGGGGCACCTGGGTGGCTTAGTGGTTAAGCGTCTGCCTTTGGTTCAGGTCATGATCCTGGGGTCCTGGGATTGAGTCCTGCATCAGGCTCCCTGCAGGGAGCCTGCTTCTCCCTCTGCCTATGTCTCTGCCCCTCTCTCTATGTCTCTCATGAATAAATAAATAAAATCTTTAAAAAGGAAAAAAAAATTTAGGCCTGAGAACATTCTGTGGCTTGTGGTTACTGGTAAGGTGAAACTGCTGGCTTTATTCTTTTCCCCCTCCTAAAGAAGCATCGTTTTGAAGATGGGTTTTTGCGTCTCTTACCCAGAAGCAGACAGCTGAGAGACATTTTTAAAGTCCTTGTCAAATTAGTATGATGACTAAGGCGACTGTATTTTACTTAAATTATTTTACACACTTATGGTTAGTCAAAGTGACACATTCCCTGCCATTTGCGTAATTACTGTATAGCCCCAGGTAGTAAGAAAGAAAATTACCCTGATTTTTTTTTTCTTGCTGTTTGGTTGCAAATGTTCAGCTAATAATTATTTAGGGGAAAAAGTGATTTCTGAAAATTCCTTCCAACCAGCTTTGTGTGCCCAGCTTAGTTTCCGTAGGGGTTTTCTCTTGTGTGTTTAACAATCAAAGAATCTGTTGTGAGGGGAGCAAGATGTCTTTCCTGAATTTTGTAACTCTCCTGTATTTCTATTTTAGATTCCTTATAAAGAGGATGACCCAGAGGTGCTCCCTTGTTAATCAGATGACCAGCATTTAAACTCCTCTCCTTACCTGCTGCTGTAATAGGTATAGCTCTGTATTAAGCTGGATAAGTTTCCACTGGCACAAAGGCAGTTGGAGCAAGAGGGTCTCAGGATTTCTCTTGCTCACCGAACGCAAGCATCTAAGTACTACCTTTGCTCAGGAATGCGCTCACTTAATGGACTGGGGATGAGTAAGTATAATGCAGCAAAAAACCCCAAAGAGGATACAGCCACCTTGGATGAAGAAAAAGGCCTTGAATAAAGAAAAAAAATATCTGTAAATGTTACCACTTAATTGCAGACGTTGGTGTTCCTTTCAGAGTCTGTTCCAGGCCTCCTGCAGAGGCTGGGGGCAGTAGCAAGGAGTCCTGCTAAACTGATCCTGTTCCTTGGATTAAGGAGGGCTTCTTGAGGTGTCTGACAAGGAGGGTGGGGGCCGCCAGGTGGCTGGGCAGGCAGGTGTGTGGAAGGTGCTCACCCCTTGTTGGGGTAGAGAATAAAACTCTACCAGCAGTATTTCTACTTCTACTTGGCAAATACATTTAACTTGCACAGATTGAACTGCAACTCATCGTTTAATTAATAACCACATTCCTCTGAAGTAGAGTCAAAGTACTTATCACTTGTACTCACTTATATTTTCTAATTGTACTGAGATTTATGTTAATATATTCATCATATATTTATGTATATACATGTTCTTGGACGAGGCTACATACACCAGATATTGTGTGCTGTCCTTTCTGGAAGATGTTGAGGGACACTTCAGTGGCAATTTTGATTGTATGGCTTAAACACAGATTTAGAACTCCCCCGAAGACAAGGCATCTATATTCTGTTCCATCTCAGAAATGTTTTTGGTAATCTGAAGGCCAGAAAGATGGCATCCTTGTTCTTGTAATTTAGTTTTGGTTTCTGTTTCTTTATGTGTATCTATGACATTGGCAATAAAGAGGAAAACAAGAGTGGAATCAACTGACTTTGGTTCACAGGAGAAACGAATGGGTATGGTTTGAGAAACTTGTATTTTATAAACACTTGTAACCTAAGTGTTTATGTGTTAATGTAACAGGCCGTATTGTTGAATGGTTAAAACTCCAAATTAAATGGTGAAAACTTCCAGATGGACACTGATAAGTACCTGTGGCAGCTGTGGCTCAATGGATGAGCTTCAGGAGACCTGCGACCCATGTTCTCCCCTTCTCAGTTCTGTTTTCTTAGGCTGATTACTTAAACTCTCTGTGCCTTGGTTTTTCATTTTAAAACTGGGATCCTAATAGTACCTAGCCTCATAACAATGCTATGAGAATTCATGGAGTTGGTAACTTGTAAAGCACTTTGAATGCTAACTGGCACACAGTGCTTGATATATACTAGCTATTAATAATGGCATGGTTATACATATTTACTGCAAACATTCAGTTTGTAGCCCCAACAAATGAGAAATAAAACCATTTCAATCAAGTTTTGATTTGGGTGTAGCAAATTGTACACTCAAGTAGTTCCCTATTCTGCATGAACATTTTGTCTGGGAGGTAAAAGGTTTTTAGTAGTAAAAAAAAAAAAGTACCAGTTGCTAATTCCATTTATTCCCTTATTATAAATATAGCAATCCATTTAATCTTAAAGATGCTATAAAAATTACCAGTCATGTGGGCGAGGAGCTCACTATAGTAATGGTTATATTGAGCATTGATAGTCAGTGGGTACTTTGAGCTGGATGGAGCAGGGATGGTGTTCACACAGCTGGGAGGGGACAGGTGCCTTGGTGTCTCACTTTGGGAGGCCCTGTTATCTGTTGCTCTGCTCTGTGACCACAGGATGGGGAATACTTGACAGTCTTCTACATTGTACGCAGCTGAGGAGCAGTGAAAAGAGTTCTGGACTTGGAGTCAGAAGACCTGCAATTTGAACCTGGACCTGCAACTTACCAGTTCCTGGTGACTTGACTTACCTGCGCCCCAATATCCTCATCTGTCTTATAGGTGGCTGGGAGATTTAAATAAATGGATGCGTGATAGGGTGTTTCTCATAGAGTACAGGATTCAGTACTTGCTTTATCACTAGTGACATAACCCTACTCATTGACCTTGGCACAACAGAAGTCCTTCCCAGGGGCTGAGAGTTTGCTTCTTAAATCGGAGATCTGGGCCCTCGTAGCTTGCTCTGCTTCTCTGGAAGAAGACTAGCCACTTCAAGGCAGCCTGGGGTGTCAGGAATCGGGATCAAGGGATATACGTTATGGACATAGGCTGCCCTCTGGGCAACCTTGTTTGAGATGATGCGGGGGGGGGGGGGGGTGCTCAGGTGTCGTGCCACACCCACCGCCTCACCTTAATCCTCCTGTGGTACGAAGTGGGGTTCAGCAGGCACGATTGTGGGCGTGCTCCTCATCTTGATCCTTTTCGGTTTTTCAGAAGCTGAGGGAATGAGCTCTTGATAGAGTGTTGTATCTCATTCTCCTGGATCATTCACCTTCATTGATGATGATTGTGTAGGGGGCTATCTTTGCACAGAGCCACCCACTTTTCCTCCCCAGGTCTGACCTCTGTCCCTGGGAAGGATGAGGAAGGAGCCAGGCTCCTCTCAGTGAACCAAACTGCTGTGGCTATTAGGGGTGAGATCTTCGATTCATGTTTGAGTGCCACAGGCTTCCCGAGAGAGCATATGCTCTCTCTGAGCACCACTGCATCCACAAACCCTGGTGCCTTGGTGTCAACCTCACTGAGGAGGAGGCCTTTTCTGCTTCCCAAGGCCCTGGACCTTCTGTGGCCACAGCTGTTCAGTGGGCAAGCTCAGGGGGCTTTCTTCGTGGGCATTCCAGGGACCGTAGACAGAACGGAAACCTTCCACTGGGTGCAGGCGGCGTCTCTGCAGTTGGCTATTTCCAGCCTCTTTATTTCTGTTCTTTGTGGCTTTGAGCCGAAGCTTTCTGAAAAGGGAAGCCCTTCCTAACAGAGAGTTTAGCAGCTCAGTTGTTTTTTTTTTAATTTTTTAATTTTTTTAATGGAAGTGATGATAACCAAGCCAGCTGTTTCCTGAAGTGACCAGGCATTCCCCTTTGAAAAGGGAATAGTTACTTCACCAAGATGTAATAGCTGGTCATTAAAATTGTTTTGGACTTCGTACAAAAGTCTCATTTATGACTTCTGGTCAACACTTACTGAAAATATTTAAAAGCCAAAGGCAACATAAGTTGCTGCAAGCCATAGTTTTTGTATTGGACTGGTGGGGGAGGGCTGGCTAGGGTAGATCCCACTCTTCCCCTCTACCTTCATGATTTGGTTCCTAAATAACCTGGCAGTATATTCCAATACTCTATTCTTCTGGGATGTCATATCCCGGTGGCATTTCAAGATACCTGGTCACAGAATGGAAGGGTATCAAACATAACAGGGATGTCCCTTTCCTTAGTGTTGGATTTTGTTAAAATCTTACCACAGGCGCTCTGTGAGTCCTGGAGGCAAGCTGTGGCCACAGCCCATCCAAGCTGGCAGGGGTGCAACTGCTGCATTCCTAGGGTTTGGTAGCACGTCCGAGTTACTGTGCAATAGAATGGGTCCATTCTTTGTGTCTCTCCATCCGTCCACACTCCCTTTGTGAGTTCTGTACGATGCACGGTAGCAGGTTCTCATTTGTCTGGCAAGTTGCCCTTTGGGACGGGTCTTCGGGTGATGAACCTGGCTGTCCAGGTGACCCTGGACATTTTTTGTTGGTAGGTCTAAAGCCCTTTGTGGCTCTCACTTCCTGGCCACCCGAGCTCCCAGCTAGGCAGAGTTAGCAGAAAAAGGAAGGAATCTAGGGACGCCTGTGTGGCTCAGTGGTTGGGCCTCTGCCTTTGGCTCAGGGTGTCATCCTGGAATCTCGGGATAGAATCCCACATCAGGCTTTCTGCATGGAGCCTGCCTCTCCTCCCTCTGCCTGTGTCTCTGCCTCTCTCTGTGTGTCTCTTGTGAATAAATAAATAAAATCTTAAAAAAAAAAAAAAAAGGAAGGAGCCAAGAGCAGGCTTTCAACAAATCGTCCTGGGGAATATAATAGAATATTAGGCAAACTCCTCCCTCAGTCCCTGCCCACACAACTACAGGAACTTAAGCAAGATAGAAATGATTATTTTTACCTCCATTCCTGCACTGGCAAGGTTGGTGTAGGGAGAACAGTGTCACGATGGTGCTTTTCAATTAAAGACTATTGTAAAATGTTCTTGGGAATGGCTATTGTCTCTCCCTCCCCCCCCCCCCCAACTCTGGAAAAGACTTATATAAAATAGGCACTGCTCCCTCTCTAATTGTCGGATTTGCTCCCCTATCCTGACATTGCCGCTTCCCCATCTTGGGCTGATTAGAATGAGAAATTACCACCTTGAATATCAGCAAGTCGAAATTGGAAAGCTGCCCTCTGATTATATAAGCTTTCAACCACTGTACCTGAAATCTCGTGTTTACCTTGCTGAGACTTCTCTTAATGAAGATAGGGATTTCTAAGCAGCATGGACCCATATGTTTTTTATTATGTAAGCTTCAATGATTGTGATGCAACCTGTAAAATAAAGAGTGGTGTTGATTAGTTCATCTCTCCGTTGGCTTTTTGGGTCAGAGAATTATTGGAAGTAGACTCACAGAACCACCTAGAGCTCTCCCCCTGGAACTTGACCGCCCGCTGCTTCACCACCAGCACCTTCTCCCTGGGGGTGCACCGGTGTGCCCTGGGTCTGTGGTCATCGTGACTCTCAAGGTCGCAGAGGGCAGGTGCCCATGGAGGCTTGAGAGATGGCTTGTGCAGTTCAGCTGTGTGTCTGGGAACACAGCCACTGTGATCGTGTTGGGCCTCATGCTTTGGCCATTTCATTTCCCTAAGTGCTGCTGTGATGGCCTTTGGAATGTATTTTGTCTTGTTTTGCATAACATGCTGGTGTCTTGCTGTGGCTCATCGTACTGTCCTCTTCTCAAAGCCATACGTGTGTGAGGTGCACAGCACGGCACACCACATGGTCCATTCCAGATTTTCAGCCTCCTGAACTATAGACAGCAGCTTATTTTGTGGCCAGGGTGGGTGCTGGGAGAAAAGACTGAAAGGAGACTAGACCAGTTGAAACAAGTCTAGGAGAGCTTCAGATAGGCCTCTGCTGTCATTATGCAAAACATTGAGGGCAAGACTCACAATCTATTATGTGATTTATTATGTGGCATGTTGCGCTGCCTCCCCAGTGTGGTAAATACTATATTGGCTGGGAGGCTTCACATGCCAACAGTTTTTCAGCCAGCCAAAGGGAGGATATCTTTTGGAAACAAAAACCATAAATTAACACCTTCGCTTTACCTTTGCCAATCCATGGAGATGCATATAAATTGAAAAGTCCGTAAGCAGTTTCCTAGCTCTGCTGCTGGCGGTTGATGGGAGCAGATGGGGAGGGCCTTCTTGCTGCACATGGGCTTAGAGTGGTGTGGGGAGCCAGTGGCACTTGGGCTAAAAGCACGTGCAGCTCTGTGAACCTTCTGAGATGCACAGGTGCAATGGGTTGTCTAATTGACATACCATCCCTGTGTCCCAAGGTTGGCCTTGGCTTGTGTTCTTAGGCCTCTTTAACAATAACATTGCCCAGGGGCACCTGGGTGGCTCAATCGGTTAAGTGTCTGCCTTGGGCTCAGGTCATGATCCCAGAATCATCGGATCAAGTCCTGCAGAGGGGTCCGTGGGGAGCCTACTTCTCCCTCTGCCTGCTGCTCCCCTGGCTTGTGCTCTTTCTCTGTCAAATAAAATCTTTAAAAAACCCAAAACTTTGTCCAAACTCTGCCCCTGTTGCTTTCATCTTAGGCAAAATCAGGGCACAGGAGTAAGTACTTTCCCTAAATGTGTGATTCCGCCTTCCAGAGCTAGCCCACATTAACCAGCAGGGGTGAGCAGTAAGAAGAGTTTTATTTTTGGAGATAATGATTCTAAACACATATAAATAAAAATAATAGTTTGGTGAATACTGGGAAAAACCCAGTATTTTAAGACTTCTGTCTTTTAAAATATTCCTCCTTTTTTTTTTTTTTTAAGCAGATGCTGTTTTCTAAAAGGCATCATACCTATTCCTAATTGGGTGAGCAGATAAAAATACAGATGTTTGTATTTCTCTTGTCTTCTGATACTTCAGATTTCACTGGGGAATCCTTTTGTCGCTTAAGGGCCAAGGCAGCAATTAATGCCTCAAGGGTTCCTGGCACCCAAGGCTGTCAGGGAGACTACTGTGCGTGACAAGGGACACATTTTAGATCCCCCAAAAGGAAGCTGAGTGTTCTTGTGTTATGGCCTGTCACCTCTGTAACTGTTTTTCTCGTTGTGCCAGATGAGCCAAGCCCCAGTGGTCATGGTGGTCAGCTCAGCTCTGTTGCCTCCTGGTTGTTCATTAATTTTCTTCTTGCCTCCCTGTGCGGGCCCCTGACTCCAGGCTACGCTCCACCAACCCCAGCAGGATGTCACAGAGATCTGTGAGGCCACTGTGAGGGAGTGCTCCCTGGTCAAAATACTGGTCACTCCCCAGTAGGACTCTCATGCCCGGCTTCTGCACAGGCATTGTCGGTATCTGACTAACAGCTCCTTCCTTTGTTGGCTTCCCACAAGCCTCATTCAGGGGGTAATACAGCTGAGCTCTCCGTTAGGGCCCTCAGGCCAGAGAGACCTGGTCCCACCTTGGACCATGGGCTGCATGTTAATTCTAGCCCTCCTGGACCCTGTTGTATTTTATTTGGGAGTGGGGTCTTCAAATTCTGTTTAAACATTTTCCTCCTGTGGAGTTCAGAGGGTGGTAGGGGTACTGTTAGACATTTTCCTCTATCTCAGATGTTAGATTAAATTTTGATTATATCTTCTCCCTTAGATATAGAAAGGTGTGACACGAGGTACAAAGAAAGTGACTTTGACTGTTTATCCTCTGCTTGGAGGTGGACCTGGACTCAGGGGTAGAAAGGTGGATGATATGAATGTGTTTCCCAGTGTGTTTCTGAACAAAGAAATGGGGTGTATTGGTTCCCTGGGGTTCTGCTGAAACAAATGACCACAAACTAGTTTAGAATAACTAGGCTTAGAATAGCAGATTTATTTTCTGGTGGTCTTGGAGGCCAGGGGTCTGAAATCAAGGTGTCGGCAGAGCCAAGCTTCTTCTGCAATTCTGGGTAGAATGCTTTCTTGCTTCCTTATAGCTTTTGGTGGTGGCCCTTGATCTTTGATGATATTCCCTTAGGTAGTCTCTGCTCCCCTCCCCTATGTGACTCTGAGGTCAAATAGCATTTTCTTGCTGTGTCTTCTCTCTTCCTCTTAGAAGGACACCATTCATATTGGATTAGGGCCACCCCTAATGACCTCATCTTACCTTAACTACATCTGCTAAGGCCTTGTTGCAAATAGGGTCACATACCAGGAATTAGGACTTCAACACGGTCCTTTTTCGGGGAATCAATTCAACCTGTAATACCACAGGAGAAAAATATCAAGGGATCCATAAGCGGTCTAATAGTACAAAAAGGAAAGAAAAAGAAAGAAAAAGAAAGAAAAAGACTCTTTGCTCATTTTAGGGTTTTGGGTTGGGTAGGAAGATTATGGGATGCTATTGGTTGGCGTATCATTTTTTACAGAAATGCTACCCTATGACAGTCCTTGTTTCCTTTCTGAATAAGTAAGGGGATAACTCTGTTTCTGTCTGTGAGGTGGCGGGTAGGGTAGGCTGTGGGAGTGAGCCTGATTTGCATTAATGAATAGCTTTGAACAAACCCTTTCCTGATTCTGGGCATAGCTGAGTGTGGGGATTGGCCTGTCTGAGTACGGCATCTGATTAAGGGAAATGCATGTTAAAAAAAACCATCCTAGAAATACACGTGGGTGAGCATTATGTGTGTATATATTTAGAGTGTGTGTAGTACATCTCTCCCGCTCCCTACACCCGGGGCTCCTTAAAAGGAACCAGGCCCAGTGAAATGTCCAGCTGGCCCTGTCCCCTCCCTGAAGTCCTATCTGATTCTGTGAGACTGGAAGAGAATTTTATCACTGTGCCATCCATCCCAGGGCTGGTCAGATAGGTGTTCCATTAGGGCCAGACACCTGTATTCTGATCTGATTCATCTCCATGCTTTTTTTTGGTGGTGGTGGGAGCTGTCTGATTCTCAGAGTTTCTCAGCTTTCGCTCCTTTTAAAAGGCTTCAGTTTAGTCTCTGCCAAACTAATTATCTTGGACAACTTCTTTAAGTGCTTGTGAGCAACATTGACTTCAGTAAGGCATGTTCTTGGCCCTCGCGGAGTTTATATATCCTGGTGGGAGGGATAGCATGTTTATATTTTTTTCACTAATGACTCATTCATTCGGGCCAGGCAGCAGCTCTAACCTCAGAGAGCCTTCCAGCTGGTCCAGCCGTATCCGCTTCTGCAGGACAATGAAGTCTCCACCATGGAAGCCACGTGTTGGGTCAAGATGTGAGGTGGTGTTGGAGATGGGCCTGTGGGTAGAAGAGGAGATTGTTTATGGTTGCACATGTAAAATAATTTTCTCAACCTTGGTCAGAGTAGATCCAAGGGAAATAAGATGTTAGGCTGAAGTGGCAAGAGTCTGCCTAGGAGAGCCTTTGCAGGTGGGATGGGAATAGCCTCAACGGAGAAGGGGCAGGCTAGGAAAACCGGGCCATAGCTACATACAGGAGCATGTCAGGACTAGCACCGGAGGCTCTTCAGCCAGCAGTGTGGGGGCTGTCGCACCTCCTTTGGCAAGGCTTATATCCCTTGCCCCTAGCTTTGAAGCAGTGCCCTAAAATGCTGCGAGAGGCCACTCTGCCAGCATATGGAAGGAAGCAGGGCATTCTCAGACTTAGCTAGAAGCAAGCATGGCCACATCGCATGACATAGCCAAGGGGCTGAAGGACAGCTGGTTGTCCCAGAACGCTGTGCTCACCGGGATGGGGGCAGGGGAGGAGGAGGGAGAGCTGTAGCATCCACACACAATGGCGCCTCTGTATCCAGCCTCTCTTTTGAGTTATCTTCAAATGAGATTTCTGCAAGATGAGCTAAAATTAGGAAAAGGTCCTATCGTATTTGACTTTTTTTTTTTTTTTGAACACTTTAGCTTGGCCTTGGATGTATCAGCTCTGGCTAACTTTAAAGCTGGTAACAGAACAAACTGTGTTCACACACAGGAAATGTCTCCAAACAAAAAGTGGGCGTGCAGTTTACAGTTTAAAAATTGGATGGAGGCCATTCAAAATTCCCCTCCTGTTCTCCTTGAGAAGGACTTGGCAAACTGCTGAGAGGGGGCATTCCTCCTTGGAGTAACCGTGAGGGTCCAGAGAGAAGCCATCCTCTGAGCAGAGCCAAATGGCTACAGGGATGAGGGGGCTCAGAGGCTGGTGGGGCTGCGTGCCCTTCATCCTCACGTCCTATGCAGAGGGCACATGAAGTCTGGCCAGAATGCCTCTGGCCTATTGGCCCACACCTGTTGCCCACAGATGGCTGATCCCAACATAGGCTGAGACAGCTCAGGAACCCTGTGTGGCCTCATCACTTGGCTCTACCATTAATTTGAACTTCAAGTTTATGCTTGTGGCTTTTTTCTTAATATAGGGACCTTATTGTTTTACTTATTACATAAGGACTACATGTGTTGAAAATTTGGAAAATATAAATAAACATAGATACAATTAAAAAGAAGAAAGAAGCATTATCAATAATGCCAGAACCTGGAGGTATCCTCTCAAGATTTTTGGTGCCCATGCTTTCAATCTCTGGGTCTACCTGTGTTTCTTTGTGACTTTGAGGACAGAGTACAGGTGACCCTTGAACAGTGCAGGGGTTAGTGGCATCAACACCCACCTGCCTTCCTGCACCATCGAAAACCTGTGGGTGACTTTTGACTCCCTCAGAATGTAACTACTAATAGCCTACTGTTGACTGGAAGCCTTACTGATAACAAGGTTGGTTAACATATACTTTGTATGTTATATGTTATTATATACTGTATTCTTACAATCAAGTAAGCTACAGGAAAGAAAAGGTTATTAAAATCATAAGGAGAGAAAATACATTTATAGTACTATTTGTACTTAATGGGAGAAAATCTGCATACAAGCGGACCTGTATAGTTCACATCTGCCCATTAATTTGGGCAAATGACTTTACTTCTCATTTGTATCTCTAAGATTGGCATGGTACTTATACCTACTTCACACTGATGAATGAGGTAATCCATTCAGAGTGCTTAGCCGTGCCTCTGCAGTATGTTACACTTGTTATGTATTATTCTATAATAAAATCAGATCACACTGCACATTCTATTTAAGAATATACTCTTTCCCCTAAACCATTGTGATTACTTTTCTGTAACATTAGATGCTCTTTGGTGTCATGGTTATAAAGAAAAATGACCCTACTGTTTCTGTAATATATACATGTTTCTGTAATATGATAAATATTTGTTATGAAGAATTTTATTTATTTATTTATTTTTAAAGATTTTATTTATTTAGTGAGCACATAAGTGGGGGGGCAGAGGGAGAGAGAATCTCAAGCCGACTCCCTGCTGAGCGTGGAGTCTGATGCAGGGCTCAATCCCAGGACATGGAGATCATGACCTGAGCTGAAATCAAGAGTCAGATACTTAACCGACTAAGCTACCCAAGCACCCCCACCATGAAGAATTTTAAAAATGAAGAAAAGTTCAGATAAAAATATTTTAGGAAATTCTAAATCTTACCATTCAGATATAACATTTTGATGTTCGAGGGGTGATAATTAATTACCTTTCTATTCGCCCCACCACCACCAATTAATAACCAGTTGTGTGGTAGACATGTTAGCCAGCCACAGGGATATGAAAATATCAGCTTAGATTTTGTATGGAGAAATTTGGAGTTTGAAATGCAAAACTCCGTTTGTGGCTAGATTCAGGCTTCTCACTACTTTGCTCCTGGTCAGAATGATAGGTTGACTCTGCAGGGATGAGAAAATATATAAATGTATTTTCTCTTCTTAAGCTCAGGTAAGCTTACGTCCTGCAGGACCACAGAATGCGTGCATCCTGAGGACTCTTTACAAAAGGGGAGGGAAAGGAAGAGGTTAGGGCAAGCCTGCTAGGCTTCCTTTCACAACTTTATTGATCAGATAAGTCTTGCTAGCCCTCTTTGGGGAGAACTGAATGAGGAAGTCAGAAGAGCAGATGGTTATTCTTTGTTTCTTCCAGAAAGTAGAGGTTCTCTAGTATGAATAGAGATACGGATTCTGAGAAGAGAAAAGAGTAACTCCCTCTTAGAATTATCATTAACAGTGTATCATTTCAGAGTTCGTTCTGTTCTTCCAAGGAAGATCAGCTGGCTGGCTAGATATACTTTGTAAAATATATGTACTTGAAATACAAAGTAGAAAATTTAACTTCTTCAGATTTAACAGAAGACTTAATTAAAATGTGGAAGAAATAACTGCCTTCTACCCTTGAATGTTGCCATAGAAGAGTCCAAGGCCAGCCTGCTTTGTCTTCCTTTATAGATTATGTGCTCCTAGGTAAGATGCTGGAGGAACTCCCTCTGGGTATCTGACTTAACCACAATGTATATTACTACTGCATGAGGTATGTTACATATTTGTGGCACTCCCTGTGTTTTTTTCAGTGGACAGATTTAATTCTTTATTAGTGTCAGGAGAATTTTCTTATATTGTCTCTGACCTTTCTTGGTTCTTTTTGCAGTGAGTTCTCTGCTATAAGGACACCGGTTATCTGTATGTTGGATGGTCTTTGAACTCCATACTTGTGTTTTTTTTTTTTTTTTTTGTTTTGTTTTGATTGCTTGGATCACTTGTTTTTATCCATATTCACTTTTTATTTTAGTTTTCCAGTAGTCAGTAAATTGATGTGAAGCCATCTTTCTTTAGTTCACTGTAGATTTTACTTTATTAATTTTTAACTTTTTAATGTTTAAATAGTACCAATTTATTTCTTTCAGTCTACAATCTCTTTTTTCCCCTTCTTTGCTTTTTTTTTTTTTTTTGCTGTTGTTGTTAATGTTGCCTTTGAGTTCTCAATTTATTGTACTCCTATTCATATTAAGTTCTGTGGCTTAAAGATCTTTTGAGGGGATTCCTCTTCTTGGGTTCTGTTTTCCTTTAGACTGAATTCTTTGTTTTTGATACAGTGTTTCATTTGTCCTTTCTTCCAGGTTTCTGTGTTGGTAGAGACCAGACCTTTTTGTTTGCTTTTTTCTACTCTGTAGAAATACTGAGTGTGTCTAAGCAGATCTTTGTTATTCTGGGTGTGGGCGGATTGGTTGATTTGAAGCCTCTTTTTTGCCCCCTTAACCACTGAGTTAAAATTTGATGTCTGGCTTTTTTGTTTCTGTTCATGCTTTCCGCACCCTGAGGGCCTACAGAGCATCCTGGACTGGCTAAACTATAGCAGGTGGTGTGCACGGTGCTGACTAGATGTGGCTGGATGTTGGCTTGGTGGCTTTTACTTCTGGGATATTTTAAAGGTTATTTTAGGTGGGTTCAGTCTTATTATGTGGGAGTACACACTGCATGCCCTTGGGCAGTATTCTCTGGCCTCTGATCAGCCCCAAATTTAATTGTGTACTCCGAGAGCCTTTACTTCTTCCCAGCTGAAGTAATCAGCATCATGGTTCATGGCCTTGTTTTTATCCTTTTCTTCTTAGTGGATATTTTCACTATTCTCTGGTCAGAAAAGAGGAATATATTGATACTTACTCATGCTTTTCTCCAGATCTAGTGATATTAATGAAAACTCTCTGGTTATTTATTTAGTCACTAGTTCATCATCCTGAGGGCAGTGGATACAGGGTTTTGAGCCTTGCTATGCCATACCATTCTGTTCCAGAATCTTCCTTTACTTTCCCTGGCAGGCAGTATTTGAGTTTTATGACATTGAGATGTGTTCATTTTTTGTTTGTTTGTTTTCCTTTTATTTTGACTGGTGATTTTAAAAAATTTCTCCTTTTAATTTTTTTTTTTGGTCAGATTTTGTGCAGAAGTTTCTACCATTTTACTTGAGAAATACCTTGTATCACTTTAAAACTTTGCATAATATTATATTGTATCTCATTCCTATGTATCTGTCAATAGGTTGTTTACTGCTTTGTTTTGCCAACATAAATCCAGATTTCCTCATTATTTTTTTGTTTTGCTTTTTAGCATTATAATATAGGTTGATGAGATTAGGGGTATGGTCACAGTTGTGGAGAGGGGACTGTTTTCTGAGGGTCTTTTGTGTGCCAGGGAGCATGTGAGTAGTCTTGTTTGATTCTCACAACAACCCTGTGAGGTAACTGCCATTATTTCTGCTTCTGCTTTACAGATAAGGAGATGAGGGCTCAGAGAAGTTGAATACCCTTGCTCAGAGTGACACCAGTAGTGTTTGATCTTTGGTCTCTCAGCTTTACCTTGCTTTGAAATCCCTTTCTTTTCCTCAAACCACACCTCCTTAAGAAATCACAGCCCACTGGAATACTTAAGCATGCTTGGTGTTTTGATATAATTTTAACATGTTACTACTTGTAAGAGAACACTGTTCTTTTTCTTTTTTTAAAACTGGTAGTGAATTTTGAACATGACTTCACTGGGGCTAGAGAACTGTGTTCTCCCTCTCTCTTTTCACTGTGAGTACAAAATTGCATTTGTAGGAGATATGAGCTCTGAAAATGAGTCTTTGTACATTCCATGCCATGTCTCAGGGCCCCTGCTCTGGGCATGTTGTTACCTGTGCACTCACCCCTCAACTGTGTTTCTTCCTCTGAACAGCCAGACACTCAAAAACAAGGGCCATTATGTAAGAATCCGGCCCTAACGGCCCCCACAAAATTACAGACTGCTCCATGCCAGTGTGAACAGACACTCTAATTAATGTTTACTTCTTCACCAAATGGTCATTTTATAAGACCTTAGTACAAAATCACATGTCCCGTATTCAAAAAGTATTCCGCAGGACCTGTGGACAGTAACATATTGATGTGTACCGAAAGACTCCTGATTGGGATGTCATTTATTTATTTTATTGTCAAAAATGAAAATACGATGCCTGTCTTATGTATGTGGAATGTATAATGAGTTTCAAAGTATTGTCATGGATTATGTCATTTCAGCTATATGGCAATCCAGGGAGATAGGTGGAGTATTTTTGACTGACTTATACTTTTAACTCTTTATTATAAGTTCTCAAACAAAGCAGAAAAATAGAAATTATAGTGCAGTGAATACCCATATACTTGCCAGTTAGGATTGAACAGTTGAACAATGTATTGAACAACACACACACACACACGTATATATACACACATACAAATATATATACATATAATTTTTTTTAACCACCTTAAAGGACGTTATAGAAAGGACATGTCACACTTAACTACCTAAATACTTCATTATGATTCCACATACAGTATGATCATATCCTTATAAAACCACAGCCTTATTACCCCTCCCAAGAAGGTAACTATTCCCTCATTTGAACTAATATTCAGATCTCTCCAGATGTTCCCAAAATATCTTCATTGGCATTGCTATTGACTTCCATTGCTCCATACCTAGCTCAATCTCCAGAACGCTCCACCTATTTTTTAGGCAACCAAAAACCAAGGAAAGATCCTGCATTTCATTTGTTAGATGACTTTTAGTTTCTGTTTTTCTTTTTAAAATTTTTTTTTTATTGTAGCAAAATACACATAACATGAAACCTAGCATCTTTAACATTTTTTATAAGATTTATTTATTTATTTATTTATTTGAGAGAGAGAGTGACGGGGAGAGGTAGAGGAAGAGGGAGACAAAATCTTAAGCAGACTGTGGTGAGCACGGAACCCAGGGTAGGGCTCAGTCTCACAACCCTGAGATCATGACCTGAGCTGAAACCAAGAGTTTGATGCTTAACCAACAGTGCCACCCAAGCATGTCAGCATTTTTAAGTGTACAGTTCACTGACATTAAGTACATTTATATTCTTGTGCCATCATCACCACCATCCATCTCCAGAACTCTTTCTGTCTTGAAGAACTGAAACTCCGTATCCATTAAACACTACCTCCATTCCCTTCTCCCTTCCAGTCTCTGGCAACCACCTACCTGCTGACTCTGTGAATTTGATCACTCTAGATGCCCCATGTAAATGGGATCGTACAGTGTTTGTTCTCTTGTGTCTGGCTTGTTTCATTTAGCATCACATCTTCAAAGTTCATGCGTGTTGTGGCCTGTACCACAATTACCTTCCTTTTTACAGCTGAGTAGTATTTTATTGTATGGAGGTACCACATTTTGCTTCATTCATCCGATGATGGTTGCTTCCACAATTTAGCTGTTGTGAAGTAATGCTGCTGTGAATGTGAGTGTACAATGTTCAGCCTCTTTTAATCTAGAATAGCTCTTCCCCCTTTTCCTACCATGTCCACTTTTTGAAGATGTCAGTCCAGTTGTCATTTTATAGAACATTCTATGGAATGTTCCTTGTTTTGAATTTATCTGATTACTCCTTGATGGTTTGATTGGAAGTTCACTTTTTTTCTTGACTGGATTTGTTTTGTTTGATTACATTGGAGAAATGCTAAGGGATTCCTTTAAATACTTCAGATTAGACATCTGGCTGATCCCCTGTTGGTGATGCTAAGGGTGACCACTGGGTTGATGTGGGTAGTGACTGCCAGACCTTTCCATGTGAAAGGGACATTCACTCCCTTGAAGTTGGCAAATGAATCTTTGTTGTTACTATCCTTTTAACAGATGAACCTATTGTTGAAATTCTAAGTAGATACCAACTTGCTCACCAATAATAATAATCACTCTTGTTTATTTAGTGTTTGCTGTGTGCCGGGCACCAATACAGTACTTGACACACATTCTATCGCTTAATCCTTCAGGATTGTCCCCATTTTGCAATTCAGTGTTGGGAACCTTACTTGCTCTTCTGTTATGAAGACACTTTGCAGACCCCTCCCCATCCTGCTTTTCTTTCCTTGTACTGCTTCCTACCTCTGATAGGTCATGGCCTTTCCCTGCCAGGCTACCTGGTTTGATGTGGGCACTGTCTGTCTAGTTTATGTATCCACGGGGTGAGGACTTGGCTCTGGAGCCATGCTGCCTGAGTTCCAACTCTAGCTCTACCCATGATGCATGACACTGAGTTGGTTCCTCACCCTCTAGACTTCACTGTCCTCATCTGTAATTTGGGGATGATGCCTGCCTCAGAAGATTCTCATGAGTGTGTTTCCATATGTGGAAGGCTTAGTATGGTTCCTGCTACATAATACATCTCAGCCTCCTTGCTGTCACCCCTTCCATGGGTCCTTGAAGACAGTTCTTCAGGCTTTTTGCCTTGAGGGTTCTATTGTAATGACCTGTGACAAAATACACTGCCGATGGCTGAAAATCTGGAGGATATACAGAGTAGTGACGATAGTTCTAGAGCGGGGACCAGCAAATGACAGCCTGCAGGCCTGATCAGCCTTGTAGGCTGCTTTTGCACATCAAGTTTTATTCGAACACAGCCATGCTCGTTTATTTACAGATCATTGTTTACAGCCACTTTGGCACTACACCAGTAGAGTTGAGTAGTTGTAGCAGAGACCATATAGCCTGCAAAGCCTAAATAAAATACTTACTTTCTGGTTTCTTATAGAAAAAGCTTGCAGACCCCAGTTCTGGAATCTTAGAGTTCTGAGAGCTGTGGTCTCTGATTGGTGGGTCCTGGCTCCCTTGAGAAGATGCTGCTTTCTGGTGAATTCCTGCTGTCAGCTTTCACCCCCAGAGATGCCATGGTGTTCCCCATCTATATAATCTTTTCTCCCAGAGCTGAAGGCTGACTCCTTCCTCCAGGCAGGCCCCTCCTGCTATCTTAGGCTGGCCACCTTTGTGCTCACAGATGTTCTTTGCTGGGGACCTGAAGGCCTCACATGGGAGGTTCCTATACTTGGGGTCTTGCCTCCTACCAGTCAGTCAAGTAGGCCTGCTGCTTGTATTTTGTACGGCATCCTCTAGATGACCTCCAGGGAGCTCCTTTGCGCAACCCCCCCCCCCCCTTGTGATTCTACTCTGTGATGGAGGGGGTAGTGCGGCCTTCCCTCTATTCATATTCCTGGCCCTCGAACACTGTAACAGCTAATTGTAGGTATTTTGCTTCTGCCAATATGTTTGGGGTCCTGCTGTTTGACCCAAATGGAACTGATTCAAGTCCACTGAATGAGAAACCTCATTTCCATCAGTTACTTCTGCATTTGGATGGCAACATACCACTTTCCCAAAGTCATTTTCTCTGGTGTGCAGCTTATATTACTTGATTTATTTTCTAGTCTTTAAGATAGTTTTTTATTGATCTGAGGCATTAAATTTAATTCCGATGTGGAAGCCTCCTTTCTCTTGTATTTTATATCGACTCCTTACCACGTAAATCATTTACTTAATGTTTTTAATTAATTTGGCGTGAAGCCTCTGGAAGCAATAATGGCATTTCTCCTTGTATATATTTTTAAATTTTGATAGCAAGTCCTGCTCTTGTCTCCTGTTTCCCTTAAACAAAATTTAAGATGTTTGTATTCTGTGACATCTACTGTATTAATCAAGGCCATTGACTGAGTGTCTGTGATTTGCCGGGTCCTCTTCTAGGGGTTGGGGACAGAGCACTTATCAAAATGCACAGAAGGAGCTTTCCATGGCAATGGTTTCCTCAAAATCTTTGCAAATGACATCAGAGCAGTGGCTGAGATTCTTTAAGGAGCAAATGTGCGTGGCTGAATGTTGAAAGGTCCCTTCATGGGGCCAAGAAGGGGGAGGACATTGAAGCGGACCCCACAAAAAGGCAGGGTCATCTGCAGAGGGGGACATGTGCCCTGGGAAGATGAGGGGTAATAACTGAGGGGAGGCCTCCAGCTGAGGCAGGCAGGGGAAGGAGGAGGACCTTGCTGGGTAGAGGTTGCATTTAGGTCAGAGAAGGCCTGGAATTCTAGACTCAGTCTAGTAGGTAAGGAGGAGTCATTTTAGATTTTTTGCAAAAAAAAAAAGTGGTGGGACCTGTGGAAAGAGGTGTTTTAGGAAGAACAGAGCTCAGTGAGCCTCGGGGATTTGAGGCCCATAGTCTGGCCCAAGCCTGCAGCCAGAAGTTAGGAAGGAAGGGTGTAGCTGGGCCACCTCCCCATCCTCCATGCACGGGTTGGCAAGGCCACACAGAGACTGTCCTCCTGTCTCAGAGCTTTACTGAAACATAGAAAACTGTGGTGAGACAATGGGACAGCATCTAGCAGCCCAGAAATCAAACCATCGTCACGTGAGATATTTTTTTAAAGATTTTATTTATTTATTCATGAGAGACACAGAGAGAGAGAGAGAGGCAGAGACATAGGCAGAAGGAGAAGCAGGCTCCTCGTGGGGAGCTCGATGTAGTACTTGATCCCAGGACCCCAGGATCACGCCCCGAGCCGAAGGCAGACACTCAACCACTGAGCCACACAGGCATCCCTGTCACGTGAGATCATAAGCAGGGTGTGATGTTGGGCATTTTCAATCAGCTACATGACCTCCTAGTCCTGGTTGGCAGCCAGAGAGGGCATTGGAAGGAAAGAGCTCATTGAGTGTTTGTTGGGCATAGTTTTCCTGCATGGTCTTCTAAATATTGGCTTCCACATAGCACAGAGATGAAACGATGAAACATCTTGAAGCTTCTGTTGAATATGTTAAATATTAAGTGTGAAGAGTGACATTTTGACAGGGACAGATCAAACACTCGGCTATGTTTTAAAACCAGACTCCAGTTTTGTGTCAAAGCATCCAGAATTGTCACCTCCTTACCTTACAACTCCTTACGACTCATAGCATGGGCTTTCATGTCCAGAAAAACCCTCATTCACCATCATCCAGACAAGGAAAGATGTACAGTCACTAAAAAAGCCCCCGTGCTTCATAGGAAGGACCTCATGCTTACAAAGAGAAATGTTGCATTTCATGGAGATTTTAATCTTTTTTTTTTTTTTTTTACCTTCAGGAAGTAAGAATTGAGATGCTTTTCCTCCTCAGTTCCATTTCTCTTGTGAGAAGTTGTGTTCTTTCTTCCTGAAATAGCTCTTCTCAGTAAGGCATAATTACAGCATAACTATAAAGTAGAATATGTGACTCTGTTTGGAAAAATCTGCCTGTGATCTGTACCTGTGCTGTTGAACACATGCTTTTACCCACATGCAGTGAATTGGGCAGCCATGTGTCCAAAGGCAATCGTGTAATTTGAGAGGGCTACTGTTACACAGAATAGCTGTTAGCATAAGGGTTCTGCTAAAATATTTATTGCTTGTCCCTGAGCTGGCACCCCATAATGCAGGTACATGATGCATCACCACTTATACTGTGAGATGCTTGGTTTCTATCACTTATTTTGTCTGTTTTTTTTTTTTTTTTTAAGCCACCATCTGCATTTTCCACTTTGAAGTACATTAGTTACTATGGAAACAGTGATGTCACTGGTGGGGGTGAGGGTTAGTAACATTCACGAGGACGGGATGAAATCATTTTATTTAATGGTTTGAAATTTATATGACACTTGGGGAAAATTATAGGTATGTTTGAGACAATGGCATGCTTATACAATCACAGCTAGCATGATGCGTGTGCATGTAACAAAAGTCAGCATTTGTGTGTTTTTTTAGGTTGCAAACAAAAACATGCCTGAAAATTAAGACAAATACACAAAGGAAAGAGAAAGGAAGGCCAAGGGATTCATACAATTGTTCTAGCTGTGCAGGCTCATGGTTATAGCAGATGCATAGAGTTCCCTCTGTGGGTGTGGTTTACATAAGTAATGGTGCATTTTTCTCCATATGAAAATACTGTTTAGGATAGGTCTTTGGCTCTCTGAGTGACACTTGTCTTCTGGGCAGTGGTCGATGAATGATGTGCAGCTGAGCTCTCCACAAGATCCCTCGAAAAGGTGCCAGTGGTTCCAGAAGCTTTGTCTCGTGTGTGACAGGACCGGCGAGATGTTGAGTCTGAGGAAGGGTACCTAGATCCCTTTAATCATACTGTCCAGCGTGCTGTGCAGAGTGTGAATGAAGCTGGCCTGTGTTCTCCTTCAAAACTGCTCTCTCTCTCTCTCTTTTTAAACTTAATGTTGAGATAATTGTACATTCACATGCATATGCAAGAAATACTACAGAAGGACACCCGGTCTCAATGGTAACATTGTGCATAACTCTAGTACATTGCCATAGTCAGGAAATTGGCACAGATACAATCCACCAGCAGACTCCCCCAGTTTTATAGCATTCACTTATTTGTATGTGTGTGTATTTCATCTTTGCTGTTTCATCTAGTGGGTAGGTTCATGTGACTGCCCCCGCCGTCAAGGTGCAGAACCATTCCCCCTGGTGGATCCCTCCTGCTGTCCTGGTGTGGCCACGCCCTTCCCTGCCCCCAACCATAGGCAGTCCCCAATCTGTCCTCCATCTCAGAAATGTTGTCACCTTAAGAATGTTACATATGTGGAATCTTTCAGCATGTAATCTTTGAGATTGGCTTTTTTCACACAGCAGAAACCCTCCAGTTGTGTGAGCCCTGGATCCCTCGGATCGCCAGGTGATATTGCTGAATGATATTCCATGGTATGGATGTACTGGGCTTATTTAAACAATCGGTCTTTCAAAGACATTAGGTTGTGCTTAGCTTTTCATACAGAAAATACTTGAGAGAAAATTTGATGGGGTCCCAACAGCACACCATGGGTAAGCATTTCGAAAGGATCCAGTTTTTGTCTCCTTTTTTTTTTTTTTGGACTTTTCAGCAGGGCTTCTTCCAGAAGCAGGATTTTTTCTGGATTATTTAGAAAGCAGGCAGGCAGGCAGGCAGGTAGGGAGAGATTGAAGCCCAGGGGAGCTGGCTAGCCAGCTGATGTATCTCCTTTCAAGGGTGGGCAGGGGTATCTGGTCTTTTTAATTTGTTTGCAGAGGGGAGCAGAAGCACTTTTTGCTCTGAGACCTGCATTGAAGCAGCTTTGTCTTCCAGGAGTTGATGGAAGAAGGTATTTTCTGTTTTGGATAAAAAGAGCTGTAACACCAGGTTGCTCATCAGCCTTCTTATCCCCACCCCCACCCCCAAACCCTTTTGGAGGAAACCAAAACCTAGACTCTGGTTCTGGGACAGATCTTGGGTCTCACTGATTGATTTTCATTTCAAAAAGTGTTGTGCTTGGACTTTTAAAAATAGGCCCAGTGATTGTTTCAGCAGTCACAGGACAGAATTTAAACACCAAATTTCTTCTCAGAGTGCCTGCTATGGGGGATGAGGGGAGGACTGTGTTTCTGGTCTGAGATTCATTGGAAGTGGCCCAAGCTGATGGACCCTGTGATCTGATGTCGAGCCTCCCCCTGAAAGACTTTTTTTTTCTAAGATTTTTATTTACTTATTCATGAGAGACACAGAGAGAGGCAGAGAGACAGGCAGAGGGAGAAGCAGACTCCCAGCAGAGAGCCTGATGCAGAACTCAATCCCAGGACCCCAGGATCATGACCTGAGCTGAAGGCAGATGCTCAACCACTGAGCCACCCAGGCATCTCAAGACTTTTCTTTACCTTGTGTTTTATGCAACCAGCAGACTCTCCCCTTATCAACTCTGCCATTCAAGCTATTGACCTAAAGAAAGGAAGGGGGTCTTAGCATTGGGACTGGAGGTTTAAAATCCACTTTGAGAAACCTGGTGAGTGGAACAGAAACTTCTAGTAACAATACTTGTTGGTCAGAGAGTGTGTACTGGACTTTGCCTGCACTGAACAGTGGATGGGAGTCCCTGTGGGAAATAAGCAGCATGCAGAGGTGGGAAACAGAACATGGGAACAGAAATATGTACCTTTGCTTCATGTTTTCTTCAGGAAATGATTTTCTTGGCATAAACAGTGTGATTTCTTTGTCTGGCAATCTCATTATCATTTTCTAGCACTAACCTGGGATGTCATGCTTGAGTAGGGGAGGCTTGTGCCCTCCCCCTCATCACCTTCCTCATCACTTTCCAGGGCAATTGCTGTTCTCTTGGGTCCTCCTTTGCCATCATCCCTATCCTGATACCAAACCCTTTAATCAGTGCTGTGAAGGATGGTTGCTCTTGACTGGGCAGCTTAGTTCTAGAGCAGCCTGGGGTACCAGCATTGTGTGTAGTGGGGTCTCACCTAAGGACAATCCTCAGTTGCCTGGAAGGTCAATAGTGTCTTCCGGGGTTGTGCTGTATGAGAAGTGCTTAGCCCCAAATCGGGCTCAGCATCAGTGAGGTACAAGTACAGAAAGAGGGTACGTGGGGACTGATGCTCAGTGAGAGGATGTGACATTCACAACTCCCTTCCTAAGCACACATTCAGGATATGCCTTTAATGAGTGGAATTGGGAATAAACCATTCACACTCTTTAGATAATATGTTATTGAAGGTGTGCATTTGCTCATCTCTGTGTTTACAGCTCCTACTTCAGGGTTGAGGGCATGATAATATTGGGTAAATATTTGCTGAATGAGTGAATGATCAAGCAGAGGGACATGAACTTTGCTAATATGGGATGGATCAGGGGCATTCCACCCCCCTCTGCCATGGCCACCCTTACACAACTTTTCAGCCCTCTCCTCCGATTTTACCAAATATATGCAAAAAATATAACTCCATGAAAGCTAGTACATTATGGCCTAGAAAGAAGTAGAATTTTCTTGCGATCAGGTGTTACCAAGTATCTCAAGGAGCTGTAATATCAGCTTGTTCTTTAAGAAGTTGGTTGGGCTGCATTCCTAGCCCCTGGTGTGTAAGGGAAAAAAGCAGATGGGTCACCAGCCACAGTGTGGCCCAGGGTGGAGCCATCTTCTGTAAACAGGTGAGCGGTAAGGACCTGGATGAGACCATTCGGGTCCTGGGCTTATCTATCAGTGCATCTTAATCTGGTTATCAAAAATGCTTTGAGGCGGTGGATAATAAAATGACTCTCTCCTCCTCCCTCCACCCCTCCACCCCATCCACCCTAGGAAGGAAGTTCAGAAACCCTGGGGTACTCAGTAGGAGAAACACCTGTTTGGGATCACAACATTAATTTTATGCCTGGCCCTCTTGCTGGGATGCTGGGGCTGTTGGATGGTGGGCTGCCTTGCTTTGGCATGCTGGGGCATTTAGAAACCACAGTGTTGGGGCACCTGGGTGAGTTAGTGGTTGAGCATTTGTCTGACTCTTAATTTCAGCAGGGTCATGAGATCAAGCCCCGCATTGGGCTCCTCACTCAGCATGGAGTCTGCTTGAGATGCTCTCCCTCTGCCCCTCCCCCCACTCATGTGCATATTCTCTCTAAATAAATAAATAAATAAATAAAATCTTAAAGAAAAAAGAAACTGCCATGTCTTAAACATTCTATCCCCTTGTAGTTCCTTTCACGTCAGCAGTTGGTTCCATGGGGATTTCCCCTCTTGGTTATTTGTAATTATTTTATACCATTATACATCCTTATAAGTTGCTGTTGGTTATAAATTCCAAGTTGTGATTTATATCTCTGAATAATTACTAAGGCAATCTTTTCACCCATTAATCACATTCTCATAATTATTGCATGTGTTCTACTGGCTTACATATGGAAATTATGGTTCCAACTGTTTTAAGCAGAGTCATATTGGTAATATCCCTGAGAGCAGCATCCTGAGACACCACTTCTTTTTTTTTTTAATAAGATTTTTTAAAAAAATTATTTATTCATGAGAGATATAGAGAGGCAGAGATGTTGGCAGAGGGAGAAGCAGGCTCCCTGTGGGGAGCCTGACGTGGGATTTGATTCCAGGACCCCCGGATCACGACCTGAGCCAAAGGCAGATACTTAACCATTGAGCCATCCAGGCACCCCGAGACACCACTTCTTACTCAGTTCTGTATGCTGTACCAGGAACTGTGTTAAATGCTATTCATGTACCTATGTATCATCTACTTAACCCTCCTACTGATACACAGAAACGTTGCACAGAGCAGAAAGCTTTGCCACTGTAGCAATCACATAAAGTTACACTAATGATAAAAATAGTCTCAATGAATGATAAGAATAGTGATACTATCTAACACTATTCCGAAGTTTTTACATCTATCAATCTGTTTAATCATCTCAAAATCTTGTATAATAAGAATGATGATTACCTTTATTTTATAAATAGAGATTCTGAGTCCTTGATGGGTCAGACAACTTGGTTGGCACTACTGGGCACCGAAAGCGTGTGTTTCAACGCCGGAACCTTTTTTTTTTAATAATAAAAAGTTGTTTTAAAATAAAGAAAGGGGCAGCCCCGGTGGCGCAGTGGTTTAGCGCCGCCTGCAGCCTGCGGTGTGATCCTGGAGACCCGAGATCGAGTCCCGTGTCAGGCTCCCTACATGGAGCCTGCTTCTCTCTCTGCCTGTGTTTTTGCTTCTCTCTCTCTCTCTCTCTCTCTTTTTCTATGAATAAAAAATAAATAAAAAAATCTTAAAAAAATAAAGAAAGCATTATTAATTTTTTAAAATATTTATTTATTTATTTGAGAGAGAGAAAACAAGAGTCGAGTGAGGGGCAGAGGGAGAGAGAGAATCTTAAGCAGGCTCTGCACCCAGTGCAGGACCCCACATGGGGTTCGATCCCAGGACACTGAGATCATTACTTGAGCCGAAATCAAGAGTCAGACACTCAATGGAATGAGCCACCCAGGCGACCCTATTAATTTCTTCAACAGAGATTATATGAATCACTAAAATCAGAAATTATTATGAAATGCCTATTTTCTAGTATTAAATGGAATTTAAGTGATTTCCACAATTTGCATCTGTCTAGAAAGCTTTGATAGTTAGATTTGGGTTCTAATTTTGACATTTCCTTTTTTAAATCATCATCACGATTGTTCAAATTTAGCACTTTTTGAATACCCACTTTGTGCCAGGCCTTGTACTGAGTGTTTTCTACATGTCGTCTCATTTAACTCTTAAAATAGCAAAATTCTTTGAGAGCTGAGGAAATAGCTCCACAGAGGTGAACTCATCAGAACCTCTCCAAATTGCTTGGGTTTAGCAGCTGGAGGCCTCCTGGAGAATTCACCTGGGTTCCAGGAGCATAAAGTCTGAGGTCTTTTTCCAGTACATCAGGAAAGTTCTGGGAAAAGGTACATTTATATGGGTTATATAAATGATTCTTGCTCATTTAGTAGGAAAAGGCCTACCCCTCCCATGTGGGTGCCTGGGAAGAAAATGGCTCATGAGGGGCTCAGGGGTGCTGAACCTGCCTTTCTACCCTGGGTTGGCTAGTAGGTGGGTCCTCGCAGAACAGAGGTCATTTCCTCCTTTGCCCCTTTGCATTATCACTGGGCAGCCCCAGAGCCGACTCTGCCTTTTATATCATTGCCTTCCTTCTCCAGGGCTACCTTCCCAGAGCTCACTCCCAAGGGCAGGAGGGCTATGCTGGCTTCTCCTTGAACGAGCTCAGAGGGCAAGAGCTTCTCAAGGGAAGACACAGGACATCAGAGGCTGGAGTACCCTTTTCAAAGCTGTCCTGGCTCCTATGTCTCCAGTAGAAGCTGGGCAGACTCCACTTTCTTTTAGCAGCCAAACACCAGAGTGTCTGAAATCTTACATGTTACAAGAAGACAGAACCCTTCTCTGCTGGGCAGCTGGGTTGGGAACGCCCAGGGTCTTCTAATAATGCTGAGAACAGGCCCTTGTTTGGGTGTTAGCTTTTGTAAGACATCGACCCTTAAACCCCTAGGATGGCCCTTGGACATGTGCATCCTTGATTCCATTGGGCAGTTTGGGGTGGATCCCCACCGTGAGCAGCCATATGCCGCCTGAATTGATCTTCACACCCCCCTTCTTATTTTGTTGCTAACGTACGGGGTGTTAAGGAAAGGCCTGTCTGGGCAGGTGACATTTGAGTAGATTTGAAACAAGTATAGGATCAAATCAGAGCTATTCAGAGCAAGAGTGTTTCAGGTGGAGGGAATAGGAAGTGCAAATGGCCTGAGGTTGAGCCATGTGTGTTGTGATCAGGGAATAGAAAGACTAGTGAGTCTCTAGCAGGGGGAAAGTGGTAAGAGATAAGAGCAAAGTGGTAGCGCGTAGAGCAGATCTCACCGGTGCAGATCCCTGTGAGCCATCGTAAGGCTGAATTGATCCCTTTTATGTATTCTTTTGGACTGGCAGGGATGATCAGTCATTTCTCCAGCTGCCCCTAGTAGCCTTTGCATGTTCACTTTTCCTTCTGTATGTGCTGTGCTTCCCCATGGTCTCTGTTAACTGTGCAATGGGACAGTTTTCCCTACAGTAGTAATATATTGCACAAAAATCCATATCAGAAGCTAGAGGGTTGTGTCTTTTTCCACGAGCTAACTCTTACTAGCTGAAAAATGACATTAGAGCCCATCTCCTATGCTTCTCTTTTAATTAAGGGCCCCTTTAATCCGACACATAGTCCTACCATTAGGTGAGAACCTTATGAGCCCCTGGGTCAGGGTGGCTTCCTCACTTGTGGGGCGAGTGTCTGAAGTCTCCCTCTCTGGGGGCCCTGTGTGACTATGAACATGGACACGAGTGATTTGCCTCTTAATGCTTTGCCCTTCCAAAGACATGTTATATCCCGATCAGTGGTGTTTCTACACGGTGGCCCTGTTTATGTGTTTCCCGACTGCTGAGTCCCATAGTGCAGGGAGGCATTTGGTGTCCTTACCTCTGTGGCTTGGTTCTTATGACCTCACACCAACTCCATCAGTCTGGCTTACCTCCAGATGAGCGCTGAAGGTATGATATGATGGTGCATTGTGGATTTTCTGTAAAAGTTGGGAAAATGAGACGGCAGGTGTGGACAAGTGCCTGACGTCCTCTGTTTCTGATCCTGCCATCTTTATATACTTGATCGGGACTCGAAGCTTGCAGGTGGAAGAGTTCTGCTTCCAGCTGGCATTGTGGTTGACCGGGATGGGAGGCAGGAGCGCATTTCCCTTTCCTTTCTGGGTGCGTCTGTGTGGTGGCCAAGACTCCCTTTCCCAGCGGAATCCTTGCCAGCCTTTATGTGTGACATGTGCAAACGCTGCGTGTCATGATCGCTGTCAGGTGCCTCCTTCCTCAGGGCGGGGTCATGGATGGGTTTAGAAATGCCTTCAGTTCGGAGTTAATACAGACCTTGCTCATGGATGGATGATGTTTTGGCTTTATCCTTCAGTACTTTCCCGTTCTCATTTAGAATACTGTCCTCTCTCCCTTCCCTCTACCATTTCCCTCTGAGTGCAGAACGCATGAGCTGTGTCCCGATGGAGTTCGGCTGTCCGAGCACCCCTTCCCACCCAGTGCCTCCAGTGGCCACCCTGAAGGTTTAAATCAGAGTCCTGTTGGCCTGCCTGCTGAGATGCTGCATCCACAGAGCCTGTACCCCTCGCCCATACCCTACACCATCAAGCAACATGTACTGCCCGTGTGCATGGGAGCCCGCAGCACCTGGTGCCAAACAGCCAGCCTCATTGTGGCATCTTAGAGTAGCCTGGTGGCCTGGGCTGTTTCAAACCCAGCTGGTCCCAGGGTTGCTGGGCTGCCCTGCAGAGGTGATTTGCCAAATTGTACTAACATTTCAATCCCAGGAACTTCTGAAGACCTACTGCCCTCACCCTGTCTTCTGACCATCTTTTTGATGTTGGAGGTAACCACACAATTTAAAGAATCCAGGCCCGATGTGCTGCTGGAAGTTTAAATTCTCCTTGTCCCATGCTAGCTGTATTGCCCTGGACAAGTGACTGAAGCTCTCTGAACCTCTCTTCCTGTGTCTAAATTGAAGTTAATACTACCTGTGCTCCACAGTTTGTGTCAGGATTTAATGAGATAATGCTTGTGGAAAGCACCTCGTCCAGGTCTTGGCACACTGTCTATGCTCAGTAGATAATTAACTTTCTTCCTTTTCTCAGATAGGATCCCAGGCAGGAGAAGAAAAGGCCAAATAAGCTGCAAGACGTGCTGCTTTGCTCTCTGCAGTGATCTGTGCTTGGCAGATTTCAGATACATATAAACAAAAGTAAAAGAGCTTTAATTATGCCCTTGTTTGTGGTTTGGTTTGGTTGTGATATTTTCTGAATTGAGAATACTTCGGCTGTCTTGCTGCTGCTAAGTGCAGGGCTGGCCGGGAGTCAGAGTGGGAAGTCAGTACTTTGTCAAGGAGCTCTTGAGTCCCCTCCTTGCAGATGGGGTTTGGCAGCGTCATTTGAATAGTGTGTGGCCTGGGGCCTGGTTTGCTGAGCCCCTGCAGGCTGTTAGACCTCTCATTACATATTCAGGAGGTGTGCTTTTGGGCCTCATAGGTGCTCTTGCTCTTGTACTTTTGCTTTTTGTTCACTTAATTTCCATTATGCACTTCCAGTTGTGCATGTGACCTATGCACAACTGTGATTTCTGTTGGTGGGAGCATTTAGTGTGCCTCTGTGGTCATACTGCCTGGATTCTAGTCCACTTCTTGCTTATGGCCTTGGGCATAATGAACCTCAGTTTCATTGTCTATAAAATGGAGTAGTGATAGCCCTTACCTCAGGATTGCATGAGGATGAGGAGGATTGATGCAGAAAAGTGGTTAGCACAGAACCTGCTCCATAGTAAGTGTTCAGTAAAAGTGCTTGTATTAATATTAATAATAGGTAAAACATGAGCATTTATTGAATAAATATATTCCAGGCAAGTGAACATTGTTAATTCTCTGTACAGCAAACCCTATTATTTCTTGAATGAGGTTATTTATTTATTTTTGAGAGAGAGCGTTGAGGGGTGCAGAGGGAGAGAGAGAGAGAGTTAATCTTAAGTAGGTTCTGCACTCGGTACAGAGCCCAACTTGGAGCTCAGTCCCCTGACCTTGAGATCATGACCTGAGCCCAAACCTAGAGTTGAATGTTTAACCAACTGAGCTACCCAGGTGCCCCTCTTTGACTGAGGTTATTAGGTTGGAAATGCAAACTCCTTGGATGGGAGTAAATTCTGTATTGTCTCCAGGGAAGGACTGTGGGTGGTCACTCTGAATCTGGGGTATATTCATAGCACGTTGTGGGCTTTGGAGTACTGTGTACCCCTGATGCCTTTCCTTAAAATGTCACTCCTTGCTCAGGCCTCATTCCAGCCCCTAAGATTCCCTGGGTGTCTGGTCCTGAGCTCACATTCTCCCCTCCTTATACTTGCGGGTGATCGTGGCCATTGGTGCTGGGTAGTGGGACTTGTGCTTTATAGTTGAAGGCTCCATGCCTTGTCACACACAGTGCTGGCTTGTTTTTATGAATTTTCTAGCCCAGAATCTCTGTAAAGTTGGCTCATTACAAATGTGATTGCTACTCTCTTAGTGTCGAGGACAGCATAATTATTTACACCTAGAATCCACCCAGATTTACCTGAATAACAATATGGTGAGCCTTGCTTTCTACATGTTCATTGAGGCTGTTGGCCTCAGCCAGTCAATATGGAGTTAAGGCAATTGTAGGATATTTGAATTGTGTTTCCTTCCTTTACAGGTTGAATGATTTCCTTTGGGATCATTCAGATTTGTTATTATTTTATGACATCTAGTTCATAAATACCTTTTTCCCTGAGCAAATTTCTGTTACATTTAAGAGTAAATGACTTTAAGGGGAGATGGTCTACATTTTCTTGATTTTTGCTGTCTAGGAAACACTGTGCCCTTTATTTCTTGCCAGAACAAAATACAAAACCCAGAATGAGTATGTTTCCTTTTGTTTACATGCCTAGTCCTCTGCTTATATTCGTGTTTTATTCATTTACGATGACTGTGTATGTGTATATAAATGTGTATATCTATATTTGCATGCATGTAAATATGTATGTAAACATGTACACATTTAATATGTGGAACACATTAGGACTGAGATTATGTTCTGCTCCCTCTGTGAATCAGTAGTCATTTCCCCCCAACATTTTATTTTGAAATATTTTAAACATGTAAAAACCTGAATTGTCCAGTTAATAATATCCATATACCTGCTATTATGATTCTGTAGTTAATGATTCTGTAGTTGCTATATTTTAAAAATAATTATCTGTTTCTCCCTACTGCATTCATTTCCATCCTTCTGCTGTTGAATTTCTAAGTAAGTTGCATGCTGCCCCTAACCATGTACTCTGTGGAAAGCATATATTACATATTGAGTCTTCCCTGAGCTTTTCCTCTTGACACATACTTATGACTAGGCAGGAAGCCTCACCAGCAGGCACAGATACCACCCAGTGGCCTCTCCCAGGGCTGTATCCCTCTTGATATGGCCTTAACAATTCTGATTCTCACTGTGCATTTTGAAGCAAGGGTGTTCAAGATGCTCTATCTACCCATTTGCTTTTGCACACATAGAAACTTAACTAGACTCCCCAGAAAATACTGTCTGCTCCCCATCCCATAGCACCAGACAGATAAAGGCTCTGATAGACACCAACTCCTGAGTTAGCCTCAGGTTTCTCCTTTGGTTATTTTCCAGCATTCTCTAGTCTGGGCAGCCTCCCCAGCCCCTCTAGCTAGCCATCAGGCTGACCTTCAAGGAGAAGCAGTTAACTGGTGTCCTGACTCACTGGTGCCCCAGTTCTGCTCTGGGGGGGATGTTGAGAAAGAATCTAAGAATGGAAGCCTTGCTGGGAGTAAACTTCCCATTCATTTTAAATAATGGCTTTCTCCATTATGTTTATAATATTATTGCAGTAATTTCCATTTAACATGTACATTCTGTCAAAAAATAATTTGGAAAAAGTGAAAAATATGCCACTCATAATTATAGAGGGAATCTGAGTCAAACATTTTATTTAAAATCATTAATGAGGGAACCAGTAAGTTGGTAAAGCTGACTCAAAGAGCATTTGAGGAACTAGGTATTTATAGGCATTCTGAAGAAAAAGGATGGAAGAGAATAATTAGGTAAGTGTGGGGGAAATGGTAGGGTACCATTCAGATCAGCCTTGAGGCACCCCAGCTTCTGGAAGTGTTGCCAGCAGGAAGCTCTGTTGGGGAGGAAAAAATTTTTCGCCACCCTTCTAGTTTCTTTTGGCTGTTCTGTTAATTGGCATAAGACAGATTAACAGGAGGAAAGCAAATTTAATTTCATATATACTGGAATCCTGGAGAGATCTGAGAGGCTCTGAGACAGGCAGTTGAGGCTTATATGCAATCCTTAGCTAGCTAAGGAGGGATTGGGATCTAGGGCTTCAAAGGGAAAGAAGACGATTTATAGGGAGATGGGAAGAGCAAATGTTTGGTAAACAAATATTTGTTGTGCCACGCAGAGACAATGGGACACAGAGAGGAGTTGAACAGGTTAGGCCCTATGAGCCCCCCACCCATTACCCCACCTTGTCCTGACTCTGTGTAGTTATCTCTGGTGATACTTCTCTTCCTGAACTAGGTCCTCTATCTAAATTTTTAGAGGCATTAAGGGGGAAGTTAAAAGCTCTTCCTGAGTCTTTTGGACCTTGTCTATTTTCAGCTTTAAATAATCCGGAAGCCAAAGTGCTGCATTTTGGGGAGCGTGGAGGACTTACTCTGAATCCTTTTAGCCTTTAGCTGTCAGCTCCCTTCAGGGATTGCCTTGGCTGAAGACCTGGCCTGAAGACATGCTGCCTCTCAGGGCAGCCTGTACTCAGTGTCTGATCCATGAGTGGGGATAAAGCACAGACTTCTTACCACCTGCTTGTGTCTCTTGAGGTCATCCTATGATCAGAACTGCTCATAGCGTCAACCAGGGTGTGTGACAACTGTGTCCCAGCTTACTTTCTTTCTTTACTTAGTCCTGCTTCCTTCCCTCCCTTCTTGGGCTTGACCGCTACAACATTCCTTCATAAACTTGTGGTTCCGAAGTGACCATTTCAGAGTCTGTCTCCTAAGAAGTCTAGTCTGTCACAGTTAGATAAAAAATTAATGAACTCCCTACAGGGCAATGTTCCTGTAACTTTTGGGGTTATCTTTTCTATGATATGGAAGTCTGCAAGTGAGCATGTAGCTTCACAGTGTCCAAGCCTTTTAATATATAGAAAATAAGAAAATCAAATCCAGGTATACTTCTCTAGATCCAGGTTTGGCTGACCCATATAGAGCCAGATAGTAAATATTTTAAGCTCTGTAGGCCACACACCTCTGTTGCTCTCACACAACCTCTTAATGCTGCTGTTGGAACAGGAAAGTAGTCTTGGTGACTTGGCTGTGTTCACAAAGCAGGTAGAGGGTGGGATTTGGCCAGAGGGCTGTAGTGTGCTGGCTCTTGCCCTAGATAGTTCTCTGTGGGTAGGTCTGTGAAACAGTGTCCTGGTAGGACACTAAAAGGACAAGCTGCCTTCCATCTTTCCTGCTTTGATTCTTGGAGGATTTAATTTCTAAATCTTGCAGCTGCCCACAAGATGCTCATTTTACCATTTCACAGGGGGAGGTACCAGGATCAATGAAGGTTCTCTGTGGTCTTACTACTTAAGTAGATGATGGTCCCTGGAAGTGAGCATGGTAGATCTGGCTCTCAGGCTTGCTGTGTCCCCCAACATCAGCCTGTCTCATTGAGTCATGAGAAACATGGGGATAGAGGTTTGAGTTGCTGTTTGGAGAAAAGCACCCAAGAAACAGTTGAATGCATATTCACAGAGCCCAGAGGTATTTGAAGAGGCCCGCCCAGTGCCGTATTCTCTCTGCCTTGAGTCCTGAAATTGTCACGAAATAGGTGGGTGTACCTGTGAGCAGGGCAATGTGAATGCGGATAGCTCTTACCCAGATTTCATTTCATTTCATTTCATTTCATTTCATTTCATTTCATTTCATTTCATTTCATTTCATTATTTCTTCATGAAAGACAGAGAGGGAGAGGCAGAGACATAGGTAGAGGGAGAAGCAGGCTCTGTGGGGAGCCTGATGTGGGACTCAGTCCGGGAATCCCTGGACCACACCCTGAGCCAAAGGCAGATGCTCAGTCGCTGAGCCACCTCCATTCAGGATTTAGAGGAATTTTCCAGCCTGGACCTTGTTTCCTGGGCTGCATCCCTCTGACAGAAGTAGGAAGTCAGAACAGCTTATACCACAGTGGGGGAGCTCTTTCTTGGGTCATGCCTGATGCTGGCTGTGCCACCGAGCAAGCCCCCTGGTTAGCCCGAGACTGTTGTCACCCTTAAGAAATGTGGAGGATCTCCCCAGTCTTTTCCCACTCTGCCTTTGTAAACAGCCATTTAACAGGGACTAGATTCCAATTCTGACTCCTCCTTCCTTCACCAGCCATGTGATCATGGCAAGTTTCTTAAATCCCTTTTGTCTCGGTTTCCTCATGTGTAAGATGAGGATTATAATAGTATCTTTAACATGGCTAATAGGAAAATGAGATGAACTTGTATATGTACAGCTTGCAGAACAATACCTGGGGATACATAGTAAGCACTGTGATAATATTTTCTGCTATTTTTGTTACTGTTTTTGTTATTGTTACTATTATCATTATGTATGGTGTCTGGCTAATAATAGGTGCTCAGTAAGTGCAGTTCAAGGCATAAAGGAGTCACAAAATAAATCAGATTCAGATGAAGTTCTAGAATGGTACTCTCCAATGGAAATGAGCTCTGATGATGGAAATGAGCTGTACCAGTGCTGTCCAGTGGGGTAGCATAGGGGAGGAAAAATAAGTTTTCCTAGACCTTTTAGGTTCTTTTTTTTTTTTAAGATTTTATTTATTCATGAGAGAGAGAGAGAGAGAGAGAGAGAGAAAGGCGGAGACTCAGGCAGAGGGAGAAGGAGGCTCCATGCAGGGAGCCTGATGTGGGACTCAGTCACGGGACTCTAGGATCACGCCCTGGGCCGAAGGCAGGCGCTAAACCACTGAGCCACCCAGGGATCCCAACCTTTTAGGTTCTTGACAGAGACATCTCCTATAATAGAAGAGAGCTTAACAGGAGATAAATACATTTAATTTTATATGTATGGGGCCTTAAAGATATGAGACCCAAAAAAAGTGACTGAAGCAGACAGCCTTTACACCTTATTGACAAGGAAACAATAAATTTGTGAAGAATTGACATGACAAAGAAGTTTGAGCTTGGGTGGTAGACTAACAAGGAAGCAACAAGGTTTGTTTACATAGTCTTCTGGGCTCCAGATTCCCTATCCCTGGTGATAAGGATTTCTCCTTTCCTCCTGGTACAGGGAAAGTGCCTTTCACATGGGAGATTTATTTCCGGTTTTTAGGGAGACAAAGGGTGGCCAGAGTATACTTATATTAGCTCTTTCTTGTATAACTGTAATTCAAAGTATCAGATTGGCACATTTTAGGATGGCCTGCCCTGAACTCCCATCAGTTGCCATTAGCTGCCTGTGGGCTAAGGAGCACTTGACATGTGGGTAGTGCAATCAGGGAAATGTGTTTTAAATTTTGTGCAATCTTAATTTAAACTTACAGCCACCTGTGCCTAGTGGCTACCATGTTGGACAACACAGTTCTCTAACACGAGTGTTCAGAGGTTGTGATTTGGTTGGTCTGGTATTGGCATTTTTACAAACGTTCATGGGTAGTTAACATGCAGCCAGAATTGAGAACCACAGGGCTGGAACTTTTAGGCCAGCACTTTCTCATCCCATCCATCCATCCATCCACCCACCCACCCACCCACCCAACTACCCACCCATCCACCCATCTATCATCCATCCATCCATCCATCTGCCCATCCATCCAGTGAGTAAATATTAAGGTCCTGCTGTATGCCAGTTACTCTTTTTGGCACTAGCAGTCAGCAAAGACAGAGATCCTGGCTCTCAAAGAACTTGCCTGCTGCTGAGGGAGTAGATAATGTGAAAGCACACAATAAGCAATAGGGACAAAGGGCGTTGCAGTGGTGGCTGGGTTGGAAGGGATGGTGGTGTGTGTTTAAGGAAAGCCTCCCTCAGGGACACCTGACTTAGAACCTGTTGGTGGGGAAACAGCCTTGTCATGACCTGGGATAAGAGTGTTCCTGACAGAGGGAGCAGCCAATGGTCTTGAAGTTGGCACTGTGCTTGGCCTGTTTACAAATCAGGAAGAAGGTTGCATGGTTGGGATGGTGTTCAGGGACTGTGGCAGGAGATGTTATTAGGACGGGTGGGTGGGATTCTTCAATATTCTGTGGGCTGGGCTCTGGAGTTGAGGATTTTTATTCTGAGTGCTGTGGGGAGCTGTCGGAAGATACTGAGCGTTGCCCATTGTACTGCATGTTATCTCTTTAACTGCCAGACATGTAGCATATGGGGGATTCGGGGAGAGGATAGTGGTGGCTGGGGTACAGATGGTACAGTGGAGACAGAAGAGTGCACAGATGGGGATCTACCGAGGCAGAGCTGATGGAACTCACTAATGGGTGGTTTGGACATGTGAAGGTTGCAGGGAGAGTGTTGAGGTACCTTCCTTCCCAAATATACCTAGACATCGAGACTGGGTATTTGGAGTTCCCAGTGACTGAATAAACTTGTCTTCCTTCCATCTTAGTTCAGGAGACTGCTTAGAAGCTTTGTGAAACCATGGAGTGTAGGTTAGGGGATTAGAAGGCATGTAGCCTGGGGCAGTGTTTCTCTCACGGCAGCGCACACATCACTGGAGAATATTGCTAAAATGCAGCATCTGACTCCTTTAGGTCTGGGGTCTGAGATTTTGCATTTCTGAAAGGCTCTTGGGTGATGCCAGTGCTATCTATCCTCTTTACCTCCTAAAGGCTTACTCACCTCCTATTATATGTTCCTGCTACACAGAGGCACAAAACGGTGACCCTCCAGACCCTGTGTGTCTTAGGAACGGGTTGTAGCAAGCCAGGAAGCACTCTCTCAAAGCTGAGCCCATTCTTCTGCATGGACATCTTGGACTTGTGGCTATAAGGGCCCTCCCCAGAGACTCAAGGAATTGTCTTTGTGGACACAGGAGCCCCTGTCCCCTTTGTTCTTTGGGAACAGAGTTCTGCAGCAATTATTTCACAGCCTGTAGCTGGGTACACTCATCTCTTCAGGTCCAATCTCTAGAACTACATTTGAGGGGATGTATTTTACATAAGAAAGAGGCCTTTAAAGCAAAATGACCTGTGGGCAAGAAGGCACGAGACTGCCTGGATTTAAGCGACCGTGTGTTATTAACCCAATGCATTTACTTGGTGTCTGAGTGGGAGAAATGAAACGTGATTACCAGAGATGTTAACAATGGGATGATGGGTTTTGGCAGAGAGGAGGTGCAACTCCAAAGCGGTGCCTCTAGCTCTGGATCCATTTCTTAATGAAACAGGAAAGGAAGCGTCAAGAAGATTCATATGATGCATTTCCTGGCGGAGCACTACTGTAAGTGAAGACTATCAGCAGGCTGTAGGAGTTAGGGTTTCATTTCAAAACGAGTGTGCTCCCTTGTTTGTAGAAGGGGCTAGCTAGCTCAACCATCTTGATCATCCGGGGCCAGCACAGAATGCTTTATTGAGGCAGGACTCCATATGGAAGCTTCTTGTAAATGAAACTAACATTTGATTACTGGGAGAGAATTACTGTGACTTGTTATTTGGTTTCCCAGCCGATGCCATTGATTCACGCACAGTACCTCCAGTAGTTCTTAATAACCTGTCCCATTTCATCCTAGATGAGATACTAAAGCTATTTCCTTGCCTCCTCGTCTAAACATTGAGGGTTATTGTACCAAGCTCATACTCCAGCTTCCTTCTGTCTAATCTTTTATGTTCCCAAACGCTGTGGCATTTATCAAGTTATTAAATTATCATGTGGTCATTTGCATTTTTATGACGTTCATCTCTCTTAATACATGCAAATCTTCCCTTTAGAGACCACATAGATTTAACTTGGCGGAGTGGGGAATATTGAACTGTCTTGGTCCACCTCCGTGAAGATGACCCAGACCCTTTCTCTCTTGTCTGAGTGGGAAGCCAATCAGTAAAGCCACTCATTCTGTTTGTGGTTTTTACTCCTCCAGAGAAACCTGATTCCTCCAGTTCTTGATGTTTGTTTTCCTCATTTGTTTCTCTTCTCTTTAGGGAATTACAGCTAACTCCAAGGAAAGGCGCTGAATTAGGAGGAGACTGGCACGGTCTAAGAGAGCCTTTAATGAAATGGCCTTTAGTTCATAACATGGTCCTAGAAATAAGGCAGGGGCTTTTTATAGAAATGCTCCCAGCAGAAGCACATGCCCCTCTGTACCCTGTACTCTATAAAGCAGCACATGATTTCCTGAATGAGGATTCAGAGTGATGGCTCTGATCACAAAGCTGAAAAAACTTTATCTGCCAAGCAAGTAAAAGTCATATCCGTGGTGTGGCGATAGTTGCTTCTCAGAGGTGGGACTCCAGGCAGAAATGATACTCAGAGGTATGTCTGTGGAGGACAGACTTTCCTGTGTGAATAAAGGCAAGCCTTATGTAAGATGTTTATCATCAGGACATGCCATGTCTTGTAACAGAATGATAAGAATTGTACTTAGAAAATGTCTCTGGTGACAGCCAGGATCCTGCCAAGAGGTATCACGGGCTTAGGAGCCAGACAGTCCTAGGTTGAAATCTGTCCCTGCTGCCTTCTAGCTGTGTGATCTTAGGAAAGATACATGACTGTTCTGATCTTGAGTCTCCTCCAGAAAATAGAGTAATGCCTTCTTGGCAGCTGGAGAGCAGTGAGAACTAACAAATGACATATGGTAAGTTCCTACCATACTCTTTACTGTTGTGTCTACAGATTATTGTCTTTAAGACAAAACAACTGGGGCACATAGGTGGCTCAGTTGGTTTAGTCTCCCACTCTTGGTTTCAGCTCAGGTCATGATCTCAGGGTCATGGGATCAAGTACCACATTGGGCTCTGAGCTCAGCATGGAGTCTGCTTGTGTCTCTCCCTCTGCCTGTCCCCCTGCAACTCTCTCGCTCTCTCTCAAATAAAATCTTAAATAAAAAAAGGTGGAACAAAACAAAAATATTAAGTTGGGTCTTACAACTAGTCTCTTGTATAAGGATTTGTTTTCATGTTCTTTGTATCAAAATAAGCCAACAAACTTCTCCTAATTTCTTACCATTTTCTTCATCTTGGCCCTTTAGAATGGCCCAGAACATACTGCATTAGGTATCTCTGCTGATGCAAATGCTAGGAATATTATCTCGATAAAGCTGTCTCCCTGGACACCACTGGCTGAGTGGATGGGTTTGCTCCTGTGCGCCAAGCTGAGTCTGCCTCATAGTCTAGGCTCTGACAGCAGTGTGCCAAGGACAGTATTGGAACTAGGTGTCCAAGGCCAGCAATTGCAAGACCATCTCCTCTGTTTTCTGCTCTGCTGAGGCATCTTGCCACGGGTGACATGTTAACATGAGGAGGTATGTGGGAGCCATATAACTCCAGGGGCAAAGCCAGGTGAAGGTGAGTGAAAGAGGGAGTCTTTATTCTAGACGCATAGCATTTTCTGAGTAGAAATTGAATGAGATGCAGACAGCACATGCTCATGGTTTGTTTCTGGTGTTCTTGGCTTGTGTGAAGGTGTCTCTTTCAACACATCTTATTTTCTAAGCATGAAGTCAAAAGGAGATAATGTGACCCAGTTAATATGATAGGGCTGCAGCCTTCTCAAGGGATGCATCCGTTCCTATCCATCACACACTGGGCTGGCTCCTTGCTCAAAAACAGAACCATGATCCCTGGTTGCCAGTGCACATAGCAACACTGCTCTCAGTGCTCTGGTCCTGAGTTGGGCAGTAGCCACATTCTTAGCAAGCTGAAGAATCCACTGTCTTACATATCCAACTGGAGAGGCAAATTCCTCTGTTCTATAAGCTGGAGATTGTAGTCCTTGCAGACAATGCATTTTCTTTTCCATTTGATAATATTTCTAATACCAGCTTAGACCTGCTTCTCTATGTAGTTTCCCCAGCTTAGACCTGCTTCTCTATGTAGTTTCCCCAAACTGTGTCTCTCTTCTTTCTTAGCTTTTATTAGATCTAAAAGATCTCATTTCTGTAATAGTTCTCCTTGGCAGGCGTGATTCTATTCTTCTCTGGCCTCCAGAGTCATTTGGGTCCTTTCTAGAGGGGCAGAGAAGGCTGTACTCACTTCTTCATTTCCAGTTGATCTGGAAAAATCCAGCGAAAGGAGTTTAACATTTTAGATACACAAGATACTAGCATTCTATTCAGTGGGCTGGGGTCAGCTTCCCCTTACCTTCACCACGAGATTCCAGAGTATGCCTTCTTGATGGAAGTGAAATCACCCCTAGTGGAGGGAAAATTGCTTCTTATGGGTAGGGAGAGGTACACAAACTTACTTTTTATGTATTAAGTATAGATTTACATCCAATTTATAAACATATACAGTGTGTCTAGGTTGTTAAAATTTCCTGTGGGCCAATTAGGGAGAAATGTCTTCAAAGGCTCTTTGAGGGTGATCATGAAAAAAAGGTTTGAAAAACACCGCTATAGAATTTTACTCTTGATGCTTCATATTACTTATTCACACAAAAGAAAATAATTCCTAAAAGGAAACTCCTTGCTCTCTACTTGGGGTGAAGATATCACCAGGTGTACTTCTGGAAGGAGAGTAAGCTGCTGTGTTTCTGACTAAAGAGCTGTTCAGAACTCTTTGGGGCAACCCATCCAAGAGTTTTAAATAGCATCAGAGTCTCCCAGAAAGATTTCCAAAGAGCAGCCTGGACCCTGCCCCCGTTGTACCCCAGAATATTCTGGAGCTCTAGACATCTTTGGGTGATTCCTAAGTAGCCAGCCTGACATGAAATCCTCAACGAATGATCTAGAACAAGGAGAGCAAGTGGTTGAGATTAGAATCTAACCCAGAGCCAGAAAGTGAGACTGTCCTATGGGTCTTACTCTTCCTACCTCTCTTCACCACACCCCACCTCCTCTGTGCTTTAGCAAATCAGACTGTGCCTGGTTCACCAAACACACTTCAGCCTTTCCCACCTCCATGCATTTGCTTATTAGATTCTCTCTGCATTCGGATTCCCTTTTTTCCTCTTAACCTATCCACATTCTACTTGTTCTACAAGACCTAGCTTCTGTGATTCCTCCTGTGGGAAGCCTTTCCTGAACCTACCCAGTGTTCTTACTGCACTTATACATTCTGCCTTACGTTTTAACTATTTGCACTTGTTGTCTTTTCTCCTCCCATTTTCTTGAGGCATAACTTGTATACCATAAAACTCATCCATTCTAAGTATACAATGAAATGATTTTTAGTTAGGCTATAAAATAATGCAACCGTCATCAGAGTCCATTTTTAAGGCATCTCCATCACTCCAAAAAGTTTACTCATGCCTATTTGCAGTCAGAACCTGCCCCATCCCAGCCCGAGACAACCTACTTTTTCTTTGCCTTTCCAGGACATTTCATAGACATGGAATAATACAATAAACAGTCTTTTACCTATAGCTTCCTTCAACTAGCATGATCTTTTTGAGGTCAATTTGTGCTATAGTGTGTATTGGTAGTTTCTCCATTTTATTGCTAAATACTCTTCTTTGTTGGGTTTTAGTAGATATTGCATTAACTGGGTGAGATTAGTGTTTGATTTATGGCTATATCGTGTTGTGTTTACCTAGTCCATTGATGGACATGTGAATTGTTTCCCGTATTGTGAATACTGCTGTCCTGGTCTTTCTGAGACAATATATTTTCAATTCTCTTGGGTAGATTAGGGGAAGAATTCTTGGATCATGTAAATTCACATATAACTCTTTATTTTTTTTGTAGATAGGGAGAGAGTAGGGGGGGAGTGGCAGAGGGATAGAGAGAGAATCTTAAGCAGACTCCTTGCCCAGTGCAGGGCGTGATGTGGGTTCAGTTTCACAACCCTGCAATCATGATCTGGGCCAAAATCAAGAGTGAGAGGCTTAACCAACTAACCCACCCAGCCGCATGTATAAGTTCTAAAGAAACTGCCGGATTGTTTTCCAAAGAGGCTGTGACCACTTTACTTTTTGCATTCCTGCTGGCAATGTATGAGGCTTCCAGTTCTTCCATATGCACTTGAATCCTCAGTATTGTTTCTGTTTTGTTATTATGCCCATTCTATGAGTGGGGCGTGACACCTTGTGATTTCTGTTTGCTTTTCCCTACAGACTAATGGTGCTGAGCATCTTTTCTTTTCTTTTTTTTTTTCTTTTGCATCTTTTCAAATGCTTATTAGACATTCCTATGTTGTCTTTGGTGAAATTGTCTATTAAGATTACTTGCCTACTCTTAAAATTGGGTTGTCATTTTATTATTGTAAGGTTAATAGGAAGTGGTGCTAAAATCATCTTTAACCTTACTGATTTTCTGACTAGTTGTTTAATCCATTATTGAGAGGGATATTAATGGCTCCAGTGGTTATCATTGAATCGTTCATTTCTCCTTTCACTCTGTCAGTTTTGGCTTCATGTGTTTTGGGGTTCTTAGGGTTGCTATCATTGGGTTCACATCTGCCATTTCATAATTTCTGTCTTGTGTCTTTTTTGTTACTATGTTCCTCCTTTATTGCCTCCTTCTGTGTTAAATATTTTCTTGAGTTTCATTTTAATTCCTTCTCTCCCTGTGTTTTGAATTACTTTCTTAGTGATTGCTTCTACTATATACATGTTATCAAAGTCTGTTTCAGATCATTGCCAACTTAATTCCTGTAAAATATGAAACCTTTAATATAGATCCATTACTTTCCCTTGTTTGTGTTATTATCATATACATTATATCTATATCTGTTATGATTTTTAAAAAAGATTTTATTTATTTATTTATTTATGAGAGGGAGAGAGAGAGAGAGAGAGAGAGAGAGAGAGAGGCCCTGGGCTGAAGGTGGTGCTAAACTGCTGAGCCACCCAGGCTGCCCTATCTATTATGATTTTTAACAATGCAGTGTTACTGCTTTAGGTAATCCTCTGCCTTTTAATGAAGATAGGAGAAAAATATATTTATACAGCCTTTTAAAAAATTATTTATTCATGAGAGACACAGAGTCAGAGACATAGGACAGGGGGAGAAGCAGGCTCCTTAGGGGGATATGGGACTTGATCCTGGGACTCCAGGGGTCATGACCTGAGCCAAAGGCAGATGCTCAGCTATTAAGCCACCCAGGCGCCCCTATATGGCATTTTGTATTTGCTCCCATATCAAACTTTCCTGGGGCTCTTTATTGTATTTCCTAGTATGTATTTGTGTTTATATTTGAGTTACTATATGGTATTATGTTCTTTCCACATGAAGGAATTCCTTTAGTATTACATGCAAGGAAAATCTGCTAGTCATCACTAGTTTTCTCCCAGTTTTTGTTTCTCTAGGAATATCTTTATTGCCTTCATTTTCAAATGATAGTTTTGCTGGATATAGAATTCTTGGTAGATAGTTTTTTCTTTCAGTTCTTTAAATAGACCATTCTACTGCTTTCTGACTTATGTTGTTTCTTATGAAAAGTCAGCTGTTAATTTTATTGAGAATCTCTTATTTTTGTTTCTTAAATCTGATATTGAGCCCCTCTAGTGAATTTTTCATTTCAGTTACTATACTTTTCAAGTCTAAAATTTCCATTTGGTGAGAGAGAGAGAGAGAGAGAGAGAGAGAGATCTGTCCTTATTCAGATAGTCTGTTTGTTAGATTATTAATATCATATTGGTATTTAATTTTTTAAAACCTGGGTTTCTTTAGTGTTTTGAACATATTTATAGTAGGTGCTTTGAGTCTGTCTGCTATGTCCAAATTGGGGCCCACTTTCAGATGAGTTTTATTTTATTTTATTAGAAATTTCTTTTATTTAAGTAATCTCTATGTCCAACATGGGTCTTGAACTCATGACCCTGAGATCAGGGGTCACATGATCCTTTGAGCCAGTCAGGTGCTTCCAGATGACTTTTATTGACTGTTCTTTTCCCCTTGAGTAAAGAAGGGCCATGATTCCTGTTTGTTTCTTATATGACTCTTAATTTTTTGTTGAAAATTGGACATTTTAGGTAATACACTCTAGCAACACTGGATTTGGTTTTCTGTCCCCCGCCCCCCCCCCCCCCCGCCATCATTGCCCTCCATTCCCATACATGGTTTGTTTTTATTCTGTTTCATTACTTGCCTAAACTAAATCTGTGGTATCTGTCTCTCTTGTGGTGTGTGGCCATTGGTGTGTTGGCATAGTTTTTAAATTTTTGGTTCTTCTTTTTCTTTGCATGTTGTAAATTCCTGTTTTTTTTTTAAATTTTTATTTATTTATGATAGTCACACACACACACACACAGAGGCAGAGACATAGGCAGAGGGAGAAGCAGGCTCCATGCACCGGGAGCCCGATGTGGGATTCGATCCCGGGTCTCCAGGATCACGCCCTGGGCCAAAGGCAGGTGCTAAACCACTGTGCCACCCAGGGATCCCGTAAATTCCTGTTTTTATTTTAAAGCCTGGCTTCCTAGGGGTTGCCTCTGTGTCTGCATAGTCAATGATTGGTCAGAGTTTTTGTTCAAATGCCTTAAACACTAAAATTGCATTTAAAATTAAGGTTTGTTTTTTTTTTTTTTTAAAGATTATTTATTAGAGAGAGAGAGAGAGGGAGAGAGAAAGAATGTGAGCAAGGGGAGGGGCAGGGGGAGAGGGAAAGAAAGAATTCTCAAGCAGACTCCCCACTGAGCACAAAACCTGGCCCGGGGCTCAATCTCGCAACCTTCAGATCATGACCTGAGCTGAAATCAAGAGTTGGCCGCTCAACTGACTGAGCTACCCAGGCACCCCTCAAAATCAAAGCAGTTTTTAAGTTTCTCCAGCTTTTCCTTTCTTCTTTAAGTTTCTCCAGCCTTTCCTTTCTTCTGGGTCCTTTTGCATCTCCTTTGTCTATGAACACAGGCTGATAACCTAGAAGGAGTAGAAAGTACAGACCCTCTCTGGTTTCTCCTCTGCTTCTTCATAGCCTTTCAATCAACCAGAGATACATGGAGAGTTTATCCGGGGCTCGTATGGCTGATCTTGCTGTTGAATTTCTGTCTAATCTGCCAGTCTGTTGCTTGCCCTAACCAGCACCACAATCCTAGAGGAGCTGATGTTTGCCATTCATTTGCTGTTGAGATGGCTATTTTTCCTGACAGCGCCTTTCAGTGGGGTTTTTTCATGTTCCACTTCGAATCAGGTGGACTTCTTCCAGCGCAAGGCTGTTGGTTTGCGTGGCCAACTCATGTGACAGAACTACTGTGCCAACCCACATGGGAGGGAAAGCACCCAGATTCCTCCTGTTCTTAACCAGAGGTTCAGACTTTCTCATGAACAAATGCTCCTCAATTTGTTGCATGTTTTACTTGATTTCCAGAGTCTTGAAATGGCGGGTTTTGTCTTGTCAGTCAGTCAGTTATCTATCTATCTATCTATCTATCTATCTATCTATCTATCTATTATTTATTTATTTATTTATTTATCTTACAGTTTTGTCTAGTTTTTAAAAAAAATTTTAAAAGATTTTTAAAATTTATTTTATTTTATTTATTTATTTATTTTTTTATTTATGATAGTCACAGACAGAGAGAGAGAGAGGCAGAGACACAGGCAGAGGGAGAAGCAGGCTCCATGCACCGGGAGCCCGATGTGGGATTTGATCCTGGGTCTCCAGGATCGCGCCCTGGGCCAAAGGCAGGCGCCAAACCGCTGCGCCACCCAGGGATCCCTAAAATTTATTTTAGAGAGAGAGAGAGAGAGAGAGAGAGAGAGAGTGCATGCACGAGGCTGAGGAGGGCCAGAGGGAGAGGGAGAGAAGGAGACTTCCCGCTGAGTGCAGGAGGCTTCTGTGGGGCTCGATCCCACAACCGAGATCATGACCTGAGCTAGAATCAAAAGTCGGTTGCATAACCAACTGAGCCACCCAGGTGCTCCTTGTCCAGTTTTATTATTGTTCTTGAGGAGAGAATTTGCCAAATTTCTCATGCTGCCATTCCAGCCCCATTGTCTCTTCCCATTTCTAGAGAGCAACAATCATGTGGCAGTTAATAAGATGGACTCTGACACCAGTAGGGTAAGGTGTGAATCCTAGCCCTGCCATTTACTACCTGCAGGACCTTGGTTAAGTTACTTAACTTCTGGGCTTCTCTGACATCATCTGTGAAATGGGTATAGTAATAGTTACCTGGGGTGCCAGGCTGGCTCAGTTGGCAGAGCATGTGACTCTTGATCTCAGGGTTCTGAGTTCGAGCCCCACGTTGTGTGCAGAGGTTACTTAAAAATGATAAAAATCTTTTTGTTTTAAAAATATTTATTCATGAGACACACACACACACACACACACACACACACACACACACAGAGGCAGAGACACAGGCAGAGGGAGAAGCAGGCTCCATGCAGGGAGCCCCATGTGGGACTCGATCTCAGGTCTCCAGGATCATGCCCTGAGCCGAAGGCAGACACTCAACCGCTAAGCCACCCAGGCATCCCAAAAGAAATAAAAGCTTAAAATAAAGAAAATAGTACCTACGTAATGGGGTTGTTATATGAATGATCTGGATTTTAATATACGTAGTGCGGTAGGAGCATTTGGCCCACTGTAAATGCTATAAAATGTCAGTTGACTAGTTCACTGAGGGAGGGACTCTATCTTATTTATGATCTCAGCGCCCATATCCTTGGCCTGGTACTTTGCACCAGCTCTTCAGACCCTCGGATCATCTTTACTAAGTGATGCCTGACATTCAGGGGAAATGAGGGCAGTGCTCGGAGTAACTCCAGGTAAAGGACGAGAGACTGCAGGGGACCCAAGGAACAGATGGCTTTGTGTCTCGTTGAGGCCAAATGTTGGCCATTCTTTGTCTTGGGCTCATATGTTTTTCCTCTCAGCCCCAGGAACTGCCTAAAATGCCTGGTGCTGCTCCCATACCATATTGAGTTTGAGCCGGGTCTGCCCACTTGTGTTTGTTTCCAAGAACTTAATTAGCACAATTGCCACCATTTCCAAAGTTCCCTTGCATCAGGCACCTCCAGGAATGGATCGAACAGCTTGGCTGTGATGCTTATTTGGGCTCTTGCGCAAAGGAAAGGGCCACTGGGGAGCCGTGGGAGGGCAGGGAACTTTGAGCGTGTGTCTCCTGCTCACCCATAGGGAGCCATCGTGCCAGTGGGAAATCGGGGCTCCTTCCTCCAGTGCATGTAATTGGGGAGAACAGAGTACCGGCTGGATTCAGTGCTCACTCACCACTTTGGCGGGACACCGTTGTGCAAGAAAGGGTTTGTCTCGCACTGCTGTATGTGGTGACCTGGCTCTCCGCTGTGTGTCCCACTCTGTGCTCCGGAGCAGGGCTGCAGACATAAGGCAGTCCTTGTTCCCAAAGAGGGACTTCATGAGGGACACATGGAAGTCTGTATCATGTGCTGTGGTTGTAAGGGAGAAGGTGAAGGCAGGGAGGATTTATGGAGTAGGTGGCTCTGAACTGCTGGATAAATAGGGATTTCTGAAGTGAGTGGAGTGGGCTGAGTGGTATTTTGGCCCTTTTGAAAGCTGAGGGATGAGACAGATTCAGGCCAGTGTAGGAAAGATGCAGCTAGGGATTGCTGTAAGTGGGGAGGCCGGGAGGCAGAGTGTGGCCAGATGTCTGGGTCGCCTACCCTGATACAAGGAGCTTGGGCTGTTCTGGTTGGCAGTGGGCATCACTGGAGGGTTTTAAAAGGAGAATTAATTGGGGATGGATTGAATGAGGTGAGACAGGAAAGAGAACAGTGGCCAGTGAGGATGCACTGGAGAAATTTCAGAGAAGAGGGACTGGGGAACAGAACTGAGCTGGGCAGGGTGGGGAGCCAGGGGTGACTGTCCAGTTTCTGGGGCCTGGAACTATGCAGATGTCAGGGAAATACAGATGTTCATGAAGTGGGTGTTTCAGAAGGGCTGGGCTTGCTGCACCCAGGGCAGGGATGGTGGAGGGGGTGGAGAGTGGAATGGTCTGTTGGGACCCGTGGAGGCTGGGTGCTGTGGCTATCCTGGGGAGAGGGGTCTGGAGCACAGAGGTGCAGTATGGCTGCAGGGAGAGATTGGGTGCCATTATCATGCTGGAGATAGACAAGGGAATGTGGGGAATCTGCCCAGAAGGGTTGTACAGTGATTCAGAAACCGTCGGATGTGATCTTGGAGAACTCTGACCATCTCGAACAAGGGAAGAGGAGGAGGGTGGGGAGCATGTTCCAGGGCAGGTGGAGGGGCACTGGAGGAAAGTGGAGGACAGCCAGTTGTTCCTGACAGCTGTGTGAGAAATCAGAGAAACCCCATGTGAGAAGGGCAGGGAACATAGCGATCACATTTAGGAAGTAGGAGCTCAGTGGGGACCTGGACCAAGTGCAGCTTCCCATGGCCGTGGTGCAGTAGTGAAGCCTGATTGCTGGGGGTTGACTTGAGCTTTGAAAACTGGGAAGTCTACCCAGCAAATGTGGACTTTCCTTACACCTCTTGATGGAAGGGAAGATGAATGGCAGTGACAGGAATGTAAATTGATGCAGTTACTGTGGACAACAAGATGGAGGTTCCTCAAAAAATTAAAAATAGGACTACCAGATGGTCCAGTGATTCCACTGGTGGTATGTCCCCCCCAAAGTGAAAACAATAACTCAAAAAGGCCGAGTGGGAGGCAGGGATGCTCCTTCCCTAGGTGGAGCAAAGCTGGGCATCTTGCAGGCGTTCCCTCCCGAATGCTTCCTGCCAGCAGGATCCCACTTCTGGCTTGGCCAGGATGAGTCGGTATTGTCACATCCTGCACTAATGATAACCTTTCCATGACTTTGTTCAGTTACAGCTTTGGTACCTTGGTACCTAGTTTGTTTGGTATATGTTGGCACAGCATTTTTAGCATCTTGAACAAGGTAATATGCATCCAACATGTTGTAGATTGTTTTATTCACAGTAGAGTGAGACCAAGTAGTGATAGGTCTACTTTTATTTTAACAATGCGGAGAAAGGGGGGATGTGTGGAACTAGACTGGGAATCAGGAGACATCCCTGTCACGTACAGGTGTATGATCCTGGGTAAGTTACTTCATTCTTCTGGTTCCTCCCACTAAGATGTGGGGAATGGACTGGATCATACTCATTGTCCATTTTAGCCTTAATACCCATTGTTCCTTCGTCCATCACCACGTGTCTTAGGCGAAGCTGAGGGTGTTTTGTGCCTGGGAGGTACTTGGAAGGATGAACAGTAGAATCGGTAGGGAGCTGGTGTGAGCAGGTTGAGGGAGATCAACTCTTCACTGCGTGTGACTGTTTCCTTTAACTGCTCTGATGCCAAAGTTTTGATTTTCTTACTCTTTTAGAAGCTTTTTAGCACCGCACATGAACAGGCATTGTTTTGTTCTGATCTGTGTTTATCTTACACCTGGACGCTCAGGCTTGGGTGACTGTATTATTTTCTTATCAGCTTATTTGTGGGGTTCATTTCTTTGAGAGGATATAATTAAGTGGAAGCAGATTATCTTGGTATTTAGGACTTAGGTATTAGGACTTAAACCTGTCTGGTGGCTTGCTCTTGAGGAATTTATACGTAATGATTTTGTACCCTGTTCTGGCAGAAACAGTTTGTATGTAGCATACTCCTGCGGAATGGCAAGTAGAATTCGAAAATCAGGAAGGAAACAAGATGCTTGTGTGCAGCCCTGGCATGCCACTCCATTTCTCTAGCATGGCTGCAGGTTTGAGTCTGAGATTCCTGGTAAGCAATGCAAAAACGGAGATGCAGCTGTAATCAAATTGTGTAATAGCCTTTGGTTGGAGGTAGTGAGGCTGGGAGAAGCCAAAAAATTAGTTCCTAGGAGAAGTAGACCTTTTTGTAGTATTTAATTAAGCACATTTCTCCTATCCGCCTTAACCCAATGTTTCTGAAGGTATATATATATATTTTTTTCAAGGGATGTTCAGTATTTTAAAAAAATGGATAGCAAAGTTTCAATAAATGCTGCATACTATATATTGATTGATGATTAACAATGAATGGTACCATTTGGAAAATCTTTCCTAAGTCTAGTAGTAAGGAAACCTGTGCATCTTTGTTTAACCCAGGGTTTTCAAAATTATATATGACTTCAAAGCTTTTTTCCTCCCTGCATAGCTTTTAACAATAACTAAGCTTTTTATAAAAATTTAGAGATACAGAGAGAGAGCATGAGGGAGGACAAAGGTGGGGGGAGAGAGAGAGAGAGAGAATCTCAAACAGGCTCCACTTGGGCGAAGAGCCTGATGCGGGGCTCCATCTCACGACCTTGAGATCATGACCTGAGCTGAAACCAAGAGTTTGACGCTCAACCAGGAGGCACCCAGGTGCCCCTTTTTTTCTTGCTTTTTATAGCAAGTTTGGCTACCAGTTGCATGAGGCTGCCTCTGGCTATTTAATAGAACCACGTGGATGGGTAAAACCTCACTGATGCAGGGAGTGGGGTGCCCCATCCCTCTGGTGTGGGACCAGTGACTGGGCATCAGTCCTGGCTTCTCCCTCTGCTCACTAGCTGTGTGGCTGTCAGCAGGATAGTAATTTTCTCCAGCACCCAATTCCTTATCTATAAAATTGTGGTATCAGTATCACCTATCTCATGGAGTCGTAGTGTAGAAAAACATGTCAATGTATGTAAAGTGCTTGGTACTCTGTCTCACGTAAGTAATTAATAATAACTGTTGGAGATGACTGTAATGCGTATCACCCCTGTTGAGGAGCCTGCTGTGATATCACACTCCAACCGAGGTACTGGGTACTAACTACACTGTTTCTTTGGGTGCTGACTCTGCTTCAAAACATGTTCACCCTTTGTGATCATTGCTTATTTTCACAGTTGCCATCTCCTTGATTCTGCGACCTGGTTGGGGGGCATCTCCAGCCCCTGGTTTGGACCCTGGTAGGGTACAGGTATTCAGAGTGGAGTTTTTCAACTGAGCTGACAGCGAGTCTGGGTCCTAGGGCATACAGAGAAGTCAAATTATGTTGAAAACCATTCTGCCTGGGGGTGTATTTGCCTGCTTAAGTTGTTAGTGTGTTAGAAACCAATTTCTTAAGACTGCATCTGGTCCTCTAAACATTTTTTGTTGAATGCTGAGGAAATCATTGGACTCCTTTTGTTCTTGAAGTTTCTCTAGTAGAAGAGACCTGGCACTACATAAATTGTGAATTGGAAGAATGACTGAAGTTATAAAAGGTGCTAAAAACAAATGATTAATAATAGCCTGATGCAGACGTTGCTGATAATGACTATAAAGCTTAGTTGTATCTAGCAGAGATGGACAATCTTTGTTTTTCAATGATGGGCCAACTGAGCTACAGAGAAAAATCAGTGATGGAATTTATAAGTAGGAGATTGTTTTAGAAGAGAATCATAAAATGTTACATATTCTCATAGAATTAATTGAACATCAAGATTTTGCTACATATAAGCAATAAAAAGTGTGTTTTTGTTGTACTTTAGGGCCATTTAGGGAAGAAAGTTAGCAGAAGAAATAAGGGAAAGTAAGAAATGAGATGCAGAGGGGAAAAAATAGCCTGAGAAAGATGTAAATAATTAAATGGAGAAGGATGTAGGGAACTGCAGGACAGAGGCTTAGAGACCAGTGAGGCTTAGGGAGAGACAGGTGGTGACTCTCAGTAATCAGAGGAATTGTCACCGCAGGTACAGAGTCTCTGGGCTCTCAGGACACTGCTGTGCAGAAGGGGAAAGCCACGTTGCATATTCGCAACCCCAGGCATAACTTCCGTGACAGTGATGAACATGGTAAAGAACATTTCTCCTGCATTTGAACCTTGTGGCAAGCTATGAGGTCAGGATTTTCATCTCCGTATTACAGATAGGGGAAGCAAGTCACAAGTGTGTTAAATGCCTTGCATAGGGTGCCACAGGTAATGTTTGGCTTTCTAAATCTCTCGTGTTTTCTACCTGCCCCCTTCACACATTCTGATGACTTTGGTGTGGGCTGACGCCCAGAGTTATGTCTAAATCAGAGATTATCTATGTAATTCCTACTCTGCTTTTTGAGAAAAATGGTTGGAAGATGACAGCCATTTATTATGCGGTCGTAATATGGGCTAAATCACCCACCAGAAATAAAGTAACACTGACTAAACGTCTCTTTTCCCCAGCTGACCTGTGAGGCAGATGAGCGATCTGTTTGCCAGCAGGCCAATTACAGGAGATGTTGTCTTCTGTTACCTGGTTCTGCAAACCTCACATCTTGGAATTCACAAGTGAATGCCTTGTATGTGGCATTTCCCGGGTGGCCTAAATTACGTGCTCCAAGGAGCTGCTGTCCAGATGAAAAACAAATCACACAAGGTGCCTCATTTACCAGTGCTGTCTGATGTTTCACCAGCGCTACCCTGCTGAAGCCTCACTTCCCACCGGTACAGTTGGGATAGCTGCCTTGGCAGCTTCTCATTCCATGCTTTGCCCCACTGCCTGCATAACATTGCTCCTGCTCAAGAACCTCTTTGGCTCCCCATTGACCTCCAAGTCAAGGGCAGACCCTCAGCCTGGCCTTCAAGGTTGTTTTATTTCTGATTATTCCTCACAGTGTTCTAAGACCAAAAGATCTTCCCTGCCTTATCCCAGGTTGGTCTGAACTGTACCCTCCACCCCCATTGATCTTTGCTGTTGGAATGTTGTGACCCCCACTCATCACCCCCTGTTCATCCTTGTCATATCCCAGAAGCCTGGAAATATTTTCCTTCAGTGCAACCAAACATATGCTCTCACTCCCTTGAACCCTCTACCACTCTGTTCCCCTGTATGGTAGGCTGTGATATTGTTTGCTGCTTTTTGCTCTCCCCAGATTATACAGTCCCAAGGGGTTGGGATTGTCTCTCAGTTAGAATTACATTTCTTGTACCTGCCATGGAGCAGGCCCTCTGGAAGCGACTTGGAAGTCACGCAGAGCATGTGCACCAGTGATGAGGCCAGCCCTTTTAGTGGTGCACCTACTGTGCACCAGCTGCTGAATCATGATCTCATCATGCTCACTTATGGTGCTGTCCAAGGCCGATTTGAACTGGAGGCTTCCTTGCTCCCATGCTGCACCCAGATGACCACGTTGCACTGTGGTAAACACCCACGCATGCACAACCCTTCTGCTGTGTCCATATAGGGTGTCTCTGCACACACAGACCTCTACCTGCCTGTGTCTTAGAATTACCTGGGAGCTTTGAAAATACCCATGCTGGGACCCAGCTCTCACAAAGTATATCAGAGTCCCCAGGGGGTGGGGAAGGCAGTAGTGTTTTCACCAGCTCCCCAGGTGATTCCATTCCAGGTCCCATGCTCCCAAGCCAGAGTAAGAAAGTTCGCAGCCCTGGGAGGGCTCCTCGGAGTTCTCCTGACCTTTGGCTGTCTTCCTAAGAACTTCTCTCTCTCTCTCTCTTTTTTTTTTTAAATAATAAACTTATTTTTTATTGGTGTTCAATTTGCCAACATACAGAATAACACCCAGTGCTCATCCTGTCAAGTGCCCCCCTCAGTGCCCGTCACCCATTCACCCCCACCCCCTGCCCTCCTCCCCTTCCACTACCCCTAGTTCGTTTCCCAGAGTTAAGAGTCTTCATGAAGAACTTCTCTTCTTAGTGAGTTCCCGACCACCTCCGAGCTTTTGAAGGTGAGGAAGGGCTCATCTGTACGTGGCCATGGTCTCTGGGTCCCTCCTCTCTTGGGATAGACAGCATGGACTGGAGGTCTCCCTTTTGGGCAGGGTCCCCCTTGCTGCAGCTGGCCTGAGTGTGCCTCAGTCATCCTAAGAGGTGAGCCTCCCCAAAGTATAACCCCAGTTTGCCCATGTAAGCACGTCTGTGTGAACTGAAAATGAGGGAGTGCTTTCAACTTGATCTAATTTTAAAAAACAGACTTCTAATCTTGAGCAGGGGCAGGTTTGTTGATGATGGGAAGGCCAGTAGAGCAGTGGTTCTCAAACTGTGGTCCCTGGAGCACCACCATCATCACCTGGGAGCGGGTTAGACTATAGATTCCCAGCTCCACCCCAGACCCGGTGGTACGCTGAGGTTGGGATCTGGCAGGGATCCAGTCCGTGTGGTTTTGGTGTCACCGAGGTTGAGAAGCACTGCCCTAGATTGATGGTGAGTACCCAGGTGGACCCCTGGAGTCTTAGAAAATCTTGGCCTCCTGGGGCTCATCTCAGTGTCTGGAAAGCAAGTGCTCCAGGAGATTCTGAAATGCAAGTTTTTTTTTTCTTTTCTTTTTTTTTTTCCTGAATCCTGCTAGTAGAGACCTGATAAATATTGCATTCTTTTAATAATAACTTCGTATCCACTTGGCACAGGGTAAGGACACTTTTCTTTTCCTCCTGGAGTTACGGCTCCTTCGTCTCTAATTACCAAGACATCTTCCATCCGTTCGTTACCCATTAAGTACAGACAGTCATTCCCTTTAGCACACATCTTTCTCATTGCTGGATTGTTCACTGCCACATAAAAGCCACAAGTGGATTTTATGGCCTCATGCATACTTAATTAGTTCATCTTCTCAAAATTGTGTTTTAAGTGAGTGGAGACATTAGCCTCTGATCTAATTGATCCACAAAACATCTTTTCAGGATGTTTGCAGGGCCCAGCAAACATGATCAGAGGCATCCTTGGGGTTTGTCAGAGACTACAGGTCAAGGAGGTGAGGATCCTACTACTTTTTGTCACCCCTTGTGGGTTGCTCTGCAAAGAACAGGGTTGAGGCAGGACAAGAGCTGCAGGCACATGCAGCTCTAGAAGAGCTGATTATTTTTTGTTTTGCCCACAGCTGTCTCTACCTCCACCATCCTTATCTGTCATCATAAATGTCCACACCTGTGTGATATTTTATGACAGGGCACACCTGCCGGAACAGAGCTGTTGTCATGTTTCAGAGATGCCGCCTAATACGTATGTCATTAAGCCCCATGGCAGGAATGAAAAATGACTTCTGCTCCAACCCTTCCCACCTGCTACCCTCCTACCTCTGTTGTCCTTTACTCCCATCGTGGAGGTCACCAGGCTGCTGGAGAGGACTCTAGCGCACCCAGAGGACCCTGCCTGGATGCGTTCCTGCACCCAGCCTCTTCTGGGCATCTGTCAGGACTCTGCACAAAGGGCCGGATGAAGCCTTCTGGAGCCTCCCAGGCAGATAGACTGTGGTCTTTTGTACACCTTAGCTATTGCAGGGCCTTAGCTGTTACAGGCCTCAGGTAGAGCCCTTGTTCCATTGTGCTTGTTTGTGTTAACAAAGCAAAGGAGTGAATAAAGGAAGCCTTTGTCTTTTCCAATGCAGGCCTTCCAGAAAGAACTTCTTTGGGAGTATTTGAAAGCCATTTTGATGGGACCAGACTGGCTAATAAATTTCTTTTCTTGACAATTGCAAATACTTGGTGCCTGAAAAATGAGCTAGCCACATAACCAGGGCTGACTTGAGTGGTGAGCTGGCCTTGACTTGGTTAGAAAGTGCAGTACAAACAGGAATTAGATTAGAATGTGGGCAACAGAGCGGGTACACAGATGTCCCATCACCAATACCAGTGTTAGGACCCTGTTCTGCTGAGCACACCCACAGGGCCATCGCTGAAGGAAGAGTCCACCTCCTTCAGCATGTGGGTGCCCTGGCATTAGTGCTGTGCTGCTGACCCCAGACTGAGTCCCCTGGGGGCTGCAGCCTCACCCTCGGCCCCACTCCTGACCAGCTGAGTCAGAAACTCGGGGAAGGACCAGGCATCTGAACTCTTAAGAGGTTCTCAAGTGCTTCCAATCTAGGTAGCTTTGAGAACCACTGGGTTGAAAGGGTGTTCCAACAAGTGGGGTTGAAGATGAGGTTGGGAGGAATCACCTGACTACTCTTGTTTTTCATAAGGTACATAGAGACATGCTCCTCCTTACAGGTATAGCTGTGTGTGGGTCAGAGGCTGTTGGATGTACGGGTTTTGACAATGGGGCACATACACGTTTGGAAGAAGGCTAGATCGCATGACTCTGTTCCTCCCATTCCTTAGCACACCGCCCAGTGTCTCTGGAGATAGAATTCTGCTTCTAGCAGCTTCACATATTCTCTCCACTTTTCTTGCCACTGTTCTGTGCCTTTTGTCTCTCTGTTCTCAGTAATAGTTTGCTGGCATTCTTTTTCTACTCTTCTACCATCCACTTGCCACATGATGGCCACACCTGGCATGTCTTTTGCTTTGATGTTGCTGGATGCCACAGATAAGTGATAGTGGTTAGACAGTCCTAACCAGCATTTACACCTGTATGTTGTTGGCTCCTGGTTCCTGGCACTCGTATCCTCATTTTATAGCTGGGAAAGTGAAAGCATAGGGTGAACTGCCTAAGGTCACAGCATCAGGATGGCCCCAGAGCCCTGGCTCTGTACCCCTCTCCCTGCACTCTCCTGCAAGGTAGGGAAAGGCTGCTCTGTGCTAAGAAACCTTTTGTTATTTCCGATCTTCATGGACATCCTGCCAGGTTGATGTTACTGTTCCTGTTTCACAAAAATCAAGGCGTGGACAAGTTAAGCAACTTGACCAAAATCCTAGAGCTAATTAAGGGAATGATAGCTGGGATTCAAACTAGGTGTTCCTCTCTCTGTGCTATGCATTTTTTCCCACCACACTGCTTGAGATTATCTAATTTCTTTAGGGTGGCATCTGTGGCTCTTTAGAATCTGTTACCAATCCACCTTTCCAACCACTTTCCATACTATTATTTTTTTATTTTTAAATTTTTAAAAATATTTTTTATTGGAGTTCAATTTGCCAACATATAGCATAACACCCAGTGCTCATCCCATCAAGTGCCCCCCCTCAGTGCCCATCACTCAGTCACCCCAACCTCCTGCCCACCTCCCTTTCCACCACCCCATGTTTGTTTCCCAGAGTTAGGTGTTTCTCATGTTCTGTCGCCTTCCCTGATATTTCCCACTCATTTTCTCTCCTTTCCCCTTTATTCCCTTTTATATTCCCCAAATGAATGAGACCATATAATGTTTGTCCTTCTCCGATTGACTTACTTCACTCAGTGTAATACCCTCCAGTTCCATCCACGTCGAAGCAAATGGTGGGTATTTGTTGTTTTAATGGCAGAGTAATATCCCATTGTATATATAGACCACATCTTCCATACCATTATTAAATCATGGTAAAAAAGCCATCCAACTTTTGCTCACACTGTTCCTTTAGCCTGGAATGTTTTTCCCTGCCCACTAGGGCTATCAGATCTCCTAGGACAATAGGGACTCTTGCTGATAATACCCTGCATAGAACCCGCAAACAGCAGGGGGTGGGGGGCATTTGCATTTTCTCTGTAGCTCAAAAGCCCTAAAATAATGCATCTCCTCTTGACCTCCCACCTCGTGTGATGTTGCAGCATGAATGTAATACCCACTTTGTGTTATAGCTGTGCTTGTCTGCCTTTCTGCAAGGTGGCTTCTTGGGGACAGGTATCACCTCTTCCTTTTTGCTGTGTGTGTGTCTAGGGAATTGCCAAGCCATAAGTAGAGGTTTAATATTTGTTAAAACAGATGGAGGGCAGACTAGAATACAGAGGTGGGGAAAGCCTTAAAAACCTTCCATCCAGGGGACCTTGGCAGGTCTGTAGTGCACAGAACAGTTGAGGAGGATGTGTTCATTTGAAGGTCTCCAGGGAAATGTACGTTGGAAATTTCCAGAAGGAAACAGAGCTAATGATTATCCCAATGAGCTAATTTAGCATGTCCATTTTGCCAGCTAGGTTTTTGTTTTATTGTCTTTAGGTATGCTTTGCTAACCTCCCAGTGAAGAGCCCCTGGCCCCCGTGCCCTTGAAGCGTGGACCTTCTAAATAGGGTGTAGTTGGGAGCCTGCGAAAATGGACTTCAGGGCTTGGGCAGGAATCCCGAGCCCTGTATGGTGGTGGCGTGTGGGGAAGGGGAAGTTGTCTCCCAAGTGTAGACAGTATCTTTCAGGATGGAAACAGGTGCCCAGAAACCAACCAACCAACCAACCAACCAACCAACCAACCAACCAACCGTCCTGCCATTGGGAAAGTTAACTCTTCAACCCCCGAGTCAGGGTTGTGGCGCTAAGTATCTTTCGGATTCTTCAGGTTTCCGTCCTTTGCACAGGGGGCAGGGGCGGGGCGGCCGGTGCACTGCGAGGCGGGGGGGGGGGGGGGGGGGGGGCTCCTCCCCGGGGGTGTCCATCAGCCCCGGCCTTGACGTGTGGTTCTGTGTCCGCAGGTGAGCGTCCTGACCACCCTGGAGCGCAGGTTCAACCTGCAGAGCGCCGACGTGGGCGTCATCGCCAGCAGCTTCGAGATCGGGAACCTGGCGCTCATCCTCTTCGTGAGCTACTTCGGGGCGCGCGGGCACCGGCCGCGCCTCATCGGCTGCGGCGGCATCGTCATGGCCCTGGGCGCGCTGCTGTCGGCGCTGCCCGAGTTCCTGACGCACCAGTACAAGTACGAGGCGGGGGAGATCCGCTGGGGCGCCGAGGGCCGCGACGTGTGCGCCGCCAACGGCTCGGGCGGCGACCAGGGCCCCGACCCGGACCTCATCTGCCGCAGCCGCACCGCCACCAACATGATGTACTTGCTGCTCATTGGCGCCCAGGTGCTCCTGGGCATCGGTGCTACGCCCGTGCAGCCCCTGGGCGTCTCCTACATCGACGACCACGTGCGGAGGAAGGACTCCTCGCTCTACATAGGTAGGCGCGCCCCGGGCCCCCGCGCGCTCCCCTGTGCCCCCCGCGGTCCTGTGCCCCCCGCGGTCCTCAGCCTCCGCTGCACGTCTGCCGCGCGTGTGGGCTGCCCCAACTTGGAAAAATGCAGGACACCTGAGCTGCACCCCCAGCAAGTCGGTGTAGTTGGTCTGGGGTGCCACCTGGGCGGGCGTGGACTGTTTGGTTTTTTGAAAAAATATTCCCCAGGTGATTTCACTGCGCGGTGGAATTTGAGGTCGCCTTTGCTGGAGCGTTAAGAAGCTGTGAATGGGAAGCCACGGTGGTGGTGGTGTGTTGGGAGGGGGGGGTAAGGTGTATTTATCTGCCTTTCGTGTGTGTGCGTTAGCCACCAGGCTATACTTGGGCCCTACACGTTGGAAACCCCAGTTTTTGACAATTAGAATGATCTGCTTCTCATCCTATTAAAGTTCAAAGGGGGAGATGATGGTATTTCCCGCATTTGGTATCATTCAAAGTCGGTGACTTCTGGCAACTTTCTGTAATGAGGATATAAGCAGGAGCTAGATATTTAGGAAGGAATAATGTACATGTGAGTTTAAAAAAAATTATTTTGCATCATGGCTTCTGATATTTTGTGCTGGCAAGGTGGAAGCCATTTATGGGTCTAACATTAAGAAACCTCGAAACGGGAGTCCTTACAACAAATGGGGTCCTCAGTCACAGCTTTGGGGCACTGGGGCATGGTCATATATAGGGTGAAGGCCTGCTGAACATTTCTATTCCCCGTTCGTGAAGTGTAATTTTGCCTTCTGCAGGCAGTGGTGGTGTTTCAAGCTCTCCCCACTCAGCACTAAGCTTTGACAGAATTACCCCTACCTGTGGAAACCTTTTGCTTTCCAAAGCACTGTGCCTTGAAGTATTGTTAATTGCCATATAAAGGTTTAGGTTGAAATAGAACTAGAGAGGCACCTGGGTGGCTCAGTACATGAAGCATCTGCCTTCAGCTCAGGTCATGATCTCTGGGTCCTGGGATCGAGCCTTGTGTCAGGCTCCCGGCTCAGTGGGGAACCTACTGCTCCCTCTGCTCCTCCACCTGCTTGTGCATGCTCTCTCTGTGTCAAGTAAACAAATCTTAAAAAAGAATAAGATAGAATTTGGCATAAAGCTTTGTACCTGTTGAGCTTCCACCATGCTCTGCCCAAGGTTTCTGAGCTAGTAGGGTTTGGCATAGTTACATACCTCCATACCGAGCTGAGGCTTTCTCAGCTATGGAGTAAATGCTTTTGTTAGACAAAATATGTTGCAAATGTGGGTTTCTGCTCTCTGAACAGGCTTGGTGAGGAAAGTGGAGAGTGTGTGCCTCTCTGTCCAAGGATAGAGCAGCTGGAGCCTGGTTGTGACTTAGCTTTCATTATGATGTGGAACACAGAAGACTTCCTAAGCTGAAGATGGCCAGACCCTCTCCCCATATGGTCAGGGTAGGAACTAAGGACATTGTTTATGTTTTGTTGTTTCTACAGCTGGAGTGACAGCCACCCCACGTGAGTCTCTTGCAGACTAGGACATGGGCTATGGCATATAGCCACATAGCTTCCTGGGGTTCGGCCAGATAATTGGTCTTGGACTTGACTGATGTTACCCTAAGACCCTGGGAGAGATGTTTTCTGGTAGCAGTAACAGTAAGTAGATAAAGCACAGAAAAGGAGGTGGGGAATGTAAAGCTGAGGTCTCGTTTCTGATGATAGATTCAAGCTGAAAAATTTCTCCCCACGATCCCTCCTTAAGTCCTTTCAGTGCTGAATCACGTCTGCTTGGGGCTTCCTACCTGGGGCAGCAGGCCCAAAACCCTCTTCTGGAAGTCTACCCTGCTGAGTTAGACCATGGTCTTTCCCCGCAGTGCATAGGGCCTGGTTTATAGGTGCAAAGCTGTAAAGTGAGGAGGTACTTTGGTTTTGTGTGTAGCAGATGGAGACATGGGCAGTAGGGCTGACCATTCAAAGCAAAGGGCCTTTTCCAGTTGAGGCCGTGTCCATGTCTGTGGGATTTGCTGTGAGTCTTTGTTAGCAAGAATGTTTCAGGCTAATTTCTACTTGGGCACCATTTTTTTTTCTTCTGTGATAGCTAAACAGAGTTGGAAGTGTCTATTTGTGTGGTACATGGACCTCTCGGTGGCACTGGTCCATCTGGCAAATTCCAAAACATGACCGTACATAGCCATTGAGATGGGCTCTCTGAGTGCCTCTGAACTGGTTTCATGGGTCTGTGTTTACAGGGAGCAGAAAAGAGGAAGCCTTCTGCAGAGATAGGCCTCAGTAGGTGGTCTTATCCCACGCATGCTTTGGATTCTCTAGGAACAATCTAAGAAGACCACAGTATATGCAGAGTGTAACTGGTTCCTTCATTTGTCATACAGGACATTAAAAACAATGTTTGTGATCATGAGAATATTTTAGCATTTATCTGCTCTAATGGCTTTAATGCCACTTAAAGCTTTGGGATGTCTATGGGGGAACCTACTGAATGGGACAGATGAATTATAGCCTTATATATTGCCTGCAGAGAGGAGGAAAGTCTGAAGGGATGGGCACTGGAACTGTTTGTCTAGATGTGTGCCCACCAGGGTGGAATAGCATGTGTGTCCCCTGGTTTCAGCTCCTACAAAGCTGGTGAAGAGAGTGAGGCCCATAACCATCTGGTCATATGCCTAAAACTTGAGTGTGGATTGGAGATGGAAAAGATGATAAATACTGCCTTTGTAAAACACAGACTTCTTCACAGCTGATCCTTTCCTGTGAATGTCCAAAGAAAAGGGGATGATGACCATGTAGGCTCAGCCACAGGACATGGGTGGTAAGACTTACCCCTGAATTGTGCGTGTTCTGAGTCACCAGTCGCTCCTGGGGGCTCACCTGTGGTCACGTCGTGGACGCTCTAATGAAGGGGAAATTGAAGCATTCCATCTCAAGTCAAGCCGATATTGTCCTCTGAAGTGACTGTTTGCTTTGGACTATTGTGGCCGTGCCACTGCCAAGCTCCTGAATTCCTTGATGGGCCATTCACCAGGGGCTTCTCTGGCTGGCACCATTCTGCAGCTGCCCCTCTGTGTGGGGAGGGAGCCAAGGGAGCTCATTACCAGGGACAAAACCCGCTGAATGGGAACACGTCTCTGCTGGCAGGCTTCTCCCTACCGTACAGTGCGGAGCCAAGCCTCACAGAGCAGCTAGACAATGACCTGTGGCTGGCACGTGGCATCCTTTCCTCCTAGAGGGACTGATGGGGTCGAGTGGCAGTGGAGACCATCTGAAATGACACATGACCAGGGTCCAAGAGTCGACCTTTTGGGAGTCTCCTCAGTGAGCCTCTGGCCCATGACACAACCTCCTGTTAGCTCAGTTTTCTTAGCTGTTCTGTTTCCCCAAATTCAAAACCTGGGAAGTCCTATTGTAGGCAAGAGTAAGTAGGATAATATAATGGACTCACTCAGTGTGTCCTTTGTTAGGTCCCTGGGTCAGTTGGTTGCAACCTTGTCCTGTTTGAGGGAAAAGGTGAAATGGGAGTGATAGATTTTTAAAATAACTTTATTCCTGGTTGAAAAGTATTCCAACTTTTCAACTGTTGACAACTTTGGAAGTACAGAGAAAGAATAAAGAATCACTACTCTTAGCTTTATGATCATATAAGATCTACCCCCCCCCCACACACACACACTGCATTGGTATGCTTTTCTACCAAAAATGTGTTTAGGGGTACTGGGGTGTGCAGTTGGTAAAGCATCCGACCCCTGGTTTCAGCTCAGGTTGTGGTCTCAGGGTCCTGAGATTGAGACCCGTATTGGGCTCTGTGCTCAGCGTGGAGGCAGCTTGAGACTTTCCCTCTTTCCCTCTCCCCCTCCTCTCCCAAAATAAAGAGATCTTTAAAAAATTGTGTTTAGGGCAGCCCCGGTGGCACAGCGGTTTAGCGCTGCCTGCAGCCTGGGGTGTGATCCTGGAGACCTGGGATTGAGTCCCATGTCAGGCTTCCTGCATGGAGTCTGCTTCTCCCTCTGCCTGTCTCTCTCTCTCTCTCTCTCTCTCTCTCTCTCTCTCAATAAATAAATAAATAAATAAATAAATAAATAAATAAATATCTTTAAAAAAATTTGTGTTTGTAATAAATGCATCTCTCAATATTTGATGCACGTTGCCATGTGTTACTAAATATTTTTCTGTGGTGTTGCTACTGCATATGTAACATTCTCTTGCAGATCTCTACCGTAATGTTTAATGCCCTCTATTGTTGGACATGTGTTTTTTTAAAGGGTTCCTAGTTGTTAATGAGGCAGACAGGAACAGGGATTCTGAGAGATGCAGTGACCTGCCTGAGAATACTTAGCTGAATGGAGCCAGACTTCGGGTCTGACGGTGAAGGTTTTCCCATGTACGTCTAGGGCCTGTCACAAGGCTGGGGTTGTCGGGGCGGGGGGGGGGGGGGGGAGGGGGGGGGAAGGGCCGGCGGATGGTCCAAGGGGTCAGGTACAAGTCAGGACATTGCACAAGACTGCATGAAGCCTTCAGGAAATAAAAATCACAGGAGCCCGGCAAGGAGGGAAAAGCACAGTGTGCCTCACAGCTGAGGGGAGAGGGTGGGATCAGAATGGGGAGTGTGTGTCAAAGCCTGAGATGGGGGAGTTGGGAGGCAGAGGGAAGGGTGGTTCGGGCTAATAGTCTAGGGCAGGGTTCTGGAACTCCTGCTGCTCCGAGTAGACCTGGGTGTAGATGAGAGCTGTCACTCAGCTGGTATATTCCGCCTTCTGCTTCCCTGTCTCCAGCGATGCAGGGTACTCCCCCCCCCCCCCCCTACTGGATGTTCATTCCCTTCTTGAACCATGATAGCCATTAGGTAATTGTGCTTGTGTTGTGTTAGAAATCCATCTGTTTACAGCTTCACACACGCTGCTTCTGATTCTGCCCCAGTATCTCATTTTGAGATAATGCTAGAATCCTAAATTGCTGCAAAATACAAAGAAGTCCCCATGCCCTCCATCCAGTTTCCCCCAGTGGTAACATGGCACTTAACTGTAGCACAATATCAAAACCAGGAAATTAACACTGGTACAGTCCATGGAGTTTACTCAGATTTTACCAGTGTTATATGCACTTATTTGTGTGTCTGTCTGTGTGTGTATGTATATAGTTCCGTGCAATTTTATTACGTGTGTGGGAGGTCTTGAAACCAGATCATTTTGAGTCTTGTGTGTTTGGCGGACCTACACACAGGCAGCAGTAATGCATGCACGCACATGTGTGCATACACAGAGGGAGGATATAGAGAGAGAAGTTTTAGGTAGAATGGCAGCTGGCTAGAGGAAAACGAGTTTTCGAGAAGGCTTCCCGCGGGGGCCCTTGCAGACTGCCCGAACACACAGAGCAATTGCTCCCAAGTCGGGCGGCACACGTATTACACACAAACTTGTTGAGTTTTATTTTTTATCACTTACATCGAAACCCAGTGGAGCCCTCTGTGTTCCAGTTGATGCAAAGAGGAATTATTCTCAGATTTCATCTGTCAAGTGTTTTAGTGCAAAGGTCACTATGATACCAGCCAGCAACCAGAGAGAACCAAACTTCTCATCAGAGCCCTGGGAACCCAGAGTTATTTTGCTTCTGATGAGTTTTTATTTTAACTTGACATTGGGTAAAATGTGTTTTAACTCTCCAAAGAGTGTGGGTCGGGTATGGATCAAATACACTGTGACTGTAGTTCGTCTGAAAAAATAATTAAAAAGCTCTCCCTCATGGGAGCAAGCATAGCTCATTACAGTCTTGCAACTTCATTGATATTGAAGTTACCCTCATTAATTTCTTTTTCTAAAATAAATGGCACTGTAAAACTGGTCAATTTGTTTTGGCTCTGTTCCACCCCCTGTCCCCAGCTGCTGGTCACATGCCATTCTCAGTGTGTTTTAGCAACGTGCTAGGAAACGTGCATGTGGCTCTTATCTGGTGCTTCCATATTGCCTGGGCTGCTAGATGCTTCTTGTTCATTTTCAGCTGCTCATAATTCATGCCCCGTGGTTCATGGAATTACTTCTGTGCTCACTGCCTGCGTGACCTTGGACGAGACTCCCAGCGTGGGCTCTGGAGTCTGACAGTTTCGAGATTCAAATCCTGGCTCCCCCACAGACCTGCCACCAGGATTTTGGACACCTTTCCAGTTGACTCGAACCTGCTTCCTAAGCAGTAAAATGAGGCTGGGATCTACCTTGCAAGGCTTTGCCTCTCTATCCTTTGTATTAGGATCTTGTTCACGGTGGAGATTGATAAACACTGTCCTGTTCATTTTTATGGTCCTATCCTTACCATTTCTGATGTAGAAAGGAGGTGAGAATGAGTGACTTATTTGAAATACACAGGCAGGTCTCTTGACCAGGGTAGTTGGATCCTGATTTTCAGCTTGGGACATAATCCATCTAGTGGATCTAAGAATAGCAACCTCTTCAGTCCTGAATTAAATCAGCAGGGCTCTTCTTAGCCTGCAGACCCCTTCCTGTGGCTCATCTCAAAGTATGTAAAGTGCTAGCAGGGCCCCCCGGCAGCAGGTGATCTCCTCCATGTTAAGTCAGGGACACTCTAGAGTACGGCCATTGCCACGATGTGATATACTGGTTAGCTCTCTGGGTTTCGACACATTGCTTCCTAATTTGCTTCTTAATGTTGGCTCAGTTCTTCAAAAGAATGTATTCTCATTTTAGCAAAGCTGGGAAAACCCAAAATATAATAAGACAAATAATTTCTAATCCAGGTACCTATAGAAAGTTGTCAGTCTTTAGGTATATTCCAGCCTTTTTCTTTGGTCTTAACTAAAAACATATACAATGCTATATGTACACCTACTTTTAATTGATGTATTGTAAATTTATTCATCAGTTATATGTGAAATTAATGTATTAATTATGGTAACTGCAGGGTGTTAATCTGGAAATGTTGGACATTTGAGTGATGAACATCTTTGTGGCGATAGCCACATTCACATCTGCTAAAAACTTTAAAAGCTCAGGTTCCTGTAGATGATTCAAGGTGAGCTAGAAAAGCAGCCCTTGGGTCTTGCTGTGACTTTTTCCAAACTATGTGAGGCAGAAGCGTGTCCTGAAAGAGGCTTTGGGCCAGCCAGGAATGTTGATGCCTTTGTTCTGCAGCCCTCTCCCACATCTGCTGATCAGGGGTGCAACCTTGGCTTTTTTAAAAAAATATTTTATTTATTTATTTGACAGCAAGAGAACATAAGCAGGGTGAGCAGCAGGCAGAGGGAGAAGGGAGAAGCAGTCTCCTCTCTGAGCAGGAAGCCCGATGCGGGACTCGATCCAGGACTCCGAGACCATGACCTGAGCTGAAGGCAGACACTTAACCAGCTGAGCCCCCCAGACCCCACTCAGGGAAGCAGTCTTAACTGCTGCAGGGCCTCACCTTGCAAATGACAAAGAGCAGACTATCTGGAGGCTGAGGATCCAGGGGTTCTCGCTTCATCCCCTGCCATTTGTTTCCCTGGGAATGCAAAGTCCATTTTGCCAAACCTTCTGATTTTTAAGAGTGACTGGAAATCTGTATTTATAAGTGGACTAAAGTGCCAGCTCTTTGGGATCCCTTCCAAAAAACCCTGTGTGAGTCAACAGCATGTAAGCCAGCTCAAACATGTCGGTGGCTTGCCGTTTTGGACTCTTCGCTCTTCAAATTGCATTCACCTTTTGAATGGTGAAAAAATGAAACAAGAAAGGAAGTGGGGTGGTAAGGAGAGCAGTTGCACATATGGGTGCCACAGCCAGAATAAATAGTGTCCTCTACTGTGATTCCAGGTGGTATGGGGCATTGGGTTGGGGAGGGGAAGGAGGGCTTTTGCACAGGGCACAGTGGTAGAATGGAGCAGAGTGGATGTGTGCTCCAGAGCCTCTCGGGGTCCTAGTCTGGCTGAGGCTCGGCCTCTTGCCTCATTAGACTGGGAATCCCAGAGTGGAAAAGACGTGGAACCGTTCTTCCAAGGTAAGCATGTCTGGATGAAGGTAAGTGCCACTCAGTTTCCTGAAGGGAGTGTTGGAATACAGAAACCAGTACTGTCTTGGGGTTGTTGGGGCCTGTGGATGTTTCCTGTGTGTGTGAGCATCTTTGCTGAGTGATTTTAGAAGCTAGTTTTCGAGGTTTTGATAGACCAGGTGTAAGACCAGAGAGGCCCAGACTCCGCTAGAGAAGATTCTCGGGGAGGGTGAAAGATGCAGGGGATGAGGGGGTGGTCCCTCTTTCCGCACTCCAAAGGCTCATTATTTCTTTACTGCCAACCTCTTACTGCACCTGACTAGTGAAAGCAGACTCATTTTGTTTTTCTTTTCAACTGTAACACAGGCATTGTTCTTAAATATAAAAGATTCTGAGCTATTTTCCTGAATAGCATGCATATTCTTTATTTGTAGACTATTTCCTTCTTATCTAGAATAATCTTGGCTTTATCTCCTTTTTTTTTTTTTTTTCTCCTGTTCACCTGCAAGAAGCCTTGAGTGAGAGCAGCTGTGTGAAGGGTTTGGTTTCTGTGGAGAGTTGTGATTTGCTGCTCTTAACACTGGCATTAGAGGTTAATGGCCTTCCTCTTTAGTGGGAAGTGAGCTCTTCCTTGCTGGAGGAATTTTTTTTTTCTTTAGATTTTATTCATTCATCAGAGATACACAGGCAGAGGGAGAAACAGGCTCCTTGAGGGAGCCCCATGTGGGACTCCATCTCAGGACCTGAGCCAAAGGCAGATGCTCAACCCCTGAGCCACCCAGGTGCCCCTTTGTAGAGGATTCTTGTGCTGAAAGGTCTTACGTCAGAGTCATTGTTGTGGACATTTGCTTTTTCCCTGTCCCACACCTTGCTTTTTTGTGATGGAAAACTGCTTTTCCCCAAGGTGGTTCTCCTAGGCTGCAGATGTGATCATATGGTCCAGGCACGGCCAACTGTAATACAGGATAGGGCTCTCATGTACAGGGATTGGCCCAAGGAGTGTGACAACCAGAGTCTACCATGAGGTGGGACAAAAGGACTCAGTGACAGAGGTCACTTGCTTTTCCAGGACTGCTAGCTATAAGCACTCAGCAGAGAGGCCAAGGTCTGTCGTTGTGGCTCTGTGCAGAGATCTGGACCTAGGTGTGAAGACTGCACAAAGGAGGGCAGACTGGGGGAAGAGAAGGCAAGAGGGCTCCTCAGATCCACCTGTGCCTAAATCGAGCATCTAGCTCTTGGAATCCCAGTGACTTGAACACATAAATTGTCCTTTACAACATTTGCAGCCCAGAGGCTTGGATGCCGTGTCAGGTCACGGAAGAGTTAGATGGATTGCTTTCCTCTTCAGATCTGACCACACACCTTCCGACAAAGACCGTGTTCCTGGGCAAGGAAACACATGTAGAGCAGTTGTCCTCTGATCGCAGAGCTTAGCTCTTTTATGATGCCAAGCTGTCACCCATGGCCCCCTAAAGAACTGAAAAACTCCTGACCCTATGCATTCAATAAAAAGGGTTGCGTTGGAAGTTCTGATTTATCTTTTCATTATTTCATAGCATTTAAGTTCCAGGAAAGGGACCTTGAGGCCAAAAGTGATGCCCTTTCTGCTTTCTTTCTCCCTAACCACCCCACAACAAACAAAGTGTTTAAAAATAACTGGTTGGCAAGCAGGCTTTGTGCGGGAGCAGGAAGTGTTGAATGGCAAGTCGTGTATGAGGGCAGGAGAGCGTCCAGCATATCAGCTTATTATTCAGTGGTGCTGTTTATTGAATGGAAGACACCTAAGCAGCCCTGGCTCCTGTACTGGACTGATATTGCCAAAGCTACCTTAACTCCCTGTGATGTCATATTGTCAGGAGTGAAGACGCTAAATGAGTATGCTCCCTTTGTGACTTGGCTTTGCTGTTTCAGTCCTGCCAAGCGCTTTGTGGTGTGTGTGTGTGTGTGTGTGTGTGCACGTTCTTATTTTTGCTCACATGCAGCTGAAAATCTGAACACACCAAAGGGTTAGGTGGCTAAGGGGGACTCCTAAAAAAATTAGGTGTAGTTTTTAGAGCTGGGGTTCAGGAATTTGCCTTAAGAGTGTGAAGAGAAATCGGAGGCTACATAACTGGGCTGCTTGAACCCAAAGCTTCCTGAGAGTTTTTTTTGGGGGGAGGGATCAATGACCTTCTAAAATTATATGGAGAGGTGGGTGTACTCCTGTGGGGAGGCTTTCACTGGCTACTCCAAGAAAGGGGTTCATGACCCAGAAAAGGTTAAGGCCACACAAAGCCCTTATGTGGGGCAGACCCCAATGATGAGCAACTGGACGTAAGTGAAATAAAGATAGTTGAGGTGATGGGCTGTACAGAGTGAGATGGAATGTTGTTCACTGCTCAGCTGTCAACTTGATCTCCCTGGGGAGCCGCTGTAATTCCAACAGGAAGCACTTGGAGCATCACTCAGGCAATGTGGGTGAAAAGTCAAAATGTGTTCGCATGACTCTGGAGACATCCTCTCAGCCTTCCTCCTCCTCCTGTTCCTCCCTTTCCACCCCCTCCCCCAAATTCCTTTGGGGCTAAAATTTTCCATCCCTTCTTTCAGCCTAACTGTGGGTGTTTTGGGTAATATTCAGCAAATTTTCTGTGCTGGTTTGAACTGATGCACCGATAGGAAAATCAACTTTTTTTTTCTCTAAAGGCAAAAACATTTTAAAAATGTACTCAGTTCATTAATGGAATCTGAACTCTCAAAGTCAAAACTTTCCATGTGTTCTTACAAAGAACAATTCTATGGGGGCAATTAAAAACAGACCAGTAGGGAAAAAGTTCTGAGAGACCCCAAAAAATCATCTGGGGACACGGATGAACTTGGTTAAATTTGTATGGGCAGAATGTTTTATCCCATGCTTTTTGGGATCACTGCTGCACTTAACCCCCTTTCTATCTTTACCAATTCCCATTGCCTCTTATTTCAGGTATGGGATTGGGGGAAGGGCTTGGGGGAGACATACTTTCAATCTAATGTTCTGAGCACAAGTGGATGTGATTTCCCAGTGCCTCCCTTTCTGCCCAAGGCATTACCAATAAGACACATGTTGGCCCACCTGCCTTGTGGGTTGCTGATGGAGTTTACAAAGGGAATTTGGATTCCCAGCAAGAGGTCTCATTAGCACAGCAAGGATCTGATAGATTCTAAAATTGTGTATGGACACTTGGAACCTTTTGAAATCCATTGGTGTCTATTATTAGATCTAAATTATTTCACCTACCCAGTCTGTACATTGGTATCATGGGGCAGGGGAAGGGGAGAACCTTGCCTTGATTCAACCTGATCAATTGAATTGGCTTAAGCATGCATTAATACCTGTGAATCTGGGGCTAAGGGCAAAATTCAAAAGCCAGGGGGTAGCAGGAGAACAAAATGTCTCCTGTGTCGGTGCTTTTATTTTTTAATATCCACCTTGTTAGTGGTGGTGAGCAAGTGATTAATTTTAGGAGTCATTGTGGTCACAAAGAACAATTAACAGCTGTCTGCTTATTTGGACTAGTGCGTAAAGCACATGTGGGTTTGAATAAGGACTTTAACAACACTGGGCTCACTAGGTCTCTATGGCGTCTTGCTGTATGACACCTAGAGGATGGGCGCTCTGCCCGTGGTCTCGCTCCCTTCTCCTAAAGCCCAGGGAGACTGGAGTTGCTGTTCTTGTTGTGCACACAAACAAACTGAGGCAGAGGAGGTCAGGCAACTTGTCCAGGGTCCTACAGCTAGTGAGTGGCAAGGCCTGGCTGGTAATCCTCATCTTTAGTATCCCAAAGGGCATGTGTTTTCCACCATATGCTCCCCTCCTTTGTCCTTCGACATTGCTGTGCCCCCCACCAGCATAATAGAGGACTCCAAGGATACCCTACTTAGTATTAAATGTGCCCTCACTCAGTGACTTCATTTTTTTTTTTAATGGTTTTAATTATTTTAGAGAAAGTGCATGCACATGGTAGGGGAGGGACAGAGGGTAAGGGAGAGTCCCAGGCAGACTCCATGCTGAGCATAGAGCCTGACGTGGGGCTTGATCGCAGGACACTGAAATCATGAACTAAGCTAAAACCAAAAGTCTGATTCTTAACCAACTGAGCCACCCAGGTGCCTCAACTACTCCTTATTTACATGCATGTTTCTCTCTCTGTCTCTCTCTGCTATACCAAATACCTGGAAATGTTCCTGATTCTTACAGTAAAGTATGAAATGGGTATTGAGAATCTAGGCCAGGGGAGGTTGATGGGTGTATGGTGCTTAGGGCCTGGCTTCTTTGTGGGAATTTTGAAAACTCTTATCAGATAAAGCTTTGTTCCTATGACAAAAGCCACGAGAGATGTTTTCACAGTCTCCCTGTAGTAAAATGACAGACATTCACCAGACAGTTTTGTTTACTTTCTGGGCCCTGTAGCCTTTAATTGGTGTACAGTCATTGCTCTTACACAGCTTGGACTTGGGGTTTTTCACTCCCAGGAGTGGCCAAGCTGGCTGGCTTTGCTCTGCAAGGCAGGAGTGATCTTCTCCCCCACTAGGCTACAGCTGGGACGAAAATGGTAAAAAGGTAGAATAAAAAAGGCTTTGTGGATCTTGGAGGAACAGGTGAGATAGGAAGATGAAAGAACGAGCAGAGACCAGTGGGCTGGAATACTGTGATGCCAAAGGCCTTTTATCGTGGGGAAACTTTCAGCAGCCTGTCTGGCCAATCCTATGGTGTCCCAAAGACCTTCCAGAGTAGAAGATCCATGGAAATGAACTAGAAACAGGAGGAGTGGTGACCTGGTGGATCAGATGGTGGCAGAGACCTCCTCATGTTTCCTTGTCCTGTACCGGGATGTCCAAGTAGCTGCATACTCTTCCTAGCAGATCTCCTTAATCCACACTGCCCTGTGAGCTTGTGTAGGTGGCCTGCAGACAAATGACTGCCTCCTGTTGGTCCACCAGGGGGAGTGTAGGGCGGGCTCAGAGGGCAGACCCTGGGAACGAGCCACCAGGTGTTCAATTAGGAATGTCAGTGCAGGGGATCCATGGGTGGCTCAGTGGTTTGGCGCCTGCCTTCAGCCCAGGACACGATCCTGGAGTCCCAGGATCGAGTCCCGCGTCAGGCTCCCTGCACAGAGCCTGCTTCTCCCTCTGCCTGTGTCTCTGCCTCTCTCTCTCCATCATGAATAAATAAAATCTTAAAAAAAAAAAAAGGAATGTCAGTGCAGTGCAGAGGGGAGGTTGGGAGATGGTGCTCCTCCAGCTCATGACTCCAGATCCCTATTTTCAGCTTCCTTTTTTTAAGATTATGGTAAAAGCAACCTAAAATTCACCATCTTACCCATTTACAAAATATACTGTTTAGTAGTGTTACCTGTATTCATGCTGTTGTGTGGCAGCCCTCCAGAACTCTCTCATCTTGGTTTACTCAAACTCTGCACCCTGACCCTGGCAGCCCTGTTGTGCTCTTTGTCTTTGTGGGGTCTGACTATTCTAGTTACCTTTTCTAGGTGGAATCCTACAGTTTTTGTTCTCTGGTGACTGGCTGATTTCTCAAGGTCTATTCCTGTTGCAGCACGGTCACAATTTTCTTCCTTTTTAAAGGCTAAATCTTATCCTTTGTGTGTCCATACCACATTTTGTTGATCTGTCTATTCCTCCGTGGACATTTGGATTGCTTCCACCACTTGGCAGTGGTGAGTAGCGCTGCTCAACATCTGCGTGCAGTGTAATTCTGGCTCGTTAAGAGACAGCTCTCCACTTGGGTGTCCTAAGATGGTATTGAGCTCTGTAAGTCCAAAATTCACCTCCTTAAGTTTTCTCCTGAGTTAGCTTTGTCATAGATTCACTGTGTCCTTTTACTCCTTGCACTTAAAAATAAGCCACCACCTCTTACTGATCATGGCTTCTGGAGGTCTCTGGTGTCTGGGCCCATCCTCTCTTTATTCCCCTTCAGTACCCCCAGGTCAGGCCCTCCTTACCTCTCCCTAGGAGGAGTGTGTCTACCTTTGATACTTAAGCTTAATCTGACCTATGTCCAAGGTGTCCACCACAAAGCTCCAGAACAGGCTCTGAACGTTTACAAACCTGAAGAGATTCATGTTGTTCTGGAACCTTTGTTACAAAAGTTCCAAAGCCTCTGCATGGAATTTAACTGGGTTTCATTATATGCCCAGTGGGTAACGAAATATGGTTATGTGTATTAAAATAATGCACATATTTAAGATAATAGTACTGTACATCTTCGAGAGACTTAAAATAAGTTGACTCCTTTTTAACAGAGACCTACTAAATTTAATTGTTTACATAGCATTTGTGCGTTGACTTAACAAGTCCTGGGAGCTGACCATGGGTCAGTCCCAGTGCACGGTGCTGGGGATACACAGATGGATCAGACCTAGCCCATAAGACTAGTAATATCAGCAAACATTCATGCAACATGTTCTGTGGGCCAGAGGCTGGGTAGAGTTCTCTACGTATATTATCTAGTGTGATTCTCCAAGCAATCTTTTAGGTTTTCTTGTCTATGTTTTATGGAAGGAGATTAAAACACAGAGATTGGGTAACTGGCCCAGTAAGGGACAGTATGGAAACTTGAGGTGGGTTGGGGTGGGGGTGGGGCTTCTTTCTCCAAGGGATGTGTTCCTCTGCTTCCCAGCAAGCTCTACGTGAAACTATCATGAAGTCTAAGAGCTTGAAACACAGGAGGGCAGGATGAGACACCAGGCTGATAGGAACCTACACATGCATTTGTATATGTTGAGTTGGAAAATATTCACCAAATGTGCTCAGGAATATTTTACAAGTGTGAGTAATGACTCAGTGCCTTGCAAAGAGACACACTGTCTTCCAAACTATAGCTGCTGTTAGAGAAAGGAAACCATGTTCTGCGTGTTCTCAAAGCAAGGACTTGTGTAAACTCTGTCTTTCGTAGGTGTCAAATGCTATTCCTTGATGTGATGCATCATCTGGTCAAGGAAGTAACATGACAAAGCCTATCGCCCAGGCTCAGAAAGGAAGGTGATGTTTTTGAACTGGCAATCTGGATGTCTGGGGAAAGAGCTTTCAAAACTTGTAAGCCTTTGCAGCTGGGGAGATGGTCTTTACTTCCTATGAATCACATAGGGCTGACCTGAAAGGGACCACCTAGCCGTGTGTGTGTGTGTGTGTGTGTGTGTGTGTGTGTGTGTGATTGCACCATTGGTGGGATTTGCTATTCCTCACACAGAACACAAGCATATTCTTTTAAGAATACATTTCGTTCCTGCTGGAGATGATTATAAACAAGTAATGCACGAGCAGTGCTCGTAGGTTTTTAAAGTTGCGGTGGAAGATTTGGTCCGGTAGCTTGCTGCCTGCTGTGCTGTTGCCTTAGAAAGCCGTGGGTGGTGGGAAGCCTCCACTGGGTGAGTGCATACCATGTCCCAGGCACTCAGAAATGAGTCTTCTCCTTTCCTCTGCATCATGACCATTTTACAGAGTAGGAGACTGAGGCTCAGCAGAGTTAGTTACTTGTCTAAAGTCTGTCATCTTTTAGGAAGTGATCACAGTTGAACGTAGTATCTACTGATTGTGTCTGGTCCAACGCTGAGGTTTTGTGGAATAATTGATTTTTTATTATGGGAAATTTGAAACACAAAAGTGGAAAGGATAGTTGAATGAACCTCAGTGTGATCATCAGTAATTGTGACCAACTCATGGCCTTTCTTGTCTGTACCTGTACCCAGTCTCCCTTTAAGCTCTAATGATAATTTAATATTAACAACTATGTACTCAGTGTTTGGATTCCTCCAATTGCCTTCCCAAAACACTACACTTAATTAGATCTAAAAAGCTCCATGCTTTGCAATGAGTTGCTTTGTCTCTTAGGTCCCTTTTAATCTTTGGGTTTTTCTCTCTCTCTTTCTGCCAGGTTAAAGAAATGGAATCATTTATCCACCAGTTTTGTGCAGTTTGGATGGTGCTTTTTAACATGTTCTTCAGTCCTCCACCTGCATTTTTTTGTAAATTGGCTGTTAGCTCTAGGGGACTGATAAGATTCAGCATCAATATCTTTTTTTTTGGGGGGGGGCAAGAACTTCATAGGTGATGTTTATTTCTATTAATGAGACACATAAGATCTGGCTTTCTCTTTTTGTAGTGTTGACAGTGCTCATGGTCATGGCCTCTAAATAGTGGGGACATTAAAATTCTGTTTTTCTTCTTTTGTAAGTCTATTGAGAGAGTTCCTCATTTGAAGTATTTTATTACCTGTAGGTAGAATTTGAAAAAAATCAGGAAAAGTATATGATTACCAAAAAACAACTTGAGGTCTTTTTTTATTTTTATTTTTTTTTAGTGTTTTCCTTAAAGTGTATCCTCTTAGGGATACATAAATTACTGTTTAAATGTTATTGAAAATGGCTTTTCTGTATGTGGTTGGGACTCTAATTTGATGAACAATGAAATGTATTTCATTTTGTTTTTGATTTTTAGAGATTACTTTTTAAATGTAGAGATACAATTTTGTTCGATAATTATGTAAACTATTTACATGGTGTCAAAGTCACATCTACAAAATAGGAATGTTCTGAGAATTCTGGCTTCCAAACCTGTCACTGTTATTCCCTCCCACACCTTGGACACAGCCATTTTTCTTCCAGTTTTTAGTTTTATCTTTGTCCTAAAAATGTTACCAAATACATTTATATATTAACATCTCCCTTTTCTTTATAAAAAGAAGGTTATTATATGCATTTTTTTCCCACCTGGCTTTGTCACTGGACACTGTATCCTATGAAGGAATATTGCATTATAAAGAATTAGCATTATAATTGACATTATATAAAGATGTATGGAATCATTTGCTTTTCAGAGCTGGTGGTAATAACAGCAAATACGTGGCATTTACACTGTTCTCTGCACTGTGCTTTACATAAACTCTTTCAGTGATTCTCATAATCATCGTGCCTATGGTATGTATTTTGTCACTATGCTATAGGTGAGGAAGCCAAGGCAGAGGGTAGCTGGTTAGGTACCTTGCCCAGAGTCTCAGACCTAGTGAGTGGCAGACCAGAATTTGGATTCAGGTATCCACTCTCCTATACCACATTATATTGTTTTAGAATTTCCAGAGTTTGATTTTTTTTTTTTTTTTTTTTTTGGTTTTGCGAGTAAAGAAGTTATAGCCCTTGGGCAGTTATGCTAAAGGTGTCGCTACTGTGTACCCATGTCCTTAGATTTATGACTTCTTCAGATGATCACTAGCTTGCCTTGCAGCTGCTTGTTGAGTCTATAATTCAATCTTATTGTAAATTAAACACTTGGCCCATTGTTATGTCATGTGTGCTCAGGGGGTGAGACTCCTGGGTCAGATAAAGGACTTTGTGACTCCTGGCACAGTCATCAGCATGTTGTGACTATTCCCTTTGCCTTGTAAGTACCACAGAGGTGATGCTGAAGGTGCAGATGTATGTCAGGTATGCAGGAAGTCATGTGCCGGAGAGGAATACGAAATTTGGAGGATCCACTGCTTTTATAGCAAGCAGTAAGCAACCCTACTCTTTGTCCAGAGGATAGAGTTGTCTCATTCCTTATGGTTGCTCACTGAGAAATGTTTGGGTTATGAATCTAGCCCACCTGTGTTAGCTACCAGATGGGTACTGTTTACTTCCACAAGCCTGATATTAAACATCAGGCATCTAACATGTCTGCTAGATGAGGGTAAGCCCCAGCCTTTTCTCTTACCTTGTGTTCTTGGCACACCTAGTAGGATGTGTGGGAGCCTAGAGACCCTTAGAGGACTGCTTCTCCTGATGTTTCTTCGTACTTTTCTTTTTTGTTTTAGAACAAAGAGTCAGATGGGTACCCATACCATTTCCTTGACAAATTACAGCTTTTAAAAACATTTGCCAATATTCCCTGACACATTTATGGTAGGTTTTGTATTTCTCAGACTCTTAACTGTAGCAAAACCAAAACCCGGTCAGATTGCTTTTGAAGGCCACCTTTAATGCATCCTAAACACTGGCCACCTTGCAAACCCATGAGTTTTCTTTTTGTTTGTGACAGGTAATATTTTGAAACCAGCCAGATGGATGAGGTTGACAAGCATCGATCAGTTTCTTCGCTACATAATAGAGGTTTTGTTTTGATTTCCTTTTATTTTCTTTAGCCGGGCTGAACCTCCTTTCAAGGTTGAGTCCAGTTTTTCTTGCCAGTGATTTTTTTTTTAATCTGTAAATTACTGCCCTCCCTAAGACCCTCATTATAACTTTACCTTTTCATAGGGAACACATGGAGCTTTGAATGGTAACACTCTCTTGGAAGCCAGCCGTCTCCAGTTTGGCATCCTGTGTGACTTTTCTGATCGAGTTTCTTATGTTAAATAGGAACTATTAAGGGTCCAAGTCACCCAGTACCACTACCTTAAAATCTAGCCCATCTCTGTTAGCTCCAGATCAGCACTTCTTCTAGCCCACTCTTAAAAATCTAATGTGTCTGCTAGAGGGCAGTAAGCCTGAATTTTTGAAAATAAGGCTCTGGCAGCATGGAGTCCCCAGAGGATATCCATCAGGTGTTGCTGGTGAATTCTGAGGGAGAGCTTCACACAAGTATGCACTGAGCATTGCCTACACACCCTGTTAGTACCTTTTATGCTTCTCATTGGACTTCTTATTGGAAGGGCTTGTTTAAATTGTGCTTCATGGGATCTTTTAGGTCCTTAAAACTATTTCAGGGGAGGTCCCACTGCCATTAGCCTTGGGAATGTAGGAGGGAACATAGACCTAATTATTAAACCTAGCATAGGGAGGCACCTGGGTGGCTCAGTGATTGGGCAACTGCCTTTGGCTCAGGTCATGATTCCAGAGTCCTGGGATCGAGTCCTGCATCAGGTCCCTGCGGGAAGCCTGTTTCTCCCTCTGCCTATGTCTCTGCATCTGTCTTTGTCTCTCTTATAAATAAATAAAATCTTAAAAAAAAAATAAAATAAAGGAAGCATAGGTTCGGGTGGGAAGAATAAACCTGTTATCTATGCCAACTACTGAGGAAGGAATCACAGGTGCTCTAGTACCACCTACTCTTGGCCCTGGCTCCCATCACTTAACCAAGCTTGGTGACTACAGTTTCCTCCTAGGTACGGTGGCAATAATGATACCATATCTCTTACTAGAGATGATGTGATGATATAGGAGGGAACATGAAATGTGCCATTGCTAGCATGTAGTAAGCACTCAGTACTTGTTAAGTAAAGGATAGCACGTTGGCACAGGCCTGGCCTACTAACTGACGTGGTTTCTAGATGTAAGCTCTAATCTTTTTTTCTAAACATGGCTTGGAGCTGCGCTGTCCAACGCGGCGGCCCTCACTAGCCACACATGGCTGTTTAAATTCCTTCAAGCCAGATAAAATTTAAGAATGTAGTTGCTCAGCTGTACTGGCGAAGTTTCAAGATTCACGAGCCACATGGGGTTCTTGGCTACCGTTTTGGAGTGTGTGGATTATAGAACATTTCTGTCATGTAGAAAGTTCTTTTGGGCAGTTCTGTTCTGGAGGGGTTTGCCCCTGAGGGATTCGATGGCATTAGAGCGGTGGAGTGTTTGATTCTGGAACTTTTTTTTTCCTGGTAGCATCCCCTTTCTGCATCCTTTCTACAAATAGAGAAGAGTGTGTGTAGTGCAGTTATGGGGGTTATGCATCTCCCGGCGACTGCTAGCCTAATGACAGTCTTGTGCACAAAGCAGGGGCTGTCCCCAGAGATGGCTGAGGGCCACCAATGTGCCTTTCAACCTCCTGGCCCCCTGCAGACCCTCTTGCTCCCCAAAGCCACCGTCCCTCCTTTGCTGCAGTCCTGGGACATTCTCAGGTTCTGCTGTTCCATTCTGTTTCCTTCCTAGGCTCTGTGCATTCCAATCAATGTCCCTAAACTGTGGTCACCCTGATTGTAGGACACCTAAGGGCCTTTATGCATTTGCTGAGTACGGGTAGTTAATACCGTCCTGGCTGTGCTCTCAGAATTGGCCAAGAAGAAAGGTCCATCCTATAGGAGCTGGAGAGTCAGAGCACCTGTGCCTCTCTTTCCTTTGGATTTTAGCTCTGTGAGAAGGGCGTGAGCTGCATTCTGTAGCTAAATCCCTGGCTGTCTCCCCAGCTGTGGATGTGAAAGGGAAGCAGCCACTTGCATTAAAATGTGTTTCTGCTATGAGCTCTTGAGGGCTCATTAGAGATGCATGGATAGGACTTCTGAGCTCAGCTGTCATCTTTGTGCCCAACCTGTGGAGCTTGGAGCAGGAGGAAGGCCCCCCTCTAGGTGCAAGGGCCCAGAGGTAAGGCTATGACCTCTTCCTGCCCTTGGAGCAAGTAGGGGCTCTGGAGATACCGCCTGGCGGAAGGGGTTTCTGAGCTGCGTTTTCAAGACGGGGTGTGAACCTGGTAAGTTGGAGGAGAGAGAAGAGAAGGGGATATTCCAGGAAAAACACCCTCTACCAGGAAGCTTTAATTTGAAATAGTGAACAGCTTACGAGAACACCACCGTTACCACTTCCAATTACACTGTCTTGGGTAGATTGCCTAACCTTGGCTGGCTGGCTCTTTTTTCTTTTCTTTTCTCTTCTCTTCTCTTCTCTTCTCTTCTCTTCTCTTCTCTTCTCTTCTCTCTCTTTTCTTTTCTTTTCTTTTCTTTTCTTTTCTTTTCTTTTCTTTTCTTTTCTTTTCTTTTCTTTTCTTTTCTTTTCTTTTCTTTTCTTTTCTTTTCTTCTTCCTTGGCTTTCTCATCTGTAAAATGGGAGTAGTCCCAGCAACCACCTCAGAGAGTTGATTTGAGGACTGATGAGTTGTCACGTGGGAAGCATTCAGAGTAAGTGCTCAAGGAAAACTAGCTGTCATCACTGCCCTTTCTTCCTTCTCCTAGCATTTGTGTTAAAAGAGAAATAAGCTTTGGAGCAGAGTTCAGATGCTGGCTTTGCCACTGACCCTGTGCGAGTCATGTCAGCTCTCTGAGCCTCAGTTTATCCCTCATTAAAGTGGGGAGAATGGCATCCATCTGTGTTATGGGTCTCCTCTTGAAGCTTAAATGAGATTTTGTGCATAAATCCTAAAACAGGGCCAGGAAGACAGAAGGTACCCAGTTAGCTTCATTTCTTCCTCTCCTCTCCAGCCAGCTTCCCTGGTAGTCTCCTGGAAAGCCAGGGGGGCAGGAGGGTGATGGGGTGGAATGACATTTGAAGCAAGTTGAGTCTAGCAGCTCAGGTGCCTTGCTGGAGAAATAGAGAAATCTTTGGTATCTGGACCTTCATGCCATAGTTTCAAGACGGTGTCTTTTGTGCTTACAGTAGCTCTTTCTGTGTGCCAAGCTGCTCTGAGTGTTTTCCATGTAGTCAACCCTTGAGAAAACCATAAGGAGCAGGACTACTGTTCCCTTTGTACGGATAATTGAGGACAGAAAAATTAAGTGACTTGCTCATGATCACCCAGCTGGTGTGTGGTGGAGTCAGGATTTGAACCCAGGTGTGTGGACCCCAGAATCTGTGTCTTCACCTCTGTGGTTGACCGTTCTAGATTTGGCTGGGGACTGCAGTTTACACTGAGCATTGATGTGTTGCAAGCATCCTATGATTTGGAGCCACAGAGGTATAGACAAGAGGGTTAATAGAGAAAGGAAGGAGAGTTAGGTCACCAGTAGGTTTTAGCCTTGTCCAGAGAATTTGGGTGGCGGAGGGCAGGCCCTGAGGGTTTCTAAACTTAGGGTACGGCCTGTGTCTTCCTGCTGGAGGCTGCATTGGGGTTGCGGGGAGAACATGGCCCTGTAGCAGGACTCCCCTCGTGCCCAGTTTTGCAGGGTTGGTTTTTCCCACACATCTTCCTGCAAAGGTGGCAGACACTGGCCACAGCTGCCAGCTCTGGCACCTCTTGATGAAGCCTTCCATGGGGTCCACGTGCCGGTGAGCGTGTGGAGCCCGGGTGGTTGCCAGGCCTCTGCTTCTTCCTTTCCCTCAGCCTCTGGCCCAGAGCTTAAACTCCTTCCTGCTTCTCTCCCCTCCTCCTCACCTCTGCCTACCACCTGCCTCCTGCTGTAAAATCATCAGCAGCCCCACATCCCGCAGGGTGTTGCCCAGAGCCATGCCAGCCTGCTGCCGTGAGTTACTGAGCAGTGACTGAGCCCTCCCCGTGGGCGAAGCCCTGGTCTGAGTGGTGAGCACAGAGAGGCCAAGTCACTTGCCTGGGGTCACACAGCTGGAGAGTAGCTGGGTCAAGCCTAGAACCCCAGCAGTCTGCCTCCCTCCCTCCCTTTGTACCAGATGATCTCACCACACGCTCCCATCAAGCCCTTTGCTTCCTCTTGAGGCCTTTCTTCCTAACTCTTTTCTCCCTGTTCCCTGCTCTGTGCCTTCTAACTTGCTCTGCCTCCATGGAGCACACTTGGTAACAGCAGATTTCCCTGTCATTGGAGTGATTCGGGTCTCTGCACCTCTCTCGGCCTGGCCTCACATCAGCCCCCTTTCCATTTCTGGTACCTTCCATAGGGGGCCTGACATCTGTCCAGTCTCACAAACAAACAAACAAACCAACCAACCCAGTGGCAGTAGATAACCATACCTTCCTTACCAAGCCTAAGTCTGTGCTGACATTGTGCCAAACCCCAAGTCCAGGTTTTACAGAAGAGGTGAGTACGTGAGGCCCGGGGATGCTGGCTGAATGGGGTTGGAGCCAGGCTTAACCCTGGGCTGACCGCCTCCAGGCCTGGTGGCCTCTCATGTATATGGAAATAAGTCCGTTGACTTATAATGAATTTATAGTCCATAGTGAATTTCAAATCAGTATTTGAACAGGACACTTTCCATGGCCCAGGAAATTGTAGCAGAATGATCCATCTTCGAGCATCACTCTGGGACCCTCCCAAACCCCGCCACCCCCCACCACCAAGACAAAACTGGTGGGGGTTCCCTGGGGCTCTGCTCTGGTGCTCATCTGTGTCGGTGCAGATGAGCACCAGAGCTCATCTGGATCGTGGTTATGGATCGTGGCTCGTGGGCTCCCTTGGCGGCCGTCTAGAGCCAGGGAGTGTCCTGTGCCCACAGCTCCTGCGACGTGCGCCCAGGGCAGCAAGTGTTCTGTGCCGAGTACATCTCATTTTCTCTGGAGAGGTCTGCGTAAAGATCCTCCATCCTGACTGTTGCCTCCATGAGTTGTTTCTGCCACTTCCTGAGCGCTCTGGGCATTCCCTGGGAGTTCTTCAGAACATTCTGGGCAGGCTCTGCTAAATGTTAATGAGGGATCCAGCTAGGGGAGGGCCCCCTTGACCTCTGGCCTTGGGCTTTGCCACTCTGCCATTTTAGGTGAGTGATTTATTGAAAGGCAGGCAGAGGTGGACAGTGGGAAGGAAATCGCCCTTTTAAATTTATGGCTGGTTTTGCCCACATTAATGTGTAAGCCTCCAGCTATGCAATTAGAGGTCGTTAGGCAGCTACAATGGGAAATTAATTCTGCAGGACCCCCTCCCAGTGTGATTGTGGGCGAAACTGCTCCAGGGCAGGGAGAAAGCAGTTTGTTGCACAGGTGAGAAGGTTGTGCCCTCCTGCGAAGGGACTGGAGAGCTTGCTGGTGTGTGTGTGTGTGTGTGTGTGTGTGTGTGTGTGTGTGTGTGTGTGTGAAATTGAATAACTGAATAGATGACCAGCCAGGACTGAGCCCAAGGCCCTGAAAGTCCCCTGATCACACCAGGAGCAGGATTCTCTCCTTCTGACCTTGCAGAAGGCTGGGCCTCAACTTTGATAGTTAAGTCTGGGTGACCTTGGCCACATTACTTAGCTTCCCTGAGTCTCCTTTTCCTTCTCCATAGAAGGAAGATTTGGAAATAAGAGCATCTTGGAGGTGCCTTTAACTCCATAAAGGATTTTTTCTCTCTCCCTCCATCCTGCAAGGTGGGAAGCTTCTAATCTCTGATAGGTTTGTGCTGTTTAAAAGCAAAATTCAGCTGAGTAAATTTAAAGACCACGTTGGCTTTATCCACTGATTCTTGGTTGGAGCAGCATCCCATCTAGCAAAAAGAAATATGCTCCAGAGAGCTACAGAAAAGGGAAGGTTTCACAGGCAGAGATGTGCAGAAAACGGAAGTTTGTTGGCAGGGAGTGGACTGTTTCAGGCTTAGGTCATCTACCTGTGGGGGTGGGATGGGGGCCAGGGGGGTTACCTCGCTAGTGTTGACCAGGTAATTCCAGATTGGCTGCTTAAAGGTTACCTTCCCGGGAGAGGCCAAAACTGTCATTAGGTTACGTATTTTTTTTTTTAAGATTTTATTTATTTATTCATGAGAGACCCACAGAGAGGCAGAGACCCAGGCAGAGGGAGAAGCAGGCTCCCTGTAGGGAGCCCGATGTGGGACTCCATGCCAGGACCCTGGGATCACAACCTGAGCCAAAGGCAGACGCTCAACTGCAGAGCCACCCAGGTGCCCCTACCTCTTAGAAATCTTAAGTGGAACTCCCACCGTCAGAGCAAGAGAGCAGAAGTGCTCTGCCTGCGTGTGTGGGGCCGAGAGACCAGCTCTTGGCCTCTCCCCTCCGCTCCCTCCCCCCTTCCTCCTCAAAGCATCTCTGGGAACCTTGTGTCGCTGTAATCCAAGGATTCCACAGACACAATGAAAACGTCCTGTCTAGTCTGATTTTACCATTTTTTGTTTAAAATTGTGGTAAAAGATATAGCACGTGAAATTCACCATCTTTGGCATTTTTAAGTGCACAGTTCTGTAGTATTGCATATATAATATTGTATATTTCATATACAGTATTTCACATTGTTGTGAACTGGGTCTCCAGAACATTTTCATCTGGCAGTTCTGGAACTTTGTTTCCATTAAATGATTCCCCACAGCAACCCCTCCCCAGGCAACCACCATTCTACTCTTTGTGTTTTGGACTACTGGTGGTACCATTTGTGAGTGAAATCCTAAAGTAATTTTGTCCTTTTGTGACTGGCTTATTTTAGTATAAGGTCCTCAAGGTTCATCCATGTTAAGGCACGTGTCAAAATTGCCGCCTTTGAAGGCTGAATAATACTTGTGTGTGTGTATAGACCATATTTTGCTCATCCATTCATTTATGGATGGACATCAGGGCTGCCTCCACCTCTTGGCTCTTGCGGATAGTGCTGTGATGAGCAGGTCTTTTTGAGAACCTGTATTCAAGGTTTTTGGGGTATAAAACCCAGAAGTGGAATTGCTGGGCCCTTGGGAATTCTCTTTCTTTCTTTCTTCGAGAAATTGCCATACTGGTATCCATAGCAGCTGTATGGTTTTTCTTTTCTCCAGTTTATTAGTGATGAAATGAAGGCCCCCGAGGAGGCTCCCACAAGACCTCAGACCCTGAATGAGAGAGGGTTGGGAACCTGGTCCTTCTACTTCCTCCCTCCTTGCTGGGCCTTGGCTTTGCCAGAGCTGCCTCTCTCTCCTGAGGCCAGGTCTTGGCTGAGTTCCACTGACCTCGTGCTCGCCTCTTGCCTCTTTAGGCCTAAGGATTGGTGATTATCTGTCACTGTTGCTCATTCTGGGTGCTTTCACGTCCCTTGGTGGACATGTCCCTCCCATCTGTAAATATCCTTCAGTAGGTGGTCCTGAGGGGGAACTTTGGAGTATACTCTGCTACCTACATGTTTTGACTGATGCAACCACTCAGGATAGGTGGAGGGGAGGAGGTTGCACACCTCAGTATATCTCAATTTTCCTCATCCGTAAAATGCCTCCTTCGGGTTGCTGGCATATATATGTTGGTATTGCGTGAAGGGCTTGGCACAGCCAGTGGCACATAGAAAGGCCTATGGTAAGCATTTGCTATCATTTTTATGATTTCTGTATTCCTTGTGCAAGGTTCCTCTTAAGACAGTACAGCTGGCTTCAGCCCCCAGGGCTCTTCCATCAAAGCGTGAGCCCTTCAGGGATTCAGCAGCTCCTGATTTCTGGGCTGAGTGGCAAGAAGTCAGCAAGAGGAGACAATATTATCAAGGATGCTTTAAGGCTTATCCACTGGAGATGATGCATTGGGCAAGCTGACTGCCCCCAGCTTGTGCTGGGTCCTGCCCTCAGTACCAGCTTGGTAAAGTAGCCAGCAGCTGTGGGGTAGGGCTCAGAGTGGCTTTGGCCTCTGTGTCTCACTTGGCAGATGATCTGTCACAGGTCCAGTTCCCCTTGGAGCCTGGTCACTCTGCTCAGCCCTTGGCAGGCAGCCGGTGGAGACATGACACAGCGAATCCTGGAGGATTTGGATCTCTGATAGGGAGGATTTGATGATTGCTCCCCCTTTGCCCAGAGGTGCCTTTCCAGTCCTGTCCAGGGAGGAAGCCTGCCTTCTCTGAGATCCAAATGCCTGAGATACTCATGAAGGAATGTGGGAGTAGAGGGGGCCGTCCTGCCAAGTAGAACTGATGGTGGCCATCTGAGGAGGAGAGGTGGAGCAAACACCTGCACGCTCATACATACGTGCATGCACATGCGCACAAAAGCACACGTACACATGTGCACATGCACACACATGCACACTGGCATGCACGCACATGCTCATGCACATACGCACATGCACAGTATTCAGGTGCAGCAGGAGCATCACTTTTCCCCAGAAACCTCCTGGAGTGCACATTAAGATCCTCCTCTCACATTCAGATTTGAATTTTTCTCCCATTTTTTCCCCTTAAAGTTAGCAATTCAGGCCCTAATGTTATTGTCTTTGGACAGTTAATATTCTGAGCTGTGGACTGTGTTCTTTATTCATTTAGCAGTACTTATTTAGTGTCTTCTTTGTGACCGACACCAGGCTGGGAATTGGGAATGTGATAATAGGGGCCCTGGCCTTGGGCAGTTGAAAAGATAGTAAAAAATGAATGAATGAATGAGTGAATGAATGCATACATAAGTAAGCAAGCAAAGGAGCACAATAATTACAGGTTGCAATGCATGCTGGGAAAGGGAGTCCTGCAGATACTGGGAACAGCAGGTGCAAAGGCCCTGAGGCAGAAGAAAGAAGTCACTGGACAGGAGGAATCACAATAAAAGCCATGAGGCAGAGTGAACAGGAGGGTGACAAGAGAGCATAGGTGGAGAGGTGGCCGTGCTGATCCTGCAGGGCCCCACTGACTGCAGAAGGGTATTGGTAAGTTCCACACAAGAGGAACTATTTTTGGAAGTTTTAGGTGGGAGTTACTTGATGCGCTGATGCTTCACTGTTGTGCAAATGGGCGATGAGTGAGCAACACAGGAGGTGGTGTTGCAGTTTGGGTGAAGATGCTGGCGGCCTTGCCTGAGTAGAGGCAGTGCCTGATGGGAAGCACTGGTAGTGGTTCCTGCTGGATTGTGGGAGGAGGGGGAGGACTTAGAGGGAGAAAAGGAGGAATCCAGGGTAACTCCTAGTGTTTCTGGCTTTCTCAAATGCCACCTCTTTTCCCTCTTATCTTGGTTAAGAATTATCTAACCGTTTCTGAACATATGCATATTACCTGGTGATGGCAAAGGGACACGGTAAGGCAGCGTTTTGCATGAGTGCACGATTGTGGGTCCAGCGTGGACTCCTTTCTCCAGGAATGAGGCCCCACGTCACCTTGGGTCCTTGGCCCATGAAGGAGGTTCTCATACCCTGAGAGCCAAGAAGATTTAAAGATCATTAGTTCAGCTCCTCCTCCACAGGGTTGAGTAACGTGTCTGGTGTCGCACAGCTGGTCAGTGGCAGGAGCCAGGCTGCAGTTTTGCCAAAGGAATCAGCTCTGGGCAAACAGAGGAGCCCTGGTGATGTCCCCGCCTGGCACTTCCCAGATACCCCCAGGTGCTAGGTGGTGCTGTAGGACCGTGGACCCTGTTCTAGACCATGGTGGGTAGCAAAGCCTGTTGGAGTTCATGGCAAACGGGAGAAATTTGATTGTCCCTGGTGCTGGGCGACTCACTCAAGCACATTCATCTCTACAGGGTCTGAGAGAAAGGAAGAGCCTTAAGGTGTTTTTCCACCTGGAAACTCAGGGGTACGATTTGCCATCTGTGGAGGCAGAAGCAAAGCCTTATCTCCAAGTATGCACGTCTCCCCCTGCTGTCTTCCTCTGATGAGGAGGCTTCCTTCAAAAGCATTGAACTAATCTCTTAAGAAATGTAGTTGACCCTTGAATAACGCAGGGGTTACGGGCACTGATTTCCCATGCAGTCAAACATCCACTATAATGTTTGACTCCTCCTAGGCTATTTTTTTTTTCCTCCTAGGCTATTAAAGATAATAGCCTATCTTATAAATACTGGTGTTTTTTGTTGTTTTTTTTTGTTTGTTTGTTTGTTTTGTGTTTTTGTTTTTGTTTTTGTTTTTTTTAAGAGAGAGGGAATGAAAGTAGAGGGAGAGAGAGAGAGACAAGCAGACTCTGTGCTGAGCAGGGAACCTGACGCAAGGCTCAATCTCACAACCCTGAGATCATGACCTGAGCTGAAATTGAGTCAGGCCCTCAACACACTAAGCCACCCAGGCGCCCCCTAATAGTTTACTGTTGACCAGAAGCCTTGCTGGTAACACAGGCCATCAATTAACACATAGTCTGTATGGTGTATGTATTACCTGCTGTATTCTTATATTCAAGTAAGTTGGAGGTCTTTCCTCAAGGTTATGAAGAAGGTTATGAAGGTTATGAAGAAAATCATAAGGACGAGAAAATACATTTATAGTACTGGACCATATTTGTTGAAAAATATCCACGTATAAGTGGACCTACATGGTTCAAACCTGTCTTGTTCAAGGGGTCAGCTTACCTGGTAAAACTATTACAGAGAAATCCTATAAGGTCCTTTGTAAACAGAGAGTGAAGCAACTGAGGGTGACCTGTATTTACATGGACAAAGGGTCTCACTTGATGTGGGTCCCAAGCTCCTTTGCCCCAGAAGAACATTTCAATGGTCCAGACATGAAAAAGCAAAGGTATGAACTCATTCATTCATAGCAAGAATTGAGGAGACCTCCTGTAGGTTCAGTCAGTTATGAGCTAGGAAAATGATGGGGTATTCTGCGATTATTAAAGATAACGGTTGGGGGAATATTTTGTGACTTTGGAATGTGAACGGTTGAGAAGTGAATGAAGAAACAGATTCCAAAACTGGAGTATAGGCTGGGCGTTCAGTGCACTTAAGGAAAAGGATTTGGAACTACTATACTGTTTTTTCCTTGTCATGCCTCTAATCTAGTTTTGTCACATTAAAAAGAACGCAATGAGAACCTATTCTCCTGGTGTAGTTGTGGTGTTTAAAGGCCAGCGAGAAAGAGCAGATAACCCGAGTGAGCAAAATTCCTGTCCGAGGGAGGACAGATAGGCATTTTTCCAGGATTGTTGAGCCAGTGGAAACCTGCCAGCGGAAGGATGGAGCTGGGGACCACTGACTAGTGACTCAGAGGCAGCAGGTGTTCACGGAGCCCTCTTCTGTGTCCCCAGCATGGTACTGCATAAGTGGTACAGAGGAAGCTCACAGTTGGGCCTCTGAGTGATGGGATGACCACAGGATGGATGTGGGGATGGGACTGTATGCATCAGCTTTTGGGCTTATGCATTTTCTCCTTGGACCTTAGATGGCACCATGGAAGGCAGAATGACACGAGGGTGGGGGAAGGGCACATAGAGGAACAATTTGAAATCACCACACCCACCCTTTGTGGGACCTCCCTCCCGGTGCACCTGTGGTGATAAGACCCCTCCTTGCCAAGCCTAGCCCTTTTCAGAATGCCCTGTTGGCAGAGAGTCACACTCACTCATGCAGAAAGAGCATTTTGTCTTCACCCTGGGGACCCAGTTTGGGCACAGGTCCTTCTGTGAAGTGTGGATTCTTGGGCCTGGCCTTCCTGGGACAGGTTCATAAACCCTCTGTCTGGGTGCTGCTGGCAGATTTAGCCTCGTACAGCTTCTCGCTTTGGGGGTGCCCCGTTGCCTGAGTACCCAGCACCTCCTCTTCCCTTTCTTCTCTGTTCTCTGTTTTTGTGGCAGCCCAAACACTCACGGGTTTTGAGACAATGAAACGAAAAGCCTGGTTATCATGGGCAGGAAATGGGCTCTATAAAGTGCCCCTTATCCTCTGCACCAGAAGCCAGCAGCCTTCAGCCTTTAGTAATTCTGTTGTTTGTGTAACCCGCTTTGATGTTTATTGGAAACGGGAATTAGTTCCTGACATTGACTCGATTTGGGCTCCTCTTGGGGTGATCATGATGGAGCCAAGGAGTGGCTTCATACTAGACAGGACTCCCTTTCTCCATTTGGCTGGATCCTGCCCACTTTGCTGTCCTTGGGGGTACCCCTTGCTGGCCCCGGAAGGCAAGAGACTTCAGGGACCTTTGGTCGGTCCATACACTGTAGAGTGCTGCCCTGGGTGCTGCTCCTTTTCGCCACCCCTGCAGGTTGTGGGAACAGGCTGCAGCCCCGATGGCTGTAGTCTTTCCAGTTCCACGAGGGGGTGATTTATCCTCCCAACTTGATGTTCCAGTAGGGCAATGGGAGCAGCAGCTGAAAACCGATGGCAGATATACTGCCCAGGAGAGAGAGATGAAAGATTGCTTCTGTGTTGCTTGCTCCACTTTCCACACCCTCATACCAGCTTGAGCCAGCAGGTGGGTGTAAGGCCAGGCCTCCAGTGATTGCCTTCCTGTCAGTTCTCTGCCCTACTCTAGGAATGTGGAAGTCCTCACCAGCCATCCATGGTGGCCCCAAATGTGACCCTGCGTCATATTCCCAAGAGGTGTTGTGAGCATGCAGGGTTTTGAGAGCATGAGCTTATTAGCCAGGTTTAGAGGAGAGGCCCAGAGTGTGATGCCAACCCCATACCCCATTCCTGCAGACACACTGAGAGACCCTGCAGCGGTGCTAGCACCCATGGCCTTACTGGGGGACAGCAGGAGTCTACGGGTTAGGAGTGTAGGGATATCTCCATGTGAACCTCCGTGTTCTTCCAAGGGAGTGCTCACCAGAAGGGCCAAAGGTAGACAGGGCTTTGTAGGAAACACATCTCCTTGTACTTTGGGTAGTTGCTGACGAGATCGGGAGTTTGTCCCCAACTGAAAAGCTTTCCAGAGAATGTGGAGATTTCTAGCAGGGCTCCCCGGAGTGGGCCACATTGGTGTCCTGTGCTCACAGACACCCGGGCTGGGTTTTCCAAGAACAGGAGGATGCTACAGAGTAGGAGAGGCCTGGTGACGGAAATTCAGACTTCGCCCAGGACGTCTGGTAAAGTCGAAGGTCAGGGTCAGACTCATGGGGTTCTGTATCCTGACTGATGCCCCCAAAGATATTCTGGGTTTCAGAGACCTGGGAGGCCCCACATCTTTATTTCCTCTAATAACCTCGGAACCGGTCATCTATAAAGGAATGAATATTTAGAAAAGCCCTTTTCTGGCTTCCTGCTTACATCATCCTTCGTGGGAGTCCTTCCCTCCATCTTCACCCCTGGCATCGGCTCTCTGGTCTTCTGAAAGATGTCACCGTTGTCCATAAGCTTCTCTAAAACACTCATTGACTCATTGCTTACCCTCTGCCCCGTGTGTCTGGATGTGGATGGGGTTAGTGTCAGAGAAAGGGGCAATAAAAGTATCCAGAAAAGGTTGGGCGAGGGGATGGGGGATGCTTCTGTGCACAGATGATTCTGATACACACACACTCTGGAGGAGGCTGGGGCTGCGGGGAGGGATGTGGACGTTGGCACCAGAAGGCCTGCTTGGCTCCTGATTCTACCGTTTCCTGGCGGTGTGACCTTGTGCCACTTTCTTCCCTGGTGGGCAGGGGTAAGAGTGGTGCCTGACTCGGAGGGCTGTCGGGAGGAATGGGGGACTAACTCTACGGGACATGCCATGGCAGTGCCTGGTGGTTGGGAGGCCCCGTCCGTGGGCGGTGGAGTCTGTAGCAGAGGGAGACACGCCCTGCTGCAGAAATGAGAGCAGGGAAGATGAGCTCTGAGCAGAGGGATTTTAGGAGAATGGGGAAATGAAGCTGCCCTCGAGGCAGAAGTGATAAGGGGCAGAGAGGCAGCAGCCAGTACTCTGGCAGGCCGGTTGCTCTGATGGTCGGAATCTAGCTAGGCTGCAGGTGCAGTGGAGGGGAGGACAAGAGGGTGGGGAAACAGCAGCCTAGGAGCGGAGGTGGGCCCTGGCCCAGGTCAGGGAAGAGTCAGAGGTGTTTTGGTGGCCTGGCAGGTAGGGGGAGTCCAGCCCTGTCGTGGGCCCTCCGTCCATCTGGGCCTTGACTGAGCAGGGTCTGATCTGTGATGTGGTGCTGGGTGTAGGGAAGGGCGGATGAGCTGCTGTGGGGGAAGCTTGGTTATCAGCAGGCTGGATGCGCTCAGGTGCGCGCTCCCCTCGTGTTTTGCCATGGGCTTCATCATCTGGTCCGGAAGGTTCTTCCGAGTTACCCGAGGTCCCTAGCACTTACCTGGTTTCTCACTGGTTACCCGTGTACCACATTTTCCCACCATTTCTCCCTCTGGAACAAATTTAGATTTTGTCCCACTTCATTTGTTCTTGCATTTCACAGCTAGTACTCCTGCTTTTTGGGGTGAAGGTTGCCAAGTGTGCTGCTGTTCGGTATCTTTGGCAATGCTGAATTTTCTAGTATGTGGCACACTGATTCTGCCTTTAGTAATTTGATGACAAAGATGTCTTGGGAAATAACAGCCAGGGAGCCACCCTGTGTGACTCTAACAACAGTTAGCTAATATCCAATCTGAGAAAGAAAACAGCAAGAAATATTTCTCTGGCTTTCAGTTCATTTGACAGGGGAGCTTCAGCGATGGTGCATATTTTCTTTTTTTTTTTTTTAAGATTTTATTTATTCAGGAGACACACACACACACACACACACAGAGAGAGAGAGAGAGAGAGAGAGAGAGAGGCACAGAGACACAGGCAGAGGGAGAAGCAGGCTCCACGCAGGGAGCCCATTGTGGGACTCGATTCCGGGTCTCCAGGATCACGCCATGAATTGAAGGCAGATGCTCAACTGCTGAGCCACCCAGGCGTCCCGATGGTGTGTATTTTCATACCAAAGTTCCCTGGGGGTGACGTGGCATTGAGGTGTTTGCTGAACCTCCCTTGCTTTATTCACACCCTTAAATATACATCATTTGAGTTGTATTTTACACACCATAAAATTCACCCTTTCAACATGTAGGATCCTGTGGTTTTTAGTGTATTCACAGGGATGTGCAACTTCACCATTATCTCATTCCAGAACATTCCATCATCCCCCAAAGAAATCCTTTTAGTAATCGCCTTTCATCTTCTGCCCACCCCATATCCTCTGTGGGCCCCTGGCAACCATTCATTGACTTTCTGTCTCTAGAAATTTAACTGTTTGGGATATTTCATATAAATGTCTGCCTTCTTTCACTTAGCATCATGTTTTCAATGCTCATCACATTGTAACATGCAACAGAACTTCATTCCCTTTTATGGTCAAATAATATTCCATTGTAGGGATGTAACCAATTTTAGACATTCATTTATCAGTCAGTAGACATTTGGGTTGTTTCTACTCTTCGGCTTTATGAATAATGCTGTTCTAAATATTCATGTGTCATTTTGTATGTGGACATATGTTTTGACCTCTCTTGGGTATATCCCCAGGAATGGAGCTGCTGGGTCATATGGTAACTATGTTTAACATTTTGAGGAACTGTCAAACTGTCTTCCAAAGTGACTGCCCCATTTACATTTCCACCAGTCATGTAGAAGGGTTCTGATTTCTTACAAGCTTGCCAACAGTTGTTATTGTCTGTCTTTTTGATTAGAGCTGTGCTAGTGGATTGAAGTGGTTCTCATTTGCATTTTCCTGATGGCTGATGATGTGGAACATGATTTCATGTGCTCATTGGCCACTCATATATATTCTTTGGAGACCTGTCTATTCAAATTGTTTGCCTATTTTTAAATTGAGTTATTAGTCTTTTTGTTGTTGGGTTGTAGGAGTTCCTTATATTTTCTGGATACTAGTCCCTTATCAGATATATAATTTGGGAATGTTTTCTCCCGTTCTGGGTTGTCTTAAGCATCCATGGGAACAAGTGCCTTTCACTAGAACATTGAGCCATCGGTAGCCACAAAGGTAGTGCTCAGAAAGTCCACCAGAGAACAGTGGCATCTTTGCATCATTAGTACCTAACGGGTACCAGTGATTTGAGTACATGAATGAATGGTTTTCCTTTGTCGCTTAATGAGGGTAAAGAGGGATCTGGGTAAAGTAAGTGGAAGAGGATAATAAATTGATGAGCCGAAACCCCAGGAGCAAGACATACAGACCTATGCACTGAGGCATCTTGTGTCTGGTTATACTTTCAAGATCAATGAAGGGAAAGATGAGCGCAGAGCTGGGCTTGCACCTATGTTTCTGATGCTGTAAATATACTTTTCCGGAATCAATAGGGTGGTTCTGCAGAGGCCTGTAAACGTGGTGTAATTATTATGCCCCAAATTACAGTTGTCACCTATTGATTCTGTCCTCTCAGCAAGTATTGGCACATTTCCTCCTGCCCCACACCATTCCACCCCAGCTCGCAAATCTCCCCCTCATCAACCCCCCCAGCAAATTACCAAGAAGAAGAGGGGGTGACATTCGGGCAGGTGCCAGCTGTACCATTATCATCACCTAGTTCAGGGAAGAGACATCTGGGAGAATCTCAGATTTAGGGACAAGGTGGAATGATGTCACTGCGAGAAGTGGGATCAGAGAATCCAAAGAAGCAGGTAGTGTTTCTACCTCAGTGGAGGCTGCTGCCTCAGGAAGTAATCTGGATGGAGGAGGATTTCTCCTTCTGTAGACAGGAGCAGGAGGGAGGCTTCTGGAATCCTAGAAAGAGGTCCTGGGTCATTCCTGTAGAGGATGATGTCTATTTATAAAGTGGTGAATGTTGAATAAACCGTCACCTTAGAAAGTGTAAGTCTCTGGCTCACTTGTTCACTTGCTCACTCAGTCTTCCGTCCCACGAATGAACATGCATTGGGCTCGTGATGTGTCCCAGGAAGGGACTGTGCTAGGGCTGCTGAGGTGAAGGGAGGCCAGCCTCTGCTCTCCAGGAGCTTCCAGTAGAACCCAGGCCTGGTGGCAGCAGAGTGCAGAGAAGAGCCAGGGATAGCCAGTGGGATGGGGTCAGGCCTCTCTGCAAAGCCTAGGGAGGGGTCCCCTGGGGGTGTGGAGCCTGCAGGGAGGAGTCAGTGTTTATCTGGCAGACAGGCAGGCGGTTAGTGTTGAGGCCTGGGTTCCTGTTGAGGCCTACATCCGTGGGGTGTGGATGGGAACTGCAGGGAGTCTCCTGTCATAGTGGCTGAGGGCTGTCACCAGGAATAGGGAAGGAGGGAAAGATTGGCAGGTGGGATGTCCCCACCGCTGTTCAGCTCTGTGGCGTTGGGGGTGGGAGGTAGGGAAGTGGCAGGAGATTTGTGAGGGAAGCTCTCTGCAGGGCTGGTGTCAGCGTGGGGTAGTGGCATCCTGCCGGCCCTGCTTCGTGGGTCTGTCTGGGTGCTTGTCCTGCCCCCCTGTCCCTGGAGCACCCGACCCCATCCAGTTGTTCTCTAAAGCTCATTTGTCTTTAAAACTAAGCTTCCCTGGTGGAGGAGGTGGGAATGGATGGACTGCAACAGTGAGTGGTTCTCAAACTTTTTGTTCGTAGGACCTTGATCTCCAATCTCGAGGACCCCAGTGATCCTGTGTTTATAAGAGTTAAATCTGTGGGTATTTAATTAGAAATTAAAACTGAGGAGCACCTGGGTGGCACAGTTGGTTAAGTGTACGACTCATGGTTTTAGCTCAGGTTCATGAGATCAAGCCCCACTCAGGGAAGAATCTGCTTGGGATTCTCTCTCCCTCTCTCTCTACCTGCCTCCCCACCCCCCATCCCCGGCTTGTGCTCGCTCTGTCTAGTAATCTTTATTTTTTCAAAAATATTTTATTTGAAAGAGAAAGCACAAGCAGGAGGGAGAGATGGAGAAGCATAGCAGGGGGTGCGATGCGGGGCTTGATCCCAGGACCTCAGGATCATGACCTGAGCAGAAGGCAGACACTTAACTGACTGAGCCCCCCAGGCGCCCCTCTCAAATAATCTTTAAAAAATTTTTTTTAGATTGAGAACACACAGGCATGTGTTCCAGGAGCCATAAGTGATGGCTACAAACCGCCCACTGCACACTTGTGGGGAAAATGAGAGCCAAAAAGGCAAAGAAGGTCACAATGCTATTATGTAAATAATTTTGACCTCATAGACACCCCCCTCCCCGGAAGGGTGGATTCCTTTGGATTAGAAGATTTGTACATACACTCAGCATAAAGCATCCACCAACTCTGTTGGCAAGTCTCCACTACTGTGTTGGGGAAGTAGGGACATGGCACGGGGTAATTCCTGCCCTCTGCAGTTCCAGGGGGCCAACTTCCTTGAAGGATTATAGAAGTGGGCATTTATATTGCAGCTGTGGTAAGGTTATATGAGGTGGGGGCTACAAGGACTGAGCCTCATCAGGGGCTCTCCTGCTTCCCAGAGGAAGTGAATCCAGGCTCCCAGCATAAGAGGAAGGGGACAGCAGTCACATGAAGACCAGGAGAGTGGCCTTGTATGGTTTTATCAGGCCGGAGGCCCCTATGGTAAGAGTGCAGTGTGTGTGGAGTACAGTGGCCACATTGCAGGGGACGGGAGTGGCCTTGCAGAGCATCCTCTGTTCGTCCCTTCCCAGCACAGGCCTGAGTGGAAGGAGTCCACTGGTGGCCTGGATGCTGCACCCCGAACCCCCCTCTGTGGGGTCTTGCAAGGGTCCCTTGCTCTCTACTGCCTGTCCAGGGCTGCACACAGTCACGCCTCCCAGGTCCTGGCCAGCCCTTCCTTCGTCTGTGCCTCGAGCTGCGTTCTTCCATCTGCCTGTGGACCCTGGTCAGGTCCTCCGTGTCCCCTGCCCGCCTTGTTCCTCTCCCGCCACGCCCCAGGTGCCTGGTCTACCTGTGGTCCCTGTTGTATCTTTCATAAAAGTCCTAGCCACTCATACTCCTTCCATGAACCACTGCTCTGAGTGCCATCCCAACATTTCCTCGTTCTGTCCTCACCATAGCCCTGTGGAATAGCTCTATCCCCATCTTCCAGATGAGGAAACAGGCCCAAAGGGGTTAAGGATGGTGCACAGGATCCTTTGCAATGGAGTGGTAGGACTGGGATACAGGCCTATATACTCTTAACCACTACTCTGGCTGCTTTTTTTCTTTGCTATTTTGTTTCCAGCTCTGGAATCCCATGGTTGCATCTCCATTCTGACACCTAGTAGGTGCTCACCAGAGGTTTAAGAAATAAATTTCATCTTTGTATTTTGCCTGCCTGGGTATCAGGCCTCCGGCATGTGCTGTTGCTAAGGAAATGGCCAGATGAGCAGACCAGAGACAGATGAATATCACCTGTTGATGTGTTTGGAAGCTCTAATTACCAGTGGTTTTCAGGGCAGAGGTGCAGGTTTGTAATGACTGGATGGATAGGTTCTAAGGCCATCCCGGTCACTGGCGAATGCATCCTAAAATGATTTCGTGCACTGTAAAGTCCCTTGCTGATGGGAGGTACTGTTTTTGCTGTTACCAAAAGCAAAAGTCTCTTGGGGTGTGTGCTTTCCAAGTCCTGGGCTGGGGCTCTTGGTTCAAGGCGAGGACAAGAGGAGGAGGAGAGTGATTCCCAAGGCAGGTGGTTAGAAGGCCCACCCCAGGAGTGCACATTGGGTTCAGAGATCAGCTTTTGGAGAATGAACATGAATGAGGGTCTGACTTCGACTTCATGCGAGGGCCAGCTGGTTTCTGAGCGCTGGCCCCTCTGCCGGAGGTCTGAGATCCAGACCTGATGCACATGTCTGCGAGTAAATAATTGGGGAGGGTCTCGATGCAGAATGGGCCCTGGACTTGGGGGATGAAAATCGGATGTTGGTCTGGACCCGTTTTCCCCGCTTCCAGGTGGATTGCCTTAGCTTTGTGGGTTTTTCCTTCCAGCTCTGCAGATCTGCTGGCATATTTATTTGTAAGTGGAGTAAGCAGAATTTTTCAAAGGAAAGCAGTTTGCAAAAGATGAAAATAAAACAACTTTGGATAAATGGCTCATCTGGCAATGGGAAATAGCCCCTGGCATTGGGAGGTCTTTAACCTTGTCTGAACATGCAGTTTGGCTCCTGCGTCATCTTAGAGAGAGGAACTTGCTGTCTCTCTGCTGAAGCTAGACCCCGGGGGGAGAGAGCCAAAAATGCAACCCTAGCTCTGTTTGAGAACTTGATACATAACTATATTTTCCCTGTCCAGTGACTTCCCTCCTTTCCAAGATACCATGCTTTCTGTCCGCCGGACCCACTACTACAGTCTTCTTCTAGCCTTCTGTCCTCTGCCCCTGCACCTTGTTTATTCTGCTCTGCAGATTGCAGCCACCAGGGTGGTCTCCCCGTAAATGCAGTGTGAGTCCGATCTGCTACATCTGTGAGCAGGGCCACACAGTTCCATGTGATAACAGCTTCTTTGCTTTTTTGACCTCATTTCCTGCTTTGTTGTCTTAGCATGGGCCACACTGGTGTCTTTGCTCTTCATTACATATTCCAAGCTTATTTCTACCCCAGGGCCTTTGCATTTCCTGTGTCCTCTACTGGGCTTACATCACAGATCTTGGGGGCCCTTCCTCCCTTGTTTCAGGGCTCTGCTCACATACTCTTACAGAGGCTGCTCTCCCTGTTAGCCTTATGTAAAGAGGTGCCCTCATGCTCTCTTTCACCCCTGCACTCCCTGGCACCAATTCTCAGCTTTATTTTTCTACATAGAACTCGGCTCCACTGGTCATAGCACATGGTTAGTTATGTATGTGTTTCATTTCTGTCCTGCTGCACCAAAACAGAAGTGCCACAGGGGCAAGGACTTTCTGTAGTTCACTGGCTGTATTCTCATCACGTGGCACAGGGTTGGTACGTGACAGGTGCTTACTGAGGCTGTGGTACAAATGAGGTTGGGTGACTGAGTCCAGACCACCAGGCTCACCCAGCTTTTTTCCACTGCCTCGGCATGTCATGGAGCCAAGAAGAGCTTTGGATTTCAGCAGCCCTGGATTTGAATGCTGGCTCTTCCATTCCCTAGTCAGGTATTGCTGGGCGAGTTAACTTTCTTCTTTAGTCTTCCTTGTCTTCACTTGTAGAACTGAGGGAACATGGCTTGCCTGGTGGGCTGTTGGAGGAATTTTCGTTAGCCCATATGCTGTACTAATTTTGTGTTGGACAAACAGAGAAAAGGCCTTTAAAAAACAGCTTTATTGAGATATAATTCACATCCCATAAAATCGACCCATCTGAAGCATACAGTTGGGTGGTTTAGTGTATTCACAGAGTTGCGCAACCATTGGCACAATCCAATTTTAGAACGTTTCCATCACCCTCGAAAAGGAAGCCTGTACCCATTGGCGGTCTTTCCCCGTTACTCCCTCTCCCCAGGCCCCAGCAACAGCTGGTCTACATTCTGTCCCTATAGATTTGCCTATTGACATCTGCTATAAAGGGAATCCTACAACATGGGGCTTTTTGTGACCAGTGTCTTTTCTAAGGCTCATCCATGTTATAATAGGCATCAGTACTTCTTTCCTTTTTATGGCAAATAATATTCCATCAGGTGAGTCTCTTTCATGTTTTGTATCCATTCATGTATCCATAGGCACTTGGGTTCTTTCCACTTTTTCACTCCTATGGTTAATGCTGCTGTGAACCTCAGTGTAGGGGTGTTGTGTAGAGGAGCAGAGGGCTTATTGGACGTATCCAAGCCAGTACGGGGAAGCCTTCTTTGAGAAGTCTTCATGCTTCGAACCACATCCTTACCCCCCAGTAGCTACTAAACTCATTCCTTTCATATTATTGTGGGGTTTTTTTGTTTTAGATTTTATTTAGAGAAAGAGTGCACACAAGCAGGGAAAGGGGCAAAAGGAAGAAGGAAAAAGAAGAATCTCAAGCAGAGTCTACACTGAGCACAAAGCCCAATGCAAGGCTTGATCTCATAACCCTGAGATCATGACCCAAGCCAAAACTAAGATTTGGATGCTCAACCGACTGAGCTACCCAGGTGCTCCTCAAACTATTGTATTCTTACAGAGCTATCTTACTCATCTCAGCAGACATTCTTCTGATAGAGGATTATCATTATTTTTTCCACTTAAGGATAGGACTAGCTGGTTGTTCATGTGGTTTTGCCATCTGCACATCCCCGTCTTGGCTCACACTGGTTATGCTGATGCCTCTTCTAGGCCACGTTCTGCTCAGCCCCTAGACTTTAGTGGACTCCATTCTTAGAACCTTCCTTGCACAGCCCTTTGCTGAATGAATTTGTCCATTCTGTTTTGAGAACCCTTGACTCAAAGCGGACTTGTCTGAAACACGATCTTTGAGTTTTTGAGTTCATCTCATTCCAGCACATTTCTTTATCTCCTAATTGCATTACCCTCGACCCCAGTAGAATTACAAATAAGTACTTCAGAAGATTCATTAAGTCTTGGCTGCTGGTGAGGGAGTGATGACAAAGGAGGTGTGTGAATCACTCCACCAAGGACCAGTGTTTGAGCTTCTCCTTTGCTCCAGGGAAGTCCTGAGTTCCCTGATTCTTCTCTGAAGGGCACATGGGGCAGTGCAGATCTTCCTGAAGGGGGAGTGTGGTGGCGCTAAAGGTCAGCCCCCTGGCTCTACTGTGAGGAAACGAAGGAAGGTAGCACCGGTTTACGTTAGGCATGAAGGTTTGTTGAAACATTTTAGTCCAAGGTGTGTGGGATTCCAGAGTCCAGTCATGTCTCATGGGTTCTTTTTGTTTTGTTTTATGTTTGTTTTGGCTTTTTGTTTTCTATGTAGGCTCCACACTCAGTGTGGAGACCAATGTGTGGCTTGAACTCATGACTCTGAGATAAGACCTGAGCCAAAATCAAGAGTCAGATGCCTAACTGACTGAGCCACCCAGGCACCCCACTGTCTTGTGCTCTTTGAGCACTTTTCATCGTATATTTCTCTATGTCATGTTATGGATCGCAGCTCAACCCCAGCCTCTGCTCATCTGTCGCTACCTCAGAAGGGCCTTCCCCGAACACCCATCTCTCCTGACCCCCATCTTCATTCTGGGTCCCCTTACTTTCTTTATCTCCATATTATATATTTTGTTCATGGTGGTGGTTGTTTCTTATCAGAACATAGGCCTCAGCAGAGCACATCAATCATTCACATCACTGTTGTATCTTTAGAGCTTTAGAGCATCACTGGTTCTCAGAACATGGAAGGGATGCATTAAATACATGTTGAGTGAATGAATGGATGCATTTAGTGTTCTAAAAACTCTAAGGCAAAGGTGCTGTTATTGCTATTGTGTGGGGGATAAAAGCCCTGGTCCTTGGGATGATTACTGCAGGTCATGAGGTAACTTGAGCTCAGCTCTCCTGGGTCTCAGGGTCCAAGAATGTCCTCTGTAGGTCATTTGGAAACCCTCAGAAAATGTCATGGACGGCAGAAGGTGGCACATGAAGTCCTTACTGGAGTAGAAATTTTAAAGGGTTATGGAGCAAGGATTTCCTGTGGCCTGAGAGGGAAATCAGGAAATGGCAGAAACTCAGGAAACAGCAGTGGGAGACACTGTGCTGAGGGAGGGACTGGGGGCAGGAGGAGAATGATACTGGAAGTGACTGTGGAAGATTGTAAACCAGAGGGAAGCCCCTACAGAGCCTCTTAGGAGCCCTATGATGAATGCAGTCTAGACCAGCCCACTGGATCCTCTCAGGCTGTCCTGTGTACCCTGGTCCTACCCTCCCCAGCCTGATCATCTCAGGCTCTCCATGTCCCCCACCCCCAGCCTGATCATCTCAGGCTGTCCTGTGTACACCCCTCCTAAGCCTGATCATCTCAGGCTTTCCATGTACCCCCACCCCCCGCCTGGTCATCTCAGGCTGTCCTCTGTACCCCCAGCCTCCAGCCTGATCATCTCAGGCTTTCCTATGTGCCCTGTCCCCCCATCCCCAGCCTAATCATCTCAGGCTGTCCCGTGTATCACCCCCTCAGCCTTCCCAGCCTGGCACGCAGATGGTCCTCCCAGGAGGGTCCAGCACTTGGAGGGTTGGAAGGGATTGCAGCCTAGCAGGACTGACTCTTGATCGTTGTGCTAATGAGAAAGTCATGGGTGATGGCATGAATACCACAAGTCACACTTGGCCTGACAGTGGAATGCATGGCACCCTGTGATTTCATTGCAGTAGATGCTAACTGTTTGCGTGGGGAATCTGTGTGTCTTCAATTTGTGGAGATAAGTTTGCAGGAAGAGGGAGCCTTGTGGTATCACAAATCCTCCCCTCCCCCAGAGATTATCAGTTTACCTGGGATGATCCCAAAATCCCATGCCGTCTGTGTGAGAAACCAGGGGTCAACTCTAAAAGTAGATACAGCGCCCTGTCATTTGTAATGGGTTTGTTTGCTTGTTGACTTTTTGTTTTGGCCATTTTTAGATAAAACATTTAACAGTGTCTGATGCCCTATGTCCATGTTTGGGTGTGGTGAGTGTGTGTTGAGACCCAGATGGCCGGCCGCTGCAATAGGCAAACCTCTCCACTCCCCACGTGTGTCATCCCTATAATTGATGTTTATTTCTTATGTGACATCCAAAACTGGTGGGCTGCTCTCGGCCAAGTGGTGGCTCTTTGTACCTTGGCATTATTGTTTTCAACACGTCCTTTTCAGGGTTGCCATGTTGGTCTATGTCAAGGAGGAGGAAAGATTACGGTGGAAGGGGCATGGGGAGTTGTGGGGGCCAGGCTGGGGGTGGCACATGCTACTCCTCGCACATTCTGGTGGCCCAGGCTCAGGCCTGCGGCCTCCCTGGGAGGCAAGGAAAGCCAGCTGAGCCGTGTGCCCAGGGAGGAGCAGAGGCAGGTTTAGTCACTGGGAGCCCCTTGCTGCCACAGCGACTCTGTATTTTTAACCACAAGGATCCTTTTGAATTACATAGCCCTCTGTGTACTTGACAGCCTGTTCTTGAGAACTGTTTCCTTTGATCTTCACAGGTAAAGGGGTTACTGTCCCCATTTTGCAGATGAGGAAATGGAGGCTCAGCACGCTATCTGTCATAGAGGATTTGCTTCTCCCTGACCAGGACCAGGATTTGCTCCTGGTCATAGAGGATCGGATGCTGGTGACAGCACTGGAATCTAGGCCCTCCTGGGCCCCATTCCATGCCTTACCCTGTCCTTTCTTTCCACAAGTCTCTGAATGTGGTCAGACCTACTCTCAGACTCCTGTCCATGTGCCGTGTAGCTCCTGGGACAATCCCCATCCTAACCCCGATCTGAGAGGCTTTGAGGGGGACCTTGTCTTCTCATAGCAGCACACAGACCAGGTGAGGGAGGGTCAGTGGGGATGCTGAGTGGTAGTGAGGGTTTGTAAAGACTTACAGGGAAAGAGAATTGTGTATTAAAATCCAGGGCCCGGGAGGGCGGGGTAATCAGAAAACACATGATCAAAGGGAAGAGGACCCACCTCCAACCTGTGCTTGGGAACTCCAAAGCCAACCTTGGCCCTCCAGTGACCACCAGAAGAGACCCCAGGGTCCCCTTGATGGCCGGATGTCTTGTAATGAGTGAAAAGCCCAAGATTCTGTTCAAATCCTGGAATTCCATGCGGTACTGAAGGAAGAGTTTTAAAACTAGACCTGACAGGTCAAAATAAATATCCTCCGTGAGGCACAATCTCATTTGGGCCTCTGAGGCCTTCCCAGCTGCAGGCTCTCTACAAATAGCCTTCATTAACTGTTCACTTCATACCCCGGCTGCCGCCTCCCTGCTTTTCTTGTGCCATCCTGCTCACTGCTTCCTCTGCTCACCGGCCTGGCCCCAGGCTGGGAGTACTCAGGTGCAGTGTGCCAGAGCTCCGGGACTGTGGGAGGTTAGTGTGTGTGCGTGTGTGCATGTGTGTGTGCACAAATGTGTGTGAGTTTGTGAATGTGGGAGAGTGTGTGCCCCTGTGTGTTTGAAGAGTGAAAGTTTGTGTTAAGTGTGAATCTGTATATGTGTGTGTGTGTGTTTAGTGAAAGTGTGTGAATATGAGTCTGTTTATGGATGTGCATACACATTGTGTGTAAGAATGTGAATCTGAGTCTGTGAAGGACTGAAAGTGTGTATGAGTCTGAGTGTGTCTGTACGTGTCAGTGTGAGTCAGTTTATGTGTGCATGTGAGTCCAAGTGTGTCCTTGAGAGTGAGTCTGTACATGTGACTGTATATGTCCAAGTGAGTCTGAGTGTCTCGGTGTGAGTGTACATGTGAGTATATGTGTGCATGAGTTTGAGCGTGTCCACGTGAGTCTGTGTTCATGTGGGCCTATGAGAGTGAGTGTGAATCTGTATGTGTGAATTTGGTACATGTGCCTTTGAGTGTGTGCCCCTGTGTGAATCTGTGTATGTGTGCCTGTGAGTCTGAGTGTGTGTCCCTGTGAGCGTGATCTATGAATGTAAGTGTGTATATGTGTGTGAATCTGTGTGTGTGTTGGGGGCAGTTCTAGAAGGCATTGGACACGTCTGCTCTCAATTGCTTCCCACCATTCGGTCGTGGAGGCATCTGGAAGGCGTGAGCCCCAGTCCTGAGCCGGGTGGGCCTGAGGGCCTGGATTCCAGCTCCCAGCCCTTGGCGGCAGGAGGCAGGGAGCTCCAGGAGGAGCTCGGAGGGGGTTTTGGGGAAGCTTGCCACCCTCCGTGCCCTTCTCCGGCATCGCCTTTAGCAATCCGTGTAGCTCAGCACCCCCTGGCTCTTCACTGCGTCGTGCAAGTGGCCCCAGGGCTCATCCTACCGATGGCCTCAGGACACTTGTGCCTGACTGGCTGCGGGAGCTCAGATCTGCCGTAACAAGGTGGAGGTAGGTTGAGAAACGAACCTGGACAGAAACAGGTGGCCAAGCCTGTGGCTCTCGCCGAGGTCAGGCCGCTTCTGCTGTGTGACAGATTCGGGACACGGAGGAAAGACAAGCTGAAGCTCCGCTGAGCCAGCGGCGCCGCCAGCGCTGCCAGAGTGCTGCGTGCTCGGGAGGGGGCAGCCGGACGGCCCAGAGTTGAAGCTGAGGATGGTTCCGATCACCGGCTTACAGGTTTCTTCCCATGTGTCCTGAGCGTCAGCCCCTCGGAGCCAGATTGTTCTTGCCGCTGCAGACGCTGCAACATCACCATGTCCCCACGGTGCACGGGGCGGAAAAAATCCCCGTTGAATCGGCACAAAATTGCAGTTCTGAGCAGTTCAGCCTATGATCCCACCAAAGTATTGAGCCTCGCACCGAATTTTATGGGCTCAGGTTGGCATTAAAGCAGGAGGCAGAGATGTGCTTTTCAAATGCAAATTTCGGAAACGTTTATTTGAATGGGTCCCTAAGGAGCCATAAGCATTTTCAGATCCCAATTAACCTGGGTGTATTTGAATGCCTCAGCAGTGGAAGGGATTCATGCCTGGGCCTTGGTGACACTTCTCAAAGCCAGCAGCTGGCACGTCTCAAGCAAAGTGGTGGTTTCAACCCGAGGCTGAGTGATAAGGTGGTGGCTTTGTAGAACATAAAAAATTCGAACCCTTGCTTCTGCAAAGAGCTTGGCTGCTGTAACACAAATCACATTAGTGTGGCATCTTACTTCCAAAAAGCAGTGCTAGTCATAGAGAAGACAAAACCTTGGTGTAGAGTTTTTTGTTTGGTTGTGGGGTTTTTTTGTTGTTGTTTGTTTTTTGAACAGCAAGAGAGAGGAGACGTAATTTGTATTTTTGAGCTCCGCTTTCAAAAAACTTTATAAATGGTTTTAAAACTGTCTAACTCCGTTTGGGCTGCTATCATAAAAATGCCATAGCCTGGGTGGCTTGAAGAACAGACATTTATTTCTCACGGTTTCGGAGGCTGCTAAGTCTGAGATCAAGATGGCTAGTGAGAACTCGTTTCCTGGCTCTTAGAGAGCCATCTTCACCCTGTGGCCTCATGTGTTGCAGAAGGGGTGAGAGAGCTCTCTAGGGTCTCTTTTACAAGGACAGTAATTCCATTCAGGAGGTCTCCAGTCTCACGACCTAATCACCACCCAAAGGCCCCGCCTCCTAATACCATCACCTTGGGGCTTGGGATTTGAACATGAATTTTGGGAATACATACATGTAGTCTGTAACAAAAACTGTCTTTGGAAATGATCCAGAAAAATTGGATTCTGGAGAAGTTTTGGATTACCTTCATCTGTTTGCATTTCATATGTTTTCCTTTTTAAATATGCAAGGAAGTGATTAGAGCATAGGAATCTGTCTAAATAAATACAATAGCTCTTGTGCCTTTATCACTTGGAATTTTTATTTTTAATTATCAGAGCAGACCGGGAGGTATCCAGAAGCAGAGAGTATGGTTTTCTAGTTTGATTGCTGTACCTAGAAGCAAACTGTGGGACAGATTAGTCCAGAAGATCACACCAGCTCCCCACTTGAAGCTTTATATGGCATTCTGTTGTTAGAGTGTCTGTCCTAGTTAGGGTTTTCTTTGATAGTAATATTTTTTATCTCCTCCCTTTCTCCCTCGGATACTGGAGCTGATGGAGGGACATAATCCAGAACATTGCCATGTGATGAGAACAGATAACACTTGAGATAGATAGATATCTAACAGTACTCCACTCTTGAATGAGCCACATGGTATGCAGATAATCCCAGATGAAATAATGTTTTTAAAGATTTATTTATTTTTTATTTTAGAGAGAAAGAGCAGGGGGAAGGTCAGAGGAAGAGAATCTCAAGCAGACTCCCCGCTAAGCATAGAGCCTGATGCAGTGCTCAACCCCATGATCCTGAGATCATGATCTGAGCTGAAACCAAGAGTTGGCTACTTAACCAACTACCCTACCCAGGTGCTACACCAGATGAAATAAATTAAACCTGTTTTACAGATGGACTGTTTGGTCCTATTGACTTCCTGCTCCTGTTATCTATCATATTTTCCTGGATCCTGTTATCATATATCTAGATCCTGATATCTATAAAATATCAAAAGGATAGTTTTGAGCTGTGGTCCTTTCAATCAGCTCACCATCTGGGGGCCACTGGGACATAGTGGCAGGCATAAAGTTCAGGGTCACTTCTTCAGTACTTTCCCAAATCCTATTGGCATAAACTCTCTTCCTGTCTATTTTGTCTGCAAGACTCGGTGCCAAGAGTTTTCACAGACCTTCAGACAGTTGAATCAAGAGGAAGGCTTCACTTCCTCCTCTTCTCTCTCTTCTTCCTGCAGAGATGCAAGATGGCTTTGAAAAGCACATATCTTCTTTCCCTTCTGATTGCCTTATTTGTTCAGATGCTTCCATCTGAGCGTTTTCTTTATTCCTCTGCCTAATCACCTCAGAAAGTATCCAGGCAAACTGCTCATGGCCCATCCATCAAAGTGCCGTGCACCTCCACTTTCTCAAACAGGAAATACTCCTAAAAGCTGCAGAGGAGAGCAGTGCTCCCAGTTCAGCATAAGACCTGAGACTGGAAGAACTGTGTACATAGGGCTCCCTGCCCCTCTCACTTCCCCACCTTGGAAAACAGAAGAGGAGGAGGGGGAGGAAAGGGAGTTCAGTGGGCACTTCAGATGACACTTTCAGCCTCCTGTGTGTTTTCTCTCAAGTAAACCCTTTGGAGTTCTGCTGGGGTTATTAGAGACCAGGTGTGGCTGGCCCGCTAGAGTTCTCTGTACTGTGTGTGTTCCGCAGCATGAAGGTGTTTCTGCTAGAACAGTGCCTCTACCCTTTGCATCTGGTCACTAGATCAGATGCGTAGGCTCCACGGACCACCATGAGGTCAGGTGCACCAAATTCTGGTACTAGGCAGGGGGAAGTTCAGCCACAGACAGGCAGTGAGAAGGAGCCAGGATGGAGTTGAACAACCCCCACTTACTAGGGAAATTTCTACCCACTCTTCCCACACACCCACACTGCGCACACACCCACACTGAGCACACACCCATGCATAGCATTTGTGCATGTGTTCACACACCCATGGTGACCACAGCCCCACAAACATGCCTATCCAGCCCAGTATGACTTTTGGTCACCCTGAGGGTGGCTTCGCTTATTAGTGCCTTAATGCGCACTCTTTTTTGTGTGCGTGTGAATATGATTATTTCATATAATACTCATTTTTTGAGTATTTTAAGATTTTAAAAAATTGTAACATAATTGACGCACAGTGTTTACATTAGTGATTCAGCATCCCTGTATGTTATGGTATTATACTGCGTTCCTGCTTTGCATGTGCTGGTTCTTCCGCATGGAATTCGCCCTCATTGGGTCAAGCAAACCCCTTATGTTTTCTTTTTTTACTGAGTCAGCTCCAGGGTCCCCTTCTCTGTGAAGCCTTCTCTGCGCATCACCTGCCATACACACAGGGTCCCTCTTGCAGCACTGTCTGTATGGAGCATTGTCTTCCTTTGTCCTTGTTCTGTGATGCTGCTCATGTACTCCTCTGCCCGCTATACCTCGAGGGGTAAAGCATGTCTTTTCATTGGACAAAACAAATATGTGTATAAATGTACTTGGCACTTATAACCAATTAGTAGACATTTGTTAGATGAATAAGTAAGTGAATGATTTTTTTGGGGGGAGCGGGAGGTTGCAGTTTGGAAATTATCTGACCGCTATATGGATACTAAGAACTAATTGCTTTTGTAGATTAAAATTCTCATGTTTGTCTCTTATAATTATTACTGTCTTACTATGAAGACCATTACCAAAATCTACTTTGACTTGATGCCACTCAACCTATATAATTTACTTCCTGGTAGAAGTGTTCCTGGCACCTCCCAACCTCACTTTTTGCTTCTCTCAAGAGAAATCTCCATTCTCCCATGGAAGGGATTTAGCTATGTTTATGTGTCTCCTGGTGGTGGAGGCTGGATTGAGGGATCTGGATTGAGTGGTAGGGAGTTCGCCAGGATTGGTCTTTGGAATTTCTGTCTAGAAGAAAATTTGAGCTGGGAGCCATAGTTGGTGCAGCTGCTAATTTCCCAGCTTTATGTGTTGAAATTCTTTAGCATTCTATTTGTTGTGGTGACCAGGAAGTATAGCATTTCCCCCCCTTAGCTAAAGGCTAAAAGGCAAAAAGACCTTACCTGCTCACCCAGAAAAGCATTTAGCTCAAATAGAAAAAAGGGCTACAGCCATTTAAAGAAAAAATAAAAGACACTGGTATTGAGATAAAGCATGCTTTCCCCAAGCTGTTTAAAACACATCATAAGCAAGGTCCAAATAGCATGGGTAAGACAGAGAATAGGGTATGTTCTGAACTATATTTTAATGTGTTATTTAAAATATGGTCACAGTGCAGTATATTTGCATTGCCTGTCTTTGGGCTCTGTTTCTCAAACAATGAGAGTTGTGATGAAATTTGCAGCTGGTGAGCTGGCCCCAAGCCTGGGCAGTTTGGGATACAGCACATCCTGGAGCAGCCAGCAAGTCTGCTGGGGTCACTAACAGGTGCCTACAGGATGGGGGAGAGACCCGGGGTCCTCTTCTGTTTTCGTAGCTGGCATGCCAAATAGTTGATGTGGAATTTTGAGGTCTATAACCATTTGATGAAACAGTCCTAGAGAATAAAAGCAGGCATTTTGGAGATGGGCTGTGTCTGGCTTCCAGGGACCCAGAAGGAGCTCCAGTAATGCAAGGTGGTTGCTTTTCTTTCTTTGTCATCTGGATAAGTAGATTCTTTTCTCCCATAAAGTCTTCAAACCTCCAGGTCTCTCCTGACCTAAAATAGGCAATGAATATGGGTGCCATCACCGTACAGTGTTTTGCCTTGGCTAGACATTGCTCATGCAGGCATGATTTTCTGACAGCCAGCAGCCACCCCTGGGCACAAGAGCAGATGGAGCTGTCACCTGTTTGCCTGACCCAGGAAGGTGAGCTGAGATGCTGGGGGTCCACCCCCCAGACCTATGCCTGTGTTGAGATGCTGGTAGGCACAGAGGAGGGATGCATGTGTAAATTTTCAGATAGGTATAGATGTCTGCAGTTGGTCCTCATTATTTGTGGATTCCATGTTTGCAATTTTGCCTGTTAGCATTTATTTGTAAACTCAAAATCCATATCCACAGCTCTTTTGTGGTCATTTGCAGACATCTACACTGAGTGGTGAAAAATTTGAGTTGTCCTGCGCTGAGTGTTCCCAGCTGAGGTCACATAAGGCCACTCTCTGCCTCCCTGTTTCAGCTCTCGTACTATAAACAATTGTCCTTTTTGTGGTCTATTTAATGCTGCACTTTTGTGCTTTTTGTTGGTGGTTTCGTTGTTTAAAATGGCTCTCAAGTGTAGTGCTAAAGTGCTATTTTGTGTTCCTAAGTGCAGGGAGGCTGTAATGTGTCTTTTGGAGAAAATATGCATGTCAGATAGGCTTCTTTCAAGCTGTGGAGCTGTTGACTTGCAAGATCAGTGTTAATGAATCTACAGCGTATATTAGATAAGGTGTCTTTAAGCAGAAGCCTATACAACAGGGTTATATGGCGATCTATTGATGAAATTGTTGTGACCAGAGGCTCATAGGTACTTGACTCTGGACTCCCCTAGGAGCAATCACTAATTCAGTGTTTGGCACAACTTTGTAGAACATAACTAACCGCAATTAATGTGAATCAGCTCTGTAAAGTGCTTGGAGAGTTTTGCATACGGTCGGTACCGTATTTGGAACATCTGGCTGAAGCTGTATGGCCTCTGGGACACAAGTGGTGCCCTCACACACATGTCTGTGCTGGGATGGGGCTGGTAAGGAGAGGTGGGGACCGCCAGGAACCAGGGCCCCAGGACAGTGTGGTTGCCTCATCTGGCAGTAGGGGTGACTTACTGAAGGGGGCAGTAGTGCTCACAGTCATGTGTACTCTGGGTGAGGAGAGAGGACCAGGGAACTGGGACATGGCCTCCAGTTTGGTTCCTGGCACTACATGGGTTGCATAAATCTCAGCTGTGAGATGAGCTGTGTGCCTCTATCCAGGGACACATAGGAAAAGACAGTGGGTGGGACCCTGGTGTGGGGAACTGGGATGGATGGATGGATGGATGGAAGGAATAGGGTTTCATTCTCTTTACCTCTCCCTCCCTGGCTATGCTTATGGATATCCAGGCAGTGAGCCAATTCCCAAGTGCCTGCTGCTGCCAGGCACTGCACATTGGCTCTCATCTGAACTTGACGGCAACCTTTTGAGTCAACCATCATCTCCATTGTGTGATAGAGAGCAGGCACAGAGAGGTTGCCTGAATTGTCAGAAGACACACAGCTAATAAGGGCTAGAATTTAGATGTAAGCCTAGATTAACAGTGATACAACTAATGGGATTTGGTGGCTGATTGGGAAATCAGATGGAATGGCAGCAAGAATGGAGAATGAAGGTGGGATTTTTGTTTGGAGGTCTATAATAATGGTTGCTTTGAGGGAAATAAAGAAGTTAAGTGAGTGATTGTAGGGGACAAGGGTGAGTCGAGGTTGTGGTTCTCAAGCCTGGGATGGTTTTGCCTGCCCCTTCAAGGACATTTGGCAAAGTCTGGAGTTGTTATTGGTTGTTGGTTGTCTTGATGGAGTTGAGGGGAAGAGGGAGTGCTAACGGCCTTTGACGGACAGAGACCAGGAATGCTGCTGAAGCATTTTACAGTGCAGAGGACAGCCCTCACAACAAAGAATTATTTGACCCAAGATGTCAGTAATACCAAGGCTGAGAATACCTGAATTAAGATGAAAGCAGAGTCTGGCAGGATATTGCCAGTCAGACCCCAGAGGGGCCTATAGACAGGCCCAAGGGAGAACCCACTGTTGTGACAGCAGAAGATGAAGGGTTTATTTTGGGTTTCCTGATAACATTTCCTCTGCTGCAAAATTGCTGCCCTCTGGAAACTTTAGTAAGAGTATTTCCTTCTGACTTGTTATCATTCCAGGCTCAATTCACTTCTTTTTTGGTACCTTCTTTATACTAAAGACACACTGTGTCTGCGAGCTGTGTCCCCACATGTCAGCAGACACAGGTGACAAGACAGGCCAGAGGGACAGCGTCCCTGGATCTGAGAGGCCAGGCTAGTGGTCCAGCACCATCTGTGAAATGACCACAGGTGTGGGATACCTCTTTGGGTTCAGGGGTGTTGTGAGGCCTCTACTTGGGGTCTGAGATAATGGGAAGGACCTAGGGCAGTGAGGTCCAAAAAACCAGGCCCCTCCCAAGGGGTTCAGACTGACCTAAAGGGTCACCATTGGCTTTTTATTTCTCTAACTCTTAGCATTTGCAGTGTGTCCTGAGGGACCTTGCAGCATTTTCAGACAGACCCATGAATAAAAATGAGCCCTGCAAATTCCTGTATGGACAGTGTTTTTCAAATGCTGGGAGCGGGGCAGAAGGGGGGGTTGGAGCACAGAGGAAGGGACAGGTGCCTTAGCCTGGAGAAGTCAAAGGAGCGGCACAAGGCGCTGCTGGGACCAGAAGGTAGAGAAAGGAGTCCAGGTGGGGGGAAGAAAGTGCTAGAGGGTTGGAGTGTGCTGTGGGTAGGTACTCAGCCTTGGTCAAGGGTGAGAAGAGGCTGCAGGGAGTTCACAAGGCAGCAGAAAATTGGGTGCTTCTTCCAGAATGATCTCTGAGGCTTCAAGGGAAACTCTCTCCAAGAGATGGAGCATCCCCTTGAGGAGGTGGACCTGTTTGTATTCCTTCTGCAGCAGGGAAGCTGTGATCTCTCCTCAAGAGGTGTGATGAAACCAGTGCCCTATTCACATCATTATAGAGAAATCTTTCTTCAAGAAGCAAACTTAGCTGTTGGGCACTAGACACCCTTAACAGAGGGGGAGAGCCAGAGAGCCTGGGTTCTGTCCCAGCATCTCGGCATCCTCACTGTGCAACTAGAGGAAATTCACTTAATTTCTCTGAGCTGTGGTTTCTTGTCCATAAAATGAGTAGATTAAGTGCATCTACACCCTGGGATTTTTATGAGATGAAATGATTTAGTGTGATTCACTGGGGCAAATTCCTCTTTACCATCTGAGAGAGACAGTGGAAGAAATTCTGACCGTGTTGAGTTTCAGGCCTGAGCCTGAGAACCAGCAGCCCTTAGGCTACACTTGGCTACTTGGCTGTCACTTGTGCATTTTTTTAAACAAAATTGAACTTGAAGGCCTTTGCATGGGGCCAGCAGGATCCAGCATCCATTGTGCACCCCACCCTTCGTCCCAAACCTGTCCTGCTTTGCAAATTTAGTGTCCTCTGCTCTAGGCAATGTGGACAGTAGGGCAAGGAACCCAGGAAGTTGTGGTGAGCAGAGAGAAGGTGGAGGAGAGACTGTTGGCAGGATTAGCTATAAACAGAGCTGGTTGTGATGCCCACATGCATGGGTGTGAGCGCTGTTCGTAAAGCAGTTGGGGATTTTCAGTGCTGGATTCTGTCCAGGAGCTCATTGATTATCAGTTTCCATGGCAGCAGGTTCTCAAGCCAAGAGGGTACCCTGCAGGCCTGTGACTCCAGCTGGTGGACGCAGGCCTGGGTCTAGGCCCAGCCTTGCTTTTGACGTTGCTCCTGCAGTGTTGGCACAGCCTCACCTCTTCTCCGCCTTGCCCACCTCTCTGTTCTCGCACTCTTACCCCACCAAGCAGCTGGTGTTCCAGGCAAGAGCTGCAACCTACACCCCCCCCCCCCCAAAACACACCCACCCACCCAGTGTCAGCTTTAAGAGCAGAGCTAGAGGCAGAGCAAGGAGGGACTACTGGCTCTGGAGGCAGAACCCGAGGCTGATGTGTGACCTTGGACAAGTCCCAGAACACTGCAGCCCACTTCCTGACCAGGGAACTACTATGACTCGCAGTACCTCACATAATTGCTGGGACCTCAGAGGGGAGGCAATATATGCAGAGGGGGCTTAAAATTTTTTTTAAATACTCTGCAAATAATAGCTCAGAATAGTTAAATTAGCACGTTGTATTATTCCTCAAATTATGGCCCTGCCACCAGCAGCCTGGGCCAGGTAGCAGGTGTGGGGTTGCTGCCTGGACTGCAGAGCTGCAGCCATATATACTAGATGCTTCCAGAATGGGCTCTTGACCCTCAAGGCTTGTGCTGCTCATCACACTCTGCTTCTCCTTGGAATAGACTCAGCTCCTGCTTCTTTACCAGAGTGAGGTCTGGCATCTGATTCTCCTGGAGGAGTTTTCTGACCCTGTAGTCAGGGACATGCCCTCTCTTGCAGAGACCCTGGGGCATACCGTGGACTGTGGGAGAAAGGAGAGAGGGGACAGTTAATGCTTGTGGGGGATTGATGCTTGTGGGGGATCAGTGTGGTAACACTGCTTCTTAGAACTTTCTGTCCTGTAGGTGTGGTCCTCAGATTAAAAAAAGTTTCAGGGCCTCTTTAAACCTTCCATCCTTCTCTAGGCTGGCTCAGTATGACTGTGGATGATTATGAATGGTAATCCAAAGGAACATTTGAAGAAACATCTGAAAGTTTACCTTTTTTTTTTTTTTTAAGATTTTATTTATTCATGAGAGACACACAGAGAGAGGCAGAGATACTGGCAGAGGGAGAAACAGGCTCCCTGTGGGGAGTCTGATGCAGGACTGGATCCCAGGATCCCAGGATCATGACCTGAGCCAAAGGCAGATGCTCAACCATTGAGCCACCCAGGTGCCCCCATAAGTTTACTTTCTATTCTAATTCTTTTGTTTTTAAAAAGATTTTATTTACTTATTCATGAGAGACTGAGAAGGAGAGGCAGAGACACAGGCAGAGGGAGAAGCAGGCTCCATGCAGGGACCCTGATGTGGAACTCGATCCCAGAACCCCAGGATCACACCCTGAGCTAAAGGCAGACCCTCAACTGCTGAGCCACCCAAGAGTCCCTCTACTCTAATTCTATAGGGTCCCCTTTCTGCATGTTTGGCTGTCACTTACCAGTGGTGACATTTCTCTCAATTCACAAGTTAATACAGTTTGGGATTTATGTGATTGTAAACACAGATTTTGAAGTGTATCTGATCACATAACTCGGTAGAGGTTGGACTCCAGAACCTTTAATGGAAAAAGTTTCATGTGAATTTGTTTTATGCTTTATTGTACAGTAGAAGAGTGGTAATAAGGTGAAGAGATGTAAGGAAATACCTTTTTCTTTTTTTTACAAGTTTAATAGTGGCAGACCTGGAACTATAATTATTAGGATTAGGGTTATCATTGTCATGACAATGACAACAATCCATTGACCATGGGACTTGGCCAACTGCCCTGTCATTAGGTGTATCCTTGTCATTACCTGCCGGCTGTGCATAGTGACCATCTGATAGCGTTATGGAAAATAGGTAAAAATGAGATAAGACGTGTACTGGCTAGAATCTGTTGGTTTCCCATTGGTAGAGTTTTCTATTGCTTACTTTTTTTTTTATTGCTTACTTCTTGTTATTCATTTATGGTTTTGTTAAATGATTATTTTCTGTGTCCTTTTTTAAAAAAATCTAGTTGATCAAAGAAGTGTTAAACCCACCCATGTGATGATGACCTCTCCGATTGCTCGTTGTAGCTTTTAGATGCTAAAATAAGACTTCACACAGTGTGTCTTCTGTAAAAGGACTTTGTTTGCTCCTGATAATTATATTTTCCTTTTGTTTTTTAAAAGTTAGATTTACTGAGGTATTACTTAAGCACATTTACACTTTCAAGTGTACAGTGTTGTGTTTGCTTGTTTTTTTTTTTTTAATATTTTATTTAGTCATGAGAGATACAGAGAAGCAGAGACCTAGGCAGAGTGGGAAGCAGGCTCTATGCAGGGAGCCTGATGCTGGGCTCGATACCAGGACTCTGGGATCATGACCTGAGCCAAAGGCAGACGCTCAACCACTGAGCCACCCAGGTGCCCCTCAAGTGTACAGTTTGATGAGTTGTGACAAATGTGGACAGTTCTATAAGCACCCCTTTAATGAAGATTTAGAAGTTCCGTCACTTTTTAAAGTTTTTTTGGTTTGTTTTTTTCAGCCCCCTCTTTCTTCTCCCCAAGAACCTGGTGGCTACTAGTCTGATTTCTGTTCCTGTAGACCTACCTTTCTAGAATGTCATGTATATGGAATCACATATCAGACAGTCTTTTGTGCCTGATTTCTCTCATTCCGCTTAATGCTTCTGAGATTGAGCCATGTGGGCACAGTTAGCCAGAGCTTGTTCCTTTCTATTGCAGAATGGTGTTCTGTTGTGTGAATCTACCACAATTTGTTGGCTGATTCGCCAGTGGAGGGACAGTGGGTATTCCCAGTGTTTGACTATTCTGAATAATGTGGAGTGAACCCCATGGGCCTCTGTAATTTCAATTTCTCCCAAGGAAATACTCAAGTGTGGGATTGCTACATTGTATGGTGCCAGGTAATGCTCTTGTAATGTGAATTTTACTTTGTGTCTGTTGTAATATTGTTCTCCTTTGTTGCCTGAAATCTCTTTCTCCATTTGTTTTATTGTGACATCTCATCTTTCTTATGTTCTGTGTTTGTCAATCAGCATATAATTGGGTTGTGGCTTATGTATTTTTTTTAACTCATTCTGTATTTTTTTGATTTTTAGTAAAATTTCTAGTTTGGTCTTCTGTCATTTTATGATGGAATTTTGTGTTTATGTGTACTTACTGTTCATGTTTTGTCTTTCCCTTTATTAACTGTGCAAGGATTTAGAAGATAGACAGCTTGTTTTAAGCTGTAATAATGCTTTCCATCAGGTTGTAAGCTTTTATTTCCCTAATCATTAAACACAAGAATAGAAAAAGATGGGTGTGTGACAAAACAAGAAATTCATTGCTCTTCTTTTTTTCAACTTGCCCCCTGCCAATTTCCAATTGTTAAAATAATCTAAGGTTATAGAGTTTCTATATACACAGAGGTTATTGCAAAGTTATTTTTACCATAAAACATTTCTTCAAGCGTAACTTTTGGCTTTATATTCAGTTTTGAAACCATAATTTTGATGGCCAGTAATACTTAGTTCTTTAAATTTAGGTGATGTCATTGCTCCTTGCCCCTCTTTGTGTACTGGGACTTTCCTGTCCTCAATTCTTGAATTTCAGCTACTCAGCTGGAATAGGTCTTTGAAAACTTTTCTCAGTAAAGGCATGTGAGTGATAGATATCTGAGTTCTTCAGCATATGAAAAGGTTTTCTGGTTCTGTTTTTTTTTTTTTTTTTTTTATATACCTCCATAATACATTGTCCAGGTAGAAAACTTAGTCATTTTCTTTCCTTTTCTTTAAGATTTTATTTGACAGAGAGAAAGCAAGAGTATGGAGCACAGGGAGGGGCAGAGGGAGACAGAGAAGCAGGTTCCATCCTGAGCAGGGAGTCCCATGTGGGACTTGATCCCTGGACCCTGGGATCATGACTTGAGCCAAAGGCTTCACCGACTGAACCACCCAGTGCCCCACTGATTTTTTCTCTCTACAGCTGTTGTCTTCTGGTGGAATGGTGATGGGGGGATTGAGGAGCAGCCTGAGGTGGGCCTGGCCTCTGCTCCTCTGCCTGCAGGTGGCCCACTGCTTCTGCTTCAAAATACCTTTATCCTTATGGTCCAGGGGGAGAAGCAAGGTGGCTGTCTGAGTATATCCTACCTTTCATGTTGTCAGTGACACACTTAGAAGAGGTGCCTCCTGAAAGTTCCAGAAAAAACCAGTTAGTGCAGCCCATTTCGGTTTGTACTTGCTGGGGAGGAAGGAAACGGCTGTTGAGAACATACCACAGGAAAGTGGTGTCCTACGATACCTCGGTAAAAGAGGATCAAAGGCAGACCTTATTAAGTAGCCTTTTGGTAGCTGAAGTTAGAATTTTATTCTCTAAAACTCCTTCCCAGGAGACTCCAAGCTCTGAGGACAAGGACCTGGGCTGTCTTGTCCACTGTTGTCTTCTTGAACCTTCATGGGGCCAGGTCCAGGGTAGGCACTCAGTCGACATTGAGCACTGACTCAGATAGTGAGTAAAGAAATATTGATTAGCGAATCAGATACTGCACCGGATAATCTTCTAAATAAATGCTGCTTTGTTCTTCTCGTTGGTTTTCTCCTGTCACCCACTTCTCAGGGAGTTTTTCAGGTTTCGGAAACCTGTCAGACCGAGGAAGCCTGTCTTCTAGAGGTCACTGGTCAAAGTGATTTATAAATCAGTGACCTGAGGGATTTTCTTACCAGGAAAGGATAGCCTCACTTCTGCAATGCCCTGTATCCCATGGCTGCTTATAAGGATGGATTATTTTTGATTTAGGTGTTTCTAGTCATTTAATTCTTTTCTTTACTTTTTTTTTTTTTTTTTAAGAATTGATTTGACAGAGAGAGAGCAAGCACAAACAGGGAGAGTGGGAGAGGGAAAAAGCAGGCTCCCCACTGAGCAGGGAGCCTGACATGGGGCTCGATCCCAGGACCCTGGGAACGTACCCTGAGCCAAAGACAGACACTCAACTGACTGAACCGCCCAGGTGCCCCCACTCATTTAATTCTTTCTTTCCTCAGGGGTCTAAGCTCCCCTTCCTTCAGTGAGAATGGCACTGCACAGATGTTTCTGGCATCCAAGGATGAAGGTTTCTGTGAATATGTGGTCTTTGGAATGAAAGCCAGTGATATTCAGAGTCCTTGATGACTCAGACCCCCCAACTCGCCTGTGTCCCCCAATCCACACACCAAAGAGGAGTGAAGGATTCTGAAGTGGATTTGTCTTAGAATCTTCTTGTATTCAGGGCTCAGAGGACAGAAATGTGCGCTCACTTTTTTCCCTATTCAGAGAGAAGTATTTTCCTTTCTGTTCCCACTATAAAAATTATGCCTTAGAGTTTTCCCACTGGAGCTGATTCCATAATTACCCAAGGGCTTGCCTTTTGACAATTTATGCTAATGATTCTGGGTTCATAGAACACAATAAACTCTTAGAAATCATGAATGAATTCATATACGAAAGCTGCTCTTAGGAATGAGAGTCTCTCCTGAGATTCTAAAGTTCCCACGTATCATCACAATATCGGTTCAGGGGTTAGCAGATCATGGCCCGGGGCCAAATGCTGTTTCTGCCCATAAAACCTAAAATTTGGACTGTCTGCCCTTTCATGGGAAAGTTTTGCTGTCCCCTGATCCAGTTCAACATTTAGCCCCCTTGATCCCATTATAGTTACTGGTACCAAAGTCATTTGTCATTCTCACCACTGCTCATCTGGACTCTGATGGTCATTTTTTTTTTAATATTTTATTTAATTGAGAATGAGAGAAGAGAGAAAGAACATGAGTGAGGCAAGGGGCAGAGGAAGCAGGAGAAGCAGATTTGCTTTTCAGCAGGGAGCCCAATGAAAAACTCATCCCAGGACCTGGGATCATGACCTGAGCTGAAAACAGACACTTAACTGACTGAGCCACCCAGGTGCCCCTGATGGTCACTCTTGACTTTAGACCTCCTTTTAACTTCCCTGAGATACTGCTGCCTCTTATGGAAAAGGGGGATAGTATACAGTTTTTAGTATTGAATGTTGCACCAAGAGAATTTCCTTCCTCCTTTCTACCTCTTCCCCAAAGAGTATGACCATTTATCTGCAGGGGAAAAAAAATTAAATGACACTACAGTGGAGTGGTAAATTTGCCATCGGACAGCCTGGGTTTAAATCATTGCTCTGCCACTTACTGAGTTGTGTGACCTGGAGGAAGATGCTTAAGCTCATTAAATCTGTAAAAGTAGTGATCAAAATATTATCTGTTTCCTAGCAGTATTGTGAATGTCCACTGAGTAGTGCATATCTGGCGCTTAGCATAATGTCTCGCACCCACAGTATCACTAAATGATCGTGTCTATTACCTTCACGATCCCGGTGGTGGTTGCATTACTGAGGTTGCAAACTATTGGCCAAGATCATGGCATTCATCACCTCTGCCCACATTTATCAGCCAAACCCCCTGCCACTGCGAATGTATCTTTCTGGAGAGAATAAATTCAGGATTTCACTTTCCACACGTGTGCCCTAAAATCATTCCTAAAGGCAAGGCAACCAAGAGGGAGGATTTGCACATTTCTTGTCTGCTGTCCTTGCGACCCCTTGATGCATTCTGAGCCAGCCCTCCCAGCTTTAATTGTACATGTGACTCTGGTTCCCTTCCCAGCTCTCAGAGATTGGCTAGGGTGGGAGAGGATGTGTGCGTATGTGGAGCTGCCCCAGGATGTTCATTCACTCCCTCTGTATTGATTTATTCACTCACTCAACACGTACTATTCTGTGTGCAAAGACAGTAAGAAAGATTGATACTTAGCCCTGCCTTAAAGGGGCTGTCATCTTGGATCCGATTTTGAGGATATATTGGAGAGGCAAGAATGTGGGGGCCTGGAAACCAGAGTTTTAAAGGAATCCAAGAGGGGCACCTGGGTGGCTCAGTGGTTGAGCCTTTGGCTCAGGTCATAGTCCTGGGGTCCTGGGATCAAGTCCCGCTTTGGGCTTCCTGGGGGCAACCTGCTTCTCCCTCTGCCTATGTCTCTGTCTCTCTCTGTGTGTCTCTCATGAACAAATAAATCTTAAAAAAATAAACATAAAAAAATAAATCCAAGCAAAAGATGGTGAGTGGGTTAGTAAGGTGATAGGGGGAGAGGAGGGCATACTAGGCTGGGTAAGGATGAAGTTTAGTCGGTAGGGAGTTTGCAAACTCATTCCTGTTTCGGTCCTTTTTAAACAGGAGTCTGTGACTATGAATACCTTTCCCTCTCGATCATTCTGCAGGAGGTCTAAAACCTGCCTCCGTTTGTGGTGTGCTTCCTTGCATCCTGCAGCGATTGTGGGGCAGTGTTTCTCCTGGTACCCCCACGATCCTCAGACACACACCACCCCAAGAGTAACTATGTTTCTGGTTCAGTACAAGCTGAACAAAGGCAATGGGGCTGACTTTCCCCAGATTTTGGAAAGACCGTGAATGGTGACTCTTGAGAAAGAGGTACCACTGCCCCACCGTCACTCCCCCCCTCCCCCGCCCCTGCCCGACCCTCCAGTCCAAGTGACCATAACTCAGGCAGAACTCAGTTTCTGACCTGACCCTTTATGGAACAGTGGGTCCCACTGGGATGGACGTGCCTGGCAGCTGTGCCTTTCTTTGTAAACCCTGGCCTGGGAGAGCCAAAAATAGATGGTCCCGGGACTAGTATGTGTCCAGGCAGTCCATGGTTGAGCCGATTGCCTCCCGTTAGACAGAATAATAAGCCTGTGTTCTTCAGAGTGACAGTCCTGGAGGGTAGAGGCTGGAGCAGTGAGGCTGGGCAGGGGGGATAGTTTGGATGCCAGGCTCCTGTCTCACCCACTGGGCCCTCCTTCCTCTTCTAGGTCTGTCTGCCCTCTCTCCCTGCTTCCTGGGCTAAAGCTCACCTACCTCTAGCACACTGCTTGCTCAGAAAGATCCATAGGTGCCATTGCCCAATCAGAGAGCGTGAAGTCAGGCCGTGAAGCCCTTGCAGTCTGGATCTTCTCTCCTCTCTCCTTTGACCTCTGTGCTCCTGTGGAACCCCATTCCTTGACATTTCCCCAGCCTGCCCCCCGCTTTCCTACCTCGTGGCTATTGGTGCTGGTTTCCCCCTAACCTCCCTTCTATGGATTGCTTCCTACCTTTGGATGTTCTGTGGTCCTTCAGGCCCAGCTCGACATGCTCTGTTTTCCCTATGAAAAGCTGTCGTAAGATTTATCATCCAAACTGGGACTCTCTTACAAAAGTCACAAACCAGAACTGCCTGGTCACCCTGTCCAGAAAGCTTGTATGAAGAGGAGTGGCCCCTCCCTTTCCGGCTCCTTCAGTTCTTTGTTGGTAAAGAGGTGACAACAGATCCCACTCTGCTGCAGAGTTTGGACATCAGTGTAAACGTTCCTGCTCTGGATTCTAAGCTCCCTCAGGACCACTGTTCCCTCTGTGGCACCCTGAGTGGCCCCTGTCTGGAGGTGGTGCTCGTTTATACTCTGAGCCGCTGCCTTTGCTCGTGTGTGTGCCAGGCACTGGGCTGCACACGCTCTGTGCGTTCCTCTGGACCCCTGGTACTGTCTGTCAAGTTCACGCACAGCAGCGCCAGCATGGGGTGATCCCACCACTGCAGAGGCTTGGCACGCCGGGCGTGGACCCCATTTCAGCTGGCAAACCAACTCTTCTGCCTGCAGGCAGCTGCTGGAGGAGTTCCTGCCAAATTTGTGGCAGGAACAGTTGATAGTTGCTAGAGAAGGACCACCTACAGGCCCTGCCAACCACACATTCCTTCAGGCGGCAACTGTGGAGAGTGGCCTATTTTGCATCATTAGAGCACTTAACCATCAGAGCAATGCAGGAGGGTGGAGGGTAACTCAGCCCCCCCAGGAGTTGCCAATTCAAGTAACTCTACAGTCTGGCCTTGGCTTTGAGGAGGTCCCATCTGAGAAATAGTTGTAGATAAGACAATTCCACATTTTAAGAGCCCCACTGAAGTGTCCTCTAAGGATGAGATTCATCCCATGTAGAGCAGTGATTTTCAAACTGATTTTTTTATTTAAAAGCTAAGGAAGCTTTTGTTAAATAAAATCTCAGGTGGATGTCCAAAAATGAAAAACAACAACATGCTTTTGTTGGTGAAGGGGATGGTAAGGTTTGGAGTTCTTCTGTGTGTACTCTACCTGGTTCCTTCTCTAGAGTGTCTGTGAAAGCAGCATTTAGTAAGGAAGACCAGGGTCTTGGAATCAGAAAGAGTTTGTGGTGTGTGAAGTACAGGGTAAGAGTGGCAGAAGGAGCTCTGGTTGGGCACCAGCCCTACCGGCGGTGTCTGATGAATGCTGAGGTATGGGGCGCTGCCAGGGCTTGCCACAATGGCACAGCTAGACCTGGAAGCAGACCTGTAGGTCTCCTAAGCCCAAGCTCTCCTTCCTGCACCTGACCAGGAGAACAGGACTCCCTCCAGGTGTGGTTTACCTGTGTCCGCTCCATCCTGACACCGTCCAGGAGTTGGAAGGTTCTGTCTCTTTGCAGAATGGCATTTACTATGTGGGTTTGTGGGAGCAGCAGCAAGAGACTGTCCTCATCCAAAGTGGAGCGTCCCCTCTGTGTATCCCCTGACTGCTTTCCGTGAGGTTGGAGATGGGGCTAATCAAAAGTAGCAGTCACGGGATCCCTGGGTGGCGCAGCAGTTTGGCGCCTGCCTTTGGCCCAGGGCGCGATCCTGGAGACCCGGGATCGAATCCCACGTCGGGTTCCCGGTGCATGGAGCCTGCTTCTCCCTCTGCCTGTGTCTCTGCCTCTCTCTCTCTCTCTCTGTGACTATCATAAATAAATAAAAGTTTAAAAAAAAAAAAGTAGCAGTCACGTTCTAACAAACCATGGTGTACAAGAGGCACCTGACTTTTGTTGTAGTGAGCAGTAACTGAGCACGCGCCCTGGGCCAGCCATGGTCCTGTGTGCTCTGTGATCCATTTCATTTTTACAACATCCTCATTTTACAGAGGTTGTCTTGCTTAAGAATTTTAATAATGAAGCCCAGGGCTTTTCCCCCACATTTTTCCCTGAATGAGAGTCATGGGATGGGGGCTGTTTCCTTCTAGAGTCTTCTTCCTTGGCTGCCTCTCTGAAGAGAGCTGAGTCTATACCCTCCATCCTCATCCTTTGGCCTAATGGGAGAGCTGCCCCAGCTGAGCCAGCACAGAAAGTTTCCTTCCAGTTCCAGCTGAGTCTGTAATTGACGCCCCTGGATGGATTGAGAGCCGAAACCCATCAGAAGGAAGCGTGAGGCTGAATTTCCCCCGAGTGCTCAGCACACTTTTAAAAGTAAATTACTTATCACCTTCTTGAGGCAGTAAAAGTACATTTGTTTGGCTGTGGCCTGGGGAGGCCATGGAGATTGTAACTTTGTGAAAATCACGGTTTAATATTTGTGACAAAAAGCGATAAAATAGCGGTGATGGACAGGAGCCTGGGATGCACGTGAACTTTGCCGTGGTAGCCAGGCCGGGTGGAAGGAAGCTGGAATTCGCGAACATGGGTACAGATCTCTCTGATTCTGAGTCTTGTTATCAGAGACTCACCCGGTGGTACATTCCTGAATCTTAACATCGCTCCGATTTGGGGCTGGATGCCGCCAGATGTTGTACAGGGGCTCCTGCGGTTGCTAAGAGGAAAGAGAGACCTGGACAGGGTGGGCGGGTTCCTGGTCACGGGGCGCTCCAGTTCAGCTGGGACCCCTCCGGCCCTCTCCCAGCCAAACAGGGGTTCTGTTTATCCAGGTGGGGGGCGGCCACAGGGTCAGATCCCCACTCGGTTGTTCCCCCTGAAAAAGACGGGTTTGCACCTTCTATTTTATTTGCTTGCCTGGCCAAGCCACGAGATGCATGACTATCAATTTGTTGACTTTTCTCAAGGGGCAGTGGTGGGAACCCAGTACTGAGACATAAATCTTCAAACTATTTCTGAAGCTTCAAAGGGAGATAAAGTTACTTTTGATAACCTCCCTCTTCAGCTGTGTTTTCACAAGTAAAGTAAAAATGAAAAAATTTTAAAGCAGATTTCCTGCAAGATTCAGCTCTTCTTCTTATTTTATTTTATTTTTTTTTAAAGATCAGCTGTCTTCCTTATTGGAGATTTCCAAAATAATTTTTTAAAGTCCGAAATTTCCACAGAATGTAGATAGCTCTGTGCCCTCTCCTTGAGAGATAAGATGGCATATTTATGCTCATGCATCTAGATCCGTGTTTCCAAACGTGAAAGGTTGCTTAAACCTCTTCAGTGGAAGTTTCCAGAAGTAGCAATAATACTTTGTAAACTATATACTTTTATTCCTTTTAATATTAAGAATGTAAATTATAAAGCGAGCAAAAAATGTACATAAAGAGATAAAGATGAAATAAATAGTATTTTAAAATGTCATCTAGCTAACCTGATGTTTTCATACCATCTCAAGACAAAAAGGTACATTGTCATGCTTATTGTTAATGATTTTGATCAATGATTTTAATGAGTGTATTTCGAATTATTTTCTCCATAATTTTACATGTTTTTGCTGAATTTTTGCCACTGTTTTTAACCACATAAAATAGCTGATGAACATTTTTCCTGGGGAAAGAAGAGGCCCTGCCTGTTTTTGTTTTGTTTTGTATTTTATTTATGTTTGCATTATTGACATTGTCTTCAACCCATGCTTTCTTTGCAGGAATCTTTTTTTTTTTTAAGATTTTATTTTTTTTTAAGTAATTTCTATACCCAACACAGGGCTTGAGCCCAGCACCCTGAGATCAAAAGTTGGGTCCTGCACCTATTGAGTCAACCAGGAGACCCAGGAATCATTTTTTTTTAAGTGAACTTTTTTTTCTTAGTTGAAGTATATCATACACACAGAAAAGCACTCAGGTTTTAAGTGTACAGCTTGATGAATTTTTACAGAATGTACACACCCATGCGAACAGCACCAAGATCAGGAAATGGAGCATTCCAGAAGCTTCCATCATGGTTTCCCTGGTCTCTTCCCACTTCTTTGCAGAGTAACCACTCCCCTGATATCTACTACTTTATATAGCTTCCACCTGTCTTTGGACTTGGTATAAATGGATGATACACATGCCTTCTGTATGTTGAATTCACCTGTGTTGGGCATGGTTTGGTTAGTTCATTGTCCTACAGTAGAGCACCATGTCCTGTCCCTCCATTTTGTTATCCCCTCTACCACTGCTGTGCATTTACACAGAGTCCCGTGTGGGGCTGTTGGGAACAGAGCCTCTGTGAGCATGATAGTGCCTGGATTTCAGTGACAGTGTATACGTGCTTGTGTTGGAAGGATCTCCAGGAGTGGGAGTTCTGGATCATAATGTGCCTTCATGTTCAGTAGATACTGCCCAAAGGTTTCCACAATGGTGTATCAGTGCACATTTCTAGATGAGCAGGGGCTGAGGAGCAGTTCTCCATTCTCTTTTTTTTTTTTTTTTTAATCTTTTTTTTTATTTTTTTATTTTTTATTTATTTATGATAGTCACACACAGAGAGAGAGAGAGGCAGAGACACAGGCAGAGGGAGAAGCAGGCTCCATGCACCGGGAGCCCGATGTGGGATTCGATCCCGGGTCTCCAGGATCGCGCCCTGGGTCAAAGGCAGGCGCCAAACCGCTGTGCCACCCAGGGATCCCCAGTTCTCCATTCTCACAATTGCTTAGTATTTTTGTTTATTTAACTTTGTCCTGGTGGGTGCTGTCAACACAAGGGGTCAGATGAGGGGTCCCCCAGGCCCTGTTTGCTACAGGACTCTGCTCTGGTGCTTCTCAGAAGTCTGAGGGGTCCAGAGGCCTACCCCCTTGAGTGCCCTGTGCCAGGGGCCATGGGGCTACTTTCAGGGCCTGCTTGTCTTGCAAAGAGAGGCTCTAAAGGTGGCCAAGAGGTGATTCTTGGCAGAGATGGGATGGAAGGAACAATGAGTGCATGAAGCTTGTTCCTGGAGGCTCCTCAGTCTATTTTCATGGAAGAGGCCTCTGCAGAGGAGGATGGAGTCCAGGATGAAAGGGGAGAAAGCTCTCCTTAGGAACCAGGTTCTAGGGCTAAAGAGGCTGAGAATTCTAAATTTGGGCCTGGTCTTCCATGTTTAGGCTCCCCTGAGGAGTGTGGATAAAAGTGAAGTCCGTGGAGGCAGGTGTTGGAGCATTTGGGGGCAGAGTCTGTGTGGCTTGAATTGGTGAGGTGAAATGGGTGCCTCTCAGCTACCGTGTTCCTTCTTCACCAGGCGTCCCAGTGCGGGACTAGGGAGGGTGATGGGGCGCTCCTGGCCAGGAGGCGAAGTGCCTCTCTGCATTCCACAGTAAAGAAGACCAGGAAGTGGGGTTTATCCTGTGGATTTCCAGAGCAATTGGAATAGGAAGCAGAGGGAGCAGCCGTGGGCACTTGGCAGTGGGGTCAGTCGGCAGGGTCCCTACTCTTCCTCCCATTCCTGCCACAGCTGCCTCAGCTGTGTCTTCCTAGAGCAGCCTGGGCCCACAGAAATATCATGTGGGCGTTGGGGGTAAGTTTAGGTTTCTAGTGGCCATATTAAAAGGAGTGCACATAAACAGGCGAGATTAATTTTAATGTCTTTTAACCCAATGTAGCCAAAATATTTTAATGAGTAACCAACATAAAAAACATTGACACGCTATTTACATTATTTTTACACTGACATTTCTTAAGCTTCAAAATCCAGTGTGTGTATGTGTGTGTATAAGATCTCTCAGGTCCAGACCAGCAGCCACGTTGGCTACTCTGCTGGATCATGGCAGCTCTTTGGTGGGAATGAGATTGATTTTGGATTTGTACTAACCATGGTTATTTGATATGAACTGTTGCCTTTACATAGTTTTAATTTTGCTGTTATGAAGATGTATTTGTAAAATTAGGAGGCCGGGACATATTTTATTTCACAGTTTTAGCTTGATTTTCAACATTTAACATTTAGGCATATGGTAAGTGAGTCTCTCCATCTGTGATTATGCTCGTAGATGCCTGGAGCAGTTAATGTAAGGAGTGGTCAGCTGGGGAAATCAGACACTGTCCATCACAGTATGTCCATGCCTGCATACAGGCAGGAACCATTTTTTATTCATCTTTGGGGGCTCACAGCACCCAGAATCTTTGCTTTATGCTCATAGATAGGTGCTGTGTGATGGAAGAGCATAGATCTGCCTTATTCTTCCATATTTGGAGCCTAGGGCATAGTAGATGCTAATGTATTAACTCATTCATTCAACAGGTGTATTTATTCAGCGCCCCATATGTGTTGAGTGTTGGATGCTTTTCTAGGCTCTGTGGTTACAGCAGTGAGCAAGTCAGAGTTCTTCCTCTCTTGGAATTTGTGTCATTGATGGGAAGCCTGCTTTGTTGTTAGTAATAATAACTAATACCTCTTATGGTCAGCCTAGCTCAAATGACAATTTGACATATAACTTACTCGCAAGCACTGAAAGAGAAAAAATAGTAGTCATCCTGATTCTTAGAAGCTATAATTAGTCAGCAGGCATAGAAGAGATTGAAAGCACCTCTTAGAGGCATTCTGCTGGCCACATTGTGGGAAGGTATTAAGGGGATCCATTTAAGACAATGGTCACAAATTGAATTTGGCTCAAAAGCCTACTGCTTGAGCTGCTGTCTGACCTGACCAACAATTGTTTCTTATTTACAGATATGGGGTTTTCTGGGAAAGAGATGCAAATTAAAAAGCTGGCATGGACTGAAAATCTGGCATCAACTGTTAAATAACAAATGATAAAATAACCTTTAAAAATAAAGTTAGAATTGAAAAAATTAAACATGAAGTGAGCTACAGGAAAATTTTGTTACATGGGATGGTTCAGCTTAAGGAGTCAAGAAAAGGGAACATGGATTCCATGAGAGAAATAATTGGAGCCTTTGTGTCTGTGACTTTCAAATTGGAACGAAATCAGAATCCTCTGGTGGATGTACTATGATAGATTATCATCCCTGTGCCAGAGTTTGTAATTTTGCAAGTCTGGGGTGGGGCCTAGAAATAGACATTTCTAGGAAGCTCCTAGGTGCTGCTGCTGCTGCTGGACCAGGAACCACACTTTGAGAATGACTGGTCTGTTCTAGACACAGAACAGAGTTAGAGACTCTCTGTCTAACAGAGGGTTAGAGACTGGTCTGTTCTAGATACAGAACAGAGAGTTAGAGATGAAAAGACATCAGTTATGCTATGGCTTTCATGGCTGCCTTGGGCTTACCTTGATGTCTTTGACCAGGTCACCCAGTCTTTTTGTGTTTTCCTGTGGGAATATTAAAATTCGGCTCTCAGTAACCTGACCCTTCCCTGTGGGCTCATATCCTGCCACTGCCCTTCTGCAGAAGCTGCCAGAACCAGCATTCAGTTTCCCAGACCCACCGTGTTGCTGTTCATTTGGCTGTGCCCTTGCATCAAACTCTTCCTCTGCATTAACCCCTTGCAAGGTTTTATTCTTCGAGAACCTTCAGCTCCTCTTGGTTTCTCTGTCCTCCTCTCTCCCTTCTCTTTCCTAACATGGAGTCTTGCTTATAGCACTTAACACATTATAACTTGTAATGTGTATCATCCCTTTACCTTTGTGTGAGCTATTCCCAGGCATCAGACACAGCTTCTGCAGCACCGTGGCCTCCTCATCCCCAGCCTACTAGCAGGTGCACAGTCAATATTGATGGACTGCATGATTGGATGATTTAGTGAAAGCATCCCAGATTTCTCCGTCTATAAAAATGAATAGAATGCAAGCACAACTAATAAATGGAATGCAGACAGTTCAAATAATGGCTATTTGGAAGAAGAGTTGCAGAGTCATGGTGCAAATAGCATGATAATGAGAAGTCCTGAGATTTCCATTACATTGCTCCGCATCACGTTGAAGTCTGAATCTAACTCTGCTTAGATTAATTGTTTCGTGCAAGAAACAAAGTGTCATTTATCTACTCATGAAAAGCAATTTGCTGATCCTGGCCCAGGGACATGAGTGAATATCACAGAACAGTTATCCATAAACATCTGTAATCTGCTTTAGATTTTGGTCACAGTGTTAGGTTATCAAATGAGTCCGAGGCCCAGCGTCTGAGTCCTCGGCTGTAAGGTAATCACTTGGGGAAATATTTGCTGAGATGGTAAAACGGTTATGAGAATGGAAATTTCTTCCATTTACCCAGGAAAGCACAGCCCCGGAATTGCAATCATGTAGAATATTTCAGAGGGTCAGTTGTCTATTTTCCAGAGCATTGCTCATCACATCTGTGCTGCACATACAATAGATTTAAAAACTCACAGAGCGGAGAGGCAGTGAGTCCAGAGGAAGGAAGTGGGTAGCTGGTCTGGAGACAGGCATTGGCTTGGGGGGGAGGGGGGCTGGTCACCGTGTGGGCATGGGAAGGCAGAGTTTGTTCAGGAGAAATTGTGGCATGATTGAATTTTGCAGAATCACTTTGATAATTTTGCCCTTTATATCTAATCCAATTTTGCCTGACAGCAGTAATTGTTATAAAAAGGTAATGAGAACGGGCTCCTTGAGGCTGTCCATCCAAGGACTCGTGCAGTTTCTAGTGCCTGCTGCTGCAACCTCCCAGCAGGTTTGGCATCCTGTACCTCTTCTCTCCAGGTGCTCCGCTCTTGACTCTACACCTGTCCTCAGACTTCTGAGCTTGTTGCATTTATCTTTATTCCTCTCACCTCTGGGTGTCCCAAAGGCATTGTTCTTAACCTCCGGCGCTTTCCTATATATATTCAGTTATGTCTTTGCAAATGCCCCTGGGACAGCTCCACTTAGATGTCCAGCCTCAAAAAAAAAAAAAAAAAAAAAATCCTCAAGCTGAACACACTGGTTTGAATGAAACCCACCTCTCTGTCCAGATCTTTTATCTGCACATGTGCTATTCATACCCTTCCCACTGCCTTTGCCTTTCCCTAGAATCCCTCCCACCCCAAGTCTGTAATGAGGCTCTCAAACCCAAATTCCTTCAGAAGCCAGGAAGGCAGTTTAAATGTGTGACACTGGCCAGGAGTGGTGAGATAAATGGCAGCTGACTTTTGCCACAGTGTCTGGGAGCAGGAGGGCCTGGTGGGGACAGGTGCCTTGTCCAAATAGGGCTGCTCCTAGCTATCCTTGCCGTGTAGGAAGGTGAACCCAGAGTTAACCAGACGTTTTTTTTATTTTTAAAGAGAATTTGGGATCTGTTTTGTTTTTAATTCCCTGACTTTATACATATTAGTTATCCTTTGAAATGAAAATACCCTTTTGACCTCACATTGCAAGAGCTCACACAAATTTGTCTTTGAGGCCTGTGTGGACCTCAAGCAGGCAGTTTGCTATCTCTGATTTAGAGTACCCAACCTAGCATCATCTCCTAGACCTATGCAAGCCATGTGTGTAGTTAAAAATTTCCTTGTGGCCACATTTTAACAAGTAAAATGAAACAAGTAAAATTATTTTAATTCTCTATTTAATTTGACCCCATGCTACCCAAATGTTTCAACATGTAATCCTTCAAAAAAAAATTACCAAGGAGCTATTTTACATTCTGCTTTTTACGTACTGAGTCTTTGAAATGTTTGTACTTATATCACATCTCAATTTGAACTAGTCTCACGTGGCTAGTGTCTAGAAAATCACAGCTTTGAATGGTGAAGAACCATAATTAATTATATGCACATATAATAAGAGGAGGTTTTCTTTATTATGTTTGCGTAGAAGTAAATAATTAAACCAAGGTAGAAGGTAACAACTTTGTATAATTGTTGGACTCATCATTTTCAAAGAACTATATAGAAAAAAATTTCTGGGGTGGCACCAGAGAGGTGCATTATAGATTTTCCTAAGCCCCTCATGCATAGCTGACTGGAGTTTTTTTAAAGGACTTTTCTTTTAGGAGTGCACACAGAAGTTCACAGTTGAAGTTCTAATTCACACTTGAAGTGGGATTATACTTCGGATTTTACTTTGCTGTTACCCTCCTCAAAGGGGAGCATTTGTCCTTAGGCATTTAAAAACTAAATGAGCATTGAAGAAGCCAGTGTAAAATGGAGAAGAACGTTCTGAAATCAGTGACAATTTCGTTGTTTAGTCAAGACTTAGCAAATATCCTCACTACTAAAGATGAACATTTGCATTCAGTATTTACCTGCTTTCACTGTACATTCTTCCTAAGGAGCAGGGCCCTGGAGCTATTGTCAGCTTTGGCCCCAATGAAGATTATGACCACCAGTGACTCCTTTCTTGACCCTACTTCCAGGTTTTTATGTTTCCTATGACTCCACCCTTGGTACAAGCAGGAATCTGTTGAGGCTACAGACATGAAGCTAATGGTTGTGGAAACCATGTTTGCATCTTCCAAGAGTAAGATCTCAACAACATGGCATAGAATGAAGTCTACTCTAGATACACTATGCTATTAGGAGTATACTAGTCACTAGTATACTAGGAGTCTTACTGTTACTCCTAGTAGAGGCAAAGGTATGATTTATGCTCTTAAGCTATTGGGAGGGAACCAGAGAAAGTATGACAGCTTCTCAGGACTGTTAGTCAGATCTACATGACCTGAATGTCATATCCTTGGAGACAACTTTTGCATTGTGGAGGATGCTCACTATCAGTGTTTTCAAGGAGCCAACTATTGCACCTCTGGTGAATTAGGCCAGTAGTACAATTGAGAATATCACTCTGGGCTGAACTTCCAACATCATTGGAAAGGCCACCTGGTGGCCAGGTGGGGATACCATTGTTGTAACATGGTCCCATGTGGAAAATCTCTGGCAAAGGGGCACCTGGATGGTCAGTTGGTTTAAGTGTCTGCCTTTGACTCAGGTCATGATCTTGGGGTCCTGGGATCTAGCCCTGCTTCCGGCTCCCTGCTCAGCAGGGAATCTGCTTGTCCCTCTCCCTCTGCCCCTCTCCCTGCTTATGTTCTCTCTCTCTCCCTCTCTCACTCTGTCTCTGAAATAAATAAATAAAGTCTAAAAAAAAAAAAAAATCCCTGGCATGGATCTGATGTGAGAAAGAAGCACTGCTCCAGAAGCAGCAGTCTGAGAGATCTTGAAGGGAATCCTGGGCCCTCAGAGAGGGTGGTTGCTTCCCTAATCATTAGGTGCTCCCTCCCTAGCTTGCTTCTGTGAGCAGCCTCCTCTGGGTTTTACCCAGGAATTCTCTCTTGAGTATAGCTTTGGTGAGGGGAGGAGGAAGCAGATAGTTTGCATTTGTGCAAGGATGCACCTTCCCACAATTGTCTTGGAACTCATACCAGTCACTGCACAATTATATTACTGCAGACATTTCAACCAAGACAACATTTCATTCTACTTTGTTTTGAGCCTTGTGAATTCAGAGGAAGTATGTCATATTGATATAGTTGGCTGAGAGACAAACTTACATAGCACTCTTCTTTTTGAGATTACCACTCGAAACACTTCTATAGGAAGATAAAATTTGAGAACTAATTTATAGAGATGATGACTTAAAGTTGACATTGAGAGCAATAGTTCTTTCTTTGAAAATGACTCAGGAGGTAGGTAGTAAAAGGACAGAGCCCCGAAATAGAACTTGGCTGGGAGGACATGGGGATTTCCTCTTTTCATCCATATGTCCATTCTTCTGATAAATGTGTATTGATTACCTCACTATGCCCCCGGGGAACTTAGAACGCAAGAGTTCACATCTGATTTAACAGACCTGGTCCTCTGATAGCCAGCCTGCAAAGTTGGTCCCCAATAATCCTTGCCTCCTGGCATTTGTGTCTTTGGTCCCCATAGTGAATGGGGCTGATCTGCGTGTAACGAGTATGATAACGTGGAAATGATGATGTGTGGCTTCCAAGACTAGGTCATTGGGGATATTGCTGCTTCCACTTTGCTCTTTTGGATTGCTTGCTGTGGGGGAAGCTGGTTGCATGTTGTGAGGGCAGCCCCACATGGAGAACTGAGGCTTCCCACCTCCAGCCAGCACCGACTTGCCAGCCATGTGAATGAGCCATCTTAGAAGGTGTTCCAGCTTCAGTCAAGCCTTTTCTCTCCTGCAGCTTTGTAATGTTTTGATTGCAGTCTCATAAGAGAGCATGAGCCAGAACCACTCAAGTTCCTGACCTTTACTTGTAGGAGATGATAAATGTTTCTTGCCATTTTAGTCCTTCTAGGTTTTGAGATCATTTATTACACAGCAATAGATAACTAATACATATCCCTTACTATGCTCCAGGCATTGTTTTAAAACCTTTGCAAATATTCACCCATTAATCCTCATACCAGCCCTTTGAAGTAAGGTACTCTTGTTCTCATTTTATACATTTGGAAACTGAGACTCAGAGATGTGTAAGTGACCTTCCCAAAGTCACAGAATTTACATAAAGCTGAATTGGGGTTTGACTGAGGGGTCTGGCCAAAGAGGAGCATGTTTTAGGAAATCAGTTGTAAAATCAGATGAGTGATTTTAGGAGAGTAGTGAACTGGGTTCTAAATCCAACTTTGTTACCATCCGGGGTTTAGATTTTTCTTGGCTCAGTCACTTCTCTGAGCCTCCATCCATCTATAAAGCTTGGAAAGTGTCCGCTCTCATTTTGGGATGTTTTGAGGATTAAATAAGGTAAATCATGAATGTCCCAAAGCAGGAAAGGGGTGGTGTCAATAGACTTGAGTTCTTTCCCTTGCTATAGGCACCTTCCATTTAGCATCCCTAAAGGGGAACTTGGTCTTCTGGAAGGTACTGCTCTTTGCTTTGGGTTCTGCCATCGTGGGCCATCCAGGCAGTCTGGATGCTGCCTGATTCTGAGCCTCAGAGGATGTCTGACGATTTCTGGAAAGCCCATGCAATTGCAGCTCTCTGAAGGAGACTCCTATTTGGGGACTCAACCCTGAGTCCCCACATAGGAAAAATCCCCTGACCCTGGTGGTTGAGTTGCCAGCTGAGAACAATGAACCATTTCCTGTGCTTAATTATATTATTCACAGCACTCTACAGAGTGGGCGGTTTGGAACCCCAACCACTAATTTACAAAGTAACTAGAAAGACAAAAATAAAACAGAAGAAGGAGAGTAGCTATGCTGGCTCTGTGAGGTTGCATTGTAGAGCCAGAGGTAATTACGTTGAGTGTACCTGGAGGTATAGCAGGTGGCACCATCAGCAGCGAAATGTGCAGGATGGCATGGAAGTCACACAAACTGGGTTCAAATCCAATTTCTGTTATTTCCTGGTATGAGACTTTGAACAAATTATTTAACTTTTCAGAGGCTTGATTTTAAGTGGAAAATACCCATGCTGACCTCATTCATTCCTTGGGAGGATCCTGTGAGGTAACATGGGTACCATGTATGTGTATCCTTTTCCCTTTCTCTTCATAATGATTATATTGGAGAGCTAGTGTACTAGGCAGCTAATGGTTAGGAGGTCAAGCTCAAATTTTTTTTTCCCTCAGAGGAAATTGAGGAATGATTTCAGATCAAAACAGTGTTGAGGTTTTCCAACAGGCAACCACAGAGGAGTTGCAGAACCTTGATCCTTGGAGGTGCCTAGTAGGAGGGGAGACCCCAGCTTTGGATGCTTAGACCAGTTTGGCTGGGAGACTGGAGAATTTAGTCTTTTCAAGTCTGTGTTTCTGACCTTGGAGAAGGAAAGTAGTTATGTACCCTAAAAAGCTTTTCTTTAAAAATCTTGTATATCTCAATACACACAAAGTCGGGGGGCAAAGCTTTTTACAAAAGAGTAATATGTATTCATGATTTAAAAAGAACAAGATGGGACGTGTGGGTGGCTCAGTGGGTTAAGTGTATGCCTTCAGCTCAGGTCATGATCCCAGGAGTCTGGGATCCAGCCTGCCGTCGGGGCTCCATGCTCAGCGGGGGAGTCTGCTTCTCCCACTCCCTCTCCCCCTCCCCTTCCTCGTGTGTGTACTTGTGCTCTCTCTCAAATAAATAAATAAAATCTTTAAACAAAAACAAAAAGCAGAAACTCTTAGCAATTTAGAAATAGAAGGGATCTTCTTATTCTGATAATGTCCACAATTATGGTGAATGTCATACTTAATTGTGAAACTTGAGGATTTTAAGGATGTTCACCTTTCCCATTCAGTATCACATTGGATGTTCTAGATATTTAATAAGACAGAAAAGGGGGTATAAAATTAAGACAAATGAAAATTTCCATATTTATAGATGATCTGATATGATTGTAAAAAATTAGACTCTATAAACTATTAGTAATAGTTTGTTGGATAGAAGATTGATATATGAAAATCAGTTAGCATTTCTTTAGAGAAGCAAAAACCAAGCAGAAGAGATTTTTAAAAAATGAACCTGTATACTAACAACAAAAACTTGTAAAGCACCTGAGGGGAAAAGAATATTACAAAAAATGGGTAAGACCTTTATGGAGAATGTTATAAAACCCTATTGAGGGGCATAAAAGAATATTTTTTTTGAATAAAAGGTAAAACATACCATGTTCGTGGATTAAATGACTCCGTATCTTAAAGATATTTCTCCCCAAATTTAGTCTTTAATTTCAATGCTATTGCAATAAAAAGGAAACAAGGATTGTGTGTGTGTGTGTGTGTGTGTGTGTGTGTGTGTCTCTGTGTGTGTGTGGACATGCCTATGTGTATAACCATGCAAGATAATCCTAGATCATGATGAAAAGTCCTTGCTTGATCAAGAACAATTAACATAGTTTTGTGTATGCAGATGATGTAGGGAGAGAAATTGCCCTGATAGTTATCTGGATTATAAATTATAGTAATTTAAGTATGTGGTATTGGCACAGGGATATAAAAACGCATACCATTTAAACTGACTGGCATGCTCAGAAGCCAGTCTGTATGTGCGGGCATATAAATGAGAACAGGGATATTATAGTGAGGAAAATACTTAAACTGTCCTCACACCAAAAAAGGAACAAAACAAAAATCAGAACCTGTACATCACACTAAGAAAATTGATAACATTTTTTTAAAACATTTTTTTAAGTAGGCTCCATGCCCAATGTGGAGCCCAGCACAGGGTTTGAACTCATGACCCCTGAGATCAAGACCTGAGCTGAGATCTAAAGTCAGATGCTTAACTGACTGAGCTATCCAGATGCCCCAAATTGATTGCAATTATAGCCAATTAAAAAAGGTGATTGAAGCCCTAAATATATGAAAAGCTAAAATTGTAGACTTTTAGGCAGAAAAGAATAAGCCCTAAAAGGATAGTTTAATTTGATTTCGTTAAAATTAAAACCTTCTTAATAATAGAACCACCATAAGGTAAATTAAAAAGCCACCATAGTTTGATTTATTTATTTATTTATTTATTTAGTTAGTTAGTTAGTTAGTTAGTTAGTTAGTTAGTTATTCATTTATTCATGAGAGAGACACATTGAGAGAGAGAAGCTCCATGCAGGGAGCCTGATGCAGGACTTGATCCCGGGACCATGGGATCACGCCCTGAGCCAAAGGCAGACACCCAATGGCTGAGCCACGCAAGCATCCCACCATAAGTTTTTTTAAAAGATTTTATTTATTCATGAGAGATACAGAGGCAGAGGCAAAGACATAGGTAGAGAGAGAAGCAGGTTCCCTGTGGGGAGCCTGATGTGGGACTTGATCCCAAGACCCTGAGATCACTACCTGAACCAAAGGCAGACACTCTACCACTGAGCTATCCAGGTGCCCCCCCCCCCCCCCCCGTCATAATTTGAGACAAAATCTGCTACATGTAACCAGACAGGGATTAATATCCAGAATGTTTCAAGAATTCCTACACATCAGTAAGAAAAAAGATGATACCATAGAAAAATGGGTACTAGGTGGGGACAGGAAGAAATTTGACGTGAGAAAATAGAGTAGACAATAAGCTTGAAAAATGTTCAAATTTATTAGTAGACAGGGGCATGCAAATTAAAACAATGTATCATCCCACACCTCTGGAACTGGCAATAATTAAAAATCTGACAACAGGATTTGGCAAAAATGGGAAGGGGTTCATATAATTCTGTTGGGAATTAAAATTGATAAAATCTCTTTGGAAGAATAAGCAGTTTCTACTCCAAGTTAGCTCTACAGATAGACCTCAGAGAAAATCCAGTGTATATTAGCCAAGGAAACCTATTTTTGCAATAATGTTCACTGTGCCATTGTTAGAGTTGAAAACTGAGACCAATCAGATGCCTATCATTTGGGGAATGGATTAATTATTTTGTATAATTTATTTAATAAGTACAGACTACTATATAGCAATTATTAAATGATTGAATTTGATAAATCTGGATAACCTAATGAGCCCATATAAAGAAGTTGCAGGGTACCTGGGGGGCTCAGTCAGTTAAGCATTTGACTCTTAGCTCAGGTCTTGATCTCAGGGTGGTGAGTTTAAGCCCCATGTTGGGCTCTACACTGGGGTGGAGCCTGCTTTAAAAAGTTGCAGTTAAGTAGTATTCCAGTCTGGTAACTTCAAACAAGCACAAAGTAGCACTTGACTTTGTTTATGGCAACATACGATGACCAAAGTTACAAAATCAGGCATGGGGAAGACTTGCCGAAGTTCAGAGGAGAATGTTCTCTGGGAAGGAGAGGAGGGGAGGTTGAATTGAATCTGGAGTAAAAAGGAGGTTCAACTCTGTAATGTCCACCAAAAAAAAAAAAAAAAGCAATCAAAATAAAAGAGACTTGAAGTCAATAATATGTTCACATTTGTTAAATTTAAGCTTGGTTTTGGTAATTTATTTTCTGTAGTCGTGTGTTGAAAATCCTTCTTTGAAGCAATAGCCAGCAGCACCTTTCTGATTCACTCAGAAGAGCTGTGTGGAAATCCCTCCCTTCTTAGTGGAGAACATTCTCTTTAGGTGTGTCCCTATGCACAGGGAGGAGTTTGTGTACGGGCACCATGCCCATGCTTGTGTGTGCACACGCTTGGATTCATCTTGTGTTCAGCTGGTGTTGCCTTGACACCTTGGGATGACCCGTGGTCTGCTGAATCCAGGGTTGATAAATGGCTTTGCACGTTGGCTGTTCATCTCCCTTTGGGGGGCATAATCAGGAGCCAGGCTGATCAGTCTGTCTGTCCGTCTGTCTTCTAAATGTGCAGCTCACCTTTTTGGGATCAGTTATTAGCTGTTCTCTCAGCTCTTACATCTCCTTTCCGGCCATTCCTACTGTGTAACTATGAGCCAAATGCAGCACCTTAAACTATGTTCTATAATTAATATGCTTTAAGGACCATGGAGAAAAGCTGCTGTATTTGCCTCGTAGAAGCTCTGGCAGTGCCTCGTGGGGAAGAGCTGTGGGAATCCACACCAGCACACATCTTGGGTGCTGCCTGGTTAAGGCTGTGTAATAAACGCCTGTCTTCTGGTCTGTGTGGTCCAGAAGGACCTTCTGGCTGGAATTGGTCCTAGCCTGGTTGGGACTACAGTGTGGACCAGTGCCACTGGCCAACCATGAGGATGGATCCTCCAGCCCATCACTGGGAGTGATGGAGCCCTGTGTTTGGGGCTCAAGGAAGAAACTGATGTGACAGGGATACCTAAATGCTGGGTAGGCTCTTGGTCTCACATATGCTTCCAGGGAAATTTCTTACTGAGTTGAAGACTACATGTAGGAAGGGACACACAATTAGCAGGTGTATGCTTAATCAACACAGAAGGGTTTAAATTCTTAGGATGTTATAGCTGGTCAATGAATGATTTCTGGTACAGCCTAACCAGCCAATAGTGGAATTCTTTCTCTTTACATTTTATTTTATTTTATTTTATTTTATTTTATTTTATTTTATTTTATTTATTTTATTTTATTATTTATTTTATTTTATTATTTATTTTATTTTATTATTTATTTTATTTTATTATTTTATTTATTTTATTTTTTAAGATTTTAAAAATTTATTTATTTGTGAGAGACACAGAGAAGGAGAGAGAGAGAGAGGCAGAGACACAGGCAGAGGGAGAAGCAGGCTCCATGCAAGAAGCCTGATGCAGGACTCGATCCTGGGACCCTGGAATCACACCCCGGACCATAGGTAGATGCTCAACCTGTAAGCCACCCAGGCATCCCTCTCTTTGCATTTTAGAATGTGACGACTGGAGCCCAGGAAGTTTGCGCGACTTCTTTTCTGATAGCTAAGTTGGTACCTCTCCCTAGGTTGGTCCCTCTTTTTTGGTTAGAAAGGTCATTAGAGCCTTCTCTCTGCCCCCCCCCCCCCCAACTTTTTAAAGAAAGAGCAGGGGAGGGGCAGAGGAAGAGAAAATCATAGGCTCCCTGTCCAGGGCAGACCCTGATGCAGGCTAAATCTCACAACTCTGAAATTGTGACTTGAGCCTAACCCAGGAGTCAGAAGCTAAACAGACTGAGCCACCCAGGAGCCCTAAGGACATGATAATTCTTAACCCATGGAGTAGACACATAGTTTTCCCATCAATTTCAGTCTAGATGTTCACAGGGAGAGAAGGCACTGCTCCACCACCTGCCACAGGTGTTGATTGTACTTGATAACCAGCCAGGGCCCAGTCCCCAGGCAGGTGATATCCATATATCAGCTTTGGCTCAAGACAACAAGAGGGAGAAACCATCCAGAATTTCACTCTGAAAAGGCACCAGAACATAGTGCTTGCTCAGGCCTTGTCTGGACAAAGAGCGGGATTTTTACAGGTTTGGTAACAGTTCCTAGAATTCTATAAAGCTCAGATGCTGAAAGCAGTATAACAGGAGCATATTTAGTGCTTTTTCTCTTCTTATTAAGGAAAAAAAAAAACCATTGGGATGCCTGAGTGGCTCAGTTGGTCGAGTGTTGGACTCTTCAGTTCAGGTCATGATTTCAGGGTCCTGGGGTCAAGCTCCGTGTCTGGCTCCATACTCAGTGGGGAGTTTGCTTGGGATTCTCTCCCTCTGCCCCTCCCCCTGAGCTTGCTTGTGCTTCTGTCTTTCAAATAAGATAAATATAAAAAATTAAAAAGAAAAAGAAAAAAATTATTAACATGGAATGGGAGTCAATTGGTTTCTACCTGTCATTCCGAGAATTTTTCTTACTGATTTCAGCATTATCCAGACAATCTTACTTGCTTGGCATACATGGTATATTAGTGTTCGAATTCCATTTTCCCAAATGCTCATCTTTTTTAATTAAATGAACTTAGAGTTAATTAAAAATCTTTTGTTGTCAAACACAAGGGGTACCTATGATGGTAATATTGCATATGCTGAGTCTTAACATTGCACAGAGTCCTCTGAATTAGCACATTCCAGTTCTTATATTTACCAGCTATGTGATGTTACCAGTTACTTACATGTCCTGAGCCTCTCTTCTCAAATCTGTAAAATGGGTATGAGAACACTTGCTCATCTTATAGAATGTCATAAAGATGAAATGAGGTAAATATATCACTCTTTTTGCATTAATTTAGGTTGCCCAACTCCCCTCTGAATAGTAGGAAATGCATTTGATGTTCCTTTATGGTTCCCCATCCCTGGCTACATGTTCTGTAACATCCTGGCAGGAAGGGACATTCTATCATATAGTTTACCACAGGATCCTCAAGTGCCTGTCTGTCATAGCATAGGCACGTTGTACTGTTTGTTCAGTGAAGGAATGCTTGCATGCATGATAGGAGTTCAATTAATGTTACTTGATGCTTGAGAACTGGTTTGCTGAAATAATATATACATGTCCAATCTCCTCCCCAGTGGCTGGTGTTAATGAACAACCCTGGCTGCAGGGAGTACATGCTGTGAAGCGTATATTCCTTTTGCTTAGCAGTATTTCACTGTTACTTTTCCCTAGCTGGCCTGTCATACTTTGGCCTTGGTGTCTACCCACAAAGCTGGTCATTGTGCCTCGTGGCATTAACTACCCTTGCTCGGCAGTGGACATCTCATGAGTCCTTCAGCGGACACTCTGTTATTTCTGTGCTGTCTGTTGAGGAATCTCAGGCCTCATGGGAAAGGCCAGGGGATGGCAAGTGAGAGCAAGATCAAATCCACTAGGGACATGTGGTGGTCATCTGTAGGATTGAGGAGCTTTCTTTCCTACCTGATAGAACTCATGCCCCAAGCAGCCACAGTGAACAAGTCAGGTATTCACAGTGGCCGGTTCTTCATGGATGCGGGTTCTGGCATACACCCTCCACCAGCCAGAGGATGATACTCGGGGGGTATCCGTGGCTTGAGTAGGTGGCACTGGGGTTGGTGTTGCTGAGCGGTGCTACCAAGCAGTGCTGCACAGCTGGAGACCAGCGGCATGGTTCCCAGGGACATCATGCTCTGATCTGCTGCTCAGCAGCAGCTGTAGCTGTCAGCCTCTGTCTCTAATTCCTGATGATCATCCAGATTAGTTGAAACGTGCAAGATAGGCAAGTGCGTCATGGTATTTGGCATGTGGACCATCTCAGGCACTTGTTAGAGATGAAGATTCCTGGGACCCACCCAGACCTTTGGGAGAGGCTGTCTGCCTGTGGGACTTGGGAAGCACCAGGCTGAATGGTCTCCAGTTGATCCCAGTTCACGGGAGACTTTGAGAGCCATGCTGGAGTAGACGGGAGCCTGGCTTTTAGAGCTGGTCGGCCCTGTGTGTCCAGGTTTTGCCACCTGCCAGCTCTGCAGCTCTGGCCTGCAACCCCACTGGGGCTCTGTGCCCTCCTCTTTGATGGGGATAATGATGCAGCAGGCACTTAGGAGTGTTGGTTGGTGATGCAGTGCTAAAATGGCTATGCCCCCCAGGCATGGGGGGTGGTGAGAGTTCCCAACAGTGCTCAAGCAGATGCTGGAATGGTGTTGAGTACAGGAATGAGTTCTTGGCCATTTTTGGACCAATTAAACACTAAAAACCAGAGACGTTAACTTCCTGGATTAGCTGTCACTGTCATCCATGCATTGGCAAACTCAACAAAGTGCTTTTCAGGGGAGTTCTGTAACTGAATTGAGCAGGGGATGGAAGCCAGTGAGTGATTTGGGGAAACAAAGCTGATGTAGCTTGCAGAGGCAATGACTGGAGAGTCTCCACTCTTGTCCTTGAACTGCATTAGTCCCAACTGAACTGGGATGATTTTTGTAATATTAAAATATCTTTCTTTTATTTTTCATCCTGGGAAACCCAGATTCTAAAAGCATCCTGAGGCTTGCTTATGACCACCTGCCTAAAGCAGTAATGTCTAGCAATAAGCAAAATAACAGGCAAAGTATGGCATGTGGCTCTAAACCCTGAAGCCCTGGTTATTTCTTTATGGAAATAGTGAAAAACAAAACAAAAAAAAAACTACCAGAGTTTCTGAAACTCTTATATTGAATGCCAATAAACATCAGTGCCTTGATTTGTTACAGTTTACTAAAGAGCAGGGCATTGGTTATATGAAAAGTTTATGATGTTTGCATTATATTTAGTTTGAAGACCATCTAGTTAAATAAATAGCCCAATCTTTGAGTTATTTTTAGAGAACCGTATGTGGGGAAGTGAGTCCCAGAAATGTGATTGGCCTTTGAAAAATAAATAGAAAACCACCAAGGTAGCTTTGCAGACTGTTTGCATGTGGCAACCACCAAGGTAGCTTTGCAGACTGTTTGCATGTGGCAACCATCTGCAGGTGGATGAATGTTCCTGGGTTGGGATGGCCCTCAGCCCAGCATTCAGAGCTTGTACAGAAGTGCATTGATGGTCACATGTGGTCACTTCAGGAACATCCAGAGTTGATGGCCTCCCTATCTCTTTCATGAACAGGCATGTGGGCCCCGTCGCCATCATCATCTACTTTGTGCCTCAAGACAGCGGACCTGGGGTGTAAGTTAGAGACGCCACCTCCCTCTTGGTCTCTGTGTTTCAAGGCTAACATGAGAGTGACATACACAGAGGAATACATGTTAGGCTCAAACAGCTGTCTGAGCTTTGGTGCTAGCTCTTTAAGGGAGTGCTCAGAAATGCCAGCTGCCCTGCATTTGGAAACCTGGGGGCCTCCTGATCCTGTGAACAGTTGAGCTGGGGTACAGCCCTGCCCACTGGGGAGTGGGGAGCCTATCCAGCTAGCTTATTTCCAGGCTGAGAGAGTTCTCAGCCTCATTTGCTGGATCATCCTCTTGTACCCCAGTCATCTTAGCCTCTGTGAGGGTGTCCTGTCAGTGTGGTGAGAGAAACCCAGAATCAGGTAGAGCAGATTTCTCCTCTTGACTCTGCTGCAGACTGATCATACCAGGTGTGCTCAGTGTATCCTGGTTAGCTGCCTAGTTCTCTGGTCTCATGGGTGGGCAATGCGATTCAGTCATTCACTAATCTATTCTGCATAAAGCCTATAAAACAACAATCAGAAAATAGTCCATTTGGAGGTATTAATTAGGTCTCCCCTATTCCTGCATGTGGTGGAGTTAGTTGCCTAAGAATTTTGCCAGTCATCTTTCCTTCTGCATCTGGGGAAGAGGTTCTTTATCATCGGCTTTGAAGAGTAGATGGTCTTGCCTTCCCAGGATCTGCACAAAGGTGACATTAGCTAAAAATCTGTGGCGTGAGCAAAAACTTCCTTGCGAACGAGATAACACAATTCCTTGGTCAGATGTGAATGAGTTGTACTGGACTTAGTACAGGTACTGAATTTGTTCAAGAGGAAAGATGCTTTTTGATCAGAGAAGAAAAAAGATTCTAGGCTGCATGTTGGCATCTGTCTTCTGCTTAGATCAGGCATTATTTCTGCTGGATCCTGCCTTTTCCTTTTCCAAGCAAACTCTTTCAAGTGCTTTAAGTTCTGCTGAGTTTAAAAATCCAGCAGAAAAGAAAAGAAAATGTCCTGTTTATGTCCAAGACTATAGTTATTGATCAAGAATCAGCTCTTTTAAAAAACTGGGTTCCCAGTTCCCCAAAAGACAAAACTCTGTAACCTTGATCAACAGGATAGATGTGTTCTGTGCAGACAATCATCTCATTGCTGAGTAAATATACTTCATTAAGCTGTCCCATCCAGAAGCAGGGAGCCCCTGTCTAGGGAAAGAGCTAGTTTTAATGCCTTTTGGCTCCACATCCTCTTAGCAATATCTCTCTTTATTTGCTTTCAGTTTTAGAGGGCCAGAGTCCTTTACCCAGAGGAAGTCATTTCCAAAGAAAGGAGCAGAAAGGCCTGTTAATGGAGAGTTTGGGAATTGTGTGACATCAGGTTATATAACTTTGCACATCAGATCGTGCTGATGAGGCACTCGTGTGCATTGTACAAGAGTTTATATACCAAAAAAAAGCAACATTCCAGCCTGTACACAAGAGGACTAGAGTATTTCTGTGGTGTAACATTCAAGACAACATAATAGTCCATGTATTTTTTTCCTCTAGGTAAAGGCCTGATTCATGTCAAATGCTGCTAAGAATAAAAGAGATACTGTTTGTTCTCCCGAAACCTGTCTGGTTAATGTTAGAGTGGGTTGTGTAATTCATAAACACCAACTATTCAGGCTTTGTTCTATAGTGAAAAGACAACAGTGTTCAATCACTGGACTCTGAGCTTGAGTAGACATGCGTGTTGGATGGGTACTTGGCTAGAATGTGAGGCCAGACAGCCTCTGAGAAGAGACAGTGTCAGATGTGGTTTAATACTAAAGGAAGGGGTGTCTTTGAATAGGGAGAAGGTGGAGGGGGTCTTGCCTTGGGGACCAGTCACAGAATTTCTCTGGGATATGTGTATCCAGAATGGCTTTGGGTAATGAGGGAGGCAGCAGGGAAGTGGATTGTTTTAATTGGTGGTAAGAAACCTCTTGGGTTTTTAGAGGCCTTAGGCTTAGCAGGCTCTTCTAAAAACCAGAAGAACTGTATGGGATAGTGTAAGAGGGAGGGGACTGCATCTTATTTTTCCCGTTCTGTAATTATCGAGGCATCACAAGTTAAATGCATCACATTAACATGGGTAAAATACTCAATATTAACGTTAATATTATTATAATATATATAATCAGTATAATATAATGTTACTATATTATAATTATTAATATTGAGTATTTTGCCCAAGGAACAGAGATCCATACTTTCCTTGTTTGTAGGATGCTAGCTCTAAAAGAGTTCAAGTTTATTTTTTATATCTTAGAAAGAAGGTCTTACAAAAGTAAGGTGGTGCCTTTAGAAGGATCCAGATTGACAGCTCTGGAGGGCTTTGCCATTCCTGCACCAGTGGACCACATATCCAATCTCCAGTGGGGCCAGAGAGGTTGCCTTCGATGTTCACGTCAGCTCAGCAAACTGGACAATCCCATTGCCAACATCATTTCTTTTCTTTTCTTTTTTTTTTAATTTATTTATGATAGTCACAGAGAGATAGAGAGAGAGGCAGAGACACAGGCAGAGGGAGAAGCAGGCTCCATGCACCGGGAGCCCGACGTGGGATTCGATCCCGGATCTCCAGGATCGCGCCCCGGGCCAAAGGCAGGCGCCAAACCGCTGCGCCACCCAGGGATCCCGACCAACATCATTTCTTGAGTGAAATAACTGGACAACTCTGTACTTGGTCCCCAAATGGCCAACTAACAAAATTGAAAATACCAATTTTCCCCCCACTTTTAAACACATATACACAATTGGGAGCCTTGGGGTGAGTACCTTCTACATAGGCCATAATGGGTCCACCTGAAACCTAGCCCCAACACTTGAGAACTATCCATCCTGCCCCACTCCTCAGGGAGCACATAGCTCCCTGAGGGTAAGTCACAGTTTCTTTCTGATCCACAGATTGCTCTTTTTTCATTTTAAATTAAAAAAAAATTTTTTTTAAGATTGTACTTCTTTGAGAGCATGTATATGCATGAGCCGGGGGAGGGAGGGGCAGAGGGAGAGGGAGAAGCAGACTCCCTGTTGAGTACAGAGCGGGATGCAGCGCTCAATCCCAGGACTCTGGCATCGTGACCTGAGACAAGGCAGATGCTAAACCGACTGAGCCATCCAGGTGCCTCACAGATTGTTCTTTCATTTTTTTTTAAAGATTTTATTTATTTATTCATGAGAGACACACACAGAGAGAAGCAGGCTCCATGCAGGGGGCCCAATGTGGGACTTGATCCAGGGTCTCCAGGACCATGCCCTGGGCCGAAGGCAGGTGCTGAGCCACCTCCCTGCTGAGCCACCCAGGGATTCCCTGGATTCTTCTTTCAAAATCACAATACAAACACTTGTTTTGCCTGGGTTTTGTGATGATAAAGTAATATTTATACACTATCTAGGTGTGTGGCACATTTTTTTACCATGGGCTAAAAAAAATAAAAATGTAGTTTTGAGTTTTCATTTTAAATCTGTTAACTCCTAACCTTTCTGAGCTAGTTCATAAAAATCTAGATTCATTTTCAAAGGGTTTGGAAAGTCAACATTTACACTGAAATAATGAGAGGCTTAAAATTTTGTGTTCAACTTGGTGGAACATAAGGATGACACACAGGTATAACCTGTTTTCTCAATGAGATTTTGCACTGATATTGGCAAATGTGATTAGTATGCACAGAAAACAATAAATAGGCCCATGAACATTTTTAGGATATATGCAAATGCAAAACAAACTAAAAATGTTATCTTTTCGTAAAGCAATCTGATTGCTTGGAATAGCATCAGTTGTGGTCAAGCAGGCAAATAAACTCCCTGCCTATCTAGAAGGGCAGTATTTCAGCTGTAGAGACTCTATTTGACGAGATTTTATGGATTTCTGTTGTGTAAAATGAGTTTGTACCGTATCATAAGATGGAGTCATTTGTAGTGAGAATGAAAAATGTATTACTTCTGACATCTTTTTTCTTCTTTTTTTTCTAAAGTGACATCTGTATAGATTTTTCTGCTCCGGCTTGCTTTCCTTCTGCGACCCCAGCCATCGCCCACGTCCAGGGCAAAGACAGCATTCCGCCTCAAATTTTGTGCTCTGCTGAGTTACTGTTAGGAAGTTGGTGAACCTTTCAGTCTTACCATCAAAATGTTTTCCAGAGGAACAACTCTGGAATTGAAATAAGCAAGAGCCAGTTCTGTTGGGGCCATAGACCAGGGCACATAGCTCAGCCATAGCAGAACAAACAAAGAGCGCCCTAGGCTATGCCATGTCTCCATCCTTCTATCACTTAGGGGACTGGTTAGGAAGCTGAGGCTCTCAGCATTGTCCTTGGTTAAATTCTTCCAGCCTACTCAATCTTGGGGGTTGTGCTGGCCAATTTGATAAGGTCTCCAAAAGGACATGCTTATGGGGACAGCCTGTGTAATAAATAAACCAGGTACTGGTGATCAGGAAGAGAGTAGGCTTGGACATCAGCCCAGCCTCTGGGTTTGGCTGTACCTCAGTGATCTGTGTGAGCTGGGGCATGTCACCAAGTGTCTTACAGATCTCGCTTTTCTCCAGTGTAAAGGATACCCACCTTCTTCAAAGGGATGTTCTGAGGGCTACATGGATGGTGCATGGAAAGGCTTCTAAACATTTTTTTTTCCTTTAGGAAACACACGTGCATGGTATATCAGAGTGGGGCAGAGGGAGAATCTTAAGGAGATGCCATGCTCGGCGTAGAGTCTACCATGGGACTCGATTTCATGACCCTGAGATCAAGACCTGAGCCCAAATCAGGAGTTGAATGCTTACCTGATTAAGCTACCCAGGAGTCCCACATGGAAAGGCTTGTAAAAGGCTTCTCAGAGCTTCTTGTATGTGGAGCTGTAATGAGGATCAGAGGGAAGAGATTCATATAAAAAAGGAAACACAAATCTTGTCCTGCAAGTGTTGCTTTGCTTCACTGCCTTGTGATTGGTTCAGGTGGGCAAGCAATGTGAAAAGAAGAATATGCTTTATGAAGATGTACATTCCATGGAGGCCTTTTCCAAATCCCTATGCTCTTGAAGAGGGACGGTGGGGCCTTCTCTTATGGAGAAGTGTCCAGTGGACTGGACTCCCCCAGGTTTCCTGGCTTGACTCTTAACCTTGCAGCCTTACCTTACTCCTAACAGCCTAGGAGGCTGGCAGGTCCCCCTGACTCTGCAAACCACTACCTGATACTTCATGTTCTCAGAACAGGACTCTAGAAAATGTTTTTGAATTATGGGGTACCAGTACACAGAGTGGATGCTCAAATGATATAATCTATCTATTCAATGTTTGCCTAAAATGTTTCAAATAATATTATTAATTCTAAGAAGGGGCTCTGTCAAAACAACAGCAGCAACAACACAATATAGGAGCTTAATAAAGACCTTTTTTAGAGAATGGTGATGTTTGTTAACATAACCAGGCCCTGAGAAGTCCTGTATGAAGAACCCATTTTGACTTGATTCAAACCAGTGTTGCCCAGCTTCATTTGGTCTGGGAAGTTTTCACTTCTTCCCGCAACACACATATTGGCAGGCAGTAATCAATGGCCTATTGATTGGAATTAGTTTGTAATCATAAATCCTCCATTTCCATGTGATTTCAGACTCCTGTGTAGGCATTGTGCTATTGTCTTTGCCTGCCTGGAAAACAAACTTCAGGGAACTCTTTCTCCCTCGGCTCTGTTGTTGGCGTCAGCAGGGATCGAGCATTTGGCGCATCTTACTTTTCTATTTCAGAAGCCCTGTTGATCTCCGCGTGATGACACCTTAGCTGCTGTGAGCCTCATGTGGGTTGTGAATGATGAGATGAGACCCACCAGGCAGTCCCAGAGAGGCCCTGATTATTTTAACCCATATCCCTGTAATCTGGTCAGCTTCGCAGTGGAAATCTCTTCGTGGTATTCCCTATTTCTCACCATGTCCATCGCGGGTCATCCTGACCCAGCGACCATTCATTCTGCTCACTTGGACCATCACCATAGCTGCCTAACCATCCAGTTCCTGGCATGGCAGCCAGGGTGATCCAACTAAAACACAAGTCAGAGTGAGTCAGTCCCATCGCTGGGGAATGCTGGAGTCCTGACAGTGGCCTTCAGGGCTCTTTGTGACCAGGGTTCCTGCACTTCCCCCTCCCTACCCTGCTGCAACCATCCCAGACTCCTTGCTCTACCTAGAATGTCCCAGGCATGGTTCTGGCTTGTTTGGGGAAAAGGGCGGGGGAGGTGAGTTTTGCATTTCCTCTCCCTTCTGCCCAAGACACTCTGCCCTGTGGCTTCCAAATGGTTTGCTTGCTCACTTCCAATGTCTATCAAATGCCCATTTTCCCAGAGAAGCCTGGCTTGTTGTCCTGCATAAAATAGCAGCCCTCCCCACTCCACCCCATCAGTGCCTGACATGTGATATAATTCCTTGGTTGTTTGTTTATTGTCTCCTCTGCCCACGAGGGTGTCAGCTGACCTCAAGAAGGGACTTGATGTTGCTCCTGGCAGGCTGTACCCCCAGCTCCCAGCCCAGTGCTTGTCATGCAGGCAGACCTTGGTATCTAGCTGTTGAATGGACGAGTAACAGTGGCCACTATCCTGTGAGTGATGTGACCAGGGCAGGTTATGTGGAAGAGGTCGTTGAGCACTGAGGAACTTCTCAGTTTGTGGTGTTTGGAGGAGCTCACCCTGGAAGCTTGCCTGGGGTTCAGAGATTGTTGCATCTTGAGTCAAATGGTTAGAGCTGAAGGTGGGAGCCCAAGGTTCATCAGCACATAGGAGGGACTGTGGGGACAGCCCAGAGAGGGATGAGCGTGGTGCGCTGCAGAACTGTAGGTGGTGATGCTGACAAGCCACCATCCTGTTAGGTGGCTTCTTGTAATGGTAATGGTCATTTACTGCATGAATGTTTTCTTGCTGGGGTCTATCTTTGTGGCCTCTGACAAATGCCCTTGTATTTTAATCTCTGTTCCAAGCCTTGCACTTGAGGAAAGAGCTCATGATTGGGGGTCAGTTTGGGTGCTAGAGCAGGAAAGGGCCCAGTCTTCCTGAGCCCCAATTTCCCTGCAGGGAAATGAGCAAATTGCAAGGGAAGGTCTTAAAACTCTCTTCCTATCACCGATGGTTCACTGTTCTAGGAATAAAGTCACCTTGAAGCCGTGGGACTACAGGTATCATTTATTTCATGAGTCAGCATAGCAAAACACTTAAGAAATTAAGGTTGTACCCACATGTGGTGGTGGCCTTGTGGAGAGTGTCCCCTTCCTGCCATTGACCATGAGGCTCTAGAAATGGTGAAGCTCTCAAAAGACTGGGCTGCAGTGAGGACCCTCCTACACGATGAAGGAGTCCTCCTGTCCTAACCACGGATCTGCCCAAGCTCAGGCAGTGGGAGAGCTTCTGCTGGAGATGCTGCTCCATTGAGGTAGAAGCATCTTCAGAGAGTCCCCAGAAGGCTGGAGAAAGTACAAGGGAATCACAAATGTGTATGAGGTTGAGTAACTTCAGAGAAGGACTTTATGAAAAAGAAGATGTCGTTCGTTGACTATAAAAGCACAACTCAGGTAGCAGCTTATCGACCGAGGCTGTCAGACTGTCACTGGAAGATTCTGCATCACCTGATCTGCCAGGAAGAGAGCCAGTGGCCTGGCAGTTATGACAACACAGCTCCCCAAGAAAGAGGGGCTGATGCCTCTGCTGGGCTGGAAGGGGAGCAAGGGCCATGTGCGGGTGGGTTTGTGCCCAGTTGACCCTGAAGCTACAGGACAGAGTAGCTCTTCCAGAATCCCCCAGGTGGCAAAGAGGGGCTCTTCTTTGAGTAAAGGGAGTATGAATTCTAAACTCAGATTCAGTTCACTCATCAGTTCTCTCAGCAGCATGACGAGTTTAGGATCATTATTCCCATTTCACAGATGGGGACACAGAGGCTCACAGAGGTTGAGGCTTGTTCTGTGTCACGCTGCCTGCTGCTCTGGGGAGGGCACATTCCATACCTCTGATATTTCTGTGATAATGGGCCTGTCCTTTGCACCAGGTGCTATGCTGGCTGCTGCATGATGGCAGGCAGAGTACCCAATTTTGTAGGCCTCCTCGGGCAGAGACCTCACTGTGGCTCAAGGCCAGATGATGTGGGTTCTGTTTCTGCGGGCTGATGTGCTGCAGGAGCACAGTGCAGGGAGCTCTTAATTGGTGAGACATGCCCAGGCCACCACCCACCTTATACTTGTCAGCCAAGAATGTAAACTATTAAAAAAGATAATTTCCCAGGGACATGGAAATAGTTGCCTCATAATCAAGCTTTCATTACTTGGTTTTCAGTTCAGCTGAGACATAGACTCATGGTGGCAGGAGCATGCTAGGGAGGGCCTTTGCCTTGAAGTCAGACATTGGGGGGTTAATTCCTGGACTTGCCCTTCATGGCTCTGTGACTTTGGGCAAGACACTTGACATCTCTGAGCTTCAGTTTCTCATCTTGCCAAATGATGTAAGAGCAATGTTCACTCAAGGGTAGCAGGAACCCAGTAGGAACTGAGACAGAGAGCGTCTGGGAAAGGTTAGGCATGCAGCGTGTACTCACCAACAGTGGAAATCATGGCAACAAAACCTCCAAAGAGCCAGGCTGAGGTTTCCTGAACATCTCCCCAGTCTAGGTAGAGGCTTCAGTGTAAGTCTATTTCCTTTTGTCTGGACATTGGTGGGAGAGAACTATATGGGCACAAGTCAGGATCTTTGTCGTCACCCAAGATAAAGAAGAGACAAGAAGGAGCCCGAGGGCCATCTTACCCGGGTCTCCCACTACTCACTGGACTGTGTGGGCAACTGACCACCTGCTGGCTCTTCTCTACTTTGAGCCAGATACCAGGGCACACATGTGAAGCGTGGGTGCAAAGAGAAAAAGCTGGAAGGAAAACTGGCATTCTTTGGGAGGCTGCAGGGGTGAAAATGCCCTAGATTAGGGTTTCCTTCCAGACCTGCAGTTTAAATTACAGTCATACTTTATTGCTATTACAGGCACTGAACTGTACTTGCCCTGGGCTCTGCAAACACAGGAAATCAGCCAGGCCTCTTCAAAGTGGTGTTCAAACAGCACTAGGGGAAAGAGGCTTAATGGTTAAAGAGCCCTCAGAGGAAGCAAACCTGCCTTCTTCTCCATCCTGGTAGCCAAAAGACCCACTGCCTCCTGCTCCATCTGCCCACCCAGACACTTTCCTTCAAAAATCAAATACAAGTTACTGAGTGCCTGGTGTGCCAGGCTGTCTCCCGGAGGCGGTGGGGGAAAGGGAACCTTTTGGGATGTTACCCTTCTCCAGAGAGGGAGATGGGCCAGGGGAATTTTTTTTTTCAGACTCAAGGCATTCTGGGAATTCAGTAACTTGGCTTGTGAAGAAGAGGAGAGGATGAGGGATGGGGAGGGAGAGAGGAGGACCAGGCAGGGCTCTCATATTGTGGAAACCCACCTAGCGCAAGGTAGATCCTAAGGGGAAGAGCACACACTGAAAGCAGAGGGGTCGGTGCTCTCTTACGCTGTTCCGTATCAAAGCAGGCATGGTACATGGAGACTTTGGACAGCAAGAGATCCTTGAAGGCAGATGAGTAGCCATTTCTAGTTCCAGAGAGAACCCTTTGCAATGGCATGTGGCAATCAGGGAAGGTCCTCAAGGAGGCTGGGGCAGGAAAGAGCTCAGGCCTGGGGATGAGCATTTTGGTAAATGTATGCCAGGAGCCTTTCATACATCATGTTAGTAGACTTGGGTCAAAGACAGGCTTCCATTGCCAGGAGAGCTGGAATGCTCAGTGGACAGGAAGTTGGGCAGAAGCCAGTGGTTCGACTTGGTGATGAGGTGGGGGGTGAGCAGGCTGCCACGTGCTGAGGGGAACTGTTAGGGGCCCTGCTTCTGCATACTGACGATAGGACTGAGTCTGGTCCCTGCTCGCTGGTGGGGCTAGGGCACCTGGCCACTTGTGCTCTTGAAGCTTGTAGGGGGACATCTCCAGAAACAATGGTCAGGAAACCTGCTGAAGGTAGAGGCTGGTAGTTTAGTTGGACATAAGAATGAATATGAGTGGCTGCCAGAAGTTGACACATGAGTGATTCTCAAATGAATTATAGAGACACTACTTGTTAGAGGATCAAAAGGGTGGTGGGAAAGAGGTTCAGGCTGGGCCACTTTCAAGGAGGAGGTGAAGTTTCTGCTAGACCTTGTGAGATTTTTGTCAGGCTTGAGGAGGACTATGGGGGCAGGGGGAGGAAGTGAACACTCTGGACAGGAGTACCGTGTGGGAAAGACCTGGGGAGGTTAGGCTAGGAGTTAGTAAGCCAGGTTCCGATGGTGCAGGTTTGCTGGCTGTGACCAGGAGAAAGGCTCTGAAGGCTGGTGGGGAAAACTAGTCCTGACCCAGAAGGATTTAGGCGGCCGCAGGAGTCCCCATGGCCTGTGTCCACTGACATGACGGCAGAGACAAAGAAATGGGATGGATGGAGACCAGAGTAAAGAACTGTGGTATGGCTTAAAGAATGCATTATTGGGGATCCCTGGGTGGCTCAGCGGTTTAGCGCCGCCTTCGGCCCAGGGCGTAATCCTGGAGTCCCAGGATCGAGTCCCACATCGGGCTCCCTGCATGGAGCCTGCTTCACCCTCTGTCTGTGTCTCTGCCCCCCTCCCCCTCATGAATAAATAAATAAAATCTTAAAAAAAAAAAAAAAAGAATGCATTATCAAGAGCCTGGACCAGGATGGTCGCAGTGGAGAACGGATGCTAGAGATCAGTCGAGCAAGACAGAAGCAAGACGCAAGAGGGGATGAGATCAGGGGAAGAGCCTCGAAGACTGATCACATGAGGGACAGGCAGGCACTGCCACGAAAGGAGGAAGAGGGGAAGGTGAGAGGTGAGAGGATGCTGGTGGATGAGCTCTGAGCAGGTGGGTTGAGGTGGCAGTGGTTATCTGAACATTGATGCCTCCAGGTGAGTTAGGTGAGGATAAGGTACAGGGGAGGTGAGGGCTGTAGGCTATAGTGCATACATGAAAATTCCTGCAGAGCAGACCTCACTAGAAGTGATAGTGGAGATCGCTTGGGTTGAGAGGAGTGTAGGGAAAGAATGCAGGGGTTCAGCCAGTCAGCACCGATATGGGATGGGCTGAAGAGGAAGGTGCCGAGAAAGGAAATGCCCAAGGTTAGGAAGAAGCCACAGCAAGCACTCAGGTGCTGCTTGCAAAGGAGAGATAGAGAAAGAGAGTCCAAAGAAGAAAGCACCACACAGAGACAGTTGTGGTTGCTGCAGGGAGATTAGAGAAAATAAAGATTGGGGTGCTTGGGTGGCTCAGTCAGTTAAGTGTCTGCCTTTGGCTCAGGTCCTGATCTTGGGGTCCTGGGATCAAGTCCAGCGTCAGACTCCATGTTCGATGGGGGAGTCTGTGTCTTCCTCTGCCTGCCACTCTTTCTGCTTTTGCTCTCTGTCAAATAAATCCTTTTTAAAAAGAAAAAGATTAAAATCTGGTTCTTGGAACTGATCCCTCAAAGGTCTAGAGAAGTCTCAAGCACGTGGCTTCCATGGTGCTGGAGGAGCTGGGACTTAAGGGGATAGGGAAAGTGGGTGGTGGTAGAAAGTCCACGTGAAGGGGTCTACATGTTTCCAAAACTGAGGCCAAGTCCTGCTCCCCAGTGAGGAAGGAGCTGGTGTTGAGGATGCTGGAGAGTGAGGAGGCGCTGCATGGGGCATGTGCTGGAGGTGGGGGAGGGCACGTGAGTAGAGAGTTTTTTCTTACAATGGCAAAGCCATTCCCATTCTCAAGTACAGGGGCAGCAGAACAAAATGGGTGTGGAGTGAATATTTGGGGGCATAGAGGACATAGAATGGGTGGTTACAGCAAGTAGCCACTGGCGCCTCAGGCACGGGCAATGAGAAGGTGTTGGCAGAGGGGCCAGGAGCAGCTGAGGGGAAGGCACAGGTGGACACATAGGGACAAGAGATTCCAAAGTGACTGTTGTGTGGGAGCATTGGCTCCAGAATCCATGCGAGGACTGTGAAGGTGAGCTCAGCCCTTGGGGATGTGTGGTGCTCCCTGTTATGATGGGGAATGCGCACAGGGATGCTCTGTTTGGGTTTGCTCCAGTAGACCAGGCTGGAGGCCTGGAGGCTTTTTCCCAAGGGGTGAGCAGGGACACAGGGGATCTAGCCAGAATGCAGAGGGAGGCCCCAGACTGAGTTCTGGAGAAGTTGGAAGGGAACTTCTTAAAAGGAGGGAGCTAACTCAGTGCGTGGCAGGTGGAGAAGGCTGTGTGGGACATGCAGGGGAGGGGGCTGCAGACAGAGGCTACAGGGGTGGAGTAGAGAGGGTGGTGACATGGGTCCAGGCAGCCAGCCATGGGAGATCAAGGCCTTCTGGGGGACTGAGACAGGCTGGAGGTGAAGGCACAAGTTGGGGTCTGTGGGGGAGGTGACACAGAGCTGGGAGGGCACAGGATGGGCGTCAGCTGCCTTGGCCTTGGAAGCTCTGCTGCTCCGTAGCCGTGTGGCCCTGGGGAAGTCCCTGGGCTTTCTTGGATGCCGGGCTCCTATTAGCACCCTTGCTCTGGCATTGTGTGAGGTGGTCTGTGGGCCAGTGGGGGCTCTGGGGCATGATTCAGAGCCATGACTTTGGGTGCTCCAGGTCTCCAAGCAGGGGGCTGGCAACTCCTTCCAGCCTGTCTTACGTCTGTGCCCCCACAAGCCTCGCTCATGGCGTCAGCAGCAGCAGGCTACTGTCACCTTGTGACACTACCACGCCCCGTCTGCCAGAACTGGAATCTCTGAATTCCACAGCCGGGTTGAAATCCGTGCCTTCCCTGGCCTCCTGGCAGCTTGACATCCCCCTGGCAGATAAGCCAGAGCTGCCCTGGCAAGTCAGGAAAAGTGACATTGAAGTGACACCCTCCCCTCCCATGCCCCAAAGGGACGGCCCTGGTCTCACCTGTGGGCTGCACCTGCCTGGTGAGGGCACCGAATGCACGATGCCCCCAGCTGCCTCCCCCTGTCCACCTGCAGGTGTGCAGACTCAAGTGCCCAGCCACTGTGGCTGTTGGCTGTGACCTGGGTGTCCCTCAGTTCTAGCAATGTGACAGCAGCATCTGATAGCACTGCTGGCACTCCCCTTGTGCCTGGCCTGGGACAGGGCGCCACAGGGGGACTTTTTTAAAAATTTCCCCCAGGAAGCTATTTTTAGAGGCCTCGGGCTGAACTGCTGCTGTGAACGCAGAGCTTCCTTAGGAGCCTGTGCGTCATTAATGAGGTGTGCAGGTGTGTGCGTCCTGGGAGGGGCTGACACTGCTCCTCCTGGGAAGCTGCTCTCGGCTCTACCCGTGTCATCTGCGCAAGTAGAAGTTGCACCTTTAAGTCAGACCAGTCTGCAGTTTTTTTTTTTTTTTAACCTGGGATCTTCCTTTTCTACACATCTGGGGGGAATGGGTACCAGGCTTGTGTCCTGAAGAACTGTGTAGGGCTGGCCCCTGTCCTTGGCCTTGCCCCTTCAGCATCCCAGATTTCTGGAGCTTCTTTCCGTTCGACTTACTGGTGCAGAGGAAACCTGGGAGTGCAGATTGATGGGGCTTTGGAGCCAGGCTGCCTGCTTTGGAATCTGGCCCCTGCCGCTTATCAGCCCTGTGACCTAGGGCAAACCATGTTCTTAACTTCGTTTTTGAAGCCTCAGCATCCTCCTCTGTAATGTGGGATGATGAGAGTACTGATTTCTTGAAGTTCCTGGAAAAGGCAGAAAGGTAAAGTGTGGAATTCTTCATTGTTAAGTGTTCAATAAATACCAGCTTTGCCCTTCCCTAGTTTTCTCCTTTAGATATTTATTTATTTATTTAAGATTTTATTTATTTATTCATATGAGAGAGAGAGAGAGAGAGAGAGAGAGAGAGGCAGAGACACAGGCAGAGGGAGAAGCAGGCTCCATTCAGGGAGCCCAACGTGGGACTCGATCTTGGGTCTCCAGGATCACGCCCGGGGCTGAAGGCAGGCACTAAACCGCTAAGCCACCAGGGCTGCCCCTCCTTTAGAGATTTATGAACTTTGTTAGTCACCACTATGGCCAAGCCCGCCCTGGGCCCAGGCGAGCAGTGGAGTTTGAAATGCTCATGGTACAGCAGGAAGACTTTGGAGTGAGCCTAGAAGGGCGACCGAGAGTATGCTGGCAGAGATGGGGGGTGGGAGTGGGGGGCCTGATTCTCCTATGATACCATCCTCCTCTTGAAGTGTACCTGAAGATCTCCAGGTCTTTACCTGATGGTGAAATTTCATAGGCAGCAAAAGGAGACCTTTGTCTCTTTTCCCTGAAGATAACCTCCAACCATTGTCCAGGTCAGCTCTGCAAGGAGCCTGTCAGCGGCTCCTGGAGATCCTGCCTGTGTTTTATGGGAGGACCCCAATCCCCAGTCCAACCCATTTGTCCATGGCGTGGCTCTGCTCTGCCTGGACGCTTCTATAGAGTGTCCTCTGGGGCAGACCTAAGGTTTTGCTGGTGCCCAGGAATGGAAGAAGAGAAAGGGATCATAGCGGTCTTCCTGTCAGGGCAGTGAAGACTGTGCCCTCCTCTTGGCCCCAAAGCACAGGTCACACAGGACCATGTGGGGGAAGAGTCATGCATGAGGGCCTCTGAGAACACACTCCCAAAGAACTCATACCCTTTTGCCGTTGTCTCGACCGGGATGTATCCCAGCTTCAAGGTGAGGCCAGATTTTCCCAGCTGTCAGATGTCCAGGATTCTTGCCTCTCTCTGTGTCAAGTTTTTTGCCAGCCAGGTAGACTTATAAATTCAGACAGTACTTTTTCCCCATAGCACACACCTTTGTCATGTCCTGAAGCTTCTGGTTTGAAACCATGTTGAAATCTGTCAGGTCAGTGAATTAACAGGACAATCTCAGCAGATTTATTTGGCAGAAACACCGGATTCCTGAAACCATGTGAGCCAGCCTGCATGACCCCTGCCCTAGCAACGTGAAGACGTGCGTCACGGGTTTTGGGGCTAACTAGCACTGAGCAGCAGTCAGATTTTGTGTTCATTTTCTTACATGTTAACAGTGACCACCATCCACTCTCACGCTGGATTCTGTGTGGGTGTTATGGATTGAAGAAGTGAGTGGGATGGACAGGGAGGAGGGAGGGAGGGAGGGAGGGAGAGCCTAGCAGGCTGGTGACAGGAGCCTGGCTGCCTTGTCTCTGACACCTGTGCTCAGAAGACGCCTGTATCCACATCTTATCACTGTGGGCAACAGTAGAGCCCATGGCAAATCCAGTGCACAGTGTAGCGTTTTCCAGAAACACACATTCTTTCGAGCCACCTTAGAAATCTGTCTCATCGTTTTCTCATTTCTGTGGCATGTAAGAAGTGATTTTATGACAGTAAAATAAATAAATAAATAATCAATCAATCCTGGTTTCATGGTTGTGTGACTGCATGTAAATGACATGTTCTGTCCGGGTCAGAGAACTGTAGTGAGGATTAAATCCGTTAGTGCACGGGGTTTCCTGGACAGGAGCAGGTACTCAGGGAGTGGCAGCTCTGATTTCTTCGTTGTCCATTTGTCCATACTGTCTGTTGCTGTGTCACTGTAGTGCCACATCTTTGGGTGGCCCAAGAGTAGTACACCTGCCTTAAAGGTGTTTTTTTTTTTTTAAGCTTTTATTTATTTATTCATGAGAGATGCAGAGGGGGAAGCAGGCTCCTCACAGGAAGGCTGATGCGGGACTCGATCCTTGGACCCCTGGATTATGCCCTGAGCCGAAGGCAGACGCTCAGTGCTGAGCCACCCAGGCATCCCTAAATGTGTGGTTTTCTTTTCTTTTCTTTTCTTTTCTTTTCTTTTCTTTTCTTTTCTTTTCTTTTCTTTTCTTTTCTTTTTTTTTCTTTTCTTTCTTTTCTTTTCTTTTTTCTTTCTTTTCTTCTTTATTTCTTTTTCTTTCTTTCTTTTTCTTTCTTTTCTTTTCTTTTCTTTTCTTTTCTTTTCTTTTCTTTCTTTTCTTTTTTTCTTTTCTTTTCTTCTTTCCTTTTCTTTCATCAGAGGCTTAATGAGCTCCTCTTATGTGCCGAGCATTAGGGTCACAAAAATGAATGAGGTGCAGTGTTGCCCTGAAGCAGCTCCTATTCTGGAGAAGTGTTTCCTGTAAGCAATCCTGTCTCTTTCTCTAATGATGACTCTGAGGGGAGCAGGCAATAAGGGCATGGGCATCTAGAACCTTGAGCAGGGCGGACTCTAGAGGGAGTTGGTGGGAAGGAGGCAGAGCATCTTTCCACTCCATACCACCTGGGTTGCAGAAAACAAAAGCCAAAGCCTATTTGTAATGAGAGCCTCCCCGCTTCTGGGAGTGGGGGGAAGACCAGAGTCAATACATTTTATTGCTTTGGGACTAGATTCAACCAGAAGGCATAGAGATGGGACAGGAAATCCTGTTCCCATTCATTGGCATAAAATCCTGATGAACCTTTGGAGGGAGGCGGGGGGCAGGCGGCGGGGAACGTCTATTATATTCATGTGATACTGAGAAATACTGACTTTAAAAGGACAGATTTTTAGCAAAGGAAGTTGGATATTTAGAGGTACTTTTTTTTTCCAGAATTATTTTTAGCTTCCAGCTATAGAATTTTTCTTTCCGACTTAGGTGCAGTATGCGGATTAGACCAGTTATGTTTGGGAATGAGAAACAAGCCTCATCTTCCTATTGAGGGAGTCAGGACGTTCAATGTCATCCTGCCTTCAAGGACACTGGGGCAGAGTCTGTAGATGATGAGATTCCTACAAACAGCCAGTCATGTGGAATCACTGAGTGTGGGGCAAACCAGAACGCATTTTACAGGAGAGGAAACTTGGAGAAATGGAGTAGCTTGCCCAAAGTCATGCAACTCTAGGGAAGAGTCTGAACCATAATCCAGATGTTCCCTTTGGGCTTTGGCTTCTGTCAGTGTGACATGAGGGGTTGGGTGGTAAGTGTGCTTGAGCTCCTCGAGAGTTTCTTGATGTTTCTCTTCTAAGGATAAGACTCCACCTAAACGGAATCCACCTTAATGGAACATACAAAGAGTCTAGTAGCTGTTTGCATCCAAAATGGCCTCATTTGTGCCAAATAGGTAGCCTGGTCATGGTTTTAAAATTAGGGGATTGAAATTCATTGTCCTTTAAAACATTTATTTTCTTTTTCATCGTTTGGTAATCTGGATGAGAAGAAAAGTCAAACTTTCAGAAAGTGTGTCTGTAAAAGAGAGACTGACTTTCAGTAAACAACTTTGGAAGCTGAGACTGATCTTACCCTCCTCCTAGGAAATCATTCTGGAGAGCTGGATCCTTATCCCACTGATTCTTACCCTGAATGGCTTTTGAACTCCTTCTTATGAGGCTATGAAATGCTTTTCTTCGAATTTGTGGTGGGGGCAGGGAGGACATGTTTTCTGTAGAGCCGGGCAGTGTTGGATCTGGCTAGTGACTCAGTGGGGCAGTCTCCTCCCTGGTTCCTCTGCCTTTTGGGCTCCCAGAGCATCTCCCTGTGCCTTGTTTAACACATAGTGTTGAAATGGTCTCTTCCCTGCTGTGGGTCCACCACACTGCAGGACACTGGACATAGTATAGGTCTGTCCTCTGATGAGTGAAAAAATGAACAACAATAACAAAAAAAACTGACCCCACTACTCTGTGTATCATGGCCAGAGTTCATCACAGTGATTTCTTTAGCAGGATCTCTCTCTTCTATTTATATCTAGATTATAGTCTTTTAAATAGAAGTGGCTGGCTGAGAGGTCACAAGGTATAGGGCTCCTTCTACCCTCCCACCCCCAGATAGTCCCCAAAGGAAATGGGGCCCCAGGTCCTTTGTGATATTTAGGGGAAAAATTATGCTGTGCAACTTAACTGTTATCCTGAGTTTAGACATTATTTTCTGTCTAAAATAATGTCTAGGGACAAAGGAGTGGGCCCAGAAAGTATCAGGAAACCTGCAGGGGGCAGGCCTTCCCACCTACATGCCTGCCCGTCCTCCCAATGGCAATTCCCCTGGCACGGCACCCCAAATGTCCTGGATGCCCTACTGCTATGGAGAAAGATGCTCATCCCTTACTGGCAGGTGGGTAGAAGTTATTTTCCGTTTGAGCTTTTGAGCTATTAGAGACTTTTTTTTTTTCTTTTGAGTATTTTATTTTTGTATTCTAAGAGTGATTCTTTAAATTCAGAGAGACTTTTGAATTCAGGAAATACATAATGATCCAGGCTCAACGGTGAGTCAAGCCCACCCTTCCTGAAGTCTGAGGCTCTCACATTAAAGCCATGGGTGGTGCTTTGGAGAGTTCTCAGGAAGAATATTGGGGGACACCAGGCACTCAATGCTGACTTCAAAAAACACTATTTGTGGCTCATAAACGTGTCAGTGATAGCCACTAGTGTTTTGGAGCAGTGCTAGGCACGGAGTCAGGCACCGTACACTCTTGATGTCTGATTTTGGACATTGTTGTGCAAGGCAGGTCCACCTCACTCCATGTGGGAGGGAGATGAGGCTTCGTTTCTGGCCACTGTCAATTCTCTTCCTTCCCTGACCACTCCGTAGTGGGCTCCTGGGACAGTTAACTGTAAAACTGGGGTCACTTGAGACTGTCAGGCAGACAGAATTTTTCTAAGCTATCCTCCCCATGAGTGGCTGCTATCCACCTTGACAGCATTGTGTGATTCATCGGAGCAGGAGCTAATATTTCCCCAGGGTCCTTTAACACTAAAGGAGTGGTACCGAGGTTTCCAAGTTACTTAGCAGATTTTATGAACTGCTAATTACCTCATAAAGGCATTTTATTGGCCAAGGGTGATCTGCTATTGGCTCTGTTTACGTATCTCAACCTCTTCGCCCATTTCTCCTGCCCTGGTCCATGTATCACTGAGCAGCTCTGCCCTCTCCAGCGGAGGAGGCTTTGGATGTCCAAGCCAGTATGCACCCCTGGTCCCCAGAGGAGTTTGGTTCTACATCTGGGACTCTTGGAGTTCATCACGAGGAATTTTGAGCTGGAGAACTGCAGCCTGGAATATGACCTCTCGGTTTGATTGGTTCAGTAGATTAGGCGACAGATAGGAGCCTTGGTTTTCTTACCACAGAGTTGGGGAGAGAAGGAGAAAGGCAGGTTCATGTTTATTTTTGTTTGTCTGCTTTCTGAATTGGCTCTTCCACTTCGGAGTCGTTCAGAAGTTTCTTACGTTGGGGACAGAAGTGATAGAGCAGGTGGTGAGTTTAACAGGTGACAGAGAAAGTAGAGCCAGCCAGCTCATGTTTCATTTATTTTTCCCACTGATTAGAATGCCTTAAAATGGAAAGGGTGAGGCAAACAGGTTCTCAAAGCAACTGGAGTCCATCCAGAATGTTTAAAAGAAATAGCACAGGGGGGCCTCGGGGCTCTCAGAATTCTGTTTTCTATTTTCTTTTTTAAAAGATTTTATTTATTTACTTGAGAGAGAGAGAGGGAGAAAGAAGTAGACTGGCCTCTGAGCAGGGAGCCCGACTCAGGGCTTGATCCCAGGACTCTGGGATCATGACCTGAGCCGAAGGCAGATGCTTAACTGACTGAGCCACCCAGGTGCCCTTGTTTTCTATTTTCTTAAGAGAGTTTGGAGAAATGAGCTCATAGATCCACAACTTGGTTCTTAAAAAAAAAATTATGGGAGGGAAAGGAGATGACAAAATTGTCTTGGTTTTTTATGAAGCAGGAAAAGATGGATTCTGAAAACAATAGGCTATATTCAGGAGAGAGTCACAGCATTCCCCACTGAATGTGTAGAGTGGACTAGTAAACAGATGGGGAGTTTTGCTAGAAGATAACTGGGAGTTGTCATGAGTTCTCTAAAAACAGAGTCAAGTTAATGCATTACATTTCTGATAGAGTTGCTGTTATATCATATTGATGCCCAAGATGCAATTTTCCTGGAGACGTGCTAACAAATTTTCTCCTCATGTCCTTATGAACTTGTTAAACAACACATTGTTCCCATTTACTGAGAGAAATCCTGTGTTAGACACAGGCTAAGGCTTTTATCTGTGTTGTCTCACATAATCCTCATCAACCACATGAAAAAGGTGCTATCATGATTTTTCCTATATTGTGGATGAGCACATTGAGGCTCAGAGAATTTAAGCGACTTGCTCAACGCTTCATAGCCAGGAGAGGCAGAACAGGAGTCTCGCCCCATGCCCTTACCCATAATGCCACATTGCCTCTCAGCAGTTACCATAGCTGCACGATTTGCCCCTAAAGTGCTACTGGGATCTTCCCTTTGTTTTGTGCTCTTCAGCATTCTTATCTATGACCTAAATGAAACTGTAAAGGCACACTTTTCCACGTAAGCTAAACAGTTGGTGTGGGCTGGAGGAACAGATAATGCACAGGATGGCATAAAATGATCTCAGTCTGTCCAACAATGGGTGGAAACCACAAAGACCACTGCAAAGTGTACATTTCTGCATCTTGGTTTTTAGTTTATTTTGTTTTTATTTTTTAATTTTTTAAAAATATATTTTTTAAGTAATCTCTACATCTGACATGGGGTTTGAACCCTCAACCCCAAGACCAAGAGTTGCATGCTCTACTGACTAAGCCAGCCGGGTGCCTCAGTTTTTAGTTTATTTTAATTTCCAGGTAAGCCACACATGTGCCAGAGGGACACTTTAGAGCAGAGCACGTGGAGGGGACATGCATAATTCAGAGCCTACGTTGTCTCCTTTTGTTACTGTGTTCGTGATACGCACGAACCACCTGTTTGAGAATCCTCCCTAGAATTTGTACCGAGGATTAACAGTGAGCAGACCAGTCCCTTCTGCTGACTTGCAGCTGGTTATACTGGGTGCTGCCAGGCACCGTGGAGGGAAGGGAGCTGCAGAGGGCCAGTGGACAAAGAGAGGAAGGTGTGAGCTGTAGGACACTGGGCCGTTGTATCCCCGGTCCAGACAGGGCTGGAATGGGAGGAACAGCATGCAGGCGACGGGCCTCCTGGGGATCTCAGTGATTTGCTTCACATTTCCAGCCAGGGGGTGGGTGTAATCAGGACCAGAATCTAGGCCTCTATACCCTGGTAGTACAGAAGGAACCCAGCGGTGCTGAAATCTGCCCCTGCAAATTGGCTTTGGTCTGGTTAGCCCCAGGAACAGAAACAGGCACCTTTTCCTTGACACTCGCAGGACTTGCTCTGCCAATGGGCAAATATATTTAATCAATAGATATTTATTGGAGCCCGGCAGCACCAGACAATGGGGATAGGTCCTGGGGACACAATTTTAATAAAACAAATAAAGAAAAGGAAAGAAGACACATAGACCAACCCTCAAATTGGAAAATGTTCTAACCCAGGAAGAAGCCCTCTGGGATGTTAGATTTAATGTGATATTCAAACAGCTTAAATATACAATAAATTTTTTAGGCTGGAATGGTCAGGACTTTTTTTTCCCCCTAATGGACTTTATTTCACAATGAAATCACTGCTGCTAATTTTCATGGAGAACATGCTGCAACCGGGGCTTTTTCCATGGTTTCCAAGGCCAAGTGCAGAATGCCAGTAAGTTAGCATTCCCAAGAATTTTTGTAGGAGCCAGAAATGAGAACATGTTACTTTTTGCTGGCAAATCTATTAGGAGATCTTGACTTCTTGCTTCAGAAATGAGTGTGCGTGTGAACCTGTGTGCCCATGTGTGTGTTTAAACATCAGAAAAAGTCTGACCCATGACCAAACAAACCCCCCAGACTGCCAGTGGCTTACAAGAATATCCTGTTTCCTTCAGGCCCCAGAGGGCATACATTCAAGGAAATACTTTCATTAAATTAAATCCTGTTGCCGAGTCTTAAAGAAGAGTCAGTAAATGGAATCTCTTCTGGGAAAGTTCTGTTATCATCATTGGATGGCTTTCTTCGGGAGAAGATGTTTATTTGAACACTCTCTGCACCCTGTTGTATTTACATGTCTCCTCTCTGACGGGAGTGGGGGGTGGGGAGGCGTGGAGGGGGAGATAGGAAACTTGTTCACTTTTAGAGGATGCCAAATTTAGGATTTGTCCCTGGTGATGTGGGAACAGCTGTCAGAGATTGTTTTCCCTGCCTGGCCAGGCCCTTATACTGTGGTGAGCATGAGAGGCAGAGTCGGTGTGATCTGGGGATTCAAGATACCTGGGCAGGGATTATACTTGGGCTTGATAAGTGTCCATACTCCAAACTCTCCATTTGGCATCATTTACCTACTTAAATGTAGTCATTGCCTGGGCAAAGACCCATGTGAACATTTGTTTTTTGAAAAATGTTTATGTTTTCTCCTAAGAGAGTATATACTCCCCATAGAAAATTTGGAAACATAATATAGGCTAAGAAGAAAAATAAGAATCCTCTATTTTCCCACATCACAGGGACAAAGTACATTTTTGTCTGTTTTTTTTTTTCAGTGCTTTTCCTCCCCGATCATATATATCTAGTCCAGCCAACACCATGTGATTGAAGGGATTTTTATTGGATTTTGTTAATGACGTCCATCCCAAGGAGCTGAGTTCCCATTCCACCTGAGGCCTGCATACTTGCCTTCTTATGCATTTTAATGGAACCTCTTCTTTCTAGTATTATGAATGGTAAAAGATCTATGATTCAATCAGGCACCTTCCAGGCCCAGGTGAAGACTCTGTCAGCCTATAGGCCACAGGTCAATTACCTAGAAGTGATTCAGAATCTCAGCTGCCTGCCCAGTCACACTTCTTAAGGTACATTATTGCTCTAATAAAATGTTCTGGGATGTAATTTTGTAACAATTGGTACTGGGAGTCCCAGAGGATTTGTGCATTTATCTTGAACACGGGCTCTACCCAGGCCCCCACCAGCATAGCAAAGTTTGCTTTAATCATGTTCCTTTGAATAATTTAAATGCCACCCTCCTGTTGATTCTTTCTGTGTATTTTATTCCACAAAATGCCCCCAAGGGTTAGTTGGTTTTCAAAAGCTGTGTGTTAGACACAGTTGGATATATATATTTTTTTCCTTCAGTGGCTTTGAGATTTATGCACTGATGCTTTTCTCAGACAAATACCAGGGGAAAAGACCTTTGCAAAATACAAAATTTCATCCTGGGAATCCACAGTGGACAATTTCTCACCTTCTGCAGAGCCTCTGGTGGTGGGGAAGGTGGGGAGGGATAGAGGTGGAGTTAGCACAGGCCTGTTTGGTTGTGTGTCATGCCAGAGCCAAGGTAAATAGCATAGTCACTACCGTTCACCTAAAATGATAGGAAAAGCTGGTGTCGTCACTACTGATTGAACCATAAACCTGATTGCAAACTTTGAGGAACTCTGTCCTTGGGGATAAAAGATTTAGGAAATTTTAGGTCTCACAGGGTCTGAGAAATCCTCTTGTCCTAGAACTCAGATTTACAGATGGGGATGCAGGCTCTGCCAGGGTTGAGAAGTATGGGTGAGTCCCAGACACCACTGTGGAGGGAGATTGAGCCCACATCTCCTGAAGCCCAGTGCTGGCCTCTCCTGTGCCCCACAGGACTTTTCCAGGACCTCTCACGTTCTAAGGTCATTGGAGAGGTATCAAGACTGTACCATGGAAATGAGAAACACTCTTTGCTCAGGTCTGATTACTTGAAAAGAAGATTGCCTGGGGTGCCTGCATGGCTCAATGGGTTGAACACCTGACTCTTGATTTCAACTCAGGTTGTGATCTCAGGGTCCTGGGATTGAGCCCATACTGGTCTCCCAACTCAGCAGGGAGTCTGCTTGGGGATTCTCTCTCTCCCTCCCTCTCTCTGTCCTTCCCCTCACTTGTGCACGCATGCTTGCTCAGTCTCTCTCAAAAATAAATAAATAGTAAGAAAAAGAAAAGCAGATGTCAATATCCAGAGCTCCCAGTGTGTTTGTATTGAAATGAATGTACATTTAGGATTGTGTAAAATGCACCACAAGCTGCAGTTTGGCATCTTGTCTGCACTACCTCTTGCCCTGTGCAGGAGGGATGTGAGGAGGGCATTTCACAAGCATTCTGAGCCTTTTAAGGAAATGTTATGCACAGAGGATCCCCGGTATCTGCTTGGGCTCCCTTTAATTGTGCCAGGACCCCATGTGACAGGTCAGGGCAAAGAAAAGGCAAGACAAAGGAAATAGATTGAAGCTTTGCAGGAGCTAAACACAAGGGATGAGTCAGTGGAGAAAATAATAGCAGTATAAAAAGAATTTGAAAGCATGAGAAAAAAGAAAAAGTGTTAATTATGTTAACCTTTTAGAACTTGTGTGGCGCACAGCAGGAACAGGAGCCTGTTTTGTTGAGTTGAAACCAGCCATCTGATGATGAATACTTTCTCCAGCCCCAAATAAGGGGACCTCATTTGCCGTTCAGTTATTCTGCTAATAAACCCTCATGTTCCTTAAGGCCTCCGAAGGTTTTCCTGGATCTCTAGCTTTGACCCTCTTTGGGATTTCACTGTACAAGATGTGGAAGTGTGGCATGTCTGAGGGCAGTCCCTGAGGGGGCCTTCGCCACTCTAAGTCCTGGAGGAGCCGAGGGTTGTTGGAGGAGCCCAGGCTTTGGAACAAGACCCAGATGGTTTATCCTGGGCTCTGCCACTTACTGGGAGCTGTGCTGCTGGCCAAGTGGCTAAGAGTTTTTGGTGCTCTTAGCACCAAAGAGGAGATCGTCTGTAAAATGGACATCAGCCATGCCCACTCCAAGGATTGGCACAGGATTCCATGCCGAGGTAGCCAGTTGATGGTCATTGTAATTGGTGGTGGCCATGTTCCATCTGCCCTCGCCCATAGGGTTCTCATCTTGTGTTGGGTCTCTGCAGTAGTGATCTTTGGTCAAGTTAGGGGCCAGAATACACAGTCCCCTAAGAGGGAGGGCTAATGTTAACTTTGTCCAGAATTATCTCAAACCCAGAGGGTCACACCAGGTATACACTTGTGATGAGGGGAGATGGTGCACAGTGTGGGCCAGGTATGAAAGAAAGAATGGAATTCTCACTGGGAGCATCTGGGAATGTTTTCTTGGAGAGGTGGAATCCCAGAATCCTAAGGGAAGAGGAGGGCTTTGGTGTGGTGTTCTTGCTGGGGGGAATAGCCGTAGTAAAGGCTGAGAAGTTGAGTGTCCGATGTTACTTACAGTCTCAGGGCTAGGCTGGGCTTCCACCCTATGTGGAGGCGTTGGTGGGGATATAAATGGAGATGAGGCTGGAAGGGGAAGCATTTTGGATGAGGGTATGGATTTTCAGATTTTAGTATGAGTGTAATGGGCAAACCCATCGGAAACTTTTGAATAGCAGAGATGCCCTGGGTTTTTGGCGGAAAGCTCTGGCTGCCATTGACTGGGTGGGTTGAGATGGGAAGCAGCTGCAGGTGGCAGGCCCCTTGGAAGGTGGCGTGATACTCCTGGCAAGCCATCAGGAGGATGAGGACCAAGTCAGAAATGTAGTGAGGAGACAGCTTTGAGGAACATCACAGAAACAGTGCTGAAAAGATTGGGAGTCTGGTTGGATTGGGCTGATGAGAGAGGGAAGAGGTGACAACCACCTTACAGCTGGCAGCCTGGGGTGGGAAACCGAGAATGGGGAGAGAGGAAGAAATGAGGGAAAACAAGTCATGTCTGAGCATTTTGACTTGGAGGTGTCAGGGGAAGTCTGTGTCAACGTATCCAGCAAGTAGTGTGGGGTTTGGGGTTTGGAACATAGAAGATGTGTTACAGAAAGAAATTTACAAAAAGTTTCAAAATGTTGTATTTATGTACAATTTTTGAATTTACAGAAAAAGCTCATATGCCAAAAAAACCCATGAGATGAGCCATTATGATCATCTCTGTTTTATGGATGAGGATGTTGAGGCCATGTCTACGTAGCTGAATTGGTAGTTAGAACTGGGAGTGAGGTTGAAGGCACTTCAGAGCACACTGAGCACCTGGAAGCAGTGAAATTCATACTGTCCTCCCAGTATTTCACTGTTGGAGGAAGATTGTCATCCTTCTGCCACCCCCAGAGCAGCAGGGCGATCCCTGCCTCCTCCGCGTGCTCCCTGGTAGTGGACAGGTAGCCCTGTATCAGCTTGGGCAGCTGGGTAGACACGTGGGGTGTCCACATAGTGGTGAGGAAAGCAGAATGTGGGAGGAACAGAGCAGACAGGGAGGCTGACCTAGCTGCGGCCTGGCATGGGAAGGGGCCAGGCACAGTCAGTGGGGTCTTGTGGACCTTTGGGATGATCATGATTTTATGATTGGGGAGTGACAGAGAAGTGACAGGATCTGACGGCCCCTGTGTGCTCTGCTGGCAGTGAGCTGTGGAGGGCAAGGAGGATGGTGGGTCTCTCTACAGAGGCCCAAAGGGATCCTTGGAAGCCGGGAGCAGGGGGCAGAATGCATGTATCTTAAGGGGAAGATGGACAGAATATTCGGATGGATTCTTTGTGGAGATTGGTTGATTGGAGGAGCCTAGAAGGGTCTCCGTTAACTTGGAGGGGTGGGGCTGCCATTAGATAGGGGAGGGGCTGTAAAAAGAGCAAGCTTGACTGGGTAGGGGGCATGGCCAGGAGACTGTGTTAGGCTGTGTTGAGTGTCAGAAGCCTCCAGGGCATCTGGAAGAAGACAGTGACTGGGTACTTGGGTACAGGAGCACAGAGGTCAGGAGAAATGTCAGCTTGGGAGTTGTCCATGTGAGATGTTTCCTAAAACAGCTGGAGGCTGGGTGAGATGGCCCAGGGTGGGGTGCAGACGAGAAGGGGAGCTGGGAGCAACCTCCCTTGCTGAGGAGCCAGAGGAGAACCAGAGGGAACAGCTGGGAGCTGCAGTGTGTGGAGTCTGGGCAGCCGAGTGACGAGTGTGTGTCCTCCAGGGAGAGCAGGAGGGATCCCTGGGTCTAGGTGGCAGGTGGATTCATCCTGTGGTGTCTGAGGAGGCCTGGCTCCTAAGTCTCCTCCAGCAGCGACATGTAGCTCTCGTGTAAGTACTGATGGCTCGTTATGTGAAAATCTCCGTTTCCTCTCATTTGATCCTCACCGTAGGGCCGCACGGCCCCCCACGGTTCCCAGTAGAGGAAACTGAGGCTCAGAGTTTTGATGGCTCGTTCAAGGTCCAAGTTAAAGGGGCAGAGCAGAATCAGGAAGCCAGGAGGTGGGCTCCTGGGCACGTGGTTTGTATGCTGGGGGCAGCTAGTCCAGTGGGCACAGAGTGGCTCCAGAGAGAGCTGTGCTCTAGGCCTTAATACTTGAGCTGGCCACGCAGGGGGCCTCTTGCATGTCCTCCAATGGCCTCAACAGTCCCTTCCGGGGGGCCCTTGGATGAATTTATGTAAAGAAATAAGACCAGCTTGCTAACGACTGCAATAAAACTCACTTTGTCCTATATATGTTGTGAGGATAGTGGTGCAAAGGTAAACTTTACCAGAGGTGAATGTCATGCTTTTTTCCTTTGTTAGAACCATGTTTGGTAAGAAGCCGTGTGGCCCAAAGGGATCTTGAAACCCCGATCTGTTTAAATATAAAAATACACAAACCCACGTAAATATACATATATAACTGTGAATCGCAGGACGACTCTTAGGCAGGCAAAGTGATCTAAGAGGCAGCCCCAGATCAGCTGCAGCCTGATGTTCGTTCCTCCTACCACCTTGCAGAGGGCAGGGTGCTGGGTCCTACCCGCCTCAGGCTCTCACTCCAGGACAGCTCAGGCACAGAGGGCAGACCCTCCATGGTTGCAACGGGGAGCCAGCTCTAATGTCCATACAGCCCCAGAGCCCGTGGTCCCCCTGCTTGCAGAGGCCCATCCATGAGGGTCTGTGAGAGTGTGAGTGCCTGCCCTCATTCAGTGCCCCTCCCTGACCCAGAAAGGCCCCAGCCTGCTTCCTCCTCCTCCTGGGCCCAGTGCAATTAGAGCTTGTGAAGTGTGGGGGCTGATGGTGGGGAGAGTGGGAGTTTTGGGTAGTGCCGTAGTTTGGGGCCCCATCCCCAGTTTTGTCGGCAGGGGGTAGGGTGGGACGTCCTCACCCAAGGCTTAGTGTAGACTGTAGACTGGGGCTCAGCCACTGCCCCGGGCTGGGACCAGCACCTCCAGGCCACACTCTAACTGCAAAACTCCCCGCCAGGCCATGTTGCAATTACAGGAAGGCACCCCATCTGTGTTCTGGATTTCTCCTGTGTCTCTGATGGTCCTTCCAGCCAACCGGGTTTCAGGAAACCCAAACTGGTCTTGCCTGGAGCACCTTCTCTAATTTTTTGAGCCAGCCTGAGTGTTGGTTCTGGGAAATCTCCTCTCTGCGCCTCCTCTGCCAGCCAATTGTTGAAGAAGGGCAGGAGAGCTTCGGAGAAACCTTCTGGGGCTTTTTAATGATTCTCTTCAAGTTTTTCTTCTCACTGAAATTTCTGCTTTGCCAGGAATGAAGGGGCTGGGGCTCTGAGGACTGCTGTCAGGTTGAGAAACGGACAGTCCTGCATGCCCAACCTGCACAAAAGCAGCAATTAATCCAACCTTTTCACGTACCTTGGTGGAGAGCCATATGCCTCCTTCAAAACCAAAGTCTTTTTTTTTTTTTCTCTCTAATTAAAAAAATTTACCATTGCTTTAGTTACCACTCTGTGTTTCTAAGTTTTAGCCTTCCTGCAACCAATTCTGTGACTAGGAACTGGCCTCCGAAATGTCTTCTAGCCCCGAGGTCTTAGGACTCTTGATTCACAACAGCTCACCTTATGCTGTGCTGGCAAGTGCCCAGGTTTCACAGCAAAATGACAGATTTTATTCAACAGATTGTTAGAACGTGACCTCTAAGAAGATGGGGAGAGGGAGGCAGGCCTGAGGGCTGTTTCAGTTAACTTTGACTTAGTAGTCGTGGTTCCAACTTTGCCTGCTCCCTGCTTCCTGATGACTGCTCAGGACACTCATTATTTCCACAAATAGTGACCGAATGCATTCTAGGGGCCACCCACTGTTCTGAGTGCTGAGAACACAGCAGAAAATACTCACAGGGCTTGTACTGTAGCAACATGCTGTGGGGTGCCGTGGGATGCTGTGGGGTGCTGGATGTGTTCCAGTGGGCCTTGACCCTCTGTGATCTATCTGTTGCTTGCAGCATGGTCTTTTCAGTGATTTTCACCTACGTGATGTTTTAGTAATAATGTCTATGCTAGAGGGACACCTGGGTAGCTCAGCGATGGAGTGTCTGCCTTAGGCTCAGGGTGTGATTCTGAGGTCCAGGGATTGAGTCCCATATCGGGCTCCCTGCATGGAGCCTGCTTCTCCCTCTGCCTGTGTCTCTGCCTCTCTCTCTGTGTCTCTCATGAATAAATAAATAAAATCTTAAAAAAAAAATGTGTTAGATGCTGTGTTTCCCTGGGAAACAAGAATGTCCTTTCTTCCTAGCCCAACTTGGGGGAAATTCATCCTTTATCGATTAGACCCTCCAGGCACCTTACTTGTGGGTAGCAATCTCAAGCTCAAAGGCTGGTGCTTGGTGACATTCTTAAGAAATGGTCATGCTAACTTAGAATTTCTACTCTGAGTCCAGGCTTCTTTCATAAACTCTCAACAATAAAGATGCGTGTCCAGATGCAGGGAGTCAGGTTCTAGGACACTAGACCTGGAACTTGCTTCACAGCTTCTGGGTGCCAGCCCCGACCTTCTACCCCCAGCATCAATCAGATTCCTAACATATGTCTAAAGCAGTATGTACATTGCTAAAACGCTGATGTTGAGTTGCTGAAACTTCGTTCTAGTGCATTATTACTTTTGGAGTGAAACCATACAGTCCCCTGGAAGGTGCAACCAGAGACCTGACATCCTTTGCTCTTACTGCCTGCTCTGGAGGTTCATTTGGTGCTGGAACATTAACCAGATTTCCCTGACATACCAATACGCAAGGCTTCCTTCCCCTTAGCTTCTGATTTTTATTGCTTTCCCCAACTTACAGGCATAGTAGCCTAGTGGTAAGCAGGGTCTTGACTTACCATCACCTGGGTCCCTTTTATTACTACTGAGATGGTGCATCCTTAACCATGGCCACTGGACCACTTGTGTCCTGTGTCATGGGAAGAGCAGTTGGCCTTACACATGCAGTAATGGATCTGAATGGACCTCCTTTGCTCATGGCAAAAAATTATTTGGAGATGAGTGAGACCCTCTCATGAGGGTCAGGCACAGCGTAGAGAAAGTGTTCAGAGCTGGAAGGCCTGTGTTCCGGTGCTGCTTTCTCTGTGGGCACTGGTAGAGCTGGCCATGTGGACGGTGCCACATCTCCCATCCTGTGCCTTCTCTAAAATGGAGATAATGATTCCAGGCTGAGCAACCTCCCTGGCTGGCCAGGAGGAAATATCTGAGATAACGGGAGTAAAAGTATTTGGGAAATTCTCAAGTTCTTTACAAATGTTCTCACATTATTATTCATCTTGTAGAAACAGGAAAAATAATGTGTGGAAGAGGAAAATGCATGGAAGTCTACACTTCCATGATACACATACCATGATGCCAGGCATTTTAAAGATGTGTGCAATTTTGACACTCAGTTTCACTAATACCAATGATGAGTATGTCTTCACGTTTTCGAAAATGACTATTATTATAGCTTCGAAAGAGGACATTTTCTCACAAAAAGTAAGCAGGTCGGTTCTTTGAACAGTTCAGGGTCTATCCAGGTGGTGGTGGTCATGCTAGGCCAGGGAAGTTTGGTGATCCCGTCCTGTAATGGGCATTTGAACTGCAGCAGTAGGAGATACTCCAGGGTAACGTGAGAGCTAGCACACATCTTTCCTATGTTCCAGGCTGAGGGAATGGGTAGCGGCTGAAGGAGAGGGTGCACCCCATGTGAGCCATGCTTCCCGCCTAAAAGCCTCCTTCTGTGATCTTGCCTCAGAGTGGGTAAGCAGGGTAGAACAGTGAACTACAAACCCATGTGTCCTAGGAGCAGTGGCCCCCTGTGACACTGGCACCATCCTCCCCCACGGTCCCTGCCTGGTGCTCTGAGTCCAGAAGGGAGTGGTAGTGCCCGGACGACACTACCAGTCTCTGCCATTGCTTGTGCCTTCACTGGGCATTTCAGGACATTAGGGTCATTACTGCCAATGGTGGCAGGTGGGCAGCTGCTAAGGAGAGCAGAGAGGCTATTATAAGCCTTTCGTTGCTGCCCTTTGGTTGAGGGTCTTGAGCATCGGTGAGCGGCAGGAGCATCTGGGGAGCTCTGTGAAAGGCCCAGTTCCAGGCTTCACTTTTACAAATCCAGATGGACCTGGTCTGGATTGTGGCCTGGGAACATGCATTTTTGACAGGCATCAGGATTGATTTGGGTGTCAGTGCTTTGAGCAACCCTTAAGCCCCTCTAGTATATGTCCTGGTTTGACCCCAAATGCTGTGGGGTCTGCACCGAGCTGGCCTTGGGCCTTCTGCATCCTCCCTGGCAAGGCCCATCTCCCATGGCCACTCTGGGCATTGAATTTAGTGTGAGGCTTTGTAGAAAGTGTCCAGCCCACAACGGGGCTCAGTAAATATTAGTGCTTATCTTCCCCTTAGAGCAACCCTGGGCAAGAAAGAAAACGGATTTATTACAGGTTCCCTAAAATGTATGACAATTCTTGGTCCCCGTCCACTCTTTCTGTGCGTATATAATATAGATGTGTCTCCTTCACTCAGCTAGGTTTTATCCTGGGCATTCACCTTACCAAGCAAGCATTTCAGATTTCAGGGACAGGGAGGGAGACACAAAAGATGTGTCAAAAATAGTTGCCAGCACTGGGGACCAGAAGCTCTGTTTTTGGAGATGAGACTTCAGTGCATAAGCCTAATAATGTTTGCTAAGTAAACAGAACGCTTAAGAAATCAGCTGATGGACCGAAGAAGATGAAATTGTATAATCTTTTGTACACAGAAATTTAGAGAAAGGGAAAAGCAATAGTAAGCTATGCCTACCCTTGCTTCTAGAATGAACTGTGTGATCTTCTTGATACATTTTATTATTTTTTTCCAGTATGCTCTGTGCCCAGCATGGGGCTTGAACTCATGACCCCAATAACAAGAGTCACATGTTCTACCCATGAGCCAGCCACATGTCCCAACACATATATTTTAAATGCAGATGGAGACCGGTGAATTTCACTGAAAATACGTGTATATGTGTGTGATTAGAGTCCTAGAGTTACAGAATCTGGAGGGATCTTACACTTAATCCAGTGAGGCCACCACCTCCCATCCTTCCATCTATCTCCTAACACATGCCCAGTATTAGAACCACAAAGGCCCAGCGAGCTGAAGTCTCTAATATCCAGAAAGAGATTCAGAATTTGAAGCCACAGAAGGTAAATGAAATGACATTTAAATATTTAATTTAAATCTTTTGGGAGCTCTGTGTGCTATAGACTCCTAGTTGAGGAGTCTATACTGAATAGACTGAATGCATTTGAATCTAATCATTGGAAGGTTGGCAGGAAGGAGTAGGAGGTTTATTGAATTTAGTAGCCATGCGACTCAGCATCAAACTCAACGGTGAGCAAGATACATCTTCTTGAGAGAGTGAGTGGGAGTGGCAAGACGTCCAGCCTCTCAGATGCGCCCTGGGCAGCTCAGAAGGTCCTCAGTGGCTGTCCCTGAACCTGGCAGTAGTATGGGGGTTGCAGTAGTATGTGTGGGTTCCCATCTCCACCGAGCTCTTGGCATCCCTCCTAAAGCCAACACTTTTACTCTTCCCTTTACTGTTACCATCTGAAATTCACATGGTGTCAAAAATGTGCCAGGCAGTCTGTGCAAAACCTAGCCTGATCATTTTGCCTAGCGAACCTAAAATTAATGTTAAAAGTGAAAAGGTGTTGATTGTTGGCAGCAGGAGTAAGAGATGACAGAAGGGGTTGGCTGTGACCACTTTGCTGTGGCACCTAGAAATGTCAGCACCGAGACTGTCGGCCCATTGTTGTGTGGATGAGCCTGTGTGGTGGCCTTGACTCATGCACGCACCTCTGAACGCTCCAAGCTTCGTGGCAAGCCCCCAGTGATTCAGGGGGTATGTCCTGCTTCAGAGTTACTCACAGAGGAACCTGGCGTTGCTGTGGTCATGAAGCACAGAGTGGGCTCTGGACTGTCTTCTTGGGGCCCGGAGGTGGGGGTCAGATAAGCGGAGCCTCCCAGGGTGAATCAGAGAGTCCATCAGTTAGACCAGAGAAGAGGGTGGATGTTTCAGGCAGGGGGGATAGTATGTGTCTAGGTATGAAGGTAACGGTGTACTCCAGAGCAATGCACTGAAAACCAGAGAGCACAGGACCTAGCCAAGGAGAATTAGAAAGTTGATTTCGATTGTGAGGAGCCACATCCCCCCACCCCGCCCCAAGGGACTTAGGTGATCTTGTAGGCCACAGCAAATCACCTGCAGGTTTTAAGATGTATATTTTAGGAGCATGACTCAGGTGTCCATGAAGTGAAGAGAAGACAAGGGATAGATTCTAGAAACAAGAGGCTTAGGATGAGCTCTTCTGTTCTGGCTTAGTGATACGATTTCTTGGGGGCACCTGTGTGGCTCAGTCGGTTAGGCATTGGACTCTTGATTTCAGCTCAGGTCATGATCTCAGAGTTGTGAGATCGAGCCCCGTGTCAGGCTCCCTGCTCGGTGAGGAATCTGCTAGAGATTCTCTCTCTCTCTGCCCCTCCCCCTGCTCGTGTGTGTGCACATGCTTTCTCTCTCTCTCTCTTTCAAATAAATCTTTTTTTTTTTTTTTTTTAATGGCATGATTTCTTGTGACTCAACTTTGTGCTCTTGACACAGCCATGGCTCTCTGATCAGCTGGGAGTTGTTGAGGCTGTGATGTTAGTAATTGTCCAAAGCATGTTGTTTTCCACAGATGACTTGACTTTGTTTCTTGGCTAAGGCTAGACTTGGCGAGGCTCTAACCCCAAGGGTAAGTGGTGGGAAGAAGTGCTTGGACTTGTTTCAGCTTTAAAAACTAAGAGTGTGGACAGCAAGAGAGCATTACCCTTGGGATTCTAGATACTGTTTCCTCAGTACAGGCCAGGAAAACCAAGGGTGGCCAAATAGCTGGCTCCTAACAGATGCTCTGTATTCTTCCTGCATTCATTCTGTTAGCATTACTTAGATTTGAATCTGAACTTGGAAGAGGCTTTTTAATAAATTTGGTTGTGAGAAGAAGCCAATTTCTTGAAGATCAGAAAGACACACACACACACATGCTCCAGACCTTAGGACCACATCACACAGCCTCAGGTGCTTTCACCCTGCAGTCCAACCAGAAGTAGTAGGTGCTAAGTATTAGGATTTCAAGTTCCTCACTGACCCAGGCAGGCTTCTGGAGATCAAGTGCACCCAGAAAGACCCTCCTTGGGCCACCCCATCCGACCCCAAATGGAGAACTTGATGTCACATAATCATAACTTGATACCTTTTATTATCAGCAGTGCGCAGATTTGAATGTCAGCTGGTAAATGGGCTCTATGTGCAGAAGAACTTAGTTTTCATTTGCATTGTTTTCCTAGGAGAGCTTCTCACCTGGTTCCTGGTTCACATTTTCCCATCTATGCATCTCAGCCAGTTTTAAAAATTAATTTCCACATAGGAGCACCTCAGTCTCTTGGTTTCAGCTCAGGTCATGATCTCAGGGTCGTGAGATTGAGCCCCATGTTGGGCTCTGCACTCTGTGGAAACTGCTTGGAGTCTCTCTCCCCCCTGCTCCTCCTCACTGTGCACACGCGTGCTGTCTCTCAATTTTATTTCCATATGATGACAGTCACTTCCATATACCGAATGTCTGTACTATGTCAGGTGCTTTATGTCTGATAACTCACTTAGTCCTGACTCAGAACTCAGAGGTTGAAATTGTAACCCTGGTAGTGGAGATCAGCTCAGGGAGGCTCAGAAAAGCTTTAGCAGCACTTTGGGTCTCTACCTCCCTGGTGGTTTTTGCTGGACTTCTCAAGAGCCTTCTTCCTCTGTCCCTTCAATCACTTCCACCTCTCCCCCTCATAAAAGGAAATTTTTTTTTTCATAAAAGTCAGAACTTTTCTTTTGACCTGGCTCCTCCTCCCAGCTTCAGTTTGGTTCACTCCTGCTCTTCCCATAACATACCTAGTGGCCCCATGGCCCAATATACAAATTTCTGGCCTCTTAGGATGAGATTCAGAGGTGACCAGCGGCTCCTGGTCACTGGGTGACACCATCACCCTCCCTGGAACACTGTCTTCTCTCAGCTTCCTGGGAGGAGGTGGGCAGGCACCTGTCTTCCCATGCTGATCAGTGCTTCCACACTTTCTGGGCCACCCCCAAAGGATGAGTACCTCCCCAGTTTCCTGGATGCCTCTGGGAACTCATCCCTCACCTTGTCCAGATAAGCCTCCACTCCCGGTGCTCCATCTGCTGGACCACTAGATCCAGTCTCTGCCCTCGTGGGCTTCCCTCCCTGCCACCTCCTTGGTCTCTCAGGTCAGCCAGTGGGAGGCACCTCTGGTTCCTCCTAGCCTTTCCCTTCTTCACAGCCCAGCAGATGGAAGTCCTACCGGATCTTCATTCCCAGAGGCATCCCAACTCTAGAGTTCCTTTCTCCAGACCCAGTGACTATCCCCGGCTCTTCCACTTCCTCCTTTTGGTCCCTGTGCTTCAGGCCGTCCTGCACTTGGACTGATGCAACCTGGACAGCATTCATTATTACTCAAGAGCCTGCAGTGGTTCCAGGCAGTATTTCAAGTCACTTGACTTAAGTTGTCCAGTTAGTAGGTTATGAGGTCCAGACGTGGGGCACAGCCTTTGATCCCAAACCCAGCGCCCATTGCCCAGCCCTCAGTGATGGTGTGAAGGATGCACAGAAATGCCCACCTGTGGGCAAGCACTAGGACTTCATGGAGGGAGTGCACAGCCTCTCTGTTTCACCATCCCCTCCCAGCTGGGCTAGAAGATCCTCTGAGCTGACAGATGGACACCTCTAGGCTTAATCTTAGACCCAATTAGAGCTGGAAGAGACTTTCTCATTTTATAAACGAAAACGCTGAGGGGCTTACCAGGCATCCAGAGTGTCAGGGTGTAAGGTGTATTGGATAACCTGTTGTGGATACAACATCCAAACCCTGACACACAAATTCCAAATTATACTATTGCCTGGAGCTGCTGCCACTGTCCCTGCCTATCCATCAGACCTGGGGACCAGGACTGGCAGCCAGGGCTGGTGGAGTCCAGTTTGCCTTACCGCATTTGACTCTGAAATAAGGCTGCCACCTCCCCCATTCTCCCAGGGAAAACACGGAAGCCCCCAGGCTTGGTGTACCCCCAGCTCATTTCCCTTCCTTTGCCCATCCTTGTGCAGAAGGCCAGATATTCATGACCACAGCTGCCCTGAAAACCATCACATTTTCTTCTGTCACTCCAAGATCTCAAGCCATCTTCCATTGCTCCAGTGATGTTGACTTCTCTTGGCTGAAGGGTGTGCATGTTCCTTCTGCCCAGTGTGATGATCATGAGACCCTTCATATAAAGCTGGGCCATCTAATAGGTCTTTGGGAGAACAGCCCCAGGCACAGGTGAATTAAGGGGAGAAAAACAAGGGTGAGTTCTGTGTGTGACCTCCCTCCCCAGGGCTTCCCCTCCTCCTTTTCTAGCCAAGGCTATGAACAGGTAAGTGTGAAGTCTTTACCCCTAGGCTTCCGTGATCAGCTCCCCATGGGCTTCTCCCAGAGAAAGGAAGGGGTCTTTTCTGAAGAGCACAAGGCATTTTCATGACCTTCAAGCAAAGGAGGGTTGAGATGCAGGAGAGGAGGTAGGATGAGGGCAGGAGGCCAGAGGAGGAGATGTGGAGAGGATACAGAAGGCCTTGGAAGGGGGCCACTTTAAGAGTGCTATTGCTGATGGGAAATGTGGCACTGTTGCCAGTGGGGAGGAATTCCCCACTAGTTGACAGCAGTGATTCAGACTTGATCGAAGAGCTTTCTCAATCTCAGCATTATTGACTATATTGACATTTGGGGCTGGACCATCTTTCATTGGGGGAGGAGCTGCCCTGAGCACTGCAGGAGGCCTGGCCTCTGTCCACTAGATGCCAGTTGTCCCCAGCTGATGTGACAACCAAAAGTGTATTCAGACATTGTCCTGTGTCCTTGGGCAGGGGTGGCAGGTACCTTCTTTTTCAGTCTGCATTGAGAATTGTTGAGCAGCTCTACTGGGAAGCTGGTGCTTTCATCTGCCTCGACTCATTGAATCCCTACAATGACTGCACGAAGAGAGTGGCATCAGCTCTGTTTTACAGATAAGGAAACAGACCTAGAAAGGTTACAAGTGAGTAGCTTTTAGCAGTAAATGCTAGAACTAAGATTTGAATCCAGGTTGGTCTGACGTCGAAGCCTGTTATCTTAGGGAGAGGTATGATTGCAAGGAAAAGAAAAGTCACTGGTGGGGTTTGTTTTGAGGATACCATGGGATATTTTGCAGGCAGCTCAAGACAGGGAACGAGGACTGGGTGTCACAGAAACAGAGTCGGCAGGTTGGGAGCCAAGTTTACACACCTGCCTCATAGCGCTCCGTGGCTGTGCTTGTGCCTGCATCTTTGCTCTTGGTGGCTAGAAGGGCACTCCTGGTCCCTGCTTCTCCCATCACTTCAGTACTAATCCTTTCCCCAGAGTCATTAAAATGCTCCAGTGCCTGTGTCAGGAATCCAGATTCCCAGGAGAAATAGTGCAATTGGCTCAACAGGTTGGGCCTGGGAGCTGAGAGGAGATAGTGATTGGTCTCCCCGACATGCTGAGCCCTTGTCACTACCTTTAGCTGCCCTTGCTGGCCCGTCACCATGACAACAGAGACTATCTTCCCAGCACCTCGAGGGCAAGAGCTTTACTGACCAGTACCTAGGCCACCATGTCCTACAAAGTGAAGAAGTGAAGCCACGGGAAATGTGAGCAGACACATCTGTTTCTTCCACTTAGCAAATAAGTAGAGCCAAATCAGGCCCTCAGAAAATTGATCTTTACCAACACTTAATGAAGAGTTAGCTATTTAATAGCCCATGACAAATCCAGAGGCTGTTCGGGGTCTGACAACCCAGACATTAACAGCAGCAGTGGCCAATTTCCAAGAGATTACTGACATTTGGGGCCATTCAGGAAGACATCCGGGAGGAAATATTCACAGAGTTGTTTCAGGCACAGGGAAGGAGGAGGGGGAAGCATAAGTGGCAGCTTGGTAATACACACTGACGTTGGCATCTCTGAGCAGGAGTACAAGTTGTTCGAGGAGTCTTTTAATCATAGAAGAGTTAACAGGAGGAACAGCACATCTCAGAATTTCCTCGAGCTCAGAATGAATCCAGCAGGCCCCAGAGACTCAGAACCCTTTGGTGTCATCTAGGGTTAGTCGGATCCTTGCCCGTGACTGGGTAACTGTCATTGTGGCTGATTTCTAGCCAACACACGCAGGTGACTGTCCCATGCAAATGAGCCTGGCCTCTTGCTTTGCTGTTAGTACTGTCGTCAGCTCCTGGTAGGCATTCAGCCTCGTTCCTGCCCTTGTGGAGTCCCAGGCACGGAGGAATGACTAGCTGGAGAGCAAAGAGGACGTTGCAGTGTGCTGTGAGTTCCAGCAGGAATAGAAATAGCAGATGTGGGGAGCACTTTCTGGGTTATCCCTGGGGACACGGAGTATGGTGCACCATCTAGACATTCATAAAAGGGACTCCTGAGCTCCAGGAGCTCACCCTAGGGATGGTGAAGTAGTCAGAGCCCTTGCCTTCCCTGCTGTGTCCCTGTCATTAGGTGCTCTCAATTCTGACTGCAAAAGCTTCTCTCCATCTCCTGTTCACTGGCCAGCAGCATCCCCTGAGTCCACTTTATCATCTGTTACTTGCACAGTAACCAGAATTGTCTTATAGGTCACATCCCTGCTCAGAACATTCTGTAGGCTTCCTGTTCCATGTAGGATAAACCCAGACTCCTTATCATGAACTGATAGAGAGAACCCACCTTCCTCTTGGACCCGTGTCCTTCCACGTAGCCACTATCCATGGTGATGCAGCCTCCCGGCCCACTAGCTATTCCTGAGACCTTCACACTCCCAATGAAGGTTTTCACGCTTGCTCTTCCCTCCATGTGGAGCTCTTGGCTGCCAAAACTTGCTGTCTTCTTATCTGTTAGGCCTAAACTCAAATCCACTGTCTCACCACAGACCTCTCTGGCTACCCTTCCAAATTTGCCTCTCACCCCATGCCTATGGTCCCATTTTCCTGTTTGCTTTCCTTCATAGTTTTTAGAAGAATTTTCTTCATTTATTTTGCTGGGGTAGGGGTACAATGCATTAAGAAAAAGCATCATGCTTGAGGACTACAGTGAGGTGAATTCAAGCTGAGATGACATTTGAGCTGGAATTTGAAGTGACTTGCTAGGTTGAGATATGGATGGAAGGGATTTTAGGCGGGGGAACAGTATGAGCAAAGACACAGAGGCCAATGAGTGTGTCATGCTCAGAAAACCACTTTGAGGCAGCAAGTCTGTTGCCCAGACAACACAGGAAGGCGGAATGGGAGTGGGGCAGGGGACTGAGACCCCATGCCAGAGTACCTGGACTTCATCCTGTGGACAGTGAAGAGTGAGGAGCGCACAATGAGTAATGTGCTAAGACTTCCTAGGTTTGCTCAGTGGGACAAATAGGGTTTGAAAGTGAAGTCGGGTTTTAAAAAATAGGCAGAAGTGGGGTGCCTGGGTGGCTTGGTTAAGTGTGTACTACCAACTGCGGTCATGATCCTGGGGTCCTGGGATCTAGCTCCACATCAGCCTCCCTGCTCAGTGGGGAGCCTGCTTCTCCCTCTCCCTCTGCCCCTCCCCCAACTCATGCTTGTTCTCTCAATCGCACTCTCGCAAATAAATAAAATCTTTTAAAAAGTAAATAAAAATAGGCAGAAACAACTGGGGGCCAAGTCCAGTGAGGAAGGGAGAGTGTGCTGAGACCAGGAGGATCAGCTTGGAGTGAGAAGCAATGAGAGGTTTGGGGAGTAAAGAGATCTTCTTTTCTGAACCCATCTTGAACTGTGAATAGCCATGTGGCATTCCTGTGTACTTGTCTTTGGGAGATCTGCAAGGCCAGGGCAAGAGCCATGGAAGCAGCAGGTTGTTCCAAGAAGACACACACATTTTCCACTGCCGGTTTTCTCCCTCCCTGGCTAGTCCCAGTCACACAGACACAAAAGCACGGTATGATGAGGGTCAGATGCTCTTTGCAATTCCACAGTGATGAGTCTTTTTTGTAACATCCAGATGTCAGTGCTATTTTGGGCAGATGTTCTGGGGAGCAGTTGGTGATGACCTCACGAGGGTGTGACTTTAAGGACCAAATGACACAGCCTCTGTGAGTAAAGCCAGACTCTGCTCTCCTATCCCTGTGTTGTGGGAGCCATACTGCTCCTGCAGGGGGCCACCAGCATGCCTTCAAGCCTTCCTTGCCCCAGGCTGCTGAGTAAGCTCAGAACTGGTGTGTGCAAGCAGTCTGGGGCCTTTGAGAGAATCTTCCAGGGACAGGGCACCTATACTCTGCTAAGGCAGCCCTTTGTGATCGATCAGCCTCTGATCCTCTCTGAGACTGTATGTCTTCATCTGTAAATAAATAGATAATAAATAATTTTTTATAGGTAAAGAAAAAATAAAAAATGTAATAACCTACCTTGCAGAACTGGAAAAGAATTGAGAATCAGGTGAGATCCTGTGTGTTATGGGATTTCCCATCCTGAAAGGCACCATGCAGATGCTAATTATCATGGCAGCAGGCTTCTAAGGCTTCAGGCCTAGACTCAGATGAGCTGTGTAAGAATTGCTTGGCACCTCAGGGGTTCATCCCATCTAAACCCAAGCCAATCAAAGAGCCCTTTCTCAGGCATCTCCAGCAGGGCCTCACGTCTTGTCTTAGGGAGCTCGCTCTTTTTTTTTTTTTTTCCCCATTCACGAGAGACACACAGAGAGGCAGAGACATAGAAGGAGAAGTAGGTTTGCTGTGGGGAGCCTGATGCGGGACTCCATCCCAGGATCCCAGGATCACGACCTGAGCCAAAGGCAGATGCTAAACCACTGAGCCACCCAGGCATCCCGGGAGCTTGCTCTTTTCCAAGGCTCCCTATTCCAACTACTGATAGGGTTCAGAGCTACATGCACTCCATTCTGTGGAGCCTGGCCCCCCGAAATTCCCAGGTTTTGGTTTTCAAGCACTCTAGAGCCATGCTTTCCAGTGTGGTAGCTGCTCCCATTGTGGCTACTGAGTACTTGAAATGTGGCAAGTCCCAATGGAGATACGCTGTTGGTGACAAATATGGTCTGGATTGCAAAACACTGACTATGAAAAAAAAAATAAAATCTCACTAATGTGTGCATGTATAAAGAACATCTTATATGTATGTTAATTCATTATATAGTTTCATCTTTTACGTGTTGAAATAATTTGGATACCTTGAATTATAATAGAAAATATTCAAGTCAGTTTCACCCATTCACTTTAATAATATGACCACTCGAAGAATTTAAATTGCATATGTGGCTCACATTATACTTTATTATTATTATTGGACAGTGCTGCTCTAGAATTATGCAAAATAAACTGGGTTCAGCAACCCTTGGGTACATTAAGATCTATATTTTAGGCACCAAGGCTTGTCATTTTGTCTGTCCCCAAGCATCCATTAAGCACCTGCTATGTGCCAGGCACCGTGTTAGGTGCTCAGGTGGGATGTGATGGTGAACACAGCAGACTCAGTCCTTACACTCTTGAAGATACACTCTGATGGGTGAAGTAGACCTCAGTCAAGTCTCATAAGCAGGACTGTGGTTTCAGGGAAGCAAAGCAGGACTGTGATTCCACATATGGCCTCCTAGCATTTCATTTTCCTCCTTTTCAGTACACTTGTTATTTTACAGCGAAGCTTTGAAGACAGTACGGAAAATTCCCAGATGCCCTGTACCCACTTTCCCCTATCATTATGTCTTGTATTAGTATAGTACATTTGTCACAACTAATGAGCCAGCAATGATGTGTTCTTATTAACTCAAGTCCACACCTTTTTCAGAGGACATTAGTTTTTAGTTAATGTCCTTTTTCTGTCCCAGAATCCTGTTCAGAATACCATGTTATTGAGACTCCAGGTCTCCTTAGGCTCCTCTTGGCCCTGACAGTTTCTCAGACTTTCCCTGTTTTTAATAATCCTTACAATTTGAGGATTGCTGGTGAGGTATTTTGTAAGCTTTTTGGGTATGATGTCTCTGCCATTTTTTCTCATGATAGACTGGGGGATATGTATGGGCTTTGGGGAGGAGCAGTGCAGGGCCACAGGGCCATTTTCAGACCCCATCACCTCACGAGCACATGCCATCAACATGACTTATCACTATGGGTGCTGACTTAGTCGCCTTGCTGAGGGGGGGTGTTTGTCGGGCGTCTCCACTGCGAAGTTACTCTTTCTTCCTTTTTTCCATACTGTTGTCTTAGAAAAGAAGTCACCATGTGCAGTCCTCAGTAAGGAGTGAGGCGTTACATCTACATATATTACTTAGAATTCTTTTGCATTTACCCATTCTTCCCCCATTTGTTTGCTTATTCAGTTACTGATTTATGTCAGCATAGACTCGTGAATATTTCACACTTTGGGCTAGGATGCAATACTACTTTATTTTGTGCCATTTGTTCCAACTTTGGCCATTGGGTGCTTTTCCAGTGTTTTCTGTGTCCTTTTGTCATATACCCATCAATATAGGGTTTTCATTTTCGTTTTTTTTTTGTTTGTTTGTTTTGGCACTTCCTTACATTCTGTCACTACAAACTATACAATGTTCCAGACTCATCTGGTATTAAAATAGGGATACTTTGTGTGCCTGTCTCATGAGTTTATTCTGAAAACTAAATGAGTTACTAGAGGTACTGCTTTTCCAATCCTGATACTTTTATTTATTGAGATGTAATTGACATAATAACATTATATTTCTGATCAGATATCTGTGGATTGCAAAACGATCGTCCCAATAAGTCTAGTCAATGTCTGTCATCACACAGTGTTGGAATTTTTTTTTCTTGTGATGAGAACTTTTAAGATCTACTCTCCTAGCAGTTTGCAAATACACAGTGTGGTATGATTATAGTCACTGGTGTATGTTATATCCCCGAGATTTATTTATTTACTTGAGAGAGAAAGAGAGAGAACAGGTGAGGAGGGGCAGAGGGATAGAGAGAGAAAATATCTCAAGCAAACTCCCTGCTGAGCACAGAGTCTGATGCAGAGCTCTGCTGAGCATAGAGTCTGATGCAGAGGTCAATCCCATGACCCTGAGATCATGACCTAAGGTGAAATCAAGAGTCAGATGCTTAACCCCTTGAGCCACCCAGGTGCCCCAGGACTTACTTATTTTGGAAGTTTGTACCTTTTGACCCCCTTAATTCATTTCACTGCCGCCCTATACTTCTTTAATAAAAATTTTTAAATTGCTTTTTCACCATACTGAAGTTTTAGAGTCAAGCAAAAGGGATCTGATTTCTTTTTTCATTGAAACTCCTCAGAAATCAAAGCTCCTTGTTCCATACCTGTTTTCTCTCTAATGCAGAACTTTATTTTCCTGTTAATTCTCATGTAGTCCGCTTCATTATTGCAGCCTGTCACAATTTCCTACAGTCTTGATTCCTGTATGTTGCTTCATAGCCTCCCGCCATATGAAGGAGAAGTCTTACCTATGGCAGACAAGGCAAGGTCTAGGCCATACGTAGCGCCTTCACCCTGTGGTATTGTCAGTCTGTGGGAGTCTGCATGGGGCCCTTCTTTGACCACCATTCCGCCATCGTGAATAAGGGCCATAAGGAAAGACATTGTCAGATGAGATTCACAGTCTGTTGGCTTTCCCCTAATTTATTTAATCTGGTGATCTTATGAAAGGAAATGAGAAAATGAGATTAGTTGGGTTCAGTTTGTTTTCAGGAAATCCATTTCTGCTGATATTTATTGCTTTTTTTTTTTTTTTTTTTTTTTTTGCCTTAAAGGTCCATGAACCACTGGTTAAATTCACTCTGTAATTTTACTGATGTCATTTCCAGAATCTGCTTCTTGGTCTCTACAGACTAGACACTTGCCTAGTGCTGGTTTTGTGGTATTTTCTTTGTTTTGACGTATTTCCTCTGTGCAGTTTCTGAATGCTTCTGAACTTTGGTCTGCGTCCAATACCTGGGGTGAGCAAGGGGCCTTGAAGTCATTGGAAAACATGTTTAGAAGCTTTCTTTCTTTTTTCTTTATTTCTGTGTTCTGGTTCCCTCATAACCACTTTTGTTCATTCTTTAAGGGGTGAAGAGCATTTTCCTTGATATAAAAAAAACATACAAAATCATTGTTCAGTGAGTTTGATTTCTTGCTGAACCGTCTGCTATAAATTGGAGGACCCATCCTTTGCTGCTGCTTCATCCTGTTTAGAAATACCTTTCAGGAGTTTTTCACTTTCCAGAACTCAGCCCCTTATGGGCTGTAATAGTGCCAAACCCATTGCTTAGAGGTTCCTGTCACCCTCTTGTGTCCATCATTAAAAACAGGTCATGCCTTCCATCATGTCATTAGCATTCTCAGTTGATCTGAGTTCCTATTTATTTTTTTTAAAGATTTATTTATTTATTTTAGAGAAGGAGAGGGAGAGAATTTCAAGCAGACCCCCTGCTGAGCATAGAGCCTTAATGAGCTCCATCTCAGGATCCTGAGATCATGACCAGAGCTGAAACCAAGAGTTGGACACTCAACCGAATGAGCCATCCAGGTGCCCCTGAATTCTCATTTAAACTAGATACTCCCCTCCCTTTTGGCTCCTGTGTAGTGGCGGGGAGACTGTTTATTTCTGAGGGGCTCATTCTCTCCAGTGTCTGACTCAAAAGTTTCCTTTCACACTGTTTGCAGCTGCTGTCCTTATATCTAGAGTGGGTCTGTCCTCATGCTGTTACCGTGATGGGGATGGGTCTATCCAAACCCCCCCCCCACACACACACACTGGGTGACCTGGGGAGGGAAGGCAGCCCTCATCTACTGAAGGACACCTTGCTGGCAGCAGCATGGCTAGGTTTCTAAGGGCACCTGGACTTCACTATCCCCAGGGTCACCACCAGCACCCAGAATTGCTGGGGGGAGAAAAAGCTCTGCTCCTTCCCCTTTTTATGTCTCGAGTATGTGGCTTCTAGTTTCCTTCATTGTTGGCACACCGTGCATTCTTTTGTTGTGAATAGACAAATGCCATGCCGTTTCTGGTAGGCAGCAGTTGCCCTTCTGGTTTGTCAGAGTGGCCAGCCAGCTGCTCCTCTGTACCTACAGCTCCCCCGTGCTTGGCTGCCTGTCCTCAGGTGCAGGTAGGAAGCTTGGAGCTGAGGCAGGGCTACAGAGGGCAAAGTGGAGCCCATGCTCCTTTCCCCACTGCCGCCTGGGCAATGTGTCATCTCACTGAGCACAGGCATCCCAGGAAAAGCCAGCTCTGAGAGAAGGTTATTATAGTTGTGCTCTTTCTGCCTTTGAACTGCTTGCTTCTTCCTGAAAATAATATTTGGAGCTAAGAATGCTGGCAGGTGCCAGACATCCATGCAGTGCTTGAAGAAGAAAAAGTGCAGTGGATTTTCAATCAGAACATTGAGGTGGGCTCAGGGACCAGTGTGCTTGAGTTCCTGGAGGCAAAACACTCTCCCGTACATCCATGTAAGTCCGGTCAACCCCTGAGGACCCTCAATCTCAGAGACACGGAGAGCCCAGCCCAGCCTAGACCAGATGTTGTTCTTCAGTCTTATGGTCTCTTTGGTCTTCAAAGAGTGGTGAAGAAGGCAGATGTGTAGCATTCAGACATTGACAAAAACATTTGCTGCTTCTTGGCACAGGTCTCCTGTAGGATGTCCTAGGCCATCGTAGGAAGCACTGGCCAGAGGCAGCATGAATACTCAGAGTTGTCCCTTCCCATCCCTCAGTAGACAAATGAGGATGCTAGGTTGCAGAAGGGAGAGGTGGAGGCTCATTGCTCTAGGTGACAGCAAAAGAATAACAGAACTTGAACTTAAACCCAGCTCCAATAATGATTAGTGACCATGTGTAACATTAAACGAAGGCCTAGTCTATGCCAGGCAGGGTTCAAGGCTCATAGCATTTGTAATCTCCCATTTTTATTGTAACTCTAGAAGATGTGTCATCTTATCCTCAGATTTGTAGATGAGAAGACTAAGACCCAGAGAAGGCATGGGACTTATCCATAGGCACACAGCGAGGAGGGAGTCAGGCTGGACCTGGACTTGAGCCTCATCACCACTGTTATGTCCTTGAGATTTGATTGTGCTGGATTCCTGTCTGAGCAGGTGCATGGGGAGGTGGGGATATTATTCCACACACTGGGAAATGAGCATCGAGTCCCGAGGGTCTAAGGCCAGTGTCCTCTCTACTATATAGAGTTAAGAGCTCTGTGAGGTCTAACCTGCCCATAGAGTTACATGCAGGAGTCATTTCTTGAATTTTTCCCCTTTTTTACTCTATGAGTTAAAATCAGCCAGGGTACTGAGATCGTTGCTTCAACCCACATCATTAATCCATTCCCTCTAAGCAGGCCGGCCTTCAGATGACCTTGGAGGCAGGATGCTGATGCCCTTCAGAGTGTGGCTGCACCCCACTGGGTGGCCTCATCTGATAGTGAAGAAGAGAGCAAGCAAATTGGCCCATTGTTCCATCCACTTAGGGATCATGCTCTTTGGAAGCCCACGTCACCACAGTCCCCATTGGAAACACTTGCCTGCTGAGATCTTCAGTTGTTTTCATGCCCTGGGGCTGCCCCCACAAAGTACCACAGATGTGGTGGCTTCAAACAACAGAAATTTATTCTCTCACAGCTCCAGAGACTAGAAGTCTGAGATCTAGGTGTCAGTTGGGTCAATTCCTTCTGGAGGCTCAGAGGGAGAATCTGTTCACACCCCTCTTCTGGCTTCTGGAGGTCAATGGTAGTTGTTGGTGTTATTTGGCTTGTAGATGCATCACGCTATTCTCTCCCCCTGTCTTTGCATGGATTTCCCCTCTGGGTCTGGTCTCCCTCTCCTTATCTCTTATAAAGATATCAGTCATTGGATTTGGGGCCCACTCAAGTAATCTAGGACCATCTCATCCTGAGATCCTTAACTTCTGGAGAAATTACCCTACAGATGGAATTAAGGTCACATTTGCCTTGCCAGTACTGGGGTTAGGGTTTGAACAAACCTATTTGGGGGATACTGTTCAATGCACTGTATTCTGTTCGCTCACAGTTTATGAACAGTTTGGAAAGTTGTAAAGGGTCTTAGAGTGGGTAAGAAGGGGGTGGTGAGCCCTTTCTGCCCCAGCCTCCAGATCAAATAGACCGAATCCCTCTTTAGGGGATGAGTCTCATTGGAAAAGAAAGGCTGAAGCCAAAGGCCCTGGAACAGGTTTCTAAAAAGGACTGTGTTATCTGTCTGTTCCCAGGAAGCAGAGTGCCACACAGCTGGGCTGGTTCTTCCCTCTGCCCTGAGGCAGGGGGCCGGATTCACTGACTCCCAAAGCCTTTCCTCCACCTTGACACGCGTCACCCTCTCGGCAGCATGTGTACTTCCTTGGAGACGTCCCACCACCTTGTCTATGTCCAGCATGTCATTCCAGGTCTTGGCAGGACACATGCCTGGCCTGAGGGGGAGAGCTTGTCACTTCCCTCCTTAGGCAGCCTGTGAGCAGTGGCTGGCAGTGTGCCCACTATGGGTTCTGTGCCCCTGACCAGCTGGTACGTGAAGAGCCTAGTGTTCAGCATTCCACGAGAAGCCTTGTGGCGGCTTCCCTGGATCTAGAAAACAAATACCTTGATGGGTGGAGGGGACTGGGATATAGATGCAGTGGCCTCTGCACCAAGAGCATGGCAGGCCCTGTTAGGGCATCAGGACAGCATTGGGAGCTCGGAGCTCTAACAGGGCGCAGTCTGCACTGAGAGGAACCTCCAGCATGTGCTCATTAGAGCATTGGGTGGAAGTGTCTGCAGCACTGCTCCTGCAGCCTGGTGTCCCCTGAACCCAAGGAGGCACCTAACACAGGTTAATTGCACTTATTGTTTGTGAATTAATGGATGCTTCCGGTGGCACTAGGTCTGGTACATGGCAGGTGTACCCCAAGTGAGTCTTGTTCCGGGGGCTTTCCTTCCTTGGGTCTGGGAGTATTTGGAGATTGACAGGCTCACGTCCATGGCTCGGCCCCATCAGAATTTCAGGGCCACAGGTACTGGCCTGAGAGTGGGCAGAAATGAACCTTGGGACCTGGATGAATGGGAGAGCTCAGCTGAACTCCCTTCCTGGGATCGAAGAGGAAGTCCTCTCTCCTCCACTCCTGTTTAAATCAGATTCCTGGTTCTCCAAGAGCTGCCCCTCTGAGGGTCCTGGAAAAAACAAAAAAACAAAAAACAAAAAACAAAAAGCCCTGGGGTTTTGTTCATTCACTTGCTCCAGAGGTTTGCTACAGTGATGAGCTGTGTAATTTCTTAGGCCCAAAGTTGTGGCATCTACTCAAATCCTGGAGTTACCTATCGGGCAGGGGGCACTACCCCAGGTCATCCTGCTTCTCAACTGGGAGCTGAGCCCCTGGAAAGGAAAATTTTCCTTTGGGGGCCCTTCTAGAGTTACAATAATTTTCCTTTCCTTTCACCTGTTGGCATCTTAGGTGAAAAAGTCACTGAAAAATAATTGAAGTAGAATTTCAAGTTTTATCTCCTGATCATCACAGCAATCTCAGATGCTGATTTTTCTCCAGAAATCCAAGGGCAGCAGAGGGTTTTATGTATTTTGAATCATCCAGTTTATCTGTAGCATCTGTCCAGGGGAACAGGGAGGGGTGTTTCCATTTTGGAAAGCCATTTGGGAAAGTCGAGTGAGGCACAAGTAAGGGGGCGACAGAGGCTGCATTGGGACCCTACAGGCTCTCCCCCTGCAGTCCCAGTGAAGCTGTAGCACCCAGGAATGTGGGCAGTGTGGGCCACTTGCCCTTGAGTGGCTGGCCTCCACTGGGAAGAGAGGTCTATATCTTGAGCTGGCTTGGGTAGGGGTGGCTGCTGTGCTTCTCCTCTCCTGTGAGAGGGGAGCACAAGATCAGGTGCCCCCAAGGTCACAGCTCTGCCCTGCAGCCGCTGGAGACACAGGCTTGGCCCAGGAACCCTGGGGCGCTTGGCCTCCCCTGGCCTTTCTGAGGAGCACAGCCTGTGTTGGCTCAAGGATCCCCAGAGCCCAGTTTGGGGGGACCTGTCCCATGGCCCCTCATGGCCGAGAGGCTTCTGCCTGACGATGAAGATGTAACCTCACACGCCTGTGTCTTAAAAATCTTCTGGAAGGTAGGTTTCTCTTCTCTTCACTCTTTGCTTGTGAAGCGATTCAGGGGTTTTCATTTGCTTTCCTCAGCTGACTGTAGGAAGAGGGAGGGGACCCCTGACTGGAGGACCTTTCTCATGTGATCACTCACATGAGGCTGCAGGCTCACCTTTTCTGGCCTTGCTCTTTCAGGAGCCAAATGGCCTTCCTGCCTCTAAAATGAGCAAAGGAGGGGAAAGAGGGGCATGAGCCAGGATGCTGGGGTTGGCAGTGCTTCCTGGCTCCGTCTGGGCACTAGAAGAGCATTTCCTAGAGGAAGGAGGAACAGGTGGCTGAGTGTATTCAGGGGGTCCCTCGGTTATCAGTGTCTTGGGAATTCTGGTTAGGAGGTACTAAACCTAACCCTTTGATGATCCCCCAAATAATGCATACTGGGGGTTCACAAACCCGGACTCCTCTTGATCACTTATTCATAAATACTCCCTAGCCACTTACTGGGAGGCACGCCCTGTGCTGGGCGTGAAGGATACGTGGAGCCCCGTCCCTGGCATCTTGTGTGGCATAGCAGTTGAAATGAGCTGACTTTGGAACCAGCCTTTTCGGGGTGCAAATCCTGTCTCCACCATGAGTCCTTGTGTGATCCTGAGTAAGTGGCTCAACAGCTCTGATGTTCAGCTTCTTCACCTGAAAATGCAGATAAAAATAACCCATTTTGTAGTGACCTTTATTATCTTAAAAAGGTCAAAGCACTTAGCACTGAGTGAGCACTTGATAAAAGTTTGCTCTTGAAAGATTATTTGGAGGGGGCTGTTAGTATGCATTGTCCTGACGTCCCCAGAGCTGGCCTGCCTCACTGCTGACAATGTCTGTGTGTAGCCTGGGGGCTGCACATGTGCTTCTTGTTGTGCCTGGATGTGGCCACCTCCTTGGGCACACCAAAAAGGAGATGACACTAGGTTACATTAGCCCATAGCCACGTTTAGCCCCGGGCCAGGAAAGCAGAGGACCCCAGTGTCAGCCCTCTTCCTTTCTGTATGGAAGTACTTTTTTTATTTGCTAGAAAATTATCCTGAATGTTACTTGTGTCAGCCTCAGGGCTGAGGTTGGATTTCTGTACCATCCAGTCCTCTTGAGACGGGGACAGGAGTACAGTCCTCTTGCATCTGGTGCCACTTGGCCTGGGACCCATGGATCAGCCCCAAGGCTTCATGTCATGTGGTCAGACCCACTATGGGGTGGCCAGACAGAGATGGTGGAAAATCACACATTTGTTCTCCATCTGTAAATGAGACCTAGACTTAACTGTGGCAGACTGTCAGGGGGAGTTAGAAACTTACCTCCCATTGGACCAGGGCACAGACTGTTCTGGAAGGATTGGACCAGGGCACAGACTGTTCTGGAAGGATTGGTTCCCATCCTAGTCTCTTCCATCAGACTGCAAGTTTGATTCCAATTTTTTTTTTTAAGATTTTATTTATTTATTTGAGAAAGAGTGAGAGAGAGAGCACAAGCAGGGGGAGAGGGAGAAGGAGACATCCTGCTGAACAGGGACCCCAAAGCGGGACTTGATCCCAGGGCCCTAGAATCATGACTCAAGCCAAAGGCAGATACTTAGCCGACTGAGCTGCCCCCAATTCCAGTTTCAACAGAAACATAGCAAGAATCAGATGTCAGAGGACAAGTGCTGTCATTTAGCAGAGACTTTTTTTTTTTGGTCAAGTCTTAATGTGGCTTGGTTAGTAACGTCTCATCACACCATTATGAAAAACAAGATATGGAAACACTCAGCTGGGAGGGGTGGGGTGTGTGGAAGGAGGGACCACAGGCTGCCTCTCCTCCATGAGGGCCCAGGCAGGGAGGCACCGTCTTCCCAGAGTTCCATCCATACCCTTTTGCCCTCTTGCTGCACCGGCCCTCAGGCCTCCCTCTGCCTTCAGATCCTGTAATCAGGGGGGGCACCCAATGAGCACACTGGCATAGAAATGCTACTGACAAATGCTACTGACTAAAAAGAATACTTCATTTCCTTTCCAGATGAATTTGCATGTTTTAATTGAAGGCAGATGCCTTAAGTTAATTCAGTACAGCAAACTTGGTTTGAGCATTTATTATGCTCAGAGGAGTAAGATCCTGAGGACCCAGTGGGGCTGGTAGGGGCAGCTTTGTGGGGAGGGGACATTGGAGCTCCATCTGGATTTCATGGGGACTGCTCTGGAGCAGTCCAGGTTAGGTCAGGCTCTGAAAGGCACACAGACTCAGCGTCCTGGAGTGTGGTGTGCCTGACACCGGCCCTCCAGTGAGGGCGGAGACTCCGGGAAGGGCCAGAGGGCCCTGAGAGCTGTGCAGGAAAGTGTAAATGAATTTTGAGGAGGGGCTGGTGTGGCCAAACTTGTGTTTTAGAGCACACAACTCTGTTGGCTGTACAGTACGAAACTAGCTAAGGGTAGGGCTTGGGGAATGGGAGACCAGTTGGCCCAAGATGTGAGTTTCTAATTGTGGGCTCTTAGATCCTAGTACATGCCATTATGGAAGGCACTTGGGGGTGGTGAGACCCAGAGCCCAGAAGCAGTCTCTGACACCGAGGCCATGCTCTTGGGCTCCTGTTTGTGTGGCCTGCTCAGGGCTCAGATGGAGCCCATTGAGATGATCACTGTGGTCCCCCTGCCGGATGCTCATGAAGGCTTTCCCTGGAAATCAATGTGCTCGGAAGCCACTGGCTCCCATCCAACCTTTCTCCCAGCCGAGTGCACCCCTGGGAGGGCGCCTGGATCAGGGCCTGCTTGCCTCCTTAGCTCCCTTTCGAGAAGCCAGGAGGTGCGGCCCTAGAAGTGGGCCAATCCTGAGGTAGGAGTTGGTGAGAAGAAACCAGCAGGATAGAAAACATCAGCCTGGCCTGTGCTGTCAGATCTCCCAAAAAGGACAAGGAAAATGGGCAGCTAAAAATAGCCCCTTAGGGCTAGTTCACGTCTGCTTGTAAGTACAGAGCTCCAAGCTAGAGGAAGTTTAACCATTAGGAACCTGGTGTGCTGTGCTGTGTCACCGGGCACCTTTTGAGGATGTGACCATGACAACTGAGTGTGGACCTCAGGAAAGACAAGTGTGTGGTTAATGTGACAGATGCTCATCAGGGCCCCTCTTGTGTTGAGATAACCAGTTAAACCCATTTTGATCAAAACCCTGGAAATGTGGGTGGTGTCCCTGTAATGACATAGGAAGTGACAGGTACTTCAAAGTCAGGCCTGGGTTCAAATCACAGCATCTTTGCTATCCACTAGACTCCTGGGCCAGTGTCTTAACTTCTGGGAGCCTCTCTTTCTCTGTCTATAAAATGGGAACAGTAAAAGCCATTGCAAAGGGTTATCGAGAAGATTGAATGAATCATATAAACTCACTGCTGGGAGCAAGGTAAGGGCTCTGCCTACACTTGTTCCCTTGAACTAGTGTAACAAATCTTTTTTTTAAAAAAGTCATCAAGGGGTACCTGGGTGGCTCAGTCGGTTAAGTGTCGGACTCTTGGTTTCAGCTCAGGTCATGATCTCAGGGTTGTGAGATGGAGCACTGTGTCAGGCTCCTCGCTTAGTGGGGAGTCTGTTTGGGATCCTCTCTTGCTCTGCCTTTCTCCTTGCTCTCTCTCTGTCTCTGAAATAAATAAAATCTTAAAAAAAAATAGTCATCAAGCTAGGCATTATTTTGAGTTTTTGCTTTTTCTATGGATTATCTTGTTTAACCCTTAGGGCAGAGTTACAAAATTGATACTAAAGTGTTCTCATTTTATAGAGGGAATGAATGAGATTTGGGGATGTGTTTACTCTGAGCTTCTCTGTGATGGAGGGCAAGTTAACCTTTCCAGCAGGCTGACCTTGCAGCTGTTCAAGCCATTGGCCCTGCATTAGAGAGACAGACTGCTACCAAGGCCCTCCTGGAATTTCACCTCATGTGGGTGAGCCCCATGATGGAGCATAAGCTAAATTCTGCTTTAGGGTTTCTGACATCTTCCCCTCCTCCTCTGCCTGCAGAAGTTTAGCCAGAGCTAAGAATCCTTTGACTGAATTGGAATCTCAGTACCCCCCACCCTTTTTTTTCCTGCAAAGAGAAAAAGACTAGATCATTCAGTTGAGTTGCCATAAATATGTGACCAGGCTTTCTTGCATAGCCCCTGCTTCCTGCAGTAATTAAAGAGGATCCATGTGTTCAAACCCCTTTATAGCTCTTTCTAAAAACTTTATTCCCCCTTTTTTTGTGAAACAGTGTTATTGTGGTATAATTTATATACCATAAAATTCACCCATTTTATGTGCACAATTTACAGAGTTGTATGGTCATTGCCACAATCAAACATTAAAACATTTACAGCTCCCCTATTTCTGTTTAAAAATGGATAAAAAGTTACGTCCTATTGAGCTTATGACTGGAAAGTTGAAAATAAGGAAGCTTTACATTAGGAGGCTAGAAGTTTCTCAAGGCAGGATGAGGTTTATGGGAGGCAGTCACAGGTGATACTAGGAGGAAGAGTGGGGCCCAGTCACATCTAGTTTGCCTGTGGGAGGCCCAAGTGTTGGGGCCAGGCTCCTGTCCCTGGGTGGGGAGGAGGGGGCATATCGTCAACATTGGGCAAGAATTTCTGGAAGGACATGGACAGCCTCAGGAGAGTTGACCTCCTGCATCCCTCTAATGGAAGTGGGGAGGAAAAGCCTGGCCCAAGTTCAAATCCCAAAGGGGAGTTGATATTGAGAGCAGGTGTCCTTGTGATATCGTCCTCCAGATCTTCAGAGGAGGAGTGATCCAGGGGGAAGAACTGGCCAGGCCAGGTTTCAATCCACTCTAAGCCTAGTACGCTCATCTCAACGTTGGAGAAAACTGTTATTTCTGTCTGTGGCATTTTTGTGAAATGAAACGACACTGTGCATGACATGGGGTCCAGGATATAGTAAATTCTCAGTAAATAGCAGCGTTTGCTGTTGCTGGTAAAGCTAAAGCAGCATCTGAGGCATGCAAACCTTGAACACACCATAGAGACCTATCCGGCTCCTTAGAGGAAAATGGTGTGCATTTGCTGGTGGGCGCTTTTTTTTTTTTTTTTTTGAGATTTTATTTATTTGTTTGTTTGTTTGTTTGTTTGTTTATTTATTTATTTATTTATTTATTTATTTATGAGGCAGAGGCACAGGCAGAGGGAGAAGCAGGTTCCATGCAAGGAGCCCGACATGGGACTCGATCCCAGGTGTCCAGGATCACACCCCTGGCTGAATGGGGCGCTAAACCGCTGAGCCCCCCCATGCTGCCCTGCTGGTGGGTTTAAATTCACTTTCTTCTGTTTACTATATTCATGTGGCTCTGGACAGGTTGCTTGACTTCTCCAGCCTCTTTCCTCATCTGGAAGGTGGGCCTAAGAATGGTGTTTGCCTTAGGGCAGGATCAAATGAGACAACTCATGTAGGGCTTTTAGCTAAGGTCTGGCACCTGCTGGAGTGCCATCAAAGTTGGCTGTTCTGTGTGGGTATTAAGTTCCCTTTCCTCAGTTAACATCAAAGTCCACATCTGGATGAATGCATGAACCCTTGAAAGTACAGGCCTAGTGTGAAAAGCCTGATGAGAATTTAGATGCAGTTCTAGGGTTTCTTTGGGAGTTTCGGTTTGCTGGTTCACACCTTGTATGTTAGTAGTGGGAGAGACAGAGCTGGAGCTTAAATAGGAAAAGCCTGAGGACCAGTCCTGTGGATGGCACATGGCGTGTATGTGTGCGTGCAAAGGCAGTCCTTTGAGTTCACTGATGTGTCCTGTGGTGCCCAGCCCACTGTGATCACACCCCCTTCTGCAGATTGTGGAGGGGCCTTGGAGCCCTCTGCATTGTGCTAGGGTGCCAGGCTGCTTGCTCTAGCTTCACGTTAGGAAGGGCCTTGGAGTCCCAGCAAGGACTCCTGACCTGAATTGCAGAATTAGCCTTTCTTTTTGTTAAATAAAGAAGTTGGGCTAGATTAGAGCCTTGATTTTGAAGTTACTGTCTCTGGAGCTCAAGGGTTCACCAAGGTACCTCTGAGCCACATGGGTGGGGGGATGGGAACAGATAGGCTCACCCCACTGAATCAGAGCATCTTTCAATTACTCTGTTCTAGATTCGTCTTCTATGTGAGATTTTTTGAAGAAAGACTTCTGCAAAAAAGAAAAAAATAAGTGTGGGCTTCTGGGCTAAAGTGTCTCCAAGCATGGGAAGCATCGTGGTTCTCAGAAAGCCTTCTCCGAAGGAGAGCCACCTCATCCCTGAGCCAGAGGTCCCAGGCATGGCAGGATGTGACCCCCCGGCCCCAGATGGCTGGGCAGGGCCTGGGTGGGCTGAGCCCCCTGGCTAGTCACTACAGGAGAGGGTAGATAGCTTTGTCCATTCACCTTGGAGGCCATGCACTTGTTTCTCCTCACCATACACTCCTCACCATTGGAGGGCCAAGCAAATGAAACCCTCAGAAAGGGGGTGACAGTCCCTTCCAGCATCCTCATCGCTCACTTTCTGATTTGTGACCTCTTGCAGAAAGCCTCTTCCTCATTAGTGTTTGAAAATCAGATGAGGGCTCTCTCATCTTCATGTTCTTACCAGCTTCTGACTCAAGTGTCTCTTCAGCATCCACAGTGGATTTCTAGGAATTCCAACCTGTTTGCCACATTTTAAGGAATTGCCTGTTCTCTGAAGCTACGTCCTGCCCGAACCTTTGACCATAGGAGATCTGTGGCCCTAGGGACTTTGGTATCTGCCTATATCTCCACCCCTGCCACCAAGAACTCAATCAGCAACTTGAGAACATGGTTTGCTTTGCAAGGAGACTCCCCCAAAATGGTAGAAAGGGTTGAAAATGGTGATAAACACCTGCTCTGTTGAATCAATTTGACAAACCTTTCTGAGAGAGCTTGATATGTTGCATTTTGCTGGGGATTGGGTGAGGAAGGGGTGGTTAAAAGGACCCTCCTCTTGGGGTTATCCCAGCCTGGTAGGGTCTACTGCATCTGCCTCATGATTTTGGAAAGTCTCTGTGTTCATCTTTCTCCTTCTCTCTTTTAATCTCCCTACCTGCACCCAGGGAGCTGCTGGGGTAACCTTCCCAGGGCATGGCTCTTTTCCACAGAAACCTTTCTACCTCCTTGCAGCTATTTGTAGGCCTAGTGCTGAGCCGAGCACTCTGGGTCCCCTGTGATCCCTGTGATCCTGCTCAGACCCTCTGCTCTGGGCTACATCCGATCTCCACCTCCCTCCCCTTCCTGTGTGGTATCCTTAGCCCTGCATGCCTCCCCCTCACCTCATTCTGCCAGCACCCACCACCTTGGTCCTGGGCCACATACTCTCCATCCCTGAGGGAGAAGTGAGGGAATGCACTACAGACAAAGCCGGATGATGGGATGGCACTACGGTGCTGCCCGGGATCCACTTCTCTTGGGCTTCTCTTTTCCTCTGGGAACACAAATCCAAGAGAATCCTCCCAACATAGTGCTTGGCAGTCAGGAGAACTACAAGCACTATGTGGTTGAGGCATGTCAGGTGTCACCAGCTGGGTCATTAAAATGCATTGGATGTCACCTGACTGTGGGTTGACCACACTACCGCTTTAGGGACCAGCTTTCCAGAACCAGGATCATCAAGGCAGACCACTGCTTTTCTTTTGTAGCCACTTGACCACTTAGAAGTAATGACCCCTGGCCCCACTACCTACCGAAGATCCTGCTGGGTGACATCCCATGGTAGGGACTGATTAAGTTCCAAGGTAGAAATGCATGAAGCTATTTGTGTTTTTCATAATTGGCACTGCTCACAAAGCAACACTTAGCAGTAGGCTGGCCGTGATGGAGTCAGATATGCCTGGCGAATCACATATGAGGTTACAGAGCACGTGAGTCCATCCCCCACCTCCACCTGGCTCCCACTTCCAAGGATGAATCAGATGGTTTACTCTGTTCTGCTTCCCTCGTCAAACAGGAAAGCCGACTCCAAACCTAATTAAGACAGTACTTCGAGTCTGTAACTAAATTCATTCACAGCCCGACTGCACTGGGGCGCCAGGCTTCCTCTGGCTGCCTCGTGTTGTAAACCTGATTCAAATTGTTATCACTTACTCAGGTTTAAGCTGAGATTTAAAAAAAAAAAAAAAAAAGTTAACCCTGCTCTTTTCTTGACCATGTGGCTCTGGTCACTTTGATCCCGGTCAGTGCGGAGGCTCCATGCTGAAGGAAGCCCTGAAACATGCTCGTTAATTAATAGCTGGTGGCATGTGGAATGTTCTGTCCGAATGGTGCTACCAGTCTCACTCCTTTGGCAGCCAGAACTAGGAAGCAGAAGAATCCCAAACGGAGCTCCTCTTTCGAGCTACCTGCCGGCTCTCACCCCTCACCCAGGCTCGGAAACCATGCCGCCAAGGACTTCCCAGCCCTGTCCTTCACTTGCTATGTGACCCAGGAAATCCCGACCCTCTCTGGGCCTCACTTGCCCCACCAGCTAGTTGGCACATCCGTTTCATAGGGTGATTGTTAGGGATCCACAAACATTTGGGATTCCCGCTCTGTGCCAGGCACTGTGCTGAGCTCTAAGGAGGTGAAGAAGTACCTGTTCTAGATCAGTGGTTCCTAGTCAGGGGTGCTACTACCCTCAGGTGACATTTGACAATAATTGGAGATATTTTGGATTGCCAAGACTAGGGGCATCTCATAGGCTGATGCCAGAGGCACTGCTAAATATCCTACAGTGCACAGGACAGCCCTCTACCAAGAATGATTCGCCTTGTCATGTCCCTAGTGGCGAGGTTGAGAAACTCTGATCTAAGTAGACCAGCCCAGATGTCTAAGCAAATAATTTCAGTGCAGTGAGACAGAAGTTAAGAGTGTAAAATAAATCACTGGTATCCAGTGGCCTGGATTTGCTAGTGTTCAGTGATAGGTCATCTACGCTGTCCTCCGTGCAATGCTGTATACCTCTTCAAGGACTCACGTAGGTAGCAAGCATCCAGAGAAAGAAAGTCGACTTTGCATCCATTGCCCAAGAGAGGGGTCCATCTGGTTGATGGAAGGCTGGCTCATGTGATCTGATATCTCCTGACTGTTCCAGCTCCATCAAAACCCATCCCTGTCCATAAGGGCTCCAGAGATAGAGGGAACCCAGAATGGGGCCAGGCCTGCTGGGGGAGGAAGCGGCCTTCAGCAGTGAACATTTCTCTACGTTCATCTGTCTTTCCCATCCGAAGGCTCCCAGCCCTGTACAGAGCTCTGCGAGGCTGAATTATAAATGAGTCACCCAGTGACTCACTGGGGAAAGCCCTCCTCCCCAAGAGCCGTGGCTGAGAACCCACCCATATGACATAAATCCAGTTTCTTGGTTCTCTTCTTGCCTCTCCCCACAAAGGACTAAAAATAAAATGTAAAATAGCTAAGATGACTTACTGCAATGACTTTTCTACTTTCAAAATAAGACAATAAAGTGGAAATTTTTTAAAGAAGTCGAGCTGAGAGGCTACCCAAATTAGAATACAGGAAGGTCACAGCACGACGCGGAGTTTCTTCCGTTGCGTGGGCATCAGGCTCATTCAGAACCGGCTTTTCTCCCAACAAGTCATTGTCCCCAAAGAGGCAAGGGAAGAGTGAAGAGAGAGGAGCCTGATTCAGAACCTTCTAGTCTCAACATCTGTGTTCTTAGGAAATCACTGACGCTCTGAGCATCGATTGGTTCCTTGGTCTGCACTGGGTAGGGGGAATGTCTTGATGGCACCCCCACACAGTGGGATAAACCAGTTTAGACATGTGAAGGGAATTCAAAGGTTAAATGAGTTTCTACAGTTACTGTTTTTTTGTTGTTTTTTTTTAAGATTTTATTTATTTATTCATGAGAGACAGAGAGAGGCAGAGACATAGGCAGAGGGAGGAGAGAAGCAGGCTCTACGCAAGGAGCCCGATGCGGGACTCGATCCTGGAAATCCAGGATCAGGCTTTGAGCCAAAGGCAGACGCTCAACTGCTGAGCCACCCAGGCGTTCCTACAGTTATTGTTAAATGTTGGAGTTGTGGTTTTGTTTTTATCTTTTATACAGAGGTCCTCAGGGGTGCCTGAGTGGCTCAGTTGGTTCAGCATCCAACTCTGATATCAGCTGAGGTCATGATCTCAAGATCGTGGGATGGAGCTCTGTGTCAGGCTCTGTGCTCAGCTGGGAGTCTGCTTGAGATTCTTTCCCTCCCCCTCCCCCTCTCTCTCTGTCTCTATTTTTTTTTTAATTTTTTTTAAATTTTTTATTTATTTTATGATAGGCACACAGTGAGAGAGAGAGAAGCAGAGACATAGGCAGAGGGAGAAGCAGGCTCCATGCACCGGGAGCCCGACGTGGGATTCGATCCCGGGTCTCCAGGATCGCGCCCCGGGCCAAAGGCAGGCGCCAAACCGCTGCGCCACCCAGGGATCCCTCTGTCTCTCTTTTAAAAAAAAAAAAAAAAAAAAAAAAAAAAGCACCAGAGGTCCTAAGATGGTTATGGACAAAATGGTATTTGGGATTTGCTTTAAAATAACACTGACAGGAGAAGTAGATGGGGTAGTCCCGGAAAACTGCCCTTGACTTGATGATGGTCAAAGCTAGTGATATATATGTGGACCTTTGTTACTTTGGTCTGTCCTCTTTATTTTTACATTTGAATATTTCCATCCTTTACAAGTGTCTATCTTTCGCAAGTGAGTTCTGGAGATTGCACGACGTATCTGTAACACTACAGAACTGTGCATATCTGTGACACTACAGAACTGTGCATTTCAAAATACATAGGATGATAAAGTTGGGGTTATGCGAATTTTACAATTAGAAAATATGCATATGTATATCTAAAGCCAGTTATTCAAACAGCAGTATATTTGGAGCAGAGGGGAGCACAGAAAGACAATCAGGACCAGAGGAGAAAAAGCAAGCCACGATGCCCTTTTTTCTGCTCTGGGAGGTTGTTCAGAGGAGTTGGGAAGGGAATGGTTGCTCTCTTGGCTGGGGGCACTGGGAGTGAGAAGTGACTTTGCCTGAGATGTTGGCCATGCTGGCCCCGGCAGGAGCTTACAGATGAAGGTGGAAGAGAGAGGAATGGCTGGCCCCGATGCTCCTTTCCTGGGATGTGAGGACGAAGACAGTGTGGCCTGTGTTTGGGGAGGCTCACGGTCTGCAGAGGAAGGGATTCAGAGAATACCAGGTCCTCCCCATGGGCCATGATGGTGCGCGGATGGAAGGTACTCAGAGGATGGTGTGGGGCCCTCTGTGTGCCCGGCTGAGTGACTTGGACTTAGGAACAGAGGAAGCAGGAGCTGTAACCACTCCCTTCGAGCCTTTTGAAAAATACCTGTCAGAGACAGAGCCATTTGAAACTAAGTGTCAACCGCGTTGGAATAATGTTCCTGGGCAGCCCCGGTGGCACAGCGGTTTAGTGCCGCCTGCAGCCCAGGGTGTGATCCTGGAGACCAGGGATTGAGTCCCATGTCAGGCTTCCTGCATGGAGCCTGCTTCTCCCTCTGCCTGTGTCTCTGCCTCTCTCTCGCTCTCTCTGAATAAATAAATAAATAAATCTTAAAAAAAGAAAAAAGTTCCTCTAGTTTTACGGTTTACAGAATGCTTGGTGGCTCTCAGCACTCCTGTTGGGCAATGCTAACTTGCCAGTGTGGGTGGAAGGGCAGCGGATCCTTGCGTGGGCTGTGGCCTCTCTCTGGCCCTAATTCATCAGATGTGACACCTGGGGGCACATCACTTCATTTCTCAGGCTCTTTGTGTCCCCACCCAAGACTTGAAATGAGAAGCCGACCCATCTCTGGAGAAGTTGATTGAGTACCCTGTGCCTGAGCTCACGATGACAGGCCATTTGCAGGGACGATCCTGGCAGGCACATCATACGGCGTGTCTCTGCCGTGATTTTGGGGCCTGGGTTTGATGAGCTCCTATTGCCCCCACTGAGGAACTTGCATCAAGACCCAGGGAGGTCTCTGAGCCCAGGGCCTGTCCTTCCCCGCTGTCACCAGGGGTGCAGTTAGTGACACAGATCCATCTTTCCCTATGTGAGATGCCTGGAGAGTAAGGCTTTTTTCTTGTTTCCTTGAGGATTCCAATAGCTTTCCAGTTAGTTCACAGACATCAAAGGATTTTGGATGGGGACGAAATGGAGGCTTTTTGAATGAAATTTGAAATTCCAAGCCTAATAAGTTCAGCCATTTTTTTTTCCTCCCCTTGCTGGGGGTTTTGAATCCTATATTCGGAAGATTTGGCCCAGCCCAACCTCAAAGCATCATTCTCATCACCTTCCTCCAGTTGTGTTCTGAGCCTCTGCTCTGGACTTAGGTGAATAGAAGGCCTGGGGAGATGGCCCAGGAGAGGTAGTGATTTTTAAACTTTGGGCCATGAGACTGTTTCTCAAAAAAAAAACCGTGTTTGTTTCCCAGGGATGCCACATCATTAACCCCCGACTTGACAGTTTAAAACAACAGAAATATATTGGCTCTGAAGGCCAGAAGTCCCAAAACAAGGTATTGGCAGGGCCGCGCTTCCTCCAGAAGCTCTAGGGGAGAATCCTTCCTTGCTTCTTTGAGCTTCTAGTGGCTCCAGGGGGTCCTTGGCTTGTGACTGCATCACTCCAATCTCTGGCTTCACATGGCCTTCTCTTCTCTGTGTGTATATCATAAGGATGCTTTGATTTATGGGCTCACCAGGGTAATCTAGGGTGGTCAGGTCTTGAGATCCATAACTTAATTACATATGCAGAGGCCCTTTCTCCAATAAAATTATGTTTCCAAGTTCCCAGACCTAGACATGTCTTTTTGGGACTCATTCAGCCCAACAGAAAAATCTTATCCAGCAGTGCCTGGGTGGCTCAGTGATTGAGCTTCTGCCTTTGGCTCAGGTCGTGATCCCAGGGTCCTGGGATTGAGTCCTGCATTCAGGCTGCCCACAGGGAGTCTGCCTATGTCTCTGCTTCTCTCTGTGTGTCTCTTGTGAGTAAGTAAATAAAATCTTTTAAAAAATACTTAAAAAAAAAAAACCTTACCCAAAAGTCCCCGAGGCAGAATGGAGAAGGAGGGAGACTGGTGATAGCCCACTCGAGACCTCACCTCCACACATTCAGCTCCTGCCCCTTCCCGCTGGCCAGCAGCCCCTGGCACCTGAGCCCTATATGGAAACCAGCGCTTTAGTGGAGAGAGCTCAAAAGACTTTGGCTTCCAAGCCTAGGCTTGGAAATGGGCCAGGGTGTGGGCAAGACAGCCTGACCTCCCAGTATCATCGTCTGTGAAAGATGGGATGTTCAGGTGTACACTGTAGAGTTGAGTGTAGTCTCAGTGAGGTCAACATCCTTGGGTTATTAGTTTCCTCTCACCTCATGATTCCCTACCCCTGTGGAAACAGGTGAGAGAGGTGTTAGGGGGACCCATCCCACGTTGCATCAGGATTGGTCAGGAACCAGTAGACAAGAAAGTTTACCCTGGCTTTCAAAGACAGGAGCTTCTAGAATTGTAGGGAGCCAGTGGTTTTTCTTTGACAAGAATGAGGGCACCCCGTCAAGCTTACTCAGTTCTAACTGCCAAATGACAGCCCATGTTAAGTAAGTCCTAGTGATCACCCCATACCCTGCACCCACCCTACTCGCTTGCACCATAAGTTGAATGTGGGCTGAGCAAGGGTCTGAGAGCCTGGTTGTCATAGAGCAGGCTTCCCAGCCTCGGCATGAGTGGCATGTTAGGCTGGATCAATCTTTATTGTGGGCGCTATACATGGTCGACCATCCAGCAGCATTCCTGACCTCTACTCACTAGAGGAGGACCCCCACCAAAAATGTCATACAGACATGGCCAGAATTGCCTCTGGCTAAGAACCATGGCTTTGGAGAAATCATCCTCTCTTGAGCTAGCCTGTCAGCTGCCAGAACTGTGATAGCCCATACTCATTGTAAAAATTTTTTAAATTTTGGGGAGTGGGCACAAGTTGCTGTGCCTAGAGCTCCTGGTGGGAGGAGCTCATACATTACTTCCTTTGTCCTTGAATTAACACAGACAGAACCAGACTTTTCTTGCTTTGCATAGTTGTCTCCTCCCTCTCCCTCATCTCCAACCAGAACCACAAGCAATTTTCCAGGAAAAGGAGGCTCATGGTGTTTGGTTCATTATTCGGATAGTTTCTCCGTCCTGCTCTCAGATAGATGTGAAGAGCCACACCCAGGGGCTGTGGTACTGTCCCAAGACCTGCGCTCCATCTATGCATCTGTCCTGTTGCCTTTTTAAAAGCAGACATCCCTCGACACCTGCTCTACTCCCTCTCCCTGATCTGTGACTTAGAATCCCACCTCTCTGATTTCTCTAGAAAAATTTAGTGTCTGCCTAGATAATTTTCCAGAAAGGCCATCTTCTGGAACTGAGATGTAGAGAAATCAGGCAGCTGATGTTAATTCAGCCTTAGAATCTTGAGACAGCAGACAGAGCAGTGGGGGATGGCCGGGGATGACATGGCTTTCTGGTGGACACCTCCCATGTCCTGCTTTTCTAGGTCGAGTTTACTCCTACCCGCTTGGGAAGGGAATTTGTGCTCACCAAGCAGTCGGTGTGAAGGATCTCCAGTTCTCTGTGTGCCTGGGTTGGTGGAGAGGCTTGAGAGATTCCTGGAAGATTGCCCAGATGAAAATCCTAGAATCTTAGAATTGAGGACCGTCTTATCTGCCTTCCTCCCACTCAGCAGGAAAGCCCTGCCCTTTAATCCTGACACCTAGCCACTGAGCCTCCACTTGCACAATTCCCCCCACTGCCCCCCAACCTGGTGGCAAGGAGCTCACTAATTCCTAAGATAATCAGTTCATCTGTGCCCAGTGTTTCTGGTCACCTGCTTTGTTATAACTACCACATCCTGAGTCTGGTTCTGGCTTCTGGAAAGACACACTGTGGTTGAGCTCTTACTCCTCATAACAGTATTTCAGTCCTACCACCTGCTCATTCTTCATTTGGGTTCCTCGAGTCATTTCATGGCATGGATGATTCTAGATCCTCCTCCTCCCCCAGGTGCCTTTCTAGGAGATATTCCAGTATGGCATGGGCCTCTCTAAATGTCCTATTCCAGGCTCACATGTGAGAAGATAGTGTCTGCCCCCTTGTACCCCAGATTCTGTTGATGCCACCGAAGGGGCATTGGTGTTAAGGACAAATGTCTACTAATGGGGGATGCATGCTGAGACTTCCTTGCCTTGAACAGCTGGTGCAGTGCAGCTTCCCTGCCTCCCCTCAAGTTACCTGTGGGTGCATGCTAGCTGCATCTTATCCTGATCCTTTGGGTCTGTCCATTTGGCCGGTTTTATTCATCTTGAGTCTTTCATCTATCTCTGGCATATCGACCTTTGTTCTCAAGTGAGGATAACGTGCCACCTGTATGCAGATGGAGAGAGGAGCCCGCACCTGCTCCATCCACTGGAGGAGGTTGAGGCGGCTGTGTTCCAGCACGGGTGCTGTTTCCCTGTCTTGTGTCGTTGAGTGAGCACTCCCGTCCAGTCTGCACTTGCCCCCTGATGCAGTGTGTTTCCGGCTTTCCCCCAATCAAATTAGTCTCCTGACCCTATTAGAAAACCACCGAAGAAATGAGGTTGGTCTGGCCTGACTCGTCCCTGGTGAACTCTGTCAACTTCTGACAAGGACGGCGCCTTTCCTGCAGAACATAGAAACCCAGTGTTTGCTAACCCATCCTCAGCTTTTGTCAGGGGTCAGACTCACCAGACTGGCATTTCAGCCAGCCACTGTGTCCCCCTTGCTGATAAATCAGGGGGAGGTTTGCATTTTCATTCAACCTCAACTGTTTTCACAGCTCTGGGGTCAGGGCACCACTGCAGAACCACCATAGATGAGGTTGGAAATGGGTGAAAGGAGCATGGGGTCCTGCTGGCTGTCACTGCTGCAGTCTGCTTGTCTCCTCCCAGATGGGACCTCAGGATATCCTGCCCCTAGATGGGAGAAGTTGTGGCAGCTGGAGCCCTTGTTTCAGGGGCTTCATTGTTGTCAGTTTTCCTGGATGCAGGACAATTTTGAGAATGGGATTTCTGTTTTTTTTGTTCATAGGAAGGACTACCTGTCCAGGGACCTGGGCCTGATGCCACTGAGAGGCAGATGGACAGTATCCAGGGCCCCTCTGCTAGTCCACCCTCCCTGCCCCACTGCCTTATTGTGATGCCTTGCCCAGACTCAGTCAGTTCCCCCAGGCTGCCATGAACACCACCCCTGCTCTTCCCTGTGCCCTCAGGGGCTGACCCTGGGTGGGGCCCTTGCCCACCCTCCTGTCTCCAGCCAGCTCTCAGAGACCAGTTCATCCCCTACCAAGGGTGGCTGTGCTGCAGCCTGGTATCGGCACCCTGCCTCCACCCATGACAGTACCTAGCCAAAGTTTGGACTTTGTGTCTTTAAGTAGGGAGCCCCTGGTGGTTTCAGGCAAGAGGAATATGCTTCCATAAATTTTAAGATTCATCTAGTCAGGTACAGACTGAGTTGGGGAGGTTGAGGCACTGTAGTTGGGGGAACCTCTTAGGATCTGGAAGGCTTGCCTTCTCCTCTGCAGGCATTTGGGAAACGGCATGAGGATCTTCACTAATACCCACAGGTCTGCTGGGTCACTTGCCACCGTGCCCTCACAGGCGAGGAGTCTACCCTCAGATGCAGGTGGGTGACCCTCCTATTTTGAACAGACTTCCTGCCACCGTCAGGAAGCAGCAGCAGCCCCTGGCATGGTATGGTGTCTGGCTCCCTCTGGTGACGAGAGGAAATGCCTGAGCACTGGCCTTTCCTCTCCACTGATGGTGGGACTTATACTTGTTGAGTTGAGGGAGGGTAAACTAAGGCCCAAAGGTCCCCTTGACTCCAGGGGACGGATGAGGCCCCCACGTATATTTGCTTGAATCCAACTGTCCCCGTTAGGCCACTCGGCATCCCAGTGACAGGCAGGCTAATAAGACCCAGAGCGGGGCCTTCAGTTCTCTGCAGACTCTAATTCCTGTAGAATTTACTAGAAGGATTGCAGTGACCCTCAGCCCTTCTGCTGCTGTTCCATGCTGCTGAATGGCAGGTGGGAGGCAGTGCAGGAGTGGGGGCCTATCCAGATGTGTGGCCCTAGCTGGTAACCTGACTTCTCTGTGCCTCAGCCCCATCTGTAGACTCAGGTGGAAAGACCCACATGTCAGGGTGAAGTCGTATATACCATGTGGCCGGCACCTGGCCCCTGACGGCCTCTGAGGCAGAGTGTGTGGTATTGTTGTTGGCAAAGACCTCAGTGTGGCTGGGTGGAGCACCAGTAGATTTGCAGCTCCTGAGCAGTGAAGACACCATGAGGTCACCTCTGGTGAACACCTGGCTACTTTGGTGAAGTAGAAATACTTATGGAGAACTAGGAATTAACTTGTGGGGAGCACCGTGCCCTAGGGCCAGGCCCTCCTCCTCTGCAGCCAGGTCCTGTTTTCCCCTCCTAGGCCTGGGCCTGTCACCTCAGTGACCTCTATAACAGGACTCCACCCTGGCGTCTCCCTGAGGCCACTGAGAACATTCATGATGGTTTTGTACTCCGTTGAAGATGCAGGCTGTGCCCGTGAGGTCACGAGACAGACCTCTTCAACAGTACCTTCTTTTTGCACGGCAGCTAGTAGAGGGCCAGGGAACCTGGGTGTCCCAGGTCTCCTATGGCCATGGTTGGGGATCCACTTCAGGTGCAGCGCCCACTGGGGGAGGGAGGGAGGGGACACGCACAGATGCTTGTGCAGACTGGCCTCCTTGCCAACTGCTCCCTTGCCTGTTTCCCCCTTGTCCTGCCTCCAGCTTTGTCTTCCTGACCCCATGATACCTCTGTGGCTGAGGCTACAGACCCCCGCTGTGTGCAGGGGCTACCTCCTGCTGCCGGCTTCATGTCCTAGGGCTCCGGCCTCTGTCCTGGGCCACCTTTCCCATCCTTCCTTGCTGCCCTTAAACCCTTGATCTTTGTTCTTATGTCTGCTTCCCGCTTACAGCATGTGTGTCACTGGGCAAGTGACTTCAGCTCTCTGTGCCTCAGTTTTCCGATGTGTACCAGGGGTGTGTATCCGCTGACAAGGTCATCCTCAGGATGCAGTGAGATAGTGCATGGAATGTGCTGGTCCAGGGCCCTCTGCTGTCTCTGCATCAGCATCACCGTCACCACCCCCACCAATGGTCCTACTTCAAATTCAGCCCCCTCCCCCCCAACTATGAATGGAGTGTTCCCCTCCTGTGATTTTTCTGCCGCTCTTCTACTGCACTCAAGCTCACCCTGGTCACATGTGCACCATTCAACAGATGTATTTTTTTTTTTAAGATTTGATTTATTTATTCATGAGAGACACAGAGAAAGGCAGAGACACAGGCAGAGGGAGAGAAGCAGCTCCCTGCGGTGTCCCCAGCAGATGTGTTTTGGAAGCTGTCCCTTGCTGGGCACAGGGAGAGGTCAGAGGTAACAGACAAGGATCCCATACAGACAGTCCTGCCTGCTAGTTTCACATCCTGCCAGTCCTAACCAGGGTACTGTGTGCTGATCTCATCCTAACACCTGGGGCATCCTGGCACAGCTTCATTGATGTCTATGCTTCACCCTATGTGTCAAAGGCACCACACCATTTGGGTGGCACTCAGTGGTTTCCAAGTACTTGCTCCTGCATCGTCACATGTGATCCTCATCCCAGTCTTGGGAGGTGTGTTGGTCGCTAGGGCTGTCATGGTGAAGTACCACAGACACTTGGGTCTCACAGTTCTGGAGGATGGAAGGCCAAAATCAGGTGTCCACAAGGTGGGTTTCTCCTGAGGCCCCTTCCTTTGGCTTGCTTATGGCTGCCTTCTCCTTGGGTCCTCACATGTGTTTTCTTTGAGCATCTCCTCTTTTTATAAGGATACTGGTTCTTTTGATTTTGCCTCTTTTTAACATAATTTATTTAAAGAGAGAGAAAGAGAAGGTGCGACGGGCAGAGGGACAGATAGGATCTTAAGCAGACTCTGCACTGAGTGAAGAACCCGACTTGGGGCTCAATCTCATGACCCTGAGATCATGACCTGAGCCGAAACCAAGAGTCAGATGCTTCACTGACTGAGCCCCCTAGGCGTCTTTTTGGGTTAGGGTCCACCCTAATGGCCCCATTTTAACTTAACCACTCCTCTAAAGGTCCTGTCCTCAAGAAAAAAATAAAATCAAGGTCCTGTCCTCATACACAGCTACATCCCGAGGTCTGTCTGGGGGTCAGGACTTCAACAGATGGATTTCGGAGTATGCATTTTACAGCCGGAGTTGCCAAAGCTAAGAGAGGCAGAGTGCCTTGAGTGTGGCCAGGGGCTGCTGCAGGTCCATGCGTGATCCACTCCAGCCAAGTGGAAGCCCAGGTGCTGGACTCCAGTCCCTACACTCTCTCTCTCTCCACTGTCCCCTTGCTGGAGACTGGGAGTGGGAACAACAGGAAGCCACCCTGTGACCTCAGAGAGCTGCTGGGCAGACCCTCCTTGGCTGGCAGACAGGATGTGGGCCCTTCAGGAAGGGGCAGCCTGTTGCTGATTTGGATGGGCTTCCTGCTGGCATGGCTCATGGCTTCCTGGCCCTCACCCCACCAGCTGCATTTCTCATTTCATCAGCCAGTGCAATCTCAGGGACCCCAGGGTTTTCCAGGGGCTAACGCGGAGTGGGGTGGGGGGCGGGGGGGCAGGGGGTCAGGCATGCTCTCACTTGCTTTGAAGAGTCAGCCAGCTCCAGCCCTACCCTTAGTACCTGTCATGTATGGAGAAAGCTGCAGGAGAGTTTGTTGGTGGTCCCAGCTCTGACACATCAGTCCGCAGAGGCACTGGCCAGGAGCCACAGCCTGGCTGATGCTGACAGTGGGTTCCTCCCTCAGGGCATCATATCAGGATGCCCACATACTGGTTAGCAAGGGACCTGTGCCCTTGCTACGATGAGGCCCTGCTGGGCAGAAAGGGAGGAAGAGAAGCTTCTGTTAGGTGAGAAGTCAAGACTTCCCACTCCTGTTGGTTTGACCAGGTGCAGATCCTTCCTTAGAAGCCCAACGAAGCCTGGCCTTGTAGCGTGACCTTAGAGGCACAGTTTGCCTAATGCCAGGACCTCCCACCCCTCCCAGGCCTGGGTAGTAATCAGTTCACAGTTCACCAAACACTTGATTCCTCCTCCAGGCAAAGGGCTGCATCACCCCTATGGAAAACCAGATTGTGTGTTTTTTAAAAATAAAGTCTCTGTCTTTCCTGAGCCTGTAGTTATTATGACATGGATACCTATGACCTGGAACTTTATTTTTGCATCCAGGTAGACTGTAAGAAGACCTGTAGAAAAAGCCTCAGGCTAGGTGCTGTGGCAGAGGAAGGAAGGAGAAGGAAGAAGAGAGGAGATCTGGGAAGGCCCCTTGGAGGAGGTGGTATTGAAGGCACAAGCTTTGAATGGAGTGTAGACCTTTGGCTTACTGTTCAGGGCCTGGAGGAGAGGGGGAATCTGGGTGGGGGACACACAGAAGTAAGGCCTGGAAACCAGACTGCGCTAGGGGCCACCCCAGGTATGGCAGGCAGTGTTCTGTGGTCCAGTTCACAGTTCTTCTGGCATCTGGGCTGAGAGTTCAGGTTCTGCCACCAGCTCAGTGACCTGAGCCTGGCCACGCCCGGTGTCCAGCTGCCCCTCCACCTTGCAGGCTGGCATCAGATACCATTTGCATCCTTCCTTTTCCTACGTGCCCAGATGCATTTGCTACCAGCTGGTTCCTTGGTCAAGGTCAGTGAAATCAGAGCTGCTCAACCTGGCTGCACAGGACTGAGGAACTTGAAAAAAATCCAGTGCCTGAGCTGTGCCCCCAGACCACCAACATCACATCCTAGGGGGTGGGATGTACACACGAGTATTTGCTTTTTTAAGTGTCCTGGATGATTCCAATGTGCCGCCAACTTTGAGACCTCATGATCTAGCTGCCCTAAGGGGCACCAGTAGGATGCTGTGGGAAGGGACACATAGCTCTGGCTCCAGCACATAGCAGCTAACATTGGGCTTTTGTTTGTAAACCGTGCAATGAGGGTAATTCTGTTACGTGAATTGCATCCAGGGTCTGGCCCATGGTCTGTGTTCGGTGAATGCTCGCATCCTCATCCTCTCTTCCCCTTCATCTCCCCCCTCAGAGATAAGCAAGGTCAGTTATGTAAACTGCCAGGCTCCTGACAGTGGGCACCAGATAAATATGTATTGCATGTTTTGCAGGCCTCCTACTGTTTATGGATCATGTTTTATTCATGCACGTATGATGCAGAATGTTCCTTCTAAGGGGAGAAATTTCTGCCTGCAGATTCCAACACGGAAGAATACATTTGTATAAATTGAGGGCACTGAAGGCAAGTGGGTGATGAGAAAAGCAACACTCGGACTGAGGTTTTAGTTGTCAGTTAGGAAGGGGAGGACAGGGACGTTTGAGGCAGGGCTCTCTCTTTTTTGGGCTAGCACTGCCCTCTAGTGGGAAGAAGCCACAGCCAGCCCGAGCTTCCTCCACTGCCCACTTGAGGGGACCATCCACGGTTAAAATGACAGAATCCAGCCAAAGAGACTGAGACACATGTCTAGGGGAGACCAGCCATGCAGGCCTCCCTTCTTGGGCTCATCATCCCTGAGATGGAAGGAAAATTCTAGAAAGCATCTACTACGTTCCAGGCACCAGAAGCTTTGCATGCATTGCATCTCATTTTCCTTGTTCTGCAAGGTAGTTATTCTTATTCCTAGACTCAGAATCGGGAAATGAGTCATTCAGAAATTGAGAAGCATAACCAGGATCCCAGGCTAGGTCTGGTGGATTTCAAGAGCTTCATTGCTGTACCATCATGTCCTGACTCTTCTGTCTCTAAGAACTTAGATGATCCTAGAGGTCTGAGTTCAAACTTAACCTCTGCCATGTAGAAGCTGTGTAGCATCGAGATAATTGACTAACCTCTCTGAGCATCTGTTTTTTTCACGTGCAAAAAGAGTATCATAACATGTACCTTATCAAGTGGTCGTGAGAATTTTTGCTTGACTGTAAGTTCATCAGAAGGGGTAAAGACTTGAAAGTGATTGCCTCAAGATGGTATGATAATAGTAAATTGTTCTGCTTTCTGAATCTGTTTCTTTTTTAATCAGACAAAAGCAAAGGATTGATGAGACCACTTTCCTTTCAAAAGAAGATGAAGCGCTCACCTGCATGTACTAGCCCAATAAGATACTGCTGGAGAGAATGTCTCATTTTCTCCAAATTGTATCAAGTGACTCTCAGGAACCCTTCAGAGAAAACCAGACTTCCCCTGAAGTGATCTTTCATTCTGTCAAGCCCAGAGCCCTCAGTTCCGCCCTTCCCCTGCCCTGCTCAGTGCTCACAGTCACTGCTAAGAAGTCATTGCTGTCACATGAGATCACCGTGTCCTTGGGTGCCCTAACTCATGGCCAGGGAGGGATCTTGAGCCAGGTCTGGGTGCTGGGCACTGTGGTTCCAGAGCGTATTAGCTTTTTCTTCCCCATCCCCATGAGAGCAGCAGAGAAATGCCTGGCCCTTGAAATCCCTATCTATCTGTGCCTTAAATAATACTTAGAGAATTCTATTCTTAAAAATACTCTAGAAAATATTATAATTTGTTTCCACACTTTCTGTTAGGAGACATGTGTTGTATATTTCTTTTAATAATTCTTAAAAAATTAACTTCTATATGGGGCCAGACGGGGAAGGAATATCTAAATGAATTATCAGTGTTCCTGTCTGGGTGGTATGAGAGATGGTGGTTTGTGCCATCTTCTTTATAATAATAATAGCAAATTTTATTAAGCACGTCCTATATGCTGGGTGCTATGGAAAGCCCTGGACATGCACTGATCACTTACACTTTGAAACAACCTTGTGGGGTAGGTACCATTATGATCCCCGGCCTCAGGTGAGAGCATGGAGGCCCAGAGAAAGTCAGTCCCTTTCCCAAGCTCACACAGCTACCAAGTGCCAACTCTGGCCAGTTCCAGGCTCTGTGTTCTTGGCCACTATGTGGGGTGTTTCTCCATCCCCTCTATAGTCTCACAGCACTCTTCAGTAAGTATGTGTTTCTTTTCAAATGAGAAGAGTTTTTTTTTTTTTTTTTTTTTACATTAATTTGTCTGGTCTCACCAATGCAAAAACACACTGGAAGAAACACATTTTGAATACAGTAATGTCCAAAAGGAAACAGGCGAAAGAAGTGTTTTTGTTATATGATTTTGTATTTTCCATATTCAGTTAAGCATCTCCCACCTAAATTAACCAAAAAAGTAAAACTCAGCAAGCAGAAAAGAAAATCCTGCTACTGGCTGGTCCTATGAGAAGAATAGCTGACAGCTAATGTTTTTTGAGAACATCGGTGTTCCAGGAACTTACCTGGAGCATTTTTTTGTGCACACAAGCGTTTGACCCTCAGAGGCCCCCAAGAAGGGAGGGGGTTGTTGTGAGCCCATGTTATGGAGGTGCAGCTGAGGTGCAGATAGCATTTATACTATGCTCTCAGACACACAGATGCCAGGGGAGGCCAACACTGTCCTTCCCAGGTGCCATCCTCATTACTTTCCATGGGCGGGGTGGCGGGGATGTGGGCTGGTGGTGGAGAGGGATGGTCATGCAGTCTTTCTGAGAGCAGGGCAGGGGAACGGTGGAGCTGAGGGCTCTGGGCTTGACACAATGAAAGATCACTTCAGGGGAAGTCTTTGGTTTTCTCTGAGGGTTCCTGAGATTCCCTTGATTCACTTTGAGAAAATGAGTATTTGTATATAGGTACCTATGTTACAAATGCATAGATATGTCAGAAATGTAGCAGTCATGTCTTTGTGCAGAAAACATTATACTTTAACAGATTGTTGTGAAACAAGCATTCATATAACCCGTAAACAGACCAGGCACAAAAGTAGCACCCAGAACCACCCCTGCCCCACCCTCCTGCTGCCTCCCTCCATGCCTTGTCTCCTTCTGGATCATAATTTGTACAATATTCATTTCCCTGTTTTTGTTTTTACTCTACCTCGTCATATATCGCTAACTAGTTTAATTTTACTGCTCCGAGTTCTGGATAAGTGCAGTCACCCCAGTATGCATCCTCCCCTGTGTTCTTTTGCTCGGCATTGTCTGTTTGAAGGCTCATCCATGTTGTCAATGATTTGTTTTGTTTGCTTGTACAGTGATTGCAGAGTATGGATAGTTGGTTTCTCTGTTCCACTATTGGTGGGTATGGGATGGTCTCCAGTTCCATACGAGCATTCTTGAATGTGTCTCCCAGGATGTGTCAGACTTTCTGTAGGTATTTCCCTAGGAATTGTGGGTCATCTTGAGTTTTCCAGATACTGTCAAAGTTTTGTCAAAGGGAATGTCCAGTTTACGCTCCTACCAGCAGCGTGCAAGAGTCCCAGATGCCCCACATCCTTGCCAAGAGTTGGTATGGTCAAAACTCTTTAACCAGCTGAAAAGGTTAAGGACATTTTATTGGGTTGTAATGCGCAAATCCCTGAATTCTCAGGAGGTTGAATATCTTGTCCTAGTCCGTTACTCATTTGAATTCCTTCTTTTGTGAAGTACCTGTTAAGATTTCTGTCCCCTTTTCAACTGCTTTGTCTTTTTTTCATGAATTTGTAGCAGTTTTTATATAGTCTAGACATGAGCTCTCTGATTCTTGTCTGCATTTTTTGAGGATATATGTTATACATATATTTTCCCACATTTTCATGTTGTCAGTGGGCTCTGGGTGAATCTGATGAATAACCTTCTTAATTTCAATGTAGACCAATTTATCCAGCTTTTCTTATAATGACTAGTGCTTTCTTTGTTTAGTTTAAGAAATCTTTCCCTACTTCCTACATCAAGATAGTGTTTTTGTCTGTTATCTTTCAGAAGCTTTATTGCTTTGCTTTTCACACAGGTCTCTGATCTGCCTGGAATTGATTTTTGCATGTGTTGTGAGTCTGGCTCCCCGCCCCCCCCCCCCCCCCACTGTAATTTTGAGTTGTCCCAGCACCATTTATGGAAAGATCATCTTTTCCCCTTGCTGCTTTGTATGCACACTTTGCTATAAATCAGCTGTCCACATAAGTGTGGCTCTGTTTCTGGGCTTGCTCTTCTGCTTTTATCGGTATATTCATTATTCCTTAAGCCAGAAACTCCCTGTCTTCATCATTACAGCTTTAAAAAGAAGACCTGGAAATAAAATACAAAGAAGTCCTGATATTCAGCAGGGCAAGTCTTGATTCTTCTTCTTCAAAGGTATCTAGGCTACTCTTGGCCTTCTAATTTGTATAAATAAATTAGAATCAGTGTGTCACATTACACAAACACAAAAAATGTTTTAATGCTTTTATTAATTATCATGTATCAGTAATATAATTAAGTTGACTCATTTTCCCTGGGCCAGCACATTCTAAATTGAAGTCTCCATTTGAATTTTCCAAATTCTTCGGCTTCTACACATCTGGCCAGACCCATTCGGTCCTTTGAGTCCTCTTGGCTCATCGTATGTCGAAGGAGGCACTTGGATGGGAGGGTCCCCAACACTGAGAGAGACGCGTGCAGAGCATGCTGTCCAGGGAAATAGCAGAATGGGGGCTGAGCTCGGGCATGGTGACAGCCAGTGTTTGCTTTCCTGCACCTTTCTGCAGCTAGGGAACTAACTTTTTGTTACACTAGGCCAATCTAGGAATAGAAAGAAGAGTAGAGCACCATCTCTGTCTCATAGGGCTTGGGGTCTCTTCCCAGCTTCTCTGACTGTGGCCCAGTCGACACCAGCACTGAAAAATGTCCCACAAAAAATGTTTCATGGTCAAGTAATTAAAGAACTTCATTCAATGTCCTGTTCTCAGAGAGTCACATGGATATTCATGGTTGCAAGATCTGAGAATTTACTCTAATTTGATTAATAATTACATTAGATTCCTATTGCTGCTATAATGAGTTACCACAAATTTTGTGGCTTAAAATAATGCAAATATATGATCTGATAGTTCTAGAGGTCAGAAGTCTGCAGTGGGTTTCACCGAGCTAAAATCAAGGTGTCGGCAGGGCTGTCGTCCTCTGGAGGATCCTCTCTGGAAGGGAGAATCCATCTTCTTGCCTTTTCCAGCTTTAAGAGGTGGTTCTTGTTCCTGGGCTCATAACCTCTTCCTCCATCTTCAAAGCCAGCAGTGGCTGGTCACGTCCTGCTCAGGATGCCATGTCTCTGGTTGTGTCATCTCCTTCTCTGACTCTGTCTCTTCTTTTGCCTTCCACATTTACGGATCCGTGTGATTGGGTCTTTGGGGATAATCAGTATAATCCCTTTAAGTCAACTGATGAGCCACCTTAATTCCATCTTAGCCTTAATTCTCTTTTGTCATTTAAGCTAGCAGGCACAGATTCTAAAGATTAGGACAGGTGTGTCTTTGGGGGCCATTAGTCTGCTTCCCATACAGTGGGCCCAGCTTGGTAGCACATCTGACACCGTGCCGTGTGTTACATCTAAGACTTGGTGCCCCGCAAGGTCTTTCTGTAGCCCTACACCACCATGCACTCTCCTCTCTGGTACTACCCCTGAGTACAGCATGGCAGGTTGGCTAGTTTATGGCCTTTCTTCCACAACACAAACTCCACAGGAAAAATCCCCAGCAGGGAATTTTGTCTGTTTTGTTCATGCTGTGTCCCAGCTGGTAGCACAGTGCCTGGCACCTCGTAGGTGCCATTATGTATTTTGAATGATTACAAATGGCTGAAAGTCTCTCCAGGATGGCAGCAAGCTTCTTGAGAACAAAATCCTTGTCCAGTTCATCTGTTCTTCCCCGTTGTCCAAGGATGGCCAGTGCTAATCTGCAGTTTGGGTGACAAGTTTGTACCAGAAGTTCTCAAACTTTCTTAGTTCACTGTGCCTTTAGTATCTCTTCCCCGCCACCCCCCGCCTTTAAGAGAGGAGAGGAAGAGAGGGATAGAAAATCTTAAGTAGATTCCACACCCAACACAGAACCCAAATGCAGGGCTCAATCTCACAACCCTGAGATCTTGACCTGAGCTGAAATCAAGAGCCGGACGCTCAACCCACTGAGCCATGCAGGAGCCACTTGCCCTTAGTATCTTAATTATATTTTTCACAGAGCCCCAAGTCTAAAAGAAATACCTAGCAATACTGTTTATCAAGCAGTTAAGTTCAAACTACTTAGTAAATGTCTGAAAAAATAATACACATAAAAGAAAAAACATTTTATTTTTAATATTTTCTGTGTCTCAATTTGTAAGCCCCGTCGCCCCTCCCCTCCAGTGTTCCTGAGTCCGGCGGGCAGCAGGGGCAGCACCGGGCCATGAAGCACCTCCTCTCCTGTCCCGGAGGCGCGTACTGTTTGACACCAGGATTGTGGATTTTCGTGGTGGACAGTCTTTTTCCTGTCTGTTTGGGCACAACATGTGCATTGGTTCATTAAACAAGCACAAGATCACAGCCTAGGAGGGTGAATCAAAAGGAGAGCAAGGAAACACATTCAGAAGTCCATTGCCAGGTATTTCTTTTAGACTCGGGGCTCTGTGAAAAATATAATTAAGATACTAAGGGCAAGTGGCACCTGCATGGCTCAGTGGGTTGAGAGTCCGGCTCTTGATTTCAGCTTAGGTCAAGATCTTGGGGTTGTAAAACAAAACAAAACAAAACAAAAACAAACAAAAAAGATCTCGGGGTTGTGAGATTGAGCCCTGCATTGGGTTCTGTGCTGGGTGTGGAATCTGCTTAAGATTCTCTCTCCCTGAGCAGCCCGGGTGGCTCAGTGGTTTAGCGCTGCCTTCCATGGAGTCCTGGGATCAAGCCCCACGTCAGGCTCCCTGCAATGGGACACACTTCTCCCTCTGCCTGTGTCTCTGCCTCTCTCTCTCTCTCTCTGTCTCTCATGAATAAATACATAAAATCTAAAAAAAAAAAAAAAAGATTCTTTCTCCCTTTCTCCCTCCCCTCTCTAAGATCATGGCCTGCCTCCTAACCTCTCGGGGGAACAACCTCCCCTCAAAGCCCAGGGGTGTGCTCTGCCATACTGCTTTATTTGAGTTGTTTTACTAAGATCTTGCTGAGGTAGAAAAAGGATGTTTCCTGATGCTTGAAGACCCCCTCCGCCATCTCTACTGGATTGTTCCTTGGAAAAGATACGAGAATTCATTGTTGCTAGAGCTTTCCTTAACATCTCTCCGAGAGGAGCTGCTTAGAAAGAAGCTTGCGTGGCTCAGGTGGTTGAATGTCTGACTTTGGTTTTCAACTCAGGTTGTGATCTCATGGGTTTTGAGATCGAGCCTCTTGTCAGGCTCTCTGCTCAGTGAGGAGTCTGCTTGAGGGGCTCTACCTCTCCTCCTCTCCCTACCCATTTTCTCTCTCTCTCAAAGAAAAACAAAATAAAACAAAAAATGCTGCCAGAGATTTCAGCCCTTCATACAAAGACACACGTGTTCTGTATCTTTCATTGGTTTTTGGAATTGGGCCCTATCAGGTTTCTCTGGTTTTGGGGGAGAACTTCATCTTGTTAAAATGGAAAGCCCCAATCCAACAGCTTGGAAACCCTTGTCTTCTCCTCCAGGAACCAGAATGAGAGATGTTCTTGGCTGATGGAGAAGCTTCCTTGGGGCATGGCATCTCACAGTAGGCCTCTGCCTGCCCGAGCTGCCAGAAAGGATGGCTGGCCTGTGTGGGTCCCATGGGGCTCCTGCATGCAGCTGAGCTTGACAGATGCCCCTTTTTCTGTGTCAGAGCTGGTACAAGGGCAGGAGGCCCAGGACCTGGGGTCCCCAGCTCTTCCAGGATGCTTGGACTGTCCACACTTTCTACTGCCCCCAGGTGAGGGAGGTGGTAACAGTACAATCTCCACAACTTCTTCAGCACATCAGCTGTTTCTTCCAAAGATACTAAAAGCTTAGTCCTTTGACTTGTTAAATATTGGCTATAATTTGTGTTACTCAATCTGGAGGTGATGCATCGGTGATTATTACATTGATTGGGGGTTTTATTTGGCAGGAAAGAAGGCATATTATTATGAGTTGTGGGGGTTGCTGGGGTTGGGGGGCGGTTCCAGCGGCTGCTGGAATATTAATGGGGAATCAGCAAGGTCATTGTAGTACCCATGGCAGGAGAATTGTGTTCCTGTCCCCTTTGTCCCTTCCTCTGAAACTGCCTGAGCAGATAGGTTGCTTGCTGAGCCATCTTTAGAGTACCAGTAGCTGACCAGTCACTCCCCTCAGCCTATAGCCTGGACAGGAGGACATGGCTGGCTTCACAGTTTTGCCCTGAAGCAGAAATCCCTTTAGGCTATGTTGGGTGCTGCTCTTGTCTTAGACACCCCCAGTCCTTGCCCCACCCCTGCCCCCTGGATCTTCCTCAGCATCTCTTTCTGCTTTGTTTTCGGGGCCAAGAGTAGCTCTGACCCCCAGCCCTACCATGCTAAGGACCACATCCTGTAATTCTAGTCCATTTCTAAGAGATCCTCATATTCTAGAACTGTCCAGTGATACCCCCAACTTAACTTCCTTGGTTTGGTTATCTTAATCTAAGTTGTGACATACCAGAGTCCGTGTTCTAATAAAAATAGATATTGCTTCTCTTGAGATTCTTAGAAACAGGAATAATTGTGGGATTGGGGGTCTCTGGGCAGCTATGGGAACAGATACTTTTTGAGACTCTAGAAATTCTAGATTGTTCCAAATCAGAATAGGATTTCACTGAGAGTGGATTCTACCCCAAATCCATGATCTAAACCATCCTCTTTTTATTCTTTCTTCTATCAAACAACATTCCTTGTAAGCTGTCTTCAAGTGATTGATTGCTTTGGGGCCTAGGTTTCTGTCTATTAACTAGGAAGACATGGCTTCCTTTGCCAAGCATTTATAGACCAGTTGAGCTTCTGTTTATACTTCTCCTCACCTCCAAGTCATTGAGCTCTGGAAGGCCAAGATTCTTAACTGGTTCAGTGCTGAGTCTCCGTTCCCAAGACTGTTTCTTGGCACATAGAAGAAGCTTGATAGGGCAGCCCCGGTGGCTCAGTGGTTTAGCACCTGCCTTCGGCCCAGGGCGTGATCCTGGAGACCCGGGATTGAGTCCCACGTCGGGCTCCCTGCCTGAGGCCTGCTTCTCCCTCTGCCTGTGTCTCTGCGCCTCTCTCTCTCTCTCTTTCTCTCTCTCTCTGTGTCTCTCACGAATAAATAAGATCACTTTTTAAAATAGAGCTTGATAAATATTGATTGATTGATTGATTATTTGAGTGGTTCCTGTTGATATCGCCGAGGGAAATCAGAATAAGTTAGTCTACACCTTTAGGCAGACCAGAAGTACCCTCCACTGACTCAAGATTCCCTTTGGTTGAATTCGTCTCCAACCTTATTCTTCATGCACCCTCATGGACCTGTTAACACCTCTCTTTTGGGCTATCTGCTGGGGTTGAAGGGACCCATATACTGTTTGTCCTCACCGGCAGCCAGCTTCTTGCAGGAAGGGCCCCTTCTTCATTCCTGTTTTTATTCTCAGGGCCTTGGGAACTGTCATTGCTCATGGAATTTTCTATCAAACCGAAATTTAGTTACATAGATGCAGCCTGTGTGTTTTAGTTTGGACTCAGTACTTTTCCAGAATGAATAAAAGGGGTTGTTCAAAATCCCACATATTATGTCCACCTGTTCGTGCCTATTACCATCTTCTCAAGTCCTGTAATAAAGGTTAAGTCTTGAACGACTATTAAGACAATAGATAGCAACTCCAAAATATAGGAGGGAGATCTGCAGAATTCAAATTAATAAAACATCTATTTAAATGTTCTCAAAGCATACCATTATGTCAACTCTGTTTTTTGCTAAATTTAATGCCCATAAACATTTCATTACATTTGAAAATAATTTGTGGCTTTGACTTTTCTCACTTCACAGCAATTCCTGAATTTGTACAATGAGTGCTGAGAAATCTTAGCCAACCATAAATTAAATGAATTGCATAAATCCAAATAGATGTGAAAGCAAAATTATAAAAAAATCATTTCAAAAATGTTTAGGACAGAAACAACTTAATACAGACGTGGGTGTATTTTAATATGGTTGATACGGTATGGGACAGAGTCCTCTAAAAAAATACCTGCATTCAGGGCCCACAGATATTTCAGAGCAACTTCCCTCAAACTGTAGAATTCCTTCATAACAATGCTTCAGCACTAGCTTTTCCCCTCTAGGATTTTTAGACTAATTCCTGTAATGTCATTTGTATAATCTGATTTCTCATCTGATCAATGTGAAATATAACAGCCTTGATCTTTGACTGTTTTGCTCATTGAATGGCTTCTGCCTTTTTTTCTTTTTTAATCTAATCTCTGTCTCATCTTCTTCTTTCAGGAATCCTGTTCACGATGCTGGTATTTGGACCAGCCTGTGGATTTATCCTGGGCTCTTTCTGTACCAAAATCTACGTGGATGCTGTCTTTATTGACACAAGTAAGGAGTATATCTCAATTTCTTACCACCACCCCCAAGTATGCCCACCATTATAAGGAACCTTCAGCCTTTGGGTTCTAAAGCCCTCCTTCTAAGGGGTATCCTTGGGACTTTGACCCAGCAGTGGGCTAGTTAACCTAGGCTAGGTGTTGCAGTGGTAACACACAGTTCCCAAACCTCAAGTGGTTTTATACAACCAAAGTTTACTTCTTGGGTGCACTGTAAAACCAGCACAGACTGGCAGTGTTGGGGAGGGTGAGACTTGGCTCATCATGGTTACTTCAGGAAATTAGGCCATGGTGAGTTGCACATTGCTTCTGGAAGCTTCTCCTCATGTTTCAGTGGCTAAAACAGAAGTCACATGGTTTATTAGTCTTCTCTTGCTGTGTAACAAATTACCCCAAACTTAGTGACTTAAAACAATACCGGGGAGGTGTTTATAATATTATATCCCAGTGTATTTCTGTGGGTCTGGAATCCAGAGCAGCTTGGCTGGGTGATTCTGATTCGAGGTCCCTCATGAGGCTGTAGTCAGGGTGTTGATGTGGTCTCCACCCATCACAAAGCTCAACTGGAGGAGATCCAACTTCTAAATTCATTCCCAAGGCTGTCGACAGGCCTGGAGCAAACAACCCAAAAGAAGTGGGGAGAGAGCATCTGAGACAAGAGCCATGGTTCGTTTATAACCTTGTCTCAGAAGTGACATGTCATCCTAGGGGGTGGGATCGTGGGAGGCCATCTGAGATACTACCTGCCATATGTGGTCATGGGTTGACTGTGAGCCCCCAACAGAACGCTCTATTTCTGTGCAGTTCAGTGAGCAGAGAAGCCATGTTTCCTTTCTTTCTGAGGAAAGAGTACGGGAAGCCATCCCAACTTCTCCCCATACCAATCTATTCTCAGAATCAATAAGAGCTCAGTCCCTGGCTTCTCAATCCATCATCTCCTGACAGTGCTAAATTTACTAATTCACTCCAAAGAAATAATGTGGTTTTAAATCCAATCAAGTCACTTTGTGATTCACTCCATTAATCCCACTGATATATTTACTTGTACCTAATGATGTTACAAATTTGCAAGTGGGGGGAAAGAAAAGAATCAAAGGCAGCCTTATTTACTTATTCTTTTAAAATGCTGGCTTTGTTCAGGAGGTGTGATTGGATACTGCTGTTTTGCAGCAGCTGGTTGACCCTTTGAACCCTACTCCTAGCGAGTGGGATGAGGGGTGGCCTGGTCCGGGAAACAATACACAGTGGCAGTCGGCTACCATCTTGCTTGTTTAGGCAAAAAACAGTGAAGTAAGGGGATGCACCCACCCCATGCAATGGGGAAGGCTGCCTGGAAGAAGAGGCCAAGCACCCAGGCAGAACTACCCTCAGCATATTAGTAGGGGCTCCCTTGGATCAAGGCCTATGAGTTACCAGAACCTCTGAGCCAGGAACCTCAGATCATTCTCTTCCAGCCCTTTCATTGTACAGATGAGGAAACAGGTCCAAGGGGTGTATCTGTATAGAACCCAGGGCTCCTGAGTAAGCCCGTGGGCATTTCCACTTCACAGCCCCTTCGTCAGGAGTCCCGCTGGGAACGAAATAGCATCTTTTCTGTATGCTGGAATGATCAAGGGGTGGGCAAGGATTTGGAGGGGCTTAGCCAGTTCATTCATGGTCCCCCTCGGTGTGCTGTTCATTCGCTTCGGGCTTTTCCCTCAGTCTGGAGTCCTGCCCACAGTCCCGGGTGGTCAGCATCTTTCTTCACCCGTCAGGGCCCCGAGTTAAGCGACATCATCTGTGGTTCTAGATCACCGGCAATTTGAAACCTCCCTGGCTGTAAGACAGATGGGCGTATTCCTGGTCCAGCTGGACATCTTGCTGATGGCAACCCCCCGCCCCCCCCAACACACACACACAAGTGAATAGCGGAAATCCCATCCAGTGGGTCTCTAAGATAGGGAAGGATTCTCTGTGAGTCACCATCTTTTGTTTGCATCCTTGCTGAAGGTGCCCGGAGGGCTGATGCTGCTCTTTACCAGTAGAGGGCAGAAGAATATAATTTATTCTCTTGGAGAACAAGACACAGAATTCTATAGTTTCTAGCAATTTTGATGATTTCTAACCATGTGACTAAAACTTGTTGTTCTGTCTGGAATGGATCCAGGCTATATTTTGAGAAGGAGGTTCTCAGTTCTTTAGGGCTCACCCTCCTGTATTTTTTTCTTCACCAGTGAAGACAGAGTCCCTCTTGAGGGCTGTCCAACCTGTGAGAGGGTGTCTTGAAGCATGAATGGAAAGGGCCAGGCACACAGCGGAGAGCCGGGGAAGGGGACTGGAGAAAGCAGTGTTCTGGAACCTGCGGGCAGGCGGGCGAGGCGGGCGAGGCGGGCGAGGCAGAGCCCTTGTGGTGGGGCAGATGGAGGAGGGGATGTGTCTGTGCAGCCTGGCTGCAGCTGATGAGACAGGGTGAAAAGGGAGGCCCCAGCGAGGAAGGCTGGTTGCAGTCTTTGTGGTGGGTAGGTGGTGGGTTATAGGAACAGGCCAGCCATGGGATGGACGGACCCCGCAGGCAGTCCATAGACCAAGGGTTCTGCTGCTCTACATCTGTGTCTGATCCATGCATGGCTCCCTCATACTCCTCTTCTTTAGGATAGATGCCTCTCATGACAGCACAGGGAAAGAATGATGGTGCTGCTGGAATTGCTTTTGTAGAATACCTTTGTAAAGCTGAGACCCGTTCAGAACAGAACCTAGAAAAAAGGAGGACTTGGTATCAGAATGTGCCCCAAATCCTCAAATCAACCATCCTTAACAGTGGGCTTATCAGAAGATTGAGAATGGCAGCCTTGAACAGACTGCTTATTAAAGTGGTGTGTAGATGGCCTCATCTGAACTTTAGAACATTCTTCTTGGAGGGTGGGTGTTACTGTTATCCCACTTAACAGCGGAGTTCTTCTTAACAGCAGAGATGATGAATTCTACAGGGTTCTGGTGCTGGAATCAGACCTCCATCTTATTTTTTTTAAGATTTTATTTATTCATTCATTCATGAGAGACAGAGAAAGAGGCAGAGACATAGGCAGAAGGAGAAGCAGGCTCCCTGTGGGGAGCCCGATGCAGGACTTGATCCCAGGACCCCGGGATCACACCCTAAGCCAAAGGCAGACGCTCAATGACTGAGTCTCCCAGGCATCCCCAGACATCCATTTTTATCTTAACTACACCCCTTCCAAGTTGTGCAGTCCTGGGGGCATTTCTCTGTGAGGGTCTGTGTGTGGATGACATGTGTTAATCATGCAAAGCATGTAGCATGGTGCCTGGTAGGTAGTAGGCACACGGTAAGCCAAAGATTCTCATTTCCACAGCTAGTAGGATGCAAACCCCACGCCCTTGTCTGACTCCAAACTGGGCAGTTTGTGTCCTTAGAATTTCTCCAGGACTTTTGCCAGAAGGCTGCCTCCTTCCATGGACAAAGGCCTTGCTGAGATGACCTAACCTCATCAGCACACACAGACTCTCATCCTGAGGCAGACCCCAGCTGGCCCCTTATGGCTGCATGGCATTTGTCCCTGGAATAAGATATGTCCGTATGTTTGCTTCATGGAAAAGGTCAACCAGCCAGGAACTGCCTGCTCTGCCACTCCAGGGCTGGCTGCAGGAGTCGACAGATTCCTTCGTGTGAGGCTAATTAGCTCAATGGCCGAGATCCTGGGCATTCCATGCTGCCCTCTTTGCTCAGCCCCTCCTTGTCCTCAGTTTCTAATTTGGTCTGTAACTTAATGATAGTTTTGGAATGCTTGAGTCTCCTAGCAAAAGTTCCAAGAAATAGATTAAACAAATAGGTAAATGGACAAAAAGAAAGAAAAGAAAAACTGCTCAGAGAGCCCAAGGCACCACTTACACATCAGCGTGGCCTGGGAGTCAGAAATAGGTGTCTCTAATTTGCTTCGATCTCCTTCTCATAGTCTTTGGGTATCCTCATGGGTTGGTTGGTTAGTTTTAAAATGGTTTGACATACATACATACATAAAAATGAATAAAACACAAAAAAAAGGGATGCCTGGGTGGCTCAGTCTTTGAGCATCTACCTTTGGCTCAGCGTGTGATCCCGGGTTCCTGGGATCGAGTCCCACTTTGGGCTCCCCACAGAGACCCAGCTTCTCCCTCTGCCTACATCTTTGCCTCTCTCTGTGTCTGTCATGAGTAAATAAATAAAATCTTATTAAAAAAAAAAAAAAGGTTTGACTCTGTTCCCAGTGATTTTTCTTTCCTACCTACCATGGTAGTAGTCCTCAGAAATGGGAGAAAAACCCCAACCCCCTGTGTTTACACAGCCTTCAACAGAGGAAGCAAACAACTGCCAAAAGCTTGCTTGTTTTACCCAACAAAACCATGAAAACACTCCAAATGTCAGATTCTGAGACATGGCAGGGTTAGAAACATGGATCTTGCAAAATTGCAGAAATTCTTCGAACCAGAGACAGCTATGCAAAGGCAGGCTTGGACTGTGCCGGTCTCATGGTGGGCAGATACCTCCATCATGATGATCCTTTAGTCTGTTTCCATGCCTGGGATGACCAAGGGGCTGATGAGTGCCTGGGTAGAGCTGAGCTGGTCAGCCCAGAGTCCCCTGAGGATGCCATGCCTTTGCTAATGCTGCTCCTTCACTCTAGGATATTGTCCCCATCCCATTCTTTTCAATGTCTTTTTGTCCTTTATGGTCCCAGTTTCATTGGCAATTAGGTACGTCTAAGTAAATGATGGGTGCTTTTCATTTTTGTTCTGGGAATCTTACCACCGTCTTCATGAAAAAGTTTAACGGTAGTAATCTTCTAAGATCAAGATACTGAATAGAGCTACGTTGAAAGAAAAGTAAAGACATTTTCACCCCGTTCCCCATCTGTGCCTGAAACACTTTCACGATTCCAAGCCTGCCCAGGATCACTGTTCTTAGAGAGCATGAATTTTTATTTCCTAAGCCTTTTGTACTAGTCAGAGTTGGCTTGGTTCTGCTGCAATAACAAACACCTCCAAAAATCTTAGTTGCTTAGAATAATACTAAAGGTTCGTTCCTCGTTCTTGCTGTATATACAGTGCAGTGACCCTTCATTCATCATAGCCTCTCAGGGTCCATCTTAGGAGGATTTCACAATCAGGCAGAGCTTCCATGATCAAGCAGGGCAAGAAAGTGCAAGAGTCAGGCACCAGCTCATACGTAGCTCCACACAGAAGTGACGTGTATTCCCCCACTCATATTTCAGTAGCAAAATTCTGTGGCACGTGACTACACCTGAGTTCACGGTAAGGGACAGGTAAGCCTCCTTGTTCTAGAAGAGGAGATACAAATAAAGACATCAGTAGCATCTACCCCACTATTCTTTGCCAGCCAATCTAAAAAACTCTCTTTCAGCATTAGTGATACTAGGATAGTAATTGCTGACCAGTGACAATTGCAGGCAGGTGGGGAGGGATTTTCACCATCACTTCTGTGAAGGTGCCTCAGAAAATACTTTTGTCAGACTGGGTTCAAGCATTAGCCGTCTTTTCAGAAAGTGCCAAAATCAGGACTAGGAATCCACCCCCTAAGCCAACCCTGACCAGAGGGCAGCATGCTCCAAAGCTGAGTGGTTTCTCCTCAGAACATTATTTCTTTCCCTGCCTAAGTGCTCTGGATGGTTGGAATGGAGAGGGGGAAAAAAGAATCAATACTTCCTAAAATGGTCAACTGTGATTTACCTAGATCACCCCCCACCCCACACTTTCCTCCAGACCCCTCTCCTTCTCCTTGCCCACATGACAGGCATGCTCTAGTCTGACACAGGTCACATGCTCTTCCCTGCCTTACAAATGATGAGCGAACGTTGGCTTCCCACATGCAAGCACATACCTATGGGTAGTGAGTTGACAGGTTCACATAAACCTCCGCCTCCCCACTGCAGCATCTCTCCCTGGGATGTTTCTTCACACATAGAAGAGAGGCACTAACTTCCTAAGTAAAATAGGGACTCTCAACGAGCTACTAATTTTGTTCCTCTAAACAACCGCCAGGATCTCTCTCTCTCTCTCTCTCTCTCTCTCTCTCTCTCTTCCCCCCCCCCCCTCCCTCTCCCTCTCCCTCTCGCTCCCTCTCGGCTCACATCTGCCAGCTTTCAATTCCCCTTTATGGAGCCCATCAACAATGGAGGGAGATACCACAGCTCCCTTTTACGTCTTTTGTTTTCATTCATTGCTTGGCAGCAGGTGAAAAAAACACAATGAGTAACTGAAGAAAACATTCCTGCTCAGCTACCCTAGGCGATCTGACTTCCTTTTCTCTTATGTTTGCATCAAGATGCTTTCAAGATCACCTTGGGTTTTCTCCTGCCTTTTTAAGCTTTCCCATACTCTTAAAAAAAAAAACCCTATATCATGAAATTCCCATTCATGTAAATATATACCTAGAAGTAGTTATAAGAGAGCTACCATATACAAAGAGCCTGTGTGTCAAGTGATCCTTGCTCATTACCTCTTATCCTTGCAAGCGATCTTGGTGGATGTCACCTTTATTTTTGCAAGTGATCAAAGTAAGACTCAGGGTAAGTAGCTTGCCCAGCATCACATGCTAGTAAGCAGCAGAGCTGGGATTCAACCCTTCGCCTGCCAAAGTTTATACTCTTTCTTCTCTGACGTGCAACAAGTCAGAAGCATCTTGTCCATTGTAGTGCCCTAAATATTGCTCCTGCGTTGATGTCAAGGCCTCCAGGACAGAACCCACTGATCCTCCAAAGACCAGCAGCAAAGTTGGTGATCTTAGGCCCATTGCACAAAGCACCGGAATTAATCATTCCCCCAGGGAGCCCAAAACAAAGACTAGACAGCTCAGAAGGGCAGTGTAGCAAAGTAATAAGGAGTCTGGCCCTTGGCATCTCAATGCCTATCTTTTAATCTTCAACTCTGTGAATTTGGGTAAGGTGCTTAAACTTTCTAAGCCTCCATTTTTCTATCTGTATAAGATTGGGATAATAAAAGACTCTACCTTTAGGGTTGTGTGGAGGGTTGACCAGAACAGTTAAGAATACACGCTGGGTAAAGCCTAATGCAGAGTAAGCCCTCAGTAAATGATGGCTGGGATATTCATTAGTGGCAACTGAAGAGACTTTAGGGAGAACATTTTACAAATGGTGAAGTGCTCATCTGAGTGTCTGTGGTCCTTTCTTTTGCCAAGCCTGTCCATCCATCTGGTATAGGCTTGCAGCCTTGTTAGTTCTTAGCTCAAAATGCTCTGACCCCATATCTAAGAATGTCCTTCTATGCTCCAGAGGTATGGGATTATCATCAAAGAGACATTTCTAAGCAGTTCATCTGGGAATGCTCTATGAAAGGCAGTTGTAGAGAAAGACAAAAAAAAAATCTACAAAGCAGTAAGCTATAGTTTATGTCTTCATGACTTCAGTTGGCAAATCAAAGAAATAATAGCACAAGACAACCAAACCACATGTACACTGCCTTTAAGCATTAAGTTGGCTGCAAAGCTTTATAATAAAGGACTGCCCCAAATCACAGGCCACCACCAAGATTTGAATTAACCTACCCACTAGCAGTTTGGAAACAGGACCCCAACCATAAATATTAAGCTAACACTGTTTAAATGCTCAAGCGCGTGCCAGGGACTATTCTGAGCAATTTTTATCTGGTGTGGCTCACTTAGTCTTTCCCTGAAACTCCATAAGGTACCTATTACCATCATGATTTGTCCTGCAGATCAGTCAGCCAGGCACAAAGAGCTCAAATCACTAGGCTGAGGTCCCAAGGTGAGAAATATCAGGATTTCACTCCAGTCATCCTGCCTCTTGACTTCATTCTGTGCCACCCCTTATGATCTGTGAACCTGATTCAAGACCAGGAGTGGGGTGTTGAATGGGATCTCAGGTTAGTTGCTTTTTTGAAGGGTGCAAGTGAGTATACACAGTAAAAAATACACCATTGAACAATGTTTCTGTGCCCTTGTGCTTTCACCAGCACACCTAGGCAGTTCTACCAAAGCCCATCAGTTCCAGGCTTAATTCAGAGGGTGTCTGGCTTCTCGCTGTGTTTGTTTAGACTGATACAAACACAGGGTAGACAAGAAAATTAAGGAGGGAAAGAAATCAGCCTTCAGCTTTAGGAGAAACAGAAGCACCCATGTGGAACAAAAAGCTGCTTTGTGAAGGGTCCAGTCTGCCTGCCGCCCCCCGAGCCCTGAAGACTATTTCCAGAGCCCTCTCGTGTGCAGCTGACTCAGACCCTTAGCCGTACGTATCCCAGCCCTGCTGTGTCCCCTCCCGTCCTACTCACTGTCTTCTTTCTGGTTGCAGGTAACCTGGACATCACTCCGGATGACCCCCGCTGGATCGGAGCCTGGTGGGGTGGCTTTCTGCTCTGCGGTGCCTTACTCTTCTTCTCTTCCCTCTTGATGTTTGGGTTTCCACAGTCTCTGCCCCCACATTCAGACCCTGCCATGGAGAGCGAGCAGGCCATGCTCCCAGAAAGAGAATACGAGAGACCCAAGCCCAGCAACGGGGTCCTGAGACACCCTCTGGAGCCAGATAGCAGTGCCTCCTGCTTCCAGCAGCTGAAAGGTAGAGACGCACCTCGAATGTGGTTGGCCAGGGGAATGGGGGGGGGGTGGTCTAGGCCGATGGGGGAAAGGATGGTGCTCAGGACTGGGTTCTGGGGGCTTGAGGTACTTGTTCTTTTATCAGTAAGTCCTTTCCTGATAACAGGCATTCTTCAAAAGCCACATCCAAAGTGCTTTTCCTTTGAAGCGCTCTGTCCTCCTCTCCCCTCTACGAAAGATGTGCTCCTCTGGAAAGAGGTAGGAACTCAGTCTTAATAACAAAGTCCCACTTAAGAATGTGGCAAAGCTCTCCCAGTCGTTTTTAACAGAAAACAGATGCATCTTTTCTGATAAAATGGAGTGATGTGGAATGAGAAGAAGCAGCACCCCCTGCAAACATACACGCTCCAGCCCGCAGGTTTTTTACACATTTGGCAAGCTCTGTTCAAGGCAAGCAGTGCCAGAGCAGCCTGGAGCTGCTGGGTTTCTGTTACGGTCCCCTCCCCACCGTGGGGTCTGTGTAGTGCTCTGTAAGTTCCAGGACCCCCTCTCTTGGGTCCCTTGAAGAATCTGCTGGGTTTTTGAAGTGAGGAAGGAGCAAGGCTGGGGCATTCCTCCTCTGTGAGGCTGGGGTGGGGGGAAGGCAGATGAGCCACTTCTTGGCAGGATCAGGGTGCACCCATCAGCAGTTCCAGTCTTCCAGTGGCCAGTTTAGAAACGGTAAGAGTCTCTTCACCGAGCTTTTGTGCGACAAGGAGCACTGTCTTTGAAGATGCTTGAGAGCCACGTGGAGGAGCTCATCACAGCCCCTGGGCTCCGGCCCCTGCTCTGCTCTTCACCAGAACTGAGATCATTAGCTTCTCCACGCTTCATTTCCACAAGTGTATAGTTGTAATAGCATTCCTAAGTGACAGTGTGGCCGTGAGAATTAAAGCACTGCCCGCAGAAGACTGTCTGTTAATAGTGTTGTCAGGGAGGGATTGCCAGAACTTGTGCTAATTCCCAGAAGAGACTAATTAATAATCTGCTGTTATGTCTGAACCCATGTTCCACAATCGTTTCTACCAAAGTAGAAATTTGGAACTGTCCAAAGAAGATCTTAAAAGTCATCTCTGTAAGTTGCAGAAATGCAAGAGTAGGAGGCGGCCATCTACTTTTTGTCCTCAGGGGTTGCCTTGGCTTGGACTCCCAGGAGTTTATGCTTAATAGAAGAGCCCCCCCCACCAACTCCCACCCAAACAGCTGGCCAGAGGGTGATGTCTACTGCACAGGTAGCCTTACAAAGTGTCCCAGTAACCAGATCTGCAGGAGTAAATGGGGCTGACCCAAGTAGGCTTTAACGGGCGACACCCTGGACCAAAGCAGTGGCAACCTTTCTGGGTCTTTGTCCCATGGTAATTGCCCAGAGCTCCAATTTCAAGAGCTACCCCAGTCTTTTAACTTTCATCTCTGGAGACGCAAAGATGAAAAGCTATAATTCTACTACCAAAGTACTTACCATCCAGCGTAGGGACAGAGCAGTAAGCCAGCAAAGGCAGCCTAATGTGGAAAGGATGGCAGTGCCAGGCAGCAGAGGAGTTTATGGACGTTCAGGAGACAGGCAGGGGAGAGCCCACATCTTAGGTCTTCAGAATTCTTGGATTATGATTCAATTGCCCCTTAACTCCTTTGTTCAGCATGTACTGAGATCCTGCTAGGCTCCAGGGACACAGTGGTAACCCAGGCAGCTTATATTCTGGAACTTACATTGCAGCCATTGGGGGTGGGGGGTGACACACAATAGGCAGAGTTGAAGCAATGGCAAGCTGAATGTTAGACGTTCCATGGCCTAGCTGACAAGTACACAGTTGGATAGACAGGTCTGAGACTCACTGCAAGCCATAGTGATCATAAATTGTGGCCTGTAGATACATAGACTCCACTTCTCATAATTAATGATTTTTAATTAGAATTAGCAATCCCCAGAGGCAGTAGGTCTATTAATGGACCTAAAGAATGTCCCAGCAGGAAAGGAAGGCAGTGTGTCCAGAAGAATCCCCAGGAACCAAAATACGGTGACATGAGCTATTATGCTAATAAACAAATTTTACATACGCCAGCACATGGATAGGGGACCATGGTCGTTTACATCCTTCATTTTTCCATGTGATTCAGTGTTTTTACCACATGGACATTTCCACTGAAAGCACCATGCAGTGTCACCCGGTGCTCCTAAACTCTTTATCCAATTTGCAGCCTTGAAATACCCTGTGGTCCCCAGGCAGTGTGCAGTACAGATAAGCTTGAGTAGCATTGCATATGGAGGAATTAACATTGGTCTAAAAATAGGTATGTTGCCATTTCTCATCTGTTTCATTTGAGTTTGCAAATAGGTTTCTTCTTTGGCCATCAGTCCGCGTCCCCTGCCATGCTCTACAGATAGGGAAAGCTCCTAAGAAGAGCTGGTGTTGTGTCCCAAGAGCAGCTGCTCCATCCTCCCTCCGGCTGGGACTGAGACGATCTCCCCTGCTCTTGGGAGAGCAGCAGGGCTATTCATCTGGGTTCCGACCCAGCTCAGCCACTTCCTAGTCTTGCAGTCTTGGCCACACCGCTTAACTCCCCTTGGCTTTAACATACGGTGTCCTGTTTATAGATGAGGAAACCGAGCTCTGTGATAGAGGAGTTTAGGCTTGCAGTTTACTTTTCAGGGTGCTCTCCCCCCTCCAAAAATTGGGCTTTGATGGTCTCTTTCCAACAAAGTTGGCCATCATTGGGTTTGCAACTCTTAGAAGTTGAGGAGAGACACAAGGCCCAGGGTGGTGTTCTATAACTGTGTAGAGAAGCTGTTATTTCTCACACAGCCCAGAAGTCCCCATCTTGTAGTGACTGTCACATAACTGTTTAACAAAGCAGGCAGCAGACAAACAAACGCTTGGGTTTGTTAAACTCCAGTATCTTCCTGTGTGGGAGTCTGCAAGCCCAAGACACATTTTTGCATTTAATCTGTGCCACCAAATAGCTTTTTCTTTGTGCCCTGGCTCTCACACTCCTCTTCCCCAATCGTTTTCTTCAGAGCATTTGGCTGATTCATCTTTCAGGACACACCCCACCCCGTCCCATCCTTCCTCTGTGTTTGGCACTGTGTCCGCTCATCCTTTCTATGCTGTAGCCATGTGAGGGCTAGAGAGCACCCATGTGGCCTCCTGAATCTAGATGCCCAGAGTTTGTAGAACACTTTGTTAAAGTCTCAACCCAGAGGGAAGAAAGAATTCAGGGGACTGTTAGACAAAGGTATAATATTATCACCAGCTGGTATATTAAATCTCACATCTCTGGTGTCACCTGCTCTGGAAGGGGTTTGATGGTTGGGATCCAGGCTCCTTCAGCAGCCATACTCTGTGTACCTTTCCCATCATGCTCTGTCTGGTTCCTTCAACACATCAGACATTCCCCTCTCTCTTCTTGGAAGAGAAAGGAATGGAATACCCTTCCTCTGTTGGTCCACTTCTGGGTTAGATTCAGTCCCAACCTTTCATGGAACAGCCCCACTGTGCCCATGTGCCACCCACCCCCCCATGTGCCACCCACCCCCCATGTCCAGTGCTGGATTAGCTATATTCCTCTGTCATCTACCCAGCCTCTGCAAAGCACCTGTTATCCCACCACCTGGAGACTTCTCAGCTTATCTGCCTTTGCCCAAATCTTGTGTTCTCCAAGGACAAAGCTTTCATGCATCTTTTTATTTCCATTGTACAGCACAATGCCTGGCATGTAGGTGATACCAACTGAATGAATGGATGAACAAACAAACAAGTATCCTCTTGCCAGCGTGCATGCACTCACACACACCAGTGGTGAACTCTGGTTTTCCACACACTATTATACCTAATCCTCCAACCCTATAAGGCATTGGTATCATTTTACAAAAAAAGCAAATTGAGGCTTAGAGATTGAAAGGAAAGGTGTTTGAACCCTGGCCAGGGCCCCGGTGCCTGTCTTCCTAACTACAATGTGATGCTCCATCTTGGGGCATATAATGGACTCTCTTAATGGAGAAGTGGCCTCAGCAGGTGCTAGCCGACTTCAGCAGAGCATACTTAAATTTCCAGCTGCTGGTTGCAACAGCACCGGTGTACCGTAAAACAGTGGGTCTTCTAGACGAAGCTACAGGCTAAAAGGGTGGGAGGAACCCACTCCCTGCAAGCATTGGCAATCCTGGCCCTCTCGGATGGGCTCTCTAGCTAGGATGAGTGTAACTGTTCCAGAGGTTTAAAATCCGAAGGGAGGGCCCTGCCTTTGATCTCTGAAAGAGAAGAGCAGTCAAAACTGAGCACTCTTGTCTCTATACACTTCACACTGACTGCCAAGTGGCCTCTTCCTGTCTCCGAAAAGATAGCTACAACTATCTTTTTGGAGCAGCCCAACTGGCAGGGCTCGGGGTGGGGTAGGGGGGATTTAGGCTCAGAGTCTTACTACCCCCAAAATGTGGAGGTGGTTGACGAGTTTCCAGGCACTTGCAGGGACCTCCCACTGGGCCCCCAACATCCAGCTGATGTGTGAGTGTGAGTGTAGCTGATCTCCATGCCAACCATCTCATCACAGAGCTCAGGGTTAAACTACATTTCCAGGTCATCACCACTGGGAAGGATGGAGCTGGGACTGGGCAAAGGTCCCCAGACTCCACACCCCGAGCTCTCTCCACTGTGTTTCCCTGGGGGATTCACCAGCCTTTAATGAACTGCCTGAGGAGGAAGGGGAATCAGCCAATTGGGGCTGGGGCCAATTGAACAAAGACCCTTCCTGTGTCAGAGACACAGAGACACAGGTCCTTTCTCTGTTCTACTTGCTCCCTCTCCACGGGAGGAAATGCAGTGCCCAGTTCCAGAGGACCTTCACTTGCAGGGGAGATGAATCCTGCCAGCGGCTGTTACCTTCTCCATCCTGCCCTCCTCCAGCCATCCATCCCTGGGTTCTACTGATTTCACCATCTGACTCTCTCTCCAGCCTCCTCGGGTTATCTCCTGCACTCTAGTCTGCCCCAACCGCACTGATCTGTCTGTACATGACGATGGTTTCAGAATGCATCTGATCCCATGGCTGCCTCCAGCTCGAAGGGACAGAGGTGGAACCCTTCACGGGGCCTCCCAGTGGTGCTTCTCTGCCCTTCCAGCCGCTGCTCACACCACTGCCTCCCTGTCCCTCCACGCCAGCCTCACCTCACCAGCTTCCTTCTAGGCCCCTGGGTTCCCCAGGCTTCCTCCCCACCCTGGGACTGTGCACCTGCTGTTCCTTCAGCTGGAATTCTGATCCCATCATCAGACATCAGCTCATGATCATGTCCTCTAGGACTTTTCTCTGCCCGCCCCCACCCCCAGGCACATTGCTCTCCGTGACATGGTCATGTTACTGTTCTGTATGTGATTATTCACTTACTCCATCCGAAAGCTCCACAAAGGCCAGGACTTCCTCTGTTTGTGCTTCTGCTCTTGTCCGTAGGGGCTCAGTACATATCTGATAAATGAGGGGATACACGGATCACTGGATGTGCCCTGCCAAGCCCACCATGGTTTGCTGCTTTCCTTCAAGCTGTTGTCGCCCCCAAGCCCCTCCCAGAGTTTCGGCCTGTGTTTGACCCATCCGCGGACATGGGTCCAGCCAGGGCTCCACCTGTGCTAAGTGCCATGGCTGGCCCACCGGTGACCTGCTTGTGTGGGGATGGGGCTGCTGGCCCAGTTGCTCCAGTTGACTTGCATTGGTGACTCTGGGCTGTGTGAGTTCCCTGACAGGTGTTTGGGTCAGGAACAGGGTGCACACTCATCGCCACCGCTGCTCCTCTCTCGGTGTTGAGCAGGGGCTGCACATGCGTTGGCCTGGCGTGAGGGACCCGGATCCTGCCTCTAGCCTCTAGCCTCTACAACTCTACCAAACCTCCTCTATCCTCTGCCAGCTAGCAGTCCATTCCTGCCACATTTTCTGTAATGAGGGGCCTGTGCCTTTCAGCATCTTCTTATTGTGAGGAGCCTGGTGATCTGAGAGCCCTTGTTCTGCGGGCTAGATGGCTGAGTGTTTTTTATTGCACCATTTGTCTTCAGAACTGTGCTCTGCCCTCACGTGGATTTCCCATTAAAATCTTTCTTGATTCCATGGCCAGGGAAAACATCCGCCCTCCCAAATGCTGAGAACCATGCACCAGGCTGCAGTTCATACGCTGCCATGCCACAGGAATCATGTTTGTAGGTCCCCAGGACCAATTTGGCCAATGGCTTCCTCATATTCTTACCAGCTGTGGAGGACGATGTGCTGGGGTGTTATATCTGTGAACAGGCCACAAGTCATTTCCACAAAGCACCTGAGATTTACACATGGGAGGGTGCCTGGCACAAAGCCTGGCACAATGTGGATATCCCATGAGTGTTCTTTGAATGAAGGAAGGAAACTGCTAGAAGACAATGTTTCCCTATGGGTGTTCCTTGGAACAGAAGTCCTTGGAGATGCTCAGGGGAAATATAAATCAATGGGGGGAGGGAGGAAAGGTATACAGCCAAATAAGCTTGAAGAAATGTCTATATAGTGTGTGACCCTCTTGGAGACCCATATGGTATATTCGAGTATTAAAGGCCCTTGGAAGGCAAGCTCTAAGGAAAGCTGGCTGGCATTGTTTTATCCCATCTGACCCTAGAGCTTTCCTGTTCATGTTAACTCTTTTGGCATTTAAGAAGTGTTGCTAGAATGCAAGATAGAAGGTGGTGAGGATCATGGGAAGTTCAAAGGGATGTGCTGAGTCCATAGGGAGGACTCAAAGACAAGTGAATAAAACGAGTAGCATTTCAGCCCCATCTGGAAAGATGAGCAGGATCCCTGTGGATAGAAGAGAGGGGCTTCTGGGCGGGGGGGGGGGGGAGGGGGGGTGCGAGCAGAGGCAGGGCACAGAAATGCCCGAGTGGTAGATGGGAGAGAGACATCTCATCTGGGGGATTAGGCTTCAGAAAAGGTCATGGTAGAAGGGAGTCTGGTGTCTGTTATTGCACCCAGCAGAGTTCCCAGCACCTAAGGCCACCCCAGTAAGACTCCAGTAAAATTGTAAATGAATTTGGAGGGCTTTTGCATTGCTCTTCTAAAGTGTGTGGACTTTGAGTCACTGTTTCCCACCTAGAGGTTTGAATCAGCATCACCTGGGGACCTGGGGGGGGGGGTCTTTTTTTTTTTTTTTTTTTAGATTTTATTTATTTATTTATGAGGGGAGGGCAGAGAAGCAGGCTCCATGCAGGAAGTCCAATGTGGGACTCCATCCTGGGATTCCAGGATCACACCTGAGCTGAAGGCAGATGCTTAACCTCTGAGCCACCCAGGTGTCCCATCCTGGGGGGTTTCTTGAAACACACCCACACTCAGGCTGCACCCCTAGGATTTCTGATTCTGTGAGTCTAGTGGGGAAGAGGGAGGTGGTCTAGGCTCCTGAATTTCTTTAAAGTTTCCAGGCAATTCTAAATGTACCTCTACTTGAAAATAAATAGGAGAGGTGGTAGGAGTCCTTTGGAGGCTTTCCATCAGAGCTGTTTCTGCAGCAGTTTTGCCCATAAGATGAAAACATGGGGAGGAGACCTACTTACGAAATAAGCTTGGGACATCCTGCGATGTGACCCATTTGGAGGTGCATAAGTGACATTAGCACATTGAAGGCTCTGAGAAGGTCTGCTGTAAACTCAACCCTTCAGGAGGTAGCACTAGGGAGTCTCGGCTTAGACACAGGCATTTTTGTTCTCTTAGGTGCTGAAATTCACCATGTCTTTTCTGAGCATTGCTCTTTCTTTCGAGCAGTACATTCTCCTATGGGTCGAGTTTTTGTGAACGCTTAATGCAGTAAGCTCTGCCACCCCTGAGGTGGCGCATCATGCTCCCAGACAAGGTTCCTAGGGGCTGGTGTGAAGTTACAAAAGTGGCATTCTCTTTAGGAGACACTCTTTATTTCTTTAATCCTTTTCTGCCTCTGCTACCTCTGGCATGAAAAGACACAACAGTTGGATCTGGAACAGAGCTTGCTACTCCCCAGGCTTTCTTCTCTGGCTCCGCCACCCTGTGTTTCTGACTTCACCCTCCTGGGGTTCACCGATCTGGAATGGCAGGAGCTAGCTGTGTTTCTGGGGGGTGCTTGGGCTTACACCAGCTAATGGGACCCCACACTACTCTTTTTCTCCCACGATTTCTTGGTGGTGTTATAAGGAATTGGGAATTAAAAAAAAAAAAAAAAAAAGAATCAATAGAACTGACTGGCTCTGGGTTTCCCTGTCCAATCCACACCCATCGATGCTTGGCTTTCAGTATAAATACTTGTTTCCTGTGCTGATGGCTTCTGGTTTGTTCACTCAAACCATGACTTCTCCATACAAGGGACCTTCAGCCTGTTCCCAAGACCGGTAGATGGAAGCCTGGTAACTACCTGTCTTGCAGTTGGCAATGAGAAGGTCCAGGAAGCTCACCTGGGTCCCTCGATTGCCCAGAACAGAGACTGGGAGACAGTCTTATCTGCAGCAACAAGGTCACAGAGATCCCGAGGTGGCCAGTCTGGGGCCAGTGCACAATAGGCACTCCTTTCTAGAAGGTTCCTGGCACCATAGGCTTCCTCTCCCTCCCAGGCTCTTCTCCTCCCCTATCCAGGGGAGTCTAGATACCTCTAGATTCAGCAATGGAAATGGCCATATTCGCTAATTATTTCCATTCCATCATAGCCCATGAGCCTACGGAATGTGACCCATGATGTGATCACGAACTGGTCCCTGTCTCCACAGTTAATGTTTCTTAAGAGATGGTGACAGTTGCCTTTAGAGACTGCAATTTGTTTGTTTATTGAATTCTTTAATCCCTCTTGCATTTATGAAGCATCTGCTCTTACTGGGCACAGTGCCCACATCTAGGGATGGGGCTGCTCCATCTCTGCATGCAGGTGGCTCCTCACGTGGGAGAGACCAGAGGACCCAGGCAAGAGTGTCCAGGGACACACTGGTGCAGTAATGACGGCCGGCACCGGGTACGGGGAACCAGCGTAGTGGCTGCCAAATGTTCGTGCCATGCCAGGAAACATCATTTTTCCTAGGATTCACCCTACCTTGGCTTTAATCTCGTGTCTCCATTGTGGTGTTTGGCCACATCTTTGTTACTTCTTCCTTCCTCTTTTCATCGGGTTTTGGTCGTGACCCGAAGACTGTTGTGTATCTCACCCCTACCCTGCTCCTTCCACTTCTCTGTTCCCTTTGCTTTTTGGGTCCTGTGTCCTGTGCACTGGGAAGCGCTTCATGACAACTTATCTTTCAGAAAATAAACACTTTTCCGTTGATTGAAGTCCCCATACAGAAACCCAAAGATTTAGAGGTGGACTCTGGAGTGCAGGCAGGCCTGAGTTTTGCATTCTGGGAGCATGGTTTATGCAGCCACTTAAGGAAGCTTTGGTTTCCTCATGTCTGAAACAAGACAGTGAGACTGTCCCTGTTGTGATAGCTGTGGGAGTGACATTAGGAACCCTCAGCTCAGGGCCCATCTGATGCTGGTTGCCCAGCAAATGTCAGCTGTCACTGTCGTAATTACCAAGCAGTTGCACACACTGGGAGCATTAACCATGGTGTATTGACAGCAATGTTATTAAAGAAAAAAGAAGGTCAAGGCAAATTTCTGTAGAGAGCCTGAGGGCTAAAATGTCTAGAGTCAAGTGCAATAGGCCCGAGCCCTGCAGTGAGCACTTCCCAGAGCACCTCCAGTTTTGGGGAAGGGAGGTGGACAAGGACTTCTGTGCCCTACCTCCTGACTCACCCAGCCCTCTGCAAGAGGGCATTTCTGTCCCTGGGAAGCCAGCAGCTCCAGTGGCAGCTCCAGGAACTCCATTCACCCACCCAGTCTCTTGCCAGCTCTGCTTCCTCACCACATCTGCTCATACACAGGCATTCTTAGGGCAGCTCTGATGTCCTTCGAGCCCCAGGGCTTGCTCCCTAACATAGCCAACAAGTACTTCTATTGTATTACTTAGCATTGTGCTCTCATCTTACCTGTGTGCAGAAGCCCTGGGTCACATTCTCTGCATGCATGGGTCTCATTTAATCTTTGCAACAATCCATGGGACAGAGAGGTGCGCTTGGGACCCAGACCTACTTGGTTTTGAAGATAGAATTCAGGTCCCAGTGACCCGGCTTCTTAAACTAGGTCCTTATTTTATACAACCTTGCTCAGTCAAACTTGTCTGCAGTACAGGACTCCTCCCCTTTGGGCTCTGCAAGCCTTTCTTTCATTCATCTCCCTCCCTTCCTGTCCTACCTCTCCTCTTCCAAAAAACATGGACTAATCCCAGGAGTCATTTTTTTCCAGTCCTAGTGGGAATTTTTATATTCTTTCTAAGTATGAAGCTACACCTTTGATTATCAGGAGTGGTCTCTGCATGCTCCATCCTCTGACCACGAGCAGCATTTCTGAAAACCCAAACCAGAATAGCAGCCTGGTTCTGAGCATGCTCCAGAGTAGCAGGTGCCACTGTTTGAGTTTTTGCCATGCATCCCTCACCCTGGGACTACTCTCTGTCTTGGTTTCCTCACCTGGCAACAGAGGCCCTTATAGCCCCAAGGTCACGGGTTCGCCATGAGGATTATGCAATTTGATTGTGAGTGGCTAGAAGAGTACTTGGTACCCAGGTGATGCTCTTTCTGTATCAGTCCTCACAACCCCTCCAAACCTGGCTTTCTCCCTCCTGGAGGGCCTACAAGTTTTCAGGAAATCTTAATCCTTTTTTAAATTTATTTATTTATTTATTTATGATAGGCACACAGTGAGAGAGAGAGAGAGAGAGAGGCAGAGACACAGGCAGAGGGAGAAGCAGGCTCCATGCACCGGGAGCCTGATGTGGGATTCGATCCCGGGTCTCCAGGATCGCGCCCTGGGCCAAAGGCAGGCGCTAAACCGCTGCGCCACCCAGGGATCCCCCAGGAAATCTTAATCCTACAGGAATGTCTTCCAAAGACAGTAGTGGAAAACCTGTTTTTCCTGGAGGACTCTCCTCTGCTGCTGTTTGGCTCTTTGTATCAACCTGCTGGAGGACAGCACCGGGCTCCTTATGAGAGGTGAAGTACTCCCCAGCTGGTGAGGTGGCATGGTGCACGCCAGCCCACCTCCTGTCCCAGCTCCCAGCCTCTGAAGCTAAATCAGTAGGTGGGAAGTAATTGGCTACGGGGGACCACGGGAGTTCTGTGGCCTGGTGTGGCCTTGGTTCTTCAGTTTCTATTTGTCTGGGCCACCTCATTAGCTGCTGCCTCCTTGGAAGGTTAGAATTTTATAGGTTTAAAAAAAAAAAAAAAGAATTTTATAGGTTTAACAACCCATTTGAATGAAAAAGCCTGAAATACTGGGATAGCCCTAGGTTCAAGCTAATTAATACCCCTTTTCAAATTGGGGCTTTGGAGGATAGGCTGAACCTTTGAAAAGGAATCTTTGGAGAGTGTTGTGAGTCATTGCAATAAAACCTAGAATGGGAGGGAAGAATGTAAGAGCAAAAGAGCTGAACGCAAGAAGAATCTGTCATTTCTGGCAGCAAATCGGCCCGATAGAGGGAAAAAAAGAATGTTCTTCATGCAAATAAGGTCCACTGAGGCTTCCCTGAGTCTTCAGTAGGATGATCCTCAAACCTACTGATTTTCACATCTAATTCAACACGAAATTAGTCATTAGACACTAAGACAAAAGCAGGCAGGCTCTCCTATCTCAACAAAGAATCTTCCCCCACTGAAGTGGAATTATCTCTGGAATAATTAAAATGGTTGTTAAAGGATGAAAACATTCCATTAACTGGAGTTGCCTTTGTCAAGACATGCCCCCCTCCTCCCCAAATAAATCTGATAGCCATGATCAAGGAGAAGGAGATACCAAGACCACAATAATGTGATCAGACATAAATCCTCTTTGGCACCATTTCTGAGCCAGAGAGCACAGTTGCTAGTTGGAGGATGCTGCTGGTATCAAACAATTTTATTTGTGAGCAAGAGGGGCTGTGGTGCTTCTTTCTGAGGTCCCCATCTGAACGGTCTACACCCTAACAAAGGAAATGAGGGCTATAATGAAAGTATAGCAGATGACTATTTTCCTGGAATGCCCCCAACCTGCCTATTGATTGTTGGCAGTGTTTCCAGAGTTCAGATGTCTTAATTCCAAAAGAGCACAATGATGGAGCAACAGTGTTTCTATCACAAACCAAACCAAAACACAAACAGCCAGGGGCTTTGACATTCACTCATTACCAGGAGGCACTGTGGTTGCCTGATGTGATCCATACCTGTTCCTATACAGTGTGGAGATTCGTGTTTTGTGGCAGGGTCAACCAAGTCCCTTATCATGGGTACATTATACCGTCACAATGTGCTGCGCACAATAGCAAACCAGCCTTCACTTGTGAGCAGCCATTTATGGTGATGGAGTCTTAACATCCAACAGGCTTTTGTGTTTAAAGACAGAAACCGTGTTACCCTTTGTTTACACCCAATGTATTCATCTTATGTATTTGCGTAGCAGTTCACGGTTTTAAACATTACACAGTCAACATTCCTCTAAACATTTGTACGTTTCTTAAAAAATAATGTGGATGTAACGAAGGAAAATTTCTCAACACTTAAACATAGATTGTAAGTGTAACCACTTTTAGACATTTATTTGAAAGGACATTTCTTAAAAAGTCAGATTATCTTAGATGCTGAAGACCCTGCAGAAGTAAATAAATAAACAGAACACATGTAAAGGCTAGTGCCTTTGCAAAAAAGTAGGTATAAATGAGTGAATACCATGGATTTAAAGTTTCTGGGTTTTTGTGGCATATGTGTATGCATGCGTGCTTGCACACAGTTACATCATCCAAGAGTGACCTTCCTCAAGTTTTAGTAAATTTTATGAGAAACTATGACAGAAAAGCAGAGGCCACCAGCTCTGGCTGTTTCTTAGTTGGGATGTAGGATCAGGTTGCTCAGCCCACGGTGATTCTGAGTTCCTTTTATTATGTCAGAGGGTCTTTAAGTCCCTCTCTTTAGGTTTTCATTTTTGAAACTTGGTATGTTTCATGGAAATGATAAATTTTGAGCTGTGTGTACCTACCATTGGCTGACCCATTGTTCTGCCATTTTGATTTATTGAGCTTATCTGTTAACATTATTAAAAACTTATATATCCTCTATTATTATTTTATTCTAATGATTTGGGCCATTTAGAGGTTTCATCTCCTAGGAGATGAGATTGAGTCTGTGTTATTAGCTTTCTTCTTTTGGACAGCTGGCTAATTCATCACCTTGGAATGCAGTATTAGACTCCCTGCTCACCTGTTTATTTTGTATGACCATGAGTACCTACTGGTTTTTCCTAGACTTAGAATAATATTTGATCCTTCTGGGACTCAGTTTCTCTCTTCTGTTTACACAGGTGGAAAGTATACCACATGCCAAATATTCCATGTTATTATGATTACAGCAGAACAGAATTCCCCTTACTGTAGTCCCTGGCACATAACTTTTATACATTTTGCCTTATCTGCTTACCACCTGTACCATTATTTACATAAGACTTCTCTCTAAATAACTTTAAATCTAATTGTTTTAACCTGGCATCATTTTAAGCTATGAGAGCCATGAAACCACAGATTTGATATGTTGGTTATGTTTCAGTTGACTTTTTAATTTTTTGGGAAGATTTTATTATTTATTTGAAAGAGCATGCATGCATGAGTTGGGGGGTGGGGAGGGTGAGGGAGAAGCAGACTCCCTGTTGAGCAGGGAGCTCAATATGGGGCTCGATCCCAGGACTCTGGGATCATGATCTGAGCTGAAGGTAGACGCCCAACCAACTGAGCCACATAGGAGCCCCTCAGTTGACATTTTTATAAGTACACATTAAAATAATAGCACAAATGTTGGAGCAACAGGATTGCCTTGGTACCTATACCTGCAGAGCCCCTTTGCATACTGCTAAGATCCGTTGTCATACCACAGTTGAGGCGATTGGGTGGAAGACCAGATACCAAGGAGTCTAATCACCAGGAATATCCAAATAATGTGACTGCACTCAAAGGATTAAAAAAAACAAAAAACAAAAAAACAATGAATGTCACGTTTTTTAAAGCACCAATGTAAGCAGAAAATCTTAAGTGGTCTACAAAACCACATACTTCAAGAAAAACAGAATATAATAAAATAAGATTGAAGTATATGACCTCAACAGGACCTGTTTTCCGGCTCTGGTGGTGCTTAATACAGTACGCAAGCCACGAAGTGTTTTTGCCCACCATCAGTTCTCACCCAAGTCCAGGGCACCAGGCTGGGTGGGCAGCTTCTTCGAGGTGGAACTGGGTGATGAGAAGAGACCACCTAAGAATGAGGGAAGAGATGCAGGGAAGACTGAGGGCAGAGCATCCCAAGAGAGGGAGGAGCCCCTAGCACAAGGTGAGGAGGACCCAGCAAGAAAGAGCAGGGGTAGGCAGGCTGGACAGGAGGGAGAAAGAGACGTGGCAGGAAGAGTCATCAGACTGCTATAGAGACAGACATGGGCCATCGGGGAGTTTTGAGCAGGAAACTGATTTGAGTTGATCCCACTGGCTACCATGTAGGGAATGATTTTATCAGATCAAAAGTGAAAAACCATGCTCTGGGAGTCCTCCACATGAGAGCTCATGGAAGTTTTGCTGGGCAGGTGGCCATAGACCAGGCGACGAGGTGGGGTTTGACTCAGCACATATATGTATATACATAAGCACTAGAATTCCAATTTTTTTCTTGAAGCTTTTTAAGATTAAATATATTTTCTTAACACACAGAGTTATAAATATTCATCTCAGGTCTACATATATAGATGCTTAGAAATACTTGATATAACATAATTTATAATATGTAATTATATATATTTTTTTCGCTTGAGAAACAAACCCCCTTGGGCAGCCTGGGTGGCTCAGCAGTTTAGTGCTGCCTTCAGTCCAGGATGTGATCCTGGAGACCCGGGATCAAGTCCCACGTTGGGCTCCCTGCATGGAGCCTGCTTCTCCCTCTGCCTGTGTCTCTGCCTCTCTCTCTCTCTCTCTCTCTCTCTCTCTTTCTCTCTCTCTCTCTCTCTGTGTGTGTGTCTCTCATGAATAAATAAATCTAAAAAGAGAGAGAGAGAGAGAGAGAGAGAAACAAACCCCAAACTCTTTTTTGAGGGGGATGGAAATAATTTGTCATTGCTTATAAAATATTTTAGTGTTTCCAGTAAACTAAGAAAAGGCACAATATAGTCTCTCCTGTTATAGTACTTCTCAGCTTAATTGGCAAGATATCAGCATATATTTTAAAGCCAGAGTCTACAGTTGTGGGTGACTTACAGGTTTTAGGTTTCAGTCTGAACAACTGAGTGACTCCTGATGCTGTTGACTGAGATGGGCAAAAGCGTGTCAAGAAGGGAGTCTGGGGGCAGAAGGCCTGGAAGTGCAGTGTATGACCCTCTTCCTCTCTCTCCCTGCAGTGATCCCGAAAGTCACCAAGCACCTGCTCTCAAACCCTGTGTTCACCTGCATCATCCTGGCCGCCTGCATGGAGATTGCAGTGGTGGCTGGCTTCGCTGCTTTCTTGGGGAAGTACCTGGAGCAGCAATTTAACCTTACCACCTCTTCTGCCAACCAGCTGCTCGGTGAGTCTGCTTCTCCGTCCCCCTGGGTGGGAAGAGGGCTGCTATCATGCAGGTAATACTCTGAGCATTTACCAAGGCCCATCAGAGAAAGAGCCCAGACTCTGCTGCTCCAACAATAGCAGTAGTCCTGGTGTTTGAGTGCAGAAGGAATTTTAGTCTATTCTTGCAGTAAAACTTGCCAAAGGGATGTGATAATAAAGAACTAAAATATGAAATGTACATAGGAAGCATTGTGACAGGCCAGGAGATCAGTAGATAGCTGTGAACTACAGAATTTGGGAGAAGACAGGATGAAGGAAGAGAGGAATCAAGATATATCCTGAAAGGTGAGTAGGCTTTGCTCAGACACATAAAAAAGTAAGAATATTCTTGGCAGCGTGAAACACGTAGTCAGCAAATACAGAACTTGGAAGCCACACTCTCCCTTCCTGACCCCTGCCCATGGCAGACATAATTAATGGATCATGACATTCCTTCTCCCCAAGCTCAAGCATGGCCTGACCATCCTTCTTAGTAGGAGACTACAGGCATCTCCTTCTGCTATTTGGAGCTGGCATGATAAGGAAAACCAATTCGCCCTCGTGGGAAGCAGCATTACGTATGTGTAGTTAGCAAAGTGGCTTCATGATTGGCAAAGGAGACAGAAGAGTGAGGAAAGACACCTGCATTTCGGGCTCCGACGGCTGGTAGCACCAGTTTTGCAACGTGGAACCAACAGAGAAGAATCAGATCCATGAGGGAAGATTGTGAGACCACATTTGAAGTTGCTGAGTGTGAGACACCTGTGGTGTGTCTCTGTTGGGGTCCTGTACTTGATGGGAGCTCAGGAAGGAGACCCTGCTGGGGAATAGAAGTTCGGTTGCATCGGTGTAATCTGAGGGTAGTCAGGGACGTGGAGTGGAAGTTCTGCAGTAAGAAAGTGAATTGGAAAAGAAGAATAAAGTCCCAACCGTGAGGAAGCACAGCAGTCCAAGGCAAAGTCAGAAAGAAACCCACAGGTCATGGGAGTCAAGGATGATTCCAAGGAGGAAGCAGGCAGCAGCGCACACACATGATGAGGACAACAGCGTCTCCATTGCCCGCAACCACCAGGATGTCCTTCAGCCTGTGTCAGAGCTATGTCTGAGAGTATGGGTGGGAAGCCCATACTCTGTGTGGAGAGCAGCCCCCAAGAGGGAAGGAGTAGTCTGCGGCTGCAGGACACTTTCCTTGAAGCTCAGCCATAGAGTACCGGAGGGGACCATGGCAGGTGGGTGGTGTGTGTCCCTGGAGGGGAACTGGGGGAGAGTTGGTGCGTTGCTAGGAAACATGAGGAGGTTGCTAAGGCAGTGGGGTTGGGGGGGTGAAGAGCCAGCAGAAAGGGATTTACAGGAAAGAGAGGGGTTGTGGATGGACAGCCCTCAACAGAAGAGCTCATACATAGGTCTTGCCAGTGAAGAGGAGAGAGACGTGAGTCTGGCCACTGAGATGCAGCTAGTATGGCTCTGCATCTGAGAGAGAGCTCCAGCCCCATGAATTACCTTCTCTGGTATGTAGGGGTAGATCACCTGCTGAGAGCAATGATCTCCTTCAGCACTTCCTGTCTCTTTGCCTAATGGCCAATTAGCAAATGCAAAGGTACCAACCCATCATAAGGAGGACACATATTAAAACCACACTGAGATACCACTATTCATCCACCGACCTGATAGCACCAAATGTTGGTGAGGGTGTGGAGCAACAGGAAGTCTCAGGTACCGCTGCTGGGAGTGCCCGATGGTGTGAGCACTTTGGACAGCTCTTGGGCAGTGCACCTGTTACGGGGATCCATCCATCCCACTTCGGGGCATGGACTCAACAGAAATGAATGTTTAAGTCCACTCCTTTAGATACGCATATATAACTGCATTCAGAGCAGCCTGGTGCATGATGGCCCCAACGGGATACAGCCCAGATGTCTGTCGACAGGAGAAGGGATAAATAAATTATAGAATGTTCACACAGTGCTATCACCCAGCAGGAGAAAGGAAGCATTTTCGTACCTGCCTCAATGTGGATGAATCTGATAGAGCTGAAAGACGTCAAGCACAAAAGTGTACAGATTTATGAGTTTAAAGAAGGAAAGCTTAGTTAAGGTGATAAAGACTATGATGATGGGGGAACTATTGTCCAGGGACGGGGAGGTGGCAGCCACCAGAGACCCTTCCTGGGCCTCTGGGAATGTGCCAAACTTGATCTGAGTGGTGGTGATAGGGGTATATATGGATGCAAGGAATCTGGTGTTTCCTTAAGCTTTGTGCACTTCCCAGGACATAATGTATATCAATTTAAAAAAAAAAATGAAAGCCTGCTACGATGACGCACCTGGATCATAGTGTCTCCTTGGGAATGGCTAGCCTACCACGAACCTGATTTTTTTCTTTTTTTTAACAAATAACACTTTGCCATCCACTTTTTTGTTACTTGTCACTTGTAAGAAGTATTAGCAAAATTCAGGCAGCTTTCCAGTACCTGACAGAGGTACGGTAAAGTGGGTCTCTTTATAATTAAAGTCATAACTTCTTTGTTATTTTTGGGATGTCTCTGGTTTTGCCCTCCAGCAGCCCGAGTTTCTCCATTTCCTCATTTCTGTAGCTTCTGTTCTTATGTTCTCATTACATTTGCACTGTTGCTTCGATGTTGGGGCTGTGTTCTTTTTCAGGACAGTTTCTATCGACAAACAAATCAATAGTCTTCAGGGCAGAAGGTCAAAAAAACAATCTCCCCCTCTTCACCTGTTTCTTTCCCAGCAACTCCGTCTAGTGCTTGGCAGGGGAGGACCTTCTCCTGCCATGCAGAGAAGCCACCTGCTGGCTCCTGTGTCCAACCATCTGTCCGACAGTCCACGCTGGCAGCATGCATGGCCTCTTCTTGTGTCCTGCTTGGGGCCTCACTCAAATCAGCATGTTCCCTAGAGAGCTGCCTGCAATGGGGGCTGACACTGGGCACTCAGGGCACAAAGATAGGTAATGGAAAAAAAAGAGATGAGGTGATAAACATAGAGAGCTTTTACCATCAGCTAATTCCAGCTTTGTTATTTTGGCAATGGAGAGTAAAAGGATTAAATAATCCATCTGCAGTAGCTGTAGAATTAAAAAGTAAAGTCTTGTTAATAGTTAAAAAACAAAAAACAAAAACAAAACAAAGACAGGTAATGGGATCAGAAGGTGCTCAGCCCCTGCTCCCTGCAGGCTAGGGCATCAGCGCAGAGCCCTGGGCCCCCCTGGGAGTCATCAGCAAATGGGGCAGAGTCCGGAGAAGAGCAATGTAGATGATTAAGGCACTGATGGCATGGATTTATGCGTGAAGATAAAAAGGACTCAATCTGCATAGGTTAACGTAATGAGGATGGAGTTGCGGGGAAGTTCTGATAACTGAATGCCAAGGCTGCACACACATCAGGGAGGAAGAGAGCGGCCTGATGACGGTTGGGAGAAAAAGCGCTGAAAGCCTGTTATTGCCATAGTTACCATCCTCACCAGGTGACGCTCCCCACAGCCTCCTCTGCTAGGAAACGAAACCAAGCCCAGGCCTGCTCTCTGGGCGTGGGCCCGTCCTCACCAGTGTTCATTCACACAGGTCCAACCTGCTCGCCATTTCATTCACCCCAAAAAGAAGCCTGGAGTGCCCACCCCATGCCAGGCACAGGGAACCATGCTGGACTGAATGGGATGGAAAAGCTTCTTGTGCTCAGGGAAGCTGCACGTCAGGAGGGAGGAGAGTGGACAGGAAACCAAAAGTCCAAATACGAATAAGGCAGCTGCAGATAGCAGGGAGAGAGCCATGAAGATAATAAAACGGGGTGAGGAATGATAGGGAGCCCCTGGGTGGGGTATAGGACCCACTCTAGGTAGCATGGTCTGGGAAAGGCATCTCTGAAGGGGGTACAGGGCCAGCCAAGTAGAGACACAGTAGAAGAATGTCCCAGGAGAGGGAGCAGCAGGTGCAAAATCTGGGGATCTGAATGGATTTGGCCTGTCCCAGAGAGAGAAAGGAGGAGCTTTGGGCCAGGAGGGCGGGGGGGGGGGGGGGTGAGCAGAGAGGGGCACATGGGGGCTGGATCACAAAGGTCATTCCTATACCAAGAACCAGAGAAAACCAAGCATAGGTATTCCAAGAGCATCAAATAATGCAGAGATATCATACGTTTTTATTTAAATGTGACTTGTGCTATTTTCTTGCAGAGCTCAGCCTCCCTGATTATGTTTTTCTTCCCCTAGTATTAAAATTAATTTGCATTCCCTTAGCACATACCAGCTGGTTGATGTAGTCGATTGACCTAGAGGTCTGTTGATTGGCAAGGAGGAGACAGCCTAGACTGGGAAATTGGCCATGCACAGTCTACCCGGTGGATAAATGACGCACAGTAATTTAAAGCTGAGTTTTAGATGAAGCGAATCAGGACAGAGCAAAGCCAAATAGGAGATTGGAACCCTAGCACCATTTGGTCCTTCTGAAATTCCACAAGTCTCTGAGAGTCAGAAATAACAGGTTTATGGTCCTGCTGCCTTGCAGATAGCTCTGTTTGTAAGAGAGGGGAACATTTTTTAGGCCAATTACTCACCAAGAGCTACAAAACATATTGATTTGATTGATGCTACTTCCCAAGAGTTCTGGGAGCTGTTTAAAACACCATGTCCACAGGCTGGTGAGCTCTGGGACCTTTGCTTAAATAGCCACCAGATCCTTTCAATGAAGCCCTCCTTGGCTAATGAGGAAAGGAGAGAAAATCCCCAAGTGATCTTGAATCCCTTTTCCCATGTCACCTCTAAAATGCACAAATGGCACGTCAGTGCTCCCCAATCATGACTTCCCTAAAACGCACGTGCATGATCCCAGTCTGTCCGTCTTTGTCTCTTGGTCATTCCCAACACCAGCTGTGTCTTTCCCATGAGGATCCCTTACTTAGCAAGATAGATATATGTACTTGGACTCCTAATAGCTGAATGTTTCCATGTCTGTGTCCCCCAGTTTTCTGTGAGTTCCCCAAGGGCAGAAATAAGGCCCTTCATGGAGACTTGGGGGCAGCGTGGGGGATGTACCATTGCAGTGGTGTCACTGGGAGTTTGGTCTGTGCAGGGCTCGGCCCCCAGCCGGGCACCCCTCTGTCAGCGCCGACTGGCCCCGCTTTCCCTGCTAACAGTCCCTGCCCCCTCTGTTTTTCTCCCAGGGATGACTGCAATCCCATGTGCCTGTCTGGGGATCTTCTTGGGTGGTCTCCTGGTGAAGAAGCTCAGTCTTTCTGCCCTCGGGGCCATTCGGATGGCCATGCTCGTCAACCTGGTGTCCACAGCTTGCTACGTCTCCTTCCTCTTCCTGGGCTGTGACACGGGCCCTGTGGCTGGGGTTACTGTTCCCTATGGAAACACGTAAGTCCCAGAAATAGCCGTTTTCCATGCCTGCCTGCCAGGGGTGCCTGGACTCTTTCTTCATGGTAGGGTAATGGAGCCAGCTTTGTCCCTAGTGACCATGAGTGGAGGGTTCAATGATGCCTTCACATTGTCCTCTCAGGGTTGAAGAATCACCATGGACCTTTTGGGTGGAGAGCACAGATGATTCCGCTCAACAGGAGCCAGAAGCGTGCCAGGGGAGACCATCACATTCACTCCTCACAGTACTCCTATTACCATTTTTGGCATTTGACTTTAGGAATAATTGAAGATAAATAATACAGATGAATTTTATTTTAAAATTCAGCTTTTTTTTTCTTTTTTGAGACGGGGAGAGAGAAAAGTATGGGAAGAAGCAGAGGGAGAGAGAGAATCTTAAGCAGACTCCACGCCCAATGCCGACCCGATTCAGGTTCAATCTCACGACCCTAAGATCAGGACCTGAGCTGAAATCAAGGGTCAGACATTCAACCAACTGAGCCACCCAGGCACCCTTTAAACTTCAGCTCTAAATGAAAGACAGAATTGATTTCACTTATTCCAGAAATTATCAGAAGCTATCATTAGGCTCCCACAGTAATTATAGGGTCTCACCCATAGTAGGTATTGATAAGTATGGGAGGGGACAGAGGATGGGGAATAAAAGGGGAAAAGAAGGAGAAGGGAAGAAAGTTGGTTCTTGTGGGACACTTTTTTACTAGTTATTATCTCAAGGCTTTGATCTAGAGTCCAATCAGAATTGCCCCCAGTGGGAATTATGGAGAGCGTTTATGTACGGAGCAGGAACAGCTGTCCCCTTTTCTGTGTGAGACTCTGAAGCTGCTTGGGGATCAGTCCTGGAGCATCAGGGCTGCAGCAGAATCGACCTGTGGGATACCAGTTCCTCCTCATGCCAGTTTCCTCCTCCAGGCAGGCCATCAGGTTTTCTCCTGTAGTCTGTATCCAGAAGATACAGGAGAGCTGGGCTTATCTGCCACCTGACAAGATCAAGCGAGCTGAATAGGAGAACATAGGCAGAGGCAGTTGTCTATAAATCCATGCACAGCCCAGCCACTGTGTGTCCCTCCATCCCCTTTACTAGCACTGTGGCCTCTTCTGCCCCCCACTGCATCCCACCCCCCATTCCTCCCTCTCCCAAATGTGGCACCTTCTGCTTTGTGCATGCCATAAATAACAGCATTTGGAGAGAGAGACCGCCAGCCTTACTGTGCCAGTTCTCAAGTAGTAAACTTGTAGTGGTTCAAAGCACAGGGTCTTACGATAATGAGGTTCTTCTTCATGGGAAAAAGAAAAAAAAAAACAGTTCAGAGCCTACAATCCAACTGCCAGCTCTGCCCAGATTGGTAGAGCTCCAAACCTCAGCCCCTCCTCCCTCGCTTTGCCACGTACGAATTACATATATTTGGGTGGGATCTCAGCCTGGCTTTGCCTCAGTTTCCTTCTCTATCAACCCCCCGGGGTCACTTGGAAAATAAGTAAAATAATATACGAGGTACCATCAACGGTGCTGGCACATAAATTGTCAGATCATCATTACTATGAAGTGGTCCGAACCCTGGGAGGCTGGAAATGACACTTCCTCTCTTACAGAGCTGAAAACACCCACTCCATCCTCTTCCCCTTTGCAGTCTGCGAGCTCTAGGTAATTGTGCCTTTAATGGCACAAAAGGAAATTTAAAATAACTTGAGTTATTTTTCTCAGGAAGTTGAATCAATCAGACAGACGAGAGTTATCGAAGCCAGTGTAGTGGTAGTGGTGTGTTGAGCATCACAAAGCTCACTGCCTGCTAGGGAGGAATGAGACAGATGAGAACTGACCCCAAGTCAGTGTTGGGCTGTGCCCGATGGCAGTGGTGTTGGGTCAGGGAGGGGGGGAACGGGCTGAGGCTGCAGTGATCATGAGCAGCCTTGCCGTGGAGGTGGCTCTGAGCTGATCAAGAAGAGACTTCTTCTTCTGGGCAGAGGAAGCTCGCAGCCTGCCACCGTTGTGCACGGCTCTCAGTGGCGGTGCTGGGCTGGTCCTTTCAGGACAGGGAGGGGTAAGATCGGAGGAGGAGGAGGAAGGGGTACCAGGTGCCTCATTTTAGCAGAGGGCAGAAGGCTGTCCCTGGAGAGATCCAACAGAAGTGACCTTCCTCTGATGGATTCCATGTTTCCTCTCTCTTCCAGCTCAGCACCTGGTTCGGCCCTGGACCCCTACTCGCCCTGCAATAAAAACTGTGAATGCCAAACCGATTCCTTCACTCCAGTGTGTGGGGCAGATGGCATCACCTACCTGTCTGCCTGCTTTGCTGGCTGCAACAGCACGGTATTGGTGATTTTCTAATGGGATGGGATGGGACCAGGGACTCAGGCAGCCAAAGTAGCTTAAAACCTGTGGTCAGGGGCAGTGGTGGGCAACAACATGTGTTCTATACTTTGTGTGCCTGCACTGTGACTTTTTTTCAGTCTCCTCCACGCTCCAGTGGAGCATCCTCTGTCAGCGGGATGGGAGGACTCCCAGGTCATTCAGACCTTCCTGCTAAATCAAATAGGTTTCCAAAAAGTGTCATTGAGCAACTAAAAATAAAAATGTCAGAGGAAGCTGTACATTATGGAGGCAGAGAAAAAGATTGTATTTCAGGGCACTCACAAAGTGTATCAGTGAAATAGCCTGACTCTACAGGTAATGAGCTCCCCATCAACAGAAGTGTGTAAAGAAAAGCTGGAGAACCATTTAGCACACACTTCCTCCAAGCCTGAGACTATCGACACTAATTTAACCCCTTCCTTACTCAGTTCCTTTTACCTTTTTATTCTCAACTAAATACCTTCCACCTTTTTCCACTCCCCACTAAACTTTGTTTTGTTTTGGTTTTGAGTTTTTTGGGTTTTGTTTTTCCTCCTCAGTATGAATTGTCCAGTTGGCTGTCAGCCTGCAGTTTTCCCTGTTCTCTGCTTGAAAACCTGACCCTAAGGGACTGGTCATCAAGCCATGCTGATCCCACCTTCCAGGTGTCTCTCACACCTGCCTGCCTTCTGTCTGCATCCAACACCAGGGCCCTGGTGCAAGCTCTCCTGGTGTCTTGCTTGGCACTTGTGCAGCAGTTGCCTAATTGGCCTCACAGCTCAGGACTGCCCCCTTCTGGACCATCTTCTATACTGCAGACAAAATGATTCCTGTAACACTGCGGATGACTCCTTCTGGTGCTACCCTGTCACCTGCAGGATAAGAGCTAGGCATTGACCTGGCTTTGTATGTGTCTTCAGGACACATGTGTCCTCATGCAATCTCTTCAGCTCTACTCCCTTTTGGTTTGTGGTATCCACCTTCCCCCACACAACAGGTGTCTTTTCATTCTTCCTCCATTTGGACACTCCTCCTCACCTGTCCATACCCTCAAATTCCCCTTTCTCTGTGAGGCCATCCCTTCTCTTCTTTCTCTTTGGTGTTCTTGCTTCTGTGGTTCTTAGCACCTATCTCTGCTGGAGGCTGCGCCCTCAGTTCACTGCAGTGATCTGCTAAAAGTATTTGTCATTTGCTCTGATCTGTGAGTTTCCCAAGTGAGGGCTGGCATCCAGAAGTTGTCCAGAAATGTCTAGGAATGTCTAGGTGAAGTGAAAGACAAGAAGAGGGCTGAGTGGCTGCTTTAAAGGAATTTAGAGTTGTAATTACTTATTTCTCCTCATATTCTGTGTCTTTTGGGAGCAGCAATTTCTCTGAAAGAAGAAAAATCGATCACTTATTTTCATCTCCAAAGATTTCATTTTTCTTTGCTTTTAACATTTAGATTCCTGGCCATTTATTAACATTTTTCCATAGAGAAAATAAATCACCTTGAGTGGGGAGGGGGGGGAGAGAGAATCTGATTTTTTTTTTCAATTAGATGATAAAGCAATTTCTTTATGTGAATGGAAATGAATTTTAAAAAAGAGATGAGGCCTTGCAAATGGTTAAAATAAAAATATAAGCTATTTGTTTTCATGACAGCCACTTTATTAACATTTTAATATCCAAAAAGTTCTATAAATCATGTTTGGTTATTGTCCTGTTTTAAGAAGTAAATGGACTCTATAAACTGGTGTCCTGAGACCAAACAAGTCTCTATTCCAGAGCCTTCTCTGACCCCCCCAAAAAAATGTCTTAAAAGTTGCATTTCCCTTGGTCTTTCATGTGCAAGAGTCTTATTGAATAAGAGCCTAACCAGGCCCATTACTGCTTCCAGCTGCTGAAACAGCAAGCTGTGGAATGCAATTATTGGATAGTGAGCTTCTCTGCTTCCCTCTGGACATATCCTTTCTCCTCCAGACACCTGCCTTTTCTTCACATTACTGAGGCCTCATGTTGTCTGCAAAGCAGAGAGGTTCTCCTCCTGTGATTACAAGTCAGAGATGGAGACAGACCTGGGCCCACGGCTGGTGGGGGTAACATTTCTCCCTGCCCTGGCGTCCAGCAGGTGAATGTGAAGGATTTGGGAACTCAGAGCTGTATGTATTGTGCAAAGGGGCCCTTGTGACAATCTAGCCTTAAGAGCAGCTGTAATCCTAAAGCTCACAACAGCAAACTTTTTCAACAGCCCTTTTGGGCCAGGCAACAGGCCTTCCACACGTCACTCACAGCCCGTGACAGCTTGGCCTAGAATCAAAGAAATCTCAGGCCACCATCCAAAAATGAGCAGAAAGCAGTTTCAGTCTTTTATATCTCTGCTGCAGGATCTTGAGAAAATGCCAAATGGTGGGATATATTCCTGGTGCATTCTCTCCCTCCTTCGTTCCTACTCTCCTTCTTGTCTCCGTGCTCCCACAAAACCTTTTCCAGGAACCAAAGGCTTCCTCGTCCATCTTCCCTCTTTCCCTTCTTATACTTCCCCTCACTGGCTGCTGGAGTCCTCAGGCTCTCCAGGCATGAATGAAGCCACTCCTCCACCTGCCCACCCAGCTCTGTGCTGCTTCTCTTGCTGATCCTTACAGCAACCTGAGGAAGGAGGTGTGATTTTTATGCCCCGATTACAGACTAGTCACATGCCCCAGGCCATGCAGAACCTGGACATGATTCTGGACATATGTCCAGAATCAGGCCATGCAGAACCTGGTGGCACTGGAATTCACATGGAGGTCTGTCTGTCTGTCTGACGCCAACCTCAGTGTCTTCCTCTGACCCTGCGACTTACCTCTTTGCGATTCTCACCTTTTCTTTCCTTGAAAAAACCTCTTCGTTGTACTCCATGTAGTCAGGACCCTCTGCCTTCACAGACTGGCCCTGCTGCCTCTCCAGCCTCAACCTCCCCACTCCTCCCACCTGTTGACGAATGACTTGCTGTGTTGAAATTCCTGGGGTTTTGCAACATACCCAGCTGTCCATTATCTCTGGGTCTTTGCACGTGCTGCTGTTTTTAGCAGGAGAGTCCTCAGTCAAGTCCTTCAGGTGCATAATAATTCTTTACCTGCAGCTAAGAAGCCTCCTCCCAGGGTATCACTTCTTCTAGGGCTGCATTAGTGCCCTGCCTTACAGAGTCCTCCAGCACCTGCTCTGTCTGGCAGTCTGTCCCTTCTACCTCTACCCCCATTCAAACAGCTTGTTTACTCCTGCATCTGCCTCCTTAGGCTCCAGTGTCCAGGGATGGGGTTATCCTGTGAACCCTTGCATTTCCAGTGTCCAGTGTCATGGCTCTGGATAAAGGCCCCAGGTGTCCTGAGCACCTGGCTGGAAGCCCCTGTGCTGACCCCAGAGAGCCACGGGTGAGAATATCATTCCCTTGAATAGCAATTGGCAGGTAGGTTAGTTGACTGGTGGAGATTTCAGTACTAAAGCTCCAGTCCCTGTTCATCTCTCACCCATTCACAGCTTCTATCAGAACCTGTGAAAATTGCCCCTGACTTGATTAAATGTGAGTTGCCCATCAAATAATTCTGGTTACAGGGAAATCTGGTTAGTGTGAGTGGTTTCCTGCTATTAGACTTGCCTTGCTGCTCTGGTTTGGGTTTTGTTTTGTTTTGTTTTTCCCTATTTCCCATCTCTTTGAGTGATAGCAATGAAAGTTTCCAGGATTGCGTTTAATATACAATTTCTAATTCTCCTCATTGCATATGACCAAGGAGGGGTGACAAAAAAGATTGCGAATTAATTTTGTAAGCTTCCTTTGGCATGAGTATGTTGTCCAGATTGTTTCTGTACCTTTCACTCTCAGAAGTAATTATTCCAATGGAAAGCATGTTGGTATGCTGCTGACTGCTGGAAGTTGTAGCCTTTTGATGTACTGAATAATTGAGTAAAAAGATAAAAGAAAAGAAAGGCTTGTATCAGCTACCAATAGAACGTTGAAAGTCAATCTAAATCCAGCACCAAAGTTTGTAGGGGACTAATCATGGGCCACTAATCAATCTCCCCACACAGGCAGCCAGATGTGTGTCGAGCACCTGTTAGAGCAGAGCTCTGAGTTGGTTCTGCGGAGGGCTGGGGGGCCTATGATAGATGTATGCAGGAAGTTTGTTGTTTACTCTCCTGGATCTAATGCAGGCAGTGTTAGAATTGCTTGAGAACCTTTAAAATATGAGCCTCGTCCTTAGATACTCTGATTTCTTTGTTATGGAGTACGATCCTGGTATCAATAACTTTTTAAAGCCCACTTCTCCCCCGCAAGTGTGTTTGTGTGTAGCAGAGGTTGAGAACCACTGTTCCCCTCCAGAGTGTCTCCACCTCAGCACTGCTGATATTTGAAGGCTATGTCTTTGTGGTGGGGACTGTAGGATATTCAGCAATATCCCTAGGCTCTACTCACTAGTAGATGCCAATAGTTACCCCTGCTCATTTGCAAAACCAGCAGTGCCTCCAGATGTTTCCATAGGCTCTGCTTGGGTTCTGCAGAATCCCCCAGGGTCGAGAACCTCTGCTCTAGGAGGAGGGATAGGTTCCTAAAATTGTACCTTTCTAGAAATGGTCTGAGCTGACACTGAGCACTGAGCCTTCAGTGTCCTTTCCTTTCCACCTTTATGTGTCCAAGCACTGAAGAAACCATGCTAGAGACTGGAGAGGCCACATCAGCATATTACAGAAGAAACTAACTGCTTGTTACCCCCTCTGCCCTTCACGTGTGCTTACTGTGGCCTGAACCAAGGTTTAAACAGTCTGTGCATTTCATACACAAATCTGGATTCCTGGCCTCTCTATAAAACTCGGATAAGAACTGACCTGATCCTGGCACCCCCCTAGGGCAGCAGTTGGCTGGAGCTGAGAGATGGTCAAACCTACAGACAAGACATTTGATCTTCTGTAGGCACAGTCCCCACACCTGGCCATCCCTTAGACCTGGGCCAGTTTTCTTATCTGTTTCCTATCTTGCCCTCAAAGGCTTGGAGTTTGCAAGCTCTCTTATAGAGCCAGAACGGATTAAAAAGTCTACACTCATTCAAGGCAATGGTTGGTCAGAAGACATAAATATTCTGAAATCAAGCCCAATTAGGGCACTATAACCCCGAACATCTAATATATCTCAGGCCCTAGACTAGGCATTAGAGATAGAGGGCTGGAAAGGTAGGAGCTCATGTTTACTATGAGATGAGATGTAACGTATTAATAGAATTGTGTACAAAAGGAACACCCACAAGCGACAGCTAGCCTATTAAGCAGAAAGAGCATATTATAAAACGATATACAGATTATGATCCCTTTTAGTAAAAAAAAAAAAAAAAAGGAAAAAATCTAAATATTTGTATATCTCTACATGGAAAGATCTATACCAGAGATATATAGCCAGCTGTTCACAGAACATTACCTCTGGCTAGGGATTGAAAAATTAATTTTTATGTGTTTCTCTCAAATTTTCTACATATTACTAAATTGTCCAAAGTGAACATGGATTGCTTTTTCAATGAGGAGAAAACTTTTTTATCAAAAAGAAATAAACCGGGGATCCCTGGGTGGCTCAGCGGTTTCGCGCCTGCCTTTGGCCCAGGGCTCGATCCTGGAGTCCCGGGATCGAGTCCCACGTTGGGCTCCTGGCATGGTGCCTGCTTCTCCCTCTGCCTGTGTCTTTGCCTCTCTCTCTCTCTCTGTCTATCATAAATAAATAAAAATAAATCTTAAAAAAAAAAAGAAAGAAAAAGAAAGAAACCCGCCATTGAAGGATAGATGGTTACATTCTAAGAGAAAGAAGCAGGCACATGGAGAGATCAGTGAACCATGAGGGATTCGGGAATTAATTCAGGGCAGGTGCGGCTGGAAGGGAAGTGTGTGGGTGTCTTCCCCCAGAGAAGGAGGAGCAGTGGGGAGGGGGCCTTCTTGTGAAGGATGGGTGTGTATGTGGTGGCAGAGAGACACAGAAGGACAATCCGGTGTGGACTGTGTGTGCATTGAGGCTTGGACTTTGTGCTCTGAGGACAGGTTCCAAATGGAAGAGGGAGAAGCATAGGGACCTGATACTCATCACCCTGCATCAGCTACATCCTTCCTCATCTGCGTTGTGCCCACACCTCCTACCTGAGGCGGCTGGAGCAAAGCACTGGTCCTTGCTACTCCCCAAAGACCAGCCCTTTCCTCCCCCTCTGCAGGAGATAATTAAAGCTCTGCCTGGATGTGGTCTGGCTCCTGCATTACAGGTTATGGGAGCGAAAGGTGGATGGAGGTCTTGCTTTCATCCCAGAATGTTTCTCCCTGGCTGTTACCCTTCAGCCCGCGACCCTGAAAGGGAACATGAGAGTGTGTTTCCTCTTGCAGGTTTTCAATATCCCCTTTGCCTTGAGGCACGTGAGCTCTGAGGTCTTTACCTAAAAATACCAGCTTGGGTTGAGCTGATACAGTGAAGAGATTCTGAGCTACAAAAGGACAGTAATGAATGACGGGAGAGCGTCGGAGGAACTTTCCTGAATAATGAGAGAATCTGTAGGTGTCTAGGATGCATAGGAGCACGTTGCCACTAGAAGGAGGAGGTCCCAATCTGTCATCCCCTTATTAGGATGTCACGCATAAGGGGTCAGGGGTCTCACAGGCAGCAAACTACAGGTCTAGGGCCTGGCTTCTAATGGAAATTGTCATTTCTGCCTAGTAACAGTATTCAGTATTTCTGAATATATTACAGAAAGAAAAGCAGAAAAGAATATTCCAGAATGTCTGCCTTTCCGTACTGCAGGCTCTCCACGCACATAACCTCATTGACCCCCATGCCACCCATTTGGAAAAGTCCTCTTTCAACCTAGGAATCAGTTTTATTTGTATGACTCATAGAAATTGAGACACCAGTATTACATGTGGGGGGAAGAAGACCCAAACACGAACAAGTTCATTTGCCAGTATTTTTGAAACCTTGCTGAAAAGTATTTTTTTCCCTTGTAATAGGAGCTGTCAAAATAGCATGCTTACAATTTCCTTTGTCAATAGAAAATTAATCCAAGATTGTAAAGAGTAATTTTTCTATTTTCGTGGTCTCCAGATTTATTATAATTATTTATCCCCATCATTATATGTGAATAGAAACATTTCTCAGTCTAAATTAATGACTGAATGTAGAATAGGAGTACGATTTCCAGTGGCTACGCTACTCTTCATTGATTTCTTCTTTATTTTGTAATTTCTGCAGTTCTTCATTTTTTTAAATAGATGAAATATTTGTGTTGTTCAGAAATCAAACAGTAAAAAAAAAAAGTGGGAACTCTCCCCCTGTGTTTTCTTTTCACCTACTGTTCCACCCACCACTCCGCCAAGTAGAGTAATTACTGTTTTTAAGTTTCTTGTATATTCTGACTGGAGTTTAATGCATCTGCAAGGTCTTTCTTATTCTGTGCTTTGTTCATGCGGCTTTCATTGTTAGTAATTTATGTTGTTCTTTTCCTATCAATATAAATGTCAGGAACACGCTCCTACCTTTTTTATAGCTACGTAATCTTCCGTTGTGTGGATCTGTTGGAGCCCATGTAACCAGGCTGTATCATGGGCGTTCAGATTGCTGCAAAACTTTGGGTCTTGCAAGCAGCATTGTGGCTCTTGTACTTATGTCATGTTGTGCCCAGGCAAGTCTGTCTATAGGATGGGTTCTTGTTAGAATTTACCAGTCAGTCCTGCTCTGTCCTCTGGGTCACCACTGGTCCCAAAACCTCGCCAGGCCAGCTCCTCTGTGAGAACAGTGGTTATCTTATTATCAACATGATAAATCAGGATGAACTTACTTCCAGTAAAGCCAGACCCTGTCGCTCTTCCCCCACCCTGACCCCCTTCTTCCATGTCAATATGTGACCCCAGACAGAGAATCCAGCTCTCATGGAGGCAGCAGAGACCTCATTCCCTCCCACAGAATGGTGAACTTGGAAGACATCCCTTTGAAACAGGGATGAAAACTTGGGCATTTGCCAGATCAGGAATGGTAAAACCAATCTCCTGGAGCCCAGTGTACTTTCTTAATAGTTAAATGTATTGGGGACTGCCAAAGAGAGCAGCATTGGGTGTACCACTTCATTCAGGCCATGACCATCTACAGGCGGTTTCTGAGACCCATCTGCTTTTTTTGGATTGGCCAGATGGTACTGTTGTATACCAACAGGGTGAGAATTAGGATCCCAGCCTCTGTCATCTCTTCAGTAAAGTGAATTGTTCTTGCACACCCAGGTTAGCTCTGTATTTCTAAGCTTCTTGCTGCTTGGAGCTTTTGCAAGTTTAGGAGTTCCCATGCAGCTGCCCGGGTAGTATCAGCAGAAGGGCTGTCCCTCCACTTCCTTTTTATTTAGGGTGATAGTCTGTGAAACCCCATAGGTGGAAAGTCATCTTTTGCAATTTTGGGAAAGATAAAACTGTGTGGTCCTCATCCGTGGTTCTTCCCACCATATATGAATGTGGGTGGAAGTTTCTTCCCAAACAGCTGCCTTTGCTGCCAGAGTCCCCACACCTCCTTTAGCATGACATCCAGGTCCATTTCTTGTGTCACCTGAGCCCAAATGAAGGATGTTCCCCATCTCTTGTCATATGACCACAGGCTTAGCATGTTCCCTTAGATTCCCTCTTGGAAGGATCGTAGGAAAGTCCCAGCTGCCTCCCAGACTGTGTGACTACCCAGTGGTTCCTGGTTTCGTGTCAGACTGGGTCACCTGCCCAGAAAGGAGACCGCATCCAGGCCCCTGCTCAGACCCTCTGGCTTATCTCCTCCCTAGCCTCTTCCACAGCTCTTCTCAAATAAATTAAATCTGAATAAATAAATACAGGTTTTCCTAGAACCTCTGGGAGAGACCCCCCACCCCATTTCCAGCTTCTCCTCTTGGCACCAGCAAGCTGACATCTTACTGCTTGCATTTCTCACTTCTGCTTTTCTGGCATTAATAATGACCCTACAAATGCCTCATTTCTGCCCAGAGCCCTGAAGCTGCTCTGCTTTTTGTCCCTTCCCTCTCCTTGGCTTTGTGTGCTGTCACCTCCTTCCCTTTGTCTTGGCTGCAGACAGATCCCATAGTGGCTCAACTCTGCTGTCCACTCACTGCATTCCCAGGACATTGGCTTCATGGTCACATTCCCTGTCTCTCCCCCAGACCAGACAGGGCTGTGTAGTCACTGTGTCAGACAGTCTAAGAGAAAGATATCTCATTTTAATCCATTCTATGGGGCCAGGAGCAGAGACCTAAGCTGGAGTAGGTTCATTTCAGAAGGAGTTTTCTACTTCTCAGAACAGAGAGGAGCCAGGTACTTTCCTTTTATGGTAAATATCATGCATTTGAGCCCTAGTCTAGGTATTGGGCAAAGATCTAAGACTGAGCATAGGTCCCAACTACAGATTACTTTTTAAACTAAATAAAGCTTAGCAATCACATGGTTCATTCATAGGGTCCTGGCCTGATCACTCAGTTCCAATACTCACATCACATTCCTAAGAGGCTGTGTAAGTCAGAGCTCAGTTCCTAGGATGCTTGATGAAGCAAGACCATAGCCATCCCTGAGAGGCCTGTTTCTCATTTATATCTGTGGTTCTTAGCCCCACAGACCTGGATCTCTCTTTTCTTATAGCTTACTACAGGAATCCGAGACAAGGATTTGAGGGTTTAGAAGGATTTAGGAGATGATGAAATGAATAGGACTTGAGAGCTATTTATTTATTCGATGAATAGCTGTTGACTCCCTGTCATGAGCCAAGCCCTCTCCTCTAGAGCTGAGGATAAATTAGCAAAACCACAGTGATGTCTGGCCTCACTTGCCTCACACTCATGAGGACGATGGCTCAGACATGGGAGTCAGGGGCGGGGTCTGGAATTATCAGAAAGTTTCCAGAAAGTTAATAGGATGCCACTTCTCAGGCAAGAGATGCAGAGGGAAAGGGGGGTGGGGAGGGGGAACGTGCATCCGTCAGGAAAACAGCACCCACAGTTATGTTAGAAATAAAGAGTTTAGTGTGGGAGTTAGAGTTAATGTGAACACAGAGGAGTTGGAGAATTAAAATCTGGGAGGAGTGAGATGAAGGCATGGAGGATGGTTACTCCATCCCCAGAAGCACTGGCACTGGTGGGAATGTGGGGGTTTGTGGGAAAAGCCTAAGACAGTACTGACCAGGGTACTGACTAGGTCAGTGGGCATATAGCCACATCAGTAGAGGTGGCTACGGGGCCTCTGTTGTCAGCAGGGCAGGTGGAAACGAGGGGGGGCGTGTACACACGGATGCTAGGGCCAGCCGGCACCTTCTGTGCACCTCCACGGATATCATCCCTGTATCTGGCCTTCTGACGGTAGTAGCCTCTGCTTCACTTCTGCCTTCTAAATCTCATCCGTGCCGCCCCCCACCCCCACCCTGCCCTCCCTGAGAACAGCTCTCAGCCCTGCAGAGAAGGGAATTCTAGGGAAGTAGTTCCCAGCATAGACAGGGAATAGTGCCAAGCTGACAGTGCAGAATCCAGGTCAGGGCATTTGTTCCTGGGTTCAGCGTGGAGATGGCAACATGCTCAGAGCCTTGGGGCAGGATGAATGATGTGGGTCTGGGGGGATTATGGCCTGTGGAAGCCACAGAGGGGAGTGGTTCATGGGCACGTGTCCCAAGGGCTCTAGTAAGAGAAAAGTGGGTGATGGAGTCGGGATATGGAGGTCCCCGGAGCGCTTAGCACCATCTGGATCCTGCATGTGAGGACAGGAGCCAACTGGAATGAGTGGGAGCTTGGTGGATGAGATGGAGGTGGCGAGTGTAGACAGCAAAGTTTGGCTGTGAAGTTGAGTTCTGAAGAGAGGGGGTAACACTTTTCCTCCCCTAAGTAGAGAGAAGGTGACATTTTAAGTTCTAGGTGGGGAGAAGTCCTGCCTCCTGCTAAACACGGGGGAAGATTCATTCACATATGCATTCTAAAATCATCTGCTAAACTTCACCTGCTGTATCTGAGTGCCCTGAAATGCTCAGGAGAGTATGCCTAAGACTTGGTCCTCATGCCGGGAGCCACGAGGTCTCCAGCAGTGGGGTGTGGGGGGTGGAGTGTGTCCACATGGCAGGGGTGGGGGGTGCTGGGCTCCTGAGGGCCCGCAGAAGGACCTGGCTCAGGGCCAGTGGGGATTCTGGCTCAGTGAAGGGAAGCCTCAAAGAGGGAGAGGGTTTTACAGAAGTTTTAGGAAGCACCCAGGCAGCGATGTATGGGGAGAGGCAGAGGGACACGGCCTCGGCACCTCTGGGGAATTACAGTATAGGTCACAAGGTGCTATAACCAGTCCATTTAAACAGAGGCACCTGCTCTGGACACAAAGCTAAGGAAGTCCAGCCCCATACCATGTCTGCCCACACCTCTCACCTCTGCCCTGTGGATAAAGGCCCCTGTGCAGGGCACAGCCACACCGGGTGACTCTGAGGGGGTAGGAAGGTACCTAAGGGCTTTAGGACACCCCTGAAAGCATCCCATACGGTTTGCTGGGCTGAGAAAAACCCCTACCTATGCCCTGTTCTGTGGGAAGAGAAAAGAAGGGACAGGAGGATGGAGAGGAATGAGGACAAGCAGAAGAATGTGGAAGCCAAAGGGGATTTGTTTGACCCTCAGGAGGATTTTCCTTGGCATGTGCTCTGAAAGCCGAGCAGTCTCGAGAAGAAAAGCAATGAATCATTTATGATTGTATTCATTAAAGGCCTCTGCACTATTATTATCGAACCTTAATTGGCTTGGCGCTCGCTTGGCACTGCCTCTCCCAGCCGCTGCTCCTCCCTTTACCATCAGAAATTTCTCTGATGATGAAGGGAGGATTGGACCGCGCCCGGGAGCAGGGGCAGCTGGGCAAGAATCCACCCACAAGATCAAATGGAACGCAGTCCCTTTCTTTCCCCCCTCCTTGGATCAAGTATTAATAAATGTGTCTGGTTTGGGCTTTAGCTCGCTGCCTGTGTGCGATGTGCTGCAAGCTCCTGGCATCTCTTAGCCCTCTTTGCTTACCCTGCCACATGAGAATGGTCCCATTAAGCTGCCCCCTCCAGTGGCCCACAAGAGCAGCAACTACATGCATGACAATGCAGGTCCTTTGTTCCAAGTGCCACACTGGGCACTGAACCAGCAACAATATGCAGGTTACCTGATTTACTTCTTTTAATACACTTCATTGTAATTATCACTGCATAAAAGAGAGGACAAATTGGCAAGTAATTATAACATTAATTTGGCAATGTTTTATCATACTATGGAGGCACAGCTTCCTCTCTAATTGTATTGGGCAGGGGGGACACATTTGTCTAGGGTACAGCTTATTGAGGGATTCTGGAACGTGGAAATGAAATACACAGGAGATGGGGCTGAGGCTCTCCTCCCTGTAAATATTCCTGTATTTGCATGTGTTTTGCAACTTCCTTAAAAAGCTAACTCGTTTATTCAGACCTAATTAATGGAATGCCACAGAATGCATAATTAGGCTGTGACAGCTCCAGCTGATGGATGGCTTTGGGTTCGGAAACCGGAGATACCCCCGGTTAAAAGGGTTGAACACTTGCATTTCAGAATCTCACCGGCTGTGCGTGCCTCACGACCGTCCCACCCGAGAACACGACTGTGGTTCCTGGAAAATGCCCCAGTCCTGGGTGCCAAGAGGCCTTCCTCACCTTCCTGTGTGTGATGTGTGTCTGCAGTATGATTGGGGCGATGGCGCAGACACCCTCGGTCATCATCCTTATCAGGTGAGCTCAGACCAGGGACTAGCGAGCCAGGCTTGCCTCTTGCCCTTCCTCTGCCCACTTCATGCACATCTGCCGCCTTGGGAGGCCAGAACTTCAGGTCCCGCGTGAGTCTTTCGAGCCAGGTTCCCCAGGCTGATGGGAATTAGTTACATTTGACAGGGCTCTCACACAAGACCAGAAAGCGTGGCCCAAGGGAGATGATACACTTTCAGATCCTCCCAAGAGTGGACTGTGCGGGGGATTTTGAAAGGAACTCTGATCCTGCATTGATTTTTATGGAAAGCAGCATTGTTGGAATAAAACGTAAGTGGCATTGGACTAGGTAGGTCCCCAAGTTCAGCCCCTGTCCAGCCACTGATCAGCCACATTTTCCCCTCAGATTTGTTTCTGAATTGGGACCTGGGAGTGATGACATCATTGGTCCTGCTGGCCTCTTGCAGTGATGTGGGTCCCACTGAGGCCATGTGTATGCCACTGGTGATTACTCCTATACAAATAGATGGTTAGAGAAAGCACCCATAGGCTGTGGCTCCCTGTCTCTCGGGACCTGTTCTGAGGGCAGGTGAGGTGCCTCAGAGATGAACTATGGGGTCATATTCTAAATACTTGTACATTTGTGAAGTTACCTAGATTTGTGTGAAGAACCTAAAAGTCGAACCCTCTGTAACCCAGTGTCTGTGTTAAACCAGAGGAAGTAACACCAAACACAGACCCACTTTACTAGGATGTTGCTGGTTCACTCCAAGGAGCTAGAAATACAGAGGGGAGTGCAATGCTTGAATGTGACCTGTGCCAGTACACGTCCCCACCTGCTTTATCCAAGCTCCTCTCTCCTTCTCCCCATGCCTACCGCATTTCCTGATCTCTGTTATGAATTCCTGAGGAGGCGTATTTCTACAAAGTGCGTTTATTCTCAAGGAGGTCATTAGTAAAACCTTGTTAATGTGCAGAAGCATTAAGGCAACAATAACACAGTGCCATTTTATACTTACTAAACTTGAGAAATCAGTGTTAAATATTCACCCCCAGTGTTTGCAAGGCTGTAGCAAAACTGGTCAGATTGCATACTGCTGGTGGCATTGAAAAGCCTATTGCTCCTTTCAAAGAAGCAATATAGCATTGTGAATCAAGAGTCATAAAAATGTTCAGATTTTTTATGAGGCAACCCTATGTCTCACCACTTAGGAAAATACTTCTCTACCCAAAAAGGAGCTCAGTGCAGACAGATTTTTATTACAATGTTAACTGTGTAATAGCAGAAAAACCTGAATTGGAATAATGAATTAAATTATAGTACTGTACCATAGCTCAATGGGATAATGAAAATTCATAAGAATGAAAAGTATTTATGGGTTGAACTATTACACTTAAATTACCTACGGAGGTTGATTATGTATAATATGCATACGGACAAAACCCTCAGATCCTAGGTATGGGTTTCGGGTGGCTGTGTTATGGGTAACTTATGTTTCATTATTAGAAATTTCCATGAAGTTATATTGTGTTGGTCACAAACAAAAGGCACCACGAAGGTACAGGAAAAATGACCTTCGTGACCATTAGCAGTGACTAGTCTACTTTCTTCTCTCCGCATGACTTTTATACAAAAAGCCAGCTCACTGCTGGAGACTGGCAAATACAGAAAGCTGAGATCTTATTCACTTCCAAGTCTCAGCTTGATAAACAGCTCTTGGAGATTTTCAGGAAACATTTGATTCCTTTGACTAGATTAGCAGCCACTGGCCTCTGTGATCTAGGCTGGACCTCGGCTACCCCATAAGCCCCTGCTCTGCTAGGGCCTGTTGGAGGCATAGGCTCGCATGTTGTGCCCATCAAGATGATCGGGGTAGCACCTTATTCTGTCACTATTCTAGTCCACTTTGCCATCATAGATGTTCCAGGCAGGCACGAGGGCACAGTCTAAGCCACAGCCCTTGCCCCGTCCCAGAGTGATGGCCCCACTCTAACGCACACAACAGCAGTACTCAGATCATCCACAGGCGAAGATAAAAGGTAACCTCTGTTGCGCCCCGCTTTGGACCCAGCACTGGGCTCCTGTTTTAATTACGTGTTTACATCCTTATTAGCATTCCACTTTTACAGATAGGGAGGTGGAGGCTCTGAGGGGGGTTAAGCAGTATTCTCAAGGTCATCAGCTCATAAATTATAGATTTCAGACCCCATCTCTGGCCTTGCCAGGAACTTTCAGTAACATTCAGACTGGAACCTTCCATTTCTCCATAACTAGATCTGAGAACGAAGACTCCCCCCATGGGAACCAGCTCCCCAAGAGGACATGAAGGGGGATCTTAGCACCTTGCTCATTTGATTCCTAGTGACATGAGAACTGAAAGGAAATCAAATTTCGAGTGATAAATCTTCTAGCTCATTATGCCAGCACGTTTTCTGGAAAAGGAGAATTTGTCTTTATTTACGTGTGTTTCAAGTCAATACTGTCAAGTGAATGTACAAAAACCGGAGCCATGTAGCTGATGATAGCTCCGAAGAACTTGGATTTTCTAACACGGCACATTCTAAAGAGAACTAGCTGTATTTCTATCCAGAAACACTGATTTCATCATTGACGTTTTTCAGGCATCTGGCTTGATCAACCAGACAGTGGTTTCCCCATTGAGAAGAAATGGGCATTCCCTAAGAATAACACATTTTTACTTTTCACTGATAATCTTAGAAATAGGGCAAAGATTGTAAAAACTACATCCATGTTCCTTTTGGTTTGATGGTGTCCTTTGGCCCAGCCTACCAAGAAGCTAAAGACATGCCCACCTGAGCCTCAAACAGGTGGTAGGTCATTGGATGGATGGCATTGGATGGTGAGATTAATGACCTCTGGGGTCATGTAAAATATAATTTTAGCTACTAAGTCAAGAGGCGGGTTATGTATCCTAGGTTCTAGATATCCTAGTAGACTTAGATATCCTACTGATAACTTTGTTTCTAACATTTATTTTCTACAGAATTGATGGCCTAGGTCTTCCCTATGTTGCATGGGTCCTTCTAGTCTTTCAAGCCATATTGAAATGCTCCTGATGTTTCCAAAGGCTTGGCCACACTGGAAAGGAGCTAGGCCTAGCCAAGTCCTTCCAAGGCTCATAGTTATGTGTTTACCTCCCCATCTCCCCTAGGGACTCATGATGGGAATGGCACAAGGGGAAGTTTCTCTGCCAGCAATGTCCGGGATGATCTGAGCGTGTGTGCATGTAGTTGGTCAAATACATCTCCCTTCACATTCCCTCACCACTCCACCAGAGATGAGGCCAGACTGGGTCCTGAGTGGGAGACATGTGCCCACCCATCTACCCATTTATATATTACTCAACACATTGTCGTGGCACTCATGATGAACAAGATACAAATCATCCCTGGATTCAAGGAGAGAGACAAACATTAAATTAACACCAATTACAAGAGTAAGAGACATTTCAAAAGAGATGTGATCAGCTGTGAGGCCCATCTATTTGGAATTGGTCATTCCCAAATCTCCTGTACTGTCAGACTTATCCCAGAAAAAGTTATAGTCGGAGAGTATTCTAGAAAATGTGCAAGACAATCATTCAAATGGATTGTTCTAGATAAACCAAAGCTAGGGTGATTGAGTCAGTCCAAAACAAAGAACTATGACCATCTGAAGGTACTTTTCCTATTAAAAAGGCACTAAAACTGGTTATAGATGAATGGATTATTTTGCAAGTTGTTCCATCAGGGGTGTCAAACCATGCTCATCTGGTTGACTTCACAAAATAACCTGAGAACAACAAGATTGTTGGTGAGTCTGGCTGTTGGTGAAGCATGAGAGAAATTATCTTCCCAGTTGATACTTCCCCAGTACATATATCCTACCAACTTAAGATGGTTTCCTATCTTGGCAACAGCAAAATGTCTTTAAATAAAGATTTTAGGGATCACATTTGCATGTGTTCCTTCTAATGACATGTGTTATTAAAGAACACTGTTAAGTTCCCAAACTTACATTGTCACTGCACTTATTTTTCAGACTTTAGGCAGACAAAGCCAAAAAAAAAAAGCCATTAGTTTTAAAGAATGGCTCTGATGGACAGCAGTGGATGACTCGGGTCTGTTAATTAAAGTGGAGCGATAATCTTTTCCTTTCTTTCTTCATCTCTCTGCATGTAGGACAGTCAGCCCTGAACTCAAGTCTTATGCCCTGGGAGTCTTGTTCCTCCTCCTTCGTTTGTTGGGTATGTATGCTCTCTTTATTCCCTCCATAATGAATTGGATGCTTTTGACCAGGTGAGTCAATACCTGCGAATTTGTCCCAATTTTTGAGCTTGCCTTTTTTTTCCCAATGAAATTTAATAATTATCAGCAAAGAGAATCTTTAAACCTGTAAATTTTGCTCTGAATTTAGACCTATCCATTCTCTGCATACCACAAAGTTTTCATTTATATAAACTCTGTTTTTGTGTGACACTGAATTCTCAACGGCATAAGAAGGAGAAAGTGATGGCCCCAATGGGAAAAGCATTTGATGGTGTAATGTGGCTCCCTCATTAAGCAAACCCTGGGCAGCTCATGAAATGCTTCATTTATGGGGCTGCCAGCTGGGACAAAGGCATTCTTACAGTGCCTCACAAATGGAAACTTTGTACCCTTTAAATTTTTCCAAACTGATTGAGTTTATTTACCTTGGGTTTCTAGGATGGGGCAAATGTGACCTTCATGCTATACAGTGTACATTCCAAGGTTTGGTGTGGATAAAAGGAGTTAAGCCCAACACTCTCGTTTTTAAGATGAGAAAACCAAGCACAGGAATATGCCATGGTTCTCCCTGGGTTTGGGGACAGGCTGGCAGGGTCGGAGGGAATCTGGAAAGGCCGATCAGGTAACCCAGCTGCTAGGAGTGCCCTACCTTTCTCCCTCTAGACTTCTATTGCTTTATGAATATCCCTTTGTCAAGGCTAAGATCAAAACAGGGTAATTTTTTTCCCTTGAATCCTAGTGGTCTTCTTTAATGGACATTATATGGTAAATGTGCAAAGGGAGATAACCATGGTGTGTATTTTCAGAGTAAAAATTAAACCCCTCCTTCTAAGTATATCACTGTGAATGGGCACAAAGACTCAGCTATAGAAGCGCTCATGAAAATGTTTGTAAAAAAAAAAATGAAAATTTGGCAACCACCCAACTGTCCAACAGCTGGGAATTAGTTACATCCATTATGATCTAGAATTCCAGTAGGATTTATGGTCCCCTCTAAAATTCTGGAAAGTATTTATAGTCTAGGAAAGGGCACATGATGTGTGTGTGTGTTGGGGGGGTATAGAAAAGTCTATTATATACTATATGTTCAAGCATTTTTAAAGTATAAACATGGAAGAATATTGGGAAGCTAAACACAAACATGGTGTGTATTGTCTTTGAGTAAAGAACTTATAAATCATTTTTTCTAAGTGTTTTAAAATTTTGAAGGACTATATATGTGCATTACTTTTATAATGAGATGAATTCCTGTATAATTGATATATAGAAAAGAATACCTCTCTTAGATCATCCATAAGGTCCTCCCTGGGGAATGGCAAATACCAGGGCACACGTACCTCCTTACTTCCCTTCTCTGCCCATAGCAAAATGTTTCCAATGGATTGCTGTGATCCTTCCTCCCATGCCCAGGACAAGGTCTCAGAGTCCTCTCAACCCTTATCAATCCATGTATGGTGGTACACATAGGGAAACGTAAATGGCATTTTTATCATATTTCGATTTTGCAGAGAACAGAAATGCTCTATGTAATGAAGATACCTAGTTAAGACAAACTCAGTTGGAATTCAAACTAAAACACGTAGGCCTTCCTGGAAGGTCTAGTGGCTTATAGAACTCCACAACCATAGAATAATAATTATGTTGATCTCTTTCCTTCTCCTCAGGAAGGTAGAGTATGCATATTCCATAATGCCTCACCCCTGCCACCATGACTTGGGTGGATGGAGGAGTGTGTAACATCAGATAGCAAGTTGGGGACCCATATTTCTGTAAAGAGCAAAATCATTTCACATACACATTCATTCAACAAACTAACCTTTATTTGAGCACCTAATGGGTTCAGAGCTCTGTGGACCATACCCAAGTAAGTGGGTACAGCCCTCCTACTAGGTGTCCTCTTATAAGCTGACCAGGAAAGGTGAGAGTCCCCCATCTGTGGAGTTGCTCTAGGGGAAATCTCTGCACCTCTAAACAAATGCTAAAGACTCAATATAGCTGGTAAAAAAAAAAAAATTGTTTCCCTTCAGAATAACTTGCTAGCACAAAATGAAAAAAAAAAAAAGATTTGTAAGATATTTCTGAAATGTTAATGAAAATTATGGGACATTTGAAGACAGAACATTACAGTATATAGCCTGTATAACATGACACCGTTAAGATCACTGTATGTTGCCCTGAAGCAGTTCCACTGTTTGTATGTCGCCGCAGGAATAATCAACCAGGCATTATCTAGAATAGTATTTTTCAACTTCAGTGACTAATCCCCAGCAAGAGATAAATTTTACATTATGGCCCAGTACACACATACATATGCATTAATATAGCTGAAACAAAAATTTTACACATAAAAAAATACCCTTAATATGTATGTATTCTCTTCTATTCCATGCTTTTTAAAAAGTTGGTCATGACCCACTATATTGATTTTGTTTCCCACTTACGGGTCACAAATCGCAGTCTTGAGAACTCTACCCTAGCAGGATATGATAGCTTCATCTTTTACTTAAAAGCAGCTTACCGAAGAGGTCTTTGCAATTGGCTTGATTTCATTTCCTGTAGGACCCAATAAGATTTAACCACCATACCAATGAGGAGTCAACCAAGAAATCAGATTCCATGACACGGTCGGTCTTTGTACTTGGCCCTGTATGGGTAAATGGGAATTTAGTGCAGCATCACAGTTTGGTATGACAAGATACGTGATGGTGTCAGCATGGGTGCAGTGGAGGACACACGGAAGAGACACTGGACCTGACCTTGCCATGGTTCACACTGGAGTGTGGGTCTAAAACAATGTGAGGTCGACCTTAGACATAAAGACTGAGAAAAAGTTATATAGATGAGCAAGGAGAGAATGCTTTATATGGAAAGGCATACAGAAGTTAAAGCCTGGAAGGGAGCACCATGTTTGGGGCTGCAGGGAGCCCAGTGTGACTGGAGTCTGTGAGGCAAGCAGGAGCTTTCAGAAGATGGGGCAAGAGTGGCGGCCATCAAGAACATGATCCAGAAGGGTTGCTGCCTTGTCAACAGGTTTGATCTTTATCTCTAAGGCAGATGAAGTCATTGATGGACTTTTACCAGGAAGTGACTAGATTGTTGTGCATTTGAGGAAAGCCCACCATCTGTTGTGGGGAGAATAAGAATGTAGGGATTGAAAAGTATGCCACTGGTATAATGGAGTAGCTGATGGAGTAACTGATGGCCTCGGCAGGGGAGGTATGGATGAAAGAAGAACCTTCAAGTTTTAGTCTCTGAATAGAAGTCTACACAATGGTGTATGTAAGAGGGAAGAATCCACAGTGACAGCTCCTGAAAAAGGCTGGGATCACATGATGAATGGGGACATTGCTTATTGAAAAAGGAAGACCAGGAGAAAGAGCAACTTGGGAATGGCATAGACTGGCAGTTCCAGTGGAGCTTTCGGAAGTAATAGAAATACGCTATATTTGCATCACATGTGACTATTGAGCCCTTGAAATGTGGCTTGTATAAATTTAAATTTTTACTGACTTTTACTTAGGTAGCCACACATAGGCACGGGCTGTTAATGTTGGACAGTCTCTGATGCACCACCCTCAGTGAGGCAGAGCATGAGGAAGTGGGACAACATGAGGAGACCACTCTTCCCAGATACTTGGCTATGAAGAGTATAAGGAAAGAGAGTAGGACCCAGAAGTAAATGTGAGATTATTTTTCCTTGGTGCTTTAAACATCAGTAGAAAGGAATTAATCGAGCAGGGACTATAGTGGCAAGGATCAGTGTAGCTGAGGGAGCTTCCCCAGCAGCCCTGCAGTAGAATTTGGGGACATGGTTGGTAGTATCAATGGCAGGTGTGCTGGAAAGAGTGTGGGGCAAAGAAATTAAGGATGATGGCCAAAGTGGGGTTAAATGGTGGACCATACATGGTACCTAGGCTGGATAAGGCAGACAGGACAAAGCCCAGGGTGCAGGATGGCCAGAGAGGAAAGGAAATGAACCGCTTTGACACTGAGAAGGAATCGATGAAAGACCAGGTGAGGAACTGCCATGTCTATGAAAAAGTCCATGTCACCCAGAACAGTGGCAGAAGTTGAATGGAGGAGGACGACATTAAGCTGAGTCAGTAGATTCAGAGTAAACTAAATGGTCTACTCATAGCAGAATTCTGATGCAGTCAAATCCACCCTCCTCCATCCTTTTGCAAATGCCCTGATCGCTGCTTTTCTCTCTGGGTGTCGGCAAACCATCTGCTGGAATGTCTGATCCAGAAGCTAGCCCCTGGGGTCTACTGTATGCTGTGGATGTTACACCAAGTTAAATTAATGGAAACAGATATTCAATGAGATCCTGCTACATTCAAGGCACCGCTCAAGATGCTGCAAAGATTATAAAAATATGCAGGAGCCAGTATCCTGCCTTCGGCGGAGCTCCAATAGGAGAATGAAGCAAGGATCAGGGATATGTAGTGCTGAAAGCATCTGGACCTTGCATTTTAAGGGAAAAAAGATTTTACTTGGCTAAGTAGTTGCCAGTGTGGAGCAGATGACAGATTTAGAGGGGAGAGTGGATACACATTGAAAATTCTGATTTAGGCACATTAGCCTGGGAACAAGGTGCACGGTGGTCCTGCAGGGCATGGTACAACTAACCAGAGCACCTAAGGGACAAGCAGCTAACCAGGGTAGAGCAGTGGACTGAAGAAGTGGGGTGTCCTTCCCATCACTCAAGGACAGATGGAAGCATATGGTGGAGGTAACATCTATTGAAACCCCCTGCAACTGACTAGATGAAAGCAAAAAAAAAAAAATCAACAGAAGCACAAGATGAAGCCAAGGAATTCAGCCCCTGGGACTGGGCATATGGAGGAGCCCTTCATAGACTAAGAGACACAGTCAGTTGTCTCAAGGGTATTTCCGGGGCTGCGCTGGCCACCAGAGACTCTCCTCCCATAGATACCTGCTCTTAGCTTTCAGAACAACCTGCTAAGCAAAAAGCATTGAGATCATCAGCCTCTGGGTACCTCTGGACCCACGTGGCATTCCTAAACAGACTGTCCCTGGGGTTTGGGTCATTTCATAAACTATTCCAGGAACCATGTGTCTGGGAAGCTCCTGATGTGCCTCGTCAAACCTCTACTTAGCTCCTACCATGAAGTCTTTAATATAAAGGAGTTCTACAGGAAAGTAGAACACATTAAATGAGTGCTTTGGAAGAAGTAAGCACAGCGTGCCAGAAGCCCTAGTAGAGAAGCCATGCACCCAGTTGTGGGATGGTCAGGGGTGGGGGGCAATGGCTGGAATGCATGAAAGACTCCTCCCACTCATCTATGCGTGTGTCTGACATTCTGAAGTATCCCCACCACCCAGGATCTACTTCCTTACGTGTGCTAAGGTGGCACTGCCTGTTCACCATGGACCCCTCTGCAGGCAGATACAGCTGGCTCTGAGTCCAGTTCTGTCATTACTGACCAGGTGGCTTTTGGCAGGATATTTAAGCTCTTTGAGCCTTAGTGACTTTTAACAAGGAGCCCAGGAATGAAATGAGAACAAAGTAGCACTACCCAACTTCCCTGATTTAAGAAAAGTGAACGTCAAGTACCCCTGGGCCATGCTGGCCAGTGCCAAAAGTCCACTCTCTTACTTGGCATTGCTGAAGCAGAGAGAATCTGTTTTTCTCCAGACCCTCTCAGTAGCTTGTGCTGGACATGACAGTCATTCTGACAGGCTGACGAGAGATTCCATGGTGACTTCAAGTCTTGGCAGGTAAGCTGGAGAGGAATCAATAGGTTTTGAAATATAAATGGCAGAGCAATTTTCAGCTTCCATTTTGTCCCAAAAAGGTATGTGGATTTAAGTTCACCTTTACAGTTTAGACCAAAGAATATAAATAGGTCCAGGTTTTTCAACGAGGGGCCTGACTTAAATAGCCAAAATAGAAGACCATGGGGTTTAATCTCCATTAATAGATTTCAGGAAAACAGGGACCATTTCCTTGAACAGTATTGCAGTTTTTGCATCAAAATATATATATAGCTGCAATTTGGGCCAGAGTGTAATAGGAAGCAAGATTTAATCCTTTTAATATTCTCTGTAACAGCACTGAGCCTCGGATACCCTCCCCAACATACAGCAGGGTTCCCAGTGTCCTGGCATTGGGACGCTGGTTCTTGCCTACTCCAAATGTGCATTGCTTCCCAGGAGACATAGAAGGGGGAAGGCAAAAAGGGAGGGGATCCAAGGAGGAGAGTGTTCTTCTAAAACACGCAGTTTCTAAAATACTCTACCATTATCACTCTCCTCCCTTCTTCCATAACTGAGGACACAATGGAATGAAGGTGCTCAGAGCAGGAGTAAGCACTACTTTACATCTTATCCACTCGGCCTCCCTTCTGGAAGTGGCTGATTATCCTCCAAAACAGACTTATTCTTAGGACATGAAGGATTCTTGCCAGTTGGGGTTATTCTCTGAGTCTTGGTTTGAAGAGTATTCTGCAGCTTTTTCTCTGGAGATGGCGATAATAAAAGAGGACACATTTCCAGGTATCCAAAGAACAGGAAAGGAACCAGATTTGTTAAGAGCCCTGCTACAGGAGGGGCTTTCACAAATGCCATCTCATTTAATCTGTATAAAAACTCAATACAAGAAAGCATTTTGTGCCCGTTTTAATAAACAATGCACTGAGATTCAGTGAAGTTGAGTGACTTCCCAGGGTCACAAACTCCCTAGCGGCAAGAGTTGGAATCCAGAGTCTGTGCTGTCTCTAGTTTCAAAGCTCTCATTTCCTCCCCACGCACCAAGCAACCTCCACACATGAGCTCCCTGTGTGAAGCAAGGCTACTGTCAGCTCTTCCTCCTGACAAGTGTCTGCCAGTAGTACTGCCTGAGGTGTTCTCCAAACTACCGAGTTTGCTTACAAAACAGTCTCCCAGCCTACTCGATGCATTAACAACCTTGGAGAAGAGAGGACTCTGCACTTTGCAAGGATCAGAACCTCCTTGTGTGTGTATTTCCACCTCTATGCTTTGCAAAGATCAGAACCCCTGTGTGTTTCACCTCTGAAAGCTTCAAAACCAGCCTTCTGCAAGCCAGTTATTCCCAGGTGCTTAGCGGCAGGGTAAATAAGATGTTTTCTGTAGCCCTGGAAATCTCTGATAAGAGCCCTAAAATCTTCTCGTCAAATCAACAAACTTTGAATTAGTAAGAAGGAGATTATCGGGTTTGGGTTTTGAAATGTCAACCCTAGGACAAATAATTAATCTCTCTCAGCTTCCATTTCTCTGTATATAAAATAGGGGGTGTTACAGGGCTATGGAGGGGGCTTATATTTAGAGTACTGCCCCACACAGGGCTGGGGAGAGAGGGCGGTTAATAGAGAGTAGTTACTGCATTAAAAAGTTATTTACCAGCAAAATGGGTTTATTCAGAAATACCAGAACTGCAATTCGGCACATAATAAGCTACTGTAAAATCATAGGCAAGTCCCATTGAAAACAAAGGAGAGGAATTTTATCAAGAAAGGGGGAGATAGGAAGACATTGTTTTGAAGGAAAGCCCAAGTCCAGAGTGGTAGTGAATCCTCAATGGCTGAGTTGCTGGGACAGTAGATTTCTTAAAGGAGATGCAATGTACTCTGTTCCCTTTTGGCTCCTATAATGATTATTCTTCTGCTGGGGTCTGTAATTAACAGTTCTTCCTGTAGTTGACATGGAGTGGTATGCCTCCCTATTCTATCTTCCCCACTTCCATTTCAGTGAGGTGTCCCTTTACTAATTTACACATTTTCCCCCTTCGATTGAGATCTTCTCCAAAAGCATCACTGAGCAACAGTCAGGTTTTCAGAATTCAGTGCCTTTTTGTTCCTCAGACCAGGAAGGATCTTTCCTGGGTATCACGTCACATGTTGGTGGGACACTGCACAGATGGGAATCCTACCAAGATCACATTGGAGTAACAAGGACAGGTAGCAGAAGTCTCAGGCACTTCCATCTGTAGTCATGTCCTTAGTGGATACAGTGTTTTTATAAAGGTTGGACAGGCAATAAGTACAGAATCAAAAGTAACATGACCATCCCAAATTGTATGATGAGATTTTACAAGATCCTAGATCTGAACATAGCCAACTCAAAATATTTGTTGGCACTCATTCAAGCTTAGGGAAGAAGAGTCCCCCTTATGAATACAAACCCCAGAGTCACATATGCCTCCTGAGAATCCCCACTTAAAGCAGCCATGAGAATAGAAGAGCGGATACTGCAAGAACACCTTGGAAGAATTAACCCAGTACATTTGGGTGGATACACTACGGATATAAACACAAAGCAATAGTTGGTGAACTTTCTGCAAAACAGCAAAACTTCAAAGATGTTTAAAAGCAGCATTGTTGGGACACCTGGGTGGCTCAGTGGTTGAGTTTGCCTTGGGCTCAGGGCATGATGCCAGGGTCCTGGGATCGAGTCTCACATTGGGCTCCCTGCAGGGAGCCTGATTCTCCTTCTGCCTATGTCTCTGCCTCTCTCTCTCATGAACAAATAAATTAAAATCTAAAAACAAAACAAAAACAGAAACAGCATTTTTATCTCAAAAGAACTGCTGGAGCTCAGATATATTACTAATAATACAGCAAAGTTGAAAAATCAGAAACCATGAACTTTGGATAAGACTCTAGAGTCTGTTAACATCCACATAAAATAGACAGACTTCTTTGAACTCTGAACCTTGTAATGGGTCTGGTCCAAAGATCCCATTAGATGTCATCTGCTTTGGTGCTGGGAAGTCTTTACTCTTAGGTCACCAGATGGTGTGCAGGTCCAGTCAGGATTGGGTGCTCTCTTTGGATGGGTCACGTGAATCCAAGAGTCTGTTCTCTGGCGTTTGGCTGCACAGGTTGGTTAGCAGTGCAGGACTGAAGAGAGTCTTTCTGGAAATGTCTTTTCCAACAGACAACATGTCCAGGTTACAAGGTGTGATGCTCACGGTCTTCATCTCCCAGGAATGCATGGTGAAAAGATTGTTCAACTGGAGCATGGCTGTTTTTATAGAAGCAATTAGACTTTTACAGTATTGAAGTATATCTTATAAATGATGGGTTAAAGTCTTACCAAACCCAGTTGGGCTTCCCATCACTCAAGAGGGTGATACTCAAAGAGATGAGTTTGTGATTGGAAAGGAATATGGGCTTTATTCAGGAGGCTGACCACCTGGGAAGAAGGTAGGCTCTTGTCCAAAAGCCATCACTGAGGTTTCTTTCTGGTCCAGAGGTTTTTAAAGGGGTTTAGGGTCATCAGCAAAGGGAGTACCATGGCCTGCAACATTTCTCCACATCACATGCAGACACAATGCTGCGAGCCACAAATATCATCTCAGTGTCAGGGGTCCAGTTCTTGTTTTGTGATGAGCAGGAGTACTGTGTTCTACGAGGGCAAGGGCAAGGCCTGCAGCTTACATAGAGGGAGGTCAGTAAAATCACTTGCGTGACCTAAAAAGAAAAACATTTTCTTAAAAGATTGCTAGGCTAATCAGAAAGCCGAGGTTGCTTCAGAGAGTCTTACTGGCTTCTATGGCCTGGCAAAGTTCTGGTCCTCCCCTCCTCAAGGCCAGTGATTTGCAAATCTCAAAGTAAATTAGTTCTGCTAAACATCATGAGATTTAGGTCAGCAGGTAAGGACTGTGTTACCTGAAGCAAGTTAACCTCTAAGACTGGCCAGAGAGTTTTTACAAAAGGAGGCAGGGCCCAGCGCATTGGATATCCTGTGACTATCCCAGTGGGGGTGGATCTGAGGCTCAGGAAGCAAAGTGTAGTGCTTTCAGCCAAGGTCTTGGGAGGGTCTCTACTTTGCCAGTTGAGTGTTGATAGCACCATTAGTACTCCCAAATAACTGTGAGGATTGAGGATGGGATGCACAATGAGAATGCTCTGAAACTGGCCAAATAGTACAGACTCTTCAAAGCACCCAATAGGTCAATGGGTTCCCTGAAGTTTGAGAGGCGTTCCCCAGGTAGGAATAATTTCTTCTAACAGAATTTTAGTCACACAAGAAGCAGTAGCCTGTCTGCAAGGGAAAGGTTCAGTCCAGTGAGAAAATCTACAAACCCATGACTAAAACTTACCTATATATGTGAGATGGAAGAAACTGTAGGAAATTCAGCTGCCAAACCTAAAATGGCCCATTAGATAATTGAAAGCATCCTACAGCAATGCAGACAGGTTTCCCTGCAATGTGTTTTGTACAGGTGGTGCAAGTGAGGCATGTGTTTTTTTGGTCTTCGTAGCATTTATGAACCAATATTGGTGAGGAAATATCTTTTTGTCAGACCAGTGGTTTAATACATGTGGAAGTAAGTAGTGGGAATTTTAGAATTTCTGATGGGGTTGGTTAGTTAGTCCAAAGCAGAGTTCTTTTTGCTGAACCAACAATTATTAGATTTCTAATACTGTTTTTCCTTTTCTGGGACCAACTATTGGGTATCACTGGTCAGTTTTTCCAAATGATCATTTGTGAGAACATCCCTTTGGACCATGAAAGAGGTTTGGATATTGGTTTCCCTATGAGCAACATTTTTGGTGGAAAGATCAGCAAGGTGTTTTCCTTTGGGCTCTGAGGGGGCCAAGTCTGGAATGCCCAGGAACCTTAATAATATTCTAAAGCCATGAGCTACCCCAAAGGTGAACTGGACTGTCAATTGAAATGTTGGCAGTTTTACCCTTGCTAAGCTACAAACATGAAAGACCATATAGCTCAGCCTATTGGGCCAAAATAGTCAAAGATAAAAGGACTGCCTTGGTGACTTCAAAAGGAATTGCAATAACGTACCCATCATATTTACCGTCTTCATCCTTTAAATAAGAACACCATCAGTAAACCATGAAAAAACTACATGGGTTAGAGGACTTTCCTGTACATGGTCACAGGAGTCGAACCATGATCTGTCAGCATTAAGCAGCTGTGTGAGGTGTGGTCCAGGAAGGGGGAGAAGAGCAGGTGAAGGTTATTGCAGTGAAAAGGCTGTATGAGGAGCAGTTGGCAGCCAGTTGCCTCACCTCCTGTGACATCCTCCTGCCAAGTATGGAGTGAGGAGAATTCAGGACTCGGGCCTCTGCTACAGGGGCACAAGGATGTTTAGAGGGGGTCCTCTGGCCTTCACTAAATGGGCAGTAGAAGGAATGGCCCTGAGGCAGGGGGATATCCCTGTGCCACAGGGGCATACTGTTGGCCCCAATACCCTAGGGGTTGATGTCTCATGTTTTGGGTGGGTGCTCAAAGGGCATTCCCTCCCCTCTCCCATATAAACAGGAGAAGTTGATCATTAGGATGTCTGAGGATAACGGGCTTTATTAGGCTTTTATTTAAAGTCTCAAAAGCTGTGCCTTCCTGATCTTTCCAAATAATAGGGTCAGGTTTGTCAGTTTTTGGTAAAGCATATGGAGGTTGGAGAACAGCTTGAAATCTAATTTCAACAGTAGCTAGCCAGTCCCCAAAAGCCTCGTTAAGTGGTGCTTAGTTTTAGGTTTGGGGAGGTTCTAGTTGCTAAAAACTACCTGGATTCAAATGTAGTCCTTGTTCTGAAATCTGGTGCTCTGTCAAAGGTGCAATTTCCCTATGTCTCTTCAAGGCCAAAAGTTTTAAACAAGTAGATGCTATTTTCTGTAAAGAAGTTTGAGAAAGGGGGTGGGGAGTACCTGGGTAGCTCAGTCGGTTAAGCGTCCAACTCTTGATTTTGCCTCAAGTCATGATCTCGGGGCTGTGAGGTTGAGCCCTATGTCAGGCTCCACACCGTGTGTGTGTGTGTGTGTGTGTGTGTGTGCGCGCACGCGTGCTCTCTCTCTTAAAAAACTTGAAAAGGGGAGCAAAGAAGGAAATCCTGTCTGTATTGTAACTGACATCATCCAAATTGACTTCTAAGGCTTGTGAAAACTAAAAAGAAGTTCTCTGTGTAACCCCTGGGGCATTACTGTCCAGGTACAATCAAAAAGATATTCACTCTCCTTATCAACCAGGATACTGAAAAATGCATAGATCAACTACAGTGAAAATTTGCTTTGAGTGGGAATGGATGCCAGTAGCGTATGGGGGTTGGGAATTACCAGGTACCAAGGGACAGCAATGTTATTTATTGCTTTGAGGTCATGAACAAACTTCTATCCTCAGCCACTGGGTTTTCTCAAGAGTAAAATAGGGATACTACAGGGACTAGTTCAGGAGCTAATAAGGCCTTGGGCCCTGTAATCTTCTTTATGCGCTTGATGCCTTGAAGGGTTTTTTTATTTATAAGGTATTGATTACTTCTGGAGAGAGGTTTTGTGGGATCTATTCGAACCTTGATGGGATGTATACTCTGGATTCTGCCAATATCAACTGAAGATCTTACCCATAAAAAGGAGGGTAGCTGATTCAATAGGGGCAAATGGTTGGCGTCTCCAGACTCTGCTATAGTGCTGGCACAGTCAGAGCAAGTAATAGCGCGGAAGGGTCATTTAATTCGCCTGGTTGGCTATTTTGATTACTACTGTCAGGTTCTTTGAGAGAAATTCTGGCATGATATTTTTCTAAGAAATCTCAGCCCAATAAATAAGGAGAAAAGGGTGAGTATTAGCAGGCCTAAACAAGGGGGAATAGGGTTTGGAGACCGGGAGCTATTGAGGTTTATTAAAGACCTCCACTGTTTGAACTGGTTTCATGTCCAAGGCTGGTATTGAGCAATGAGAGTTTAGCTCTGGTGTCGATAAAGACAAAGAGATTCATTCCCAATCTGGAGAGCGATTTCTCTGAGCTGATCAGGAAAGAAGACTGGGAAGAACCCGTGTAGTTCCTCAGAGCCCCGACACTGGGAATTAGGAGGATATCACAAAGGCCAGATAGAAGGCTGCAGGTGCCTGGAGCTCTTAAGTTTGTAACCATCTTTTTCCACAGTCCTGGCCCTTGGCAGTAATAACGGAAATTAGGGGAGGGTTAGTTTTGTTTAGAGATGTTCGGTTGCCAGCATTAAAGATTAAGAATTTTAGTACTTTTTGGATGACTCATCTAGGGTGCAAGTGAGCTGGTTTGCCAAATTAAATCTGGCGTGGATAGTCCCATTCCATCCTGGTCCTTTTAACTAAAAAAGAAATACCAGGGCACCTGGATGGCTCAGGAGGTTGAGTGTCCCAATTCTTGATTTTGGCTCAGGGTTGTGAGACCGAGCCCCACATTGGGCTCTGTGCTGAGTGGGGAGACTTCTTGGGATTTTCATGTACTCCATTTCAATAATAATAATAATAGTAATAATAATAAATTGAGTTCAATGCTACCCAGGTGGATTCTACATCTAAAGGAACACCAGAATGTTCTTTAAAGACAATTTGGGGGATGCCTGGGTGGCTCAGTGGTTGGGTGCCTGCCTTTGGCGCAGGGCATGATCCTGGAGTCCTGGTATTGAGTCCCACATCAGGCTCCCTGAGTGGAGCCTGCTTCTCTCTCTGCCTGTGTCTTTACCTCTGTGTGTGTGTGTGTCTCTCATAAATAAAATCAAAAATATATAAATAAATAAAAATAAATAAATAAATAAAATCTTTATTAAAAAATAAAGACAATTTGGAGTTGATTGTAATAGTTATGAACAGGTTCACCAGGCTTTTCTGTGCAAATCTGAATTTTGTTCCAAAGCTACCATAATTGCTTAGTGGAGCTTTCCAGCAAGTGTTCTAGCATCCTGCCAAAAGCTAGGGGTCTGTTTTCTCTAAATCCCCTTCAGGATGTTCCCATTGGGCTAGTTCCATCCATTGTTTCACCTGGCCCTCGGCAATAAGCACGTGGACTAATATAAATCTGAGAAACCAGGTTGGTAAATTTTAATAACTGTTAAATTCTTCAGCACACCTTACAGGAGTCCTCAGTCACTTTGGGAAACTCTTTAACTGTGGCTCACAATCTGACCTTATTCCAGGGAACATAAGAAATGTGGAGCTTATTAGGGAGAGGAGCGAGGCGTTCCTTCAGAGGGAAAGAGAAGGTGAGCCAATAAGGAAAATGGCCTCAGAGGCTGTACCTGAGCCAGGAGGCTGCCATATATTCTGAGACCAAGAGAACAGGGAAGGGGGAAAGTGGGCTCAGCCGCCCTGTTTCCTTTGATGCAGCTAGTATAAATTTCAGATTTCTGACAACGTTTGGAAGCTTCAAAAATAGCAATCAATATAGGCATCCCATTCAGTAGACAATTTTAGAATCAGGCCTGTCCAATTCAGTTTTGAGAAAAGTAAATTTAGGAAATGGAAGGGTTCCCCACTAAAATTGAAAATTTCTTTTGGTGAAGTTGGTCCATTTAGTTAGAAATGCATGTGAAGAGAGACTGCAGCTTTTCAACATAAAACCATTTGGGGTCCCAGAAGGCGGACAGCACCCTCTAAAGCATTTTGAGGCTGGGACCCCATTTCTTAGAGGTTTATTCTCTAGAGAAACAAAAATTTCCTAAACAGTGCAGCTTTTCAACAGCAACATTCCGGTTCCAAAAGGAATCCTACCAAAGGCCAAATGAGTGCTCTCAGAAAGAACAAAGCCTTAAAACAGATCTCGAATAAAGTCTGGAGAGCTCAAAACCCAGAGTGGAGCTTGATATCCAGAAAAAAACTTACCTTCAAAGTCTAAGGTCAGCAGAAAAGTAGCTCACATGGCTCTGAGGGTGCCAGCACTAGTTTGCTCATGGAGCTGGTGCAGGTTCTCTCTGGATCCCACTCTGATAGCTAAATAGTGTTAACCTTAAAAATCCCATTATTTTACCAGCAAAAAAAAATCAACAATAATAAATAGAATTGCAGTTCCGGATATGTAAGCTACAGCAAAACCATAGGCAAGTTCTGCCAAAAAGGAGAGGAAGGTTACTTTATGGAGAAGAGTCAAGAGGTCGGGAGGGGTTCTGAATGAAAGTCTATTGGAGAAAAGCAAGAGTTGAGGGTGAAGACCGGCTCTTATGGCTGAGTGGCTGGGGTAGTCCATTTCTTGTAGGAGATACAATGTGTACCTTTCCCTGTTGGGGGTCTGTAATTGACAGTTGAGTTGTTCTTGTTATATGGCTCCCCCTTCTGTCCTCCCTGTTCCATTTTAAGGAGGTTTCCCTTCATTAACTACCACCACAGCCTCCCATTGGTGTCTGGGGAGGCAGGATCCTGCAGGGACGGGTTTGTTTGGTCTACCTGAGTGATAAACAGAATGATGAGTGCCTGCACGTGAGAATTAACCATCAGGTGGAACTCCCTGCTGTGACTAATCAGGCGTGTGCTAGAATGACCTCTGATGAATGAGATCCAGTCTGTTCTTCCTCTCTAGTATTCTCTGCACACCTGAGAGCCAGAACCCCCCTTTAGGGAAGAATTTAAGTCCCTATAAGGAAAAAGATGAATTCCATGGAAAAGCCAATTTTTTTTGTCATATAGAAAAGGAACCTCATAACAGTTATACTGAAAGTATTGAACCTGGACTTTATTCTAAAGTGTTACCCCAAATCCCCTGTATAACGTAAATCAGGTGCCAGAGCTCTGGCCAGGTGGAAGGACCAGACCTGCGCATAACACTTCGTCTGTACCAATGCTCGCCTTGACCCTGGCTAGGTGCGCAGTATTAGCACCATTTTAAAGATCAGGAAACTGAGGCACCAAGGAATGAAGTGACTTGCCCCTAAGGCTTTTGACTCAAAGGTTCTTTCTTCCCTGTCACAAAGGTTCTCCAAAATATGAAAAAACTTTTCCTAGTTTGAAGGCTTTTTCTGACTCCTTCCAGGGCTGCGTCATCTGGTAATAGAGCTTGACAGGAGGCAGGATAAAATTGACACATTAACACAAAGAAGGATGCCATACTTTAAAGATAACACAATATTTTAAAAACCCTCACTCAGTTACAGATCTATGAAGGAGTTGCATATTGGCAATTTAGAGGGCTATTTTGGTCCAAGCAGGTATTAAATAATGACTCCTTTATGTTGCAAATCTCCTCCAATGTGCTGAAAACAGGACCACATTTGCCCAGTGTGGATGTGTTTGTGACTCTTTCAGCCCTTTTGCATTGAGGCGTGAGGGGCCCCTGTGCTGTCACTCCCTTCCCATGGCAGAGCTGTTGCCAGAGGTATCCAGGTCTTGGCACCCCCATGGCCTGGTGATGAATGGGAAGGCTAGGACAAAGTGACCTCAGGAAAGGCAGAAGAGGAGGGAGGGGCTATCACAGTCTCCTAAAATCCAGAGAAATAGGTGAATGGATTCACACAATCCCATTGGGCCCGAGAAACAGATTTGTTCTTTTTCCTAAGTCATCAATATAAGTTGGCTCCAGTTCTCCATTTCTTTACTTAAATAATGTGGAGTGTGACTTAGTTTCTCCTATGTGGTTGTCAGAGCTGTTAGTCCAGGGGGCTCCTTTTGAGTTAAATGAAGAAAGGCATTTGTTGGGGGTGTGGGGTGGGGGGTGGGAGAGTACCCACTGGTTGGTGAGGAAGGCCTTGGATCCTGGGGCAGCCTTCTTATGAGGACTTTCCATGGGGTGGGCCCAGGCAGACCTGGAAGCTGCCTGCAGGATTTTGAGCCTGGAGTTTACTTGTTGAATCGAGCTGCTTGGGCAGTTTAATGAGGTTTCCAACTAAAATTCCTTCTCAGGGTTTCTCTGCAGGCTAACATGGAACAGAGCTGAGGAGTGCTAAGGCTAGGCTAAGTGCTGAGGCATCTGGAGAGCCAGGAGCTCGGCCAACCTCATTAGGACTGATGGGACAGTGCGGTCCCTCTCTCAGCCCTTCTGAGCCTGTCCTTAAAACAAAGGAAGGGCTGTTTTCCTTTCCCTCCCTGGCTGCCCTCGGAGGGTCCATCTGAAAGGAGGGTCTGCAGCATGGATGACACAGGTGTTCTCATTCTGGTGATCATGAATGAACTTCAGGGGTCCATGAACCCCCTGAAACATGGTGTGATTTTTTTGGGTAGATGTACTTTCCCGGGCGAAGGATCTATATCTCATCACTTCAGATTCACAAAGTGCAACTGACACTCCAGGGCTGACCCTAGAAATATCATCCAGCTCGCAGGCTACCTCAGGACTGGGATCACAGATCTCTTGGCACCTGCTTCCAGTGATCATGTTCTGCCCTGAGGGCTCTCCCTGAATGTGATTGGCACCACATTCTGGTCTTGGGGATACTTTTAGTGTGAGGCAATTAATTTGTATTAATGGGCCATCTACTGATTTCCCATAGTACGGATGAAATGCTTCCCCCACCACCCCCCCTCCCTCCCAATGGCCAGAATCACCAGGAGATGCTTTCACAATGCCAATGACCCGGCCACACACCAAACATTCTAATTTAATTGTTCTAGGATGGAACACCTTGGATGATTATAAATGTGCAGCCAGGACTGATGACCTTCGGGCTTGGACAAGGGCCAGAAACACAGACCTGAGTTAAGGAGAGTAGTTCTCATCCCCTCTGCCATTTTTGATCATTGGTTGGAAGCATGTGGAATACTCCATGGTGAAGGTTTTAAAACTGGTTCTCAGCTCAGAATGAGAAGAATTCAATGCAGTGGTGATGTCTAGGGGAAGGGAAATTTGTTAGCTTGCATGCAGATATTTTTCATCTTAAATGATGGATGCATACACATTTATCTGTGCATTTTACACATGTGCATGCATGTATACACGTGTGTGTCTATACATAAGGTAAAGTGTACTCCTGTTCAACTTCTGGTCCCTTCCAGTCCCTGCTCCCTCCACTCACACACATAGCCATGGAAGCGCTGTGCAGGAACACGATACACGGAGTGCCCTACCTCCTTGCATTTCCCTTGATGAGGTTGCACTGCTTCAACACGAGGAATGGTCCCTCCAGAGAAGACCAGCTTTTTCCTTCTCAGCCTGTCAGCAGATGAGACTAGTAGCAGCTGTCATTCATCTTGTTTGTGTTCTAGGCGTCCTTCTAAATGCTTTCCATGGCTTCATTTGGTCAGTCTTCTGAGCAGTCTCAGCAGGATTGATATTATCCCCATTTTGCAGATGAGAAAATAACAGCCCAGGGGGACTTGACAACTGGGCACAGGTTTGAGCAGAACTGGAGTTTGGACTCCAGTCTTTCCAGCCCTGTGCCATGGAGTCAGGGGCCCAGCGGGACCCCCTAGCCCGGTGGTCCTGTAAAGAGAGCAGTGCATGCGTATGGATGGGGAGAGGCCAGAGCATGAGTGTGACGTGTTTCTTCCCCTCTCGCAGGCTTCATTCCCCCTCCCCTCATCTTTGGGGCCGGCATTGACTCCACCTGCCTGTTCTGGAGCACGTTCTGCGGGGAGCAAGGCGCCTGTGTCCTGTATGACAACGTGGCCTACAGATACCTGTATGTCAGCATCGCCATCGTTCTGAAGTCCTCCGCCTTTGTCCTCTACACAACCACGTGGCAGTGCCTGAGGAAAAACTATAAACGCTACATCAAAAACCACGAGGGCGGGCTGAGCACCAGTGAGTTCTTTGCCTCTACTCTGACCCTAGACAATCTGGGGAGGGACCCTGTGCCCGCAAGCCAGACCCATAGGACAAAATTTATCTATAACCTTGAAGATCATGAGTGGTGTGAAAACATGGAGTCCGTTTTATAGTGACGAAAGGAGGTTGAACTCTGTATTAGGAATCAAAGGGTCATTTTTCCTAAAAAAAAGAAAAAGTTTCAAAAAAAAAAAAAAGCAAAACTCAGTACAGAGACACACACCTACACGCGCACACACACACACATACAACACACACAACAACACAGCCCTTGTCCTCTTTCTCAAAATCAGAGCCAGACAGGATTCAGAATAAGGAGAACATGGGATCGCGTGTCTGGCGTGCGACCTGCTGGGCCCAGAGTCTACTCTTTGAAGGCACCTCGTGGTTTTTTTCGGGATGCCGACAGCTGCAAGCAACAGGCACTGCCAAATTCAGGGAACTAATGGTGGCCCGCTTGGAGGATGGACCTTTCTGGATATACATACACATACAAATTTTTTTAAAAGTCTACTAAAAAACACAAGTTGACAACATTGCCAGGATAAGCACTAGCGACACACCCTGTGCCACCTGCCCCCTCCACGCGAGGGTGGGGGGCACGCAAGTCGCAGGAGCGGGTGTCCCCTCCTCTTACTTTTGCAATATGGGTCATTGTGTAGACGACTCACCCAGTCTGCATGTGGTTCAAGGCCCCAGAGTTCTCTCAGCGATGCTAATGGGTGATCCGTGCTGGAGTCTGTAGTTGGCATCTCTCACCAGCTCCATGTTCATGTTCAAGACTGAGGGCCCCAGGGGGGAGCCGGGCATGGGGGGGGGGCGGTGCGGCACCTCCCCTCCCCCCACAGCACCCCCCAGCCCCGCAGAGTGACCTCAGGAAGCAGTGGGCCTCGCCTGGCTATGACCGACTTCTCTCAGAGCCGGTGAAACCCACACAGTCCAAGTCATTTGCTTACATTTGCCAAACATTTTGCCATTTTTAAAAGAAAAAACCGCAATGCATATGAATTTCAAACTGTTGTATGTATAATCCTCTAATACTATTTTTAACCACTTCTAAAATCCGTGTTAACCCTTCAATCACTAACACATTTCTCTAGGCTGAGTTTATTATGCTGGTTGCTTTCTTTCTCTTTTCCTCCTTTTTTAATGCACCAAAAATATAATGTGATTCAAGGGATGCATTAATCTATTGTAATTTTTTTTATCGTTTTATCCTCATTCGGATATTCTGCGCAAACAAGAATATACCATGTGCTACATGAAGAAAAAAATGCTTTAAGAGTGTCTATGCAGCCTGCCTTTAAAAGAATCACATTTGAGACAACAGGGGATAATGTGATGAATTGCAAATTCGCCTTCTGGCTTTATTCCCCATGATTCAGTGATCACTGTCATGGGAAGCCCTTTTATATTCATGCTTCACATTCCGAGAAGCGTTCTTTTCAGCCTGTGGAGGAGACACGCTTAGATGTGGGTTGTGTGGATGGGCACAGTGCCTCTGGGGATAGGCAAGAGAAGGAACAGTCCCTGGCATGAGCTGTTGATCGGTTTGTGGGGTCTGTGATAGTGAATAGACCCACAGGGTTGTAGAAGCCACCACAGGTCTGATACATTAAAATGTCACTGTTTTCAGGGTCAGACTTGAACAAAGAGGCCTCGTCTGTGTTTTGAAAGTGGCTGACCCTCCAGCAGTTGGAGATAAGAATCTTGGGAGAGGCGTCTTGGAGGCAGGAGCCTCAGCCTCATAAGACCATTCCCATAAGGGGGCGGAGCTTAAGTGAGAGCCTGCGTGTGCACCCACGTGGCTCTGTTAAGGCCCTTTCATGTCTCCTCCGTGATCTTCGTCCAGGCCACTCATGGCCCTGGGAAAGATCTCAAGGGTTGTTGGTTGGTTTGCCTTTTCACCTAAGACACAGATTTGCAGTTCACGCAGAGGGCAACAGAAGAATCAGAAATGCAAAGAGTGGGGAGAAGAGTGGGCTTGTTGTGTGCCAAATTTCTCAACTTGTAAATGGGGCATTTTGAGTGACAGCCCGAAACTTGAGAAAGCACCACCAAGCAAGGACAACGTGTCGTGGTGCGGGCCCACCATGATCAGCTGCCTGGGACAGGATTCTTCCAAAAACACCCTTCATGTGTTTCCTCTTAGTCTGTCCTTGTCGGTGGACATAGGGACACTCCTCAATGTGTTAACTAGAAAAAGGCAGGATTGTTCTCCAACCAACTCATAAAATATGTATTCTCTGTCGTTCCTAAGGCTTTGAAACTGTTCTGTACAGGTTTGGGGTGAGTTGTGTTTTAAAATGTGTTGCTAATAGGCCACTGCCCTCTGCATAGCTCTCCAAACTCAGTACACACACAGTGAGGCCCAATGACCTCGTGCTTTCATGGGGGCCATTTGCTTTAAAAAGAAAGTTTTTTGAAAACTCTTTGCATTTTGGATTTTTTTTTCCTCTGAAATTTTAAGATGAATGAAATGTTGAGATGAAAAAGGAAAACACCTCCAGGGCTCAGTTTTGTCAACAATTGGATATGAACTGAAAGCCCCCCGATTTCAACATGTGGTGTGTCACCTTTTAGAGTTTTAATTTCTTTCCTACTTACAGAACAGAAAACCCAGTCTGGTGTTAGGTTTTCCTTTTGTGCTACAAAGAACCATTGTATCTACAGCATTAGATCCAGCTCTTTGGTTATTCGTTTGGTTTTGAGTGGTATTCTGAATGAAAAGATGTCCTGGCAAGAGCTACATGGGCCTTACAACAAAAATGTAAGGGATAGAATGAACCTAGAAGGTGAACACAGCTTCTCTCTCTCTTCTGCTCCTAACTCCTCCACCATCTTAGTTGAACTGACCCAGAGATGGATGAAAAAATCTCTCTTTGCTGCAACTTTTGACAGATTTTTTTTGTAACTCCTACATGTAGACCAAGAAGTTTTTTTGACCGATGTTAGTCCTGCATATGAAGTAAACACATTTTGTAAAAGTAGATTTCTCTCTGAGGTATGGAGTTTGGTGTGTGCTGTCAGGGAGGACCAGCAGCCTTGCTCCCTCCTTCACGCCTCCACCGAGGAAGGCTGGGAAGCATCAAGGCACCCTGGGGACACTACCACTCCAGAAGGCCACAGCATGTGGGCTTTCCTCACAGTTAATGAAGGAGCAAGAGAGACCTCCTCTCCGTATCCCCCCTAAGGAGTTTTCCAGTAGTGCTTAGGCAAAATAATAAGGGTAAGTCAAGAGCTTCTAAGGAATCCTTTGACAGACTTGTTAATGTCTTCCATGCAGGAAAGAGTGTGCTTCTCCATAAAAATCACTTTTTTCTCTCACCAACTTAGAGTAGAATGGCTTCTTCTAGTGATTTTTAAAGTTAGGCCTATATATTTTAAAGTGGTGTTTATACATTTAGATCACTGATTTAATCCCCTTCCCTATCTTCAAGGATGACCCCTTACTTGGACATGTCAAGATTTCCCATCCCTTCCCCAGGGAAACCTACCACTTCAGAAGGCCACAGCATACAGGCTTTCCTCACAGCTAATGAAGGAGCAAGAGAAGTCTTTCCCTCTCAGGTGACCTGCAGAAACATTCCATACATGGGCAACCACCCAGTCCCTAGGATGACCACCATACCACTCCTGAGGCATTTTCTCAGTAAAAAGTTTTAACCCATGGTTCCTAATGGATTATCTTCTGTACTTCTAGAGCAGGCCATTCATTGAGAAACATGTGGAATGGAGAACAAAATATATATATATATGTATTTTGTGTGTGTATACACACACACACACACACACACACACATGCTCACAGAGAAACCCTCTGAGGAAAAGTAGTCGCTGGCTGCTGTCAACAAGTTGACAAACCTTCTGTAACCTGCAGGGCTGCTTTCCTGCTGCCTGCTGTTCAGGCCTTCATGAGTATGATCTCTTCTCCACCCAGTCAGGGCAGCCAGACCTGTAGTGTAAGCACTTCGCAGCGGTGTTAAGCAATAAAGGTCAATGTAGAGAAATCTTATCGTCAAGAGCAGAGGGAGGAGGATGGATAAACTTCTGTTATGGTTTGGTAGCGTTCCACTCCAGAGTTGTTTGTGTATTTGGTTTGGTTTGGTTTAGACAAAGGAAGAAAACCAGGCCAGTAGTTGTTCAGCCCCACAGAGAAATACTTGCTTTCTTGTGCTCTTTTTATCTATTTTGATGACTCAGGAGAAAGTTCCAGACACACAGTGAGGGCTTGATTGCTGAGTGTGTCCCAATGCCCTCTCCCTCAGCCCCCATTCAGCCATAAGCTGTGTTTCCCTTTAAGTTAGAATCCAGGTCAAATACTTACTAGATGCCACGTTTTCCAAGAGAAGGTGCTAGCAAAAATTAAATTCAGCCTGGAAAATTAATTAGTGTGGAACATAAACATAGTCCTCCTCCTCCTCCCTCTGCCCTTCCTCCTTGTTCATTATACCATCACTTCCAACTCAGTCCAAATTCTTGAGTTCTGAACAGATGCAAGGACCTAATCTCTTCGAGCAGTTAACTAGCCCTGAATGATAGCCTTCAGACCCAGTGCCCCTGGGGGATTATGGTTGCTCACAAATTCTCAAAACAGAAGAATCCCTAACCAGTTGAATATGCAAGAAGCTATTTCTGTTCAGATGCCTCTTACGGGGCCTGATGCTCAAGGTAACACTGGAAACTACACTGCCTGCACATAGCCAGCCACCCACCCACCCTCCACTTTTCTCCATTTGTAGGTGATCTCAGAGTGCCTGGTGGTCATTGGCCAGGAAGGACAGAGTTGAATGGCCTAAAATGGGAAATTCAGAAAAGCAAAGAGTCTCCTGTACCTCAGAGATATGTGATTGCTCTGGAGACAGGGACAACTCCTGCCTCTCGGGGACCATCGACATGGTAGCATGATTTCCCTTGGCAGGGTTAGTGCCATTTGGGGATATATTGTACAAGCTTGATAATTTCTATAAAAATAATTTCTATAAAATTTCTCGAGTGCATTTATTCACTCTTTGCTTTATTAAGATTCTGGTAATTTGCCAGGCCCTGGACCAGCAGCAAAGATGAAAAAGACATGGTTCCATCCTCCAAGAGCTCATAGTTCGATGAGCCAGACAGACCTGACCACAAACAAAAACAATAGAATAATAATATTAAGAGCCTGGCTCTGACTGAGCCCAAGGAGGGCTGATTCATGGTGGTGGAAAGTTCAGCCTCCTGGCATCGAGAATCAGGAAGCTTTGAGAGAGAGGCATGGTCTAGAACCAAGAACTAAAGAGCAGTGCGTGTCTGCCAGGGAGAGGGGGTAGGAGGTCACCTCTCCTGAGAGGGCCACCGGAACAAGTTGACAAACCTATAAAGAGCTAGGTGGTAACCATTTTAAGGCTTTGAGCGTCCTACAGAGTCTGTCACAAGCACTCAACTCTGTTGTGGCATGAAAACAGCTCATGTGTAAACAAATGCATGGGCTGTGTTCCAATAAAGCTTTTCTTACAAAGACAGTGGCTGAGGGCAGTAGTGTGCTGAGCTCTGAAGCAGTACAGCATGTTTGGGGGCTGGGGGGGGCGCAGGGGGCTCCAGCAGCTAAGGCTGCTCTAGCATGGGCTAAGTCACGTGTAGGAGGGGTCCTGCAGCTGGTTGTCCATCAACCCTGACGTTACTGCCCATGGGAATCTAATGCGAGTATCCCATTTTCCAAGAATGAGGTAAGTACCCCATGACTGTCAGGGTTTATAATTGAAGGCAACATCATCTTTCTATGGACTGAGAGGAATTTGAGCTACACGATCTGATCTCCAGGCCCTTCCAAGCTCTGATACTCCATAGTTCTACCATAGTAATTGTCCTGTTATGCGATGAACTGGGGATGGGTGGAGGAAATGGAGGAATGAGGGAAAAAAAAAAAAGGATTCAAATCGTATTTCACATCCCTTCCACCAACACAAAATCTTAGCACTATGAAACTAGTAGATATGCCAGAGGAATCGGTAAGCACTATTAACAACTAATAATAGTAGCTAACATTTACCAAGCACTTACTGTGAACCAGCTTCTTACATGTGTTAGCTCATTTAATCTCAACAATAGCTCCGTGAGGTAGGAACTGTTATTAGCATCAGTGCATAGGAGAGGAAAACGAGGCAGGGAGGGCTTTCAGAATTGGCTCAGGACCAAGAGAAACAGCTGGGATTCAAACCCAAGTCCATGAATCCAAAGCCTGTGATCTTAGCCTTTACGGGTACCCCCTGCATACTGGGCAAGATGTGAGACACCGCTCCCCACCCATAAGGACCGCCTCATCAGAAAGACCCCAGCTCAAATGGACTGTGGGTCCCACGCATTCTCACGTGCCCCCTAATAGAACCACCAGGACACCACGACAGCTGTCTTCCGGGGACTTTGGTTCTTCCTGTGTTGTTCCCAGTCTTAACCACAGAGCCCAGTCTCTATAGGGTGTTCTACCAGAAGCGGACAGGTAAAAGGAAACAGATTCTCCCGCTCTCCTACATTGTGACATGCCAGGGAGGCATTCCTCAGTGCTGGTCATCGGCTTCAGTGGGGAGACCCCAGACATCCCACCAGGCACCACCATGGTTCTCAGCATCAACCTCAGGATTTTGGCTCTGGCCCAGGACTTTCAGACACCCTGACACTGGTCACAGGTTGGATATGTTTTTCTCTATATCAGATATTAGGCTTTTAGGAACACAGTTTCTTGATGCTTCTATTTTTGCATTAATGACTCAGGCCAACAATCAGTAGTTGATAATTAGCATAAATTCTGAATATTTTTCCATAAGGCAAAGTGATTATGTTCTTCTCCTATGAGCAAATGGAATGGTAAATTTTCCGGAGGTTTAACATTCCGTAGGTTGACATCTTGCCATCCCATTAAAATTCCCCCAAAATAGTATTTTTCTTAAGTTCATGCTACTTAATAGAAGATAGCTCTCACGGAGATATGTTTGTCAAAACTGTTCAATTTTATAATCTAAGGACATAAGGTCAATTGGAAGTATGCAATGTAGGAAGTTGCATTACAAAAGGAACCCAGCTAACACATAGATTAGTCCAGCACATCAAAGGAGAAAGGGGCTGGGAAGCTCACATGTAACAGCCTGCTACCACTTGCCAGGTCCCATAAGGCACAGTCCCAGGTAATGCACCCAGCAGCTTTACACCAGGTAAAGGTAAGTCTAATTTTTTCCACTTTTATAGATCAGGAAACTGGTTTGGTAATCCCAAGCCCCTCAAGACTAACAACTAGTTAGAAAGGCCACCAGGAGCCAATGCCAGGTCTGTCTGACTCCTGAACTAGTGCTCTTTCTACACCGCATCTCCACCAAAATGAGAGCACAAATCTGCCTCTTAGGAAGCTCTGATGAGGCCAGCAGAGCATCTACGCTTGGGAAAACCCCTACAGAAATCTCTGTTTCACAGAGAAATGAGCCAAGAGCTGGAGATGAGAACCTCTGCAAAATTTTGCCTCAGGCATGGAATCTAAAATGAAAAACTTTTTTACCTTAATAATTAAACATTAGAGACCTTTAAACACACTTCTTCCTTCTTCCACCTTAGCCACATGGGTAGAAGTGTTCTGGCCACTCATGATCCTCTTATTCATTCTGGACACTGCTATTAACCAACCCCAGCTCTTGCTTCTGTCCTACCCTCCCCAACCCCCTGTTCCCCAGGCTTCCAGCAGAACCCCCCCACCACCACCACCACCCCTTACCCCCTGCCAAGACCACAAGAACTTGATCCTCACAAAAGTGGAGGAAGGATGCTCCAAACTGCCCTGAGCACATGGGCTACCTCCTATAAGCCAGATCTCAGCTGCAAAATCTTGAGGAAAAGAGTGACATTTCCACACCTTTTCTACCACTGAATCGGAGTCCAAAGAGGACCAGTAAATGAGTGGGGACTTGTATAGCCCCACTATGCCTATCACCGAACAGCAGAGCTGCACGTCATGCTCGATGAGACCTACCCAGCTTGTAAATCATTACAAGGACTAGCTGGGGTTTTAATGCCTTTTAAATGAAGCCACAGCATCTATTTTGGAAGTGTGGCACAGGCTTAAAAACCTTGCTCCAGTAAGGAGATTGACTCAGCATGTGGTGCATACTGTGGCTGAAAAGAAAACAAAGTGTCCAGGATGCTGGAGGAGAAAGCATGACATTATGATGCTGGTGGGTGTTCTCTGGCACTCAGCCACATCTTCAACAGAGATTGCAGTGACACTTGGAGTCCCAGAACACAAGGCCTGTCACTGGTGATTTATATAAGATGAGGACAAGTTAATGACTGGGATACATCTTACTCATTCCCATAGAAGAAACATCTAGTTGAGTGTTGGTATAGATACATAGATAAATGTGCTTCTCAGAAAGATGTGGCCTTCACAAAGGTCTCTGGGCTTGGAATCTGGCTCCTTGGGGTTACATGGAGCAAAACCCAGTATTTCCTTGCATGACTTCTGCTCTTGTCCATTTCACTGGAAAGCCTTGATGGTATTATAATAAGCCTTAAGAAAAAAAAAGTAGGAAAACCAGAAAAGACCGATCTCTTTTTCCTCTTGGCTCTTCTTCCCTCCTCCCCTTTTAGGCACAGAGTACCAAGACATTGAGACTGAGAAAACCTGCCCCGAGTCACATTCACCTTCAGAAGACTCCTTTGTGAGAAGCTGAGGGCCTGGCCCTCATCCTCCTCCTCCAGAGAACAGCCCGCCACTATCCACAGACCTCGCAGGCTTGACTTAGAGTGCTCTGCCCTGCCCAAGAACCCAAGGGTCCCTGTGTGGATTATCCAGCCAGTGTGTGGTCCTTTGAGGCCCCAAGCGTAGGCCTGTGATGAGGACTGACGAGGTGTCTGTGGTCAGGAGTCCTCCAAACCCCTGCAGTAGGCTATTTCCTGGGTTGCTAAACAGTAATGTTGACCAGGTGTGCAATTTCCCTTTGGTCCATCCCTCCCTTGGCTCCTGTGGGGATGTCCTGCTGACATGCTTTAGAAATCCCCCCTCTCCAGAATACTCTGACGGAGGGCTCCAGCAGCTCTTAACAAAAGCAGCTGAGGCTGGATTACAATGGGGTGGGGGTGGGGAGTGGTAAAAATGACCCTCTTTCAAGAAGGGACGGGGGAAAAAAGCACATACTCAATAGATTTTGAGTGTGGTATTCTGTATTTTTGCAGCTTATATTTTCCAGATGAGCAGTTTAGAAATATGTGATGTAAAGTACATACTGTACATTTGCTGAAAATTATATTAAAAGCACTATTTTAATTCTTTCTTTGTCTCCTGCTGTAATCTCTATTATCTTTTTCTCTTGTGTTTTTGGGTAGAATGATCTTAAAAGATTCTTTGGGGGAGTGTTTCTGGCTGTAGATGTAGATTTGTGGGCTTTGAGGCATTCAAAAGAGCACAGGCTTTGGAGCCAAAATAGTTCCTGGCTTCAAATCCTCACTCCATTGCTTGATGCTGGTGTGGCATTGAGCAAGTAAGTGGACTCCACCGAGACTCAATTTTATTATTTTTAAATTGGAATATTGACATCTGCTTTATACAGCTGTGGCAAGACTTAAATGAGGTCACAGGTGGAGGCACCAAATTCTAGCACTGAATGGTTGCTTGGTAGTGGTAATTATTCATTGCCTCCCCAACCTCTGGCTAGAATGAGGTGCTCCATAGCCCTGATGCAGCTCCTATTGCTACATTTTCTGGTCCTGCATCATCATTGTCTGGTTTTCCTGTCCGATTCTCCTACTGGGAGAGCAGGGAATGGCTTCCTCTCCGGGCCAACCCACGAGGATTTGGTGGATGCTCAGTATGCATGTGAGTGAATGATAAACAGTCTCAGACGCATCAGCCTGGGGGGCTTTGTCTTCAGTCCCAGTCTACAGAGGCAACAGAAGTATTTGTCTTCCCTCTTCTGGATCCACAGACCCCCCCGCCCCCCCCCCCCCCCCCACACACACACACAGATACGCATCAGTCTCACCCTGTAGATGGGGCTCTGGTTGTCTTCCTAGTCCTTGCCAGGCCTCTTTGTAATTGGCCACTTTCTCTTCCACATCCTGAGTCCACTGGCTGGACTCCTACTACATATGGACAGACTGGTCAGGTTGATGCCAGCGACTAACGTGGGTCATACATTCATTACATTGTTGGCCAGACTGGAGCTCCAGAAACTGGTGCTTGCATTTTGTCTTCTGGGCAAGAGATATAGGATGGCCCCACTCCTCTTATGGGGCTAGCACTTTCTTCGTATTCTCTTCCAGCTTGGATCTTGCCCTCTATAGCTTCATCCTTTGTAGGTGAGCTCACCTGAAATCAAAGCTCGTCAAGCTAATATTACTAGAGGACTTCACTCACCTCAGCCCTTTGCTGTCTTTTTGGTCAGGAGTCCATGGACTCATGAAAGAGCGTGCTTGGGTGAGTTACTTTCTCTGAGGCCTGATTACCCAGCACACCGATGCCTCGAGGACTCTTTTTTGCCCAGCCCTGCTATTTATGTGATTGTTTAGTGTTTGCAAGGCAACATGATTTATTCTCTCTGGCATAAAGATCCCAAGAAAATGCAATTTTAACATTCTCTGTCCTGACTCAGAAAGATGCTGAAGCAGCTGAAAAATTGGTTAGTGGTTCCTCCCAGGAGCAGGGCTTCATTTGCACTGGAAATTCAGCAGGAGACAGAAGGATGCAAGGAAAGTCTATTGCTTATGGCATTCATGCTTTCAATCCAAAATTTCACATTTGTGTTACATCTATCGCTCCATTTCTTTTCTCTTGCTACCTTTCCTCCCATAAAGGTGATCAAATTTATGGAAAGCTTACCCTCCATCCATTTTATCTTAACTTCACAAAGACCCATTATTGCTTTTTTGGAATCAAGAGAGTCATCCTTCAATATATAAGCAGGTCCGTAAGAGATCTGGTCACAAAGGTTGTTCAGTCAACTCAGGGAGAATTGAAGGTTGAACTCACATCCAACTCTCAGCAATGTCCTCTCAGCTACAAAGGCCAATGGGGCTTTGAACTCCATATATATGTGGTCCATCTTGATCCATATCTGAAAATCCAACTTGACCCTTTTCTCAGTCTTTGTGAAAGGGTTATTGATGCACCCAAGCATTTGACTCAACCAAAATAAAAATAGGCAGTTTCTGTGGCCTCAAATACAGATTCAAAACTACTAATATACCTACTTTACAAAGAACGTGTGTTTTTTTTTTCTTTTTAGCCTTGCTACTTCAGGAACTACTGCTACAGAACTATTTCTGTAACTCTGCAGAGAAATATGGGTAACATATAGGGCAGAAACTAACTTTTGCTTTCTGTAATGTGCTTTTAAAAGTATTATAAGCTCCCTGAGTTCCAGTGTTCCAAAGTATGAAATGCACAAATACGCATTTATTGGGACTCCCAAACGAGGGCTTTTCAGATCTTCAAGAGTGTTTCAATGGGCAATCCCACTTCTTTGCTCTTCCTCATAAGGGAATGAAGGGGTGAAATAAAAAGGCAATTAACTCAGAGCACAAAGGCAGAGTGACAAATGCATGAATTCGTTTGACCAAGAATATAGGAAACAGCCTCAGGAATTCAAACCTGCCATGACAGAAGCCATTTGCTACAATAATCATGGCCTAGGTCTTTAAGTTGTATGCAGATGATTAGACCTCACAACGTAATGTGAGAAAAGGAGACATATATGTCTTGAGCAGGACATTGGAGATAAGACTTTATTTAAAAGTCCCTGTGAGTGGTGACCCTTGATGCATATAGCATTGTCAATCATTGCTTCAGATGATATTGGCAGATCAATCCCCTCAAAATCAGAGGCAACAACTGGGGAAGAGAGCTACAGAATTCAGATCCACACTGGGGAAGGGCAGAACCAATAAATTCTTGGTCTTCTCTTTGATTAGGTCCCACCCTCTCCTTCATGGCATCTGAGGCTCCCTGATAATCTGAGCCCTGGGGGAGAGAGTTAGTGGTTCCCACACACATTCCATATTTCAAACTGATGTGAGGTTTCAAGAGAAGCCATGATTTTTAATTAGTACAGACAAGACTGTGAGGCTTCCTGCACACAGTAGGCCCTCCATAGCTGGAGGCAGGAGGAGGACAGGATGGAAAGAGCAGGTACCAAGTTTGCATTTCAGCTCGGCTGCTTACCAGCCTTGCCAGGTTACCAAGTCAAGTCACCGCTGTGAATCTGTCTTTATGTGGCTCGAAGATGAGAAGGCTTCAGCCTGCCTGGCAAGACATCAGGAGAATTCCATGTATGTATAATCTAGAGTGGTCCCAGTGGGACTCAAGAAGTAATGAGTTTCAATGAGAGTTCTCATCCTTGGACACGTAATACAAACAGCTTCTATTTACCAGCATTTGCTACCATTTTGCTTTTGGAAAATCCTTGGTCCTATTGGGTAGCTCCTCCCTCTCAGTTGATTCCTTAATTTTTGAGTCATTTTTAGTTATTAAAACAGCTTCACTTCTAGATCTGTCTCCTCAGGCAAGGAAAACAAAAGTAAAAATAAACTGTTGGGACTATACCAAACTAAAAGGTTTCCTGCACAGCAAAGGAGACCATCAACAAAATGAAAAGGTAACCCACTGAATGGGAGAAGATATTTGCAAATGATAGCTCCAATAAGAGGTTAATATTCAAAATTATGAAGAACTTGTAGAAACTTACACCAAAAAAACCCAAATAATCCAATCAAAAATGGGCAGAGGACTTGAAAGCCATTTTCCCAGAAGACATACAGATGGCCAACACATGAAAAACTGTTCAATATCAATCATCGGGGAAATGCAGATCAAAACCACAATATCATCTCACACCTGTCAGAATAGTTAGTATTAAAAAGACAAGAAATAGCAAATGTTGGCATTAAGTGAAGATGCAGAGTTAAAGGAATTCTCATGCATTGTTGGTGGGAATGTAAATTAGTGCAGCTGCTGTGGAAAACAGTACAGGTGTTCCTCAAAAACCTGGAAATAGAAATGCCATACAATCTAGTAATTCCACTACTGGGTACTTTATCCCCCAAAATAAACACAAGTTCCAAAATATATATGCACCCCTATGTATAGTGCAGCATTATTTATAATAGCCAGATATGAAAGTAATTTAAGTGTTCATTGATAGATAAATGGACAAAGATATGGTGTGTGTGTGTGTGTGTGTGTGTGTGTGTAATGGAATATTATTCGGCCATAAAAAATGAGATCCTGCCACTTGCCACTTGTGGCAACATGTATGAAACTAGAGGGTATTATTCTAAGTGAAATAAGTCAGAGATGACAAATGCCTTAGGATTTCACTTATATGCAGAATCTAAAAAAAAAAAATAAATCAACTAAAACAAAGCAGAAACAGACTCATATAAATACAAACAACTGAAGGTTGCCAGATGAGATGAGATGGGGCATGGGCAAAAGAGATGAAAGGCAGTGGGAAGGCTAAGCTTCCAGTTATGAAAAGAATAGGTCCCTGAGATGAAACCTGCAGGGTAAGAAATATAGTCAATGATAGTATAATAGTGTTATATGGTGACAGATGGTAGCTACACTTTCAGTGAGCACAGCATAACACAGTTGTGGAATCACCATGTTGTACACTTGGAACTAACATAAAATTGTTAACTATACTTCAGTGTTTCAAAAAATAAATTGCTATACTTGTTAAGACTTAATCCTGTCCATTTGAAAACTCTAAGCACATACTCTGTTCAATCCCTCCCCAGCAAGCACAGGCCTATGAATTTATAGCTCTAGGGGCATGGAGGGAAGAGGAGTTTGGTCTGATATTTCCCTCCACCTTCCTCTTCCCTGATCAAGCCCTCCTTCAGACCAAGGTATGGAAGTAAAGAAAGAAACCCAGTTTGCTTACTGGAGCTCCCACAACTAAGCTTGCTTCCACCCCGGCTGACTGAGCCCTTGTTTATGGAGTGCTGGTGTGGAAGCAGCATGCCTCAGTAAGCCAAGCGAAAGAAGGATTCCATTCCAAGAAGCAACTCTGGGCTCTGTGGCTTCCGTTGGAGCAGCGGCTCTAACTTCAGATAGGCTCTTCATCACCAGCTATGGGCTTCATCCCCTTGCAGAAAGCACTGGTTTGCCCTACACTGAGTTGGTCCTGGGAAACCCGCTGCCTCCAACCTCACCGTCCCTCGTAGCCTGGGCTCTGGGCCTTTAAGAGCCAGGCTATTATCCCCACCTCTTTGTAGCAGGTTGCTTCTTAGCTCTGTCCTTGCCTCCCTCTACCCCAGCCCCATTCTCCCCAGCCTGCTCCGATGATGACAGGAGAAGTCAGCAAGTACATGCACCTAGTGTACAAGATGTCAGCCTTCCCTCCTTAATACAACCCTAGACTTTGAAGTCCCCTTTCCCTCAATTTTGAGGTAGAAAACCAGTCAATGCCTTGCTTCACAAACATCCCTTCTCCCCCCACAAATGGTCACCTCTCACCCACTCTCCTACCCTTTGTGTGTAATGGCAGGGGCACAGATGAGATATGGTAGAGGTGTTAACAGGAACAATTTTTCTCAAGAGGGAAAAACCCCACTTTGCGCTACTATTACCAAAAGAGAAAGGCCAGCCAACAGTTAGCTTTGATGATAGACGACACTCCCTCGTCTGATGAGAAGTCTCCAATCTTTCATAAGGAACATCTGTCTTGCTCTGAGCTCTCAGCACTTTGTAGTCCTCAGGTAGTTAATTATTTGTAGATTTCACACTTAATGAAACATTATTGATCCAGGGCCCGGTGTGGAGCCCTATGCCTTATAAGGCCCTGTGGAGAGATCCAAGGAAGACTGTACTCAATAAATTCACAAACTAGATCAAAGAAAAACAAACTTCCACATAATAGGACGACTTCTAATTTTTTAAAAAGATTTTATTTATTTGAGAGAGAGAGCACATGTAGGGTGAGCAGCAAAGGGAGAGGGAGAATTAGGCTCCCCACCAAGCAAGAGGCCCAATACGGGGCTCAATCACAGGACCCTAGGATCTTGACCTGAGCCAAAGGCAGACATTTAACCACCTGAGCCACCCAGGTGCCCCTAATAAGATGGCTTCTATGACACACTATATACCTCAAGGCACTATTATTGAAAAAGAGACCAAGAGTGATGGGAATTCAAAGAGAAGAAAATCCCTAAGGACCAGAACAGCTGGATGAAGCACTCTTAAGGAGGTAGGACATGCAAAGACCTCAAAGGAAAACATTCTTTTCCTTTGGGCTCCATGTACAATGCTTCACTTTGTTCACTGGAATGGGTTTCTGGAAGGAAGTAGGAAGTGGTTGCAGAGGTAAAATCTCTATGAACAGACGTAAGGATAACCATAAAAACATAGCAAGCACTAGGCTATATTCTTTACAAATACTGTCTCTTTATTTAAGCTTTGCAAATCCCCTATGAAATAGGAATCATTTCATTTCTGGCCTGATGGCCTTGGTTTGAATCTGGGTTTCTCTACTTGCCATCTATACAGTTGTGATTTTTCTCATTAATATGGTGAAGATAATCATGCCCAATTTGTAGGAATATTATGAAAATTCAGTGAAATAATGTATATAAGGCACTTAGTACAGTGGTTGATACCCAGAAGATGTCTAAGAAATATAAGGGCTCTTACTCCATTTTAGTACATAGGAAATATGTTCCCTTATATTGCCAGGTATCTGACAGAGGATGAACTTTTTAATAGAGCTAACTTGCATGGGTAAATAATTATAACAGCAATTATCTCCCTGAGGACAATTATTTGCCATCACCATTTGTACCCACTGAAATTACACGCATAAGCAGCAGAGTCACCCATTGGCAGATAAACATAATTAAATTGGAAGAATGACATCAATGGCTGATTGGATTAATAAAAGAAATTTATTCCCCGGAGGTATTTCAGAAATGCTTCTCCAAGCTGGATCATAATTTTTAAAAGCTTCTACTCTGAATTCAAATTATGTATTAATTCCTTTCCCCAAATCAGCCCTTATAAACACTGTGTATTTCTGAGAAGCTAGGACTATGATGGTTTTATAAACCACACAGACACCAACTCTCTTCATCTTTGTATAAGAAAGATCTCTAAAAGATACAGCATCTTGTTGATGAAGGCAATTCAGCAAACATTTGTTTGGATGATATGTGACCTGGGTTGAGAATTTTATTTTAAATAATGGGCGAAGAATAGAATATAACATGGTCACTTCACAAATTTAAATATTTTGTGTTCCTTAATCTCTCGAAGTATCTAATGGTCATATGCCAATCTGGATCAAAATAATTAAAAATTGAATTTAAAAACTATTTAATTCTTATAAATTCCACATCTAGTACTGATAACGAGGCCCAAATGTGCAGACTCTGAATGATAAAGGAATTTTTCTTTCCTTTGTGCTAATGTCCAATACTCTAATTGTTCCTATAGTTATGACCACAGGTAGACATTTTCATTTCTAAATCTTTGCCTGATGTTTATCGCTCCAAAAGTCACAATTAGTATCTGTTAGGTAAATGAATATATATATAGCTCGCCATTTGTGAATTTGGGTGGCAAGCTACATTGGTGTACTTCTTAGGTACTTGAAAAATGTCTGTGAAGTAGAGATAAGAAAGGCATAAAACTTGATTTTACTGCTGGAAAAAAAAAATCCAGAAGAGGAAAAGTGTCTTTCCCGGTAATCACAGAGGAAAATAAAACCATCTATCTGTTTTTGAGTTCTGAGATGGTTGTCAGAGATGGTCACAAGCTTCTACTGGTACAGCAGAGCAGTTCAATCACTTTTACATTTTCGTACATGAAAAAGAAATTTTCCTACAAAAATCTTGCAGAAGTAAAAATGGGTACATCCAATATCTCACCACACACCCAAAAATGTTCTCTGAGTGAGTCTGCACTGTTGTTAGCTTTGGGAATCTCCAATGGTACTGAAATGTACCATCAGACCAAATCGAGCCTGTAAGACTAAAGGTGAAGGGCAGCCAAATTGGTACTATTCTCAACTCTTTTGAAGACCATGTAATGATCTTTATAAGTATTTACCAGACACTGAAGTTTCTGATATTATAAAGATTCTTGTATTGTTTTTTTCCCCCAATATAATAAGTTCATCTTTTCTAAACTAATGTGAATGGATGGCTTGTCTTGGCGAATGAATTAATTGGTAGTTACATGTTGTATAAGTTAGTAACGGGGTAAGTTGATGTCACTACTACTCTGCTTGTGTAGGCTCAGATTCATGATCAATTTTTACTGATAAAAATCTGCACATACTTTCTGTCTGCAGTATACTGCTTATAGAGACATAGTTCTGTTGCTTGAGCACTGACAAATATAAATTCCCTACCTGTTAGCTTTCAAATTTCTAAAAAATAAAAATGCAAAATTATAGCTACAGAAGAGGCTGTACTCAGCCCAGTTCATTTACACAGGTTTATTACTTCATACTTAATAATAAACACAATGATTTGGTCCTCTTGATGAGATCAGCATTCCTAACCTATAAAAATGCCTAACAGAAAGGTGTGCTATTTATTAAAAAAAAACAGCAACAACAACCATGAAACCATTTTCAAAGACAAAGGTAATAACTCAAAAAATAAAGAGCATTGCCAGATTGGTTGGATAAAAACTTGGAACATGTAATTTCTCCCTAAATAATTTCAGTGCAATCCCCAAGAAAATATGAAGGGAGTTTCTATTGAAATTCACAAGCTGATTGCAAAATTCAAATGGAAGTGCCCAAGAACAGCCATGGAGGGCAGTCCAGGTGGCTCAGCAGTTTAGCGCCGCCTTCAGCCCAGGGTGTGATCCTGGAAACCCAGGATTGAGTCCCACGTCAGGCTCCCTGCATGGAGCCTGCTTCTTCCTCTGCCTGTGTCTCTGCCTGCCTCTCTCTCTCTCTCTTTTCTCTCTCTCCCTCTCTCTCTCTCTCTCTCTGTATCTCTCATGAATAAATAAATAAAATCTTAAAAAAAAAAGAACAGCCATGGTAATTCTGAAAATAAAAATAAAAGAGAACAAAATACAAAAAGTAGCCTTCTCAAAAATCAACATGCTAAAAAATGTTCTAGTACTTAAAGAGGTATGGCATTTTCACAGACCAGATAAATATACCAAAGGCTCAGCTTCCATAAACAGACACTTGTATATATGGAGACAGAATATATTAAAGGAAAGCATTTCAATTACTGGGAAAATATGGGACCATTCAAATAATGTTTTGGGAAGACAATTTGGAAACAAATTTAACTCATTATCTCTGACCAATGAAAAATACAAATCCTATGTGGTTTACATAGCTAACAATATTTCAAAACTATAAAGAATTTAGGGAAAACAACACATTTATAGTTTGGGGATTTTCTAAAGAGATTCAAAATACAAAAATTCATCAATAAAAGGATAGATCTGACTATTTTCAAAATTAAAATATATTGGAAGAATCAATATTGTTAAAATTTCCATACTACCCAAAGTAATTTACAGATTCAATGCAATCCCTATTAAAATATCAACATCATTTTTCACAGAGCTAGAATAAGTAACCCTAGCATTTGTATAGAACCACAAAAGGCCCCAAATGCTAAAGCAATCTTATGGAAGAAGAACACAGCTGGAGGTATTTCCAATCAGCACCAGAGCTGCTGATTCACACAATCCTAGATTTCAAGATATATTACAAAGCTGTGGTAATCAAAACAGTAAGGGCCTCGCATAAAAGTAAACATATAGATCAATAGAAAACCCAGAAATAAACCCACATTTATATGGCTAATTAATCTATGACAAAAAGAAAAAGAAGGAAAATACGATGGGGAAAAAAGTAGTCTTTTCAATAAATGATGCTGGGAAACTAGATAGCTCCACACAAAAGAATGAAACTGGACTGCTTTCCTACACCATACATAAAAATAAACTCAAAATGGGTTAAAGACCTAAATGTGAGACCTGAAACCATAAAACTCCTAGAAGAGAACATAGGCAGTAATCTCTTTGACATTAGCCTTAGGGACATTTTTCTAGATCTGTCTCCTCTGGCAAGGGAAACAAAACCAAAAATAAACTATTGGGACCACACCAAATAAAATGCTTTTGCACAGTGAAGGAAACCAGCAAATAAAAAGGCAACCTACTGAATGGGAGAAGATTTTTGCAAATGATATATCTAATAATGGGATAATATCCAAAGTATATAAAGAACGCAAGACCAAAAAAAAAAAAAAACCTGATTAAAGATGGGCAAAGGATAAAGTAGATGTGGTATATGTATACAATGGAATATTACTCAGCCATTAGAAATGACAAATATGGGGCAGCCCCGGTGGCTCAGCGGTTTAGCCCCGCCTTCAGCCCAGGGCATGATCCTGGAGTCCCGGGATCGTGTCCCACGTCGGGCTCCCTGTGTGGAGCCTGCTTCTCCCTCTGCCTGTGTCTCTGCCTCTCTGTGTCTTCGATGAATAAATAAATAAAATCTTAAAAAAAAATAAAGAAACGACAAATACCCAGCATTTGCTTCGAAGTGGGTGGAATTGGAGGGTATTTATGCTGAGTGAAATAAGTCAATCGGAAAAGGACAAACATTATATGGTCTCATTCATTTGGGGAATATAAAAATTAGTGAAAGGGAATAAGGGGAAAGGAGAGAAAATGAGTGAAAACATCAGTGAGAGTGACAAAACATGAGAGACACCTAACTCTGGGAAATGAACAAGGGGTGGTGGAAAGGAAGGTGGGTGGGGGGGTTGGGGTGACTGGGTGATGGGCACTGAGGGGCGCACTTGGCAGGATGAGCACTGGGTGTTATGCTAAATGTTGACAAATTGAACTCCAATAAAAAAAATTTTTTAAAAAGATGGGCAAAGGACCTGAATAGACATTTTCCCAAGAAGACATAGAGATGGCCAACAGACACATGAAAAGATGCTTAACATCACTCATTACCAGGAAAATAAAATCAAAACCACAATGAGGTATCCCTTTACACAGGTTAGAACAGCTAGTATCAAAAAGAAATAACAAGTCTTGGAGACAATATGGAGAAACTGGTGTTGTTACTGTGAAAAACAGTGTGGGGGGTTCTCAAAAAAATAAAAAATAGGGATGTCTGGGTGGCTCAGCGGTTGCGTGTCTGCCTTCGGCTCAGGGCATGATCCTGGGGTCCCAGGATCAAGTCCCGCATCGGGCTCCCTGCATGGAGCCTTCTCCCTCTGCCTATGTCTTGCCTCTCTCTCTCTGTGTCTCTCATGAATAAATAAATAAAATATTTTTAAAAATCAAAAATAGAAATACCATACGATACAGTAATTCCACTATGGAATATTTACCCAAAGAAAACAAAGCACTAATTTGAAAAGATATATGCACCTCTATATATATTGCAGAATTATTTACAATAGCCAAGATATGGAAACAAACTAAGTATTCATTGGCAGATGAATGGATAAAAATATGGCAAATATAAATAACGGAATTTTACTCAGCCATAAAAAATAAGGAGATCTTGCCATTTGTGACATGGATGAACCTAAAGGATATTATGCCCAGTGAAATAAGTTAGAGAAAGACAAATACGATATGATTTTCCTCATATGTGGAATATTAAAAAATGAAGCAAGGGAATAAACAAAGAACCCAGAAACAGATCCATTAATACAGAAAAATGCTAATTGCAAGAGGGGAGGTGGTAGGGGATGGGCAAAATGAATGAAGGGGAGTGGGTTCTAGTTATGGAATAAATAAGTCACGGAGATGAAAGGCACAATAAGGAATATTGTCAATAGTATTGTAACAGTGTTTTGTGGTGACAGTAGCTACACTCTAAGCATAATATATAGAGTTGTGAACCACTATGTTGTACCCCTGAAACAAATGTAACATTGTTTGTCAACTAAAAAAGAATAAAAGCCCATCATATGCAGAAATTTAAAGAGAAGAAAATATTTGAAATATCTATAAATGACAAAGAATTACATCGCAATATACAAGGATTCCCTACATATTAACCAGAAGAGAAACCACCAGAGCTGCTGATTCACACAACTTCCAGAACTATTCCTATCATCCTCTCTGTAAATCTGATTTTAAAAAATGAGCAAATAACATAAACAAGTTCACAAAAGAGGAAACACAAATATCCTATAAGTATTCAAACTTACTAGTAATCAAGGAAATACAAATCTTTTAAAAAATTAAATGCCATGTTTCACTTATCAGGTTGGTAAAGATTTCTTTTGATTGTGTCTCATGTCAGGGCACTAGGCAACTGGTATTCTCCTATGCTTATTGAGTGTGAATTGGTATTCCATAAGACAATTTGGAATATAGACAATTTGGCATAAGACAAATTGGCAATGTCTATTTAAAAATTAAATATTCATATAGTATAATCCAGAAATTACATTTCTCAATACCTACCCTAAGTAAAAGGATGGGGTCAGAGGAAGGAGATACTATAGCATAACAGGATTTAAGTCTTCAAGAGCCCTGGTGGTGAGGAATTGGGTTCCTGGCCACCCCCTAATCTTTTCCCCATCATGACCTGCTTAGAGAGCATGGTTGGGCACACCGCTTCATCTCCTTTTCCTGACATCCCCCAAATCCCGCCCACCCTTCAACATTAAGCACAAATATTGTACAGAGCCAGAGTGCTCTGTAGGATTAGCTCATGGAACTTGGCTTTTTGCCAATGACTCAATACTTATTCACATAATAGTTGCCATATATTTTGAATATTAACCATTATATATTTCATTTGTAAATATCTTCTCCCATTCAGTAGATTGCCAGTTCATGTAATAGTTCCCATAGTAACCCATGTCAGGTATCCTCTGAATGATCATGTTAAAGCACCTTTTAAACCCAGGCTGGTGCCCCCACTGTGATCTCACAGGCAGAAGCTGGGCCGGGGAATTCTTTTTTTATATATAAATTTATTTTTTATTGGTATTCAATATGACAACATATAGAATAACACCCAGTGCTCATCCCCTCAAGTGCCCCCCTCAGTGCCCATCACCCAGTCACCCCACCCCCCGCCCACCTCCCCTTCCACCACCCCTAGTTCTTTTCCCAGAGTTAGGAGTCTCTCATGTTCTGTCTCCCTTTCTGATATTTCCCACTAATTTTTTCTCCTTTACCCTTTATTCCCTTTCACTATTTTTTATATTCCCCAAATGAATGAGACCATATAATGTTTGTCCCTCTCCGATAGACTTATTTCACTCAGCATAATACCCTCCAGTTCCATCCACGTCAAAGCAAATGGTGGGTATTTGTCGTTTCCAGTGGCTGAGTAATATCCCATTGTATACATAGACCACATCTTCTTTATCCATTCATCTTTCGATGGACACCGAGGCTCCTTCCACAGTTTGGCTATTGTGGACATTGCTGCTAGAAACATCGGGGTGCAGGTGTCCTGCCATTTCACTGCATCTTTGCATTTCACTGCATCTCCCATTTCTGTATCTTTGGGGTAAATCCCCAGCAGTGCAATTGCTGGGTCGTAGGGCACGTCTATTTTCAACTCTTTGAGGAACCTCCACACAGTTTTCCAGAGTGGCTGCACCAGTTCACATTCCCACCAACAGTGCAAGAGGGTTCCCCTTTCTCCAACATCCTCTCCAGCATTTGTGGCTTCCTGCCTTGTTAATTTTCCCCATTCTCACTGGTGTGAGGTAGTATCTCATTGTGGTTTTGATTTGTATTTCCCTGATGGCCAGTGATGCGGAGCATTTTCTCATGTGCTTGTTGGCCATGTCTATGTCTTCCTCTGTGAAATTTCTGTTCATGTCTTTTGCCCATTTCATGATTGGATTGTTTGTTTTTTTTTGCTGTTGAGCTTAATAAGTTCTTTATAGATCTTGGAAACTAGCCCTTTATCTGATACGTCATTTGCAAATATCTTCTCCCATTCTGTAGGTTGTCTTTTAGTTTTGTTGACTGTATCCTTTGCTGTGCAAAAGCTTCTCATCTTGATAAAGTCCCAATAGTTCACTTTTGCTTTTGTTTCTTTTGCCTTCGTGGATGTATCTTGCAAGAAGTTACTGTGGCCAAGTTCAAAAAGGGTGTTGCCTGTGTTCTCCTCTAGGATTTTGATGGAATCTTGTCTCACATTTAGATCTTTCATCCATTTTGAATTTACCTTTGTGTATGGTGAAAGAGAGTGGTCTGGTTTCATTCTTCTGCATGTGGATGTCCAATTTTCCCAGCACCATTTATTGAAGAGACTGTCTTTCTTCCAGTGGAGAGTCTTTCCTGCTTTGTTCAATATTAGCTGACCATAAAGTTGAGGGTCCACTTCTGGATTCTCTATTCTGTTCCATTGATCTATGTGTCTGTTTTTGTGCCAGTACCACACTGTCTTGATGACCACAGCTTTGTAGTACAACCTGAAATCTTGGGGCAGGAATTCTTAATAAACCAGCAAGCTCAATGGTGAGTCAGTGGAGATGCCACTTATCTGTATCCCCACCCCACTACCCCCTCACCACGAGTGATAATTTCCCACTATATCCCACAATCCTTTGCTCTCACACTCACTGTAATAATCATGTTAAGTCCATGTTATATTTCTCCAATCGAGATACAGTCTGTTCAGGTGATATCTATATCTTGTTTAATTCTTTAGCTCTGACAATGCTTAAAATAACATTTACACATATAAAAGTACATTAAAGATTTTTAACGTGTTATTGGATTTCCTGTCCAGTAGCCTACAAAGGTAGAAAACACTGTCAGGGGCAAAGGTCTGAAGCCCCGAGCCATTCTAACCATATACATCTTCCATGATTGACCAAATGTCTTCTAAAATTACTTGAAGAAAATCAGAACTAAAAATATCTTGTTTCCTATCTTCTTTTAGCCTAATTCAATCAATCACTCTGGACTGATAATCCTTTATGCCTAGATAGGACTTTAGAGTTCCCACAATTCTTCTTTAATCATTGTGATCTTTCTTGATTCTCCAACAACCCAAAGAAATAACTGGAGCTCCAGGGGTTAAGTAGTTTACTGAAGGCTACTTGGCTAATAACTGATGGAGCTGAAATTAAGGACCTAATTAAAATCCTTCCTCCAAGAGTTCAGTGTTTTTCCTTCTATCATACTACTTCTGTCTTTGCAGGGAAATTAGAAGTCAATTCCTGATCTGAGGTACAGGTGATATGGGACAGGACCATACTCAACCCCATCTTGAGTATACCAAGATTTCATTTTTGGGAATGTTGGATTGTATGGATTCAGGGAGTCATAAGATTTCATAGCCCCTGGATAAGGGTAGACAATCAATCACTTCTCCATCCATCCTTCCAGGAGACAACTGTGATTTGTCCATCTGGCTAGATTGGAGCATTTATGTCAGGGAGGACAATGGCAGGGTTGGGGGACATTTGGGATTATCAGCATCTTCTTAGCTCTAGAGAGGAGAATGCATGCCCTTTTCTTAGGTCTACATTCTTCTAAGACACTGAGTGTAGCCTGGATTATTTATAAATTTCCACTGAATCTATCCAGTGCAAATTTTGCAGAATGGGCCACTCTTCTTCTGAAAGAGTGAAGTCAACAGTCTTTTCTCCCTTTTCTCTCTGAGGATGCCCATTTTTTTTTAATTAATTTTTATTGGTGTTCAATTTACCAACATACAAAAAAACACCCAGTGCTCATCCCGTCAAGTGTCCACCTCAGTGCCCGTCACCCATTCCCCTCCAACACCCGCCCTCCTCCCCCTCCACCACCCCTAGTTCGTTTCCCCGAGTTAGGAGTCTTTATGTTCTGTCTCCCTTCCTGATATTTCCCAACATTTCTTCTCCCTTCCTTTATATTCCCTTTCACTATTATTCATATTCCCCAAATGAATGAGAACATACACTGTTTGTCCTTCTCCGATTGACTTATTTCACTCAGCATAATACCCTCCAGTTCCATCCACGTTGAAGCAAATGGTGGGTATTTGTCGTTTCTAATGGCTGAGTAATATTCCATTGTATACATAAACCACATCTTCTTTATCCATTCATCTTTCGATGGACACCGAGGCTCCTTCCACAGTTTGGCTATTGTGGCCATTGCTGATAGAAACATTGGGGTGCAGGTGTCCCGACGTTTCATTGCATCTGAATCTTTGGGGTAAATCCCCAACAGTGCAATTGCTGGGTCGTAGGGCAGGTCTATTTTTAACTCTTTGAGGAACCTCCACACAGTTTTCCAGAGTGGCTGCACCAGTTCACATTCCCACCAACAGTGTAAGAGGGTTCCCTTTTCTCCGCATCCTCTCCAACATTTGTGGTTTCCTGCCTTGTTAATTTTCCCCATTCTCACTGGTGTGAGGTGGTATCTCATTGTGGTTTTGATTTGTATTTCCCTGATGGCAAGTGATGCAGAGCATTTTCTCACGTGCTTGTTGGCCATGTCCATGTCTTCCTCTGTGAGATTTCTCTTCATGTCTTTTGCCCATTTCATGATTGGATTGTTTGTTTCTTTGCTGTTGAGTTTAATAAGTTCTTTATAGATTTTGGAAACTAGCCCTTTATCTGATATGTCATTTGCAAATATCTTCTCCCATTCTGTAGGTTGTCTTTTAGTTTTGTTGACTGTGAGGATGCCCATTTAAATGACTAAGGTCAACTCACCTTGAATGCTCAGAGACAGACAGACTATACTCCCCTCTCCTCCAGAGGTCCCACTGGATTTTGGCCACCATGGTAGTGCTGAGATCATGTCACCTTAGGTTAGGCAGACCTATGCCTAAGCCCAATGTATGTTCAGCTCTCATGGGAAGAGGTTTAGGATTTCTTCTCCAAAGACCCTCAAGGCAGATCCCAAGAATTTCTCCTGGATGCACTCTTTCCAGGCACGTGAAACCATAGTCCTACTTAAATATCCCAACACCTACCAGGGTAACCCAGGTGCAGCCAGAGATATGAGACAGTTTTCATAAATTAAGCAGGACATTTCTCATTATGCCAGACTGCAAGATCAAGTGACCTGCAGTGCAGGAAGCCACTGCTGGCTTTCCTCCTTACTGTTCTGCCCTAAAAATGCAGATTATCCCAGAGAGCAGCTAAGAAATAAAAATAGCAGCTATTATTTATTAAGACCCAATAATGTGTCAGCCACTGTCCTAGGTGTTTTAATTTACCCACACAATCAATTTTATAAGGTAGGTACAATTATCTAACTTTTCAAGAAAAGTAAGAAGTATTCAAAATCCCTGTTAAGAATGGGTGGAGCTGGAGTCCAAGTCCCAGCCTCAATGACTTCTGTCTCCAGTAGAGGATGTTATCTTTTCCTTTCCAATCTTGAGAGAATGACGTCAGTCGATGGTTTTGATTGGAGTGGGGCATTCTGGAGACCAATGTACTCTCTAGGAAATGGAAAGCCTTCTATTCCAGTTGGACTGGGACAACCAGCCCCTGGGAGGGTTCAGTAACGTCATTCATACAAGCCACCATGTTGCTGACTCTGTGGGTTCTGTTGGGCATAGGATGCCTTGTTTGTCTTGGGATATCCATGTCATGAAGTGATTCAGATTTCACAGAGATGACCCTGAGGCTTCCTGACACTGGCTTTCTTATGCTGAGTATCAAAGTGTCAGAAATGGCTATGGTGGTGATGGTGAGAGCACCATGGGGGTGTAGGAAGTGTCAACAAACAAACAAAAACCAAAACCCACCACTGATGATATGGAGCCACATCCAGGGAAATGCCAGCTCAGAGATTAGTGACAGAATTCTTTGGACTCAGACTGTTTGTGTATGGGTATGTGCCTGTCAGGGGAGAAGGATGTGGTCAGTGGTCACTGTCTTAGCAGAAGTAGTGGCAAAAGCCATAGCTATGATCAATAGAGCTTCCAGTGGTGATAAAAATGCTCTACGTTGCACTGTTCAATATGGGAGCCACTAGCCACATGTGATTTTGAGTACTCAAAATACAGCGAGCACAACTGAAGAGGTTTTTATTTAACTTGATATGAATTAAACTTGAATTTAAATGGTTACTTGCAGGGCAGCCCCGGTGGTGCAGCGGTTTGGCACCGCCTGCAGCCTGGGGTGTGATCCTGGAGACCCGGGATTGAGTCCCACATCAGGCTCCCTGCATGGAGCCTGCTTCTCCCTCTGCCTGTGTCTCTGCCTCTCTCTGTGTGTGTCTATGAATAAATAAATAAAACCTTTAAATAAATAAATAAATAAATGGTTACTTGCAATTAGTGTTACTATACTGGGGACTCGAACCGTAGACCCAGAAGATCACACTATACTCCACTTGAAAATGAGGAAACTTGGAGTTGTGGTCTTTTCCTGCAGAATTCCTAAGTCAAAGGGCTAGAAAGTATCCCTTGGCAATCATTAGAAATTCCTTAAGAAATTGCTGCCACTACCCCTGTTTCTTCTATAACAACAAGTCTGATGCAGAGTATAGAGGCTGAAGTAAGGTCATGCTTACATCCCCCTTGTCATCACTGAGCTCTCCAGAGCTAGCTCTAATCTCAGCTACTTCCATACTACTACTCTTCTGAGGAATTCCAGCTGTTGTCTACTATTACTGAATTCTCTAAGGAACTTGGGAGACCGTTTAAGGATGTTTATGCCTAAAGAAATACCAAGTGGCCATGTCTAATCTATTCTTCCCCATGCCATGCTGGTCTTGAGAGGATTCTGCAAGTCTCACCAACTCCCCAGGCTTTGATCTAGGAGTAAGGCAAAGCTACTCCTGAAGCATCCTCTGACTTACCTGGGAGTTCCATCATTAAGTGCCCCCACCATGGAATGATGGGCAGGAACTCAAGGTATTTCCTTTGAACACATATCAGAGTTTACCTACCTCTGTGTCTCCCCAGTCTCTGATTCTCTCCTTTCCCATATAAGAACATTTTTATTTAGTGGAGAGTAGAAGGAGGGAAATTACCTCTGACCAATCACTATCCTTCAAGGCCTTGAAGTTTGATACTTAAAGGTCCAAGCTTTTAAACTATTCTCTCCATTTTTCTGATCTAACAAAACTTCATTGAGGCAGTAGGTGCCTTGTAGGCTAGTTTAAATGAGAAAAGACTAGAAGGTTTAAAAAAGGGTGTGTGTGTGGGTAACTAAAAACATGTTGTATTGTTAATCCTACAAAATATTTTCATGCCATCATAGGCATAGAGATTAAGGTCCAAAGCATGCAGGGAATCTGCAGCAAGATTTAGAGACCTTCTGTCTCCCATTTCAATCTCCAGATAGCTCCTTTTCTTGAAAAGAAAACTACATTAGACTTGAGAGCTCCCTTCATTATCTTCCCATGCCAAGTATCTGGCCTCACATTTGATTTGATTTGTAGGTTGGAGCCTGGCCATATTATTTTTGTCAAGGACCCACCCAGGGTTGCAGTCAACTGGTACTCTCCCAATCCAGTGTGAATGTTGATGTGGGAGAGTTCATTGCCAACCAATGATCTCCAATTCCTTTTCCCACTTTTCTTTCTCACTTCTATTTCTCCAAGATCCTAAAGATCCAGGCTGAGTTTCTGTGCTTCTGGCAATGAGGCAATCTGAAACTACCCCCTTCTTTTCCCATGCCAGGGTAAAATCAGCCTTCTCTGGTTTCCAAGGACCATTTCTGTTCCTAAAAATAGCCCTGTCCTATAGAAGCTGAAAGGCACCTCTGTGATCAAAGCCTATACAAAGCCAGAATAGAATATCAAGTTCTAATCCCTCTACCAGAGAAGGAACAATTAGCATTCCCTGGACAGAAGATCATTTAGACTAGAACCAGTAGAAACAATAGACCCAGGAAAGGCTGTAAGACAAGAGTCAAGCACTGCATAGTTGAGGAAACACACATTTTCATCTCTTTCTTGAGTGCGTGGTTTCTTTTAAAGGGAAAATCATAATGAAACCAGAAATCAAGAAAGTAGTTCATCAGCCATTTTCTGACCACCAATTCTTGTGCTAGGCCTGTCCTCAGGGATGTTCATCTAGTAGGGAGGCTGAGGTTGAAAACACAGTTAACTAGAACACAAAACAAAAATGACAAGATCTTTTAAGTTGAGCATATGAGTACAATCATCAATATATCTTTCATCCAGAAAATTCAGTGGGAGCCAAAATACAGTCTCAAACAATTTAAATATGTTTAACCCCTCCATGGCATTGCCATTTACCACTTAACTTCTTTAGCTAAAACATGCTGTGCACAAGAGTTTTAAACTGTTTGAACAGGTGGGTAGTTGTTTCTTAACTTCTAAATGGAAAGGTACAGGAATGTCTGTTCTGATCCCAGAGTGTGCCACATTCTCAAGGGGAAGGACGAGAAGGGAAAAGGTCAATGCTCAGTAGAACCATGCCTGACTCCACACAAATATAAACCAGTAGAAATTGTGATTTCTTCCAGCTGGAGGAAAGAAAGAAGGATAACCCATGTCATGGAGTGTCTTTTTCATGTCACACTCTGCCTGAAGCTATTCCCACAACTTCTCATTTATTTCTCCCAACATCCTGAGAAGTATTACTATATCTATGATAAAATAGTGCTTTTGAAATATTGATGACTTTTCCCTTTTTGTATTTGCTCTTCTCTCTTGGCCCTTTCCCTCTTTTCAGTAAGGTAGGCCATTTTGTAATTAGTTGCTTTAAGGGAGGAATACAATGACAGGGAGCAGATAACACAGCCATTTCAAAAGCTAAGGCCTTTTGGCAGTAGGAATCACTCAAGCCTGATAGTTGGACTGAATAATAGAAGCCACCACCTCCAACTCAAAGCCATCTGACCACCTAGAAAGATGTTCCTTAGGCTGGAAGAGGAATCAGAAAAGAAGCAGAAAGAGGCAGCATAGATGTTGGGGGTCCCCTGTGAAAGTAGTCTTATGCCCTTCTCCCTGGGTTGACCTGGAGTAGGTGTAAAAATCCCAGATTCATTTCTGGGATATGAGAACAAAAGGACTTCTGATTTACTGGGTATTGTGGCAGGGAGACAGTTCAGATCCAGAGAATTAGTTTTAAGATGTGTCATGCAATGGTATGCTAAAGCCTGTTAGCAAGAGCTGGTTGGTAAATTTTCAGGAATTTTGCAAGCTGATTACTAAATCAGTAAAACCTTGAAATCAGCATGATGGTAGGATTTATACCCCCAGAAGTTGGCAAACACTACAAATCAGGAGTTACTTCTTTCTGCCCTCCATCCCTCAGAGCTAGTTGTTAAGTGTTTATCAGTATACCACTGCAGGTAGAAGACGACTTAGTGACAGAGAATGTCTACCTCTCCTGTCCTCCCAAAAACTGCTAAGGAGGAGAGGGGAGAGCTCCAGATGGAGTCTCCAGGTAGGAAACGGTTTCTGGCAACTGCATGGATAGACCACAGAAACCCGCACAGTGGGAGGATGGCTCAGTAGATGCCCAAATGGTATCAAGGAATAGTTGGGCCTTGGAATGATACTGTTTTCAAATAAGTCAACTAGTACATAAATGCAAACCTGTGGGGGAAGAGAGAAACACAAGAAATCTCAAATTATTTGATAGTACATGTCTTACAGCATATAGAATAGGAACTCAAAATACAAATTAAATTGTTATAAAAATTATATATATTGCACACCTATGTGAAATATGCACCTGCTACATCTATTTAACAGGTAAGAAATGTGAGGGTTTGAGGGATTGCTTCAACCCAGAATTTCACAGTATCTATCTAGCTCCCTAATCTTTGTTTTTATCACATGGGGGGAACCAAAGGTAGGGCCAGCAGAACTGGGGTAGGGGAAGGGCCACCTGGAGCTGATTTGGAGAGCAAGGCCTAAGGCAGGTGCAAGCCACAAAAAAGTAAAAATCCTTCCCAAGTCCCAGTTGGAAATCCAGAAAAAGCTCCCACACTTCTTGTCTAGTGGAAGAATAAAAGCACATGAAATGGGGAGATGAAAAGGCTTCCTTTGAGCTAGTCAGGTTTTGCTAAATAATTCAGGAACTGGGTTTGATGTAGGAGTGGGAAGGAGAGATTATTAATCCAGCAGATGACAGAGGGATGAAAAGGGAGGTCAGTGAGCAAGATCAGGGAACATAGCCATGGCCCTATGGGGGAGGAAGGGACACTTTCAGCAGGATCCAAGCAGTGGGTTCCAGGGTCCTCTGTGTGGAGCCTGAGCATAACTGGGATCAGCTCTCAACAAGCCTTTGAGGACAATGGATGAATGAGGATAGTATGACATAGTAACCGTATCCCTACTGGATGGCCCAGAGGAAAATGAATCCACGGATAGAGCCTGAAACAGTAAGTCATCTTTCAGGGCATAGTGTGTAGTCACTTGCCCACCCTGCTCTGCCTCCTTCAAAGCACATGCCTCCCACTGCAGTGAGCACAGTGCACTAACCAACTCTAGGACAAGAGAATCAAATAGGAGTTCAGGGAACAGACCGTAGAATCTTCTAAAACTAAGTAAATGGAAGCTTCTCTTTAGCAAAAAAATTCCATACATAAGGAAACACCCTGGACCTTGGCTCATCTAGGGAGGTGGCCATACCCTGACCATTTTTCTCCTGCTTCTAGGGCCTGGCTAAGTTCCCATGAGAGCCTGACCTTTGGAGGGAGACTTCAGTATGCAGTTCCTCTAACTAAATTAAGATGCCCCAGCTATGCTGCTCATTAAGGCTATTTTTATTTTTTTTTAAAGATTTTATTTATTTACGAGAGAGAGAGGCACGCAGAGACACAAGCAGAGGGAGAAGCAGGCTCCATGCAGGGAGCCTGACGTGGGACTTGATCCGGGGTCTCCAGGATCACTCCCTTGGCTGAAGGCGGCACTAAACAGCTGAGCCACCAGGGCTGCCTTCATTAAGGTTATTTTTAGAAAGCGAGACAATCTCTCTCTCTTCAGAGCCCGGCTGGCATCCAGGTGAGGCGGGGAGGAGGAACAATGTGGGGCTCTCAGCTCTGCTGTCAGGGGGGCATAAAATCCACCTCAGACTGGGGGGAACCAAGTAGTGACCCAGGTCCCTGCTCCTCATCCCTTGGACACCAGCTGAGGACTGAGGTGTTCTGGGCACCTTAGGCTGCCTCTGAGCTGCAGAAGGGGGAGTTTGCAGATACTTTGATCTCCGCTCACATCTCCCTTCTACATTATAATCCTTGGGTCCTCTTTCTTCATCTAGATTGCAAGTACATTGAGGGGAGGGCCTCTGGCCTTCTACCCTCTTGAATCACAATAAGTGCTCAATGAATATGCACTGGTTTCATCCCCATGTCTAGCAAACAATGTCACTATTTCTCCTAATTGTTCTTACTACCTTAGTACTACCAAGGAGCTGTGAAATTTGAAGGCATGGAGCCTCATGCAACAGAAAGCTTCTTCCAAAGTAGGACACATGGTACATGAGATGGGGTCAGGTCTATCCTTACCCTGATTGAGATAAAACTGGTTATTTGCTATGGTTATTGGTTAATCACATTGGTTATTGAACAAGTAGTTCACAGTTAGGTCATTAAAGAACACAGAATCATACAGTGGGAAAGCTATTCCTCTTTCCAATTTCTTTCAAATCAACTGCTTAAAGACAGAGTCTGTTTGGGGCTGGTGTGTCTCTAACACTTTCAAACGCCCACCTCCCATTTAAAACAGCTGTCTTAGAATCAGTGCCTTTTCAGGCAACAGTGTCTAGATAAAATTAACACTGTTTATCATTTATGTTTATAGTAATCTTATAATTTTGGCAAGAGATACCAGGTTCCTATTTCCAACGATGATAAGATTTAAAAAAAACTTATAAAAAAGGAGCTTGTTTAAAGAAAAATAGTAAGGAATACCACAGATGGAGGCCTGATATTGCAAAAAAGAATATGAAGGTATTATTTGAGTGACAGAAGTTTGAGGGTGTGACATACATGGTACTAGAAAGGAGACAGAATGTGGATTCAGAAGTGCCTATATCCCAGTTGATAATTTCAAGAGCCAGAGAGCCCAGCTTTATGTCTCATTAAGGTAGGCACTGTGTGTGGCGGTTTTGTCCTAATCTAATGAAGTGTCGTAGGCATCACAGTTAATGCCCAAACTTCTATGCACATGGCTTTGGTCTACAGCAGTGAACCAGCTGGCTTGTGGCATTTCTGTGGTGACTGATTTTGCCTGAAGAGTGGGTATGTGTGACCTAATTTAGCTCAAAGAAAATGAAGGATTTCTAGGTCAAAAAGAAAGCAAGTGGCTATTTTCTCTCTCCCAGGAATGAGTTCCTCCTGGTTGCCACATTACAGCCATGAAAGAAAGTTTTAGAAGGAAGGCAAAGCTGAGGACACCAGCACAGAAAGATGTAGAGCCCAGGGCTTTGACAGTGTCAATGAGCATTTTATCATTCCTTGCCAGGGATCCTGACCCAGTTCTCCATGACTTGTTATGGGAGACATTGCCTCTCCTTATGGATTAAGCCAGCTGGAGCTGAGGTTTCTCTTGCCTGCAGATCAAAGTCTCTACTGATTCCAAGCACTTTGAGGAGTCCCAGAGGAGCCAGATACCCTACATGATGTCAGGTAATGATCCAGAGATGGGAGAAGAGCAGGTGGCCCGGTGCCCCTGGTCCAGGCGATCTGTGACTTCCTTCACACCATTTGGCAGCAATTTCTGCTGTTCTGCTTCCAATTATTGACCCTCCTTTTGGAAGAACACTGCCAAACAAGTTACAGCATTCATATAACCCAAAGGGATGGGGACAGACCTCCCTGGGAAGAGTCCTAATCCACCAGGACCACCCCGGACCTTCATGGAACTTCATCTGCGAGGCTTACACCTACCTGTCAGTTCTGTCTGGCCCCCAACTGTGCTCTCCTCCTCCACCACCTTGGGGCAGTGGGCGAAGCTTCCCCTTTCCTTTGTAGTTAACCTTTGTTGTCTAAAACATCTAAAAGCATCATCGATCTGCCCCTCATCCTTCTTTCCTTCAGACTAAATACTCTGTCCATTCTCATAACTATTATTTTCTAACTTTTTAACTATTTGGTTCCAGTCCAGGTCCCTCAAGCTGCCAAAATCCTCTGTGGTTAAAATTCCTTCCACTGTACATGGTTATTGTGAGACCAGGAAGAGGCTAGGTGTGTGAGATGTCCTGATGAGGAGAACCTGAGGACCCACAGGAGCAGGGCAGCATTACATAGCAGAGAAAGAGCTCAGTGAAGGTCACAATGTGCCATCACATGGGCTGTTCTTGCAGGGCTGGTTTAGCCTGTCATCAGGAAACCTCTGCCCTCAACTCAGCTCTTCCACCAGCTAGCTAGCTGTGAGTGATCTTGAGCAAGTAATGTTCCCCACATGGGCCTCAGTTTCCTCCTCAATTTTGTGATTTCATGCCAAAAATGAGAAGTGATCAGCAAGCCCTAGATTGAATCAGGGAACATTCTGGGGATAAAGACCAAGGTGAGGCAAGTAGGGAATCGAAAGAGCAGGATTTCATTTGAAGTTTTTCCATTGCTCATCCCAGTGGCCTCACATTCAGGGTTCCCTCAGACTCCAGCCAGATTTGTCCTCCTTCTTTTCCAGGGAAGGAACCCTGGGGACCACGCCAGAGATTTCCCCCCTGCTATCTCAGTGGGATGTACTTGCACATGCAACAGACCTTAGGACTCCCTTTAGATGCATAATAAAAATAGGCTTCTAGGAGAGGGAGTCACTCAGCTGCGGGGAGCAGTCCTACATTGAAGAGAATGAGGAGCAGTGACTTTAGGCTGGCAGTAGTGCTTGCTACTGTCACAAGCCACCGCATATTTCTGAGCAAGATCCCCCAGTCTCTCCATGTGCTGGCTTCATTTAACCCTTAAGGCAGATCAGCCAGAGAGAGGTCAGCAAATATGCACACATGTACGGCCACACCAGTTGTTGAAATATTGAAATACTTCCATGACAGTTGTAAACAGCTTCTCCTCTCTGCTCCTTGAGAACCTTGCCCCCAGTTTCCCAAGTTCCACCAAATACTGTACTTTGGCATTAGCAGGGCTTCCAGAAACCAGCTCCAGAGTTTATAACATCTGTTGTTGTTAGTATCTTGCTGTTGTTGAATCTTCTGAATGTTGTCTCTGATGCACAGTGCATATAGTGCATAAATTATATAGATCAGAGGTCTATAGCAAAATCTGGCTAACTCCTAAGAGAAACAGTAAGTACATAATAAAATGTGGTATATCCACAATGGAAGACTATTTAGCCATTAACAGGAATGAAGTACTGATGCCTGCTACAGCACAGATGAAACTTGAAAACATTATGCTGAGTGAAGAAAAGCCAGACTCAAAAGCAACATTAGAATTCTGTTTACATAAAATATCAAGAATAGTAAAATCTAGAGAGACATGAAAATAGGAGGCTGCCAAGGGCTGGGAGGAATGGAGTTTCTTTTGGGGGCAATAGAAATGTTCTAAAGTTGATCTTGGTAATCAATGTACAACTCTGAATATACTAAAAGTCATTTAATTATATATTCTAAATGGATGAATTGTATTATATGTGAATTAAAGCTATTTTTAAAACTATAGAATACAACTTCCACAAATCTTCACTAAATTTAAAATTATACATACATGCACACACATACATCATTGCATTAACATGCTATGTACACTATAATACAAATACAGAAACTAGACTTATAGACTGAGATGAAAAATAAATAGAAATTTTACATATGCCATATCTTCTTTATCTATTCAGCTATTGATGGACACTTGAGCTGCTTCCATAATTTGGCTATTATAAATAATGCTGCTGTAAACATTATAAACAATGCGTATGTATCCCTTTGAATTAGTGTTTTTATATATGTAGAATTTAAGAAACAAAACAAGCAAAGGAAAAAAAGAAATAAGAAACAGATTCTTAATTATAAAGAACTGTTGGTTATCAGAGGGGAGGTGGGTAGGGGTTAGGGAAAATAGGTGAAGGGGATTAAGGAGGGCACTTATCATGATGAACACCAGGTGTTTTATGAAAGTATTGAATCATTATATTGTGCCTGTGAAACTAATAAAACTCTATATTAACTATATTGAAATTTAAATAAAATAAAAATTGAAGAAATTTTAATATTTTCTGTCCACGATGCTTTTGGAGTGCTTTTGGAGACCCCTGTTCCAGAAGAAAAGGCTGAGGCTCAGAAAGTTTGCAGAGGCTTTGTTCTTCCTAGCACGGCAGGCAGATTCCAGGGTTTCCCAGAGGATAAGGGAGATCAGAGAGCACGGCTATTTTTTTTTTTTTGAGGCTCACAATGTATTCAAAAACAAAAACAAAGAAATGCCAAAACAAGGTTAAAATATCAAGAAATATTTTAATTGTTTACATTTCAAAAAAAATAAAGGCTTCTAACATAAAAAAACAATGCAATATAATCATACTATTCACAAGATAATTAGATCTTTTTAGAAAAAATTAATTCTGAGCACACAGAGGCAGTAGAACAATAATGAACAAGTGGGAGGTTGTGTGTTCATGTCTCCATTCACTGCAGTCTCTTGGTGTGTGCACAACCTCCCTTAGCATTGGTAATCGAGGCTCTGATGTGTATGTGAACCATAGTAAATGGACTCTGGGTTCCTGCAGCAATGGCCCAGTGGGGGTCTGTGCTTCAAGGCAGACACTAGAGCCAGGAAGCCAGGAGGTAAGTGGCCAGCAGAACCTCCTTTGTGACTAGGAGCAGTCATTCTGCAGGATTGTGTAACCCTCACCAACAACAGTTATTAGGAAGCCAAGGGAAGTGGAGGAAAGGCTGTAGGAGGAGCCACCGTTCAACTGTTCAACTGGGAGGGGGATTATCAAGTCTCCTGGAGGCAAGGCAACTCATTAATACACAGCTGGCAGGATGTTTCCTGTTGAAGGTTAATATTAAAAAAAAAAGTGTCTTTTTCCTTCACCAACACTACAATAGCAGTGAGGAAAGAAAACTGTAATAGCCCCTCCTTTATGTCTTCCTTTGCCCCCTACATTTCCAAAGCTTCAGAGCTCTAGAAAAAGGCAGGGTCAAAGACTCCCTCAGGTCTCAATCCTTGGAAATTGAGTCCCTTCTTCATTTGGAGCCGCCCACTGGTTGCCATGGTAACACAACATCTGCTACCCAACTCTGCTCCAGCGGTCACTGGGTTTGGCATTCTCCAAGCTGTTGCCAGTTCTGTGTTTTGCCTGATTTGCTACTCTGCTCCCCAAGGATTGCATCACACTTTTTAAGCAAAAGAACACATATTCAAAAGGCAGGGTTATGGAGAGAAGGGAGGTTAAATCTGTGCAAACCACAGTTCTGAGAAAGCAAAGCACTCTTGCGTGCGGGGCCATTAACTCTGCCAATCTTTGGATTAATGTGCTGCATCTGCTGATCTGGAATCCTACTGCAAGCCATCCTCCTAGATTTATTTTATTAGCATTTGTTTCTATGGAGCATACATTATTTATTAAAACTTCTATAAGACATTTTAAAAATATATAAATTCCATTCTCATCTCCCTTATTTTCTCATTTTAATATCTCAAGTTTAATTGCTTGTCTGCCAGTCTTTCTATACCAACTACTTTTGAAAATGAACAATATAAAATATAAATATAGGTTTCCTTGCCTACCATTTTCTCCTGTTCTTCCAGGTAGCATCTTTATACTCACGTCCCCTTGTAAAAACACCATTTGTCTTGCTTGTTTTAGTAGTGACAATTCTCAGGCACTGAGAGGTGGTATACTACAGCTGAGAGAATATACACTCTGGAATCATCGGAGTTCATGACTAGCCTCCCAGTGAGGTTAATCAACTCATTTGATTTTACTTGGGACTTCCCTAGCTTTAGCACTGCAAGTCCCACATCTGGGGAAACCCTTCAGTCTTGGGAAAACTGGAATGATTGGTCCCCTTCTTTACAGCTTCCTTACCCCTCTCATGGTGTGTTCTCAGGAAATTTCCTTCACCTTTCCAACACAGTTTTTCTTATTTGTAACATGAAGATGATAATAAGATGCCCATCAAAAGTGAAGATGAAATTATTTAGCAAATAAAATGCCTAATCCTAAAGCAGAAGTCCATGCCCAGTAGCTATTATTATTAATCTTGGAATTAAAACCCTAGAGATGATCCTGAATCACTTACCCAATTATAGCTGAGAAACTAGTTTGTTTGGATCATCTAGCTTTTTAAAAATATTTTATTTATTTGAGAGATAGTGAGAGAGTGAGAGCATGAGTGCTGTAAGAGGCCAAAGGAAAAGCAGGCTCAGGAGGGAGCCCTAATAGGGGCTTGATCCCAGGACCCTGAGATCACAACCTGAAGGCAGATGCTTAACCAACTGAGGTACCTAGGTGCTCCTCATCTAGCTTTTTATTTTAATGCTGGGAGCAGGGCCAGGACTAGGATGGGTTAGGTGACGTGCCTAGGGCTCAACAATCAAGGAGGAACTCACTCTCAGGATCATGCAAGTAAAGATTTTCTTGTGAGTACAAGTAAGGTGCCAACCTGCTCATCTGCTCGAGGCCATCAGGGTAATGCTGCTAGGCTAGAATTGACAGTCATCTGACTTAGATAAGGATGTCATAGTCTTTACTAGACAGATACTCCACAGTATCTTTGGTGACAATTAGTTTCTAATAGCAACAGTGTTCCTAAGCCATTCAGAGCTGTGACTGCTGCAAGATACTATTATTCTAAGCATCATTAAAACAAAGCAAAAAAAAGAAAAAAGAAAAAGACTTGATTCTCTAGAGACCTTGAAAAGTGAATCATCATAGCCAGCCATTTCCTAAATAGTGGTAAATTTCCTTTTATTGTTAACAATATTTCATGAAGATCTTTCTAAAAGATATGTGTTTTCCTGCCTTTCTTTTAAATTGTACCTTTTATTTCAAAATAATTAGAGGTTCACATGCAGTTATAAGAAATGATGCAGCGATATCACACAAAACTTTGGTACAATATCACAATCAGGATATTGAGATTGATATGGTCAAGATACAGAGCATTTCCAGACCACAAGGATCTGTCAAAGTTGACCTTTGGTAAATACACCACTTCCCTCTCACTCTCATCCACTCATTAATCCCTGGATTTCTATAATTTGATCATTCCAAGGTTATGTAAATGGGATAATACACTATGTAACATTTTGGGATTGACTTTCCCCACCATAGTTCTTTGGAGATTCATCTGGGCCATTGACCATATCAATAGTTTGTTCCTTTCTATTGCTGAATGATATTTTATGCTGTGGATGTACCACAGTTTTGTTTTGTTTTGTTTTTTGACCATTTGAAGGATATCTGTGTGATTTCTAGTTTTTTAATATTATGAGTAAAGCTGCTATAAAAACTCAGGTACATTGCTGAAAGAAATTTAAAATTTTTTTTAAAGCTTTTATTTATTTATTCATCACAGGCAGAGAGAAAGAGAGAGAGAGGCAGAGACACAGGCAGAGGGAGAGGGAGAGAAGCAGGCTCCATGCAGGGGCCTGATGTGGAACTCGATCCCGGGTCTCCAGGATCACACCCTGGGCCAAAGGCAGTGCCAAACCACTGGGAAACCCGGTCTGCCCACTGAAAGAAATTTAGAATACAAACAAATGGAAGTTATCCCCTATTCATGAATTTTAAGACTTAATATTATTAAGATGTCAATACTACCCAATGTGATCTGCAGATTCAATGCAAATCCTATCAAAATCCCAAAACTGGGTTTTGAGGAAAAAAGAAAGAAAGAAAGAAAGAAAAAATCCATCCTAAAATATATACAGAATCTAAAGGAAAAACTATCTTGCAAAAGAACATAAATATCTCATACTTCCTGTCTTCAAAAGTAACTGTAAAACTATAGTACTCAAAACCAGCATAAAATAAAAACAGATCACAAACAAACAAACAATAGCATAGAAATGAATCCTTACATATATGGTCAAATGCAATGGAGGACAGTCTTTAAAAAAAAATAATGTTGGGAAAACTAAATATCCATATGCATGAAAATGGAGTTGAACTTTTATCCTACACCGTAGAAAAATTAACTCAAAATGATTCAAAGCCCTAAGTATTAGAGCTATAATGATGAAACTCTTAGATAAAAACAGGGAAAACATTGTAACATTGGATTTTGCAATGTTTTCTTGACTATGACCTCAAAAGCATAGGAAACAAAAAAATATATATAAATTGGATCATATCAAAATTTAAAACTATATGCATCAAAGGACATAATCAACAAAGTGAAGAGGTAACATATAAAATGGAAGAAAATACTTGCAAATCATATATCTGAAAAATGGTTAGTATATAGTATATAAAAGGAACATTTCAACTGAATAACAGAAAAACAACTCAAAAAATGGTCAGAGACCTTGAATCGACATTTCTCCAAACAAGATATATAAATGGCTAATAAGCACATGAAAAGATGCTCAAAATCACTAATCATTAGGAAAATGCAAATCAAAACTATAATAAGATACAACTTCACACCCATTAAGATGGTGATTATTAAAAAAAAAAGTGTTAGCAATGATGTAGAAAAACTGGAACCCTTATGCACTGCTAGATGAAATGTGAAATGAGCTACTGCCATAAGAAACAGCATGGTGGATCCTCAAAAAACTGTAAAATAGAATTACCATATAAACCAGCAATTCCATTTCTGGGTATATACTCAAAAGAATTGAAAGCAGGACTCAAACTGATATTTGTCTACCCATGTTCATAGCAGCATTATTCAAAATAGCCAGGTGGAAGCAACCCAAGTTCAATTGATGGATGAATAGATTAAACAATATAGTAGGAATGATATCACCAACATGGCACCATAGGTCATTCCTGATTTAGATTCACCTCATAAGAGAAACAGGTAGCAACTATTCATGCACAAGATACCACTGAGAAAACCCTAGAACATGGTGTGCTGAAGCACCCCTCTGCATCATACAGATCAAGACAGACCACATTGGAGGGGTAATAGGATCAGGTACATGTGACTAAATTCTCCTCCTCCAGGCAGTGCAGCATCACAATGAGAGGTTTCCTTTAAGCCTATAGAGTTCCACCTGTAGGAAACAAAAGCCCTGGGTGAACATCTAGTTGCCCTGGAGTATGGGTCCCTTCTTGGGAGCCCCAACTCCAATCTCACTCTGCGGGGTCTATAGGGAAATCCTTGGGTCTTGACCAGATTATGGGGGAGAAGAGGAGAGGAGCTTGCAGCAACCAGAATGCAGATTTTGGCAGACTGAGTTTCTACTTACAGCGCCTAAGTGGTTGTCCAAGCCAGTGGTTTTGCTAATTTGCCTGTCCAGGGAACCTAACCAGAACACACAGGAAGCTATGTAGCCTATCTAACAACCCTGCTTACAGTGGCACTTAAGCAGTGTGCAGCCTATGGCCATCCTCATCTATAGAGCAAAATCAGTGGCCTTGCCTGGTGAAAGAATTTAGTGCGCAATTTTGCCTAATTCTAGTCCCCAAACAATGAGTCATGCAGGTACTGGGGACTATCCCAGGGTAGGAAAGATAATTCATATCCCAGCTGAGTATAATACCCCATATATGAAGCCTAACTAGAGGGTTAAAGTAACCACATAGCTAATCCTGCAGCCCCCTTCACTTATGTAGGAAACAAAGCAGCAGTCCTATCCAACCCTTCTCATCCAGGAGCACCACTCCTTAATCTCAAAGCTTAGGCAGTGGCCTCACCCCCCCAAAAATGATAGCAAGCCCCATTTGTTCAAAGATATTACCACCAGATACATCCAAAAACCCAAATTGAGCTGACTGGTGAAGAATTGTCTCTGCCAAGAAGAATCAACAAAGTCTAGAAGAGGAGACTGCATTTAAGTGCTCAGATATCAAGATAAGGAATAAAAAAGAAATCACAAAAAATCAGGTAAACATGACAACACCAAAGGAAACTAATAAAGCTAAAATAACTGACCCTAAAGAAATGGAGATCTATGAACTGTCTGAAAAGAACTCAGAATAATCCTCCTAAACAAGTTAGGTGAACTATAAGAACACACAACTAAACAAAATTGGGAAAACCAAACAAAATGAGAAATTTAACAAAGAAATGGAAACTATCAAAAGAGGGATGCCTGGGTGGCTCAGTGGTTGAGTGTCTGCCTTCAGCTCAGGGCATGATCCTGGAGTCTCAGGTTCAAGTCCCACATGGGGCTCCTTGCAGGCAGCCTGCTTCTCCCTCTGCCTATGTCTCTGCCTCTCTCTCTCTCTCTCTGTCTGTCTCTCATAAATAAATAAATAAAATCTTTAAAAAAAAGAAACTATCAAAAAGAGAGGGAGAGATATCATAAAGGTGAAAAATACAATTTAACTGAAGAACTGAATAGAGCTTCAAAAACAGACTTGACCAGGCAGGCAGAAGAAACAGTGGCCTAGAATATATGACATTTGAAATTATCAAGTAAGAGTAGCAAAAACAACAACAAAAATGACAAAGAGTGAAGAAAGCTCATAGGGACTTATGAGATACAATCAAAAGAATAATATCTGCATTATGGGAATTCCAGGAGAAGAGAAAGAGAAAAGGAGAAAAGATATTTAAAGAAATAATCACTGCAACCATAAGAAAATTATAAAAGGAAAATATTCACAGGTAAAAGCACATATTTGGACAACATAGAAGTGGAAAAATTCCTAGAAAGATATAATCTAAACTGAATCAGGAGGCTATAGAAAGATTGAACAGACTGATTACTGGTCATCAATTAAATCAGTAATCAAAAAATTCCTAACAAACAAAAGTCCAGGACCAGATGGCTTCCCAACTGAATTCTACCAAACATTTAAAGGAGAATTAATACCTATTCTTCTCAAACTATTACAAAGCATAAAGGAAAATTTCCAAATTTTATTCTATGAGGCCAGCATTACTCTGTTACCAAAACCACTCAAAGACATTAAAAAAAAAAAAAAAACAACTATAGGCCAATATCTCTAATGAACATAGATACAAAAATCCTCAACAAAATATTAGCAAACTGAATTCAACAGATTTAAAAAATCATCCACCAAGAAAAGGAAGATTTATGCCATGGATGCAAGGGTGGTTCAATATTTGTGAATCAATGTGAAACATCACATTAACAAGATAAGGAATAAATACCATGTGATTATCTTAATAGAAGCAGAAAAAGCATTTGACAATATACAATATCCACTCTTGATAAAAACCTTCAACAAAGGGTTTAAAGGAAATATACCTCAACATAATAAAAACCATATGTGAAAAACCTGCAGCTAACATACTCAATAGGGAAAAAAATGAGAGCTATCCCTCAAAATCAGGGACAAGGGATGTCCACTCTCACATTTTTTATTCAACATTGTACTGGAAGTCATAGCCACAGCAATTAGACGACAACAACAACAACAACAACAACAACAACAACAAAAATAAAAGGCATCCAGATTGGTAAGAAAGAAGTAAAATGTCCACTATTTGCAGATGACAGGATACTATATATAGTATATAGTATCTATATATAGGAACTATATATAGGAAACTCTAAAGACTCCACCAAAAAACTACTAACTGATAAATGAACTGATAAGTTCAGTAAAGTTGCAGGATACAAAATCAATGTGCATAAATATGTTGCATTTCTATACACTAATGATGAATAGCAGAAAGAGAAATTAAGAAAACAATCCCATTCACAAATTGCACCAAAGACACCTAGAAAGAAATTTAACTAAAGAGGTGAAAGATCATACTCTAAACACTATAAAATACTGATGCAAGAAATTGAAGAGGACATAAATGAATGGAAAAACATCCCATGCTCATGGATTGGAAGAACACATATTGTTAAAATGTCTATGCTACCCAAAGTAATCTACTGACTCAATGTAATCCCTATGAAATATTGACAGCATTTTCACAGAACTAGCATAATACTGAAAATTTTAATTCAGCCACAAAAAAGAATGAAATATTTTTCTTTGCAATGATATAGATGGAGCTAGAGAGTATAATGCTAAGTGAAATTCGTCAAAGACAAATACCATATATGATTTCATTCATATGTGGGATTTAAGAAACAACAACAACAAAACAAATGAAAAGAGGGAAAGAGAAACAGAGAAACACCAAGAAACAGACTGTTAACTATAGACAACAAATTGATGGGTACCAGAGGGAAGGTAGGTGTGGGGATGGGTATATGTGCTGCTGAAGCACTTGGTGTGGGGATGGGTAAAATAGGCAATGAGGATTTAAGAATTCACTTGTCATGATGAGTACTGTGTGATATGTAGAATTGTTCAGTCACTATTTGTACACCTGAAACTAATATGACACATATGTTAACTATACTGGAATTTAAAATAAAATTTAAAACAAACAAAACCCAGTACTTGAACACCATAGATCAAATGGAACTGACATTTGTGGACATTTCATTCAATAGTAGAATACACATTCTTCGCAAGCACATATAGAATATTTGCTAGGATGCACTATATGTTAGGCCACAGAACAAGTCTTAGCAAATTCAAGAAAACTGAAACAACTATTTCCATTAACCACAATGGTATGAGACTAGAAGTCAATAACAGGAGGAAAACTGGAGAACTCATAAATACAAGGAATTTAACACTTTTAAACAATTAAAAGAGCAAAGAAGAAATAAAAGGAATTTTAAAAATATCTTGAGACAAATGAAAATGGAAATGTAACATATCAAAACCTAAGGAATGCAGCAAAAGCAATTCTAAGAGGGAAATTCATAGCAATAAATATCTACTTTAAGAACAAGAAGATCTCAGTCTCACCATGTGCCTCAAGGAGCTACCAAAAGAAGAAAGCTCTAAGTTAGCAGGAGGAAGGAATTAATAAAGACTAGAGCAGAAGTAAATGAAATGGACAACAACAACAAAACCAAACAATATAAAAGATTAACAAAAGTATGTTCTTTGAAAAGATAAAATTGACAAACCTTTACTAGACTAACCAAAGGAAAAAGAAACTCATTACTTTGTTACTCAAAGTAACAAAATAATAAAGAGGAGACATTACAACTGGTATTACAAAAATACAAAGTATCATGAAAAGCTCCTATGAACAAGTATATATCAACAAACTAGACAATGGAGGAAAAAATGGAAACATTCGTAGAAACATACAAACTGCTAAGATTGAATCAGGAAAACAGAAAATCTGAATTGACCAATGAATCAGTATTCAAAAATAAATTTCCAAAGAAGAAAAGCCCAGGACCTGATGGCTTCACCGGTGAATTTTGCCAAATATATTTTTAAAAGATTTTATTTATTTATTCATCACACACACACACACACACACACACACACACACACACACACACACAGAGGCAGATACATAGGCAGAGGGAGAGGTAGGCTCCATGCAGGGAACCTGATGCAGTACTTAATCCTAGGACCCTGGAATCATGACCCGAGCTGAAGGCAAGAGCTTAACCACTGAGGCACCCAGGTGTCCTGAATTTTACCAAATATTTAAAAACTTAATGTCAACCTTTCACAAACTCTTCCAAAAAAAAAAAAAAAAACCCACAGAAAAACAAACAAACCCCCCCTAAAACCCCAAGAGAACACTCCTAAACTCATGTTTTGAGACCAGTATTACCCCGATACCAAAGCCTAACACACACACAAATACAACTACAGGCCAATATCCTAAATATAGATGCCAAATTCTCAAAAATAATATCAGCAAATTGAATTCAGCATCACATTAAAAGAATAATTCATCATGATCAAGTGGAATTATCCTTGGGATGCAAGGATGGTTCAACATGCAAAAAACAATAAATGTGATACATCACATTAATAAAATGAGAGAGAGAAAATCATTTGGTTATTTTAATAGATGTGGAAAAGCATTTGACAAAATTCAACATCAGTTCATGACAAAAACTCTTTAAAAGCTATGTGTAGAAGGGAGAGGTTTCTAGAACAGATGGCAGAGATCCAGAAGGAGAAAAAAAGGGGACTGAAAATTTATTTGAGGAAGAGCAAAAAAAAATAATAAATACATTAAAATTTAAAAAAGAAGTAATAGCAAAACTTCCTGAATTTAGGAAACAACAGAAATTGAGATCCAGAAAGCATAGAGATTCCACAGCAAAATCAACCCAAAGAGGTTCACACCAAGACACATAGTAATTAAAATGGTAAAAAGCAATGACGAATACTTTTAAAAGCAGTAAGAAAAAAGAATACAGTTACATACAAGGGAAATCCCATAAGATTATCACCAGATTTTTCAGCAGAAAATCTATGGGCCAGAAAAGAGTGGCATAATATATTCAAAGTGCTAAAAGGAAAAAATCTGTAGCCAAGATTATGATATCCAGTAAAGCTATCACTCAGATGAGGAGAGTTTCCCAGCAAACAAAAACTAAAGGAGTTCATGACAATTAAACCTGCCCTGAAAAAAATTGTTATAGAGGACACTTTGAGGTAAAACCATAAGTAAGAGTAATAAAAGTAGGAAGTACAAAAGAGGTAAAAAAAAAAAAAAAAAAAAAAAAAAGCATACCTATAAAAATCAGTCAAGAGACTCACAAAGGGCCGGGGGGAGAGGAGTAAAAAAAATGGCTTCAACCTCAATCAACCATCAACTAAAGATAGACTGCTAATATACAGAAGATGTTATATACAAACATAATGGTAACCACAGATTAAAAAAACAGTGATAAACATGCAAAAAAAAAGAGAATGAATCTGAGTATCTGAGTATATCACTAAAGAAAGCAATTTATGGTGAGGAAAGAGGGCAAGGGAAGCAAGGATCAGAAAAGATCCACAAAAACAAATGCAAAACAAGTAATACAATGGCAACATATACATGCCTATCAATAATTACTTTGAATGAAAATGGACTAAATACTCCAATCAAGACATAGGGTGACAGAATTGGTGAAAAAACAAGACCCACCTATATGCTGCATACAAAAGACTCATTTCAGACCTAAAGACAGATGGAGATTGATAGTGAGGGGATGGAGAAACATTTATCAAGAAAAGGGATATGAAAAGAAAATCAAAGTACAAATACTTATTTTGAACAAAATAGATTTTAAAACAAAGACTATTAAGAAGAGACAACGAAGGATACTAAATAATCATTAAGGGGACAAACCAACAAGAACACATAACAATTAGAGAGATTTATTTACCCAATATGGAAGTACCCAAAGACATAAAACAGTTAATAGTAAGCTTTTTTTATTTTATTTTATTTTATTTATTTATGATAGTCACAGAGAGAGAGAGAGAGGCAGAGGCACAGGCGGAGGGAGAAGCAGGCTCCATGCACCGGGAGCCTGATGTGGGATTCGATCCTGGGTCTCCAGGATCGCGCCCTGGGCCAAAGGCAGGCACCAAACCGCTGCGCCACCCAGGGATCCCTAAGCTTAAATTAACTAATTAATAGTAATAAAATATTAGTAGGGGACTTTAACACCCTACCTAATTAATGGACAGATCATTCAAACAGAGAATCAATAAAGAAATAGTGGCTTTGAATGACAAACTGGACCAGAGAGATTTAATAAATATATATTCAGAGGTTTAATAAATATATTCCATCCTGAAACAGCAGAGTACAAATTCAAATATGCATAGAACATTCTCCAGAATAGATCACATATTAGGTCACAAAACAAGTCTTAACAATTTCAAAAAGATTAAAGTTATATCATGCATCTTTTCTCACCACAATGCCATGAAGCTAGAAATCAATCATAAGAAAAAAATATGGGGGATGCCTGGGTGGCTCAGTGGTTGAGCATCTGCCTTCAGCTCAAGGAGTGATCCCAGGGTCCTGGGATGAAGTCTCACATTGGGTTCCCTGTGGGGAGCCCACTTCTCCCTCTGCCTGTCTTGCCTCTTCTTCTGTGTCTCTCATGAATAAATAAAATGTTTAAAAAAAAAAAGGAAAAAACTATGGAAGGAGTACAAATACATGGAGGGTAAATAACATGCTACTGATAAATGAATGGGTCAGGGAGCCTGCTTCTCCCTCTGCCTACATCTCTGCCTCTCTCTGTGTGTCTCATGAATAAATAAATAAAATCTCTTCTTTTTTAAAGAAAGAAACAAAAAGGAAAATACAACAAACCAAAATTTTAGGTGTGTAAAAAAAATAGTTCTAAGAGGGAGGATTATAACAATACAGGCCCACCTCAAAGAGCAAGAAAAATATCAAACAATCTAACTTTACACCAAAAGGAGTTTAAAAAGGGATAAAAACCAGATAAAACCCAAATCCAGTATAAGGAAAGAAATAATAAAGATTAGAGGGGTTAAAGCAGAAATAAATGATATAGAAACTAAAAACAAAACAAAACAATAGAACAATTTAATGAAACCAGGAGTTGGTTTTTTAAAATATAACAAAATGATAAACCTTTAGCCAGACTCATCAGGAAAAAAAAAGGAAAGAAAGAAAAAAAAAAGAAAAGAAGAAATGAAAAGGGAAAAAAGAGGACTCAAAATCAGAACTGGAAGAGGAGAAATAATCAACAGCATAGAAATACAAAGGATTCTAAAAGACTATGATGAAAAGCCATATGCCACCAAACTGGGCAACCTAAAAGAAATGGATAAATTCCTAGAAGCATAACCCACTAAACCTGAAACAGAAAGAAGTAAAAAAAACTTGAACAAACCAATTACCAGTTATGAGATTGAGTAGTAACCAAGAACTTTCAACAAACAAAAGTCCAGGACCAGATGGCTTCCTAGGTGAATTCTACAAAACATTTAAAAAATAATTAGTACTTATTTTTCTCAAACTTTTTCAAAAAATTAAAGCGGAAAAAAAACCTTCCAAATTCATACTAAGAGGCCAGCATTACCCTCATTCCAAAACCAGATAAAGGTACTACAAAAACAGAGAACTATAGACCAATAACTTTGATAAACATAGATGAAAAATCCTCAACAAATTAGCAATCCAAATCTAACAATAATTTACCATGATCAAGTAGGACTTATTCCCATGATGCAAGTATGGTTCAGTATTTGCAAATCAAACAATGTGATACATCAATAAAACAAAGAATAAATGCCATATGATCATTTCAATAGATGCAGAAAAAGTATTTGACAAAGTACATCTGTTTATGATTTTAAAATCCTCAAAAGAGTAAGGTGAGAGGCAACATACCTCAACATAATAAAGGCCTTACATGAAAAACTTACAGCTAACATACTCAATGGTGAGGAACTGAGAGATTTTCCCCTAAGGTCAGGAACAAGACAAGATGTCCACTCTCACTTTTATTCAACACAGTACTGGAAGTCATAACCACAGCAATCAGACAACAAAAACAAATACAACCAAATAAGAAAGAAGTAAAACTTTCACTATTTGCAGATGACATGATACTATATACAGAAAAATATCTTAAGACTCCACCAACAAACCTACTGATTTGTTGAATTCAGTAAGGTTGCAGAATATAAAATCAAAGTAAAGAAATCTATTGTATTTCTATACACTAATAATGAAGCAGCAAAAAGAAATTAAGAAAATGATCACCTTTTTAAAATAAATTTATTTTTTATTGGTGTTCAATTTGCCAACATATAGAATAACACCCAGTGCTCATCCCATCAAGTGCCCCCCTCAGTGCCCGTCACCAAATCACCCCCTAAAGCTGTTCGGAAAAATAGAAAGTGATGGAATACTTCCAAACTCGTTCTATAAGGCCAGCATCACCTTAATTCCAAAACCAGACAAAGACCCTACCAAAAAGGAGAATTATAGACCAATATCCCTGATGAACAGGGATACAAAAATTCTCAACAAGATACTAGCCAATAGGATACAACAATACATTAAGAAGATAATTCACCATGACCAAGTAGGATTTATCCCCAGGATGCAAGCCTGGGGGGATAAATAAAAAAATCAATGTGATTCATCATATATCAGAAAGAGAAAAAACAAGAACCATATGATCCTCTCAATAGATGCAGAGAAAGCATTTGACAAAATACAGCATCCATTCCTGATCAAAACTCTTCAGAGTGTAGGGATAGAGGGAACATTCCTCAACATCTTAGAAGTCATCTACCAAAAGCCCACAGCAAATATCATTCTCAATGGGGAAACACTGGGAGCCTTTCCCCTAAGATCAGGAACAAGACAGGGATGTCCACTCTCACCACTGCTATTCAACATAGTACTAGAAGTCCTAGCCTCAGCAATCAGGCAACAAAAAGAAATCAAAGGCATTCAAATTGGCAAAGAAGTCAAACTCTCCCTCTTTGCAGATGACATGATACTGTACATAGAAAACCCAAAAGACTCCACCCCAAGATTGCTAGAACTCATACAGCAATTTGGCAATGTGGCAGGATACAAAATCAATGCCCAGAAACCAGTGGCACTTCTATACACTGACGATGAGACTGAAGAAAGAGAAATTAAGGAGTCAATCCCATTTACAATTGCACCCAAAAGCACAAGATACCTAGGAATAAACCTAACCAAAGAAGTAAAGGATCTATACCCTAAAAACTACAGAACACTTCTGAAAGAAATTGAGGAAGACACAAAGAGATGGAAAAATATTCCATGCTCATGGATTGGAAGAATTAATATTGTGAAAATGTCAATGTTACCCAGGGCAATTTACATGTTTAATGCAATCCCTATCAAAATACCATGGACTTTCTTCAGAGAGTTAGAACAAATTATCTTAAGAATGTGTGGAATCAGAAAAGACCCCGAATAGCCAGGAAAATATTAAAAAAGAAAACCACAGCTAGGGGCATCATAATGCCAGATTTCAGGTTGTACTACAAAGCTGTGGTCATCAAGACAGTGTGGTACTGGCACAAAAACAGACACATTCATCAATGGAACATAATAGAGAATCCAGAAGCGGACCCTCAACTTTATGGTCAACTAATATGTGACAAAGGAGGAAAGCCTATCCCCTGGAAAAAAGACAGTCTCTTCAATAAATGGTGCTGGGAAAATTGGACATCCACATGCAGAAGAATGAAACCAGACCACTCTCTTTCACCATACACAAAGATAAACTCAAAATGGATGAAAGATCTAAATGTGAGACAAGATTCCATCAAAATCCTAGAGGAGAACACAGGCAACACCCTTTTTGAACTTGGCCACAGTAACTTCTTGCAAGATACATCCACGAAGGCAAAAGAAACAAAAGCAAAAGTGAACTATTGGGACTTCATCAAGATGAGAAGCTTTTGCACAGCAAAAGATACAGTCAACAAAACTAAAAGACAACCTACAGAATGGGAGAAGGTATTTGCAAATGACGTATCAGATAAAGGGCTAGTATCCAAGATCTATCTATAAAGAACTTATTAAACTCAACAGCAAAGAAACAAACAATCCAATCATGAAATGGGCAAAAGACGTAAACAGAAATTTCACAGAGGAAGACATAGACATGGACAACAAGCACATGAGAAAATGCTCCACATCACTTGCCATCAGGGAAATACAAATCGAAAATGATCACCTTTAATTGCACCAAAATTAATAAAGGACCTAGGAATAAACTTAACCAGCGGTCAAAGATCTATACTCTTAAAACATTTCATAAAACACTGATGAAAGAAAATGAAAATGACAAAAACAAATGGAAAGACACTCCATGCCCATGGATAGGAAGAACAAATAATGTTAAAATGTCCATACTTCCCAAAACAATCCACAGATTCAGTGCAATCCCTATCAAAATACCAATGGCATTTTTTCACAGAACTAGAACGAACAATCCTAAAATATATATGGAACCATAAAAGATCCCAAAAAGCCAAAGTAATCTTGAAAAAGAAAAAATTGGAGTTGCCACAATTCCAGACTTGAAGTTATATTACCAAGCAGTAGAAATCAAAACAGCATGATACTGACACAAAAATAGACATATAGATCAATAGAAGAAAATAGAAAACCCAGAACTAAACCCACAATTATATGGTCAATTCAACTTAAACAAAAGAGGCATGAATATGTAATGGGAAAAAGACAGCCACTTCAATAAATGGTGTTGGGAAAACTGGGCAGCTACATGACAAGAATGAAACTGGACTGCTTTGCTACACCATTAAAAAAAATAAATTCAAAATGGATTAAGGACTTAAATGTGAGACCTGAAACCATAAAAATCCCAGAAGAGAGCACAGGCTATAATTTCTCTGACATCCTCCATAACAACATCTTTCTACATATATCTCCTAAGGCAAGAGAAACAAAAACAAACTATTGGGACTACATCAAAATAAAAACCTCTGCACGGCAAAGGAAACAACCAACATAACTAAAAGGCAGCCTACAGAATGGGAGAAGATATTTTCTTTTCTTTTTTTTTTTTATGAATTCTTTAATATTTGACATTGGGATAATTGGTTATCCTTATATTTTTAAGTTCTTTTTATTTATTTTTTATTTTTTTTAATTAATTTTTATTGGTGTTCAATTTACCAACATACAGAAAAACACCCAGTGCTCATCCCGTCAAGTGTCCACCTCAGTGCCCGTCACCCATTCCCCTCCAACACCCGCCCTCCTGGGAGAAGATATTTTCAAATGACATATCTGATAAAGAGTTAGTATCCAAAATATATAAAGGACTTATACAACTTAACACCCATAAAACAAATAATCCAATTAAAAATGGGCAGAAGACACGTAGATATTTCCCTGAAGAGGACATACAGACAGCCTACAGATACATAAAAAGATTCTCAACATCACTCATCATCAAGGAAACACAAATCAAAACCACAATTAGATAGCATCTCACACCTGTCAAGGTAACTAAAATCAACCATGCATGAAACAAGTGTTGGCAAGGATGTGAAGAGATAGGAACCCTCTTGCACTGTTGCTGGGAATGCAAACGAGCACAGTAACTATGGAAGACAGTTTGGAGGTTCCTCAAAATGTTAAAAATAGACCTATGATCCTGTAATCACACTACTGGGTATTTACACAAAAAGTATGAAAACACTAATTAAAAAGGATACATACACCCCTATTTATTGCAGTTTTATTTACAAAAGCTAAGTTATGGAAGCAATCTAAGAGTCCATCAGTAAATGAATTGATAAAGATGTATATTTACACACACACAAACATACACACTGGAATATTATTCAGCCATTAAAATGAACAAAATCTTGCCACTTGCAACAGCATGGATTGAGCTACAGAATATATAATGTTAAGTGAAATAAGCCAGAGAAAGACAAATACCATATGATTTCACTCATATGTGGAATTTAAGAAACAAAACAAAAATGAAAAAAAAAAGACAAAAAACAGAGTCTTAATTATAGAAAACAAATAGACCAGAGAAGAGGTAGGTGGAAGGATGGGTTAAATAGGCAAAGGGGATTAGGAGTACATTTATCTTGAAGAGAACTGAGTAATATAGGATATGGCCAGATCACTATATTGTACACCTGAAATGAATTCAACACTATTTTTACACTACAATTAAAAAAAAATTAAATTAGGTATGGAAGAAATGTACTGCAACATAATGAAGATCATATATGACAAGCCTGTAGCTAATATCATACTCAATAATAAAAAGTTGAAAGCTTTTCCCTAAGATCAGGAACAGGACAAGTGTGCACACACTCACCACTCCCATTCAAAATAGTACTGGAAATTCTAGCCAGAGCAATAAGGGAAGAAAAAGAAATAAAGGCATCAGAATTGAAAAAGATGTAAAATTGACTGATGACATACTTTTATATGCAGAAAATCCTAAAGAATCCACCAGGGGGAAAAATGGATCTAATCAACAAATTCAGTAAAACTGCAAGATATAAAGTTAACATACAAATCTCAGTGTCATTTCTATACACTAACAATGAATTATCTGAAAAAGAAGAAAATTATTTGCATCAAAAGCAAAGTTGTTAGGAATAAATTTAACAAGTGAAGTTGTTAAAGTATATCCTAAGAGTTATCACAAAGAAAAAAAATCAGGGTTCTTTTCATTTTTTTCATATCTACATGAGATAATAAGTGTTAGCTAAACTTATTTTGATCTTTTCATAATATATGCAAATAGAGTAGTCATATAATTGATTATTCTTCATCCTTAAAAAGAAATTCTGAGAAATTCCATGATTTGGATGAACCGTAAAGAAATTATCTGCCTTTTTTACAGGTTTCTTTCACTTAGCATAAATGAACAAAGGAAAAAAGGGACAAGCAAAAAAACCCAAGAAACAAAAACCAAAAAACCCCCACCAGACTCAAGTATAGAGAACAAACTGATGGTTACCAGTGGGTAGATGGGTGGGGGATGGGTGAAATCATGAAGAGGCTAAGAGTGCACTTATTACAATGAGCACTGAGTATAGAGTTGTTGAATCACTATATTGCATACCTGAAACTAATATAACACTGTATGCTAATTATACCTGAATTTTTTGAAAGGTTAAATAAAAGGACAAAAAGTATATAACTTCATTTGTATGAGGTACCTAGAGTAGTCAAATCTAAGAGGGTAATTTTATGTTACGTACATATATGTTACCACAATAAAAATATAATGTACAAGTTTTGGTGAGCAAAGAGCTTTTCTATTTCACTCTGATAAATGCCCTGGAGTGCAATTTCCAATTCATATGGGATTGGAATATTTAGGTTTAAAAAAAAAACTGACAAAATTTTTCTTTGAAGGGCTGTAGTATTTTACTTTCCATATCAGAAATGTTTAATAAGTGATCTAATTTTTCTGCATTTTCACTAGCATTTGGTGTTTTCCTATGTTTTTTTATTCTAACCATTTTAAGATAGATATAGTGATATCCAATTGTGGTTTTGATTTGCATTTCCCTAATGCAAATGGCTAATGATTTTGAACAATGTTTCCTGTGTTTGCCATCTGTATATCATCTTTGATGAAATGTCCATTCATGTCTTCTCTAATTTTCTAATAAGATTTATTTTTCTTTTACTGTTGCCTTTTAAGGATTCTTTCTATATTTTAAACACTAGTCGTTTGTAAGGAATATGGTTTGCAATTATTTTCTCCCAGTCTTTTAATCCTCTTAAAGTCTTTAAGTCTGATTTATAAAATTCTACTTTGGCTTATGTGTTTGGTGTCAAATCTAAAAAATATTAGCCTAACCCAAATCCCAAAGAATTGGTGATTTTTTGGAAAGTTTTATAGTTTTACATTTTACAGTTAAATCTATGATCTATTTTTAGTTTATTTTTGTAAAAGCTATGAAACTTAGGACGAAGATTAATTTTAAATTTCTTTTGGGTAAGAATAGCCCATTGTTCTCATGTCTCACGTTGAAAAGTTTATTGTTTCTTCATTGAATTGCTTTGAATTTAATAAAAAATCATTTGGGTCTCCAGATGGGTTTACTATTGAGTTCATTTTGTTCCATTGATCTCTGTTGTCCATCCATTTGTGAATGTCACAGTTTTGATTATTGTAGCTACATAAGAAGTCTTGAATTTAAGCAGACTGATTTTTCCCACTTTGTTCCATTTTTCAAAAATATTTTTTTGGCTAATGAGTCCATTCTCCATTTAAATTTGGATTAAGATAATGTACAGTGACAAGAACCTTTCTGATACTTGATAGGAATGATGTTATACTTGTATATCAATCTGAAGAAAATTGATAACCTTATGTCGTGTGCCAACAGTATATCCACCCATCTATTCATATCTTTTCTTTCGTCTGAGTATTTGTCTTTAGCATGCAAGAACTGTACATATTTTTTAGACTTAATTCTACTTTATTATAAATTGTATATTTAAAACTTTCATATTCATGTATTCATCACTAGTATGTAGAAGTACAATTGACTTTTGTGTGTTTACCCAATATTTTATGCCTTACAAACTTCCTGATATAATTATTAGTTCTAGAAGGATTTTTTAAAGAGAGATTTTATTTATTCATGAGAGACAGAGAGAGAGGGGCGGAGACATAGGCAGAGGAGAGGGAGAATCAGACTCCCTGCAAGGAGTCTAAAGCAGAACTCAATCACAGGACCCCAGGAGCACGACCTGAGCCAAGGCAGATGCTCAACCACTGAGCCACCCAGGTGTACCTAGAAGGCTTTTAAAAAAATAGATTGCTTGTAACTTTCTATATAGATAATCCTGTTTTCTGCAAACAAAGGAAATTCTTTTTTTTCATTTTTGATTTGCATATCTTTTATTTCTATTTTTTTCTTTATTGCATGGGTAGAACTTCCAGAACTATGTTGAACAGAGGGGTGAGACAGGAATAAAGACATCCTTGCCTAGTCCCTTAGAGACTTAGAGAACTTGGTCAATCTTTCACCATTAAGAATGATGTTAGCTATAGGTTTTTTAATAGATATTCTTTATCAAGTTGAATAAGTTGCACGTCTATTCCTACTTTTGAGAGTTTTTTTAATCATGATTGATGTTATGATAGTCTTCTTTTCTTTAGTCTACTAATATGGTAGATTTCATTAATTGGTTTTGTATGGGAACCAGCTTCCATTTCTGGAAAAACTGTTTAATTGTAGCATATGATTCTTTTTATATATTACTGAATTCTATTTGCTAATATTTTAAAAGAATGTTTGTATTTATATTCCTTAGTTATATTGGTCTGTAGTTTTGTTTTTGGTATGGTCTTTTTCTGGCTTTTATATAAGGTTAATATTAACTTTATAAAATGAATTAGGAAGTGTTTCTTTTTCTTCTATTTTGTGGAAGAGGTATCATATAATTGATGCTCATCCTTAAAATATTTTGTAGAATTCTCCAGTGAAAGCATTTGGACATGAAAAATTTCTTTTTGGGGGAGGTTTTAAATTACAAGTTAATTTTGATAGTCATAGAGCAATTTATTTCATATTGGGGAGTAAATTTAGCAATTAGATGAAAAAGTACTATTGTGTGTATGAGTAGTTTGTGGTATTCCATTATAATCCTTTTGATGTCTGTAGTGTCTTCAGTAAAACTCCCGTATTTCATTCCCAATGGAGGTAATTCATGTCTTCTTTTTGTCATTAGTCTTGCTAGAAGATTGTCAAGTTTATTGCTATTTTCAAAGAAAATATTTCCTATGTTCATTTTCACAGATTTCTCATTCTACTTTTACTATCTCCTTACTTCTGCTTGCTTTTGGTTTATTTTGGTCTTTTTTTCTAAGTTCTCAAGTTAGGACCATAGATTATGGATCTGAGACTTTTCCTTTTTTCTAATGTGTGTATTTAGTACTAAAAATAACACACTCAGCATGGCTTCAACAGGTCACACAAATTTTAATTGTTTTAAGATTTGTTGAGATTTTAGGACCAGGATATGGTCTACCTTGGTATATGTTAATTGTTGATCGTTCCCTTCACTGTGCAAATGCATTTTAGTTTGATGTAATACCATCAATAAACAAAAAAGGTTGTCTATTTTGCTTTTGTTTCTCTTGCCTGAGGAGACAGATCCAAAAAGATATTGCTAAGTTTGATCTTCAAGAGATTATTGCTTATGTGTTCTTCTAGAAGTTGTATGGTTTCAGGTCTCACACATTTAAGTCTCTAATCCATTTTGAGTTTAATTTTTGTGTATGGTATAAGAAAGAGGTCCAGTTTCATTTTTTTGCATGTAGCTATCCAGTTTTCCCAGCACCATTTATTGAAGAGTTTTTTCCCTATTGTTTATTCTTGCTTTCTTTATTGTTGTAGATTAATTGATCTATATATGTGGATTTCTGGGTACTCAGTTCTATTCCATTGATCTTTGTATCTTTTTTGTGTCATTACCATACCATTTCGATTATTAGAGCTTTTTAGGAGACCTTGAAATCTGGATTTGTGCTACCTTCACAGCTCTCTTCTTTCTCAAGATTGGTTTGGCTATTCAGTCTTCTGTGGTTCTATACAAATCTTATAATTTTTTATTCTAGTTCTGTGAAAACATTATTGGTATTTTGATAGAAATACCATTGAATCTATAGACTGCTTTCAGTAGTATAGACATTGTAACAATATTAATTATTCCAATCCCTGAGCATTGTGTTTCTTTCCATTTATTTGTGTCACTTTCGATTTCTTTCATCAGTGTCTTATAATTGGCACAGTACAGGTCTTTTACCTCTTTGGTTACATTTATTTCTAGATATTTTATTCTCTTTGGGGCAACCGTAATGGAATTTTTATTTATTTTCCTTTCTATTTTGTTACTAGTGTATAGAAATGCAATACATTTCCATATTTTGATTTTGTATCCTGAACCGTTATTAAATTTGTTAGTTCTCACAGCGTTTTGATAGATTTTTTAGAGTTTTCTCTATATAGTATCATATCATCTGCAAGTAGCAACAGTTTACTCATTCCTTTTTTTATCTGATAACTTTGGTAGGACTTCCAGTAGTATGTTGAACAAAAGTGGTGAGTGTAGACATCCATTTCATGTATTGTTTTCTCCTTTTGTTTGTTTCTTAATCCTGTTTTCTTGTGGGTTAACTTGAATACTTTCTAGAATTCTATTTTATTTAGTATATCTCTTTTTAAATGTTTTTATAATTTGTTCCAGGTACATTATATACACACAAATGATCAGTTTACTGGATCATCACTTTACCGTAATACCAAAGAAGTATAAAAAATCTTACCTCCCTTCACATCTCTTAACTCTTCTACATTTGTAATACAATTAACCTTAACTGTTTTCTCTGCATTTACAACCACATCTGCCAGTGTTATAATTATTCTTAATTCTGTTGACCATATTCTTTCTTACTTTCTGATGTTCCAAAGGCTTTATTTTTTCTTTCTTTCTTTTTTTTTTTTTTTTTTTTTTTGAGAACTTTGCCTATTTTTTCGGTTATACGTTCTGGTCACAAATTCTTGGTTTATCTTAATCTAAGAATGCCTGGATTTCCCCTTCATTCTTAAAGGATATTTCCATTATATATAAAATTCTGGATTGACATTTTTTTCTTTAAGTAGTTAAAAAATTTTATGCTACTTCCTTTTAACTTCCATGTTTTCTGATGAGAAACCTGTTGCCATAATGGTTTCGCCCCTGTTTGCAAGGTTTTTTTCTCTCAAACTCACCTCAAGACTTTGTCCTTGGGTTTCAGAAGATTGACTATATGAGCTTTGTGGCAATTAAGCTTTTCCTGTTTTAGGTTCTCTAGCTTCTTAAATATGTAAATTTATGTCTTTTACCAAATTTGAGAAATTTTCAGCCATATTTCCTTGACTACTTTTTAAGCCACACCCTTTTTCCTCCTCTCCTTCCAAGGCTCTGATAACAAAATATTAGATCTTTGTTATAGTCCCACAGGTCCCTGAAATTCTGTTCATCTTATTCAGTCTATTTGCTCTGTGTTCTTCAGATTGGGCAAATTTTATTGTTCTTTCAGTTCACAAATTCTTTGTTACTTCCATTATACTTTTCAGTCAATGTATTTTTTTATTTTTAATTTTGGCTATTTTATTTTCAGTTCTAAAATTTTGTTTTCCTTTCCTTTTTTTCTTTAATTTTTTCTTTGCTGAAACTTTGTTTCAAGTATGTTTAACTGTTTGAAGGATTTTTTTTATGATGGCTGCATCAGATAATTTTATCAGATAATTCAAATATTGCTATCATCTAGTTGCTGGCATCTAGTGATTGACTTTTTAAATTCAGCTTGAGATCTTTCTGGTCCTTGGCATAAAAAGTGATTTCCAATTTAAACTGGTGCTTTTGTGTGCTACCTTGTGAGCCTTTTAATCTTATGTAAATATTTCATTTTAGCTGAATTCAACTGACATCATTCTCACAGGAAAAAGGAGGAGTGCTGCTTTGTTCCTTTCAGGCAGAGGTAGAAGTTCAGGTTCCCCAGTTGGTTTCCACTGACACCAAGGGTGAGCTTCTCATTATTTCTGAATGTATGTGGGAATTTTATTTCCCTACTAGGCCCTCCATTAATGTCTTCCTTGCTGGAGGGGTAGAATTGTCTCATTATTGCTCCCTATATTGCCTCTACTATCACCGTGCATGTTGGATGGCCTCATTATGACTAGATGGTAATGAAAGTTCTTACTCTTTACTAGGCCTTCTCTGTTAGTATCTCAACAGAGAGGGTAAGGGGCACTTCATTATCGTCAAATAGGAGTGGAGATAGGCTCCACTGACACCATGTGGGAGAGCCTTCTTAACAATGACAGGGATGAAAGCCCTGACTCCCTGCTTGGATTCCTCTGACACCATTCCAGTAGGAATGTTGCACTGCCTTGTTATAGCCAGGTAAAGGTAAAGGTCTAGGCTCCCCACTCAGCACTGTCTGGTAATAGAACTATGCTGTTTGGCTATAATAGAGTTATTAATGTTAAAACCTTTTTCTTTGGTCTTTTGAATAGAGAGGCCAGGGTTTTATTTGGGCTTTAGAGTTTTTCCTATACTGATCAGCATTTCTAGGTTGCTGGCTTCTCCCATATGCCAAGTCTGAAATATATCAGGCAAAATGAAAATCAAAAGGTACTTATTCCCATGTTGTTCTTTGAGTCCCAAATTCCTCACAGGTCTCTTTCTCTCCACTTTCCAGAGTTTTGTTATGTTTGTTTAGTATATAATGTCCAGGGTTATTGTTTGTACTCAGATGAAGGAATAGGCAAAAGTACATTTACCCCATCTTCCTGAAAGCAGAAGTCCTTGCCTCTTAAACAGAGGTGGTTTCCCTATATTGGAAGATTATGATTCTTTATGGGCACTATCCATCATTATGTATGTTTTACTATTCAAGAATCGAATGAACAATTTAATAGGCCTGTTTGTCCCAACATGAAAGGTCCAAGACCAGTAATGACATGGGAGTTCTTTTTCCACTTCTTATAAGCATTTGTTTATTCTTTAGAAATTGTTTCTTTTAGAAACAATTCAGATCTAAATGGATTTAAAACCTTATTCAGCCACTTACTACTGCATGATTCAGAGCAGGTTACTCTTTTCAAATATCAGTTTTCTTATCAGACTGTTTTACTTTTCTATGATAATTGAGCCTGTTTTTAAATGCCTAGTCTACTTCTGGTTATTTGTTTTAGTCACCACGAGCAAAGAAAAACTCCAGATTTACTAAGAAAAACCATTCTAGGACATTCTTTAGTGAATAATGGGCATGAGGTTAGCTTAGGGTCATTCCTGGTGCTCTTCTTGGTTCTTAGCTAATGTAAATGGCATACTCTCTATTACCATGGTGGTGTCTTTCAGATCCACTTATAATCCTTTTTTTTGAAATCTCATTTATGTACATAGCTATCATTTTTTAAGTTCAGCATGTGATTCCTGGGATTTGTATGTCACTTAATATTTTAATATCTTCATCAGAATAAGGAGTTAAATATAAGAACAGAATTGATTTAAAGGTTCTTATGTGAGTTGAATTCTGTGACTTCCAAAATTTCCTGCTTTCAACCACCATATTATGCAACACAAAACTGCATTAGTCAGGGTATGCTGAATCATTGCAAAAACTGACAGCAAATTGTGAGAGGACTATAAACACAATGGAATGGAATATTTCATACACACAGAAGTCCAAGGCAAGTATTCCTAACTAGCAGTGGTCTACTTTCAATGACTCAGGGACTCTAGCACCTTTTATCTGTAGCTCCATTCCCAGTTAGGGCCTCATAAATATTGGCATCTACCTATTAAAAGCAGAGTAAAAATATGGAGGGAGTTCAACTACTGCTTAAAAGCAATACAGAACTTGCAGGGAAATGCACTCTGGTCATGTGCCTACCCTATAATGCTCCTACTGAGGAAGGTAAAAACATATTGGTGGACACAAATATAAACTTTTTGTGTTGAACACTGGGTGTTATATGTAAGTGATGAATCACTAAATTCTACTCCTGAAACCAATATTCTGCTAAATACTAACTAGAATATATGTAAAAATTTGAAAAGGGAAAGAGAAAAATAAACTTTTTTCTTGAAAATGTTATCTTGTAAATAATCATCTCACTTTCTTTCATGGTTTACTTGAAATTCACTTACATTGGGATGCTTTCTCCTCAGAATAGTTTTAGAAATTTAGTCGTTGGGAGGTATAATGTTCAAATGCTCTCTATTTTCCTCTTAGAATATCTAAGTTTCTTTTGCCTACCTACTGCCACTGTTTTCTGTACTTCCAAATGTAAATATAGTTTTAAGAGTTTCCTTATTTTCTGACTATACTTAACATTGCAATATAAGCATTTCACTCCCAAGACTTGAGTTTTCACTCTTTCATAAAAGAGGGATGTTGGATATGCCTTTTGAGAATTTGTGTTTAAAATCTATCTCTGTCATTTAATTGCTTATGTGACCTTGAAAAAAGTACTTAAGACTTTGAGACTCAAAGTTTTTGAGATTGCTTTGAGACTCAAAATTTTTATGTAAAATATTTGAAATAATAGCTATTCAAAATGTTACTGCAAGGATAAAGTATAATGTACATCAAATACCTAGAGAGGAATTGGCTTATTAGGCAAACAAAATGGTATATATTATCATTTTTATAATTTATTAACATGGCAAGTGTCAGGCTTAATAAATCAAATGAGTCTCATACAACCGATCAAAATTGACAATAATAGCACACACAAAAATACGATTCAACTTCCCTCAAGTAGCATTGTAGACTATAAAATAATTTTTTTCAAGTTAAGCTGGACAGAACTTTGAAAGTCCAATTAGTTATTATCTGGAGTTTATTCTGAAAATGCAAGATTTAAGTGACACGAGAGGAGGATCTGAATCTTGAGATACTAGGCCAATAATCAGAGAAAAAACACTAGGAAATCAGGTTTTTTATATGGTTCAGATGACAGCCTTAACTCCTTCAACAAACTTGCTAACAAATGAGTAAATTGAAAATATTGTTCAACATCAATAAACCTCTGGTCTAAAGGTTAATAAAAATATTCTCAAAGTGCATTGGAAAACATATAGAGGATCAAAAGATAATCCTTCTACACTATTTGGAAGTAAATTGAAGATTTGGATGAATTGTCCCATATTAATTGGTGCAATAAACAGAATATCAGTATAGAATATATTCAACAGTTCTGTGCCCTAAAAATAGGAAATGCACATAGCATTGAAAAGATACTTGAAAAGTACACTTTAAAGAAGATTTATTTGAGATATTTTTGTTGGTACCACTATGTCCTCAAGAAATTTTTTTAGAGACCAGGTAATGAGACATTTAACTGATGTAATACGAGTCCTGGAATTATTTTAATAATTATTTAAATTCAACAGTGTGTTATTGGAGTGTCCCATAAATATGTGAAGTTATAAAGTATTAAAACTATGGTGTGGAAAATAGACTTACTAAGTGAGAGGAGAAAATTACAAAGAAAACCTACAAAGAAAGTAGTAGCAGGACAAAGGGTACACTAGATATATAGAAGGCAGACATTGAAGATTTAATAAATGGATAATGAATATTTTTGAAAAAGAAAATAAAATAATTTTCAAAGATAGAAGAGGAGAAAATATTTGAACTATAGGAAGAAATTGACCTGTGGATCAAAGTAGCCCAATATATACTAGAAAAAATGGAAGAAAATCCAGTAATTTCATATTCTTGTAAAATTAATGAATTTCAAACAAAAGGAGGACTTCTTTTAGTGCTGATCAAGATGGAGTAGTTGTATTAAACCCATGTCTGTAACTGTGACAACTAAAAACTCTAGACAAAAAAGAAAAAGCAATTGCCCAAGGATTCAAAACTGAGTAAAAGAAAGTGAATCAGGTAGGAGAGTGAAAAACTGAAGAACAACCCATAGAGGGATTAGTCTCCCATTTTATTTTCATCTTTTCTCTTACAACTTTGGCCCCAAGTTTTCCCTAGTCTCAAAGTTACACAGTGCTACAGACAACAAAATTTAGAGAGAGACATTTTTTTTTCTGATCAGAGAATCATAGATGGAGAAGATTCCAATATTTTCCTTGTTTTCTCTCTCCTGGCACTGCACCAAAAGGTAGGCCATAGTTCTTAAACTGCAGCAATGAAAGCATGGGCAACTGGAACACTGAGGAAAAAACTTATCTTTCCAGGCAAAGAAACCAGTAAAAGAGGTCAGTATTCCAAAAAGTATAGGGAGAAAAATAATAAATTATATTAATAATATAATAATTATAGTAATTATATTTTAGTATTCTTAGTTTTCCCTTTTTTAAAAAGATTTTATTTATTTATTCATGAGACACACACACACACACACATACACACACACACACACACACACAGAGGCAGAGACCTAGGCAGAGGGCTAAGCAGGCTTCATGCAGGAAGCCCAATGTGGGACTCGATCCCAGAACTCCAGGATCATGCCCTGAGCGGAAGGCAGATGCTTACCCGCTGAGCCACCCAGGCATTCCTTTTCTTAGTTTTCCTTAATGGTTGCCTCAATCATAAAGCTGTATCTATGGTAGCAAAATGGTCAGGTAAAATTCTAAGGGAAATTCCATTTTTCTGGCTAAAGAACAAGGAAAAAAGATTGTGAGCCAGATAATAAGGAGGAAATCAAGGAGAGATGGAGAAATGGATCTTCTAATTCTGTATATGAGCAAGTATAAATCTTGGACTCAATCCTGAGCTGTGAATGATGGGACAGAGCCAAAGCAGCAAAAAATTGCCTTAAAAAGTGAATTAACATTGGAATTATCATCCAAATGAAGATAGAACTTTCAGTCTTAGCTCAACCAGATTTCCTACTAAAACAAACAAAAGTCAAAATCCTCCAGAAAATTTTAACAGCCCCAGAGTCTCATAATTTTTAAGTTGTTCAGAACAGAATTACTCTCCATATAGAGGAAAAAATGTGACTAAGTTTCAAAAAAGAGACAATCAACAAATGTTAACCTTGAGATGAGTCAGAGTTCAGAGTTACTAGATAACAATTTAAAACAGCAGTGACCAGGAGGTACAGGTAAACACAGTTAAAATGGAAAAACGAAACAAAACAGATATCATGCCACATGCAAAAGAATGTAACTGGATTGCTATCTTACACCATACACAAAAATTAACTCAAATGGATTAAAGACTTTAATGTCTTTAAGATCTGAAAACATAAAACCCTAGATGAAAACAAAGACAATAAGCTTCTTGACATCAGTCTTGGGGATGACTTTTTTTTCTTTTAACAACAAAAGCAAAGAAAATGAAAGAAAGTGAGACTATATCAAACTTAAAAGCTTCTTCATAGCAAAAGAAACCATTGACAAAATGAAAAGGTAATCTACTAAAAGGGGGAATATATTTGTAAATGATGTATCTGATAAGGGGCTAATATCTGAAATACATAAAGAACTGATACAACAATAATAAAAAGCAAACACTCCAATTAAAAAGTAGCAGAGGCTGAATCATTATTTTTTTAATTTTTAATTTTTAAAAAGATTTTATTTATTCATTTATTCATTTATGAGAGACACAGAGAGAGAGAGAGGCAGAGACCTAGGCAGAGGGAGAAGCAGGGTCCATGCAAGGAACCTGATGTAGGATTCAATCCTGGGATCACGCCCTGAGCCAAAGGCAGATGCTCAACCACTAAGCCACCCAGGCATCCCTAAATCATTATTTTTTACAAAGAACACACAAAAATACCAATAGGCACTTTACAACATACTCAACATCACTAATTATCATGGAATTGCAAATCAAAGCCACAATGTTTGTATTTCTGTCGTGTTGGTTGTTTTTTCTCCTGCCTCATTTGTCATTTTATTTGGGTCCCTTCCCTTTTGTTTTTGGTAGTCCGGCCAGAAGTTTATCAATTTTACTATTTTTTTTCAAAGAATCAGTTCCTGTTTCATTGTTCTGTTCAATAAATGGTGTTGAGAAAATTCAACTATAATAATGCAAAAGAATGAAACTGACCACCACTTTCTCACACTATACACAAAAATATATTGAAAGTGGAATAAGACCTAAACTTGAGATATGAAACCATTAAACTAGAGGAGAACACGGGAAGTAACCTCTTTGACATATGCTGTATGTAGTAACTTCCTTCTAGATAGGTCTCCTGAGGCAAGGGAAACAAAAGCAAAAATAAACTATTGGAACTACACCAAAATAAAAAGCTTCTATATAGCAAACAAAATAATCAACAAAACTAAAAGACAGCCTATAGGATGGGAGAAGATATTTGTAAGTAACATGTCTAATAAAGGGTTCGTATCTAAAATATGTAAAGAACTTATCAAATTCAATACCCACAAAATGAATAATCCAATTTAAAAATGGGCAGAAGACATAATGGACATTTCTTCAGGATGACATACAGATATGACAGCAGACATATGCAAAGATGCTTAATGTCACTCATCATCAGGGAAATACAAAACAAATTACAATAAGATATCACCTCACACCTGTCAGATGGCTAAAATCAACAACATGAGAAACAACAGGTGTTGGTGAGGATGTGAATAAAGGGGACCTCTCTTGCACTATTGGTAGGAACACAAACTGCAGACACTGTGAAAGGTGGTATGGAGGTTTCTTAAAAACTTAAAAATAAAAAAGACCACTCTATGATCCAGCAGTTGCACTACTAGATACTTATCCAGAGAATATATATATATATTATTATCCAGAGAATATATACATACTTATCCAGAGAATACTAGTTCAAAGCAATACATGTATCCCAATGTTTACAGAGCATTATCTGTAATAGTCAAATTATGGAAACAGTTCAAGTATCCACTGACTAATGCATGGATAAAGAAGATGTGGTATAAGGTGCCTGGGTGGCTCAGTTGGTTAAGTGTCTGCCTTCAGCTCAGGTCATGATCTCAGGGCCCTGGGACGGAGCTCATATCAGACTCCCTGCTGAGCAGGGAATCCATTTCTCCCTCTCCCTCTGCCATCCCCCTTCTCCCCCAAGCTCTCTCTCTCTCTCAAATAAATAAAAATGAATTTTTAAAAAGATGTGATACACACACACACACACACACAATGAAATATTACTCAGCCATAAAAAGAATGAAATGTTGCCATTTGGATGTATGTAGAGAGGATTATACTAAGTGAAATACATCAGTCACAGAAAGATAAATACCATATGATTTGACTCATGTGGAATTTAAAAAACAAAACAAATGAACAAAGAGAAAAAGAGGCAAATCAAGAAACAGACTCCTAACTATAGAGAACAGATGGTTATCAAAGGGGAGTTGGGTGGGGATGGGTGAAATAGGTGATGGGGATTATGAAGCGCATTTGTTGTGATGGGCATCAGATGTTGTTAAGAATTATTGAATCACTATTGTTGTATACCTAAAACTAATATTACTGTATTAACTAACTGGAATTTAAATAAAAACTTTAAAAATTCTCAAGAAAATGATAAAAAGATAGATCCTCAGCAGAAAAACTTCTTTAAAGGACTAAATGTAAATTTGTAAGGTTAAAAATTTAGTGGATGACTCAAAGCAGAATAGAAATGAAAGAGTAAAAATTCCAGGGGTACCTAGATGGTTGAGTGGTTGAGCGTCTGCCTTTGGCTCAGGTCATGATCTGGGTCCTGGGATTGAGTCTTGCATCAGGCTCCCCACAGGGAGCCTGCTTCTTCCTCTGCCTTCTTCCTCTGCCTATGCCTCTCTCTGTGTGTCTCTCATGAATAAATAAAATATTTTTAAAAAGAACAAAAATTCCATAGACTTGAAGATAAATAGGAATTAATCAGAAAAATGAAAAAATAACAAAGAACGTGTCTGGCAAGACCTCTGGGATAATGACAAGCTCTAATACTCATGTAATGGAAATCCCAGAAAGAATAGAGAAAGATTTGTCAAGAAAAAAAATTGAAAGAAATAATGATCAAAATTATTCATGTTTTCTTAAATGCATAAATCTTGATAAATATATATTCCTATCTTAAATTCTTTTATATATGTATGAAAGCAAAATATAACATGAAGAGGGAAGAGTAAAAAGATGTATTGTTATAAGGCTCCTACCTTGTACTTGTAGTAATAGACTTTGAATGGTTTGGTGGGTATATCATAATCCCTAGAACAACAAAAATGTGAAGACATACAGCTGAGAATCCATCAGATAAATTACAAAGGAATACTAAAAAAAGACTCTAATAATTCAAACTAATGCAGGAATCAGAGGAACAAAACCCAGAAAAATAGAAAACAAAAAATAAAATAGTAGACCTAAATGCAACTATCATAATTATATTAAACGTAATGCACTCACAGGAGAAAGGCCATGTGAGGACTCAGCAAAAAAGCAGTCAGTGCAAGCCAGGAAAAAGGCCTCCACAAAAATCAACCTTGATAGCACCATGATCTCAGACTTCTAGCCTCCAGAACTGTGAGAAAATAAATATATCTGTTTAAGCCATCCAGTCTGTGGTATTTTGTTATGGCAGTTCTGGCAGACTAGAACATGGGAAATTTCATCAAGAAGAATTAACAACTCTAAATGTGTATGTACCTAAAAATGAAAGGAGAAAAATTTTAAATCCACAAGTATACTTGGAAACTTCAACACGCCAACTTAGCAATCAATTGAGTAAGTAGACGGAAAATTAGCAATGACAAAGAAGACCTAAACAACACTATCAACCATCTTGATGTAACAGATATGGATGGATAGAAATCCCAGCTAACTACAGCAAAATAAACATTTATGTGCACAAGGAACTTTTATTAAGGTAGGCCATATTCTGAGCCATTAAATCAATCTTAGAACATTTAAAAGAATTGAAATCATACAGAGTATCTTCTCTGACCATAACAAAATTAAATTAGAATTTGATAGGAGAAATATATATGGAAAATTCACAAATACTTCAAAATGAAACAATACACATTTCTAACTAGCCCATGGATAAAAGAGGGAGTCAGGAAAAGCTAGATAATATTCTTGGCTTAATGAAAATACAACATATCAAAATTTGAGGAATGCCGCTAAATTAATGCTCAGAAAAAAATTATAAAAAAATGCTTAAACAAAGAAAGGTCTATAATAAAGGGCAGAAATCAAATTATTAATAGAATACAGAAAATCAATAACCCAAAGCTGGTTCTTTGATCAATAAAATTAACCACGAAGCAGACAGAGCAAGAAGAAAAAACAATGTTCCAACATCAGGAATTAATGGGAGTACATAATTATATACATTAAAAAGATAATGAAGGAATATTGTGAATTAATTCTGTACCCATCAATATGAAAACCTAGATGAAAATGACCAATCTGTTGAAAGACATAAACTAACAAAATATTCCAGAAGAAAAAATATTACAATGTCTACTATAAACAATAAATTTATAATTTAAAATTTTCCAATAAAGAACACTTCAGGCCCAGATTATTTCACTGGCAAACACTTTAGGAAAAATTACCAATACTACATAGTCTCTTGCAAAGAACAGAAAAACAGAGACCAATTCTCAGTGCATTTTATGAAGGCAACATTACCCTGATATGAAAACAGATTGAGAAAGAACAAGAAAAAAAACGTCATACCAGTATCTTCCAAGAACATAAACAAAAGAATCGTCAATGAAATATTAGTAAGTCAAATCCAGTGATATATGAAAAGGCTAATACTTTGCAATCACACGTAGCTTATTCTGGGAATGCATTATTGATTCAACATTTTATTTTATTTTTAAAGATTTTATGTATTTATTCATGAGAGACACAGAGAGAGAGGCAGAGACACAGGCAGAGGGAGAAGCAGGCTCCATGCAGGGAGCCTGACGTGGGACTCAATCTCGGGTCTCCAGGATCACGCCCTGGGCCAAAGATGGCGCCAAACCACTGGGCCACTGTGGCTGCCCCTGACTCAACATTTTAAAATCAATCAACATACATAATATTAATAGATTAAAGAAGAAAAATCATATGGTTATAAAAATAGATGAAGTGAACAAATTAGGCAAAAATCAAAACACATTTTTAATTACAACAAACAACTTGAGAGAGGCTGAGGAGATGGTGTTCTAAGAGGACTCTACACTCACATCAGTGTAAATAACCCAGAAAATGACCCAAAGACAAACTGTGCTACTGAAGGTAGAGAATGGACCACATCAAAGGGGATAGAAGGGCAGAGATAGAGGTGGGGAGCAAAACTGACTGGAACAGTCTGTGGGAGAGAAGGAACCCTGACCATGGAAAGGGAAAGGAAACAGACTATCACAAAGAAAACCCCACACAGGGAAGCAAATTCCCCATAAGATTTGGCTTTGAAAGATGGAGGGGCTGAATTTCCTGAGTTTTTACAACCAGCAGGACTCAAAGCCTAAATCTTTAAAAATCAGAGGGTTCAACTCTGGGAGATCCTGGAGCCCTATAGAAAGCTGAATCTCATCCTTAAAAAGCCAGCACAACAAACAGCCCCACAGAGGTACAGCACAGAAACAATAGTTTGAAAAATGCCTGGGGCATACAGGAGGGGGAGTTACTTACTAATCTGATTTTGCTGAGGCACTTTTCCAGGAACAAAGGAGCTATTAGGCACCATTTTCCTCCATCACCTGCCAGTATAAACAGACGGCTATCTGCAGGAACCAGCATGGCACTGACTTACTACATCACTTGGTTACACCAGGCCCCACCCTCCCACCCCTTGCTCTTTGGTGAATCTGCCCTTTCCAATCACACCTGCCACAGTCCTAATGCTATGGGTCAACTCCCTCAGAAGACTAGGTGCAAACCTTGCCAACACTGCATCTCCCAACTTGTTCACCCTGTATGGCGTTGGTCCTGGTTCTGGTGGTGCTTATCTTGTTAAAATTGCATGCTCCCCCCCCCCACCACACACACAATTTGTGGATTCACCCCAGCCCAGTCCAAGCAGTGAGAGCAGGTATCATTTCCCAAGAAGGCCAGAGTCCACCTTGTTAAAACTGCATGCCCCCCATGAACCTGGGGACCAAACACTGCCCACAGCAGTCAAAGAAACACATTGCACATGCCTGGACTGAAGGGAAACATGGCCAGGACACAACAGCAGGACACATACAATACACATAGGAGACATCTCTGAAGTGCTAGGTTTTGGCAAACATGTGGCACTGCAGATTTCATTTTTAAGTAATGTCTACAGTCAATGTGGGGCTCAACTCACAGCCCTGAGATCAAGGGTTGCATGCTCCACTGACTGAGCCAGCCAAGCACCCCAGGATCTCTTTTGAAGGCCCTTATTTTTAAGAGTGGGAGATACTGATACTCCAAACACACAGAAACAGACATAGAGTTAGACAAAATGAGACAGAGGAATATATGCCAAATAAAGGAACAGGGTAAAATCACAGCAAGAGACCTAAGTGAAATGGATATAACTAACACAGAGAATTTAAAATAATGATCATAAAAATGCTCAACTGGACTTGAGAAAAGAGTAAAAGACATCAGTGAGACTTTTAAGAAAGGGATAAAAAATAACCAATCAAATATGGAGAACACAATAAATGCAATTTAAAATGCACTAGATAGAATAAATATCAGGCGAATTAGCAACCTAATGGAAGTAATGGAAGACTAATGGAAAGTAATCAGCGTGAGGTGAGAGGAAAAAAATTATGTAAAATAAGAATAAACTTAGGAAACTCAATGACTCCATCAGGTGTAATAACATTCACATTATATGGGTCCCAGAAAAGAGGAGAGAGAAAAAACCAGAAAGTTTATTTGAAGAAATAATAGCTTAAAAATCTCTAATTTGGGGAAGAAACAGATATTGAGATCCAAGAGGCATAGAGATTCCTCAACAAAATCCACCCAAAGAGGTCCATACCAAGACACATAGCAATTAGAATGGCAAAAAGCAATGATAAGGAGAGAATTTTAAATGCAGGAAGAGAAAATATACAATATACAGTTACATACAAGGGAAACCACATAAGGGTATGAGCAAATTTTTCCACAAAAACTTTGCAGGCCAGATGGGAGTGGCATGATATATTCAAAGTGCTAAAAGGAAAATAATCTGCAGCCAAGAATATGCTATCCAGAAGGCTATCATTCAGAAATAAAAGGAGAGATAAAGAGTTTCCCAGAGAAACAAAAGCTAAAGGAGTTCATGACCACTAAACCAGCCTACAAGAAATATTAAAGGGTACTCATTCAATGGCAAGGAAAGGCCATGAGAGTGAAAAAGAAGGAAGCACAAAATCAGTAAAAATAAATGTATCTTGTAAAAATCAGTCAAGGCACTCACAAAAATAAATGGATGACACCATATACCTAAAAAGTGAAGGGGGTAGAGGAGTAAAGAATGAGTTCAGAGTTAAGTGACCATCAACTTAAAATAGACTACAATATGCAGAACATGTTATATACAAACCCAATGATAACCACAAATCAAAACCTAGTAATTGATATGCAAAAAATAAAAAGAAATAAATCCAGGTATATAACTAAAGCAACGTAGCAAACAAGGAAAGAAGAGAACAAGAGAAGAAAGGAACAGAGAGGAACTACAAAAACAACTATAAAGCAAGTAACAAAATGACAAGTACATACTTATCAATGATTACTTTGAAGATAAATGGACTAAAGGCTCGGATTTAAAGACCCAAGTGGCAGAATGGATTTTAAAAAAATAAACTCATTGATATGCTGCATATAAGAGAATCACTTCAGACCTAAAGACATCTGTAGATTGAAAGTGAGGGGATAGAGAAACATTTATCATGTAAATGTATGTTAAAAGAAAGCCAGGGTAGCAATTCTTAAGTTGGACAAAAAAGATTTTAAAACAAAGACCAGAACAAGAGACAAAGGGATCCCTGGGTGGTGCAGCGGTTCGGAGCCTGCCTTTGGCCCAGGGCGCGATCCTGGAGACCCGGGATCGAATCCCACATCGGGCTCTCGGCGCATGGAGCCTGCTTCTCCCTCTGCCTGTGTCTCTGCCTCTCTCTCTCTCTCTCTCTCTCTCTCTCTGTGACTATCATAAATAAGTAATAATAAAAAAAAATTAAAAAAAATATATTTTAAACTATATCAAAATGTTTAAGGTGAATGTACCTTTTTTGATTTCTTGATTAGTTGATTTTTAAATGAATCAACATTGTTGCCATAGATATAAGAGAAATTCTACTGTAGTTTACAAAGCAGCCTCATTCATGATCTCATCTACTTCTCTCAGTAACTGAGAGACATCCCCATTTTACAGCCAAGGAAACTGATACCCAAGGAAGGTGAGGTGATTTGTCTTGAGTCACATGACTTAAGAGTGTCACTTACTTCCCCAATGCTACAGTAGCCTCCTGATGGCCAGAGCAGTTTGAGCTAGTAACCATGATGATAGTAAAAATGGCTGAGTTTTAAAGAACACTTACCATGCTCTAGGCATTGTGCTCAACACTTTATACATATCTCATCTATTTCATACAGTCTGGTATCTCACTATTCTTTAAGTAATGAAACTGAAGCTCAGGGAGGTAAAGGAATTGTTTAAGCAGAGAAGCCAGGTTTTATCTCTAGGCATTGTGGCGCCAGATGGTTCTTGACCACTGAACCATACCCTCCCCTCACTTTAGAGCAGGGCATATCTGCATGTTATTACACACAGAGAGCCAAGATAGCTGCAAAATCATCCTTGCTCCAAGGTTGGCTAAGGTCTGAAGAGAACTGATGGCCACTAGACAAATCAGAATTTAGGGTGAATGTTATATAGAACATCTTTCCTTTTTTTTTTTGTATATTTTTTTATTGGAGTTTGATTTGCCAACATATAGTATAACACCCAATGCTCATCCCATCAAGTGCCCACCTCAGTGCCCATCACCAAGTCACCCCAACCCCCCACCCACCTCCTTTTCCACCATCCCTTGTTCATTTCCCAGAGTTAGGAGTCTCTCATGTTCTGTCTCCCTCACTGATATTTCCCACTCATTTCCTCTCCTTTCCCCTTTATTCTCTTTCACTATTTTTCACATTCCCCGTATGAATGAAACATGTTTGTCCTTCTCCGACTGGCTTACTTCACCCAGCATAATACCCTCCAGTTCCATCCACGTTGAAGCAAATGGTGGGTATTTGTCATTTCTGATGGCTGAGGAATATTCCATTGTATACATAGACCACAGCTTCTTTATCCATTCATCTTTCGATGGACACTGAGGCTCCTTCCACGGTTTGGCTATTGTGGACATTGCTGCTAGAAACATCAGGGTGCAGGTGTCCCGGCATTTTACTGCATCTGTATTTTAGGGGTAAATCCCCAGCAGTGCAATTGCTGGGTCATAGGGCAGGTCTATTTTTAACTCTTTGAGGAACCTCCACACAGTTCTCCAGAGTGGCTGCACCAGTTCACATTCCCACCAACAGTGCAAGAGGGTTCCCCTTTCTCCACATCCTCTCCAACATTTGTGGTTTCCTGCCTTGTTAATTTTCCCCATTCTCACTGGGGTGAGGTGGTATCTCATTGTGTTTTTGATTTGTATTTCCCTGATGGCAAGTGATGCAGAGGATTTTCTCATGTGCTTGTTGGCCAGGTCTATGTCTTCCTCTTTGAAATTTCTGTTTATGTCTTTTGCCCATTTCAGGATTGGATTGTTTGTTTCTTTGCTGTTGAGTTTGATAAGTTCTTTATAGATCTTGGAAACTAGCTCTTTATCTGATAGGTCATTTGCAAATATCTTCTCCCAAACACTAACTACATGGCCTACACTTACTGAGAATGAGGAGACTCTGAATCTAGACAGGAGCCTCAGAGAGGAGGTAAGCAAAAAGATCAGGATGTCCAACCTCTAGGCTCCAAATCACTAACCTGGTAAATATTTTGTAAGACAAGGTGCATCTTACCAGAGTGAACAGCAGAGAGTACAAATATCAACATGACAACACCCACAGATTCTAGGGGTACATGTTCCAGAAGGTCATCTTTGGTTAGATCACACTGGAACACCTTGTATCTTTCTGAGTCATACAAAGGATTTTGCTTGACATATTCAACTGCTGTTGGAGAAAAATCACAGGCATAAGCAAAGATATTCTGAACTTCTAAGAGTGGGAATAAACAGTTTCCAACACCGCAGCCAGCTTCACGTATAGTCAATTTTTGATCTTCAGACTCTCTACATGATCTGAGATCCTCAAACCCTCTGTTGGTCCACTGTCTATCTTTGAAGAAGTTAGTACTATTTCTTTTGTAAAAAGGTCCCAGTTCTTCTGAGCCTCTTTTTCCAGTTTTTGCTGCTTAAAATCAGACACTAAAACTTGATCTCTTTTCAATTTCTCCTCTTCTTCAGAGCTGAGAATCCTTGTCTGCAGCCTTTTTCTTTGCAAAGAAGCCATCTCCTAAACTGATGGGACTACTGTTAACAATGCTGAAGACTCTCCATCACTGAATAACCTGAGGAATCCAAGCTGATATTGCAGACATAGGCAGGGTTTTTTCAGATGCAGTTTCTCAGGATTGGATTAAACCTCAGGCGGCGCTAGGCGCTTTTGCAGGAGACAGGAGATTCTGTTAGGGGTTTTAGAACAGTTTTTAAGATGCTGGGTTAGTGGTTCTAGAACATTTCTTTCACCAAACAGTTCAATTCACCATTTACTAGACACTGACTCTACACAAAACCTGGCCCACTACTCAAGAGGTGGGTCACAAAGACCAAGACCTAGTCTCTACCTTCAGGCGGTTTACATTCAGTGGGCAGGACTCTCATGCACCAAACTCTAGTTCAAACCACAAGTCAAATATTATAAATCGGGTTGGTTTTTAAAAACGACAGGCCCAAGCATTGGCTGAAAAACCTTAGGGAGAAAACACTTTTCAGTTTTCGGTGCCCGAGACAAGGGGCTAATTAAAACAACCATGAGAGCCTCCCGGCGACAGGTGGTCAGGTGGGATCATCGTTGCCCAAGGATTAGAGACTCACTTTGGGGGAGGGGGGAAATTTGGAGCCAAGGCAGGGGTAGGGGGGTGGGCTGAGTCTTTGATCACACTCCCAAGAAGCTGTCTCAGGAACCAGTGGGGCCTCGGCTCTTGCTCCTCCATTAAGGCTGAAGGAGAAGAGGCCAATGATGCGAGCAGCAGGAGCCTGCGGCCCGAGGGCGCGCCCGAGGGCGCTGGAAGAAACCAGGCTGCGGCGCCAGGGCCTGCGAGGCCCGGCCACACTGGCCCCCGGCCGTGTTCCTCTAGTTCCCGCGCTCGGGCTCACCGCCACCAGTTCTTACACTTCCCTGGCCCGGGAGGCCCGACGCCCTGACCCCCGTGCAAGGCCCGGCCTCCAGGACCTCTCCCTGGGGAATCCCCCACCACTTAGAGGGTTTGTTTTTTTTTTAATTTTTAATTTTATATTTTTTCCGTTTATTTATCTTTTAAAGATTTTAGCTATTTATACATGAGGTACACAGAGAGTGAGAGAGAGGCAGAGACACAGGCAGAGGGAGAAGCAGGCTCCATGCAGGGAGCCCGATGCGGGACTCGATTCCAGGTCTCCAGGATCACGTCCTGGGCTGAAGGCGGTGCTAAACCACTGAGCCACCAGGGCTGCCCCACTTAGAGTTTTTTATCTTTTAAAACTTTGAGGTTTTTTTTGTGTGTTGTGTTGACATGAAAATACAATTTATTCTTAAGGTACCAAAATAAAGCATTTCTTTGGCAATTAGCTTATGCTTCATTTCAAGCTCTTATGCATAATAAATTTAATGATCTTGTATAGAAATTCCTGTTAACTTTTAAATAGTTATTCAAAAGTAGTCATTTTATGGTGATATAAGGATGTTATCTCCAGTTATATTGATTTGAAATCATAGCACTGGGCAGTTTTCTAGCAACATGGTCAACAGAAGGAACTTCTTTAACGTGATAAAATATATACATATATATAAAATACAGGGGCACTTAGGTGGCTCAGTTGGTTAAGTGTCAGCCTTTAGCTCAGGTCACTGTCTCAGGGCCCTGGGATTTAGTCCTCTGGCTGGCTCCCTGCTCAGGGGAGCCTGCTTCTCCCTCCCTCTCTGCTCCTCTCCCCCTCTTATTCTCCCCCCACCTTTCCCTATCTCAAATAAAATCTTTTTTAAAAATCTATAAAACACTGGTAGCAAAAATTATACTTACTACTGGACAATTAATATGTTCCCCTTAAGAATAAAGATTTGGTGTCATTCTCAGCATTCCTATTAAACATTGTACTGAAATTTACTGTCAGAATAAAGAAAAAGAAATTGAAGGACTATACATTAGAAAGGAGATATAGAATGGTTTCTATTCACAGATATCATAATTGTCTATATAGAAAATTTTAAAGACTCTACAAACTTCTAGAACTAACAAGTTTAGCAAGGTCTCTGAATACAAGATCAACAATCAGTCATATTCTGAATATTAACAATGAACTGGATATTTTAAAAAGTACTACTTACACAAAAACGCATAAATATTTAGATATAAACCTAACAATATGTGTAGGGACTGTATTTGGAAAGCTACAAAACACTGATGAAAGAAATCAAAGAAGATATAAATAGAGGTATATCATGTTTATGGATTATAGGAACAATATTGTTTAAGATGCCTGTTTTCCTCAAATTGAGCATAGTTTCAATGCAGTCCCTATCAAATCCAAGCAGGATTTTCTTTTGGTAGATATTTCCAGATAAATTTGTTACTTATATGAAAAACAAAAGAACTAGAGTAGTCAAAATAATTCTGGAAACAAAGAAAAAAGAATGCTCATATCATCTAGTTTTAAGACTATTTTAGAGCTACTATAATCAAGACAGTGTAGTATTGGTGAAAAGCTAGATCCACAGATCAAACTATTTAAAATTCCAGAAATAAATTCACACAAATATGATCAATTGATTTTCAACAGACTTTACAAAGCAGCTCAGTAAAGAAGGGATAATGTTTTCTAAGGTTTCTAGAACAAGTGTTATGCCCGTATGTGGAAAAAAAATTCAAACTACATTCACACCATGTAAAAATTAGACCCCAAATGGATTATAGACTGAAATTTTCACCCTACAACTAAAATCTTTTAGACAAATGAGATAGTTATCAAAGAGTTCTTAGATACATCCCCAAAGGTATAATACATTAAATAAAAAATATAATTACACCTCTCCAACTCTAAAACCTTCTGCTCTTCAACACATACTGTGGGGAGAATGAAAATACAAGCCACAAAATGGGAGAAAATATTTGCAAGTCATGTATCAAAGAAGGACTTGTATCTAGAATAAATATCAACCACTCAAACTCAATAATAAGCAAACCAATCTAATAAAAAATATTCAACGTTATTAACCATTAGAGAAATGAAAATTAAAATGAGATACCACTATACATCTTTTAGAATGTCTAAAATAATTTGTTTTTTTTTTATATTTTATTTTTTAAGTAGTCTCGCCACTCAATGTGAGGCTCAAACTTAACAACCCTGAGATCATGAGTTGCATTCCGTGCCAACTGAGCCAGCTAGATGCCTCTAGAATGTCTAAAATATTTTTTTAACTAAAAATATAAGCACAATGAGAAAGTGTAAAACATTTGAAGCACTTACACTGCTGTTGGAAATGCAAAATGGTGCAGTCACATTAGAAAAACAAAAATTATGAAAAAGTGGAAAGAAGAAAAAATATATTGTCAGTCTCTTCATAAAAAAGGAAATGCAAATAGCATATAAACAAGTGGAAAAAATTTTGGACCCAGTATTAAGGAAAAAAATGAAGAAGTAAAATATCAAGGAGATCCTAGTCTTCATGATTCACCACTGACACAAATTTTTAAAATAACAGTATTCAATATTTGTGAGGATTCACTAAGACCTATCTTCTCATAAACTACTGGTGGCAATGCAATTTGTTAAAGCTCTCCAGAACATGATTTGTAAATATCTGTCATGAGCTATAAAAAATTTCATCATCTTTGAATCAGTAATTTTACTTCTATGAATGGATCCTAAGGAAGTAATCAAAAATGAAGACAAAGATTTATATATAAAGAAATTCAGCATGACATTATCTTCAATACAGAAACACTAGAAACAACTTTAATACACAAAAGGCTTATATTCAATTATGGCACAACTATAAAATAGAATATTATTCAGTATTAAAAATATTTATGAAGTGTTTTTGATGACATGGGAAAATACTTCTGATGCAGTAAGAAAAAGTCAGGATAGAAAAATTTATATACATGACACTGATTATATACAGATAAACATGTATATATGTATGATTTTAAAAGCATTAGGATTATTTATATTTGGTTGGAGAGACACACACACACATAACCACTAAGACTACTGGTTCGGACTTTGCTGTTTCATTTTTAAAATATTTAAACTTTTTCTTAAATCTTTGGGCTTTTTCACATTTGAAATTATAATTAGAAAAAAATTACATTATTTTGCTGTGATGAGCACTGGGTGTTATACATAAGTATTGAATCACTAAATTGTACACCTGAAATTAATATTATACTGTAGGTTAACTGGAATTTAAATAAAAACTTTTTAAAGAATTACATTGTTTTAAAATAATATCCTTTATGGGGTACCTGGGTACCTCAGTTGGTTGAGCAACTGACTTTTGGTTTCAGTTCAAGTCATGGTCTTAGGTGTCATGAGATGAGCCCCACCAAGGGGTGGTCTTTTTGAGTCTCCATCTGTCCCTCCCCCCACTTGTGCAGGCATGTGCACATTCCCTCTCTCTTAAATAAAAAAATAAATCTAACCAAAGAAAATCACAACCCCTTCCCCCCAAAAAACACAAAAGAATCTTGAATTTATATTTTTTTTCCTTTAAAATGAATCATAAGATCTATATTTTATGTCTCCTTCAGCAGGAGACCCACACTGTTTCAGGCATAGCTATATCTAAGGGGGAAATGCTGAAGATATAGTTTCCCTCAGGATTATAGGATAATACTCTCTACAGAGTAGAGATATCCACTCTCTAGATAGCCATGATCTTGTAGTGGCAAAGATAATTTCAACTATAGAATCTTAGATTTTTATTGATCACATAATGGCCATCAACATCACAAAATATATGTCATGTTCCATCCAAACTGTACTCAGAAAATCTCACAAATTATACATCATAATATATAATATCATAAAATACATTATTTGAAATCTTCTAAATATCTCTATCACCATATTACTCATATCCTATAATAAACAAAACAGAATGGACAGAATGGATGTCCTCTCATTTTATTGATAAAATGAGGTAGTTAAGTCTAAATTTTCAATCATTCTAGATTCTCTGGTATTTCAGATATTATGCTTTTATACATGTGAAGTTACCTAAAATCTACCAGATTGTTATATAGGAATGCCATAAAACATATTAGGAGAATGTAAGATTTAGGGGAGTTTTTTAAATGCAATTAACTGGGAAAATGAAGGAACAACTAGACAGGAAGAATACAAGCTAAAATAATGTTACGCTGGGTACATGCCAAGCAAATTCACCTTGATGAAATAATAACAGATAACTGATTCAAATGTCTACACAGGATTAAGAAATGGATTTTAAATACTTTTGACCTTAACTAAAAATACTGTGTCATATACACTTAATAATATGAGGCAGGGTTTAACATTAAAGGCTTAATTCATGAAATGACTTGATGGTTTCTTGTTGTTTTTATTATTATTTTACTAAAGAGGATATCTGCAGTTCTGTTAATTCATTTAAAATGAATGAGAAGACCTTCCAGTTTCCTCTTAAGATGTAGAAAAATAAAGAGCTTCATTTTAACCCTTACAACAATAATAAAATGCAAGATGATAGCCAAACCTATAACCCTGAACCCATCAAAAACTGAAGTTTCTGGGTAACAAAACCTAAGAAATAAGTATCTTCAAGAGAAGATGTGGCATGAGTACGTTTTAACTGAGATAGATCTTGCCAGATGCCACTAAGAATTCAGCTAATACTTCTTAAAGCCAATTAGTAAGGACCAAATGTGACTGAAGACAAGATCCCGAGGGGCAAAGACATAAAGGGAATTTGCACCCACTTACAGCCTCTTACCACATACCTAACTGGGTAGTAACAAAAAAAGATGGGAGGCAGGGCAAGATTTTTAATAAAGCACCCTTTATGGGAACAGTATTAACTGAGGGGAAAAGATATGAAATCTCTATTTGGATGCTTCTCCTCTATTTTTCCCTAACAAACAAAAAGGCTTAGGCCACTGTGGATGAGCAGCAAGCCCTTAGGGCACTGGTTTTTACATTGCAGCAAATAAAACAGAAAAAAGCCTCCACCAGTGGTCATGATGGGAATATGTGCTGAAGACAGACTTTGAGATGGGGGCTGGTTAGTTTAATTCCTGATCAGATTGGCTCAGTTCATAACTGTAAACACCTAGCAGAAGGAAAGATGTGCTTCTTTCCAGGCATAAGAACTATTTATCTCAGTCTCTACTTTCCTATACAAAATATCTGACTTCCAACAAAAATTATGTGGTGGTTAAAAAGAAAAACACATCATCAGGAGACAAATCAATCAACATTAGTTTCAGATATTGTACAACTTTTGGAAATACTAGATAGAGAACTATATATATTAATATATTAATGGCCTAGTGGAAACATGGGCAACATGCAGGATCAGATGGTTAATTTCAGGAGACAGAAACTGTAAGAACTGATATTAGTAAATGCTAGCCACAAAAAACAGTGAAAAGAATCTAAAATGCCCTTTTGTACTCATCAGTAGACTCAACACAGCTGAGAAAAGAATCAGTTAGCTTGAAGCTTGGTAAATAGGAAGCACCTAAATTAAAACACAGAAGGGTTTAAGAATAGTGGCAAGAGGATCCTTAGAAGCTGTTAGGGAGATGCCCTATACTGGCTGGATAGGGCAACTTACACCACGTAAACAAAATCCTCACTGCACCTGTGCTTCAAGCAGTTCTTTATCCACCCTGTTCATTCAGTCTAAACAAAGCAGTGCCAGCACTTCAAGAGTCTCATCACCTGCCTAGTAGAAATTAGCCTTTATCTCTAATATCCATGCAGATCTCCATCTTTCCCCCCTCCTTCAGCAAGGCCTCCAGCTATTATCAGTAGCACTGGTATGGATACTCCATAGTTGAGTTCTAGGCTCCTAACACTAAACCCCTTTATTATTTGGAAAATTAGTCTTCCTTTCCTCTCTCAGCCAACCCAATAAATAAAGTAATGCAGACATATAGGCAAACTTTCTCAATTGGAGTGGTCTTCTCAGTGCTTCTAGTACACCTGGCTCAAACACACCTCACCCCTGTGCACTCTGCTTCTTCCATATGTTTATAAATTTGTTCACAATAGGTATCACAACTGTGGGTCACTTGTGTCCTAATGTTTGGCACCCACTATGGATCCCTGCCAGTGCCAACTGATCTGGTATTATGCTTTGTTGTTGTTGTTTTTTTAACCAGGAAAAGGTTTAAATGGAAAGTTGGGGGACAGAGATCCCCCACTGGAGCAGTACCACAGTTACTTGGCTGAAGTTGGATGGTTGGTTATTGGATATTTTCCAAGGGTTACAGCAAAAGGTGGAAATGTGAGAGGCTATGAAGGCAGACAATGAGGTTCATAAATTGATGTCTTGCTTCCTTTGCATTTGGAGGTTTTCTTGAGCCCTTAAAGAAATGAAAACAGGAAGAGCCTTCTAGGCTCTAGGAAAGCTATTGGAACTTATCACTTGCCCTAGAGAGATCATGGGCGATATGCAGCAAGATGGCAGAAGAGTAGGGTCCCCAAGTCACCTGTCCCCACCAACTTACCTAGATAACTTTCAAATCATCCTGATAACCTATGAATTCGGTCTGAGATTTAAAGAGAGAACAGCTGGAATGCTACAGTGAGAAGAGTTCGCGCTTCTATCAAGGTAGGAAGATGGAAAAAAAAAAAAGAAATAAAAAAGCATCCGGGGGAGGGGCCCCACGAGGAGCTGGGCTAAGGCCACTGGCAAGTGCCCCCAGGACAGGAAAGCCCCGTCCCTGAGAAGCAGGAGCTTCACCAATCTTCCCCGGACGGAAAGGCGCTTGCAGGGAGCTCGGGCAGGATCCCAGGAGGGGCGGGGATGCCCTCAGGCTCCCGGGGGCACTAACAGAGGACCTGCGCCGTGGGGGAGAGCAGGCAACACCCCGCGGCCCATCTCCCCAAAGGGCTGCAGCAGGTGCCCGGTGGGCCCGGGAGCAGCTCGGAGGCGGCTCAGGTGGCGGCTCCGTGGAGGGGGCTGCATGGCCCTGGGAGCCGATTCCAGCGGCACAGGCCCTGGAGCCCAGGGCGCTGGGGGACACAGCCCAGGATCCGGTGCTCCCCCAGGACAGGCAGAGGCCGGGAGGGCCCAGGACAGCAAGGATGCTCCTGCCGCCGGATGGCCCCAAGCTGTGCAGATCAGCGGCCCCACCCCCGGAGCATCCAGGACCCCTCGGACTGAGAGCTGCGGTAGTTAATGCGGGAGCTGACCCCAGGGCTGGAGAGCTGGCCGCTGCCACTGTTGTTCCTCCTGGTGTTACCTTGTACCTGGGACTGAGCAGGGGCTTCACAGGATAAACAGCTCCCACTGAGCCATGCACCTGGCAGGGGGCTGGGCAGCTCCCCCAGGTGCACACACCTGAGAATCAGCACAGCAGGCCCCTCCCCCAGAAGACCAGCTGGAAGGATAGGGGAAAAGCAAGTTATTGACCAAGCAGCACTGGGAAGTTCCAGGGGAAGTCTAGGGATTTACAGTATATAGAATCAGAGGATACTCCCTCTTGTTTTTTGTTTTTTGTTTTCTGTTTGTCCCCCCCCCCTTCCTCTCTCTCTCTCTCTCTCTCTTTTTCCCCTCTTTTTCTCCTTTTTCCAGTACAACTTGTTTTTGCCACTCTGCACTGAGCAAAATGACTAGAAGGAAAAAATCACCCCAAAAGAAAGAATCAGAAACAGTCCTCTCTCCCACAGAGTTACAAAATTTGGATTAAAATTCAATGTCAGAAAGCCAATTTAGAAGCACAATTATAAAGCTACTAGTGGTTCTAGAAAAAAAGCATAAAGGATTCAAGAAACTTCATGACTACAGAATTTAGATCTAATCAGGCCAAAATTAAAAATCAATTAAATGAGATGCAATCCAAACTGGAAGTCCTAATGACGAGGGTTAATGAGGTAGAAGAGTGAGTGACATAGAAGACAAGTTGATGCCAAGGGGGGAAACTGAGGAAAAAAGAGAAAAAAATTAAAAGATCATGAGGATAGGTTAAAGTAAATAAATGACAGCCTCAGAAGGAAAAAATATACATTTAATTGGGGTTCCCAAGGGTGCTGAAAGGGACAGAGGTCCAGAATATGTATTTCAACAAATCATAGCTGAGAACTTCCCTAACTTGGGAAGGGAAACAGGCATTCAGATCCAGGAGACAGAGAGATCCCCCCCCCACCTAAAATCAATAAAAACCGCTCAACACCTCAACATTTAATAGTGAAACTTGCTAATTCCAAAGATAAAGAGAAGATCCATAAAGCAGCAAGAGACAAGAGATCTCTAACCTTTATGGGGAGAAGTATTAGGTTAATAGCAGACCTCTCCACAGAGACCTGGCAGGCCAGAAAGGGCTGGCAGGATGTATTCAGGCTCCTAAGTGAGAAGAACATGCAGCCAAGAATACTTTATCCAGCAAGACTCTGATTCAGAATAGAAGGAGAGGTAAAGACCTTCCAAGATAGGCAGAAACTGAAATATGTGACCACCAAGCCGGCTCTGCAAGAAATATTAAAGGGTTTCAGACTGGATAAAAAAGCAGGACCCATCTATTTTCTGTTTACAAGAGACTCATTTTAAACCTAAGGACACCTACAGCCTGAAAATGACATGTTGGAGAACCATTTACCATTCAAATGGTCCTCAAAAGAAAGCAGGGGTAGACATCCTTATATCAGATAAATTAAAGTTTATCCCAAAGACTGTAGTAAGAGATGAAGAGGGACACTATATCATACTTAAAATATCTATCCAACAAGAGGACCTAACAATCCTCAATATTTATGCCCCAAATGTGGGAGCCACCAAGTATATCAATCAATTAATAACCAAAGTTAAGACATACTTAGATAATAATACACTTATACTTGGTGACTTGAATGTAGCACTTTCTACAATCGACAGGTCTTCTAAGCACATCTCCAAAGAAACAAGAGCTTTAAATGATACACTGGACCAGATGGATTTCACAGATATTTATAGAACTTTACATCCAAATGCAACTGAATACACATTCTTCTCAAGTGCACATGGAACTTTCTCCAGAATAGACTACATACTTGGTCACAAATCAGGTCTTAACCAATATCAAAAGATTGGGATCATCCCCTTCATATTTTCAGACCATAATGCCTTGAAACTAGAACTAAATCACAAGAAGAAGTTTGGAAGGATTTCAAACACGTGGCGGTTAAGGACCATGCTGCTAAAAGATGAAAGGGTCAACCAGGAAATTAGGGAAGAATTAAAAAGATTCATGTAAACTAATGAGAATGAAGATACAACCATTCAAAATCTTTCGGATACAGCAAAAGCAGTCCTGAGGGGGAAATACATCGCAATACAAGCATCCATCCAAAAACTGGAAAGAACCCAAATACAAAAGCTAACCCTGCACCTAAAGAAGCTGGGAAAAAAAAACAGCAAATAGATCCTACACCCAGCAGAAGAAGAGAATTAATAAAGATTTGAGCAGAACTCAATGAAATAGAGACCAGAAGAACTGTGGAACAGATTAACAAAATCAGGAGTTGGTTCTTTGAAAGAATTAATAAGATAAACCATTAGCCAGCCTTATTAAAGAGAGAAAAGACTCAAATTAATAAAATCATGAATGAGAAAGGAAAGATCACCACCAACACCAAGGAAATACAAACAATTTTAAAAACTTATTATGAGCAGCTATACTCCAATAAATTAGGCAATCTAGAAGAAATGGACACATTTCTGGAAAACCACAAACTACCAAAACTGGAACAGGAAGAAATAGAAAACATGAACAGGCTGATAACCAGGGAGGAAATTGAAGCAGTCATCAAAAACCTCCCAAGACACAAAAGTTCAGGGCCAGATGGCTTCCCAGGGGAATTCTATCAAACCTTTAAAGAAGACATAAGACCTATTCTACTAAAGCTCGTCGGAAAGATAGAAAGAGATGGAGTACTTTCAAACTCGTTCTATGAGGCCAGCATCACCTTAATTCCAAAACCAGACAAAGACCCCACCAAAAAGGAGAATTATAGACCAATATCCCTGATGAGCACAGATGCAAAAATTCTCAACAAGATACTAGCTAATAGGATCCAACAGTACATTAAGAAGATTATTCACCATGACCATGTGGGATTTATCCCCAGGATGCAAGCCTGGTTCAACACTCGTAAAGCAATCAATGTGATTGATCATATCAGCAAGAGTAAAACCAAGACCCATATGATCCTCTCAATAGATGCAGAGAAAGCATTTGACAAAATACAGCATCCATTCCTGATCAAAACTCTTCAGAGTGTAGGGATAGAGGAAACATTCCTCAGCATCTTAAAAACCATCTACAAAAAGCCCACAGCAAATATCATTCTCAAAGGGGAAACACTGGGAGCCTTTCCCCTAAGATCAGGAACAAGACAGGGATGTCCACTCTCACCACTGCTATTCAACATAGTACTAGAAGTCCTAGCCTCAGCAATCAGGCAACAAAAAGAAATCAAAGGCATTCAAATTGGCAAAGAAGTCAAACTCTCCCTCTTTGCAGATGACATGATACTGTACATAGAAAACCCAAAAGACTCCACCCCAAGATTGCTAGAACTCATACAGCAATTCGGCAGAGTGGCAGGATACAAAAATCAATGCCCAGAAATCAGTGGCACTTCTATACACTGAGACTGAAGAAAGAGAAATTAAGGAGTCAATCCCATTTACATAAGACACCCCAAAAAGAATGAAGACACCCCATAAGTCAATCCCAAAAGCATAAGACACCTAGGAATAAACCTAACCAAAGAAGTAAAGGACCTATACCCTAAAAACTAAGACACCCCATAAGTCAATCCCAAAAGCATAAGACACCTAGGAATAAACCTAACCAATGAAGTAAAGGATCTATACCCTAAAAACTACAGAACACTTCTGAAAGAAATTGAGGAAGACACAAAGAGATGGAAAAATATTCCATGCTCATGGATTGGAAGAATTAATATTGTGAAAATGTCAATGTTACCCAGGGCAATTTACATGTTTAATGCAATCCCTATCAAAATACCATGGACTTTCTTCAGAGAGTTGGAACAAATTATCTTAAGAATGTGTGGAATCAGAAAAGATCCCAAATAGCCAGGGGAATATTGAAAAAGAAAACCAAAGCTAGGGGCATCACAATGCCAGATTTCAGGTTGTACTACAAAGCTGTGGTCATCAAGACAGTGTGGTACTTGGCACAAAAACAGACACATTCATCAATGGAACATAATAGAGAATCCAAAAGTGGACCCTCAACTTTATGGTCAACTAATATTCAACAAAGCAGGAAAGACTATCCCCTGTAAAAAAGACAGTCTCTTCAATAAATGGTGCTGGGAAAATTGGACATCCACATGCAGAAGAATGAAACTAGACAATTCTCTTACACCATACACACAGATAAACTCAAAATGGATGAAAGATCTAAATGTGAGACAAGATTCCATCAAAATCCTAGAGGAGAACACAGGCAACACCCTTTCTGAACTTGGCCACAGCGACTTCTTGCAAGATACATCCACGAAAGCAAGAGAAACAAAAGCAAAAGTGAACTATTGGGACTTCATCAAGATGAGAAGCTTCTGCACAGCAAAAGAAATAGTCAACAAAACTAAAAGGCAACCTACAGAATGGGAGAAGATATTTGCAAATGACATATCAGATAAAGGGCTAGTATCCAAAATCTATAAAGAACTTACTAAACTCAACAGCAAAGAAACAAACAATCCAATCATGAAATGGGCAAAAGACATGAACAGAAATTTCACAGAGGAAGACATAGACATGGCCAACAAGCACATGAGAAAATGCTCCGCATCACTGGTCTTCAGGGAAATACAAATCAAAACCACAATGAGATACCACCTCACACCAGTGAGAATGGGGAAAATTAACAAGGCAGGAAACAACAAATGTTGGAGAGGATGTGGAGAAAAGGGAACCCTCTTGCACTGTTGGTGGGAATGTGAACTGGTACAGCCACTCTGGAAAACTGTGTGGAGGTTCCTCAAAGAGTTAAAAATAGATCTTCCCTAAGACCCAGCAATTGCCCTGCTGGGGATTTATCCCAAGGATGCAGATGCAGTGAAACACTGGGACACCTGCACCCCAATGTTTATAGCAGCAATGTCCACAATAGCCAAACTGTGGAAGGAGCCTCAGTGTCCATCGAAAGATGAATGGATAAAGAAGATGTGGTCTATGTATTCGATGGAATATTACTCAGCCATTAGAAACAACAAATACCCACCATTTGCTTTGATGTGGAGGGACCTGGAAGGTATTATGCTGAGTGAAATAAGTCAATCGGAAAAGGATGAACATTATATGGTCTCATTCATTTGGGGAATATGAAAATCAGTGAAAGAGAATAAAGGGAAAGGAGATAAAATGAGTGAAAATATCAGTGGGGGTGACAAAACATGAGACACCTAACTCTGGGAAATGAACAAGAGGTAGTGGAAGGGGAAGTGGGTGGGGGGTTGGGGTGACGGGGTGATGGGCAATGAGGGGGGCACTTGGCAGGATAATAACTGGATGTTATCCTATATGTTGGCAAATTGAACTCCAACAAAAAAATTATTTTAAAAAAGAGAGAGATCATGGGCAAAACCCCATCCACCACCTCCAGCATTTCCAACAGGACAGTCATTTAGCACTTCAAAAACGAGGGGAGTTACTAAGAGAAAACAGAATGGCTGTTATTGTAGCCATGGAGGCAGTTTGAAACTAATCATATAGCACATTATGCAGGAGACTAAAGGAGGCATCAAATTAATTTGAGAGCTAGCTCCCTCCAAGACTGCTATCATTGGCATGAAGTGATCTTAAAGACTTAGGATGTTCATATGCATGAACAAGGGGTTATATTAGTTTTATTGCATGAAGCTGCATGGTAAGCAACAGGAGAAACAACATATGACCCTGGATACAGAATTGTTTGGGTTTATCAATAATACTAAGGCTGGCTACTGCTGTCCAATTCTTAATCAAGAATTTGGTGGATTTGAGAATACATAACCCCATTGGGAGATATTCCTGAAATTATAGATATAAAATGGATTACCTCTCTGAGGCAGTTGCCACCTTAAGACAGTTGTTGTGTTAACATAGTTTTATGAGAACAGGGGAATCAAATGGGAATTATTCACAATATATCCTTGATACAGAAAATGTAAGGCGATTTAATATGAGCATGTTCTTTCCAAATGGACAATGTCCTTGCATTTGCTTTTTTCACTGACAGAAACTTTTATTATCCTACTCAAGAAATAATGAAACAATAATGAGAAAATAAATGAAAAGAACTCCAGAATGTGTCCTAGGTTTCTACCTAGGATGGAAAAAAAGTGGGGGGAAACAAGAAGTAAAAGAGGACATTTCCCAGTTACTTCAGTTTTAAAAAATGTCTACTTCACTTAGTGCTTTAAAACAATGACAAGAGGGGAGAGGGGCAAAGATGGTGATGTAGAAAGACCCTGAACTCACCTCCTCCATGGACACACCAACTTTGTACCTATTTATAAAGCAATTCCTCCTGAAGAACAACTGTGGGCTGATGATACAGCTTTTGCACAACAAAAATAGACCATGTAGAGAATGATGAGACAGAGATATGGTAACAAAGGGAACTCCCACCCTCAACACTGAAATGAGAAGGAATAGTACTGAGGGACCATGAGCAGATTTGTCTGTTTGGGGACATGGTTGGGGAGGGTATGGCTTAAAAAGACAACTTGAATTGAAAGGATCCAGCTCTAGAAGTCTGACACAAATAGTAAGGGAGCTACTTGCACTCTCTCTTGGTTGGAGGGGGTGGTGATTACCAGTTTACATTTCCCCTTCACCTTGATAGTGCAGATGGGAGCAGGGTCTGTGTATCATAGCCAGCCTGCTACCTCACTGAGCCTTAGGCTCCTACCTAGCTAGCCCTGGGTGTCTGGGATCACAGAAAAATAGCCACAGTTTAAAAAAGCAACTAGAATATAAAAGATTCATCTCTAGAACTGCTCAAATGGCATGAGTACTGCTAGAGCTCTCTCTCAGTTAGAAGGGTTGGGAAATACCTCTATTTACATTCCCTCCTTGCTGGCATGGGTAGAAGTAGAGTTCATTAGCCTACCACCTCAGTGATCCCCAGGTCCTAACCCATTCCAGCTCAAGCCATCTGACCATGGTGGCCCCAGTATAGCACACATCAGGAAACCTCTTGTCAGCACTCACTAAAGCTCCAGACATCTTGCCAAGGTGAGATAAGCATGAAGCACCCTGAACAACTCCAGGCCCATACTACTTTGACTCTAGTTTCCCTGTCAGGAAGCACATGGAGCACCCCAGGATTCCCCAGCTCATACCCATTTCAGATTCAGCTGTCCTGCCAGGGTACCCTGTGAGTGGAAAGCCCTGGCCTGTGCCCAGCTCAGCTCTGATCATCCACCAGCAAATACCTACCCTAGAGTACTCCAGAACATCCATCCTATGTCAGTAACACCTCCAGCTAGCCAGTCAAAGTCACCAAGTTCACATAGTCTACACAGGGGATAAAATTACACAAGACCATTCCTCCCAGTTTAGGAGAAGTAGCCCTTCCTCCTAATTCATAGAAACAAACACAGAAAGTCAAGCAAAATGAGACACATGAATATGATCCAAATGAAAGAACAAGGCAAAACCTCAGAAAAAGAATGAAATGAAATGGAAATATGCAGTCTACCTGACAAAGAGTTCAAAGTAATGATCACAAAGATATTCACTGGATTGGAAAGCAGAATGAATAAACTCAATGAGAACTTCAATAAAGAGGTAGAAAACAATAAATAATTAATCAGAGTTGAATATAATAACTGAAATGAAAAAGGCAGTATAAAGTAGCAGCGATTAGAAAATGCAAAATAGATCAGTGATCTGGAAGACAGGATAGTAGAAAGCACCCAAGCCAAAGAACAAAAAAAAAAAAAGAATTTAAAAAGTGAGAATAGGTTATATGGGTTCTCTTAGACAACATCAAGTAAATAAATGTTTATATTTTAGGGGTCCCAGAAATAGGAGAGAAAGGCATAAAACGTATTCGAAAAAATAATAGCTGAAAAGTTCCCTGACTTAGGGAATGAAACAGACATCTAGGTTCAGAAAGTACAGAGAGTTCCAAAACAAGATGAACCCAAGGAGGTTCACATCACAACACACAATAGTTAAAACGTCAAAGATGACAGAGAATCTTAAAAACAGCAAGAGGGAACAAGTAGTTGTGTACAAGCTGATGTTTTTTCAGCAGAAATTTTATAGGCAAGAAGGCAGTGGCATGATATATTCAAAGTTCTGAAAGGAAAAACATCTGCAACCAAGTATTATTCAGAATTGAAGAAAATATAAAGAGTTTCCCAAACAAAATTTAAATGACTTCATCACCCTAAAATCAGCCTTAGAAGAAATGTTGACGGGACTTCTTTAAATGGAAAAGAACATTCGTAATGACAAGAAATTGTGAAAAGTGGAAAACATGCCATAAGAGTAGTATAGCAATCACTTATAAAGCTAGTATAAAGGTTAAAAGACAAAAGTAGTAAAATCAGTTACATGTAAAAAATAAATTAAGGGGACTCATAAAATAGGAGGTAAAATATGACAATGTATATAAAAAACATGGAGGGGGGAGTAAAAAAAACTTATTTTAGAATATGTACAAACTTAGGTGACCAACTTAATACAAACTTAGAATAGTATATATGAACTTCATGGTAACCACAAGCCAAAAACATAATAGATACAGAAAAAATAAATTTACAAAAGCTAAGCACAACACTAAAGAAAGTCATCAATCACAAGGAAGGAAAACAAGAGAAGAATGGAAAACTACAAAAAAACACCAGAAAACAATGAACAAAATATAAGTACATACCCATCAATAATTAACATAAATGGGCTAAATACTCCAATCAGAAGACATAGCATGACTGAATAGATAAAATAAAATAAACCAAAGACCCATTTATATGACTCACTTCAGACCTCAAGACCCATGCACACTGAAAGTGAAGAAATAGAAAAAGATATTCCATACAAGTGGAAGTATGTATATGGTGGGGGGGGGCAGCAATACTTAGGCCAGATAAAACAGACTTTATAATGAAGCTTGTAACAAGAGACAAAGAAGGACATTACATAATGATAAAGAGAGCAACCCAGCAAGGAGGACATAACCATTGTAAATACATATACACCCAGCAAAGGAAGACCTAAATCTCAGACATAATGGAAAAAATTGATGGTATTACAATAATAGTAGAGGACTCTAGCACCCCACTAACATCAATGGATTGATCATCCAGGAAGAAAATCAGTAAGGATACAGTGTCTTTGAAGGACATATTAAACCAGATGGACCATACAGATATATACAAAACATTCCATCCAGAAACAAAACACACATTCTTTTTGAGTGCATATGAAATATTCTCCAGGATAAATCACATGTAGACCACAACACAAGTCTCAAATTTAATAAGATTGAAATCATAACAAGAATCTTTTGTGACCACAATCCTATGAAACTGGAAATCAAAAGAAAAAAACCTGGAAAAACAAACACATAAAAGCTAAACAACATGCTACTAAATAGCTATGAGTCAATGAGAAAATCAAAGAAGAAATCAAAACACATGGAGACAAATGAAAATGAATACGTATGGTCCAAAATCTTTGGGATGCAACAAAAGCAGTTAACAGAGGAAAATTTATAGCGATAAGGCCTACTATAAGAAACAAGAAAAATCTCAGTCTAAACTTATGCCTGAAGTAACTAGAAAAGAACAAAGCCCAAAGTTAAAAGAAAATAAAGGTTAGAGTAGAAATAAATTAGATACGAAAGAAAGAAAGAAAGAAAGAAAGAAAGAAAGAAAGAAAGAAAGAAAGAACAGAAAAGAGCTGGTTCTTTGAAAAGATCAACAAAATTGACTCATGAAGAAAAACAGAAATGACCCCAGAATAAAATAATAAAAGGAGTAACCACTGACACCATAAAAATGTAAGGGATTATAAAGGCTACTATGGAAAATTATGTCAATAAATTGGATAACCTAAAAGAAATAAATGCCTAGAAACTTACAATGTTGTAAACTGAATCCAGAAGAAATAGAAAATTTGTTCAGATTGATTACTGGTAATAAGATTGAATCAGTAATAAAAAAAACTTCCAACAAAGTCCAGGACCACATAGATTTACAGATGAATTCTACCAAATACTTAAAGAAGAGTTAAAACCTATTCTCCTCAGACTATTTCAAAACAGAAAACTTCCAAATATATTTTATGAGGTCAGCATTACCCTGATACAAAACCAGATGAAGACAGCGCACACACACACACACACACACACACACACACAATAACTCCATTCCAATGATTCTGATGAACATAGATGCAAAATCCTCAACAAAATATTAGCAAACCACATTCAATAATACATTAAAACATTTACCATGATCAAGTGGAAATTATCTGGGGGATGCAAGTGTGGTTCAAATGCAAGTGTTAATTGTAAACCAATCAACATGACACATCACATTAACATAATAAAGGATAAAATGAAATGATCTCAACAGATGCAGAAAAAGCATTTGAAAATATTTAGCATTGGTTCATGACAAAAACCCAACAAAGTGGATTTAGAGGGAACATACATCAACATTATAAAGGTCATATATGAGAAACCTACAGGTAACATCATACCCAATGGTGGAAATCAGAGATTTTTTCTTCTAAGATCAGAAATAAGACAAGAAAGTCTATTCTCACTACTTTTATTTAACATAGTACTAGAAATCCTAGCCATAGTAATCAGACAAGAAATAAAAGGCATCCAAATTGGTAACGAAGAAGTAAAACCATCACTACATTGAGATATGATACTATATATAGAAAACCCTAAAGACTCCACCAAAAAAAAAAAATTAAAATAAATGGATTCAGTAAATCTGCAGGATGCAAAATTAAGATACAGAAATCTGTCATATTTTATAAGCTAATAAAGTAACAATAAGAGAAATTAAGAAAATAATTCTATTTACAGTTGTACCAAAAAATAATAAAATACCTAGGAATAAACTTAACCAAGGGGATGAAGACTGGTACTCTGAAAACTATAAAACACTGATGAAAGACACTGAAGATGACACCAACAAATGGAAAGATATACTGCTATCATAGATAAGAAGAACTGTATATACTATTAAAATGTCTGTACTACCCAAAGCGATCTAAAGATACAGTGCAATCCCTGTGAAAATTCCAATAGTATTTTCCATAGAACTAGAACAAATAATCCTAGACTTTTTATAGAACCACAGAAGACTCCAAATGTTCAAAGCAATCTTGAGAAAAAAGGACAAAGCTGGAGATATGCTCCCTGATTTCACACTATATCACAAAGCTATAGTAACAAAACATTATGGTACTTGCACAAAAATAGACACATAGATCAATAGAATAGACAGCACAGAAACAAACTCACACTTATATATATGGTCAATCTACAACAATGAAAGAATATGCAATAGGGAAAAACAGTCTCTTCAATAAATGATGCTGGGAAAACTAAACATCTCTATGCAAAATAATGAAACTGGACCACTTTCTTATGCTATATACAACAATAAATTCAAAAATGGGTTAAAAATCTAAACGTAAGACTTTAAACCATGAAATTCCTAGTAGAAAATATAGGTGAGAATTTCTTTGACATTAGCCCTAACAACATTTTTTCTACATATGTCTCCTTCAGGGAAGGGAAACAAAAGTAAAATAAACAAAAATCCTACTGAAACTATACCAAAACAAAAAGCCTCTGCACAGCAAAGGAAACCATAAAGGGAATGAATAGAACCTACTAAGTAGGAGAAGATATTTGCAAATGATATATCCATTAACAGGTTAGTACATTAAAAAAATATAAGAAATAGATACAAGTCAACACAAATAATCCAGTTTAAAAATGTGCAGAAGACCTGAATAGAGATTTTTCCAAAGAGATACAGATGGCCAATAGACCCACGAAAAGATGCTCAACACCAGTAGCCATCAGGGAAATGTAAATCAAAACCACAATGAGATCATCTCACACCTGTCAGAATGGCTAGAATCAAAAAGACAAGAAATAGCAAGTTTTGGGAAGGTGTGGAAAAAATAAACCCTCAATTCACTGTTGGTGGGAATATAAATTGTTGCAACTACTGTGGAAAACAGTATGGAAGTTCCTCATGGAAGTTAAAAAATAAAAATATCATATGATCCAGTAATTCTACTCCTGGGTATTTATCTAAAGAAAACAAAAACAATAATTCAAAAGATTTATGTACTCCTATGTCTACTACAGTATTATTTACGATAGCCAGATATGGAAGTAATCTAAGTGTCAGCAGATGAATGGATAAAGAAGACGTGCCATACACACACACACACACAATTGAATATTACAAGGTCTGAGATCCTGTCATTTGTGACAACATATAGGATCTAGAAGATATTATGCTAAGGGAAATAAGCCAAGAAAAACCAACACCATATGATTTCACTTACATGTGGAATTTAAAAACCAATACAAAGATATAATCTCAGAAAAAGACCCATAAATACAGAGAAAAAACTGGTGCTTGCCAGAGTGGAGGTGTGAGGGAGATGAGCAACATGGGTGAAGAGGTCGAAGAGGGTTCAAGCAACTAGTTATGGAATAAGTAAGTCACAAGAATGAAAGGTACCAAGTAGGAAATATAGCCAACGTTGTTGTGATAGCATTGTATGGTAACAGATGGTTATGTGCACTTGTGAGCACAGCATAAGGTAGAGAGTTGTTGGATCACTATGGCATATCTCTGAAACCAGTGTAATATCATATTTTACCTATATTTCAGTACAAAAATAATCACAGCATACATTTTATTCATAAATCTACCATTTGAGTAGGGTTGCTTGGGGATAGTTCAGTCTCTGCTCTGCATGAACTCGAAGAGCTAGAGGCTAGATCTGGAATCTTCTGAAAGCTCCCTCACTCATATATGCCTGAAGGTTGTTCAAAACTCAGCTAGAGCTATTATCTTGAAAACCCACAGGTGGTTTTTCTATGTTTTCTGGGCTTCCTTACAACACGGTGATTGGGTTTCAAGGGCTCCAAGGGCAAAAGTACAGATGAGACCCAGATGGGAACTCTATCGTTTTTTCTAACCTAGCTTTGTAAAACATATAACATCATTTCTCCTGCATTCTATTAATTAAAAGCACCCGAAGTTGATTTATATTCAAAGGATGGGGAATTAGACTCCACTCTTTGTGGCTGGAGTCAAAGAATTTATGCATATGTTTTAAAACCACTACCATCTCTCCACTGGCAGAAATTATTTATGTTATTCACCTATGCAAAATCCACTCAGATCCACCCAAGATCTCCCCACAGCTGTCATTTATTATAGAATTACGCGCATTATCATTTATTCTCATTGGTTCTAGGCATGGGTAAAACACTTCAGGTATGGCTCTTTAAGTATATCTGGTCAAATGCAGCTTCTCCTGAGTTGAACACCTATGAGCCAAAGATATATGTTTTCTACCTCAACTCACTGAATATATGATGGAAGAAGAGGCATAGGGACAACTACTTTTCTACCAACAGGGTAAGATGGGAGGTACATAGGAATCATTGGCCTATAGCAATTCTAAAATCTAGCCAAGCACATGTTTCTAGTTCCTCAATTGAGTCTCAGTCCTACTGCCTTGGAGTGATTCACTTTGGCTTTTTGTCCTTCCCTCTGTGCTCTTGTTATCTTTCCTATTAACTATTGTCATATAATAAATTATTCCAAATCTTAGTCTTTTAAAAGAATAATTACTATTATTTTTCACTATTTTTAGGGGGTCAGGAATTCAGGGGCAGCTGGATGGCTTGGGTTCAAGATCTCTCGTAAGGCTACTGTCAGATATCGGCCAGGAACACAGTCATCTGAAGGCTTAATAAGACTGCAAAATCCACTTTTCAGGTAGCTTACTCATGTGGCCAGCAAGCTGGTGTCGGGTAATGATTAGAGTCCCCAATCCTTCTTTATGTGAGCCTCTTCACAGGAATTCTTAAATGCCCTGGTTCTGTCAGAGCAAGCAATCTAAACCATAATGACTTGACTTCCACTGAATTTTGTTTTTAAAGAACCAAAGATTCAATGTAGGAGGGGACTACAAAAGGGTATAAATATCAAAAGGCAATAGAGGCCATCCACAAAGATAAACAACTATGACTCATGGAGACTTAAAAACCCAGAAATTGAAAATAATAAAAGATCTATAAGGAGACTAATAGAACCATATGAAAGTCAGAAATGTATACAGAGGCAATAGGGAAAAAAACAAATGGTGCATTGCTTATATAGATAGAGATCTGTTAATAGTTTTATATCAACTGTTCAGGAAGTAGTTCATGGTGAAAACTTATTTGGGTGCAGTTTGTCATTTCCACTCTGAGTTCTGGTCCCTTTACTGGCATCCTATTCCCAGAGAATGCTGAGAAATCATTTAATGGCTGGCAGATTCCAGAATCCCTGTTTGTTTGTTTGTTTCAAGTTTTTATTTAGATTCTAGTTAGTTAATATCTAGTGTAATATTGGTTTCAGGAATAGAATTTAGTGGTTCATCACTTACATCAGTGGTCATCATAATAAGCCTCCTTCATACCCATCCCCCATCTATCTCCCCCACAGCAACTCTCAGATTCTTCCCTAAAGTTAGAGTCTCTTACTGTTTGCCTCCCTTTTTCTTCTTCCTTCCCTTATGTTCATCTGCTTTGTTTCTTAAATTCTGCTGTGAGTGAAATCATATGGTGTTTGTCCTTCCCTGACTTATTTCACTTAGCATAATACACTCTAGCTCCATCCACACTGCTGCAAATGGCAAGATTTCATTCTTTTCGATGGCCGAGTAATATTCACAGTGAAATCCCAGAAGTTCATTTCTGCTTTTGTTTCCCTTGCCTCTGGGGATGTGCCAAGTAAGAAGTTGCTATGGCTGAGGCCAAAGAGGTTGCTACCTCTGTTTTTCTCTAGGATTTTGATGTTTTCCTGTTTCACATTTAGGCCTTTCACCTATTTTGAATTTATTTTTGTGTATGGTGTTTCATTCGTCTACATGTGGCTGTCCAATTTTCCCAACACCATTTGTTGAAGAGACTGTCTTTTTTCCATTGGACATTCTTTCCTGCTTTTTTGGAGATTCATTGTCCATATGGATGTGGGTCCATTTATGGGATTTCTATTCTATTCCATCAATCTGTCTGTTTTTGTGCAGGTACCATCCTGTCCTGATGACTACAGCTTTGTAGTATAGCTTAAAGTCCAGAATTGTGATGCCTCCACAGATCTTTTCTTTTTCCAGATTGCTTGGTTATTTGGGGTCTTTCGTGGTCTCTGTTTGCTCAGCCTTCTTCAGTGCTCTTTCACTTAGCTATACTCATCATGTTCAACTCTCTTCATCCCTTCAGATGTGCAGCAATGCTCTCATTCTGCTATCTCACCACCCAGCAATCTTGGAAACTATCCCTGAGGGACCTTAGGGATTCTCCACTCCAGTGCTACATCCAGGCCTAACCCACCTCATAATTATGCCCTAATAGCATGTGTCATCTCCCCCCATAAACAACTGTAATTTCCAAATGGATACAGGATGTTACCTTGAATTTGTATGTGGTTCTCTTGGTATATTCCATCTCGGGACTTGTTTTTCTATGTTGACATCTGGCTATCCATTATTTTCCTATAGAATTTGTACCTCTCTCCATAAATATCTTTACATTCCTCACAGTGACTCAGAACCCTCTAGGCCTGTCTTTGGGACCAGCACTGGGGCCTCTCCTCCTGGCATCTAGGAAACATTTTTATCACTTTAGGCAAGCACTCCAGATTTAGATTAGCATGGGAGACAAGTTCAAGTACTAATTGTGGAAATGGGATGGAGCTTGTTGGCACAGCCTGAATATGGACAGAAAGGAATGGACATACCTGTTCTTTGTGGGGGTCCATTCAGGATACTCTGGGTTGCATATACCATTATTTCCTGGCAGAATGTGCAGGCTGAAGTAACCTAGATAGGCCCTAACACAGAATAGTATTATCATGTTATATTGGCATTATCTCTTTGTTCCAGGCAGGGATGGGGGCAGGGGATCTTTCCTACTGTGTTCAGTTAGCAATAACTGCAAGATGTGATCCAACTCACTTCAGGAGACATATGCCTTCAAACAGACATTCTCTTGTGTTGGATTCTTCCAAGGATTCTACTTAAACTGAATAAACAGGAAAAGTATAGAAGCTTGGATTTTAAATTTCAGAGGGAGGAGTAAGATTATTCTTATAGTAAAGAAAAAGAAATAGCCGCTATTAAGAGACTTCCTTTAGGGTTGTGGGTACTTTTGGTCATTCACCTAACCATGCACACAATTACATTATCTAATGCTCCTCACCCTTCCTGTGCAATCAAACCCCAGCAGGGCCAGGAATGGACATTAAGAGGGTTTACTGCAGGGTGCCATGATTCAGAACTGTGAAAGATTTTTTCCTAAAAAAAAAGAAATCATTTTGAGCTAATGACTGTTCTAGCTCTTGTGCATCAAATGTCATTTACAGGGTCAGTGAGTGGAATAAAAAGGAAAATGACAGGCTTTGAGGAGACACATGGTTGGCATTTAACTACCAAAAAGCACAGAAATTGAGGTATTTTTTAAGAGGCCCAGAGTACAGACTGTGAGGAGAGAGAAGGGAGAGGAAATGTGTCATGAATTAGGAAAATATGAGGAAATGGGGGAGGTGTGGTGGCATTAAAAAGGAGAAGACACATACGGGAGAAAGAGAAAAGACAATTTCTTCACTGCTTTATAAACTTGGGTAGACTTTCGGTTTCAAAATGGAGGTTTCACTCACATATATATCTCACCTTCTTCCTAGAAACATATTAGAATGACAAAGGATAAATAAAAATAATAATCTATAGTAGCACTGAAAAATAAGGAAAAAGAGAATACAAAATCTTGAGGGATTTCTGGACAGGATGAAGGTTGTATTAGGGTTCTTCAGAGAAACAAAACTAGTAGGATATATATAGAACTCTAGATAGATGGATTTATTATAAGGAATTGACTTGGGATCCCTGGGTGGCTCAGCGGTTAAGCGCCTGCCTTCGGCCCAGGGTGTGATGCTGGAGTCCCAGGACCGAGTCCCACATCAGGCTCCCTGCATGGAGCCTGCTTCTCCCTCTGCCTGTGTCTCTGCCTCTCTCTCTCTCTCTCTCTCTCTCTCTCTCTCTCTCTCTCTCTCCGTGTCTGTCATGAATAAATAAAATTTTTTAAAAAAAATAAGGAATTGGCTTGATTATGAAGACTGACAAGTTTCAGGAGCAGCAGGATAACTCAACAAGCTGGAGATTCAGGAGAGCAAACAGTGTAGTTCCAGTCTGAAGCCTGGCAGTCTTGAGACCCAGGAAGAGCCAAAGTCTCAGCTTGAGTCCTAAGGCAAGAAAAAAAAAAAGTTCAAATCTGAAGGTATCAAAGAGAAATTTTCTTACTTTGGGGAGGGTCAGCCTTTGTGTTCTATTCAGGCTTTCAACAGATTGAATAAGCTCACCCACTTTAAGGAGAGCAATCTCCTTTACTTGTCTATTCATTTATAGTAACTTCATCTAGAACACCAAGAAACATTCAGAATGTTTGAGTAAATATCTATGCACTCTATGGCAAGTCAAGCTGACATTTAAATTTATCCAAAGAAAAAGCAAATGAGCTTAAAAAAAAAAAAAAACGCAGATTGCAGTGCTCAGGCCATGATTCTACAGCTAACCTCAGTTGGAAGAGGGTGTCTCCACCTTCAGAAAAGTGTTTACAGCAGAGTCCCTGGGAGGAAAAAATAAAAATCTATAGCTTTAGTGCTGGGAGCAATGGCAGGCCAGGCTATGGGCAGTTGACAAAGTTCACATAAAGGAATTCATATGGCTCTGGACACAGCATCTGCCCTCAAGCTTTGCTTGGCATAAACTATTAAAGAAAATATCAGGGCACTATCCAAGTGAACATTCTCCTACCACATCCTTTATTTTCCTACTAACACTCTGGCCAGACATTGATATGCCTAAATCCTACCAGCAAAGGCTGGATGAAAGGGGTAAACTAGAGTATACTTAGGAGAACCATAAGAACTTACACATAAAGTGACTGCTTGACTCAGTTTCCAGTCTCTCCACTCCACTCTCTGCTCTGGGATCCAAGTAAGGGAGGGCTGACAATGGACAGATAGAAATGCAACTTAGTTTCCAAGCTAACTTGATGGGATAGTATGGGCATATCGATCCTCTTTACCTTTCTTCCCTTCTAATTTTTATTTGGAATGACCTCTTAGCAAAATAATGTATCTAAAAATATGCAATTGGTGGATGAGAAATATTAGAAGAAATCCTGCTGCCTCACTGACTATTATAATATTCTGAAAGATCTGAGTCTCTCCAAAAGATTTTGAGAGTCTACATGTCTTCCAAGGAAGGAGCCAAAATAAACACAAAAAGGAGGTAGCCATGTCCCCCTAGGTTTAATGAGTATTTCTTAAGGATTCTTTCATAATTCCCTTTGAAAATACAGCTTTGGCCAGATGTAGGCACCTCTACATTCTCAAGGCTATAGCCAAAGAAGAGGGAGGTCCAGGGATCAAACAGCATGAGGAAAAGCTCAACATTATGAAGAACTTATGGGCCTTCTAGGGTCTAACATTCACTAAGGCACAAGATTATGAGAGGGCAAAAAGTGCTCAGCAAAGCTGTGAACACATCTGGCTATTTCACTCTTCCCCTCAAAATCTCTTGAATAGCAAAATCAAAGCTAACAAAAACCCAGAGGAAATTAAAGTTTTCCTGTTTATTTTTTCCAGAGATTTAGAAATTTGTACAGGAGCCCTTACAATCTAAGGGAAACAACATCATAAACTATAACACTGAAAAAAAAAACTCTTTTAAAGAATAAGCAAAGAAAAATAAAAAAAAAAATCCAATAAACCTAATATTTCAGAAGAGTTTCCTGAGGAAATAGACAAATGTACTATGAAAAGACTCCTCTAGAAAACATATGAAGACTTGTAAAAAAAAATCTCCATATTACTCTTTCAAAGTAGTTCAAGAGGACATTACGTCTATGGAAATCTGAAATCCAGACACAAGTTTGAACTGTACAAAACTGCAGATAGTCATTTTGAGTTACAAAACTGGCAGTTTTATAGAGTTATACCCAATAGAATGCTTTCCAATGAAAAACTGAAGAGTCAAGGGCCTTGGTGTGGGGACAGAAATAGATTAATAGATATAGTAAGAAATGCGAATTAAGTAGATGTTACAAAAAATAATGTAGGTCAGTTTGAGAAGTTATGACAAGATTTCACGGTAAAGGATTAAGAAATTAAGAGGATTAGTAAACAGATAAAAGATATTATGATCCAAACTGAAAGAATACACTCTAGCTCCATCCATGCCATTGCAAATGGCAAGATTTCATTATTTTTTATTACTGAGTAATATTCCATTGTGTGTAATTGTATATATATAAAATATATCTTTGAGAGCAAATGGAAGAGAAATTATAATAAAAGACCACATTTTTAAAATTCCCAGGGGTAACATCATTGAGCAACACAGATCGATCCAACTTCAGTCTCCCAAACAAGAAAGCCAAAGAGCAACTATCCATAGGTAAGGCACCATTGTGAAAATCTCAGAACCTAGAAGTAAGGCTGAAGCACCCCTCTAGACAATAGAGATTGAAAAGGACTGCATTAAAATGGTAACAAAGGCAGTTTAACTTTGACCACATTGCCCCTGCCCCAAGCCAACACAGTACTGGTCTTACTTACAGTTTCTCTACTACAAAGAAAAGAACCCAAGGTGATATCCAGTTTCCCTAGATTAGAGGATGCTTCCTGAGAGGCTTACCCATGTCGCACCTCACAAAGACTGGGGAAACCTGTAGAGCTTGACCATTAGCAATCAGACCGAAAAGGGAGTGGGGCTCATAGCAACCAGTGCTCAGATATTGGAAGACCACAGTCCTGTTTGTGGTGATACCTAAGAAAAAATCCCAGTCAGTAGTTCTGACCATCTGTAGAGCCAAGCTGGTGGCCATGTTGGGCCAAGAAACTCAGTTGGCAATTTTGCCTTATTTAGTTTGCCATCCAATGAAATATACTGACCATGGAGTCAATTTTATGGCCTTGACTGGGCAGGGGAGCCAATTCTGTCACACCCAGCTGCTCAGAATAGCCTCCAGTCCCATCCCTCTGGGAATCATGGCCACAGCTGCATGACAGCCACAGATGCACAGAGGCCATAGAGCACACCCTATGGCCAGCCCAGACAGAGAGCAGAGCCAGCAGACTTGGCCAACTCCTGAGCATAGCCATATTACCAGGGATCGAGAACAGTGGCCCTGAGCAGTCCAGAGCACAGCCTATTGCACTGCCCAACTACAGAGCACAGCACACATCCCTGCTCAATTACTGAACATAGCCATGGCCTTGCCCAGTCAGAGGCCCCATCCAGTGACCTCACACAACTCTAAAGTATAACCTGAGGCCCCACCTGATCAGAGAGCCAGTATGGCAATTCTATATGACCATGGAATGGAGCATAGTCCCCACCCTAGTCCCACTCAACTACAGACACCAGATGGGTTAGAAAGCCCAGCCAGCAACCTTTTCCAGAAGTGGAGTACAGCCAATAGCCTACCTGATTACAAAGTCTAGCTTCTGAACATAGTGGCACCATCTAGTTGGGAAGTGCAACCTAAAGGCCCACTCAGTCATGAGTGATTATAAAGCATAGACTTCAGTCCTGCCAAATTGTGGAATCCAATCAGTGGGCACTACTGTCAGGGAACACAACCTGAGGACAAACCTGAGCAGAATGATTGCAGATCCCAGTTAGTGACATTGCCTGACCACAGAACACATTCATCAATACTGCCAAATCAGGGAGTCCCCTCATCCAGAAGCTCCCCTTGAGTGTGGAGCCCAGTCAGCAGGACTACCCTATCATGGAGCTCAGCCAGCAGCACTCCTGATCTCAGAGTATGGGCAGTGACCTTGCCTAACAAAAGATCCCAATATCAAACCCTCTGTCCATGGATGCTACTAGCTGATCTGTCTGGTACCCCAAGCAGAGCTGATTGAAGTTCTTTCCCTGCTGAAACAAACCTATAAAATCTATAACAGGAAATTGCTAACTCAAATGTGCAGATACTAGTGCAAAGCATTAAGGATCATTAAGAACCAGGTAGACATGATACCACCAAAGCAAACTAATAAGGCTCCAATAAGCAACTCTTAAAAAATGGAGATCTATGAGCAAAAAATTCAGAATAATCCTCTTAAAGAATATGCAGATAACTAAATGAAATTAGGAAAACAATGTATAAGCAAAATGAGTTCAACAAATAGAAACTCAACAAACAGAAATCCTAGCACTGAACACAATGACTGAAGAATTCTGTAGAGAGTCTCACATCAGACTTGGACAAAGCAGAATAAAGAATCAGTGAACTTGAAGATAGAGCATTTAAAATTATCTAGTCAGGCAAGCAAAAAAAAATTTTTTTTTTTTTTTTTAGAAGAGTGAATAAAGCCTAAGGGACTTAAAGGACACAATCAGGTAACAACATATGCATGCATGATGGGGATCCAAGAAAAAGGGACAGGAAGCCGATTTCAAAAATAAAATGAATGAAAACTTCCCAACTTAAGAGGAATGAACACCAAGATTCATAAAATTCAAATGAACCTAAACAGGTTCAACACTTAAAGGGATACTCTAAGACTCCTTACATATTATAATTACATTTTCCAAACTCAAAACAATGAATTCTGAAAGTAGTTTGAAAAGCCTCTCATCACATATAAGGGAGTATCCATAAGACTATATTAAGTAGCTTTTCAACAGAAACGTAGTAGGCCATGAGATAGTAGAATGATGTTACTTAAAATATTTGGAAAGAAATCCTGTTAACAAAAAATACTTTACCCAGCAAAACTATCCTTCAGAAATAAAGGAGAAATGAAGACTTCCTGAAACAAAAGCTGAGGGAGTTCATCACCATTACATTTGCCTTATGAGAAATGCTAAAGGGAGTTCCAAATGCTGAAATGAAGAAATGCTAATTAACAAACCCATATGAATGTGTGAATCTTATTACTATAAGTAAAGATATAGTCAAAATCTGATTTTCTCATTTTGTAATTATGGTATATAAGTCACTTACAACTCCAGTTTTCTTTTTAAAAAAGGATTAATAAAGGGATTTAATGCAGTAAACTTTCTAAGACATTTATAAACTAACAATTTCTATTTTACCTGATTAGAGCTCTAACAAATCAGCAGGCCTCATTTAGTTAATAGTGATTTAATGCAAGTTGTATTCAAAACATATGTGCTGATTTAATTTCTGACACATTAATAATTTTTAAAAAATATAGCAAACAAAAAAACCCACACAACAAATTTTTAGACTAATGCTAATTTAGTAATCTTAATTTTATATTATTTCCTTTAAATATACATTGTGTTTTACTTGATGGGCCAATTCTTCTGAAATTAAATTTTGTTGCAATTTCTTTTCAAATGGTGATGAACTTCAATTATTTTGTCAATTCTTTTGATCTTTAATCTTCCTTTCGGATATTTGAAATGTTTCACACAGGCACAAATTTACAATTATCTTTTCCTTTTCTTCATTATGTAACAAGCAGTTCAAGAAATTTTAAAAAATAGAAATGATAAATATTATTTGTAAAAGGCTATTGCTGAATTAGTCTATATGTGTTATACAAGATTCTAAGATGGGCTCCTGATCCCTACCCTGAGATTCCTATGTGAAATCCCCTGTTTCTAGTGCCTTACTTGGAATGCTAGAAGAACCTGTGACTCAATTCTAGCACAGAATACAGCGAAAAAGATTTTTTAGATGTAATATGGAACCTTCAGTAGTTGACCTTTTTATTAAGTTTTTATTTAAATTCCAGTTAGTTAACATACAGTGTAATATTAGTCTCAGGTGTACAATATAGTGACATAACTCTAATTTTATTTTTTTAAATTTTTTTCACAACTCTATTTTAAAAATTAGAAAATATATAAAAAATAACTTTACATTAATTTTTTATTTGATACACAATATTAAAAATATGTAAATTGTAATGTCAGTAACCTAAAGGGCAAGGTGCAGAAAAACATAAGGTTCCTGTATTCTATCAAAGTTGTTATCAGATTAAAGTAGGATGTTATAACTAAGATATTTTATGTAAACCACATGACAACCACAAAGGAAAAACTTGCAGTTTAAAAAAAAGATAATAAAAGAGTCAAAACATGCCACCATGAAAAGCCATCAAAGACAGCAAGAGAGGGCAGCCCCGGTGGCTCGGTGGTTTAGCGCAGCCTTCAGCCCAGGGTGTGATCCTGGAGACCTGGGATTGAATCCCACATCAGGCTCCCTGCATAGAGCCTGCTTCTCCCTCTGCCTGTGTCTCTGCCTCTCTCTCTCTCTGTCTCTCATGAGTAAATAAATAAAATCTTAAAAAAAAAAAAAAAAGGACAGCAAGAGAGGAATAAGGAACAAAGGATCTACAAAATAGAAAATAGTGAACAAAATGTCAGTAGTCAGTCCTTGCCTATCAATAATTACTTTAAATGCAAATGGGCATTAGGAGAGCACGTGATGTGATGAGCACTGGGTGTTATACACAACTGATCAACTATTGAACACTACATCTGAAACTAAGTATGTGCTATAGGTTGGCTAATTGAATTTAAATAAATAAATGCAAATGGATTAAATTCTTCAATGAAAAGACATAGAATGAAAAATAAATAATTAATTAATTAATTTTTAAAAAGACATAGAATGGCTGGTTGGATTAAAAAGAAGAAAAGCCAAGACCTAATCATATGCTGCCTACAAGAGACTCACTTTAGCTTTAAGGACACATGTACACTAAGAGTAAGGGATGGAGAAAGATATTCCAAGCAAACGCCAAACAAAACAAAGAGCAAACAAAAGATGGAAAAAAATATTCAAAGTAAATGGTGAACAAAAGCATATACATATGCTTGTAATATCTTTTCAGACAAAAGTTTTAAGTTTAAGCTAAAAATGGTCCCAAGAGACAAAGAAGAACATTATAAAACGGTCAATGTTTATATTTTCAACACTGGAGTACCTAAATACGTAAAGAAAATATTAACTAAATTGAAAGTATAAATACACAACAATGCAGTAATGGTTAGGTTCTTCAATACTCCACTCCAAAAATGGATAGGCCATTCAGAAGAGAATCAGTGGGAAAAAAAAGTTTTGAATACAGGACCAAATGGAACTAACAAACATATACAGAACATTTCTTCCAATGATGGCAAAATACACATTCTCCTCAAGTCCACATGGAACTTTTGTAGGACAGATTGTATGTTAGGCCACAGGACAAGCATCAATAAATTTAAGAAGAAAAAACAATATCAAGCATCTTTACAACCACCATTATATGAAACTAGAAATCAGTAACAGAAAAAGCTGGAAAATTTACAAATAATGGAAATCAAACAACCTCCTGAGCAATCAATGGATTAAAGAATTAATTAAAAAGGAAATTAAAACATACCTTAGACAAAAGAAAATGAAACTGTAACATACCAAAACTTAGGGGATGTACCATACACAGTTATATGAGAAGTTTAGCTGTAAATATATACATTAAGGGAAAAAAAATCCTCAAATTATGATTCTGCACCCAGAATCAGTGTGGGTTCCCCCCCACACACACTAAGAAATCATCTAAGACCAGCTGGGTGTTATACAATTTAAGTCAATTCTGAGATTATTTACCTGTAGATAGCATCTGATCCCACAAGTTAAGGGCTCAATCCTATGAGATGGTCCTCTATCCCCACTTTAGATACCAATTGGAAGTTTAAACCAACTACAGATTGAAAGTTCTAACGACCTCTCCCTTGAGTTTCAATTAATTTTCTAAAGCAGCTCACAGAACTCAGAAAAACATTTTACTTTTCAGAATATCAGTTTATCAGGAACAAGACAAGAATGTTCACTCTCATCATTACTATTTAACACAGTACTGGAAGTCTTAGCCTCAGCAATCAGACAACAAAAATAAGTAAAAGGCATGAAGTTGGCAAGGAAGAGGTCAAATTTGATTTGTAGACGTGATACTCTAAGTAAAAACAAAAACAAAAAAAGTCCACCAAAAAATTGCTAGAATACATGAACTCAGCAAAGTTGCAGGATATAAAAAAAAATCAATAAAGAAATCTGTTGCACTTCTACACACCAATAATGAAGCAGTAGAAAGGGAAAATCAAGGAATCAATCCCATTTACAACTGCACCAAAAACCATAAGATATCTAGGAATAAATCTGACCAAAGAGGTAAAAAATCTCTGAAAAATATAGAACATTTATTAAGAGAAATTGATGAATGCATAAGGAAAATGTGGTGTGTATACATACACAATGGAATATTACTCAGCCACCAAAAAAAAAAAAAAAAGAAATCTTGGAGTTGCAATGATGTGGATGGAATTAGAGTACATTATGCTAAGTGAAATTAGTCAGAGAAAGACAAATACCATAGAATTTCACTCATATGTGGAATATAAGAAATAAAACATGAACATAGAGGAAAGGAAGAAAAAATAAAATAAAAACAGAGAGGCAAACCATATGAGACTCTTAACTACAAGCAATCAACTGCAGGTTGCTGGTGGGGAGGTGAGGGCAGAGATGGGGTAACTGGATGATAGGCATTAAGGAGGACACTTGTTGTAATGAGCACTGGGTATTAAATGCAACTGATGAGTCACTGAATTCTACCCCAAGACTAATACTATGCTATATGTTAACTTATTTAAATTTAAATAAAATCTTGAAAAAAAAAAGAGAAAGAAATTGAAGAGAACACAAAGAAATGGAAAAACACTTTGTGCTCATGGATTGAAGAACACTATTAAAATGTCTATATTGCCCAAAGCAATCTACACATTTAATGCAATCCCTCTCAAAATACCACTAGCATTTTTCACTGAACCAGACCAAACAGTCTTAAAATTTGTATAGAACCACAAAAGACCTTGAATATCCAAAGCAATCCTGAAAACAAAAGCAAAGCTAGAGGCATCTCAATTCTGGACTTCAAGCTATATTACAAAGTTGTAGTCATCAGGACAGTATGGTACCAGCACAAAAACCAGCACATGGATCAATGGAACAGAATAGAAAACCCAGAAATGGACTCACAACTATATGGTCAACTAATCTTCAGCAAAGCAGGAAAGAACATCCAATGGAAAAAAGTCTCTTCAACAAATGGTGTTGGGAAAACTGGACAGCTATATGCAGAAGAATGAAACTGGACCACTTTCTTACACCATACACAAAAATAAATTCAAAATAGGGGTCCCTGGGTGGCTCAGTTGGTTAAGCATCTGACTTTGGCTCAGGACATGATCTCAGGGTCCTGGGATCGAGCCCTGCATTGGGGGGGGGGGGGGTGTGGTCTGCACTCATCAGGGAGTCTGCTTCTCCTTCCCTCTCCTGCCCTTCTCTCCATTCCTGTATATGCCCTCTCTCTCATATAAATAAATAAAATCTTTAAGAAAATAAATTTAAAATAGATGAAAGACCTAAATGTGAGACAGGAAACCATCAAAATCCTTTTTAAAGAACATAGGCAGCAACCTCTTTGGCCTTAGGTATAGTAACTTCTTATTAGACACATCTCCAGAGGCAAGGGAAACCAAAATAAAAATGAACTCTGGAACTTAAGATAAAAATCTTCTGCACTTTTTTTTTTAAGATTTTATTTATTTATTCATGAGAGACACAGAGAGAGAGAGGCAGAGACACAGGCAGAGGGATGCAGGGAGCCTGATGTGGGACTCGATCCCAGGTCTCCAGGATCACGTCCTGGACTGAAGATGGAGCTAAACTGCTGAGCCACCAGGGCTGCCCAGCCTATAGAATTGGAGAAGATATTTATGAATGACATATCTGATAAAGGGTTAATATCCAAAAATCTGTAAAGAATCTATCAAACCAACACCCAGAAAACAAATAATCCAGTTACGAAAAGGGCAGAAGACACAAAAACATTTTTCCAAGAAGACATCTAGATGGCTAACAGATACGTGATAAGATGCTCAACATCCCTCATCATCAGGCAAATACAAATCAATACCATGATGAGATATCACCTCATACCTATCAGAATAGCTAAAATTAGGAAGTAACAGATGTTGGTGAGGATGCAGAGAAAGGGGAACCCTCATGCATTGTTGGTGAGACTGCAAATTGGTGCAGTCACTCTGGAAAGTAGTATGGAGGTTCCTCAAAAAGTTAAAAAAAAGAACTACCCTATGACTCAGCAATTGTACTATTAGGTATTACCCAAAGGATATAAAAATACTGATTTGAAGGGGCACGTTCACCCCCAATGTTTATAGTAGTATTGTAAACAGCTAAATTATGGAAACAGCTCAAATCTCCATTGGTTGATAACTAAAGAAGATGTGGTGTGTGTATATACGTAATGGAATACTACTCAGCCATCAAAAAGAATGAAATCTTGCCATTTGCAACAACATGGATGAAGCTAGAGTATATTATGGTAAGCAAAATGAATCAGAGAAAGACACATATGATTTCACTCATATGTGGATTTAAAGAAACAAAACAGATGAACATATGGAAAGGGGGAAAAAAGAGGAATGTAAACCTAACAAAAGAGAAATGAGGACTGATGGTGGGAGGCAGTGAGGGATGGGCTAAATGAGTGAGGAGTATGAAGGAGGGCACTTGTTATAAGTGATGAATCACCAAATTCTACTCCTGAAACCAATATTACACTATATGTTAACTAACTAGAATTTAAATAAAAATTTGAAAAAAATAGACACGTTTATTATAAAAAGATATAATTTAGAAACAGAAGAGATGCATATGGTAATATATGTAGGAAGTGGTATAGAGCTTGTATGCTGATTATACTCACCTTCCCTGTGTGTCCACATATTCATCAACCCAGAAACCCTCTGAACCCCATTACTTCAGGTTTTTATGAAGGTTTCATTACATAGCCATGATTAATTAAATTATTGGCAATTGAATTCGATCTCCAGCCATTCTATCTTACCCAGATGTTGGAGAATAGTACTGAAAGTTCCAAACTTCTAATCACATGGTAACTTCCACTTGCAACCAGCCCCCATTCTTAGGTGCTTTCCAAAAGTCACCTTGTTAACATAACAAAAGCCATCTTTATCTTTCTCATTACTGGGAATTCTGAGAGTTTTAGGAGTGTTGTGTCAGTAATGGAAACAAAGAACAAATATATATTTCTTAATCACAATATTACACAAACAACCTAACATTGCACATCAAGGAACTAATAATAAAAGAACAAATGAATCTCAAAGTTTGAAGAAAAAATAACAAAAATCAGAACAGAAATAAATGAAATAGAGAATTGGGAAATAATAGAAAAGATAAACAAAATTAAGAGTTGGTTCCTAAAAAAGATAAACAAAATTGATGACTCCTAACCTGACCAGCCAAGGAAGTAAGAGAAAAATTCTAATTATAAATGAAAGAGTAGATATTACAACTGATCACAGAAATACAATAGATTATAAGAGACTACTATGAACAAGTTATATACCAATAAATTAGGCAATCTAGAAGAAACAAATGAATTCCTAAAAATATACCACCTACCAAGACTGAGTCATGAAGAAATAGAAAATCTGCACAGACCAGAAAGTAAAGAGATTGAACAAAGAAAATCCCAGGACCAGATGGTTTCAGTGGAAAATTCTACCAAATATTTAAATAAGAATTAATAACAATCCTTCTCAAACTATTTCCAAAAATAGAAGAGGACAGAACAATATCAAACCAATTTTACCAGGCCAGCATTACCTTGAGACCAAAATAAGGACTCTGTAAGAAAACTACAGGCCAATATCCTGATAAATATAGATGCAAAGATTCTGAACAAACCAAATTCAGTAGCACATTAAAAGGATCATACTCCATGATCAAGTGGGATTCATCCCTATAATACAAAGATGGTTAAATATACACAAATCAATAGATGTGATACACTACATTAGTAGAATAATAGATAAAAAAATCATGGGTTCATCTCAACACAGAAAAATATGACAAACTTCAACATCCTTTGATAACAACTCTCAATAAATTGGGTAAAGAAGGAATGTACTTTAACATAATAAAAGCCATATATGACAAGCCCATAGCTAACATCTTACTCACTGGTGAAAGTTTGAAAGCTCTTCCTCTAAGATCAGGAACATGACAAGGATACCCATTCTCACCACTTCTATTCAACATAGTACTGGAAGTTCTAGCCAGAGCAATCAGATAAGAAAAATAAATAAATAAAAGAAATTCAAATCAGAGGGGAGGAATTAAAATTGTCTGCAGATAACATGATCTTCTATACAGAAAATGCTAAAGGCTCCACCAAAAATTATTAGAATTAAGAATAAAATTCAGTAAAGTTGTGGGATATAAAATCAACACACAAAAGTTATTTGCATTTGTATATACTAAAAATGAACTATTTGAAAAAGAAATTAAATATTCCCATTCACAATAGCATCAAAAACAATATTTAGGAATAAATTTATTCAAGGAAGTGAAAATCTGTACCTCAAAAACTATGACACTGATGAGAACAATTAAAGATAGAAATAAATGGAGAGATAATTCATGTTCATGGATTGGAAGAATATTGTTAAAATGCCAATACCACCAAAGCCATCTTTAGATTCAATGCAATCCCTATCAAGACTTTCTAATTACTTTTTTTTTTTTTACAAATATAGAAAAAATCCTAAAATTTGTATGGAACCACTTAAGATCCCAAATAGCCAAAGCAATCTTCAGAAAGAAAAACAAAGCTAGAGTCATCATCCTTACTCATTTCAGTCTACACTACAAATCTGCAGTAATCAAAATAGTATGCTACTGGAATAAAAAATAAACATATAAACCAATGAAACAAAATCAAGACCCCAGAAATAAACTGACACACAGTTGGTTAGCTAATACTGGACAAGGAAGCCAAGAATACTCAATGAGGAAAAGATAGTCTCTTCAATAAATGCTGATGGCAAATCTGGATATCCGCATGCAAAAAGAATGAAACTTTATCTTAAACAACTCACAAAAATTAACTTGAAATGAATGAAAGATTTAAAGGAGAGATCTGAACCATAAAAATCTTGAAAAAAAACACATGGGGGTAAAAGATCCTTCATAGTAGTCTTGGCATTGATTTTCCACATGTGGTACCCAAAGCACAAGCAAAAAAGCAGAAACAAACAAGTAGGACTACATCAAACTAAAAAGCTCCTGCACAGCAAAGGAAAACAACAAATTTTAAAGAAGAATAACATACAGAATGAGAGAAAATATGTGTGAATCATGTATCTGATAAAGGGTTAATCTCTAAAATATATAACAAAGTCACACAACTCAATAGGAAAAAAATAATTTAAAATGAGCAAAAGACACGAGTACACATTTTTCCAAGGAGCAAACACAAATGGCCAACATGCACATGAAAAAGTGCTCAACATTATTAATCATCAGGGAAAAGCAAGTCAAAAACCACAATGAGATCTTACACCTGTCAGAATGACTATAATCAAAAAGACCAGGTGGTCTTTGGTGAAGATGTAGAGAAATGGGAACCCTCATGCCCTGTTGGTGGGAATGTAATCTGGCACAGCAATTACGGAAAACAGTAAGGAGATTCCTCAAAAAACTTGACATAGAACTTCATATGAACCAGCAATCCCACTTCTGGGTATATATGTCTAACAGAAATGAAAACAGGATATTGAAGTGATATCTGCACTTCCACATCTATTGTAGCACTATTTATAATAGTCAAGATATGGAAACAATCTGTTTCTTTATACATTCACACATATATAATAAAGTAGTATTTATCCAGTAAAAGAAAATCCTGCCATTTGTAACATGAGTAGACCTTGAAAGTGTTACATTAAGTAAAATAAGTCAAAGACAAATACTGTATGATCTTACTAATATGTGAAATATAAAAAATCTAAACTTTCAAAAACAGAAAGTACAATGGTGGTTTCCAGGAGTGCATAGAAAGTGAGATAAATGGGTAAAAGTGGTCAAAGAGCATGAACTTCCAGTCATATGATGAATAGTTCTGGGAATCTAATGTACAGCACGGTGACTATAGTTAACAATATTGTATTGTACACAAGATGCTGAGAAAGATCTTGAAGGTTCTCATCACACACAAAAACAGTAACTATGTGAAGTGATGGATGTGTTAACTAACCTTATTGTGGTGATCACAATATTATCAAATCATCACACTGCACACCTTAAATTTACACAATGTTATATGTCAATTATATCTCAATAAAGCTGGAAAAAAATCTTTTTAAAAATCCCTTGCCACTTCATTCTCACTTGGAAGACAGAACAATACTTGAAGATATCAAGAAACAAATCTATATAGACTACTGATGGAAATGTAAAGTGGTGCAACCAGTTTAAATGTTTAAATAAACATGAAATTATGACCTAGCTGTTCCGTTCCTCAGAATTATTCCTATATATTCAAGAGAAGTGAAAAATATAGGTCTATACAAAAACTTGAACACAAATGATTGTACCAATGTTATTCATAACAGCTAAAAGGTGAAAATAATCCAGAGCCCATCAACTGCTTAATGAATAAACAAGTAAATGTGGTATATCTGTGCAATGGAATATCTCGTTGTAAAAAGAAAGTATTAAAACATGCTACAACATGCTTGTACCATTATGCTAAGAGAAAAGAGCCAGTCACAAAAGACCATATATTGTATGATTCCATTTATATGAAATATCGAGAATAGACCAAGCTATAGAGTAAGAAAGTACATTAGTAGTCGTCTAGAGCTGCAGGGGGGAAGATAGGGGAATGAAGAGTGACCACTAAGGAGGATTGAGGTTTTATGGAGGGGAGATGCAATTATTCTAAAATGGATTGTAATGATGGTTGCACTACTCTGTGAAAAAAAACCCAGTGATTGGAACATTTTAATAAGTGAATTATATGGGATTGTGATTTTTATCTCCTCAAAGCCATTATTTTTAAAAAATTATCTGTCCAAATAACATCTTAAGTTTTAAGATCCAAACATGCTCCCCAAAATATTAGTTGAAAGGAAAAGCAGGTAAACATATTCTGATGAATTATTGTAATAACCATTTTATTTCAAGGAAAAAGCAAACCTCTTATGAGTCCAGGTAAAAAAAAAATCTAGATTATTTACAAAGGAAAAGAATTAGAGTGGCATCACATTTCTCTTAATTCTAAACACAAGAAAATGACTGAAAAGCCTTGTTTCCAGGGTTTGGAGTTGATGTGCACATGCAGGAGAGTAGAAAACTATTCCTACAGAAGCAGATACCTAACACATTCATATGCACACTCATGCTAAAAGCAGTAACCTGATTAATTCTTCTACCTATGAAATAAAGGACTCAAAAAATTAATATCCTAAAGCACAGGGAGGTAACACAGATAAGAATGGGCATAAAGGTTTGTGGGATGGATGCAAGCCTGAAAAGAAAGATCAGGCTACAGGGAGCCATGCAGAGGTCCAAAGGGGTTTTAATGACAGTGTGCCATTTGTTTATACCCCACCAAATTTATGTATCATGGCATCTTCCTTATCCCTACTTGCTGTTTATTACTGAGCATCCACTGTGTGCCAGGTACCACATTTTCTTTCATGATCTCTTAATTATTTCAATAATTCTATGAAAGGAATATTGTTTCCCTGTTGCTGAAGAAGAAACCAAGCCTTAGAGCAGGTTTTTCAATGTCAGCACTATTAACATGTGAGGCTAGATAATTCTTTATTATGAGGACTGTTCTGTGCATTGTAGGAGGTTTAGCTGCATCCCTAGCACTAGATGCCAGTAGTGTCTTCAGACATTGCCAAATGTCCCCCAGGGAGGAAAAACTGACCCCAGTTTGAACCTTTGGCTTAGAGCGATAAAGCAATTTACTCAGTTCAAAGTCAGACCTGTGTGACTCCAAATACTGCTGTGGAATAAAGTACTGGTGGCAAATTTATGGAAAGAAGCATTCTAGAATTCCGGAGTCTTGGTCTTATCTTTGTACCGTCACTAACAGCTTTTTAACCTTGGCTAGCAGTGCCACATCCTGCCTCTGAAGCCCTTTCCAGCAGTGAGTTATGTGGACAGTTGGGTTTTGGGAACAGGAAGCTATTTAGGTTGATGCTCTGGGCGGTCTACAGCTGAACCACACTGAGGAGAACAAAGCTGCTTTGAACTCACACTACTTCAGCTACATCAAACAGGGATCCTCTGAACTCTTGAAGGGCTCTTAATAGGATTTCAGGCTCTTATAAGGCCTGAGTCTTCTTTCCTTAATTAGTCAGACTGGCCAGTTAAAATGATAGATTTTCCTGTGAGTAATATTATGACTTGGCATTACTTTTCATATTTACACAGACTCCAAGAACAGGTTAAAACATGAATGGCACAATTATCAATGAAGAGGTTATATGGGTCCCTTGTCCAAGTCCCCTAGGACACTCCAAGAAGGTCAATTAATTTTCATATTTAGCTTGAGCCAAAAAAAAATGCAGGATGATAAATATGGGCCTTTAAAAATCCTATCATGCTTTCTAAGACTGAAGAAACTCTTACTAATTCATAATAACTAGAAAGAAGTTTCCTCAAAATTATCGACCATGTTTCAGGAAATGTAGCTTTATGATTTTCTGAGTTTAATAACTTTTACCAATAACCACAAAGGAGTTTTCCAGGGAATATTCAACAAGAATAGTTTTAATAAACATAGAGAACTTTTCAAAATGGCATGTTTAAATTTTTCATAGATCTTTTGAAGTTTTAAATCTACTCTAGTTGGATGATTGGAAATTCCAAATTTGAATGTCAGACGTCATTGGTTTTTATTTCAAAGTTTTCTTCCTTGTACTATAAATTGATTATTATGTGGACAGCCCCTTCCTTTATTAATGTAAGTAGTTGGGAGTTAAATATACATATTTCTAAACAAAATGGTATGTTGATTAAACTCTAGTCTATCTTCCAGTTTTTACTCTTCTTTGGCCATGAACCACATACTCATGATAAATGATTTATTTCTCCATTGGAAATGGAAAAGTACAATTAATGCATATTACAAAATACACAATTTAACTTCTCAGAGGAGAAGGATATAGGGACATGGAAAAGCGAAAAACTAAGGTTAAACTTGAGATCTACAATTCTACAATAAGATTAGGATTTCAACCTAAGAGGCTAAAGACAAAGAGGGAAATCAGGTACATTTGGGTCTCATTTGGCAACACAGAATACCCAAACTTCCTTGTCTGGGAACTGCTTAGGCAGGAGAAAAATAACGTAATTCACTCACTAAAACACTTAATCAGTACTACAAAACCATTGTCATTCCTTCTTCAATGAGTACTTTTGGAATTATCTTACTAATGCCAGACACGGGGCTCGCTTCTCAAGCAAGGGGTGTCCAACTGCTCCACTGCCTCTGTCATGCTGGTTTTTAATTCCACGTGGCTCTTCTTCCACCATTTTAGTGGTTAGAGCTGTTTCCTTTCCCTTTATCTTCTTCAGGAAACATGCCTAAAACTGAAATATTAAATGGCTCTAGGGAAGGATTTTATAATACTTACCTTATTGACAAGAGGTCCTGCAGGGTGTGATGCCTCTACAGTCCACAGGGGGATGCCCCGCATTCATCGTTCTCATTCTTGGTGCAGACATACCCTCTGATCTCAGAGGGTAGCAGAAAACAAAACAAACAAACAAAAAAACCAAAAAACACTTTCTACCACCTCCTTAATCCTGAGCAAAAACCATATTTTATGATAGCATAATTTGTCATAATTAATAGAAAAAATGATGTTGTTTCTATGAGATACTCTAAAAGAAATCTCAATTGTTTAATATCATTAATAAAATTATGATATACATATATTATATATACTTTCAGGTCAAGAGACTAGCCCATACATCCAGTTCAGGTCAAGGGCTCCCAGACAGCCTTCATGAATCTTTACTGATCTCAAACTCTACCTGAATAATCCTTGATAATGCATTTTATCTTTTGATAGCCTTACCCAAAACAAGAACAAAAATACCCAAAAAACAAAACTCCACTTCAAAGTTGTTGTTGTTGTTTTGAACGACTTCCTACGTACACTATGCAATCTGAAGCTTAAAGCAGTCAATTCTGATGGGCCAATTCATTGCCCCCTTGATTCCTCTTATTCTTTTGCCATGCCTTCTCACCACATTCACTGTAGCTTTTACTCCTGAGCTGGTAACCATTGCTGGAGTCATCAAGACAAAGATCCATAACCAACCCATTTTTGATCAATGAATTTGTTTATTCATTCAATCAAAATATATTCAGTGCTTTGATATGCTATCACTATGTTAGGCATAGGAAGTGCAAAGATGAAAACCAATTTTCTATTCCTCCATGAATTTACAAGCTATTTGGGGAGAGAGACAAGTAAAAGATAAATTGAATACAATGTGCTAAATGCATGAATGGAATAAGGAAAAGGTGCACAGTGATGGAATGCCTAACCCAACCTCAAGTGGTTACAGAAGACTTCTGACAAACTTGAAACTGAATCTAAAAGTAGGAAGTCAATAGGCAAAGAAGCTTGAGGAAAGTAAGGAGGAAAGTGTGCCAAGTTCTGGAATTTTGGAAGGGGAAGGAGATTGGGTCCACAGGTCCACAGAGTGTGGGGTAGGGAATGGCCAGAGATAAAGCAGAAGCAACAGGTAAAGTAGGGCCTTGTCTGGAGACAACAAGGAATACTAGAAGCATTTTTACTGGATGACTGATGTGACAAATTTGCATGTTAGTGAGGGTTGCAAAGATGGACACATCTAACAATCAATGGATGTTGCCTCTCTAGTACCCATTTTCCACTCTCAGTCTTTATTTAGGGGGAGCAGCAATATTTCTACTTAAAAATGATACTTCCTCCCTCTTGTACTGTTGGTGGGAATGTGAACTGGTGCAACCACTCTGGATAATTTTATGGAGGTTCCTCAAAGAATTAAAAATAGAGCTGCCTTATGACCCAGCAATTGCACTGCTGGGGATTTACACCAAAGATACATTGCAGTGAAAGACTGAGACACCTGCACCCCAATGTTTATAGCAGCAATGTCCACAATAGCCAAACTGTGGAAGGAGCCTCGGTGTCCATGGAAAGATGAATGGATGAAGAAGATGTGGTCTATGTATACAATGGAATATCACTCAGCCATTAGAAATGACAAACACCCACCATTTGCTTCAACGTGGATGGAACTGGAGGGTATTATGCTGAGTGAAGTAAGTCAATCGGAAAAGGACAAACATTATATGTTTTATTCATATGGGGAATATGAAAAATAGTGAAAGGAAATAAAGGGGAAAGGAGAGAAAATGACTGGGAAAAATCAGAGAGGGTGACAGAACATGAGAGACTCCTAACTCTGGGAATCAAACAAGGGGTGGTGGAAAGGGAGGTGGGCAGGGGGTTGGGGTGACTGGGTGATGGGCACTGAGGTGGGCACTTGATGGGATGAGCATTGGGTGTTATGCTATATGTTGGCAAATTGAACTCCAATAAAAAAATAAACAATAAATAAATAAATACATAAATACATAAATAAATACATAAATAAATAATAAATAAATAAATAAATAAATAAATAAATAAGATACTTCCTGGCCTTTGCAAACAGGGTTGCTCCATAAACTGTAAATAAAGGCTTTTGATTACAGTTTCTGAAAAATCTCTTTAAAAGGGGACTGATTAGGTGGCAAATTCTTTTGCCCTTGCTATCTTCCTTCTTGCTACTACCTGAAATGTGGATGCAATGGCTATAGCAATAGTGTCCATCTTGGTATCATGAAGCAGTCCTGAGGATATAAGTCACATGCTGAGAATGTCAAAGCAGAAACAGAATTAGTCCTGTTGTCATGGAGCTGCCATACTGGCCCTAGAAGTCTGCTTAGTTCCAGACCCCCTTAACTTGAGCGAAAAATACAGATTTATTTTGTTTAGGTTGCTGTGAAATACATTTCTATTATAGGCAGCAGAAAGTAATTATAATTGGTAAGGAAGGAAAACAAAGCTAGATGAGATGCAGTGACAGTTTTCTGCATGGAGCTAGGTGGTGGCCTCTACTCAGTAGTAAAGGGGATGGAGAGGAATGCATGGATTAGGGAAATATGAGGTATGATGAAGCTTGGTGATTTGTGGCAGGTGGTGAAAGGGAATGGAGTTTCAAGTTCCCCGCTTTAGAAAATGGGAATGCTAATCATTATCTGTTTACAACAAGCTTTCAAAATGTTTGATACTGAAACTTAGCCAATTTGAAAAACTCGGTCTCTCAGATGTGTGTTCAACTTTCAACCATGCCCTCTCCCAAAAAACATGTGATAAACTCCATTAGGTTCTAAGCAATCTTTTCAATCAATCTTATCAAATAACATCCCCAAATTGTTTGAAATTTAAAAGTCTTTAACTTCAAGGGAAAATTATTTTAGCTGTTTTCCTCAAAAGTTACGTGTGCTATGAAAATTCCATGGTGGAATTCCTTTCCAGAATTCTATTTTAAAAAAACATTCTTTAGGTAAGCTCTCTACCCAATGTGGGGCTTAAACTCACAGCCCTAAGATCAAGAGTCATGCACTTTATGGATTGAGCCGGTCAGCTGCCCCTTTCCTATCCATTTTAAAGTAAAACCTATATTAGCTGGGGAAAAGATAAAAGTAGAGACTTCAGTAGTTTAATATATCCTACATTCTTCAAAGAAAGATATCTATCCTTCAACAGCAAAGACATCTTCATGCACATAAATCTATACATTGTTATAGCATTTACAGTCCTCCAGGGATGCACATAAATTCAAGGAAATGCAGAGAATGGGTATGGTTATAGATGTTTCTTCTATTCCTAAAATTTCCAACCTGACATGGCTTAATCCTACACCTTTTGAGACCCAACTCGAACATTTTGTTTTATGAACCCTATTCTTATCACTAAAGCTGAAAGCAGTTCTGACTTCTCCAAATTTATATGCTTTTAAGACTTTATTAGATTATCTTTACCCAATAGTAGATTTAACTGGGCCAATTAAATCAACTAGGAATACTGTACATATGCATAAAACCAATTATCTCACTCAGTGAAGAATCCTGACCTAGGATTTTTCTTTTCTTCTATTTTTGAAAAATGAAAAATTTGCTTTTGACACTGCAGCCAACTCTTCATTTTTTTGTATCACCCAAAGAGGCACCAACTACATTGAAATTTTGGTTTCCATATCATTTTGGAGCTATCACTCATTGTAGTCATTTTATTGTGTGGTCTTATAGGAAATTGAAAGAAGACAGTAAAGAACAAAGCATTTAGTCATTTCATTGCCTGAACTGGAAAGATAATCGAAGGACAGGAGGTATAGAGAGGTAATTTTACTTGAGTAGCCACTTTGGAAAAATCTGGAAAGTGGGAAGAATTGCTGATTATTATTAACACTGCCCAGGGTACGAAAAAGTCATTTTATACTTTAATTCAATGACTTATTGAGCATCCTCTCTGTTATACGTTATGTGAGGAGCTGTGGCAGTGGTATGCTGGAGCCAGCTCTGTCAGCTGGCAAGAGCTGATACTTAAAATTTCAGAAATTTTTGATTCAGTTGTTAGACCATTGGTAATCTGAAACTGGCCAAAGTTGGAGTATTATAGCGCAAAAATTGGCCAACACTACAAATCAGAGCTTGTTACTTACAGGGAGCCAGTTCACTAGCATGCCACTAGAAATGTAGTTATTAGTAAGATGCATTCTGAGTCCTCAGAAGCTTTCTTCCTAGTTTGGGGATAAGTCAAATATAACAATGGTTAGAACACAAAGCACTGTATACTGTGCTATAATCCACATGTTATGATACCCAAACCTCCACCCAGAGCTGCACTGCATTAAAAGAAAAAGAATCCTAATTGTCTATCCTATAAAAACATAATATACACCCAAGGACATAACACAAAACAACTCTTAGTAGAAAGAACACTATTATCTCTGGCACTGAAAGTTAGGTAATAATTCTGCATCACACATACTTTTAAATGAATGGAGAATGAATTAAAAAAAAAAAAAAGAAATCCTTTGACGTAGTGATTCAGAGGCTAAGGAGAGAAGTGAGACACAATCGTTGCCATAGAGGCCTCTATAGATAATTACCTTACTAAGTCTAGGTTCCAGGTACATGCTTAAAAATAAAATAATGAGGTTAAGAAATAGCCTCTTCTGATCTTCTACAACCACAAACTAGACACACACAAAAGTCATACAGCCCATTTTTTGGCCCAAAATCTCTTAAAGAGAATTCTACTTAATGTGGACCTGGGTCTGATTGATCCCAGATCTCAGGAGAAAACAAATCCTCTCTAGAGAAATGCAACCCAGGTCTTGGGGAGATTTCAGAAGTGTTCCAAAAAGTATAAGCTCCCAAACAAACAGAAATCATAATACTTAAGAAAAAACCATTCCAAGTAAGAGCAAACAAAAAGACATAATCATAGGCTTTATGTACAAAGACTTCACATATCAGAATTATCAGATAGTATAAGTCAGTATGCTGTGTTGAAGAATTAAAAGGGAGAATGAAATTCTCATCTTGTTAGCATTTTAACTCTAGTCAATGTTCATTTAAATATCCACATGTTAACTATTTCGTCTCCATTTATTCTTGTATCTTCTTGAAGATAATTTAAGTATTCTATAGAAGAGCCTTATAACCAAAGAGCTCTTTGTTTAATCTGAAAATATCCTTATTTTAACCTCATTATTTTATTATTGAAATGTTTGGGGTGCCTGGCTGACTTGTCAGAAGAGAATGTAAGTCTTGATCTTGGGGTTATGAGTTCAAGCCCCAGGTTGAGGGTAGAGAGTACTTCAAAATAAAAAAAAAATTAAGGTATTTTTGCCTAGCAGTTTTTAAAGATTTATTTATCCATGAGAGACAAAGAGACATAGGAGACAAAGAGACAAAGAGGCAGAGACATAGGCAGAGGGAGAAGCAGGCTCCCTATGGGAGCCTGATGAGGGACTTGATCCCAGGACCCCAGGATCATGATCTGAGCCAAAGGCGGACACTAAACCACTGAGCCACCCAGGCATCGTCAAAATAAATCTTAAAGTGCTTAAAACACAGAACAGTTGCTAGAAGAAAAAACAGTATAGTTTTTTTTTAATTGAAGAACACAAAGAAATAGTATGTCTATATGTAAATTTATACATATATTGTTGTTGAGCCATCTGAAGGTAAACTGCAAATATCATGACATTTTACCCTTAAATATTTCATCATTCCCCTAAGTATTGGAAATCAGAGATTACAAGGCCTGAAGACTGAGTTAGAAAAATCCAACATTCAGCTGGAAGTCAGAGGAAGTGAAGAATGAAGAGAAGGCAATATTTGAAGATATAATGGTTTAGATTTTCTAGGATGGAAAAAAGGATAAATTTTCCATTTTCTGTAGAAATTTTGTATTACTATTTTTTAAATATTATGCAGAACTTATTACTAAATCTATATGGACCTAGAGATTTGTGAGAAAATTTTTAATATGAATTTAGCATCTTTAATAAATTTAAGAGAAGTCGTGTTTTTTGTTTCCTCTTAAATTTGATCAACTACATCTTTCAGGACTTTGCTCAGTTCATTTAAGAACTGATTTCCTGTCTACTAGTTCCATTAATTATTGAAAGAGGGATGCCTGGGTGCTTGGTCATGATCCTGGGGTCCTGGGATCCAGTGCCACATCTGGTTCCCCACAGGGAGCCTGCTTCTCCCCCTGCCTATGTCTCTGCCTCTTTCTGTGTCTTTCATAAATAAATAAAATATTTTTAAAAAATTATTGAAAGAAGAGTATCTAAATTTCCATCTAAAACTATACATTTCTATTTCTTCTTTCAGTTATTTAGTGTTTGCTTTAGGCAGTTTGAATCTCCAGTATTAGATGCATACACATTTAGGATTGTTATGGTCTCTTGATGAATTTGCCTTTATCATTCTGAAATAATCTCTGGTAATAATTCTTGCTCTGTAATCTACTTTGTTTGATATTAATATAGCCACTCTAGCTTTCTTTGGATTAGTGTGAGCATGGTATTTCTTTCTTAATCCTTTTGCTTTTAACCTATCTTTATAACTACATAGGTGTGTTGCAAATGGCATACAGTTCACTTGTATTTTTACATTCAACTTGACAATCTCTGCCTTTAACTTGGGTGTTTAGATCATTTACATGTAATAGGATTATCAATATTGATTTAAATTTACCATCTTCATAGTTATCTATTTGCCCTATATGTTCTTTATTCCCTTCTCCGATTCCTTTTGTATAAAGTGAGCATTTTGTATTTTTATAATAAGCTCATTAGCTATAATTTTAGTGGTTATATAGAGCTTATAATACACATTCTTTAATTTATGAGTTTTCTTACAAATATATTGCTTAATATATAGCAAACATTAAAAAAATATTCTATTTCCCTTCTTTGCCTTTGTGCTATTGTCATACAACTTTGTTATGGACTCTAGAAATATATACATTTATAATTATAGTCATATATATGAATACAATTCCTGCTTTAAAGCATCAGTTTTTAAAATTTTAGAAGTTAGAAAAAAGTATATTTTTTCTACATATTTGCCATTTCTAGTTTTCTGCATTTGAATAGATTCAAATATCCATATGCTATCATTTTCCTTCTGCCTGAAAGTTTCATTTTTTTTTTTTAATTTTTTATTTATTTATTTATGATAGGCACACAGTGAGAGAGAGAGAAGCAGAGACATAGGCAGAGGGAGAAGCAGGCTCCATGCACCGGGAGCCCAACGTGGGATTCGATCCCGGGTCTCCAGGATCGCGCCCCGGGCCAAAGGCAGGCGCCAAACCGCTGCGCCACCCAGGGATCCCGAAAGTTTCATTTGACTTTTCTCGTAGTTGTAGTCTATTGTTGGCAATGAATTCTTGTAGCTTTTTATGTCTGAAAAACGTCTTTACTTTTCCTTCAGTTTTTAAAGATTTAAGGTATGGAATTCTAGGTGGAGTTTTTCTTTCAATATTTTAAAATGTCCCTCCTCTGTATTCTGGCTCTGTTCCATCATTTTTGACAAGTCTGTCATTTTATTTGCACTTATCTAGGTCTTTTTTCCTTGGCTGCTTTTAAGATTTTTTTTTATCATAATCAAACGGCCAAATGTTATATTCTGTGGTGTTTTCTTCATATTTACTCTGCTAGGCTTCGAGTTTGTTTTTAGTCTTCATCAATTTTGGAAAAAAAAATTGACATTGTTCAAATACTTTTCTTACTCCTTCCTTTTATGGCATTTGAATTATACACATTTATGCCACTTGACATTGTCCCATAGTTCACTGATGCTTATTTTTTTATTGAAATTTAATTAACATATAGTATATTATTAATTTCAGAGGCTGAGTTTAGGGATCCGTCAGTTGCATATAATACCCAGTGGTCTTTACATCAAGTGTCCTCCTTAATGCCCATAACCCAATAAATCCATCCCCCCTGCTCACTTCCCCTCCAGCACCCCTCAGATTGTTTTCTATAGTTAAGAGTCTCTTATGGTTTGTCTCCCTCTCAGATTTCATCTGATTTTATTCGTCCCTTCTTTCCTCTATGATTCCTCTGTCTTGTTTCTTAACTTCCACATGAGTGAAATCATATTCTTTTGTATTTTTTTCTCTTTCATTTTGGGTAGTTTCTATTACAATGTTTTTAAGCTTGTTTATCTTGTGCTCTCCATTATCTAAGCTGCTGTTAATTCCACCCAGGATTTATTACAGCTCTTGTTTTTTTAATCTTTATAAATCCATTTCAGGTCTTTTTTGAATATCTTCTACTTCTTTTCTTAATAGATGGATTCTTTCCTCTATCTTCTTAACATATGAGGTATATTTCTAATAGAATAATAGACAAATACATTGAAACAGCTATAATTTGTTTCATTGCTGGGTCTGTTTAAATTGCTTGAGATTAACTTTTCTCCTACTTTTGAGTCCTACTTTTTTTTGGAATGCCCAGTAATTTTTTATTAGATGCTAGATGTTAAGACTTTTTCACTTTATTTGGGCAGATTCTGTAGTGTTCCATTAAATATTATTGGACTTTGGGATGCTGTAAATCTGTGATCAATTTTATCCATTTTTGTTTTTAAGTACTGAGGCACTATCCTTTTCCTAATGCTACTATTTGTCATGCCTCTTAGGAAGTCTTTCCACTTTAGATGATGGAAATGAAAACTATTTTTTGCCCCTGCGTAAGCTATGAAAATTGACATTCCTATTCCATTCTGGTGGTTCTTTCCCTAGTCTCAGTAGTTTCTTCATGTGGATTTACAGATCAATATTCAGCCAACAACTCAAGGGAATCTATCAGAAGAGCTTTAGAGCTTTTTTCTCTTTTCATTTTCCTTCTCTCCAGGATTTTGCTCCACAAATTCTAACTTCCTTGACTCTTCTGAATTATAAACTTAGCCAAATTGCTAGACTCTATTTGCCTTTCCCTTCCTTGTACTGTGGTCTGAAAATATTAGGCAGTCAACTATGGCACTTAAGGGGCTAACTTCCCCCTCGCCCCTTGTTCTCAGGGATCACTCAGAAGAAAACCCATCTGTCCAATATCTGAAAATCATCATTACGTTGTTAGTATGGCCCATTTTCTGTATTAGGTGGGAGAATAAATCTAGTCCTTTTTCTTCCATCATGCTTTTGACATACCAAATTTTAAGTGACTATGAAAAGACCAGAGTAGCAAGTATATTCTTAAAGAAGAATCTCCATAAAGGTAGACTTTCCCACTAGATGTCAAAGCTTATTAAAAATAATAGTAATTAAGACAATCTATGATTTTGGTAAACAGGAAAACAAAAAACTAAGAAACAGATCAAATGTCTATACAAATTTAACACCTCTGGGGAAAGGATAATTATTTAGTAAACAGTGCTAGGATTTACTACCAATCTGGGAACAAGAAGGAATTCAACCCCACTTCACACCATATACTAAAATCAAATTCAGGTACAATAAGGACTCTTGCACTTACGCTCAGATAGATATGTGAAAGATTAATAGGCACATTGTTCAAGATAATAAGGCAGAAATAATCCAAGTACCCAACAATAAAAGAATGGACAGGTAAGTGTGGTTTATAGAAAGGAATATTCAGAGATACAAATAATTATAACTATACTCACAAGCCTGGTTGAATCTTTGAAATATAATTTAAGTGAAAAGAAATCACAGAAGAATATAAATAGTATGATACAATTTTATACAAAGTACAAAACAAGGAAAAATGAAATAAAGATACTTTGAAACATACATGTGTATGTGACAAAACTATGATGAAAGCAAGGGAATGACAAAGATTTCAGAATAGTAGTTACTTTAGTTGGTGAGGCAGGGTGGGGGATGGAGGTTGTAGGGTCAGACAGGGTGGTGGGATTAGAGAAGAACAATAAAGAGCCTGAATGGTTTTTGCAATGCTTGGTTTAAGTTGGGAAGTGAATTTATGAGTATATTTCATGATTATGCCTCAAAATTTAAAACATTAAATATATTACGTTTTACATAATGAGCTTCATAAAATGGAAGAAAACAAACTATTGTCATAACCTTGCCATGCAATTTCTAGGGGCCTCTCACACAGCTGATGTGAAGTTCTCTCACTTCAGATAAGGTCTATCTTCATATGCTGGTTCCAGATCGCTACTACTGCCTCCCCTTCTTTGCAGAAAACTCTCAAAACACAAATTCCTACACCCCACTGCCACTGCAGAAAGTAGCACCTTCTCAGTTTGCCTGCTTTCCTTTTACAAATTTGCCCTTGGCATCCTCAGAGTGGGTAAAGTGGTTCTGGCAGCTCCAGCACAGACTGTGTTGGACAGAGGGAACAAATAATGTTGTTAAGCATAGATGCTAGGAATCATGAAACAAAGAGGGCCCACCAGAGGAAACAAATAAGGGGGATAGGAATCCTGGCTTGGGGTTAAGGCAAGGCTTTGGGCAGAAGGCGGCATTAGAACAGGACTTTGAGAAGTAGGTAGAATTTTGATAGATGAGACCATGTACATTCTCTACAAAGGGAAAAATAATGGGGACACTACAAAGCTTTTGGAACACTGACTTTTTGGGGTTGACTCATCCACAGGAGATAAAGGTAGGTGAGAAAAATTGGGATCACAGCATAGAGTTAGGATGATATATGTAAGAGTTATCTTTATTCTTTAGAATATAAGAAGCCATTGAGGATTATTGAGTAAACATTACATGACCAGAGTTTTAAGATTTAAATAATTATTCTTGAGCATTTACCATGAACAAGACACTGCATGTGTGTCTATGAGGTGAGGGTACAAAAAAAAAAAAAAAAGACTCAAGATATGATCTCTACCTTAGTGACTCACAATCCAGTCAGAGTTAAAGAACATAATCAAGGAGGCAGGGTAAAGCAACAGGGCACTTTTCCAGCGTCCCTGAGACATGTCTTTATAATGTGGTTTCCTTATTTGGTTAAAATTGGTGTGAATAACTAATCAAGTGTCCAAATGAAAGTACAAAGGCAGATCATAAATTTCTGCCTTGTTCAGCACACTAGAAGTTTGAGTGATAATTACGTAGTATAAAGCCAGTAGAGCGGTCACCGCCAGTTCTCAGGATATACACTTTCCCTTTTATAGGACTAACTACTAGAGATCTGTAGCCAAAAGTCCCATGGACCCTATATTTGAAGTACAGACCACAGAAATTTACATGGCCATAGAGTGTGTGGCTCAGAGTGCAATGTCCAATTGAGGATGGACATACCTTTGCTGGGCAATGAGCTCCAAGGAAGGAATATACCAGCCTTTTACCAGACAAGCAGCAGGTTACTGATGCAGAATATGCCAGATGGAATCCTCTTATGCATCTCTTCAGCTTGATCTTCAAATTGCCTTTATTGTGAATTCCCTCATCTATCAGTCTGGATAAATGTACCAACCTGCCTCAGGGGTGGTAAGGTGATCTATTTATGTTTATCACTGTATATTGACTGAGATCTTGATGGCATGGAGCAAAGCTGGGTCTCTCTTCTTCTCCCCTTATCCATCATCTCCCAAGCACCAACACACCCTATTAAAAAGGAAGAGGCTGCCAAGACATATGCTAACATTATATTGCATTTTATCCTCCTTTCAAAGTAATGAGATCGTTTAACATGAAATGTAATTTAAAAGTGCAATGGGTTTTTTTTTTCCTTTTCCCCTCCCTTGGTAATAGCTTCAGACTCTATGTGCAGCTGACTGACACATCAGTAACAGGTACAAAATGAAACCTATTCCTTTCAGAAAATGAGGGTCCGCTGAGAGAGCTGGGCAGAAAGCAGAAATGGCGTGAGTCTTTGAAGACTTTGCCTGTGCCTTGAGCTCATCTCCCAAAAGGTTCAGGATACATTACTTTAGCTTCACACAAAACCAGGTTCACAGCAAAGAGTTTTAAAATACATGCATAGTAAGCTAACTCCAAAATGAGACACCAAGCATCAGCTCAAACCACATTCCTTTCCCTTTCCCTTCCCTCATCCACTTTAGAAAATAGTATGCTTTCCTTCCAGGACTCAGAAATGTAGCAGCTGATTCTGACCCAAAGATGCCAGATAAACTAACAGTTTCAGGTGTGTTTGTTATCCCTCCAGGGATAGAACAGCAGGAATTGGCAGCACCAGGTGAGGCTGGAAATGTAATCTCCACATTGAAGTGGAGAGGTGAGGTTGGAAATTTCCACATTGAAGATGAAGTCACACTTCGTAAGACAGCTAATAGTTTTAAATTCACATATTTAAGAAATTGTAATTGTAAAATAAGAACATTAGCAAAGCTCAAAAAATAGACCTAGAACATCTCTGTCTCTGGTACAAATGGTACATGAAATGTGATTAGTTACAAACTTATCTGTAGACATTGATGATATCCTCTATTGCTATAATTTAAACATATGGTCAATATGAAGATTAATTACAGTCAAAAAATCAGCTAGAAATACAAATGCTAAGTATGTTAAAATAATAGAAAATAATGGCACTAGGAAATTGGATTTTAGCTTGCTTCATTATTATTTTGAATGTGTTTTAGATTTATTCAACACTGAAAACCATATAGTAGGAGGCAAGCGAAGAACCATATGCCTATTTTCCTGGCTTTTACAGAAATGAGTTGTGCAACCTTGAGCAAGGGGTTTATTTCTTTTGGCCTTATTTTTTCTCATCTATAAAAGGGAGCTATTAGTGTATAACTTACATGATACTTATGTAAAGAACCTGGTATTTTTTAAAGCTCACGTTTTTTAAAAGTATTTTTAAATGCCCAATGGAGCCTTGTTATTCAATATGTGGGCCACAAACCAGCAGCAGCTGCATCACCTAAAAGTTCATTAGAAATGCACTCTGAGACCTCACTCCAAATCCAATCAGAATCTGCATTTTAGCAGGACTCTGGTAATTCGCATCACTCTTAAAATGCAGATTCTGATTCAGGCAGATCTGGAGATGGCCTGAGATCCTACATTCCTAACAAGCTCACCCAGCTGATCATCCAGGGACCATACTTTGGGTAGCAGGATTTAAAGAATGTTTAATAGCCTACAAACAAAGTTTTCAAACTTGGTGCATCAAGACCACCTAGAAGGCTCTTCAACCATGGATAGATCAACCACATCTCCGGGGCTTCTAATTCAATAGGTCTGTGAAGACCCACAGTTTGCATTTCCAACAAGTTCCCAGGTGGTATACTGCTGGTCCAGGAATCACATTTTGATCATTGGCCTACAGACTTGAGTGGAAAACCACCAAAGATTATGACAGAATAGGGAAAAACAAGATAAACACTATTTGGTTTAAATTTTTTAAATTTATTTTTTGTGAGAAAGAGCGCATGCAAGCATGCATGAGTAACTGGGGCTTGAGGGTGAGGTGGAAGGGCAGAGGGAAAAACAGACTCCCTGTTGAGCAAGGAGCCCCATGCAGAGCTGGATCACAGGACAGTAGGATCATGACCTGAGCTGAAGGCAGACACTTAACTGACTGAACCCCCCAGGTATCCAATTCTGTATGATTTTTAGTTACAATCTATTTGTTATGAAACCTAGAAGATGTACAGTAGAAATTCTTTTATGAAATTGGAGAAGTAGAAATTCTTTTATGTTCTCTATTTACCAATGGTAATTGACAGTAAAAGATTGTCCCCCTATCAAACCACTTCTTCCTTCCTAATTTGCAGTTCCAGAAGCAGCAGCAGCAGCTCCTTTGAGCTCTGGCCTTTCCCAGTTACCCAATAGGCTACCAGCCTTTAGAGATAAATAGGCTTATTTGAAATGAAAAGGGGAGAATATTGAGAAGCACAGGGGAGGCAATGATTAAAACTGTAGGCATAAATGAAAAAATGGGTAAACATGCTGAAGGCTGGACATCCTCACAGATTCAGCAAGATGGATGTGTCCATAGTATCCACTATTTGTTTTGTTATTTAGGTGCCAGTGTGTTCCTAAAAGGTTTTTAAAAATATTTTTAAAATGCATCTCAGCTTTATCAACCTCAAGGTAGCAAATTTTGGAATATTTAGTTGCCATGGTGCTGGATGAACAATACCAGGAATCACCATCATTGCCCTTTGTTGGCAGCAGAGCTGTGAGCCAAGTGCAGAGAGGCAGCTGTCCCTACTCAGCACAGATTGTGCAAGCCCTAGCAAGTCCAGTGCCAATGGCCCTAGAACTTCAATGCAAACTTCCCCCTCAGATTTAAGAAGGCCCTAACACACCCTGGGCTCATGCAACCCTGCCGATGTTCAATAAAAGGTTTGTGGTACTTTGGAGGGCAGCTACCCCAACTCTTGAAGAGCTGATGCCTCAGAATTAGGGGATCAAATAAGTCCAAATGATAGTTTAAAAATCTTATAGAATCCATTCTGAGAAAATAAGATACAGTTATAAAACTGACAGACTGTAGATAACTTACTGCTCAGCATTTAGTCCATAAGAATACTATATAGTCACTAATAAGTCTGTGAAACCAACAGATAATTATGGTATTATGGCAACATTTTTAAATTAAAAGAATACAAAAGCATCTAGGGCTTAATTATAACTATATTTTTAAGATTCTGAGCCCAAGCAACACCTGAAAGAAAACATTGCAAAATGTAGGCACATCAGTTGTGCAGTATAGGAGTACACTTTCAAAACTTGTTTTCCCCTAATCTGTTTAGTAAGTCTGCACAAAAATTTATAATGAAAGATGAGTTATTATCAAAATTATGCCTTTTAAATTATGTTATTTTAATGATAACGTTAAGAGTAAAAAGGTAAGAAATTTTAACTCTAATTACAGTTATGCTAAAATATCTACATGATAAATAGAATTCAATGCATTAATAGTGATTGCTCTTATTGAAACTTAGGGCAGTACAGTAAGGGGAGGTAAGGGGTGGTTCTCTGGTCGTCAAATACATTCAGTGTAGTTTAGAATGAAGTAGATGTAAAATGTAATGGGGAAGAGACTGTTTCTCTGAGTAGATTTGCAGTTTATTTAAAATAAAATGTAAACAACAGCTTGCTTTTTGGCATCTCTCACTGAAGAGCTCATAGGCCACATCCAAGCGTCTCCTGATCATCTCTATGCCTGAGCCTGTGCTCCCACATGAGAATAATGTGGACAAGCAGCTCATTGTTCTTCTCACTTGGATGTGAGCCTAGCAGAGGAGCATGCCTCACTTCTCAGAGCTTCAGAAGTGGTCACAAGCCTGTGAACCAGAATCCTGTCCCCTGACTCAGAGGCCAGGCTAAGTCCCTGGCAGCCCTACTCCCATGGCCATTAGCCAATATGGCACTGCTTTGTGCCCATCAGCTATGTAACATACCAACTTCATGTGACAAGTGACCACATATCAGGGGCTCAGGATAAGAGCAGAAAGTAGAAAACAGGACTACTTTTAACCAACTATGCCAAAGTAGGCCCTCCTGTGTTTAACAGTAAAGATCTCATCTGACGACCCTTTGTAAGGCTTTACTCAAAAACAAAAGGTTCTTTCACCCTAAGTCCTAAAGTTCTAGGAATTTTGCCAGTAATATTGGGAAAATTCAAATCTTTCTCATGTTATGAGCCCCACAGAGATGTTAGAATGTGTTCACACCATTCTCCAGATAACTTTCTCCAATGGTTCATGATACCACATGGCAAATCATTTATTGAAAGTATGCATGAGGGCCAAGAACTCATTCCTGCACCTATTCATTCAAATATTCTTTATGTGCCTTCTGTGTGCAAACAGCATGCCAGGTGCTGTATATAAAGTGGTGCATAAGACACAGTAGCCATCCTCAAAGAGCTCAAAGTCTAGATTCAGAGACAAAAGGAGACAGATTTTCAATAGATAAGGCTCTCTAAGAGGTCAATGTAAGGAATTTGAGAGAGCCAGAGGGCCTGGAAACAGAAGCCTTGCTGGAGGAAAGGATGTCTAACCTGAGAAGGCAAGCACTGGTAGCAGTTAACCTGACAAAGGGGAGGTGGGGGACATGGGAAAGGGAAGAACATTCTAGAAAGAGCAAGGCCAAAGGCCTAGAAAAACAAGAACATGATCTGTTCATGAGACCTTTTAGTATCATATCATGACAAACAAGAGTTCAAGAGCAAAGTGATAAAAGATAGTTCAGGAAGCAAACAGAGGTGGGCAGGGGTCATGAAAGCTTTATAAGCCATGTTGTCATGGCAGCATGTTTCAAAGCTGCCTGCCTCCCCTACCTGCTAATCCTGGGGGTGGGAGAGGAAGGGAGAAGAGGAGAGGATGTTGGTTAGATCCTAAGACACATCTGGGACAGATTAATTGGTGTGGAGCCTTTCCTGTAAATGCAATGAGCCAAATGGTCCAGCCTGTTGGCATATTCTCTCGGGCTTGACTGTTTGCCATTCTGCTCATTGGAATCTTTTTTGGAATCTGCCTTTTTGCTCCTGAATCCTTTTTTTTTCCCTTCAGAGCATCTAGTATCCGAGGGGCACCCAGAACTGTCTCCTATTCTAAAAGGTCCTTGTCCTCTGAAGGCAGAATGTGAATGAGGGTGGAACCCAAGGGAAAGGAGGCAACCTGAGACCCCTATGCCTGCCAACTCTCTTCTCAGGGAACTTTGGTTGATTGCCTGACCTCACATGAGAGCTACAAATATTTGTCGGATAACACATAAAACTGGATGCATAAAAGGCAGTTAAGGGAGTCAGTGTACAAAATAGTGGGCTTTATGGAATTTGAACATATAAAAGTTGAAGGATTGCTTAAACCTTTGTTGGGGAGTGATTGTGACAATGAGATGATAATAGAATTTGCCTGAAAGCAGATGCTTAGTAAATGCATTCTTCCTCCCTCTCCATCACTGAGCTCTAAACTTCACAAAAACCTGGCCAGTTAACGTCAGCTTTGGAGATTAGGACCCCTCTTGTGGATTACAGCTAAAGAGAATAACAGGTATCAATATTTGGGGGGAGGGAAGACAGGTAATTGTATCCTGAGCACAGTTAAGGCCTATTCTTTGGTAGGCATTGTGCAAAGGCTTGTACTTCACCCTTGGGAAGCTGTCAGTCTGATTGGGAGAGAAGTCCACACAAATGACGTGATTGGTGCTTTGAAATACATGCACAAGAAGAGCCAAGAGATGTAAAAACTTGAAAAAGCACCCCTCCCTTCCCAGGTGGAAAAGTTCTAGAAGGCTTCATGGAGGAAGGGACATTTGAGGGAGAATATGATTTGCATTCTGGATTAAAGGGAATAGAATGAGCCAGGGTAAGGAGGAAGGAAACACGAAGAGAGCAGTTCTGTTGGATTGCATAAGAGATGTGTCAAATGTCACAACCAAAGAAGGGCAGCTGGAAGATTCCACTGGAATCAAGTGATGGCAGGTCCGGAGGGCCAGCCTTTCATATATACCTCTTCTAACCTGCTCTGACTGGGGCACCTGAGGACTACAGTAGGACCAGATATAGCGGGTAAAAATGGTTTCGAAGAAATACAACTGCCAGCTTTGCACAAATTTGCACTTTTGGTGCTGTGTGAGGGAGTGCCAGGCCTCCCACCAAGTACGTTAAAGAACAATTGCTCTACTTCCATCTTTGGTAGCCACATCTGGCCCCTCTTTCCTTACCGCATTCCAGAAAACTGCGGCCATACTCCCTAGGGTTGACCCATCCCACTCAATGTGGCAAAAGATACAATTAAGATCCAACACTCAGAACTGCAGCACACCTGCAACAGAGCAGCCCTGGGATGACTAATTATGAAAGGCAGCTGCACCCCTGGCCTCTGCTTGGCAGAATTAGTGTAACAGCTGTGGAAAAGCAGCACCTGCTTCATTTCTGCATCTTCTATGTGCTCTCCACACCCCTTTCTGCTGAGAAAGAGCAAAAGTAACCCATGTGTGCTTGTATGAACAAGCCACAATCCAAATATTTTTCCCAAAGAACTTTTCATTCCATCATGTTACCATGTCCCAGTGTTTATTGCCTAACTAGCTGATGGCCAGTAGAGATCATATTCATTCATCTAGATAACACTTAAGTATCTCTCCCTCTCCCCCAGGCCCAAACAGTCCTGACTGAAGATCATTTTTTCTGCCCCCTGTCAATCCTTTTCACATCTATATTCCATATGGTGAAAGGAAGGCCCTCCGCCAGAAGTGGTGATTGACAATTAAAATTATGAGATATATTTCCAACTGAATGCCTTGTTAAACACATATAATCAACCCCAAATAAAATGATACATTGATGATAAGGAATCATTGGCCCCAGGGGGATGATTCCAGAGAGAAGCATACATTCTGTAACCAAATCTAAAAATCAGTCAATGAAATCTAACAGGAAGTAGGATGTTGAAGAAAATCAATACTATTGGCAGATTTAAGCTGTGCTCACAAAAGACTCAGACTTTTTAAAGTCCTGATTTCTGTAGAGGTTTTCACTTGAAAGTGAATTATATAAAAAAGAACATTTCCTTTTGATAAACAATTATGGTTAAGGTCTCAGGTGGGTCAATAAAATCTTATTCGTCCATAATTACACTGAAGAACACGACTGTTAAACCATACCACTCACTGTTCTAGAACACAGTTTGCTTTTCTTCCTCTTTCCCTGGATGCCCTCCATAGATGCATACCTATCAAATCCTACTTCATTATCAGGACACAGAACAGATATCTTTAGCTCTATGAATCCTACCTAACATCCTCAGACAAAAGAAAGCATTCTCCGTATATGGTCCTGGAATTTTTTTAAAGATACAATTAACATACAGCATTAGTTTCAGTATTACAAAATGATTTAATAATTGTACATATTGCAAAGTGATCATGATACATCTAGTTAGCATCCATCAGTTACAATTTTTTCTTACAACTTTAAGATCTACTCTAACAACTTTCAAGGACATAATACAGTATTAATTCCAGTTCCCATGCTGTATATTACCTACCCATGACTTCTTTTAGAACTTGAAGTTTGTACCTTCTGACACCCTTTACCACCCATATCCCCACCTCTCTCAACTACTTATCTGTTCTCCGTATCTCTGAGTTCAGGTTTTTTCTTCTTTTTTAAAAGATTGCACATAGAAGTGAGATCATATGGTATTTTTCTTTCTCTGGCTTACTTTGCTTAGCATAATGCCCTTGAGGTCCATCCATATTGTCATAAATGACAAGAATTTTGTCTTTTTGGCTGAATAGTATTCTGAGCTGTATCATCTGTTGATGGACACTTAGGTTGTTTCCGGGTCTTGACTATTGTAAATATTGCTGTAATGAACATGGGGATGCCTGCAGGTATCCTTTCAAGTTAGTGTGTTCCTTTCCTTTGGATAAATTGGAGTGCTTTTCTTTATTGTTCCCTATAAACCACAGTGCATGCTATATACTACATGTGTCTTCACCTTATCCAGCTGGAAGTTTCTTATTGATAAGATTATTTTAGAAAGAAAGTGAACATGAGCAGAAGGAGGAGGAGGGGTAGAGGAGAAAAAGAATCCTGACTCCCCACTGAGCACAGAACCAAATGCGGGGCTCATCCAAGGATTCTGAGATCATGACTTGAACCAAAATTAAGAGTTGGACACAACCAACTGAGCCACCTAGGCACCCACTGAGGAGAATATATCTTGATCACTTGTATACAGTATGACAACTATGAAGAAGTCTTCCGAAGATGAGGCCTTTTATGAAAGTGTTTTAATTGAAAAACATGCCTAATGTTAAACCACATGCCTAATGTTAAACCAAACAAGAATAAATGAACTTTCAGAAAGTGATTGCATACTTGATCTATAATTGGGTGCACAAGAAAGGCTAATAGTATTTAAACATGAAAAAATTAATTTTTTCCATAGCATACCATACTTTATTTTTTTTATTTACGATAGTCACACAGAGAGAGGAGAGGCAGAGACATAGGCAGAGGGAGAAGCAGGCTCCATGCACCGGGAGCCCGATATGGGATTAGATAGCGGGTCTCCAGGATCGCGCCCTGGGCCAAAGGCAGGCGCTAAACCGCTGCGCCACCCAGGGATCCTCCGCATACCCTACTTTAATAAACCTCTCATTACTGAACACTTCCAGCATTTTTTAATTAAAAGAATCCTACAATGAATGTAAATGTACTATTAATTTTGTTGATGGGATTATTACTTTGGAATAAAGTATTGAAGACAATCTGACCCACAAATTGGCAATATAAGTTCTTAGGAATGTATACACATTGATATTTCTGAGTGAGAATTATACTAATGTTTCATAAATAGCTATAATTTTTGCTTTTATTTTCTATTAGCTGTACTTGACTCAAGTTAGTGTGCTCAATTTTTGTATTTAGTTAATAGTTTTGTTCTTGAATATTTGATGGATTTTATCCCATCAGTTATCTTCCTGTGTGCTCAGTCTGTTTTCCACTGGGCCCTTGAATCCACTCTCTACCTTTCCCCCAGCCTGTTCAGTGTGGAAGTCTTCCTTGCCTTCTGGCTGTGGGTGGGGTTCAGCCAATGAGAAGTACCTTTTAAAAAAATCCCAAGAGGTTTTGGTAGGGGGAGAAGGAAGCAGTTCTGCATATATATGCCCCCTGGCCGCCTCCCTAGCACCTTGTTAATAGGTGCATTTCTTTACCCAAACCCACAGCTTATATTAGAGGTCTCCTCTCCAGGTTCTAGAAGCCACTCCCTCTCCTTGCCCTTCAGATCTTGAGGAACAAGGGATATGGTGGCAGCACTTAGCCACCAGAGAAAATGGACACAATTTCTAAAATTAGCAATGGTGTCTTTTGTGAAAATGGAAGTATTTTGACCCACAAAATCTGTGACATTTGCTAATTTAATTATGGGATTCCTAGAAATAAAATACTTAGGCTGAGCTCAAATATACTTAACATTCTGGCTCTGATGGACAGAATCCTAACATAATTCACTATCATGAGTTTCCATGGCCTTTTATCCATTTCCAAGTCATAAGCTGATTCACAGCCTCAGGGTAGGCTGCATCCTTTGAGGAAGGACCCTATAATACAGCGTCACAGGTATAAACTACAAATCTTCCTCCAGGCCTTCCCTTTGGGGACCAGCACCTATTTGGAGAGTAGATGTGCATTAGGGAAAGAATACCCAGATATTCTGAAGAGATTATAAGATTTCACCTCTGAACAGATATCAAGCCTGGAAGAGTGAATTGTCACCATGATCTACGGTTTGAGTGGTGAGTTATGGAAGATAGATGGATTGGGGGGTTGATTCACCTCTTAGTATAGAAGGACCTATCATGATTTACTTGTCCAGTTTTAGCCACCACCAAAGACTTATGAGACACAGGGGTGGTAGTTCTTGCCACAGCCCCATTTACCTAGCCTTTTGGCCTATACAAAACCCAGATGGATGTGCAGAATAATTGTACGTTATCACCAACTTATAAATGATCACAAGCCAATTTTACCTTTGGTTCCAAATGCAGTAAATTACTTAGAAATACCATAGTCCCTGGCCATGAGTATACAGCAACCTAGTGATTTCTCTGACTTCTATTGATAAAAACAATTAGAAGGGGTTTGCCTTCACATGTCGTATCTCAAGACCATGTTAATCTCTTTTAGATTATAATATTCAGGGAACTTGAGAACTTTAATATCTCACAGATCATAGTAGGCCATTACTTTGGTGACAATGTAGTAATTGCACATGAGGAAAACTACTCATGAACTGGATGGTATAGGATTCACCAAATTATAGAATTGGACACAGCATCCATTATTAAATGTAAATGATCTAAATGATACTGGGATTAAGTAGGCCCAGAAGGCACAAGTAAATGGCAATGAGTACATAGCTCACTCCTCCCAAGGCATCTCTTTCTAATGCTTCCCTGCTTTTTCTCTTACCCATACTGAATGTCTTGGTTGGGAATTTCTGATCACTAGTTAGCAGAGGGAAGATATTGGCACAGTTTATAAATGGGTCTGCAGGATATACAGCTTAACTGGGGGGGGGTGGCTTCAAAAAGGCCATGAAGGATGGACTTTGGATACTACATCTGACTGTGTCCTTTGCAAAGAAAAGACAAAACTGAGGCTCCATAGGAAGTCATTAGCAGTGGTTAAAGCTGGGTGGCTGGTTAGGAAACTAGAAATCAAGATTGGAAAACTGGTGATAAGGAACTGGTGATAAGGATAAGGTTAGAGATGTGTAGACTTTTCTCAGAATATGCAGAGAAGATTCAGTTTCTTTATACAAATGCCCACCAGAAGGCATTCATACTACAGAGCAGTGTGTGGTCATCCTCTTTACCTAGCAAATGCAGTGCTTGCTTAATGGTTGGAGGATGGACTCAAAAGCAAGGACTTCCCCCTCATGAGACTCATTTACTTCCTGCTACCACTGAGTCCTTTACCTGCCGATGACAAATAGCACTCAATATAGCCCTAATCCCTGGGTATACCAGACAGCCACCTGGGGCAAGTTGATTACATTGTTCCTTCCATTATGGAGACGGCTACAATTTGACCTCACCAGGATAAATGTACATTCTATTAATGGGTTTGCTTTCTTGCCTATAAGTACTTCTGCCAGCATCATGATTGATGCCTTGTCTACCACTGCAGTATCCCAAACATCTCTCCAAAACCAATCATTTTATGGCAAAAGAATATAGTAATGGGTTCAAGTCCATGAAATTACAATGTACCCTAAAGCAGCTGGCTTGATAAAATAGTGAAGGCTTACTTGAAGAACCAGTAGAAAGACCACATTCAGTAAGGTTTGGAGCTGCCTTATATGTTGTAGTATATTCCTTAAATCAGCAGCCAGTATATGGGGGCACTCTAGTTACCAGGATGCATGGGTCTGGGAAAATATGGAAGCGGACTTGTCTTTGTTTTATTAAAAAATTCATAGAAGAAACTTTGCTTTATTCTGCTAGGACCTTGGGTTTAATTTGGAACACCAGTAACTCCAAGAAAAGGCTTCCACAAGGAATCAGACATTTCAATGTAATAGATGGACATTAAACCCTCGCCATTTTTAACTCCCCATGCCCCCAAACTGACAGGTAGAGAAAGAGTTGTTCTACTGACTGGGGTGAATTATCCAAGGGAAATTGGGTTGCTGCTATGCAATAAGAGCAAATGGGACTATCTCTGGGAGACAGACATTTACTGTATTGGGGGTAAGTTGCAGCAGTCCACAAAGAACTTGATCTTGTGAAAATGACAGTGGGCACTATTTCAACATAATAGAATCCCATCTACCCTAGCAGAAATGGGAGAGGAACACGGAAGTGGTGGTGAAAAAGTTATGGTTATTAATTTGGTGCTCTTGACCAGTTATAGAAGCAGAGACTGGAATAGCTGCTATAGTTAATGTATAGTCATTATTCCTCATGCTTCAACCCTTACAGTCTCAACTCAGAACATGTGAGGTTTCATGTGATAATACAATTGTAGTTATTAGTTGAGATCATTTTTTTTTTAACGCTTCTTGGTCTTCTTTAGTTTCTCTTCCTAATACTTCTGGTTCTACAGATATTGAGTCCCTGGTTCTATTTCATGAGGTCTTCCTATTTTTGCCTACAATTCCTACCTCTGACTTTTGTGTTTCAGAGGGTGACATCTTTTGGTCTGATTTCTAATGTAGTTTTAAGTATTCATTGTCATGTTTATTCTATTTTGTATCACAGAAATTATGGTTTCTAAGATCTCTTTTAAATTATTAGGATTAGGTTGCGCTATAAGAAGTAACAGCCTCTCCTCTTCTCTGCCATCTGCCCGGCAGCCACCAAGCAGCAACCATGCGTGAGTGTATCTCTATCCACGTTGGCCAGGCAGGTGTCCAGATCGGCAATGTCTGCTGGGAGCTCTATTGCCTGGAACATGGCATTCAGTGGCCAGACGCTAAGTGACAAGACCATTGGGGGAGGAGAGGACTCCTTCAACACCTTCTTCAGTGAGACAGGTGCTGGCAAGCATGTGCCCAGGGCAGTGTTTGTAGACCTGGAGCCCACAGTCATTGATGAAGTTCGCACTGGCACCTACTGCCAGCTCTTCCATCCTGAGCAGCTCATCACAGGCAAGGAAGATGCTGCCAATAACTATGCCCAAGGGCACTGCACTACACAATTGGCAAGGAGATCATTGATGTTGTCTTGGACTGAATTCGGACTTGGCTGACCAGTGCATGGGTCTTCAGGGCTTCTTGGTTTTCCACAGCTTTGGAGAGGGAACCGGTTCTGGGTTCACCTCCCTGCTGATGGAACGTCTCTCTGTCGATTATGGCAAGAAATCCAAGCTAGAGTTCTCCATCTACCCTGCCCCCCAGGTGTCCACAGCTGTAGTAGAGCCCTACAACTCCATCTTCACCACCCACACCACCCTGGAGCACTCTGATTGTGCCTTCATGGTAGACCACGAGGCCATCTATGACATCTGTCAATAGAAACCTCGATATTGAGCGCCCAACCTACACTAAACAGGTTGATAGGTCAAATTGTGTCCTCTATCACTGCTTCCCTCAGATTTGATGGAGCCCTGAATGTGGATCTGACGGAGTTCCAGACCAACCTGGTGCCCTATCCCCGCATCCACTTCCCTCTGGCCACATATGCCCCTGTCATCTCTGCTGAGAAAGCCTACCATGAACAGCTTTCTGTAGCAGAGATCACCAATGCATGCTTTGAGCCAGCCAACCATATGGTGAAATGTGACCCTCACCATGGTAAATACATGGCTTGCTGCCTGTTGTACTGTGGTGATGTGGTTCCCAAAGATGTCAATGCTGCCATTGCTACCATCAAGACCAAGCGTACCATCCAGTTTGTGGACTGGTGCACCACTGGCTTCAAAGTGGGCATTAACTACCAGCCTCCCACTGTGGTACCCAGTGGAGACCTAGCCAAAGTACAGCGAGCTGTGTGCATGCTGAGCAACACCACAGCCATTG